>NC_040081.1:43587909-44837909 GCF_003369695.1 Bos indicus x Bos taurus | reverse complement strand
TCCTCAACTTTGACAGAATCTGAGGGATCCCAGTGGAGCAGGCAATAAATTGCAAGATAAATAATTCCTGTAGGATAACAGCAAGTTCAACCCTACTCCAGGAAGTAACAATAACAGATTTCATAATAACATGTATCATCATGTATGAAGCACTTAAAATGAGCACCAGATGAGACACTATCTCATCACTCTCATTGCCTCCATTATACAGATGAGAAGACTAAGGACCAGAGAGGTTATAGGATGTGCCCAAGACCACACAGGACTGACCGAGATGAGACTGAAGCCTGATTATGTCCAAAGCGCCTGCTTTTAGGACCTCTGCAGAAAGGCAGCTGGGAGGAAGCCAGACCAGACTGTAGTCAGCGGTTCTCAGCCAGGATGCACATTAATATCCGCTGGGGAGCTTTTATAATAGCACTGGTGCCCAGGTCCCACCCTAGAGACGCTGAGTTAATTGAGTCGAGCTGCAGCCTGGGCATCAGTATGGTTTTAAAGCTCCCCAGGTAAACCTGATGTGCAGCCAGATCTGGGAACTCTGGCTGGAGGGACTGGAGCTGGGCTTAAGTCCTGAAGTAACCTGGATGGAGGGAAGGTGCAGAGATAGAGCCAAGCCAGCAGTTTGGGGGAGCCTGGGGAAAGGGATGACTGGGATTCCAGCTGCTTCTTCCTTTTTCAGTAATCAGTGACTTTGCATTTGCAATAGACCTTAAGAAATTTAAACACCATTCTTAAGAAAAAAGAGCTAGTCACCTAAAGTTTCCTTAGGTGACCTCCTGAGAGGTTTAGACTCAGAATCAAGTTGTCATCCAACACGAGGACCATCAACCAGCCCTCACTCTACCCTGGAGCCAGGTTAACTCAGACCTTGGAGTTATCCAAACCTAATTTAAAAACTATTTATTGAAAAAACTGTGGTAAAATTGACACAACATAAATTTTACCATCTTAACCACTCTTAAGTGTCAGGTTGGTAGCACTGAGTATATTCACATTGCTGTACAAATATCACCACCATCCATCTCTAGAGCTGGTTTCATCTTATAAAACTGAAGAAAGAGAGACGGTGGTTACCAGGAGCTGAGAGGAGCAGGGAGTAGGAAATTCTTATGCCCCTTAAATAAGAACTTCCCATTTCGCCTTCCTCCCAGCCTCTGGTAACCACCATCTTTCTTTCTCTATGAATTTGACTCTATCCCAGACCTAATTTTATGAGAGATCTTTTAAACTTATTTCAGCTCAGTTACAAATAATAGTAACTACCTCTGCATGAGCAGGCAATTACACAGCAGCCATGTCAGCAGGCTGCATTCCCTCCATTGTAAAGATGCTCAGACAGTGTGGCAGAGACCATTTTCTGTGCTCACACTGGAGGACCATCTTCTAGAGCTCCTGTGGCAGTTAGCGGGGGCCATCCCATTGGGCCTGGCCAATGGAAAATGGGCAGAAGTCATGATACCACTTTCAGGTCTGGCCTTAAAACCCCCTGCCTGTCTACCACACTCTCTTCCCCTCCGCAGCAACCTCAGAGGCTGTGTGTCAAAAGATGGGAGGAGCTCGAATCCCTTGAGTCCCTGCTTGGAGCAAAACCATCCAGCATTGGTGTCCAAGCTGGCACATGAACAAGAAATCAGATCGAGCTATTGGGCACATTTGTTGCTACAGCAGAGCCTGTCCTTTCCTGACTATCACAGAGGGGTCCAGTAACTTACCAAGATTTCGTAACTAGTCATCTCTGAAGTCAGAATTCAACCCTAGTGATTTCTGGTCTTCAGTATTATACTCTATTAATATCACATTATCCTGTATTGCTCTCAAACTATTGATTTGAGGTTAAACACATTGTCCTACATTTTAATATTTTTCTACAACATGCCATGCCCCTCCCACCCCAAAAAGAAAAATACTAATTTCACTGACTCAGCTCCATCTCTCCTGTTGATAAAAATCCGAGAAGTCTCTGCTACTCAAGTCAGGCAAATGTTTAAACCTACTCTTCTTTAAGAGATACTTCTCCAGCAATTTATTTTCTGTCACTGCCTCTGTTTCTGCCTATGAAGGATGGTATTTTGTTCACCTTTGGTGCCTTTACCCCATCGGATCCTGCAGTAAATGTCTCCAAATAATGCTTGTGCTATCCATTAGGTAAGGCTGTCTTGACAGGCTGTCACCTAGCAAGGCTGCATTTCCCAGCCTTTGGTCTAAATGTAATGCCATCTCTTCTTAGCATTTCACCCACCACTCTCTCCTATTGAGTGAGTGTGTGTGCATTTAAAGAAAATGTTTCCACAGTGTTTCTTCTCTATTCTGTATCATTACTGCACACCACACCACACCAGCACAGGCCCAGTACTTGATAACCCTTTTAAAGCTTTGAAGAAGAAGGCGTAGAAAATTGGCAAAGAGCACATCAATCTGGGAACCTGGAAACAGAAATAGGAAGTTAGATACATAGCAGCAATAGTACTAAGAGGAAAGATGCCAGAAAACTTTCCTTATTATGAACTTAACAGGGCAGTGAGGCAGGTACTGTTACACAACCATTGAAATAGAGTAAGGTGGCCAGATAGGTAAGTAAGTGTTAGTAGCTCAGTCGTGTTCAACCCTTTGCAACCCCACGGACTGTAGCCCATCAGTGTCCTCTGCCCATGGGATTCTCCAGGCAAGAATACTGGAGTGGGTTGCCATTTCCTTCTCCAGGGGACCTTCCTGATTCAAGGATCGAACCTAGGACTCCTGCATTTCAGGCAGATTCTTTATCATCTTAGCCACCAGGGAAGCTTATCAGTGGGCCTCTCTAAAAGATAAGGACTTCAAAATATAAGAATAACTTACATCTAAAATAAAATTGAACAATATCATCAGAATCAGAAGCCCAGGTGGCCAGATACAGCAAGTAAAATACATACACTCATCAAGGGCCTCAGTGACATTTGGTGTGATGTATCCACTCCACAACTTACTTGCTGTGTGATTTTGGGCAGTGTTACTGTCTCTGAGCCTCACATTCCTCATCTGTAAATGGAGATAATGGCATCTACCTGTCAGGGTTATTGGAGGTGTCAGTGAATTGTGTGTAAAGTGCCTGGGACACAGTAGGTGCTTTTTCTTCATTTTGTATCACCATTCCTGTGGTTAAGTATTGTTCTTCAGCCAGGTCTGTCCTCCTGAAAGGATGGAGTGGCCCAGGGCACCAGGAGCCTCCTGAGATGGCGCAGGAGGGCCAGAGGATGCCCAAGAGGCAGCAACAGAGGACCCAGAAGAAAGTTCCTTTTCCTTGCAATCTGCTTTGTGGGGAAGGGGCTAGGGTGTAGTAGGAGGTCCTCAGTGAGAATTACCCTCTATTTTCTCCCCACCATCCCTTCTTCTCTGATATGCTGATGTCTGAATTTTTTTCCTAAAGAACTCAACCTCTAAATCAGTTCTTCAGATACTTATTGAGCCCCTATCACATACATTCCTGGGTGGCCCTACACGGCGTGGCTCATAGTTTCATTGAGTTAGACAAGGATGTGACCCATGTGATCAGTTTCATTAATTTTCTGTGATGAAACGCAAGCTGGAATCAAGATTGCCGGGAGAAATATCAATAACCTCAGATGTGCAAATGACACCGCCCTTATGGCAGAAAGTGAAGAGGAACTAAAAAGCCTCTTGATGAAGATGAAAGAAGAGAGTGAAAAAGCTGGCTTAAAACTCAACATTCAAAAAACAAAGATCATGGCATCTGATCCCATCACCTCATGGCAAATAGATGGGGAAACAGTGGCAGACTTTATTTTCTTGGGCTCCAAAATCACTGCAGATGGTGACTGCAGCCATGAAATTAAAAGACACTTGCTCCTTGGAAGAAAAGCTATGACCAACCTAGACAGCGTATTAAAAAGCAGAGACATTACTTTGCTGGCAAAGGTCCATCTAGTCAAAGCTATGGTTTTTCGAGTTGTCATGTATGGATGTGAGAGTTGAACCATAAAGAAGGCTGAGAGTCAAAGAATTGATACTTTTGAAATGTGGTGTTGGAGAAGACTCTTGAGAGTCCCTTGGACTGCAAGGAGATCCAACCAGTCCATCCTAAAGGAAATCAATCCTGAATATTCACTGGAAGGGCCAATGCTGAAGCTGAAGCTCCAATAGTTTGGCCACCTGATATGAAGAGCCAACTCATTAGAAAAGACCCTGATGCTGGGAAAGATTGAAGGCAGAAGGAGAAGGGGATGACAGAGAATGAGATGGTTGGATGGCATCACCAGCTCAATGGACATGAGTTTGAGCAGACTTCAGGAGATGGTGCAGACATGGAGGCCTGGTGTGCTGCAGTCCATGGGGTCACAGAGAGTTGGACACAACTGAGTGACTGAACAACAAAATTGCATACATTCAAGTGGAAGGTGGGGGTTGGGGGAAGCATGTATAGGATTTAAATGGGATCAGTCTTTGGCTAGAAGGAAAAGCTCTGATGGCAGATTTTAGGAACTGGGAAAGCCATTTATGGAAGTGGGAGGCATTTTCCAGGGACTCTTGTGTTTATACAATAGAATTCCTTTATTCACATAAGCATTTTTTTTTTTTTTTTGGAGCATCTATTATGTCCTGTGCTAGGGACAGGAGAATTAGAATGAAAAGACTCAATTCCGGGTCTTGCAGTTTCTCATGGTCTGCTAAGCAGAGTGCCATTGCTATGGTAAGTATAAAAACAGAGCGCCATGGGAACACAGAGAAGGGTCACCAGCTCAGATCTGAAGGGGTCAGGGAAGGCTTCTTGGAGGGGATGACATTTGACTTGATCTTGAAGGAGGAATAGGTATTATCAAGGAGGAAGAGACAAAGGAGAAAGACATCTCAGGCAGAAAAGAGCAGCGCATGCTAAGACCCACCCAGTGTACTAAAGCAACACCCAAAAGAGTAGCAGCCAGCATTTCCTGAATGCTGACTGCAAGGCGAAGTATCTCACAAGTGTTATCTCATTTAACCCCTGTCCTTGGAGACAGGTGTTACTCATTTTTCTCATTTTTCAAATGAGAAAACTAAGTCATAAGGAGGTTGGGTAATTTGTCCAACTGTACACAGCAAGTTAGCCTCTGAGCTTAGAACTGACCCTGTTCTTTTTCCAATTCCCAATTCCCAAAACAAAGCTCTTAAAGGCTCTCCCATACTTTCTCTGAATCCTAATTTGGAGCATTAAAGTCAAGAGCCTCACTATGCATTCCTAGTCATCTTCTTATATACTTAGGCTCTTCTTTTCTCTTCTCTTTAATGTGGAAGCCTGGCCCAGTCTGAGACACAACAGGTTGGATGTTATCAGAGTCCTTGGCTTTCCTTTCTGCCCTCTCACTGCCCAGTATTCCAGCCATCTATCTCCACAAAGCACCAAATCAGAGAAAAATTCTGGGAAAAACAAATTGATGGTGGATGTCACCCCTGGGTCTTTAATGAAATGGCAGCCGTGCTTGACTTGTCGTGGCCAGCCCCCCTTCCCGCCCCTGGCTCCCCAAGCACTTAGCCGTCCCTATTGATGGCTAGGGTCAGGAGATGGGAACCCATTAGAAGGAGTAGTTGAAGTCTGTTACTTTGCCTTCCATTGTGGGTTGATTTTTCACTTGTTGACTTTCATATCTCATTTCCCTATTCTATTTAGACATAAATAATATTGTCAAGCTGAAAAAGAATAATAAAAGTGTATCAGTTTTGTTGCTCTAGAATTCACTCTCTTTCTTGGTCTGTTCTGTATTACAGGCTGTGCTTCTCTGGCTCCAGTACAGTTGATTCTGGTGGGCTTGAGTCAGTGGGAGGCACTGGTAGGAGCCATGAGAGTGGAAAGAAGACAGATTCAGGTGACTTCTTACCCCTCTAGGCCCCTAATGCTCTCTGAAGTGGCTGCATTTTCTCCATGACATTGTCCTCCAGATGTCTACCATGGTCTTGTGAGAGGACCTTGACCCTGGGGTTCGGTAATAGCACCTCCTCCATTTGTTTCTCCAGCCTAGCTGTTGACTCACTGAAAAGATGATTGGACCCAGTTTCAATGTGTATGTGTGAAGGCTTCCCCACACCAACAAGCAATTCTTGCTTACCAGCAAGTGTCCAAGAATTTACCTTGTCCTTTACCCAGAGGCAGACTTCCCTGGTGGCTCAGACGGTAAAGTGTCTGCCTCCAATGTGGGAGACCTGGGTTCGATCCCTGGGTTGGGAAGATCCTCTGGAGAAGGAAATGGCAACCCACTCCAGTACTCTTGCCTGGAAAATCCCATAGACAGAGGAGTGTGGTAGGCTACAGTCCATGGGGTCTCAAGGAGTCGGACACGACTGAGCGACTTCACTTCACTTCACTTCACTTTATCCAGAGGTAGAATCAGATTCCAGGTACAGGGCTAGGTCCCACAAGGCCACCCCCCACTTCAAATGCCAGCTTCAACCCCAAGTTTTCATCTGTGCTTCTGAGTGACAGGCTGAAAAATGGAGGTTCTGGTGACTCCCACCTTGGTTTGGGTTAATTTGCTAGAATGGTTCACTGAACCCAGGAAAACCTGTTTACTCACTAGATTACTAACTTATTATAAAAGGACATTAAAAGATATGAATTGATAGCCAGATGAAGAGACACAGGGTCCTGAACAAAGGAGCTCCTGTCCTGGTGGAGCTTGGGGCCCCACATGGCAGCACATGGAAACCTTCTGGTTTTCCACATGAAATCTCTCCAAAAGGTGGCAAAAAGCTATTCTTTGGGGGGTTTATGGAGGTTTCACTACATAGTCATGATGGACTAAATCACTGGTCAATGGCTACTGATTCTTCCTCAAACCCCTTACCCTTCCCCAGAAGTCAGGGTGTGGGACTAAAGGTTTCAATCACATGCTTGGTTCTCCTGGCAACCAGTCTCCACCCTGGGGTGGGATCCAGAAGTCACCTTCATTAGCATAAACCCAATTATGCTGGCAGAAAATTCCAAGGGTTTTGGGAGCCAGGAACTGTGGATGAAGGCCAAATCTGTCTGAGAAGCACATCTTGGTCATCTGAATGACCACATATGTGTTTCTTATAAATCACAATATTGTGTTCAACCATAGTCTGTTTGGCTTTTCAGCTCTTTCATCAACTGGGCAGACAATCCCTTGTATTAAATCCCTTCTGTTTTAAATACTTAGATTAGTTTCTGTTTACCTAGCTGGAGCCTGAATGATACAGAAAGGAAGCCAATTTGCTGAGAAAAGACATCTCAATCTATAAACTATTAGCAATCTAATCCAATATGATTTGATTCAATTCAATTCAATTTAACTCAATTCAAATCAACAAATATTCATTGAGCACCTAGTTTGAGAAAGACATGGCACTTACTAGGTAATTGGGATATAAAATAATGAATAATAATAAAAAATACCTGATCTCAAGGAGTTGGCAGTCTAGAGGCATAGTCAAGAGAACTAAGAGCTTAGGTATTCTGCACAGTGAATTGTATTGATAATACAGAGTATTCTTAGGCAAACCCTGGGGAGGGGCACTTCATTAGATTAGGGAGTTAAGAGGCACTTCCCAAGGAAGTTCTTGTGAATAAGATTTTTTTTTTAATAAACATAATAAAAAAGGAAAGAAAACATGGCTAAATAAATAATATTGGGACTACTATTTAACTATTGGGTGGGAAACAGATTTCATATTATATTGGGTTGACCAAAAAGTTTGTTTCAGTTGAACAAACTGAACTTTTTGGCCAACCAATACTTTTTTTACCAAAATTACTGATTGAAGAGTTAACCTCTCTCCTCAACCTCCAATAAACCATAAAGTCTAGAAGATATTATATGTTAAAGTTTATTGGATTTCAGGGTGGAGATGGACTTTCTAAGGCATGGAATATATGATGAGAAAAAAAGTTTTGTACAAATTAAACTCCCTATGCATATCAAAATTAAACTGAAACAAACAAGGATTAAAACATCACTAAAAGAAATATGACAGAGGATTTATATTCATAATATATAAAGAGCTTTTACAAACAAATATGAAGAATATGTGCTAATGATATAGATGTGCAACTCATACAAAATATAGGTATATGGGAAATTTTTAACCCATGAGTAATTAAAGATAGCAAATTAAAACAAAAAAAGTTTTTTTCTGCCAACCACATTGGAAACGTGTGCTTTATTTTCTAAGTACAACTCTATACCACTGAATATGGTATAAGTGGGATGTCTCATCATTACTGGCAGGATTGTGAATTATTCCTTTTTTGGGAAATAATTTTGTGACATGTATCCAGGGCCTTAAAAATGTTTATGAAATATGTTCATATTTCACATGTTTTGTTCACATCCATAATACCACTTTTAGGATTCTATTCAAAGTAAATAAACAGAGATACAACAATCTTAGTATTTCTTACAGTGAAAAATTGAAAAAAAATGTTTTAGACAGCTTTACTGTTATAGTAAGTGAAATAAGAAAGTGAAAGTCGCTTCGTTGTGTACAACTCTGAGACTCCTTGGACTATTAAGTGCATGGAATTCTCCAGGCCAGAATACTGGAGTGGGTAGCCTTTCCCTTCTCCAGGGGATCTTTCCAACCCAGGGATCAAACCCAGGTCTCCCGCACTGCAGGCAGATTCTTTACCATCTGAGCCACCCTGGAAGCCCAAGAAGACTGGAGTGAGGAGTCTATCCCTTCTCCAGCAGATCTTCCTGACCCAGGAATCGAACCAGGGTCTCCTGCATTGCAGGGGGATTTTCTACCAGCTGAGTTACCAGGAAACTATAGCATCTCATATCATGCAACAAATATGGTACAATGTGATAGATGACTTTTATAACAAAGCTAAGGGCAAAGAAAAGCAAGAAACCAGACAAGAAAGAGACCATTCTGCCAGTGAGGTCCTAAAGAGAGGATGATATTTAAATTGTGTCCTGAAGAATGAATAGGAGTTTACCAGGTAGAGAAGGGAGGGGTCCAGGCAGAAAGAAGATGTGTAAATATGTCGAGGCCTATGAGTACATTTAAGCAACAGTAAGGCATTTGCTGGGGGAGGTAGGGAAGGTGAAAAGGGAGAAGTCAGATGGAGTCGAAGGGTTTTGGTGCCATCCTGAGATTAGACAACAGACAGTCAGTTTGGATTTGCAAGCAGAATTGTGGAAAGATTTGTTCTGTTTGAGGAAGTTCATGAGGCATCGGGAGGCAGAGGGACAGTTAGGAGGCTCTGGAGAGAGGCCAGAATTGCTGAGGGTTGGCCTGGGCAAAGGTGGGGGAGTATTGGCTGGGTCTGAAGGAGTAGGACTGCAAAGATGAGGAGAAACAAAGGCGTAGAACCTGGATTTCTGATCTTTTGGGACAAATGGGAACAAATCATTAGAATACAGTTGATACTTGCACTCAAGAATTTGATAAGAATCAGGGAGGAAAGCAGGAAAAATAGGAATCTGGGGAGTTATTGCCTCAAGAAGAATATCTTCACACATGATCAGCCTTATCCAATGGAAATAAAACTTCCAGTTTCCCCTGGAAAGGATCCAGGAAGTGGAGTCCACTCCCAAGACCCTCAGGTGGCCACACAGATGTCCACGTCAGTTTCTAATATCTCCCTCTTTCTAGCCTTTTCTCTATCAGTTTTACACCCCCCCCCCCGCATCCCCCTCCCCCCCACCTCCCGCCGCAGACTGAAAGTAGGAGAAATGAAAGTTCATGAAACACCACCTTTGAATTTGTTACAGATCAGAGAGTACAGTTGGTGGCCAAACTCAAAATATGGGTTTTCTGGGAATATCTACAACAGTGTGCATGAGTGCTAAGTCGCTTCAGTCATGTTTGACTCTTTGCAGCCCCGGGGACTGTTAGCCCATCAGTCTCCTCTGTCCGTGGGCTTCTCCAGGCAAGAATACTGGAGTGGGTTGCCATGCCCTCCTCCAGGAGATCTTCCAGACCCAGGATCAAACCCGTGTTTGGTGCATTGCAGGAGGGTTCTTTACTGCTGAGCCACCTGGGAAGCCCATCTACAACAGCACTGCCTCCAAATGGATGGATAATTTGGAACACTGGACATAGGCTGTGCTCACATCCACTCTACCCTACCTGCCCTGAACATATTTTGCCTTCCTTTAATGGGCGACCATTTGCAAAGCTCATCTGAATGCCCACGAAAACAGTTCCATACATTACTGTGACATTCTTTACATAATAAGAAAAAAGGAGAGGGCTGGGATGGGCTTGTAGAGCTGCAAGCGATGTCTGGTAATAAGGCCCTCAGTTTAGAAGGTTAATTCTTCCATCAGCTGAAGCGGCTGTCTCCTCAGGCATGTCAGAGAGAGAATGTATTCCCCAGGCATGCTGTCATTGGGAATGCAGGTAAATAACTGCACTGTCATGTGCTGTGAAGGGGACATGCTTCTGTTCACAGCTGGCTGGCAGAGGCTCGCAAAGGGGAGCTCGGTCACAGGGCAGAGGGAAGACCACCCAGCTCATGTGTTTGGACATTTCCCATTAGGGGACGCTGTAACAGTCCCCTGGGGAGTCCAGATGTTCAGCCCTGGTTAAGCCTGGAAGAAAGAGCTGATTGCCCACTTTGGAGACAGTTCCCAAACACACTATCATTCTCTTTTGTTGTTTAGTCTTTAAGTTGGGTCTGACTCTTTTGTGACCCCGTGGGACTGCAGCCTGCCAGGCGCCTCTGTGCATGGGATTTCCCAGTCAAGAATACTGGAGTGGGTTGCCATTTCCTTCTCCAATCATTCTTACTGAGGGCTTTAAACAATCAGTAGCCTGGTAACAAAGGGGTTTAAAATGCCAAGAGAAGGAGCATTGAGGAAAAACTGGCAATTAACTTCTAAGATCCCTATTTTTCACTGGTTTCTAAGAATTAGGTGCTAAGCCAAGAAGTTTTAATCTTTCGTTCTAGGCTTACAGTCTGTGGTGACAATGAACATTCTAGGCCCAAGCCCCACCATGCAAAGCTTGGAAAATGTCTTTTCTTGTATTCCTCTCTCCTATCCTAAATTCCATCTTTGGGGATCTCTTCCTGCAGCTTCACCTTGGAGGCTTCCCACATTTTAGGGTAAATACTAAACTATTGCAATGAAATAAAAAAAATACATAGCCTGAAACAAGATTTAAATTCATTTCTGTCTCATATAACACTTTAGTTGTAGGAAGATGGTGCAGGTTGGGAGAGCAACTCATCTCTGCTCTGTTGAGACCAGGTTCTTCGGACCCAGGCTGCTTCTCTCCCAAAGTCAACCATCCTTTAGATCAGGAATCAGCAAACATTTTCTGAAAAGGTCTAGGCAATAATTATTTCCAACTTTGTGGTCCAAACGGCCCTTGTGACTACTCACCTCTGCCACTATAACATTAAAGCAGCTAGAGACTATACAGAAACAAATAGACATGGTTGTGTACCAATAAAACTTTATTTACAAAAAAAGCTGGTGGGCAGGATTAAGCCAGTGGGCTATCATTTTGCTCAACCCTGCTCTAGAGCAATGCTGTTCCAGGCAAATGTTATGGGAACCACATATGTAATTTTAATTTTCTAGTAGCCACATTAAAAAATGCAATGAAACAGGTGAAATTGATCTAATATTACACTATATTCAATATAAAGTTAAAATTTTATCATTGCAACATGTAATCAAAATAAATAAGCATTAAGGAGATATTTTAGTCTTATCTTTCTGGTACTGAATCATTGAAATCTAGTGCAGATTACCTTATAGCAAATCTCAATTTCACGTGCTTGGTAGCACAGGTAGCCTGGGCTGTTGTATTAGTTCAGCCCTGGAGGGTGGCTCTTGCCTTCTTGATTTAAGTGGTACTGATTCTAGTTCTCAGTGTGACCTGCTGTTTTTGGTCCTGATGCTCAGAGCAGCAAGCAAGCAGACTGTCATGGAGAGATGTTGAGTCTTGGGACCAGAAAGACCTTGACATGAAGCCCTTCCTCAGGGCTGATGTTCTGTTATAGTTCTGCATATTCCAGATGCTCCTTTTCCCCTTCAAATTTAAATGTTTTTGAAAGCTCAATTGATCTTACGACATAGCTATCCATTTAATGAAGTGTATTTTTTGTTGGCCCCTATAAAGCAGTTATGAAATCAGTGGTGAGTCCCATGTCAACAGCATTTTGGAATTGAGGTAATTCTATTTGTGGCCTTGGGTAAAGTCTTTGCTCTTCTGAGTCCTAATTTCCTTATCTATAAAAGGACAGAGTTGTCGTAAATATTGGAGATGTATATCATGAACTCAGCACAGTGGCTGCTAGCTTTAGTTTGTCAACAGGAAGTCTATTAGGAATTTTATAAAATATGTGTCAGATTAGTGTTTTGCTAGAATAACCCATATCCTTGCATGATCAGTCACATATACGGCTACCCACAAATTTAAATAGGAAATGAGAGAGAATATTTTAGGGGCTCATTCTTCTTTCTATTTTAATCAATGCTGCACAAAATCTCTTTCTATTGTCCTATTAGTATTCTACTTCCGGTAAGGCTTTGCCAGCTCCAGCCCCCGGGAGAGAGATGCTGTTGAACCGGTCACTAGGGTGCGCTCTTAAAGCTCAGCTTTTTCTCTTCTCCACTTTCTAAAGATTTCACAAATATTCTCCATAGGACCTTGCTTCTCCCTTACATTAAAAATTACATGGAATTAGACTCATCTGCAAAGAAAATGTTTTATTTTAACTCAGAGCAATTACTCATTCTATTTCTACATCTAATCCTCTTTCTAGTTTATTCTTGGTCAGCATTAGTCAGTGTAGCTTATATTTTGGTAAAGGATTCTATTTGCTCTAAGCCAGTAACTGGAGTATACTCTCAGCAAAAGCATCTAAAATCTTCATTTACGTCACTGTTTGCCATTCATCAACATGAGCCAGGACACAAGAGCAACAGTATAAATGAAGCCTTCAGATGATTCTGTGAAAAATTATGCCTTTACAAAGGACCTCCCTTTACCCTTAAAAATAGTCAGAGGAACCAATAATAGCTCTCTGGACCATATTTAACTTGGCAGATGAATGTGTACTAAGAATAAATGAGAAAACATATATTTGGATTGAAAACAGAAAAAAGAAACTGCTGAGTGAGGGCAGAGAAGAGTGTGAAGTAGACTGAACAGACTTTTCAAGTGCAGAGACTTGAATGCCTCTTCTGCTGATTGGAGGAGTCAGCCATCATGGAAGACAGAGTTCAGAATGGAACTTTTCCACTGACCAACTTTTGCGGGTGTCGACAAGTCATTTTTCCTCTCTATTTATGGTGCTATGATAAGGTTTTCCCTATGTGCTCTGGAACACATTACTTATCTTTCAGGAGTTGATTTAATTTTTAGAAAGAGCCAAGAACCCTGAGAGCTAAGTTGGGTGAATGAAGTTGATCAAGCCAGGTAATGAATGTGTGTGTATGTATAGGAGATTTTCCTGATTGGCTATAAAGCAATGAAACTAGTTGTGGGGGGGTCATATGATGTCCCTTCCTGCAAAGTATGTGTATGTCCTAATCTGAGGAAACTTTGAATGTGACTGTGTTTAGAAAAAAAGGTCTCAAGTTGAGAGTATCCTTGAATAACTGGGTAGGCTTGAATCTAATGACAAGTATCTTATAAGATAGAGGATGAGGGAGAGAAGGGACAGCAAAGGGAAGGAGACATGTGAAGACAGAGTCAGAGACTGGAGTCATGCAGCCAAGTGCCAGGGGTGACCTGAGCAGAAGCTGGAACAGACAAAAGATGCTCTTCTAGTTCCTTCAGATGAAGCACTGCCCAGTGGCCACTTTGATTTCAGATTTCTGGTCCACAGAGCCAAGAGAATGAATGTATTTTCTTTGAAGCCACCATGTTTGTGGTAATTTGTGGCAGCAGCTCCAGAAAATTAATACTCTGGTTTTATTTTGGGGGCCTGAAAACTTGGTTTTAAGACAATTCTCCAAGAGAAGGAATTTCAGAACTAATCTGAGTAGTAACAGCATCATTGAAATGAGTGTCTCTTTCCCCCAAAGTCTATAATTTCTCTCCATCTCTATCTATCAGGGCCCAACTAGGGAAACAGAAATTTCTTTGGGTATTTACAGAGGGAATCAAATGCAGAACTTTTTATACCACGAAGACATAAGAGGCCAAGGAGTCAAAAGGAGACAGAGTGGTAATCCTGAGATCAGCAGCAGTGGGAAGCTATGATTGGGAGGAGGTCAGAATCACCTAGAAGAAGCTGAAACCATAGTGGGTTTATGTGGGTGAAGCTGGGGCTGCGGGAGATACCATCTGAGATAGATAGGGAGGGAAGAAATATCCGAGCTTGCCCCTTATCCACTCTCCCGTCCCGCTCAGTCCCTCTCATTGGTTGAACTCAGTCAGCAGATCCCTGACATAGCAGCTGAGAAATGGTCTCTGTTGCCTAGAGACAACAGAGCAGGGTAAGGACGTGGATTGAGGACAAAGCAGCCCAGGACCCTGTCGTGGTGATCAGATCAGATCAGTCGCTCAGTCGTGTCCGACTCTTTGGGACCCCATGAATCGCAGCACGCCAGGCCTCCCTGTCCATCACCAACTCCCGGATAGGCATCAAGAAAGATGCTCCAGAGGGTGGAATTACATTCTGCTTCTTCCCTAGAAGATTCAGAATCATTCCTTTCTTTTTTGTGTTTTCCTCTCTGTGGCAGACGGGTCCCCCAAAGATGTCCACATTCTAATAGCTGGAAAGTGTCAGTGTGTTACCTTATTTGACAAAAGGGATTTTCTTGATATGATTAAACTAAGGATTTGGAGATGAGGAGATTATACTGGATTATCCTGATGGGCCCAATGTCATCACAAGGGGCCTTATAAGAAGATAGGAGGTCAGATACTAGAACAGGGATGTGTTGATGGATGCTGAGGTTGGAGTGATGTTCTTTGAACATGGAGGCAGAGGCCACTAGCCAAGGGGTCCAGGCAACCTCTAGAAGCTGGAGAGGGCAAGGAAAGCGATTCTCCTTGAGGTGCTCCAGAAAAGAACAAGAAAGAAAGAAAGTGAAGTCGCTCAGTCATGTCCAGCTCTTTGCAACCCCATGGACTGTAACCTACCAGGCTCCTCCATCATGGAATTCTCCAGGCAAGAGTGCTGAAGTGGGTTGCCATTTTCTTCTCCAGAGGATCTTCCCAATCCAAGGATCAAACCCGGGTCTCCCACATTGTAGGCAGAAGCTTTACCAACTGAGCCACCAGGGAAGCCAGAAAAGAACAGAGCCCTGCCAACTCCTCATCTGAGCTCAGTGAGACTGATTTTAGGCGTCTGAACTCCAGAACTAAAAGATATTAAATTTACTTTGTCTTAAGCCACTAAGTTATGGTCATTTCTTTCAGAAGCAAAAAAAAAAAAAATTAAGCTTTCTAACCTTCTACTTCAAACAGTAAGATTAAGATATCCAATGTTATTATCTCTCCAGTTGTCACACTTTATTTTTTCCACTCATTTCTAAGTGTACCTCTTTGCCAGGAAAGTCAAAAGGCCAGAGGAATAACTATACTGATTTCATGCAGTCTAAAGGATTGCCAGCCATTGTTTTTCTAGTAAATGATGTTAGAATTATTTTGTGTCAAAATTGGATTTACAGCTATAGGGTAGTGTTTAATTCAGTACCTGTACTCAACAGGTAATTACATTGCTTTTGGACAAATGCCCTTTTTGAACACTTAGGCATAATCCTTTTACTTTGGTGGTTAGTTAGCATTACTTGGTGATATTTATTAAAGCTATAAAGTGTCCTCTGCTATTACTTTAGTGTCTTCATTAAATTAAGCAGGATTGAATCACATAAATTAAGTGGGAAAGGATCTTTTCTAAAATAATACTTAATGTATTTGCAAAAGTTTTTACAACCTAATTAATGGCAAAGCCCATGGAAGTGACATTATTTTCCTTTCTTATTTCTCCATTCAAGGGGGCAGGGGGAGGGGAGAGAAAGAAAAAGGTAAAAAATAAGGAGCAGGGACCAAGTGATAGACTAATTATAACAGTAGCAATAGCAGTAATAATTCAGTTTAACTATATAGAATCTATGAAGCAATGATTTTGCATACTCTTTTCATATAGCTCTCACAACCTAATGAAAGAAGTATAATTAGCCACATTTCACAGCTGAAGCAGTTGAGTCTCAGTAGATCAAAGTCATCCAGTTGGTTAAGCATCCAAACTAGAACTCCTGAGTCAAATTTTTTAAGTGCTATATTCAGGTGTTTAATTTTTCCCCCTAGCTTATCTGGAAAAGGGAGAACGCCTCCGCTCAACAATAATTTATACATGGTATGCATTTGTTAAATATTTATCACACTCATATATGAATAAATGCATGAAAATTGTCCACCCAGCCACTGCACACCTCCAGGCAAGCTACGTGCTAATTCTATGCCTAAGCCATGTGTTAAAAAGAAGCAAGCCTGCTTCTGGTTTGGAAAAGGATGAACGGCTTGAGTTTGTTCATTCACCCATTCACTCTTTGCCCCATTGAACAGACATCACCAAAGATTTACCAGGAGCCAGGTACTGGGCTGGCTGGTGGGAGCTACAGGTAAGGAAAACAGTTCCTTCTCTTAGGGATGTTCAGTGGCCTCTCCATAGGGCCAAGAACCTCCACCTACTCTCATAACTTGGACACCATTGACTTACAAAGTCTAGGCCTGAAAGGAACCAGGGAGGGTGTCTTCACGTGAAAGAGGAATTAGCTGTCCACCTGGACTGTAGCTGAGAGTCAGATAGGCCTGGGTGATACTTACCAACTAGACTTCATCCGATGCGCTTGCCCATCTAGGAAAATCAGTACAGTCGTCCCTTGTTGTCTGTAGGAGAATTGGTTACAGGACCTCAAAACCCCAGAACGCTTGTCTCTTATATAAAATAGCATTGTATTTCATGTAACCCATGCACATCCTCCTGTATACTTTGAATCATCTCTGGATTATTTATAATACCTAATACAACATAAATGCTAGGTAAATAGTTGCCAGAGCACAGAAAATTCAAGTTTTACTTTTTGGAACTTTCTGGAATTAAATATATATATATTTCTATCTCTGCAGTTGGTTGAAACTGTGAGTACAGAACCTGTCAATGAAGAGCCCACAGTTCAGAGGGCTGGGGTGAAGTTCATATGAGATGATATCCAGTGCTTAGCTAAGGATCTCCCCCTAGAATGTGCTCAATACATATTTAAATTCTTACATCACTGTATCTGCCATGCTTGGGTCTGTATGCATTCCATTCTATCATTCTTGAATATTTAACATCTGTATGTCTTATCTGTTTATCAGTATTGTAAGTGCCTTCAAGATTGGTTAAATAACATGTAAATAGAAAAGCGATGAGACTGAATATTTTGGTAATTCTTTAAAATAGAGATGACCGTATGTAGAGAACAGAAATAGATTCACAGACATAGGAAACAAATTTATGGTTGCCCAAAGGGAAAGAGCAGAGGGATAAAGTAGAAGTTTGGGATTAATATATACACATTACATATATAAAATAGATAACCAACAAGGACCTACTGTACAGCACAGGGAACTGTAAAAACCTATAAGGGAAAAGCATCTGAAAATAATGTGTGTATTATATATATACATATTATATATATATATACATGAATCACTTTGCTGTATACCTGAAACTAATATAACATTGTAAATCAACTATATTTCAATTAAAAATAAAATAAAATTTTAAAGTTTGAAAAAAATGGAGATTTTAGGCCACAAATTTCCTGGTGCCACGACTTGTCCAAGCCCCCATGATGTCTTGCAGGGACCCTTCTATGCAAGTCTCTTTTTTACATGCCAGATCTGGCCACTCCCCACCTTCCAGTGAGTTCCCATTTCACTTAAAATGAACCCAAGCTTCCTATCGTGGGCTGCAGGCCCCTATTGACTTCTCTGCCATCAAGCCAGCCAATTCCCACTTTGATCTCTCTGTTTTGACCACCTAACCTTCCAAGCTGGTTTTAGAAAAGGCAGAGGAACCAGAGATCAAATTGCCAACATCCACTGGATCATCGAAAAACAAGACAGTTCCAGAAAAACATCTATTTCTGCTTTATTGACTATGCCAAAGCCTTTGACTGTGTGGATCACAATAAACTGTGGAAAATTCTGAAAGAGATGGGAATACCAGACCACCTGACCTGCCTCTTGAGAGATCTGTATGCAGGTCAGGAAGCAACAGTTAGAACTGGACATGGAACAACAGACTGGTTCCAAATAGGAAAAGGAGTACGTCAAGGCTGTATACTGTCACCCTGCTTATTTAACTTATATGCAGAGTACATCATGAGAAACGCTGGGCTGGAAGAAGCACAAGCTGGAATCAAGATTGCCGGGAGAAATATTAATAACCTCAGATATGCAGATAATACCACCCTTATGGCAGAAAGTGAAGAGGAACTCAAAAGCCTCTTGATGAAAGTGAAAGTGGAGAGTGAAAAAGTTGGTTTAAAGCTCAACATTCAGAAAACTAAGATCATGGCATCTGGTCCCATCACTTCATGGGAAATAGATGGGGAAACAGTGGAAACAGTGTCAGACTTTATTTTTTGGGGCTCCAAAATCACTGCAGATGGTGACTGCAGCCATGAAATTAAAAGATGCTTACTCGTTGGAAGGAAAGTTATGACCAACCTAGATAGCATATTGAAAAGCAGAGACATTACTTTGCCAACAAACGTCCGTCTAGTCAAAGCTATGATTTTTCCAGTGGTCATGTATGGATGTGAGAGTTGGACTGTGAAGAAAGCTGAGTGCCGAAGAATTGATGCTTTTGAACTGTGGTGTTGGAGAAGACTCTTGAGAGTCCCTTGGACTGCAAGGAGATCCAACCAGTCCATTTTAAAGGAGAGCAGTCCTGGGTGTTCTTTGGAAGGAATGATGCTAAAGCTGAAACTCCAGTACTTTGGCCACCTCATGCGATGGTGACTCATTGGAAAAGTTGACTCATTGGAAAAGACTCTGATGCTGGGAGGGATTGGGGGCAGGAGGAGAAGGGGACGACAGAGGATGAGATGGCTGGATGGCATCACCAACTCGATGGATGTGAGTTTGAGTGAACTCCGAGAGTTGGTGATGGACAGGGAGGCCTGGCGTGCTGCAATTCATGGGGTTGCAAAGAGTCAGACACGACTGAGCGACTGAACTGAACTGCACTGAACCTTCCTTCTGCTCCTTGAACACAAGAACCTCTTTTCTGCCCTAAAACCTCTGTCCCCTCTACTTAGAATGCCCTTCCCAACCGTCCCTCTGTTGACTCTGCCTTATTAAATGCCACCTCCTCAGTGGCAGTGTTTCCTTCCTAACTCTCCAACCCTTGCCTGGTTGTATTTCCCTCCTGATATTCATCCTGGGTGTTTACTTGTTTATTGTCTTCCTCTTACACTGGAAGGGAAGCTATAAGAACACCGTCTGCCTCATTCACATCTACATCCCTGCTGCCTAGGACACAGCCTGGCACAGAGCAGGTGTTCAATAAACAGCTGTTGAATGAATGACTAAATCTCTCATAAGTGGTTTTTTCAACTTGGGAAAACACACTTTTATAATTCAATAACAAGTCATTAATATCATTTTTATATTGTGCGTGCTTGAGCCATGACTGCTTAATAACAACGACAGAAGTAATAGTAGGTAATTCCTTATTCCTCTCCTGTAGCCCTGTGGGCCTCACTGGACAGAGTAGCAGGAAGACATATGTTTATGGACAACATTTTCAATACACTGGTGAGGAGAGTGTGTCCTTAAGGACTGTGATTCCCTGGAGTCCAGGCTAGACCAAACCAGGAAGAGTGCCAGCACCAAGGAAATAAAATTGCAAGCCAAAGAGGGCAGCTTTCAAAGCTTTAAAAAGAGGTATGGGATGTGTCATGGTCAGCATACACAGGACGTGGCTCAGTGCTCTTCAGATCTGCCCCCTTGTTCCCTACACCCTTGAAGAAGACACTTGGGAGTCAAGTGTCTTGTTCAGTGAGTTCTTAGCCCTGGTGGTTTGCTTTGAGAACAGACACCTCTGGAACTTTGATTCAATGGCTGAGGTAGAAAGATGGTATGAGATAGGACAGATTGTGCATTCTTTATGTGAAAACTGGTTCTTGGGTGATAAAAAAAATTGTACCATTTTTACGTATAAAACACATATATAAATCCACATTTCATGGTAGGGGGAATTAGGAAAAAAATTCTCTAAATGTTACATATAACTCACCTAATAACCCCTGTGAGGTTAGGACTCTTTTGACCACTTTAGGGATGAAGACACTGGTTCTCAGATACAGTGAATGGTGAGCTCAGGTTCACACAACCATAAATGAGGGAGCAGAGACAGGAAGCCCCAAAGTGCCACATTTTTCCAAGAAAAAATTCTCATTAAAAACCCTAGCAGGCGCCTGGGTTCACTCAGGGCTGCTGGAATACTCTGTTCACAGAGCAGGAAACAAAACCGGGAGCTGGTTGTCCTTCCAACTTCCCATCAAGAAGCTCTCTGATGCCTCAAGAGTTCCAGAGCTCTCTATCTGAGACTTAACACTTATGTCATCGGTGTTCACGGGTCTTCTTATGAGAACACAAGGTGGTAAGGCCTGGAGGAGTTACACTGACAGAACACAGCACAAAGGGAAGACAGAAAGGAAAGCAAGCAAGAAAAACCACTAGGCTTCACAGATTTCTGTGCCTCCAAAGGACAATGCAGCCCAGTTCTACCCCTTGGCACTGTGTGACCTAGGCAAGTTATTCAACCTCTCTGAGCCTTGCTTTTTCCATCCAAAAGAAGAGTGTGAGGACTAGTGAGCTCTTCTATGAGGATGACCTCCCAGCCCCCACTGGAGAACGAGCTGTGTCTCTAGTCCCGGCCTGCCATCCTCCAGGACAAATGCTTTCTTTACCTGAGAGCTCCTCCCTTTCACTCTGATGCTCAACATGTCTCAAATGATTCACTGGGTGAGGGGATGAACCCTGCCAAGCCCAGTGTAAGTTTTCAAATGGATCCACCTCTGTAGATTTCATCACAGCCCACTGGTGACCACAAAGCTGCTCACTGGGTAAAAAACAAATCCAGGAGGAATGCTCAGTTCATGGGTAACTTTAAATTGCTCTCAATACTCTCTAATACTTTGAGAGCCCCTGTTAACACACAATTGACACAGTAGTTTCTAATTATTCTTTAGGTATAGAATAATTATAGCACTTATTATAGCACATCTCCTAGAAGCCTTTACTTACCTTCCTTTCTTAGTTCTTTTCACCCCATGTACAGGAGCGTCATTGATTTCCAGTTTTTGATGCACAGGAAATAAAAACCTCCCCACTACACTTTGTGTCTTGGGTTTGCCACTCCGCTCCGGAACTTACCATTTTCCGGCCTTTCCTGCTTATCTGATTCTTACGTGTCCTTTGAGTAGGAAGCAGTGTTTACTGTTGGAAACTCCACCCTCTTGGAGTCAGGAAGAAATGGCGGTGAACCTAGCGCTGTCATTTCCTGGCTAGGTGAACTTGGGAATGTTACTCCAGTTCTGTAGGCCTCGGTCCCTTTCTCTGTTGGATGGAAATGGTGCTTCCTGACATGAGAACTAAATGAGATCTTGTTTGCTCTCAGTGTTCTAAAGAACACTGGCAAGTGGCAAAAAACTCAGCTCAAAGTGGCAAAAATAAAAAAAGAGAGAATTTATTGGCTCATGGAACAAAAAATCCAGGGGTATAAGAGGTCAAAGACTGGACTAATATGGCAGCAAGGGACACCCCTCACACACAGTGGGACAGAAAAGAGGGGCTGTGACTGATGTGGGTTATTGAGCCTTTACCACTTACCACGTATTCCTTCAAGAGCAAAGACCCGCTGGTGCCTACATACACTCTGTGACTATCAGAGGAAATGTCTTTCCTCTCATGTCAGCAATGAGAAAACTTGGAAGTGTGTTTGGAAACATTTGGATAGGTGACTCTGCTTTTTCAACTGGAAATTTTATGAATGCTAGATACAGATAAAGTATTCTGGATGAAAATTTAGTGCTATAAGTATAAACTATTTTAAGTATAAAATATACCACTGTATATTATACTGTAAGTATAAGATTCATTACTAAACTTCAAAGTCTTAATAAGTTACACAGAGAAATGATATTTTAAGTACTTTGATGTTATAGGTTGAATTGTATGTCTCAGGATTCACATGTTGCAGTCCTAATCCTCAGCATTTCAGAACTCTACTTTATTTGGGAATAGAATCACTGCAAGTGGAATTAGTTAGGATGAGGTCCTACTGAAGCAGGGGGTGTTCCTTATCTGAATGCCTGCTACATGTTAAGTCGCTCAGCTGTGTCCAGCTCTGTGTGACCCCATGAACTATTGCCCACCAGGCTCCTCTGTCCATGGGGATTCTCCAGGAAAGAATATCGGAGTGGGCTGCCCTTTCCTCCTCCAGCAGATCTTCCTGACCCAGGGATCAAATCTGCATCTCAAGTCACCTGCTTTGGCAGGCAGGCTCTTTACCACTAGCACCACCTCTGACTGGGGTTCTTATAAAAGAAAGCCATGTAAAAAGGAAGACAAACTGAAGACCCAAGGACAATGCCATCTGTAAGTCAAGGAACACAAAAGATTTCCAGCTAACTACCAGAAACTAGGAGAGAGGCATGGGACAGATTTCTCCTCACAGTGCCCAGAAGGTACCATCCTGTTGATCCTTTATTTCAGACATCTGACCTCCAAAAATATGGACATTTCTGTTGCATAGCCCACTCAGTTTGTGGTTCTTTGTTAAGGCTGCCCTAGGAAACTAATACACTGGGCTGAGTAAAATATATTGTCAAAATTAATTTCACCTTTTATGTTTTTTTTTTTACTTTTTAAATTTGATTTGTTTGTTGTTTTAGTCACTAAGTTGCAGCCGACTCTTCTGCAATTCTGTGGACTGTAGCCCACCAGACTCCTCTATCCGTGGGATTCCCCAGGCAAGAATACTGGAGAGGGTTGCCACTTCATCTTCAAGGGGATCTTCCTGACCTGCTGCTGCTGCTAAGTCGCTTCAGTCGTGTCCGACTCTGTGCGACCCCATAGACGGCAGCCCACCAGGCTCCCCCGTCCCTGGGATTCTCCAGGCAAGAACACTGGAGTGGGTTGCCATTTCCTTCTCCAATGCATGAAAGTGAAAAATCAAAGTGAAGTTGCTCAGTCATGTCTGACTCTTAGCGACCTCGTGGACTGCAGCCTACCAGGCTCCTCCGTCCATGGGATTTTCCAGGCAAGAGTACTGGAGTGGGGTGCCATTGCCTTCTCCACTTCCTGACCTAGGGGATCGAATCTCCTTGTTTTCCTGAATTGAAGGCAGATTCTTTACCGCTGAGCCACTGGGGAAGCTGCTATAATGTGATTACTAGAAAATGAAAAGTTACATAGGTAGCTTGCATAATATCTCTTTGGACAGCTCTTCTTTAGAAGAAAAACACAGGTGTTACAAGTCTATAAGACAGGGAGTCCTGATCTCCTTAGGGAGTTCAGGAAAAGTTCTGAGGAAGCCATGTTTGGACTGAGATCCAAGGATTGTTAGGGCTTAATTAAGTGGGGGAGTGGGTGAGTGGGATATGGAATGGCAGAGAGCTCCAGGCAGACAGAATGGGTTCTGCAGATACTCACACAGCAACACACACACACACACACCCCACAGCTCTTTGCGTGAACCCTCCCCAGTCAGTGTATACCAAAAGTTGTCCAAATGATACATTTCTCTGGCACAAAGTCAACTTCATTGACTTTGATGACTTTGTTGATTCAACTCCTATGGGGTAAAATACTACCTGCAATCCCACCCCTGGATGCTGAGGGACACTGTAGAAAAAAAACCGAGGACCTGGAATAGTAGAGAAGTATCAAAAGAAAGTCAATAGTTTGGGAAGAGGGGAACACAGCATATCAGTGAAAGCATTGAATAAGTAATGTGTCTAATAAACACAGATGTGAACAATTCAGGCACACTTGGAAGAAGAGATGAGCCTATTACCATATTTAATGATTTCAAGTTACTAAAACATTCCCTGAAAGGTGAAAGTGTTAGTTGTTCAGTCATGTCCAACTCTTTGCGATGCTATGGACTGTAGCTGGCCAGACTTCCCTGTTCATGGGATTTCCTAGGCAAGAGTACTGGAGTGGGCTGCCATTCCCTTCTCCAGGGGATCTCCCTGACCCAGGGATTGAATCCACATCTCCTTCATTGCAAGCAGATTCTTTATCTGCCTTTATCTTTATCGTCTGAGCCACCAGGGAAGCCCAAAATATTCCCTAGTCACCCCTCAAATGAAACTGCTTCCCTGTACCCCTTGACTCCCTTTTCATGGCAGGCAATTGGACCAGTTTTTAGTGAGTTATAAGAGATAACAATCCCAACAAGTCCACAAGGATTTCACTGAGTAACAGCTAAGAAGAAAGACCCACCAGATTCCAATCTCTGTGCCCAGAAGAGGCATCTGTCCTCCATCCAGACACAGAATGTGAACCCAACACCCTGAGCCGAGAACATGGGTGAGCTAACTTTACCGAAGAGATGACAGAATGGAAGGAAGGGTAGAGACAGGCAGATTCACATACTGATTTGCAAGCCAAGCTCCACTGCCTTTGAACGTATCTGTTTCTTAACTTGTGAAGAAATCTCCACGCTTTGAAAAATGGGAATGTAGATGGTGAGCACTTGAAGCACATCTTTGAGGCAGTCTAATTTTGCATTCAATCTAATCCCCTTCCACCTCCGTGCTCCACTGAGAGTTCCTATGGCATCATGTTATCATCCATTCACTCCAATAACAATCTGTGGAGCCCAAAGAGCTTAGGCGACTAAGGTCACAGAGTCACTTAGTGAGACAGTCTGTCATTTTTGGCTGTAGCATCACTCCTCTGATGAGAACAGAACTTGAGAAGCCAGCCTTCACACTGTATGATCCTGTATGAGCCTCCTCATCTTAGACCAGACATCCAAACGACTCCAGGGGCCTAGAGCATCCTTGGTGCCTGACTTCTCTGTGTACACTTTCTCCTGTTCATTAGTCCCATTCCACATGCTCCAAATCCTGATGCTGTCAGGACACTTCCTCGGTCATACTGTGGAGATGCTGGGATGGATATTGGTTCTTCCTTCCTACTTTAATTTACTCATCCCACAAGGATTTGAGAGTCAGTGATGTGTCAGAGTCTGTGCTGGGTAACGGGACTAGAACAGTAAACCAAATGAGGTGTTCTTTGCTCTCAGTCCCTCCAGAACGGTACTGCCTTAATAGCATCCACTCATCCACCCATTCTCTAGTATTGATCAACAGGCTATTCCCTGCCAGGGGCTTTTCTGGCTTCTGGAGACAGCAGAGACTATGACAGGCAAGGTCTCCACCTTCATGGAGGCCAAATGCTAATGAGAAAAACATTACTAAACAAATCAGCCAATGAATATATACCATGTCTTGCAATGGGAACTGCTTACAAATAAGAAAGGTGTATGAATTGATGGAGGGTGATGGAGGGTCCATTTTAGATGGGGTAGCCTTGCCGAAGATGAGACCCCTAGAAAAGATCTGAATGAAATGAGGGGTGAGCCTCTGCTGAATGAAGATGAGTGATGGGTTACTATTCTTCCCAAAGACAGAACCAACAATGAAGGGACCGACTTCAGGTGGCTCAGTCTCTGTGACCTCTGAGTGGGGGAAGGGTTTATTGGTGCAGAGAAAGAGGGGGGTCTTCCCAGCATCCCTTGGTCTGCCCCACCCCAGGCTCATGATTTTGTGTCTGAAGTTGCCCAGTGCCCTCTCTGGCTGGAGATAGTGCAGCCAGGGGATGGTGGGGAGTCGGCTGGGGAAGTCAAAGTCAGCGAGCCAGAAAGGAGACACAGCACATGAAGTCGCATGCCTGCTGCCTCCTGGACTTCTTCATCTGCTCAGGAGAGGGGAAGGCATCATTTCCCAGAACTGCTTGATCAGAACCAATTATCCCTGGAGCCATGAGTCTGAGCAGTGGGGTTTTGTCACCTGGCGCTGGGAAATGGGTCAGCAGCCAGGACGGACTGTGCCGCCTCGCCAAGTGGGCAGCCTTGCCAACGTGCACGTCAGGACACAACTTCAGTACAGGGACACTTACCCAATTGACACACCTACGCTCAGCACCTTTTTGCAGAAAGGAATTGCAGACATAATCTCCCAGACAGAAGGGCGATCTGGCCCTACTTCTTATCCTCCCCAAAGGCATGCCCCTCACCATGGCCACGGCAAGTCTGAGTCCATGGCCTTTTCTACCTTTGCACCTGATAGCCCTGGAAGCCTCCCTGTAACCACCCTCTTTGCACACAGGACATGCAGCTCTTCACGGCACTCCTGCCTGCCTGCCCAACCTTCCCGAAAGTCCACAGGCATCATCAGTTGAGAAGCTCTGGGTTCACGGGGCCTGCTGCTCCCCCAGGGGATGGGACAGGGACGCTCGGCTGGTTTATCCAGCTCCTAACCATCGGTTCAGGGCAGAGCCAGGCCCATGTCCATCTGTGCAGTGTCACTCCTGCCTTTCGAGAGTCTGCCCTTCGCCTTCCCCTCCACTGGACTCAGTCTCCATTGCGGCTTCTCCAGGGGTGGCTGAAGTTCCACCCTCAACCTGCTTTCTCTTGATCACAGCCACCTTGCTCCATGGAAAACTTGACAGATTTGATTTGAATCTCTAGCCTGTGAAAGGCCAGAGCTTTGCCATGATTTCTGTGAATCCCAGGGGCTTTGATTGTTAGGGTCTCTCCTCCTGGGGCCTCTGCTCCAAGCACATAGACACTGTTGGACTCAGTGTGGGCCTGACATGAGAGGATCCTTTGCTGGCTTACACACACACACACACACACACACACACACACACACACGAGTCACGTCCTGAGCATGTGAGTTTTAGTAGTTTTCCCAAAGACTGGGGAGTCGTGAGGAAGGGCTCATAGCTGGCAGAGCCTTCCTCACCTCTCCGTGACTGTCCTCCTTCCTCTCTCCCTGTTTCTCTAGCCCACTCTCACCCTGGCGAACGTATCCTGCTCCTCTTCTCCCACAGACAAGGCACTCAGCCAATTTGTAGAGTCTCGTACTCAGAGTGTTTGCCAAGCAGACCCATTGCTCCCCTTGGTAAATAAACAGGTCTCTCTACCTCCTAACACAGCAATGGCCTCTCCCTGTGTCTCTCCCCAGCGCTTTTGCATTTTAAGTGCAAATTTCCACCTGCTCCTCGGCACATCCACCTGGACGTTCCACAGAGAACCCAGGACTTAGAGCCACTGTTCTTCTCCCCAGAATCCCTCCTCCTCCTCATCCTCCGATGTGCCCTCCGTGGCCACGGGTGGCATTGGTCTCCAACTCACCCACATTAGGGGGCAGTGTAGGGTTGGGAATGGACTTGCAAGTCAGACGACTCGACTTTGACTCTTGAATCAGCTGTTGCCTCTGCTGTAGCCTGTCAGGCTCCTCTGTCCATGGATTCTCCAGGCAAGAATACTGCAGTGGGTAGCCATTCCCTTCTCCTGGGGGTCTTCCTGACTCAGGGCTCAAACTCGGGTCTCTTGCACTGCAGGCAGATTCTTTACCATCTGAGCCACCAGGGAAGCCCACTGCCTATGCAACCTTGGGCAAATTTCTCAGCCTCTCTGAGCCTCAGATTCTTCTCCTGTATGTTGAGGATATAAACACCTCCTTGACAGAGATGTTTCAAGTCTTAAGTAAGGCAAACTTAAACCAAGTGCCTAACACAAATAGGCATTGCTGTTGTTATTAATCAGTGACTTTGCTCCTTTTATTTCCTCCATGAAAAATGTCCCTCTCCTTGTATCTGTCTGTTCAGATCCTACCCATTCGTCATGGACCAGTGACAGCAACCGGGGGAAGGCTTACTTACAAGTTAGAAGAAATCACTCCCTCTTCTGTGTATTTATGGCCCTCTGTGTTATTAACTCCTGTTAAGCAGTGAATTTAGAAGAAGAAATCACTGCTAATAGTCTCTGGGGTCTAAAACAACCTGAAGAGCTTCTGTAAAGGCTTTTACCAAGTTCCTCTCCCACAAATGCCTTTCTTTTCAATGGCAATTGTATGATTTCCTGCATTTCTTTAGTTATTTATCTGCTTCTTAAGTGCCAGCTGTCTGACTGCAGGGCTTAAGCCTCAGGAATCTTTGTAACCTCAGTCCTTCCGTTGCCACATTCAAGGACCTCAGTAGATAAATATTGAAAGTGCTCAACAAATGCTTGTTCAATCAAGCAATGAACTATGAATGCATGAGATTCAATGAGCATTGGTTATCAGCTCCTCTTAAGCAGTACATTTCTCAGAAGAAATCACTGCTAATATTCTCTCAGGTTCAGAAAGACCTGGAGACCTTCTGTAACAGCTTTCACCAAGTCGCTCTCAGTTCATGTCAGTTGGCAAAACCAGAATGTCTTTTTCACCATTTATAGCAGAACCGAAGAATCACAGCTCTGACAACTCTTCGTGAAAGGTCTGGCTCCTCAGCAGCCAGGAGTGGGCTTAGCTGACAGTCTCCAGCTGCCAGCTTCTTCTAGAGCCTTCTCAGCTTGCAAGCCAAGGTCACTCTTGTCTCAGGGAAACCCTGCATTGTAACTGAGCAAGGTGGTGGTACAAGGGCTGGCCATTCCTGCTGAAAGCTGGACCGCTTTACCAGGCATCAAGGTTGGCTGAACGTAGTGGGGTCTGACATCTCCCCTGCCCCCATCTGCTTCTCCCTGTTTTCTTTTACAGCTGTTCCCAATAAAGTCTTTTACAATTTCAACTCTAGCTTAGCCTCTGCTTCTTCTAAATCCCAAATAGCACACCACCGCAGACTAGTGTCCCAAAAGAGCCTAGAAAGAGCCAGAAGGAAGACTGACCTCATTTTCCAGGAGAGATGCACATTTATGGCAGGTGAGAAAAAACAGAATATTGAGCCGATCCGACAGCACCAATTTTGGCCATAGTCTGACCATCGGAGTCTTTCCCAGTGGCCTGCCCAGATAGCACGAAGGACACCAAGGGAATCTTTGGTTTTTAATGGGGAAATCCAACTATAATTACATTGTCCAAAATATAGTGAAATTGATCAGAGAGAATGCTATTCTCACAGCACATTTTTTTATTTCCCAAATGAGTTTAAAAACAAGACATTATTGATGGATTCCATTATTTCTCTCAAAGGATAAAAGATAAAAATAAATAGCACTGTCTGGACTATACACTCCAGGGAACTGCCTTGGCTTGTACTGGGGTAGAGAGGAATGTGGAGGGTGGCTGGAGGGAAATTTTTCCAGCTGGTCCTTTTTTGGTCTGGAGGCTCCAGGATTATTCATGGTCTATAAAGGTGACTCTGCCTTTTCCTCTCTCTGCCCTTGTTACCCTTTGGCAACTCTCTGTTGGCTCCTGGGGACTTTTGCCCAAAGCCGGGCCTCATGTGCATCAAGTAGAAATTTGCAGAGAGCCTTCATTCTGCCACTCACTCTTTTCACTCAGCTGGTGCCTCCTGGGATTTTTGGACAGGTTCATCGTGTAGGTCACATATGCCTGGAAATCACTGAGACCGCCCCCCCTTTGAGGGTTTGAGGAATGGTCATATTTGACATTGCTTTCAGACAACAGTCCAGCACAGAGCTGTGCCTTCGTTGTCAGACCCTTAGATGATTTCCATATCTTGGCTACTATGATTAATGCTGCAATGAACGTGGGGTAGTAGGCATCTCTTCAGGATCCTGAATTCATTTTTGGGGGATATATACCCAAGAGCGGGACTGCTAGATCATACAGTAGTTCTATTCTAAGTTTTCAAGGAACTTCCACATCATTTTCTCTAATGAAAACCCACACCAGTTTTCTTTTTCTATGTCAATATAATATTCTATTGTAGATGGATAGATAGATACCACAGCTTCTTTATCCATCCATCCATTGATGGACATTTAATTTGTTTCTATATCTTGGCTATTGGAAATAATGCTGTAATGATCATAGGAGTGCAGATATCTCTTCAAGACAGCTATTTCATTTCTTTTTGGATAAATACCCAGAAGTGGAATTGCTAAATTATATGGTAGTTTTAATTTTAACTTTTTGAGGAACTTTCACATTGGGCTGGCTGCACCAAATTAAATTCCCATCAACAATGCATGAATGGCTGGGGAGATATGCTTTCAGATAACTTATGGCAAGATGGAGGAAGAAATGGCAGGGCTTCTGCTTTTTAGAACACTGTGAAAGGCATTGTTTTTTTCCTCAGTTTATCCCTAACCCTCTCCCCAATACCCTCCAGCAGGCCTGTGATGGGATAGGACAACTCTGTCCACTGTACTCCTTGACATCCTAAAACTGACTGCCTGATCCTGGTCAGGACACTTAACTTGTCCATGCCTCAGTTTCTTCCTCTGAAAATTCCTTCTGTTCATGAGGCTGCACTTGAGATGATGATGGGTGAAAGGCTTTGTAAACTGCAAAATTGCTGTGTGAATGTCAGATCTTATCACTGCACCCTTAAGAGGTACTTGACTTCTTCCACCGGGGAAGGTAAATATCCCACACAGGGCTGCTTGAGATAGTAACATTTTCACAACTTTTTTTCAGCAGAGGGCAAACCTTTATTTGACATGAGCTAAGATGGCCTGTAGAGGACAAACTCGGGATTTACAACTGCCCTCTTCCCGAAATGACCGCTCCTGTGGGTCAGCATTCAGGCCAGTGGACACACCTCCTTGCCCTCACTTAAATGATGGATCACCCGCTCTCCTACTGAACTAACAGCCTTCAGGAGCCACATAAATTTCAAGCTTCAGTGTCATCCTAACGGTCAAGAACAAGGAGTCATGAGGTTTGTTTAAGGGATGAAAATTTATCTCCGTGCAGTGGTGGGTCTGGTCTTGCCCTAGTGTAATGGGAGTGTGTGTGCTGGGGGAGGGGAACAGTGTGCCAGAATCAGCATCTCACCCTTTGGCTAAGCTCCTAAGGTTCTGCCTAGTTGCCTTGGGGCTGCTGATCCAGGCACACAGGATGTCCTTCTGGATTGACTGCATGGACAGGGCCAGCCAAGGGCAGCGACCACATCTGGACCACATAGCTGGACCGCATCTATGGATTGTGCCTTGTCCACCATTATAGTCCCAGAGTCCAGCACAGTTTCTTCTCAATAAATATTTATTGGATAATTAAACTAATCTTTCTTGCTTTCAGATAAATGTACCGATTCTGTCTCTTGGGCTGTGGAAAGGAAGTGGTGGGGAAGAATTAAAACCCTTCTGAGTACTAGTAGGCTTATTTGACATAGAAAAGTCTTATTTGCTTGGGTATGTTTTAAGCTCTCTGAGGAGAATATATTTAAATCTATATCTATCCATATTTATATCAGTTTATATCCATATTTAAATCTACTATGATTTGTGGCTTTCAATAAGCAGATAAAGACCAATCAGCTAACCATGTAATTACCTAACTTCAAATATGAAAACTTCCATATTCTTCAACTGGATTTCATCCTTCAAGCAATCCAGGGTGATGTGTATTGTCCTCTCCCATTTGTAGAAGAGGAAATTAAAGTCCTTTGAAGACAAGACCTGCTGAATCTGGGATTTATATCAGGTACCCTGACAACACATTTGGTGATGTTCCCACGCCATCAGTGGGTCCTTCCCAGCACTAGATTCTGAAGAACTCAGAAAGGTGGGCTTGAGGAAGGACTCTGAAGATAAGTTCTAGACACTCTTCTTCAGAGCAGCTCTTCCTCTAAGACATGGGTGGGTTATAGAGGGGCTTCCCAGGTGGCCCTGGTGGTAAAGAACCCTCCTGGCAATGGAGGAGACCCAGGTTCAATCCCTGGGTCAGAAAGATCCCCTGGAGGAGGACATGGCACCCCACTCCAGTATTCTTGCCTGGGGAATCCCATGGACAGAGGAGCCTGGTGGGTTACACTCCATGAGGTCGCAGAGAGTCGGACAAAACTGAGCAACCGAGCACACACGCACAGGCTGCAGATGGGAGACTCATAGTTGGGCCTGTAGGCAGTAGTGGAAAGCTTAGTCCATCTTCTGATTTCAGGGAAGTCTGTCTGAAGTTCCTCTCTTGGTGTTGATTCTGATTAACTTACTCCTGAAAGCTATATTCAAACACAAAGAAAACATTCCTGGGAAGGGCAGTCCAGTGAAGTAACAGTCATTGAGAAGAAATGTGGATGCATTTTAGATACTTCCCTCAGGATAAATTTTGATATGGGCTGTGGTGGGTTGAGCAGAGGGCATAGTGTAGAATAACTGAGTCACAGAATAACTCAGATTATTTATAGAATAAAATATAGAATATTTATAGAATAAAAAAACATAAGCCCCATATATCTTTAGTCTTAATATTTTTAGTCTTATTTAAAATTGAGACCAGAGGCTGTAGACTTCAACAGCAAGAAACTTGAGAGATTATATGTCCTTTGAGAATGCAATGCATTGAATTAGCCATGGTTTATGGATTAGAGAAGAGCTAGAGAATATTTAGAGACCCCTGATTATACACTGAAGTTAAATCTGTACTCATTTTTAAATTTGTTCTCCTGAAGTAGACTTTCTAAGTCTGTTTGCTAAGAAGACTGAAGCTATTTCCCATAAAATTATTATATTGATCTGTGAGTTTGAGATTGTGAAAGTTGGTATGGAAAACTGTCTTTGTCTTACAAGATTGACTTTACTCACAGAGCTACTCTCTGTGACTCACAAATGTACTTCTAGTCAACTTACTGCAACTGAAAGTTGGGCGCATTCTCCTAGAACTAGAAATATAGTTAAAGGCATTCTGATGTAAAGAGATTGATGTATTCATTGGGTTCTCCAGGAAAATAGAATCGATATGCTAGATACGAGAGGATTTAATACAGGAATTGACTGGTGCAGTCATGGAGGCTGAGAAGTCCCATGATCTGCTGTCTGTAAACTGGAGACCCAGAAACACTGACAGTGTACTTTAATCCAAAAGCCTAAGAATTGGGGAGGGAGTGGATGTAAAGGGCATGGGCACAGTGGTGTAAGTCTTAGTTTGAAACCTAAGAACAGATGCACCAATGTCTGAGAGCAGAAGATAGATGTCTTAGCTCAAGCAGAGACAGCAAGTTCACCCTCCATCTGCCTTTTTGTTCTATTCAGGCCCTCAATAGACTGGATGATGTCCACCTGTAGGTGAGGCTGGGGAGGGTGATCTTTCTTAGTCTACCTATTCAAAAGTTCATGTCTTCCTGAAATCTCCTCACAGACATACCCAGAAATCATGTTTTACCAGCTATCTGGGCATCCCATGGCCCAGTCAAGCTGATACATAAAATTAACCATCACAAGTGACTCTTGTAAAATAAAGTGATTGTAAACTAATGTGATTCTGATTAACTTCTTTTTTAAAAGTGCAAAATTTCAGAATAAATAGTAGAAAACAGATGATAAAGACAAAAACATAGTAATGACATAGAAAACAAAGATCAAATAGAAAAAAAATCTTGGTTCCTTGAGAAAACTAATAAACAAAATTCTGACAGTATTGATTAAGAGAAGAAGAAAATGACCAAAAAACTACAGAATTTAAAAATTTTCCTGACAAAGGGGAGGGAAAGGATATCACAAATCTGGGGAAAGAGCTTTGAGAGGCAAAGCTGGGGACACTTACTGAGTTTTCCTTGCTTCCCAGTTTCATCTTGAAGTTGCTATGTATTGTCCCTGATGTCTGGATGGATTAGTGATGCCTGGATGGACTAATGCTGTCTGAATGAGTTCGTGATATCTGGATCGGCCAGGTAAGATTCATCTGGTTGCAATAAACCAAAACCCATTCTCTGGTTAGTTACAAAGAAAGGGAATTTATTGTCTCACAAAACTGAAGAGTTTACTGGGTGACTTAATCTGAGGCCCAAACAACACCATCGAATTCCTCTCCTAGAGGGGCACCTCTCCTAAAGGGGCAACCTGTGTGGGTTCTCCAGCTCACACTACCCCAACTCCTTGGCGAGTAGAAGGTTAAGACTGCTTCCCCATATGGTAACCATAAGACCTGTCAAGCAGTTTTGTTAGCCCTGATTGCTCGTGTTGGATGGTGCATTCACCACAAAACCAGTCACTGTGGCTAGGAGAGTGGAATGTTCTGGAATGCTCTAGTCTAGAGCCATGTGCAATGGAAAATGAGAGTATTCATCAAATGAGCCACATAGAATTGAATTGAATTGAATTGAACGTTGGGAAGAAATCATTCCCTTCAAAGAAAAATTGTGTCCTGTTGTCATGAGAAGGGATTGTTAATAACTGGTGACGCATATCCCACAGGTGTCCATTACCCTGGTGGTGGGGAGGAGGTGGCAAAGATCATCAGACACCATGGCCAGCATCATGAGGGCCTTTCAGCTGATTTAGGAAACTGCATGAAATATCCACAGGCAGCTCTTCAAGAATACGATTGAATTCAAGAGGCCAGTTTGGGGCATATTCAGAATGAATTCCAGACTTGTGACACCCACTGAGTTAATTAAGAAAGGAAACGATGGGAAGCCAGAAATATTTGACCAGCAGCCAACCACAAGAGTGGCATATTAGGGTGATGTGGTCAAAGAGAGATTGGCAAACTCTGATTTAAAAAAAAAAGAGACAAGACTGTTTTGGTTTTTTTCCCCCCAGAGAATCCAATTTGTAGCCATTCAAACCAAGTGCCTTTGAGGTTTGGATGAATAATTTTTCTTTGGTTATTACAGCAAGCATCAGAGCCAGTTAGATGTTAGTGAAGGCTTTCTAAAGCTTGTAAGTCTGGTGAGAACATCAGTAAGGTGGCAAGGTGGGAGTAGGGGTGGAGGTGGGGGGTGAGGGGGTGAGCCTGCGAGGGATGGAGGGTGGGGGGAAGGGAGGGAGGTGCAGTGGGGTTTAGTTGGAAAGTGGGGGAGGGGTATGAGAAGCATGGTAAGGTCTTTGAGATTCTTACAAGATTTACAGATTGGTTTAGAATTTGAAGATTGTGTTTGGTTTAAAAATAGATCCCCAAACTGCAGTATTCTTAAATTATCACTCTTCTGCAAGATTTCTGTGATTCCCTGCTGATTAGACCTCATAGATATTTTCTCTTTAATGTCTGTATGTATGAAATATCATCCATTCATTCCCTCATTCATGCATTCAATCAACATTGCTTTGAGGGCTCCCTGAAGGAGCATCAGGGTTTCAGACAGGTTTGAGGATTTCCTATCCACCCCCACCATCTCCTCCTTACCATCTTCACTGGCCATCTAGCTACCAACTCAGCATTACCATGTGGATGGCTCATGGGCATTTCAGAGTCAACATCTCCAATACAAAACCCTTGATACCTCTGTCCCAGCCAAACTCTCTCCTCTTCTAGGCTTTCTCATCTCAAGAAATGGTCCCTCCATCAACCCACTGGATCCAGCCAAAACTGTCAAGAACTGGCATTCTTGACATTTCCTTCAACTTCGTACCTAAATCCAACCCAGTACCTAGTAGGCTCTGAATCAATATTGACCTAATGACCTAATATTCAACCTAATGGTTGAATAAGAGGTGAATGAATGAATAACGCTTTGATTTGCCTACACATGACACTTCAGCCTGTGCTATTTCATCCCCCATCGAAATGCATGCTCCTAATGTGGAGATATAGCTTGAGTAAGAGTATGTCTGAACAAAAATTTTTGCATTTTGAAAAACTCTTGCTATTTCCTGGAAACAGATTGTGTTTCTCTGATTGTCTATTAAGGTTTTTTTTTAACCACTGAAGATCTTGGAATCAAACCAAAATAATCTGCATTTCCATTTTTATATCTTAATTTATAAACTGCACCTTATAATTTACAAGCACTCATTTAGTGTCTCTAGCAGAGCTGAAACAAATACCAAGCCTGCCAGCTATGCCACCCAAGTCTTCTCTCTGCACTCTTCCTATCAGGATCTTTTCCAGGTTGGAGGAAATGGGCTGGAGATAGACCTAGCTTGGAGAGGGTAAGGATAGGAATAATGATGATGAAAGTGAAAGTGTTAGTCAGTCATGTCTGACTCTTTGTGACCCCATGGACTGTAGCCTACCAAGCTCCTCTGTCCATGGAATTCTCCAGGCAAGAATATTGGAGTGGGTAGCCATTTCCATCTCCAGAGGATCTTCCGAACTCAGGGATTGACCCAAGGTCTCCTGTATTACAGGTGGATTCTTTAGCATCTGAACCACTGGGGAAGCCCAATAATGATGATATGTCACATTTATTTAGGGGATAAAGAGGAAGGTTTCATTATACCCATTTTATAGATGAGAAAATATAGGCTGGAGATGGGAGTGACATGACCAAGGTTTGTTTATGAGTGATGAACCAGGCCTAGAATCTGCATCTCTGGAATTCCTCATGCCAAGTCTTTCCAGGACACTAGACCAGGGTGTTTCCACTCAGCACTTGTGGTATTTGGGCTGGATCATGCTTTGTTGTGCACTGCAGTATGTTTAACAGCATCCTGCAGTATCCTAATAGGTAGGCTCTACCTATTAGATGCCAGTAGCATCCACCCCACTGCAACAACCCAACTATCTCCAGACTTTGCCAAGTGTCACCCCTGATTGAGAAACAATGTGTCATGTCCTTAAGTAAAGCCAAGGGACAAAGGTTAGGAAGATTCATCTCTCTTCACAGCCTCTCACACCCCACCCACTGCCCATTCCCTTCAATCCTAGGGTTTATCTGAGAATTGTCCTGCCCACAATATCACACACATCTCTGAACAAATACTTAGTACCTCTTGTGTGGCATTGCGTCCATTATACTCTTGATCACATTTAGCTCCCAAAGATACACCCAACTATCCCATTTTACAGATGAAGAAACTGAGGCATCGAGTTTGCCTTAATGTGGGCCATAACTTGCCCACAATCACACACTATCAGGCTGAACTGCAAACCCACAGCTATCTAGCTCTGGGGACAGAGAGCTTACCTTCCCTACCCTACTTCCTTGATCCACTTCACAGTTGAGAACATTTTACTGGGTCAGCAAAAAGGTACTGTGTTTGACAATTCCCATCTCCTCCTCTCTATAAAGCAGTAGCCTGCCTCTCTCAAGGGAGACATCTTTCAGGATGTGCAGGACACACATCCATGGCTGTGGGTCCATGTGCCTATCACCCTCTCCAGGCCATGGTCTGCATCCACATTGCAAGCACTGGGTCTTGCTGAGAAGGGACGGGGGCAATGCATGTCAACACAGCGGTGAGGAGGACTTCTCTGGTGGTCCCATGGTTAAGACTCTGTGCTTCCACTGCAGGTGGCACAGGTTTGTTCCCTGGTCAGGGAAGTTTTGCATCCCCTGCAGAGCAGCCGAAACCAAACAAGAACATGGCAGTGAGGGCTACACACAGCAGCCAGTTCTGGAGTAGGATCCTCCTGACTATGTACTGTGTGACCCTGGGCAAGAGAAATACACCTCTGAGCTCAGTTTTTCCCATCTATAAAATTCCCAGGGCAGATGTGAATTAAGTGATGATAAATGTAGATTGGTTCCCATGGATGCTAGGTGCTGGCTAAATAATGACCTGCAATGAATGTCAACGTCCTCCATGAAGTTACCTGCAACAGACTGACTTATGATTCCTGAACCCTTATGGTCAATCTGTGACCCCCATGTAGCCATATGGAGTTACTTCTTCAGGGCTATCTGCACAGCGAGACTTCAAATTCCCTGAGGATACGGCGTGATCCTTTGCCCACCCAGTCTCTCTGCCCCCGTGGCCGGCCATATCTGCTTCAAATGATTGCTGAAGCAGCCATAGTACTGATTCCTACAGTCATAACCATTTGCATCTGGTACTGCTTCTTCTCGGTGTATCTTAGCATACGAAATGATTTCCTTGGTTAGTAGTCTGATGATGGGCTCTTGATTCTGCACTCTGAGTAGTCCTGGCTTTTTGCCATTTTGATTCTGCTTTGACCGTCTTCTTTGATTTCTCCACCTCACACTACCTTGTGGTAAGATTCAAGCTCAGCACATCAAAGGTAGGGTGAGAAGAGGGGCTCAGCAGGGCCTGGTTACACACATCCCCCATCCAGGCTCTAACCCCCATTTCTGCCCAGCCATTTACTCCTTGACCACCGGTCAGTTATTGACGTTTTCTGTGCCTCAGTTTCCTAATGGGTAGATTAGGACATGCCTCAAAGAGTTGGAAGATTAAATGTACAGAGCCTAGAATGTACCACACCGTGGGTCTCTATTAACTATTGCCCCTAGTGCTTTAATTCGGGTGGGTGGGGTGGCTAGTGATGCGCTGAGGGAGGGAGAGCTTGGATAGGCTTTTGAGCTCAGTGGCAAGCAGTAGGCAGGCCCCAGAGCAGCAGGGGCGCGCAGTGCTGTAGCGGCTTTTCTTGCCTACATGCTTTCAGGAGAGAAAGGCGGCTAGCTTCCTCAGCCTCCGGTGCTGAGGGCAGGGAGCCGACCCCACAGCCCCACCGTAAAAGACAAGCAAGCCCATCCCCGCTGAACTCAAATGACAGCATTCACATCCTTCAAGTATTAATAAAGGCAGCTCAAAATTCTGTACTCTTCAAAGACCCAGGACAAAGTCTCCCTTCCCAGTGATCAAGCCATTGCCCCGAGCCCTACTTTTTCCTTTTCCTCACGTTTTGGTCTGGCTCAAAGGAGCCCAGAGTTTCCCCCCAAATCATTTGGAGCCGGTGGAGGGACTGCGGGCATCTGATCCCTCATCGCTCAGCCAGGTCCCCGGGGCGGGGGCGGGGGTCTCCGTCCAGGCCGGCCCCTCCCGCAAGGTCACCTAACTTTTTCCTCTCTCCGCAGCTCCTGGGAAGGGTCCCGGAGGGGCCGCGGGGCGCGGCGGGGGCGGTGCGAGGCCCCCTCCCCGCGGGCGGGAGCCCGCCCAGCATTATTCATTGGCCAGAGCGGGCTGCGGGCGCGGGTGCTGATGTCAGGCGGGCGCGGGTGCGGCGGGCGCAGCGGCGGCGGCCGCCCAGCAGCCCGGGCGCGGGTGGGGGGGCGCCGAGTGGGGGTGGCGGCCAGCATGCTGCTCGGCTGCGGCTCGGCCTCCCACACCCGCGGCGCCCTTGTCCTCGCCAGTAGCGGCGGCGGAGTAGCGAGCAGCGCCCGCGTCTGCAGCGGCGCAGGGTCCGAGCACGCGGCGCGGCGGCGGGGGTCGTGGCCGGGACGGGGACCGGGGACCCGGGCATGGCGCTGCGGAGGGGCGGCGGGGGGCCGGGGCTGCTGCTGCTACTGCTGCTGGGCACCGCGTGTCTGATACCGCCGAGCGCGCAGGTGAGGCGGCTGGTCCGCTGCCCCGCTACTTGCAGCTGTACCAAGGAGTCCATCATCTGCGTGGGCTCCTCCTGGGTGCCCAGGATCGTGCCGGGCGACATCAGCTCCCTGTGAGTGAGTGGGACCCCGCCAGCCCCTTGCCCCGTCCTGCCCCACCCTGCCGCCCGGGAGTTGCCTCTGGCGCCGGGACAGCGCGACCCTGACTCCCCGGCTTCCCGGCCCCCTTTCTTTGCGTTTGGGGTGGGGAGTGCTATGGGACGTGGGTGGAGCCTCGGGCCCCGAGGAGGATGAGGGGAACCCGAGTCTGGGAAGCCGGACAAGTCCCTGTGGTAGTGTTTTCTCAAAGTCTGGCCCGCTGGCCACCTGCATCAGATCCACCTGGGGGAGTTTGTGCCAAGGCAGATTCTGGGGCCCGCGCGGAATGATGCAGGGTCTGGGGAGTGGAGCTTTGGAGTCTGCATTTGGCCGTCCCCAGGTGGCACTGGCATGCATTAAAGTTTGAGAGGAGGATGTGTGCTGGAGTGGAGAGGTGTGGGGGTTGTGTGGGGGCGTGTATATGCAGCCCAGCAGAACTGGAGCAATGATGAGGCCTCACTGTCCCACCCGAGGTCTGGGGCTGTGGTTTCCACAGTGGCCTCCTCTGGACCTGTTCACACTGCAGGTTGGACAGAACCTGGGAAAGGGCATGTCATCTCTGGAAGTGGTGATGCTGTTCCATGTGGCCTGGAAGACGGAAGCACAGGGGACTTGGTGGAGCACTAGAGAGTGTGGGCATCCAGCTCAGTGGGCAAGTGCTGGGAATCAGCCTGACTTCTTGCCCTGAGTTTACAAGGCCTTCTTGCCAACTTCCCCACCACGCATTACCTTGGCTGCTTATTCAGTGCTGGAGGAGCAGATAGGAAAGGGCTTCCCCTTACTGATTCACCTGCTTGAGAATGCTTTCAACCTGGCCTTACGCAGTCACTCAGGCCACATGACCAGGTCTCATCATGGCTGTGGAAGGGGCTCTTGGCTTGTATCTTCACTGCTAGGAACTGTTTCCTGCTGAGATGACTCCTTTGTTCCTGGCTGAGGTGCTGGAGTGATACCTATTCTGTCACAGGGCACGGATTCCCCCTGGGGGTGGGGAGGAGAAAGTTGCTCACACTTTCTCTTATCTCCACTTCCCTGCCTCCATCCCAAGCAAGGTACTGGGGTCTGGACCCAGGAGTGAAGAGCTTCATGTTTGCATTTTTAGAAGTCAGGAGACTCTGGCCAGGCCAGAACAGAGGGCCCATTTGATGCTTAATATTGCTAAGTCAGATGACATGGAGAATTCCAGAAATGAGAATTCCCCTGGTTAAATCCCTTATACCACCAGCTGCTTAACACAATGGCATGCTAACTGAAATCATTCTGAAATGAGGTATTGAGGTCCTGCTGGGGCCAGAGAGGATGAGGGACCTGGTGGCTAAAACAGTCAAGTTCCTTGCTCTGGTTAACCGTTAAATCTGACAGATGGCATTGCCTCCCACTGCACATTCAAGTTCAGGTGTCTCTGAGTTTTTCCCCAAGGCTTTCACGGTGCATTTAATCAGAAGTGCTCTGAGTGACTTTCAGAGCTGTGCTCCCAAGGGGAATGCTTAATCCTACCCTGGAGTTTCGTGGGCCAACATTAATGCTGTGTCTACACAAACAGAATCATGGGCAGAGGTAAAGCAATTATCCATTTTCAGCTAGGGCCTCCTGTAGTTAAGAAAAGGAAGTAGGGGGATTGATTTAAACCGGCTGAGATAATGTCCATGGAAGGAGCTAGACTGATGGTAAAGGTTTCCGTTATTCAGCACAGTTTTCTTATTGATCCAGTTCATTGGAAAATGGCTGGACTCGTCTTGTTTCTTATCCCAAGAAGTCCTGCTTGAAGCCTCACTCCTGAGTGGAGGAGTTTGGACAAGGCCACTCGCCCATCCTGCCTGGCACTTCCGGAAGCAACATAGTTTCCATTTTGTTCCTCTCTTGCCTGTAGGAGCCTGGTAAATGGAACATTCTCGGAAATCAAGGACCGGATGTTTTCCCATCTACCGTCCCTGCAGTTGCTGTGAGTGTGGGAAATCCTCTCTGGAATTGGGGGTCCTGGGGCTGTGGTCTTGGGAAGAGCCATTTCTGCCTCCTGGGTATCTGTCCTTCCCAAGATACCCGTGCTCCACCAGTAAACCAAGGCAGGCTCTTAGTGTTGATTTGGCCCATCGTGCCCCCACCAAGCTGAGTCCCCAGTGTCCAGCTCCCTTTCCTTCTCTGGCATGTGTTTTCTTCAAGGACTTTATTGTAGATGCCATCGCCCACACCCAGCAACAACTGGGGAGATTAATTACATTGAATTATGGCCTGAATTTTGCCCAGATGAACCATTTCCCAAACACCTCCCTTTAAAAGAGAGCCTGCATGTTCAACTCTTAATGTTATTATGGTCATAGGAATATTTCTAGTTGACTGAGTATGTCAACTGTTGGGCAGCATGCTACGCATTTATGGGCAAATTTTTATTTAATGATATCAGTATTTTCCTTTTCCCATTTGACAGATGGGAAAACTGAGGCTCAGAGAAGTTAAGTAACTTGCCCCAAATCACAGCCAGAATTCTGACCCAGGGCCCAAAGCCCACAGTCATAACTCCTCTTCATCACAGGTGCTCCTGCCAAGTACTTGTGTCCTGTGCCTTTAGCCTTGGTCAGTTAATATTTACTGATAAAAAGCAATGTCCAAAATGCAGTTTTCAAAAGCAAATCAGTGACAGGCAAAGTCAGGAGTACGTAGCTCACTCTTTATTTGTATTCATTTCTTAAACTTGAATGAGATCAGAATGAAAACCACCAACATTCTTGATGCATACAGAAAAATATGAAGACATGGCATATAGTAGACTCATCCCAAGTCAATTTCATGTTGATATTTTTGTTCTTGAAATGTTATGTACCTACTTACAACATTATCCTTACCATTTTAAAATCTGTAATTTATGAGAAATTATAGTTCTATTAAAATATTCTTATGATACAAATGCAGAATAGTCATCAGTGGTGACGGTAGAGACTATATAAACTTTTACCAAAGGCTTAAGTGGCAGCTCAAACAGCTATGTGGTGAAAAAGAATCTTCTGAAGTTTTCTTAAACTTTTTTATGATTTCCCATGGGCGCGTGTAGTATGCTAGGAAGGTTTTGTGTTTTGTTTCGTTTTGTTTGGTCTCAGCTGTGTGACTTTGATCAAGTCACTTAACTTCTCTGAATTCAAGTTTCTCTAAGAGTCAGAGTGCTTCTTTTTAGATGTGTGCATCATAAAGCACTCACTGGCTGTTTAGTTGTGCTGAACATTAGAAAGCTGTGAGATAACAGCTCTTAAGTCATATTTACTGATACCCACGGGGAAGAAAGGTGGAAAATAAGGGGGACCAGAAAATCTGGCCAAAGGGAATCCACTTGCCATTATCCATCTGCGTCTATGAGTCAGGTTGTGCACAGAATGGGCCATGCTGAGAAGAGCCCATGTTTGCCCACAGATCAGAACATAACCAAAGAAACAGAAATGGCCTCACCATGAAACTCAACTTTTGAACTTCTTCACTGGCATCTGTTGATATCTGTCTCTTGCTTTCAGGTTGCTGAATTCTAACTCATTCACAGTCATCCGGGATGATGCTTTTGCTGGACTCTTTCATCTTGAATACCTGTAAGTTTTGTGCTTTGTCTATGTGCTGAGTAATTGGTATGTCAGTGGAATGGCTGTATTGCTTTCCAAGCTGGAACAGCATCTCTTAGAGAGCTTGGGGGTGGGGGAGAAAATGCAGAAAACCCCATTCTCTTTTCAGCGCTGACCTTTTATAGTTTACTTGTGTATGAACATGCTGGGACAGGAGGAGGTTGGAGAAAAAGAGGGGGAAAGGGAACAAAGAAGGAAAGATATTCATTCATTCTCTGCTGACATTTAATTTGTCATGTCGTAAGCACAATTGGAAATTGCATCGGGTATTTTTACCTCTCAAAACTAGGCGTGGATTTGCTGATCAGCCAGAAATAAAGCTGAAGGATTCCGAGGGTTACATATTTGTAAGAAAGTCTCCCTATTTGGGGTTACAACTTCATGTTTTTAATTCAACTGCTCTATATCCCATTTTCAGTATCCCCTGTGAGCTGCTGCTGGGAGTCTAATTTTATTTTTTCTCCTTTAAAATAAAGGTTATTTTTCCCTTTTCAGATGTGCAGTTGTCCCGTCACCAGCAATGAGCTCTGCCCTCCCTCCGATTTCTGCCTTTTCACACTCTCATAGTCTTTTTTCCCCTTAAGTTCTCCCATCCTTGTCTCTTGTCACTTTGTAATAATATTAATCCAGCTATCAGATGGGATTTCCTCACTTAGCATTCAGAATGATTTTTAAAACCTTGTCTCTGCCTTCTTATCTGAGATATTTGAATTCTAAGCACATCCTGTGTCTAGGAAAGCTCTCTGCTGATTTTCTGTCCCCAGGAAAGATGTCTCTGGAGGAATTCTTTCTCCAGAGGACACGTAATACAGGTACTGTCATGATACCTGATAGTCTAGGTAACCTGGGAAGAGTAGTCAGGCTGAAGCGCTAAGTTTAACTAGGTTCTACAGAAGCACATAAACAGTCAGGGGAGGTGCTGAGTGAAGAGCAGTCTGTTCTCTCTTTCCAGTAGTGCATCTTCCTGTCACAGTTATTGAGGAGGAGGTTTGCTTCTCAGTTTTTACTGAAGTCTATTACTGAATAGACCCCTGACTTAAAAAAAAAAAAAAAAGACCGGATCATTCTCAGTGTACGAATCAAGAACTGTTTTACTAACTAATGACATCACAGTGCAAAGCCTCTCCCTTGGACCATCTCATCAGAGACCCTCTTATACTTGAAGAAATGTGAGGCCGTAAGCTGAAATTTCGTTCTCTGTGGCCCTAGGGAATAGTCCCGGTGCATTCACTTCATGTATTTCCCACAAAGACTTTAAAGCACGGCTGGAGTTTTTATTGTGAGATCCTATGTGCAAGCCCTAAGACATTTAAGCACTGAGTTTGGTCTGTGTTCAACTTCCTTATACTTTCCATTTCCAGTGACCTGGAGATCAGAGAGTATCTCTGTCTTGTCGCCCATGTGTTCAGAGGTGACACTGTGCAGGACATGATGAACTCAAGCTTGTTGGAGTAAGGGAGTGAAAATCTCTGTCATGTCCGACTCTTTGCAACCCCATGGACTATACAGTCCTTGGAATTCTCCAGGCCAGAATACTGGAGTGGGTAGCCTTTCCCTTCTCCAGGGGATCTTCCCAAACCAGGGATCGAACCCAGGTCTCTTACATTGCAGGCAGATTCTTTACCAGCTGAGCCACAAGGGAAGCCCAAGCTTGTTGGAAGCCAAGTTTAATTGAATTCTCCCTGGGCAAAGACTTCAATGTGTGCATAAGCACTCAGTCACTCAGTTGTGTCTGACTCTATGCAACCATATGGACTGTAGCCACCAGGCTCCTCTGTCCATGAGATTCTCCAGGTGAGAATACTAGACTGGGTTGCCATGCCCTCCTCCAGGGGATCCTCCCAACCCAGGGATTGAACCCATGTCTCCTGTGTCTCCTGCCATTGGCAGTCAGCTTCTTTACCCATTCAGCCACCTGTGAAGCCCAAAGGCTTCAATATGGAGGTGTAAAACAGAGGGCTGTGTTCAAGGGACAATGATATAAAGAAAAATATTAATAGCCAGGTGCTGTGAAATGTAAGGTTGGAGGGGGAAAGAGATCTGGAAGTGTTCCAGTCTTGTGGAATTTGAGAATATCTTGCCTTTGTCTTGGAGAAGGAAATGGCAATCCACCCCAGTACTCTTGCCTGGAAAATCCCATGGACAGAGGATCCTGGTAGGCTATATATAGTGCATGGGGTCGCAGAGTCGGACACGACTGAGTGACATCACTTTCCTTTCCTTTCCTTTGCCTTTGTCTAGGGCTTTCTTCTTTCTCCCCCAAAGTGTTTCTACCCTTGCTGCCGACTCTGACTTTGAAGACTTCCACGCTGCTTCTGGAAGGAATGCAAAAAGCATATCTGTGTGCATGCACTCTTGCACACACACCCGGTTTCCACTTGGAATCTGGTGTCGCTGGCCGAGCCCTTGGGCATGAATTTCTGAAATTCATAAGTGCATTCAGATTCCATTCTGAAAGCATCCCAGTATCTTTTTTGAGGTATTAAGCACAGAAAATTCAGTTTAATTATATGGATTTTCTTCTTAGGTTCATTGAAGGGAACAAAATAGAAACAATTTCAAGAAACGCCTTCCGTGGCCTCCGTGACCTGACTCACCTGTAAGTCCTGTGAAAAGTGTTGTAACTTCTTTAATGTGTAGAGTGAGGGTCACTTCCTGGTGCTTCTCTCCTTTTAAAAAATTTTTACTTTATATTGGGGTATAGTTGATTTACAATGTTGTATTAGTTTCAGGTGTACAGCAAAATGATTCAGTTATACATATACATATATCCGTTCTTTTTCAAATTCTTTCCCCATGTAGGTTATTATAGAGTACTGAGTAGAGTTCCCAGTGCCTCTCTTTCTTGGCTGTTTTGTCCATATTATAATATCCACTGAAGGAATTCATTTCTAGGTTGCCCGAGAGGTTTCTATATTGTCAGTCGGGCACCATCCCATCATAAGCACTCACACACTTGGCTTTCTTATCTTCTCCATCCTCCTGAACCACCATTATGGTTCACATGACTGCCTGTGAAATCGGGGAGTGATGGGAGTGATGGAGGAGGTGGAAAGGAAAGAAACATGTATTGTATACCTACTCTGTGCTTAGTAAGCTTTTCTTTATCTTTCTCCTTAATCTGGGAGTCCCCATTGTACAGATTTGGGAACTGAGGCTTACCTAACTCATTGAAGAATGCTGAATGGAGGAACAACATTTGTTGAAGCAGAATAGAGACATTTTTGTGGTTCCTTTAATTTGAATGCAAATAGCTTTTTCTTTTATGTTGGATTTATCTGTTGCTTAAGCTAAGCTCTCTGGGTTCTTTAATAGCTTTCTGGAGAAAAAAATTAAACAAATTGATTTGAATTGGTGTATCAAATGAAACAAGCACACACACTTAGCAAATTTAGAAAACTGGAGAAATAGTGGCTGAGCTTATGAAAATGTGAACATCGTCTTTGTCTTGGTAGGAGCAATTTAACAGCCAGGAACCAGTCACATTTGCATACTAGAAACTTTGTGTTTGAGTAGGATAACATACCCCATTTCCACAGTGAGCTTGCCTATGGTCAAAAAAACAAACTGGGGAAATTGAAGGGCTTTGAGCAGGAGTATTAGGCAAGGGTGGCAGTACCTCCCGTATGTGAACTCTAACTGATAAAGCATCTAGAGAGATGATCTTTTACATCAGACCCTGATAGAGGCAAAGGTATCTGTCATTAGGCTCAGCGAGCACTTGATTCTGGAGTCCTACCAATCAAAAGTCTTGCCTGAGTCATAGTTTGTAGAGGAAGAAGATGAGGGAGCGGGAATGGGAGGTCCAAACAGCACAGCCAATCCTGGACAGCATCAAACTCTTGTTGGCGTTATTTCTCTGTGATTTCTTTCTTTCCTATAAAAGTCTTGATTGTTTTTTCAGATTCAGCCTAGATGCCCAATCCCCACATTCTTGCAGAGGCCAAGACAGTGGGCTTTGAGTTACATAGACTTAGGTGCAAATCTCAAGGCTGCCATTTGTTAAGATTATTTAACCTTTTTTGAGCCTCACTTTCCTCATCCGTGAAAATGGGGATGATTATACTGAACTCATAAAATAGCTACACATAGTGGGTTAATGCTTGTTTGCAGAGCATCCGGCCCATTAGCCGTGGTAAATGCCCAGGATCTGGTTGGCATTATTATCATCTTCCTCCTCCACAGCAGAGCATCATCATTCCCTCCATCCACTCAGGAAGAAGTCTCAGTTTTCTCCAATGGCTGCTGAGTAGCCTTGGCAGTTTGGGTGGCTAGACAGGGTCTTTGGTAAGACAGCTGTGGATGTCTGGAGAGGAACAGCTGTGGCCAGACAAATCCACTTCCCGAAAGTCAGGAATGAGGGGCTTTGTTTCTGACCAAAGGCTCTGGGCAGATTCTGCATCTAAACCAAAGCCAGTGTGACTGGTTGACTTTGCCCAGATGTCAACTTTCATTGAACCAATTGGCTGTAAGTCCCTGATCTGAAAATAGGTGTGAATATGCAGGTACTGTGCATATATATTTGCATATTTTTGTGTAAGTGGGTCCATGCACTTCTATTTGTGGGTGCACATAACTATGTGTGTGCTTGTGCATTTGCACATACAGCCATATGCTATGTTACCCATATATGTGCAAGAGGCACCTCTTTGTCTGTGTGACACGCAGGGGCACACACAGAGGAAACAAAGGGGTCTTTTGTTTGGTCCAGAGTGCATCTGATGTGTTAGAGGAGATGCATTACCATCTGGCATGTGTTACCATCCTCCAGTCAAGCCTACAGAGCACCGCCCTCCCCAGCTCTCCAGCCCTATTTCCCTGAATATGCCCACAATACTGGGCTCTCCTGAGCACACCCAGTTCACCCCCATAACCAACCTTTCCCTTACATCATTTCCCTTGCCCAGGAGATGGTTTCTTCTGCCCACAGTCATCTGGAATCTGCCTTTTCCTCCACAGTCCAGATTAAGTTCTCTCTCTTCCCTGGAGCCAGTCCTGATCCCCCCTCCTCCCTTCTTGTAGCCTGCCCCGCTGACTCCACACAACCAGTTCTTGGCTGTAGACACTGGCCATATTGGTTGATGCCATTTCACGGATGCTAGTTTCGTCTCTGAGCTGTGTTGAGAGCTCCCTGAGGGCAGGGTTCCTACAGCTCTTCCATTAGCTCTACTCCTCACCAGCATCTCACATGGGGCTAAACCAGCAGGATGTTCTTTCTGACTCACTGGCAGACCAATGAGTTACTAAGCTGAGTTTTCCTTACATGCTCTACTGCAGTGCGAGTCTTATGACTTTTAAAGTTGACTCCTCTAAGGCTGGAGATATATGTAGTAATAAAAAACATTTACTATGCTGTTCAGGGTTTCCCAGGTGGTGTAGTGGTAAAGAATCTACCTGCCAATGCAGGAGATGTGAGTTAGATCCCTGGGTTGGGAAGATTCCCTGGAGTAGGAATTGGCCACCCACTCCAGTATTCTTGCCTGGAAAACTCCATGGACAGAGGAGCCTGGTGGGCTACCATCCATGGGGTTACAAAGAGTCAGGCATGACTGAGCATGCATGCAGTGTGAGCACAAAGCAGCAAAACACTGTGTAAAGAATGAGCTGATCACCCATCCTCTTTTTTTCTGTGTGAACTGGTAAGCTCATTCAACTTCACTCCTGTGCTTAAGGAAGTGACTGTCTGAAATTTGCTTGTTTAAGTACCTGCTTTTTATCTTTTATGAACTTTTCTAACACCTGCAGACTCACATTCATACACAAAGAAACACAGATCAGGTTTCAAAGCATTGAAGGAACAGTGCCAATCTGTAACTAAAATCTGGGACATTTGTTTTTCCAGCGGTCCCACAAAGCCCAAGGGACCAGTTAAGTAGTTTTAGAAATGAAGTATGTGCCATGAATTTGTAGACAAAATGAAGTGGAAAGTGAGATGTTATGCACTGAGTCTGGGGGTATGGGGAGGTGGTGGTGGATAGTCCATCTAAATAATTCAGCTTTCTGAAATCTAAATTGAACATTTAGAACAGTTGCTTTTATTTTGGCCTTGATGACTCTATATATGCTTATCACTTCAATCCAGTGCATTTCAATTCACTAAAAATATTTAGCTAAACTAGTAATCTTTAATTAGCTAAAAAATTGTGCTTTACTTTAAAAAAAAGTGACTAGCAACCAGAAAAAAATAAAAACAACTCTCTCCTTTTTAAATTTCAAAAAGCTGCTTCTAGAGAACATTCAGTCTGATTACAGTCCGAAGTCTATAATCTACAGTCTGTAGTTACAATTCTAATTTATCATCTGTTCAACCTATTTCCAACATCTTAAAAAATATGCAAATAAATCATTTAGGAAAGAAATGTAAAATGATACATGAAATTGTATTTTAATCCATTTGTGGTTACCTGGATGAGAAAGGACATAATTCAGAAACTATAGGTCTCCCTGTATTCTGTTGGTATCACACAGTAAGAATGTTTGGATTAAAAATGGGCACAAAGCTTTCTATCCTAGCTGACTCTAAGGAAGAACACTCTTTCATTCCTACTTCTTGGATGGGTCATTAGGATGCTATAAAAGACTGGTTTCATATGTGTTTTTAAAGAGGGTGGTGCTCAATTCCCTACGTGTTGATTATCATTTATATGTTTTCTGTTTGTACTCAAGTGTGTAGAAGAAAACAAAAGTAAGCATGAGTGTTTTGGCTGACTCACTCAGGGCACGAGGCCTGGGGGAAATCAGACTTGATGTACATCGTTTCAATGCCTAGCATCTTTCTCCGTCAGCAGCCCAGCACCGTGGACATTCATCTTCAGCAGGATGATGACAGGGCACTGCATAATCCTAAGTCATCAGAGAAAGCGTTGATAATATTCGTTCAAGTCTACTTCCTGAAGATGGGGACTATATTATAGAGAGACATTATAGAAAGCTCTTCAACTCGAAGAACAAAAATGCAGAATGGTTTCTAGTCAACCTTCATTAAGGAGAAAATGAGATTGATCTCAGTCATTCCCTAAACTGTGGTTCACTGAGATTTTGTATCATCATTAGGGTTAGTGCTGAGATTCTTTATGTAAAAGAGTATTTACTGAGTCCTTTTTTTTTTAAGTCACAAGTAATAAAATTCACTTGGATGCCCTACTAGGGAACTTCTTGGGATAAGACTGAACATCTGTTTTTGGGGTTTTTTTTTGATCATTCCCATTTGGTGTTTAAACTATTCCTCAAGAGAGAATTACTGAGTACCCACTGTGTGCCACTGTGCTAGATGCAAGGGGTACAGATGTGGACAGACAAAAACCTCTGATCTTATGTTTAGGGAGAATACACAGTCCATAAACAAATAGATAATATATAGTGTTTGCTAAGTGATAGTTGTGCAATGAAGATCCACAGAGCATGGAAGGGACTTGTGTAGAGATCAGGGAAGGTGGTGAAAGTGGAGGGTGGACCTGGAGAGGGTGCTGGCTGAACCATGTGAATAACTAGAGGAACAGCCTGAGGCAGATGAACACCAGGTTCAGAGAACTTGAGCTGGGAGCATGCCTAGCCTGTGTGAGGAATAGCAAAGGAACCAGTGTGGGTGATCTGAGTCAGTAGAGATTCAGTCCCACGGGTAGGTGGGAATGGAGGTAACTAGACAATGGAGGGCCTTGGGTGCCATCTAAAGGACTTTGGCTTTTATTCTGAGAAACGTGAGATGCCAACATGTATATCATATATATCATAAAACATGAGGTTTAACATATATATCAAGAGCTTAATAAATGATTGTTTTAAAAACAAAATAAAAAAACTTATATTGTGTAGTTCAGCATCTCTAATGTTTTCTTTGTATAACTAAACTAAAATTCTTTATCTCAGTATCAGTGACCAAAGTCAGACATTGAACTACACTGAGCTCTGTTTTAAATCACTTGCATTATTTAAGGGACTTCAGAGTGACTGGGCATAAAGATAATATACACATTAAATCGTGACTTTCTTGTTCTAGTTCTTTGGCCAACAACCACATAAAAGCACTCCCAAGGGATGTCTTCAGTGATTTAGACTCTTTGATTGAACTGTAAGTAATGAAAATTAAGTTTATGTGTGCTTGTCTTGAAATCCAGTCTTCCCCTGGATTTTTATTGCATTTTGTTGTAATAGCTAAAAACCCATGACAAAGCAGCGAACACTGGGAAACAGCATATAGATTGTACTGTGTTTAATTTTGCCATGTTAACTGTGCTTAGTAGCATTAGGCCAGTAGTAATTCGGTATGCTGGGTGATAGGGTCCCCCTTTTTTCCCATGAGCAATGGTCCCGCTTTTTCCCCATCTGCTTTATTTTCTTGTGTTTTGTCATCCCTTATTGGACAAAGTTTAACGAGATCTTAAAGTATCAATCGGAGAAGGCAATGGCAACCCACTCCAGTACTGTTGCCTGGAAAATCCCATGGACAGAGGAGCCTGGTAGGCCACAGTCCGTGGGGTTGCTAAGAGTTGGAACATGACTGAGCGACTTCACTTTCACTTTTCACTTTCACGCATTGGAGAAGGAAATGGCAACCCACTCCAGTGTTCTTGCCTGGAGAATCCCAGGGACGGAGAGCCTGGTGGCTGCCGTCTATGGGGTCACACAGAGTCGGATATGACTGAAGCGACTTAGCAGCAGCAAAGTATCAATTGCATTTGTCAGAGCTATCTTCCTGTAGTGTCTTGTTTTCGTGTAAGGACCTATGCTGGGTGGTGTTCTTCTTTCACCCCTCCCCCATTTCCAGCATGGTGTGGTGACATTTTCAAGAGGATTTGCAGAAATAGTGGTGTGTCAACTCTGAGAACTCTCTGTGTGCTATATGGTTAAAATCAAGGACACTAAAGAGTGTTCAATGAAGTCAATGAGAAGTAAAGGACATTGGATGCATTAAATAGAAAATTTTTTTTAATTCCATTTTTTGGGATTTGTTAAATATGTCAGGATATTAAGAATTCTGGAGTTTCATATTACTGCCAAAACATTTCTGACATGTCTATTTCTCTGCGTCTGTGTTTGTTTTGTTTTGTTAGAGATTTGAGGGGCAATAAGTTTGAATGTGACTGTAAAGCCAAGTGGTTGTATCTGTGGTTGAAGATGACGAATTCCACTGTTTCTGATGTCCTGTGTATCGGTCCGCCAGAATATCAGGAAAAGAAGCTGAATGACGTGACCAGCTTTGACTATGAATGCACAACTACAGGTATTCAGAACCTTTATCATCAAAGTCTGTTATTTAGAATAATCCTTTCTTTAAAAATACTATCAATAGGGAGTTTGGAAAATGTAGGGATAAAAGTTTTCTATCAAAATTATTTTAGGGGAAATTTAAGCGTTAAAAAAGAAATGAATTGATGTGGCAGGGAAAATATCTCAGCAGTCTGGAAGGATTTTTATTAACTGCACTGACTTTAATTTTGATTCTTTACAACTTCAAATTTCTCTAAAGCTTTTAAGGCAGGAACTGGTGAGTTTGGCATGAGAACATTTTCAAATCAGGCTAAGCTTCATGGAAAGGCAGTGCAGAGATGCCTAAATTACTGTTCTCTTGATTGAATAATATGAAATTTATTGGACACTTAACTAATAAATACCAGAATTACTCTCGTAGTTTCATGTAAAATGAGATAACTAGGTAAGTCATACATAACCATGGCAGAGTAGAAACACAAGTTAACAACGAGCTATCAAAGGGAAAAATTCACACTGAGGAAACAAAATGTAAAGAAAGCTTGATTATTTTTTCTATGGCCTGCCTCAAGGTTTCAGTTTATACATTTTTAGGTTAAAAGATAAAATTAAAATACTGTCTCAACTGTCATATCTTGTAGAAAACAGGAGAGTAGTTCCATATGAAAGCTTAGATGGAGTTTCTACAGCTTTTAAAGCCACATTTTAAAGGAGAGCGGATCAAGCCACAGTATGCAACCTGCTTACCAGACTTATAAAAATAAACATTCAGGCTGAGAGTTGATATCTACAAAGCCTCAAGGCATGTCAGTAGGAGCAGCAGGATTGAAAACTCAGAAAATAGTTACAGAAACTCAAAAGACAAAAACTCCAAGAACAAAATACCACATTTAAACTCTACTGCTATCCCCTGATCAAGTAAACAAACAAAAACTCAGAAGTAAAAATTATTTCCAGATATCTTTGTCAATAAGGGACGCCGACAAGTTCTGTCCTTTTCTGAGAGGAAACTTGAAGTCTTATGGAAATGCCCTTGTCTTTCATCACTGAACAGGGACTTATTCAGCTGTGTAATTGGCAGGTGCCCTTTAGCCAGCTGAGGCCACTGGGGGTTTATTTATTGTATTGTAGAGCAGCGCAATAAATCAGAGGTCACGGTCAATGACGTTTGCACCAAAAGGTTGCATTCAAGGCCATGCCATACGAAATGTGAAACCACAGCTCACTGGGGCTCCTTTCTGCCTCTTCTCATTTTTCTGGAAAGTTTTTTAAACCCTACACTGAAGTGAGCAGCTTTTCCGTTGTTCTCTTCACACCTGGCCCTAGTGTGTGAAAAGTGCCAGTCTCAGAGAGAAATAGCTTGGGCTGTAGAGAGCCTTGGAACTCAGGCATCTGTTCCAGACCTGGCATCTCTGGGGTAGCATGAAGTCCTTAACATATTTTGGGCATTCTCTTATATATATTTCTCTTCCCTAACAAGCTTTTTGCTAAAATTTAGAAAGTTAGCACCCCACCCTAGAAGCAAGGAAATGATGATTCTGCCTTTGTACTTGTTTTATCCCCTTAAGGCTCATGAACAAATAAACTCTGGCTCACAGCATCTTCCATCATGAAAAAATGGTGCCAGCAAGCTGTGACCCACCCCCAAATATAGTCCCTTCCTATCTTCTGGCTCAGATCAAGCCTCATCCTCTGCTGCTTTATTTAGGACTAGGGAGGAAATAGGTGAAGAGGGATGGAAGTTGGAAAGTCAAGTCTGAGATTCATGGTACCGGTATTGCATCCTTACACGAGATTGGGGAAGAAGCATATTTTCTCAGTGCCTTGTTTTCCTCTTAGCTCAGGGTTTTAGGAAGGAGTAAATTCTTTAGGTAGATGTCTCACCTTGTTCTTCCCAGGGAGAGGAACGTATGATTACCATCCTGTTCCTAGCGCAGGGGTGTAATTAACACCACAAAGCCACCCCTGGCTGGTTTCAGCTCTCCAGGTTAATCACAGTCCCTCCATAACACTCTGCTTCAAGTCTATTTTTAACCACCTCCAAAATCCCTGTTACCTGCTCATGATTCCCCACGTTAGGTGGATAATTCACTAAATTCCTTAGAGGGAGTGAATTTTGCATCCTAATTGTCCCGTTAGCTTCCCTATTTCAGGGCTGATGAAAATGCAAAGAGAAATAATGCATTAATGTGCAGTTTCTCTCCCCATAGGATCAGCATCATGTATAATTTATTTCCTGCAAGTGCTATAAATAGCTATGTAAAAATCTGTTGATTCCAGTGGGAGCAAGGCCTAAATTGTAAGAGTCCTACTGACATCATGAACTTAATCAGATGTGAATGGAAGTGGCAGGGCTTCTTGCAGAGAAGGCCATTAATACTTTAACACTAGTAAATTGATGTCATATCAATATGTGGATTGTTTGAGATCTTTCCACAATGAACGTGCTTTTGCTGTCTCTGACAAGTAATGTAAGAGGGGGATGAGGGAAGATGTTTAAATTCTCCAGGTCCCCTCCCCCATTCACACAAGAACACATTCATCAATCATATTGTTTCCCCCGTTTCTTCCCCTTTTTCTTCTCTTCTTTCTTCCTCCTGTTCCTCCTCCCCTTTTCAGTCAGCAGCATCAAAGAGGGAGAAGGAGTCTCCTATTAAGAACTAGATCTATGAGACTTCCTTGGCGGTCCAGTGGTTAAGATTTTGCCTTCCAGTGCAAGGGGTGTGGGTTCGATCCCTGGTAGGAGGTTAAAATACCACACACCTTGAGGCCAAAAGATGTAAAACAAAAGCAGTATTGTAACAAATTTAATAAAGATTTAAAAAATGGCCCACATTAAAAAAAATTTTTTTAAAAGAATTCTATTTATAATTCAAATGATTTAGGAGTCTGCTTTGTCAGCTAGGATATAGAAAATATTATGAAACCAACGTTTTTGGGGAAATCAATGGAAATAGGGCCATTAGAGGCTAGATTTGTAAAATGCTCTCTATTTTTGGCAGCTCTCTTTCTGGAACTTTTTAAAATAAAAAAATGTAAGCTTTTGGGTCTGTGCGTTGAACAGCCTGCATTTTTAAGCTCACGAGTGCTCATGTTGCTGGGGATTCAGTGTAGGCAGAAGTCTGTGCATACAAGGAGTTGGGGTTATAGTCATCGGGAGTGTTTGTAACCTTGGGCACACTTGGATGAGAAAAGACAAGCAGAGATGCTGGAGGAGGTGATAGCCCTCTTGGCTGTAATTCAAAGAACACGGCTGTACTCGCTGAGTACTCTTCTACCTCCAAGAAAGGGAACAGACCATGGCTGCTCCTGTTCCCTTTCCCATTGACCAGCCTGTGAACATGGAAACCTCTTGCAGCCCCCAGAGCACTTTCTGACTTTTACACTGGGACCACCAGGGCCCACTGGAATGAATCAGGCAAGTTTTCCAATTTTTAGTCTTTGACCAAGCAACGCTGGTATTTGGTGGGTCTTGAGAGAGGAGAGGGAGCCTGGAGCCATGCTGGAGCCCTAAGTCTTCACACAGGCAGCTTCTCACTGTCGTTGTGACATGTATAAAACTCCTGAGTGCAGCCACGGCTGGGCACTCACACTTACCAGCTCTCTCCTGTTGGGTCTCTGCAGCACCCTTGTGAGATAGAAGTGGCTCTCACTTTATTCCTGGGGAATCTGAAGCTCTTTCCTGAGTTCCTGGAGCAGTAGGTGCAGGTGGGTTAGGAGCCATCTGTTCCACCTGCCTTGGTGCTTCTGAATGTTTCAGAAGGGAGTTACCTCCTCCATTCCTGCTGCCTGTCCCCACAGATCCTTGGTCACCTTTTGCTGTCAGAGGTAGAGGCAGCCTTCTCTCTGCTTCTCCCCCTTCTCTCTATACCTGCAAGTGTCCTTCATTCAGGCTCATCCTCTCCCCCGACATCTTCAGAGTAGGCCAGGGTGAGGTCAGCCCTCCCACATTCACCAAGTCAGTAGCTCCTGTCCACTTGCAATGAAATGGGCCCCTCCAAAGAGGTGACACGTATGAACACACACCGCATGTAAAGCACTGTTCTACATGAGTATGAATCATAATAAATGACGAGGAAACTGAGGCCGGGCAAGGTTGGGCAACTTCCCTGAGTTCACTCAGCAAAAAAACAGTCATAACTCAGGCATTTTATCTTAGATGCCGTTACGATGGACACTTACCCCGAGAGATAGCCCAGCAGTGGCCAGAACAGTGGAGGGGACTGCCTCGTGTGTGCTGAGTCTGAGGTCAGCATGTCCACCGCATTGCCTAATCTGTCCCTGACACTGTGCTTGAGAGGCAGGTATCATTGTCCCCATACTGCAGATAAGTAAACTGAGGCCTTGTAGAGGGAAGTGCACAGCCTGGGAATTCAAAGGCAGAAGGTGGTTTCAGGTGGTTTGACTGCAGGCACAGTGCTCTTTCCGGTGCCTCACTCTGCCCTTACTCCTCAGCCCTACTTTCTCCTGCCCCTGACTGGCATTGCTCATCCCACCCCTGTCCATGCTTCCCACCTCAACACTGGCTCAGCTGCTCTGCCACTGACCTGCCTCTGGTCCTTCTGCACTGGCCTTCCTTAGTTATTACCTGGTGTCTGGCCTGTGAATGCCTTTCTCATTTGGCATCTTTGTGAGGCTTCTGAGTCAGTTATTTCTTGAATGGCGGCTGTGAGCGTGTGTCATGGAGACCCAGGCCCTTCCTTAGGAAGCCTTTCCAGAGACACATCATGCTGGTTGTGTGTCAGTGGCCAAGAGCACACCCTCTCTGAGCTTCAGCTTCCGGAGCTAAGATTCCTTGAATTTTTCCAAATGTGACCCTGATATCACTATAGGTAGGTAGGTTTAGTTGCTAAGTTGTGTCTGACTCTTGCAACCCCATGGATTGTAGCCCACCAGGCTCCTCTGTCCATTGGATTTCCCAAGCAAGAATACTGGAGTGGGTTGCCATTTCCTTTTCCACGGGATCTTTCTGACCCAGGAATTGAACTCAGGTCTCCCCTTGCGGCAGACTCTTTACTGACTGAGCTACCAGGATGCCACAAAATTGGAGATTCAATCACTGTGAATAATCACGTGTGAACAATAGTGCCTGATTCTGAGTCCAGTGAGTTAGGACTGGTCCTGTGGATTGTACCCATCAGAACAGGTTTGCAGAGGAGATGGGACTTCAGCAGGCATGGAGAAGGATTGAGAGGGGAAGAAGTGGGCAAAGCCAGGCTTTTCTCATAGGAATGACTTTCCTAAACCAGACATCCACCCTCATTTTATTCTGGGCGCTTTTAGCCTGCCAAGAAGCAGCGAACCCTAAAATATTTCTGGCCAGAGAAATAAACTCTTATGAATGTTTTGGGGTTTTTTTTGTTTTCTTCACTAGTTCTCTGGCTACCCCACACACTAACTATTCTTGCATCCAATGGCATGTTAACCCTGTTTCTTGGTGACACTGTACATTCCTACCAAGATTTCAGACAGTGAGTCATTGTAGCTCAGGGGAGCGATACAGATGACGGGTATTGACTTACCACTAAATGGAGGAGCAGAGCGTGTGCTCAAATAGGATGACTTCTATGCTGCTGGAAAATTTAAGATCTCCTGCAACTGCCCTCTGAGCTGCAGAGTGTTGCCCAGATCCCAGGTACTGCCATACTTAGCACTGTACGAGGCTAGTAATCAGTAAACACACTTAGGTTAACTTCCCCAAACTGTGGGCTTTATAAACCTCCGAGACCTAGTCAGAGAGTTCAGTTTGGTTTCCAAAAGTGCCTTTTTGGGAGTTAACTTTCACTTTTCTTTACTACTGGGACTATTCTGAGTGAGCTAAAAATACAGCATCTCGAAAAGGAATTTAACCACAGCATCCCGTCTTCACACAGTAAATTTCATGGTAATTTCAGGAATGTTACTCTGCAGCATCCTTGCTGTCCTGTCTTTTTGAAAGCCAGGTCTCACCAAATTTGTTTAAAACTTTGAGATACTCTAGCCAAGCTCGTGAGCTATTTATCTCAAGGAAGCTGTGTAAGAAGCTGTGCGTTCAATCTGCTAATCCCATGCAAGCCAGAACCCTCTGGAATCTCTCAGACTGAAACATGCTGGGATGTGTGGTGTTCTCTCCCACCCTCCCTTCTCCCCAGTCTTCTTTGGAATCAATGAGAGAAAAGATAGAAGGGGTGAGGGTAGCGGTCTGTAATTCTCACAGGAGATCTCATGGGGACTTTTTTTTTTTAAACACACATTCCCAGATTTTGTTGTTCATCAGACTCTGCCCTACCAGTCAGTTTCAGTGGATACGTTCAACTCCAAGAATGACGTGTACGTGGCCATCGCTCAGCCCAGCATGGAGAACTGCATGGTGCTGGAATGGGACCACATCGAAATGAATTTCCGGAGCTATGACAACATTACAGGTGTGTTGTGGCTTTGACTGGATGTACTGACCTCATTTCAGAGTAGTCTAAAACCCGGGAGAGAAGAAATGTTCTTTGTCATCCTGAGAGGGAGCTTGGCTCTCCCACTTGATTTGATTTGGGAACACTTTCCAGCCTACCCACTTCTCTCCAACTTTTTCTGGATGTGGTGAGTTATGGTGCAAACAGAAAGCTCAGGTGGTGATTCTACTTACTGTTGGTGATCCTTTTGTAAAGGGAGAGGGTGATGGGGGGCCTGTGGTGGGAAGCACTTTCCTGAAATGGGGAGAAGTCACTTCTAGAATCCCTTGATTTTGAACAGTCATGACAGCCTAAGACTGCACCAGCTTTCTAGCAGCTATATGCATCCTTTGACTTTTGTGATGCTGGTAACTAGAATGTTAATACATACACACACGCACACACACAGTCTCATGCACACAAGTGTGGACACACACACAACACACAGACACACACTCTGTAGCTGTTTCTACTGCCCCCTGGCCAGGCCCTGATGATCACTGCTTTGTTTTAGCGTGTGCATGCAAAGTTGCTTCAGTTGTATCCAACTCTTTGTTACCCTATGGAATATGGCATTCCAGGCTCCACAGTCCATGGGATTCTCCAGGCAAGAATACTGGAGTGGGTTGCCATGCCCTCCTCCAGGGGATCTTCCCAACCCAGAGATCAAACCCAGAGATCTTTTATGCCTCCCGCTTTAGCAGGCAAGTTCCACCTGGGAAGCCCTTCCTTTTAGTAAATACATACAAAATAAGCATAAATGGCTTCCTAAATTCAAACCTTTGGGATAAGACTTGGTGATTCATTCAGTGCTGTCACTGAATCCCAGTGTCTTAGAGCTACTAAAAATAGACCATCTACTTGCTTTTTAAATAAGTGGATAAAGTCAAAATAATCTTTCAAAGACTTCTGTATTGAAATGCAATCTAATCATAATCCTGACTTTACAAACAGCACCGTTAACTGTGGCCCCGTGTGCGGGTTTCCTTCTGTGATTCCTGGTCTGATTGCAGCAGCATCTTGCTGCTGCAGAGGGGGCACGTCCAGGTAGCATTTCAGGGTCCAGAGGCTCCTAGGAACCTCTCAAGCCCAAGGTGGCCTTGCCACAGGTGCAGGGATGCAGGGAGAGAGACGCTCACCATTGGAGGCAGAGCTGCTAATGAGCCTGATCTGGCGAGAGGTCTGTGAGACGTACATCTCGATGCTCCAAGATGCCATCTGGCCTCCCAGTGCTGAGCCCACATTCCTGGGGAGCAGCCTTACTCACTCCAAGTGCAGACTCAGCACAGGTGAGTGCTGCGGTTCACAGTGCAGTGCACGATGGAGGGAAGCCCAGGCCTCAAGACCCAAGAGCCAGTCCATGTTAGAAGAAAAAGGAGGGTGAGAGAGGGACTCGCTTTGTTACCTGCAAGGTTTTTTGCTTGTGCCTTTTCTCTGACCTGGAAGATCGGCAAGGGCTAAGTGAACCAGCCCCTCTGCCTTCTCTCCTGCCTCCCACTTGAGGAAGTAGGAGCAGAGTGAAGTTGTGCCTTAAAGCAAGGAGTTCTGATGCCAGTGCTTCATGCTGGCCCTGGCTGTGGGCTTACCGGGATCCAGGCACTGGTTAGTCTCATCGGAACTCACAATAGCTATTTGAGGCGTTACTGCAGGTCCCCTGCCCATAGGTAGAGGACAAGCACCATTCGTTCAAGAGAGAGGAGGTGTATAAAGCATAAAGAGCTCAGGGTTTGAAAATCTATGAATGTGGGTTCTACTCCTGACTCCGCTATGGGCTAGGAAGTAGCTGTGGCCTCTGACCCTCAGCTTTCTCATCTGTGAAATAGGCAGGAGACTTGCCTCACTTGGGTGTGAGGACTGGATAAGTGCAGGCACAGCGCAGGCAGTTCCTAATGCCGATTTCCTTCTCACCTTTATGAATGAAGAGATGGAGGCTCGGGTATGTTGAGCCACTCTGCTGTCACTTCCAAGGCAGAGCCCAGGGTTCATCACTGCTCATCCCTCCCTTTCCCTCTCCTGTTTGACCTTGGTCGAAAGCAACAGCACTGCCCTGCATCTGCCCTTCCTACACACTGTTTAGGTCACAGCACCAGGTTCTTCAAGCCATTCGTTCATTCATTTGTTCACTCAAAGGTTTCTTAAGCACTTACTCTGAGCCAAGCCCAGTCTAGGTGCGGGGGCCATAGCAGTGAACAAGCCACAGGAAAACCTCCACCCTCAAGGAGTTTGTATTATAATGGTGGAGAGAAAAAGAGGCAAAACAAGGCAAATAATTGTCATACATACAAAGCATTAGATGGCAGCATGCTAAGAGGGGAAAAGGCTGCAGGGAGGAAAGATTTGAAGTGCTAGGCGTGGAAGGATTGAAATGTTACATAGAGTGTCTGGTAGAGGCTTCATTAAGGAGGCATCTGAATAAAACCTGTGGGACATGAGGGCTTGATGCACATGGACAGCAGGGGTTGGAGGAGGTGGAGAACATTCCGAAGAGCAAGTACAAATGTCCAGAGGCAGGAGGGTATTTTTCCTGTTTGATGAACATGCAGGTGGCTAGTTTGGCTTGGACAGAGTGGTCCAGGGGCCGTTGCAGGAGACAAAGTCAGAGAGGCTAAAGAGCTGCTCCTGAGGGCTTTGCAGGTCCTGCCAAGGACTTGGGTTTTTACCTGAGTCATGGAGGACTTTGTGCAGGCATCAGCCAGTCTACACGGAAGATTTGGGTGCCTGCTACAGAGTGCTAGGTTGTGTGCAGCTGCTGAGTGGAGAGTAGTCTATGTGTGGGGAGGGGACAAAAGTGGAATCAGAGAAAGTAGTTGAAGGGCTGTTGCAAGGGTTCAGGCAAGTGACCTGGCAGAGGCCACAGAACTGGTGGGTAGGAAGTGGTGAGGGCAGAGTGGGTGAGGCTAGAGCCAGGACTGGAGCTTGCTGGTTTCCAGGGACTCCTTGGCCTCTCAGGGTCGAAGTCTGAATCTTCCGAGAGGTGGCAGATGGACACAAAGCCCACGGCGATCTGCCTTACAGCAAGCCCAAGAAATGAGCTACAACAGCTCATTAAGCTTTGTGTTTGTTAAGCTTAGGAACACCAACATGACACTGTTTTTTCATAAATTTGGCTCTGGATCTTTCTAACTGATGACTTTGGCTGAGTTTTAACATCCATGAGCCTCTTTCATCTGTAAAATGGTAATTTCATGAATTCCCATTTCATCTGTAAAATGGGATCATAGTGTTGGGCCCACGGGAATTTAACTGGGTAGCTTATATAACACTTAGCATGGGGCCTGGCATATAGTAAATTCTTAACAATTGGGATATCAGTTGAAGATAAAAAATAAACACGTGATTCTCCTTCCTTGCTGCCACCACTAGGGAGATCCACGAGCTTCAGATATTTTACTTAATTTACGAAAGCACACAGAATTCATGCATCAGGGTCCCAACACACCTTTCCAAACACATATTGCCAATTTTCTGTCAATGCTTTCTGATCACATCTTACAATTCAGCCACCTCACTTTCTTTTGTTTCTCCCTTTACTTGGATTTCCAGGTTCAAATGCAGCCTCCTACAGGGAGCATTCTTTGATTACCTTATTAGAATGATTTACCTGTTCTCTCTGCTCTCATAATACATGAATTTCCATTAAACACAAATGACATTCACTGTCACATAATTTTTCACTTAGAGGAAGGCAGCTCATATTTATGTGCTCAGTGATTCATAAGTCGTTTCTTCCCTCAATCACACAGCCTCATAGTGTGTACTATTGTCTGTATTTTATAGTGAAAAAATCAACAACCAGAAGCGGCTCTCCTTCCCCCATTGACCCTAACTCTTTGACTTCAGTAAAAATGTCTCTACAACTTTCCAAGTGTAGGAATGCCAGGACCAGCAGAGAATGGCCTGAGGGAGGCAGGGGAGAAGGATGGTTACAGAAGCAAGGAGATCAGTCGTTCTTTGGAGGAAGGAGTGTGACTCGCTAGAATTCAGCCTGGTATGAAGAAAAGCTCTGTAGCTCACACAAGCTGGGCATACGACAAATGGATGAGCCAGGGCACAGCCCTGAACCACTTGCCTTAAACCAGACCAGGGCAAATGTGGGCTGTTCTTCCCTCTCAGGGCTGTGCATGCCTCATTTATCATGTTTGATCACATGGTGATCCCAGAGTCAGCAAGGGCTGGGCAGGCTTTTCTCCATTCACGCCTGGCAAGTCTGGGGCTCCAAGGAATGGTAGGGACACATGCTTCCTCTTCTGTGGCCCTACTGGGCATCATGCAAAAGGGACATCTGTCTTCTAGTAGGAGAGGGAGACCCAGGGTCATGACTCCCATCCCCAGCTTTGCTCCTTACATCTTCTTTCTACGTAACTTAACTCTCCTATTTTGGGTTAATTTCATTTGCTTTTTGATTTCTGTCCACTAAATATGTTGCAGCATCTCTCCTCCTAGATTAAAACACACACACACACACACACACACACAAGATTTCTTATGCTGTTGCAACTCCATTAACTACAACTTCATAAGCTACCCCTGGACAGAGGTGTTATGGAGCATCTCCAAGAAAGGAATTCTTTCTGTCTCACATGGCCCCTCTGCTGAGACCCCAGAGCAGGGACCTCCATAGCTAAGGCCTCAGGGGAACAAGGAGCATGCACCTCAATTAGCGTTGGCAGGTGGGAGTCAGAAGTTTCTGAGAAGCGGTTTAATAGCTTAAACTCAGAAGTCTTAAAAATGTGCACAACATCTGCCCTGCAATCTCTCCACTGCCAGATGGTTTTCAAAAACAGATTTCCCTGCAAGGAAACATACTATCTACAATAATGAAAAACTGAAAATAACTGCAATGTCCAGCAGTAGGGGATTAGTTAAGTAAGATATGGTGTCTTCATGCAATGGAATATTATGTAGTGTTAAAATCCAAGTTGTAGAAGATGCAGTAACATGGGAAGATGTTCACAACATAATGGTCAAGGGGAAAAAGTAGCCTATAAAAAGTCCGTGTATACTGTAAGTGCATATCTATTTTTTCCTCATTTCTTTTCTTTTTTAATTTATTTTTTTATTGAAGGATAATTGATTTACAGAATTTTATTGTTTTCTGTCAAACCTCAACATGAATCAGCCATAGGTGTACATATATCCCCTCCCTTTTGAACCTCCCTTCCATCTCCCTCCCCATCCCACCCTTCTAGATTGATACAGAGCCCCTGTTTGAGTTTCCTGAGCCACACAGCAAATTCCCATTGGCTATCTATTTTACATATGGTAATGTAAGTTTTCATGTTACTCTTGCCCAAGTCTATTTTTAAAAAGCACCTTTGAGTATGTGCAGAGATTGGCAATTAAAGAACTATATCAAGATATTAAGTGTTATTTCAGCATTTTCAGTTGAAGTGATTTTTTAAATTTCCTTCTTTGTGCTTTTTGGTACATTGGTAGTGGAGTGTGGGCTGGAATGAGACTCCCTGGATTTGAGTCTCAGACTCTACCACATGGTATAATAGCTGTGTGACCTTATATAAGTTACTGAACTTTTCTATGCCTTTATAGAATGAGGATCATGGTGATGGTAATAAGAATACCAGCCTCATAAGACTGTTGTAAGTATTCCATGGGTATATACTAAGTATATAGTAAGCATGTAAAGGACTTAGAATAGTGCCTTTATAAGTGTTATCTATTATTATTTTCAAAATTTGCTTTGATGAACATTAAAAAATTAGTTTTCAACAAAGGAAAGGGACCAGGTTCTTGCTGGGAAGCCAAAGCAATGGAAGAGAAAAGTAAATACCACCCTATAAACCAGTCACCATGTTCCCCCAAAGTTAATACTAAGAATAGAAATTGGGTAATTATCCTTGTAATTTACAGACCAAATTCGCTTTGGTCCAAATTGCCTAGGATATAAGGGGAAAGAAATAACTTTTAATTGAATGACCTACATGGAGGGTCAGTACTATTTGAGATGTGGACGGTGCTATTGTTCTCTGGCTGGAATGGATGGAGGGTCAGTACTATTTGAGATGTGGGCGGTGCTATTGTTCTCTGGCTGGGATGGGAAGACTGGGGAGACTTTGAGGGAGACTCTGGGTGCAGACGGGGAGAGGATGGTGGGAGCTGAGCCAGACAGAGGAGTCATGACTGAAAAGGTTCCCCTTTTCCTGCAAAGTTCCGGTGTGGTGCTGCCACAGCTGAATCATTCAGATGGTGGCTCATCAGCAGGTATTCCTGCAGCACCTGCTCTGGGCAGTTGCTAAAGAGTCGCCTCTAAGTCCTGATTCCTAGTGTTTTAACCATCAAGAGAAGAAACCCATTTAATTGCTTCATTCTGACCTGTGGAGCTAGGAATAGCATGCAGACAATTTGTGTCTTAGTGAATTTCCTGAATTATGTACCTGCCTCTAAAGACACCAGAGGCCAAGGTGACCAACACTTACCTATTTCTCTGGAGATACATTTAAACTATTTTTTTAATTGTGGGAAAATATACATAATATAAAATTTACCATCTTAACTATGTTTGTGTGCTGTCCAAGACAAGCATCGATCCCCAGAATTCATCTTGAAAAACTGAAACTCCATGCCTATTAAACTGTAACTCCTCTTTCTCTCCTGCTCTCAGGCCCTGGGTACCACCCTTCTGCTTTCTCTCTCTACTGCCTCCTCTAGGGACCTCACATGAGTGGAATCACACACTATTTGCCTTTTTGTGACTGCTTACATCAGTTAGCCTAATGTCTTCAACATTCATCCATCACATCGCATGTGTCAGAATTTCCTTCCTTTTTAAGGTGGTACAGTATTCCGTGATGTGTATTACCACACTTTATCTATTAATCCATCAATGGACACTTGGATTGTCTCTGCCTTTTCACTATTGTGAATGATGCTTCTGTGAACATGGTGTTCTTCAAGACCCTGCTTTCAATTCTTCGGGTCTAAACCCAGAAGTAGAATTCCTGGATCATATGGTAATTCTTTGTTAGGATTTCTGAAAACTGCCACACTTTTTTCCACAATGGCTACATGTTCACAAGAATACCAGTTTCACGATGGACAAGCACTTTTTAAAATTTACCTAAAGACTTTATTAGTTACCAATTTTTAAATACAAGTTAGATTTACATAATTATTTATCCTTTTCATCCTCTTGATTAAACTCAAAATATTCTGGTTAATATGTTCTTATTTAATACAGTTGATTTACCTGAAGAAATTCTTGTTTTATATAGTTTGAAGTGAAGTGAAGTCGCTCAGTCGTGTCCGGCTCTTTGCAACCCCTTGAACTACTATATAGTTTAGATTTACATAAACAAATATTTACTCTGTTCATTGTTGTTTGTTATTTCTTTTTTTTTTTTTTAAATTGAACTACAGTTGGTTTACAATATTGTGTTAGTTTCAGGTATACAGCAAAGTGATTCCATTTTGTATACATATGTATGTATTTCAGATTATTCTCCATTATAGATTATTGCAAGACAGTGACCATAGTTCCTTGTGCTATACAGTAGGTCTTGTTGTTTATCTATTTTATATACAGTAGTATGTACCTGATAACCCCATACTCCTAATTTATCCCTCCCTGCTTTCCCCTTTGGTAACCGTAAGTTTGCTGCCTATGTTTGTGAGCCTGTTTCTGTTGTGTAAATAAGTTTACCTGTATTATTTTTAGACTTCACGTGGAAGTGGCATCATATAACATTTGTCCTTCTCTGACTCTGGACAAGAGTTTCTCACAGTGGCTGTCCTAACCCCCCTCTCTCCTCTTCTGGAGCACAGGTCAGTCCATCGTGGGCTGCAAGGCCATCCTCATCGAAGACCAGGTCTTTGTGGTGGTGGCCCAGCTCTTCGGCGGCTCTCACATTTACAGATACGACGAGAGCTGGACCAAGTTTGTCAAATTCCAAGACATAGAAGTGTCTCGCATTTCCAAGCCCAACGACATTGAGCTGTTTCAGATCGAGGATGAGACGTTCTTCGTCATCGCCGACAGCTCCAAAGCCGGTCTGTCAACTGTGTATAAATGGAACAGCAAAGGATTCTACTCATATCAGTCCCTGCACGAGTGGTTCAGGGACACGGATGCTGAGTTCGTGGATATAGATGGAAAATCACACCTGATCCTGTCCAGCCGCTCCCAGGTCCCCATCATCCTCCAGTGGAATAAGAGCTCGAAGAAGTTTGTCCCCCACAGTGACATCCCCAACATGGAGGACGTGCTGGCTGTGAAGAGCTTCCGCATGCAGAACGCCCTCTACCTGTCCCTCACCCGCTTCATCGGGGACTCCAGGGTCATGAGGTGGAACAGCAAGCAGTTTGTGGAGATCCAGGCTCTACCGTCCCGGGGGGCCATGACCCTGCAGCCCTTTTCTTTTAAAGAGAATCACTACCTGGCCCTGGGGAGTGACTACACGTTCTCCCAGATATACCAGTGGGATAAAGAGAAGCAGCTCTTCAAAAAATTTAAGGAGATTTATGTGCAGGCGCCTCGTTCCTTCACAGCCGTCTCCACTGACAGGAGAGATTTCTTTTTCGCATCCAGTTTCAAAGGGAAAACAAAGATTTTTGAACACATAGTTGTCGACTTAAGTTTGTGAAGGTGTGATTGGTGAAGTTAAAAGACACGTAGCTTTAGCTCTTACATGAGAGAACTGAGGGGTGGGGGGTGGGGTGGGAAAGAAGCCAGGTTCACATCTCCGAAACTGAAAATGCACTAGGGAAATAGTTAGAAGTTTGCAAACTTTTAGAACTCATATTTTAATCAGGGATTGCATTTATTGGCTAACTGCATGACACGTCCATTCTCCCACTTAAAAAGACATCCTAAAGCCTGTAATTACTGAGAAAAGAGTACAGCATTAACTCTTACCATCTAGGGACGTAATAAGCTTTTTTTTTTTTTTCCTTTTAATGAGGAAGGAGAAAACTCGATAAGTTGGGACCGCTCTTATAATGAAATAAAAACAAACAAACAAAAAAGACCAAATACACTTTGGGCCCTTCTCATTCCATTGTAGCAGTCTATTGGGTAAGAATGCTTAAAGTCAGAGACAGCTGAAAAGATTTGCTGATGATCAGTTTAAAATCTGATAACAACTCAGCAGTGCTATTTTGAGCCTTTCCAGTTTCCTGAATCCCCCCTAATAGCAGAGCCTTGATTATTTCATTGGTTCCTATAGATGGATCTTCATCACGGGTGTGTTAACAAAATAAGGTTTAACATTGCTTTCTCTGCTACAGAGAAAGTATTCTGCTGACACGCATGCTGGTCTATCACGGCTGCGGGCCCAGAAGTGAGACGAAGGCGATTCTCCCTCTGCTCGTGCTTCAAAGCTGACCCCCGCAGTGGCCAGCACAGTCGTGCTCGTTTAATGCTTTCCACGACTCATGTGCTTCTCTGGACCCAACCTTTGAGTGCGTGGGTAACCTGCAGGCAGGCCAACAACTGAATGGTGCTTTTTATTCTGTCCTAGAGCAGTAGAACAGGTATTTTCATCTGATGAGCATTTGGTAGAGTTTTTGAAGTCAGATTTTGTGGAGTCAAAAAAGGGTTTGTACAACTCTCGACGTTCTTTGAAACCTAGAGATGAGTCTGCGATGGATGCGTGTTTTGCCCTCGGGGCGACTTAGTATGTCACGTAATTGAAATACTGCCTGCCCCCCTGCCCCTGTTCCAGTCCTGCTTGGTCCGCTTGCTGGTACTGTGGCCGCCAGCCAGTCCTTCTGAAGGTGCTGCTGCATCAGATTGCAGAACCCCGGCATTCATGGTGGCAGTGCCCCTTCCCCTCCCAGCCCATTAGCAGCAGAAACCCACACCCTCACATGGGGTCACGTGCCAGCAAGGCCTCACCCTGTACAGGCCGGGCTCTGGGGGGTGGGGGGTCTCTAGCTGATCCAGAGGGACCAGGTTTGGAGCCAGACGCAATGAATCCCCATCCACACTCAGGGGACACGGTGACCTCTTTGGTCTGGACGGTGTGGGAAGCTCATGGGGTCTGGTTTTGTAGGAGGTTCCAGGTGGATAGTCTGCCTGGCTAGGGGGTTCTCTTCAGAGTATATGAAGTGGAAGCTTTCAGGGGTGGCTCTCCAGTAAGTTCTCTTCTGGCTGCAAAAGTAGCACACTCATCTTATACTGTATTGCTGTTTTTTAATGATTGTTTGCCAAGTCATGCGTAGGTAGATGTTTTGTCACAAATATGAATGTGTTTGTTGTTTCCAGACTTTGAGCAATGCAGATCAAGGCCATAAATAGCACTTAGAGAACGATGCCCAGGGTCACGGCAGCACTCCTGCGGACGTTCTGGGACTGCAGGCTCAGGGCTTCCAGCCCAACTCACCCACACACAGTAGCGTTGCTGCTCCAAACTTTCCTGCTAAACATGAGTGAACAGGGAAAAAAGTGGTTAGTTTTCATTTTTAAGCACAAATCATTCTTTTCTTCTATGTTTTTTGCCTTCCTGGTTTATTTGAATTGACTACAAATACCAGATCCTCAGGCTTTCCAGGTGGCTCAGTGGTAAAGAATCCACCTGCCAATGCAGGAGACATGGGTTCAATTCCATGGGTTCAAATGGCAACCCACTCCAGTATCCTTGCCTGGAGATTCCCATGGACAGGGGAGCCTGGCGTGCTACAGTCCATGGGGTCGCAAAGAGTCAAACACGACTTAGCAACTAAACAACAACAAACCCAAATCCTCACATCAGAGGCTGAAGGTGGGACAGCTCTGCCTTTCCCTCCAGCTGTCAAGATGGACTGCCTATGCTTTCTGGCACCTGGAATCCCTCAGACGAGCCTGGCAGAAAAGCAGGCACTTGACAAGAAGTGTAGGAGGCATTTAGACCATCCCAGCATTTGCGCCAGGTCGCAGTGATGTTCCTGGTGTCAGCGGCTGGTAGAGGAAGCAACAGGGCATCTTCTCCATTGCTGCCTCCTCAGAGCAGTGACCACCTTCTCAGCCTTGCCTTTCAGGGTGGAGTTGGGGGCCGCCCCCTGCCCTCACCACACTGGGAACCATTACCTGGAATCTGGAAAACCCGGGAAGCAGAGGGGACGGGGCTGGGTTGGGCGGGGACTTGCTGAGTCCAGATGAGACATCAGAGAGTGAAAGAAAAATCTAAAGCAGCTGGTGGTGAGGAGGGGTGTGGGGATAAGAGGGTGGGAAACCCATCAGTGGCAATCAGTTTTTCTTTTTAAAAAAAACTGTAGACAGGATGGGAATCTTCAGTCTACAGAGTCCCCATGCCAAGGGACGAGGTATTTGTTCTGGCCGACTTACCAAAACAGCATAGATGTTCTTGGCACGAGGCTGTGGAAGCTTTACTTCATTAATCTTACTGCTCCCTCCAAAGAACCCTAAGAAACAATTCCTGCAAGAAGCTTTCTTCCAGTAATAATGGAAGTAAAAAAACAAATAGAAAAGCCCCAAACAACAACAACAGAAACCCAATGCAGAGAAACACGTGGGCCCCTCCCCTGTGGGGCTGGCCTTAGAGGACATTGCCCTGGCTTCTCCATGCCTCTCCATCACCCGCTGGTTGATCATCTTTGCAGCTGATTTCTTCTTTATAAACTCAGTGTCCAGGCACCCATGTCAAGTCCCTCCGTATGGCCATGTGGCCAAGCCCCACAGCCTTGAAGGGAGAGGACTTGTCCCCAAACTCCATGGGGTCAGGCATAGATCTCTCGCAAACACTCTGAAAACAAACTTTAGGTGTGAGTATCATGGTGTTCTCAGGAGCATGATTAACAGCTAAAAGCTACAGAACTGCTATTACATGCAAGACCCTTGTAATTCTGCCAGAAGTTACAAATAATTTTCTGTTCTAAGGAGTGTTTTTACCTAGCATAATGGGTGAAAAGACAACCCTGCATTTTGGAAAAACTTTGTTTTTCCAATGTACAATTGTGTTCATCTCAGTTTTTCAGTTTTCGAAGGCATACTGGAGGGCAGATACTATTCTAATTTTGGAGAAAGAATTAGACACAGACAATCTTAAGTCAATTGCCTGCTCAAGATTATCCAGTTGTGAGTGACAAGGCTAGAGCTTTCCTCTGAGCAGCAGGCTTTGTGTTCTCTTTCTGTGACACTGCCATGCCCTCCCAGTAAAGGCTTTTTAATCCCGATTTTGACTATAGCAGCACCTTGAGATAAAATAAAAAATGCAACAAAATGTGTGTAGACAGAGGAAAGATCGTCCTAAACAGACACCATTCAATCAATTGGCCCATTTAATAATTAAACACTACAGAACTGCAGTTATGTGCAAGACTCTTTAAAAAATCTGCCAGAAGGCACAGATAATTTTCTGTTCTCAGGAGGGTTTTTAGCTAACACGATAGTTCCTCCCCACCCCACCCCCGCCCCTTCCCCAAGTTAGCTAAGGTGGGGGGCTGTTAAAGTTAAGACACATCTGGTCCTTATCACAATGTCCATAAGATAAACAAGAAGAGTTCCATGAGGGAAATGCCAAAACCTCCAATGCACGAATAATGATGAATTGCTCCCGGGCCGTCATCAGCCTTTGGGGAGCATGCTGGAAATGGCAGTGTTGCATTTTTCTTCCCCATGGAGTGAGAGGCTGTGTATTTTTAGGCAAGAAATCAGCATGGGATGCTGGAGGTTTGGCTGCCAGGAACACTCACAATGGAAATTTCTCCAACCTGGGGTATAATGAAAGAGAGACCAAGGTCTGCGGGAGGGGAGTCTTATTTGCATGCCATCCAAAGAAAAGCTCTTTAGCCAGCTTCCCCATTCTTCTGCAGAGGTAACAGCCCCACGACCACAGTTTTGGAAGAGAATTCTTTAATTAGGGTGCGGTCAAAAATTCTGTTAAACAGGATTCTGGAGTGGGCTGCTAGAATCTAGGTGTTGATGCAGTGAGCAAAGTGACCCAGACGTGGGGACACTGGAATAGGCAGAAAGGCAGGGCAGATGGCTGTGAAAGAAATGCTTTTGGGAAAGTAGAAATAAATTGGAAGAAAATGAAAAGTAATAATGGTTTTCTTTGGCTCAGCCAGACAAATGGAAGGTGGAAAGACCAGGCAAATTTAACAGTATTCCAATTATTAAAGAAGGGAACCAGTTGTAATGCTAATTAAAATGAGAGTTATATTGTAAAACTACTTAGCTCTACACCGAGGCACTCTTGTCCTGACACTATGCCACTGCTTGTATCAGAATCTCCCTTTTTCTAGTAGGAAGCTATGCATTCTCTACCAATCTCTTCGACTTATCAGGAATGTATAAGAACTGTGGTAAAATTGGCCAGTATGCCATCTGGTACCATTTTATGGATTTTAAATACATAAATTAAATCAAATAAGAATAGTTTGTATGTATATGAAAGCAAATTTCGCAATCTATAATGCAAGCTACCATGGATGAATTTTAAGGCTGAATACACATTTAGCTTTGGCAAATAGACTTACTGAATGACGTGCCTCTTAATTCAACATATTCTGTAAGCCTATGAATAAAAAGTAGCCCTGCCTGATACGGCTTGGATTTCTGCTCTGCTTGAATCTGGATATGCCCACTTGAGTCAGAGTTAAAGGGCTGCCCACAGTGGGCTCCTGAGGAAGGGCAGTGTGTACCCATCCTCTTGGTGTGCTTCCTCCTCTTTGACATGGAAGATGGGCACAGCAGGGGCCTCTTGCTTCTTCCACTTGCAAACTTAAAAGCCACGAAGAACTTTTACAGTCACACTTCTGCCAGATCTGCAGAATCATAATCTTGACAGATGACAAAGAAGTCTAGGATGTTTGGGTATTTTCTGATTGCATTGCTGGTGAGAAGGAGATGATGTTACAAGATCCCACTGGCTGGGTTGAACCACAATCAACTTGAAGGCTTTTGATTTGTTCTCTGCATGTCTGAGACCTAAGTGGGTACCCATTAATTATGCAGTCAAGTTTGTCCCCTGTACCTATGTCTTTAAGACCCATTTGGTTTAATTGAACAAATAAAGGGTCAAAGCCTCCAATCACTTATGACTGTGTCCCATGTGTCAGGTACTTTGATATACTGGGGGGCTTTTTAAAAAGTAGAACAGAGTTCTTGCTCTTGTGGTACTAAAAATCAAGTAAAGAGGAAAAGTCATAATTGCATTAAGCTAAAATTACAACACGGAGTCTAGCGGATATTCTGCAAAGCAATGTACGACTCATGGGGCAATGAATGGGACAAGGAAGGATGACAACTAAATTAACTACTGGTATGGTGTATGCCCTGAATTAGTTTGATATATGACGACACCCAATGGCTCAGCAGGTAAAGAATCTGCCTGCAATGCAGGAGACACAGGAGTTGCACGTTCAATCCCTGGGTCGGGAAGATCCTCTGGAGGAGGAATGGCAGCCCACTCCAGTATTCTTGGCTGGAAAATCCCGTGGACAGAGGAGCCTGGCGAGCTACAGTTCAAAGGGTTATAAAGAGTCGGACATGACTGAGCACAGATGGGACCAGATGATGACCACGTCTTAAACACGTTCGTCAGCTTCCAGTTCCCATGGGTCAGAAGTCCTGGCATTGCTCACCTGCTCCTCTGCTTAGGGTGTCATGAGGCTGCAGTCAAGGTATCAGCCAGACTGTGTTCTCGTGTGGAGGCTCGTGGAAAGATCTGATTTCAAGCTCATTCAGGTGGTTGGTAGAATTTATTTCCTTGAGATAATAGGACTGAGGGCCTGTTTTCTTGCTGGTTGTGGTTATGAGAACACCCCCAGCTCCACAGTTACATGCCACTAACCTTCACCATAGGTCTCCTCACAGCGTGAACCTTTGGCTTCTTCATGGTCATCAGGGATCTTGGGCCTGATGTCCTGTAACCTTTGCCTTGTTCTATTGGTTTGAAGCAGGGCACAAGTCCCGCTTACTCACAGGGAGGGGATTATAAAGAATATGACCCCTGGAGACAGATCACCTTAAAGTGTGTATACTACAAGCACCAGCCAAACAGAATGGATGCCCCGCTGATCATAGCAGACACTATTCATAAACAAACTTGACCAGTATGTTCCAGTCAAACATGAGCTATGAACACAGACAATACAATCGTAGGAAAAAAGGTCACTTCAGGCCAGGATAAGAACTCTTGACAAGGATAAAGGGGAGAAGGGCCTGGTTCCTTTTCCTGGTTTCTGTTTGGTGTTTGTGGGGAAGTGCTTGGAAGCACTGATTTTCTCTAAATCTGCAAGTCAGAAGCTCATTCATCCCAATCTCTCAGTGCATTTCATCTTAGAACTAAAACGCTCCATACAAATTGCCTGGTCCTGACCATGTGCCCATGAGATTATGGCCAAATGAATCCATTAATTTGAGGAAGTTTCGAAACCAATGTATACCCATGCCATACCCCCCTACACACATACCACACCATACACACACACACACGCAACATCCAAACACATCACACACCATGCCATATCAGATACAAACATACAAATACGTACCACATGTACTAAACCCCTACAAGCCACCCATCACGTTACCATACCCCCCAACACGCACACAAATACACATACACATTGTATAAGTGACAGGTGCCATTTCCACAGATAGTGCTTAACTAGGTTAATACACATTTCCTGAGTAAAAATCTGTATTAAAATTAAAAGGAGAAAATATTCAGTTGATCTAGAAGAACCAATGGGTGTTACTTGAAGGTATTTGAGCAATGTCTTGACTAAGAATTGACTAAAAGACACTTGCTCCTTGGTAGAAAAGCTATGACCAAGCTAGACAGCATATTAAAAAGCAGAGATATTACTTTGCTGACAAAGGTCTGTATACTCAAAGCTATGGTTTTTCCAGTAGGCATGTATGGATGTGAGAGGTGGCTCATAAAGAAAGCTGAGTGCCAAAGAATTGATGCTTTCTCCAACTGTGGTGTTGGAGAAGACTCTTGAGAGTCCCTTGGACTGCAAGGACATCCAACCAGTCTATCCAAAAGAAAATCAGTCCTGAATATTCATTGGAAGGACTGATGCTGAAGCTGAAACTCTAATACTTTGGCCACCTGATGTGAAGAACTGACTCATTTGAAAAGACCTGATCCTGGGAAAGATTGAAGGTGGGAAAAGAAGGGGATGACAGAGGATGAGATGGTTGGATGGCATTGCTGACTCAACGGACATGAGTTTGAGTGGGCTCTGAGAGTCGGTGATGGACAGAGAAGCCTGGTGTGCTGCAGTCCATGGGGTCACAAAGAGTTGGACACGACTGGGCAACTGAAGTAACTTGACTAAGAATTGAGTATGGAAGAGGAATGCAATTGCCTTAACTTCCTTAACCACTTCCAAGAAGAACTCTTAGTGACAGTGTGGCTTGTTGGCTGTGGCTGACCTAGAGCAGGGTATCAGTGCTCTGAAGGCCATCCAGGATACCTCAGAGACATCCTTGTCAACTCTTGGGCTTTGAGGTAACTCTCACTAGCTATGGACTGAATATTTGTTTCCTCTCAAAATTCATATAGACATGATCTCAGTCATGTCTGACTCTTTGTGACCTCTTGGATGGTAACCCACCAGGCTCCTCTGTCCGTGGAATTTCCCAGGCAAGACTACTGGAGTTTGTTGCCATTTCCTTCTTCAGGGGATCTTCCTGGCCCAGGGATCAAAACTGCTTCTCTTTCATCTCTTTCATTGGCAGGCAGATTCTTTATCACTAGCGCCGCCAGGGAAGCCCAAAATTCATATGTTGAAGACTAATCTCCAATGTGATGGTATTTGGAAGCGGGGCCCTTTGGGAGGTGATGAGGTCATGAGGGTGGAGCGAGAATGGCATTAGTGCCCTTATAAAAAAAGAAAGAGGAGGAGACCTAGGATCCCTCTCTCTGTCACATGAGGATATTAAAAGAAGACAGCTGTCTGCAAGCCAGGAAGTGGATTCTCACCAGAAGCAAATCTGCCAGCACCTTGATCATAGATTTCCAGCCTCCAGACTGAGAGAAATGAATGTGGTTGAAGCCCCCTGGTTTACCATTCTGTTACAGCAGCCCAAACAGACTAAGACACAAGCTTTCTGTTCTCTGTCTGAAAACTGTGCCCACTGAGAAATAAGAAAATGACAGAATAGCATCTCTCTAACTGATAAGGGTCACCTTGGAGACTGACATCATCTGCAGGCACGTGGGTTTCCTAACACTGAACCCTGAAACTGACTGTTTGGTCATAGACTGACAATACAGAGGAGGAAGAGACATACTTGCTCTTGGCAGATAGACCAGGGCGGGGCGGGGGGGGGGGGGGCGGTGGGGGTTGGTGAGATTGGGTTAGTGGATTCAGTTTCACATCCTAAGTCACCAGTCTCATTAGGACACCCCCTACCTTGTCTATGGTGGAGAGGGTGAAGCCAGCATACTGGTACCAGGAGAATCACACTCCTGGGCTCCTTCCATGTGGAGGGAAACATCAGCAGAAGGAAAGGAGCCTTTTCTCCACTACTGTCAACAGCTCAGGACATGTCAGTGTGTCTTGGTCCTTGACTGGATCTGGGGAGCTCGACTTTCTGTTCCTTACCTCTATTTGCAAGTTATCCACAGAGACCATAAAAATATAGTCTTAACCACTTGGCAAAGATATTTTGGTATAAAATGCTGCTGCTGCTGCTGCTAAGTCGCTTCAGTCGTGTCTGACTCTGTGCGACCCCATGGATGGCAGCCCACCAGGCTCCCCGTCCCTGGGATTCTCCAGGCAAGAACACTGGAGTGGGTTGCCATTGAAATAGACCAGAAGAAAAGGGAAATTTGCCCACATTGAGGCAGGGTCCTTCCTGCAGGTGATGGAACTAGATATACCTCAGTAAAGCTCTGTTTTCCCCACAATAATGTTCTAATTTTTAATTTTCTATTTTATCAGCTTTTCATATCATATAGCACCAAATATAGTGAAATCTAATGTCATTCCAGGGTCCTGAAAGAAGAAGCAGGTCAACTTTAAATGTCTTTCAGTAACGTAGAAAGTCAGGTGAATTTTCTGGCATTCATATATTCAGCGAAGTGGAGTATTTGCTCTACTTACTAAAAATGACACTCTCTCCCCACCGTTTCCATCTGCATTTACGTACTGTGGGTACTGCTGAGGTAGCTATTTTCCCTGATGTTTACTGCCAATACATTTGCATTTTCTGTCACAATAAATAACCCAGTAAAAACCTCCAATGAGTAGGTTCCAGCCCTGGCTCTTTCTAAGCATGGAATCACAGACCATGATTTATAGTCATGAATGCCCAGAGGAAGGGATAAGTGGACACTTGCAAAGGAAATATAAGTGAATTCAAACAAAAGCTCAGTGGCTGTTAGGAAATTAAAGATGTGAAAGTTCTACAACCATTCAAGTCATGGGTGGAGAAGGAGGCCATGGCAGGAAGAAGCTCTCCCTACACGGGCTGTGTCTAGGGGTCACCCCAGCACCTGCTATGTCACCAGCGTATGAAGCCGACACTCTCATATCTCCACTTCGCAGATGAGAAAATGGAGACTCAAAGAGTTTGAGGGCTGCCTGGGTCACACCGCTCAGTTCAGTTCAGTTCAGTCGCTCAGTCGTGTCTGACTCTTTGCGACCCCATGGACTGCAGCACGCCAGGTTTCTCTGTCCATCACCAATTCCCGGAGCTTGTTCAAACGCATGTCCATCAAGTCAGTGATGCCATTCAAACATCTCATCTTCTGTCGTCCCCTTCTCCTCCTGCCTTCAGTCTTTCCCCGAATCAGGGTCTTTTCCAAGGAGTCAGTTCTTCACATCAGATGGCCGAAGTCCCACTGCTAAAGAGTGGCAAACTCAGGTGACTTGTTCAAGTTAGTACAGAGATTAAGACCTGGAATGGGAACATAATTACATAGTTCACCACCAGAATAGGGTTAAAATGCAGGATGCCCAGTCAATTTGAATTTCAGATAAGAACTTTTTTTTTTTTAAGCATAAAGATATCCCAAATATTGCATGGGATATACTTATGCTGGTGGCTCAGCCAGTAAAGAATCCACCAGCAAGGCAGGAGACCCAGTTTAGATCCCTGAATCAGGAAGATCCTCTGGAGAAGGGAATGGTTAACCATGACAGTATTCTTCCCTGTGTATTCCATGGACAGAGGAACCTGGTGGACTATAGTCCATGGGGTCACAGAGTTGTACACAACTGAGCAACTTTCATTTCTCACACTTTTATGCTAACAAATGATCCTTTGTTTTTCTGAAATTCAGATTTAACAGATACAGTGTCCTGTACTTTTATTTGCTAAATTTGGCAACCCTAATCCAGAATCCACACTTTTAAGCACATATTGTTTTGAGATGCTCAAAGTGCAGCTGGGGAGAAGCGTTCCCCACTCATTTTAGTTTGTATGTCTGTATAGTTTACGTCATACATAAATGGTTGCACCTTATTCTCATAACCAATGGGAAGGGTCAATACTACGAGGAAGCTGAAACCAAACAGCTCATATCATTTGCCTTAAATCAGAAAATACTAATCATATCCAACCCTGACCTGGCACTTGGCCAATGCCAGGTGCTATTTTATGAGTTTTTTACCTATCTTCTCACTTAGTCCTCAAAAATCCTGTAGGATAGGTCAAATCATTATATCCATTCACAGACTGAGCAAAAGAGGCACAGAGGGGTTAAAGAAGTTGTCTGGGTCACACAATCAGCAAGTGGAAGAGCCTGGCTTTGAACCCAGGAAAATCTGGCATCAAAGATGGTATACTTTCATCCACTGTGCTACATTCCTGCTTTAACTCACAAATACAGAATAACTGTAGCTTTGTTCATGCCCAAGGCTGTTCACATGTGTTTGACTCCAAAGTCCATGTTGCTTCTGTAACTCCATTGTAAGTAAAGCCTGCATGTGTGGTGTTAGAGCAGGGGAACACAAAGAATGCTGTATGGGAAAATGAAAAGCTGAAGAGGTCATCCTTGTCCCCAGTCCTCACTGCAGCAAGGACTCCTGGGGATCAGTGCTGTCTGATTTTGTAAACAAAATTTTATTAGAACTCATCCATAAAAAAACTTTATTTACATTATGCTTTCCAACTATGGTGCTGGAGAAGAGTCTTGAGAGTCCCTTGGACTGCAAAGAGATCAAACCAGTCAATCCTAAAGGAAATCAACCCTGAATATTCACTGGATGGACTGATGCTGAAGCAGAAGCTCCAATACTTCAGCCACATGGTTCAAAGAACTGACTCATTGGAAAAGACCTCGATGCTAGGAAAGATTGAAGGCAGGAGGAGAGGATGACAGAAGATGAGGTGGTTGGATGGCATCACCGACTCAATGGACATGAGTTTGAGTAAGCTCCAGGAGATGGTGAAGGACAAGGAGGCCTGACATGTTGCAGTTGATGGGGTCGCAAAGAGTCAGACATGACTTGGCCACTGAACAACGCAATAGAACACAGCCACGCTCACTATTTACATATCACCTGTGGCTGCTTTTATGCTTCAACCACAGAGCTGAATAGTTGAGACAGTTTCCATGACCTACAAAGCCTAAAATATTTACTGTCTGGGCTTCTATACAAAATGTTTGCTGCCCTCTGGTCTACACAATATACACTTGTGATCATTTTACACATGAAGAAACTGAAGCCCTCAAGGGTTAAGTAAGTTGTTCAAAGTCAAATAGCTAGTGAACAGCTCAGCTGGAATTCCACACCAGTACTGTCTAACTCTCAAGTTTAGGTCAAGTAGCCCCTTTGATAAGCCAGGCTAAGAGTTGATGTTAAGTCATAAGTTGACTTGCACTCCATTCAAACAAGTGAAAAATTAAGCTTCTGTATTTTTTCCTCTAATTGACCTAATTATTTTTTAGTGGATCCCACACCAGTGGGTAAATGTAGGCCAGTCCAGTAAACTCAGTCTAATCCTACGGTTTTAATAGTTTCATTAGATCATTCAGGCTGTGGTGAGTCAAACACAGTATTTCAGATTTCCACCCTCTCGGCTTCTTCTTCAGGAGAGCTTTCAGGCACCTAATGGCAGTAGGAGTGGGGTAAGGAAGGATCTTCACGTCCACGTAGAATTTTCTAGATCCTGGTTCTGGGAGCACTAAGGTCTGGCTTATGCCATCTGTTCTCTCTCAGTGACCTTGGGCAGGTTCCCTTATCTACACAGTTGGGATCATAATAAAAGATCAGTTCAGTTCAGTTCAGTCGCTCAGTCGTGTCTGACACTTTGCAACCCCATGAACCGCAGCATGCCAGGCTTCCCTGTCCATCACCAACTCCCTGAGTTTACTCAAACTCATGTCCGTTGAGTCTGTGATGCCATCCAACCATCTCATCCTTTGTCGTCCCCTTCTCCTCCCACCCTCAATCTTTCCCAGCATCAGGGTCTTTTCAAATGAGTCAGTCCTTCGGATCAGGTGGCCAAAGTATTGGAGTTTCAGCTTCAACATCAGTCCTTCCAATGAACACCCAGGACTGATCTCCTTTAGGATGGACTGGTTGGGACTCTCAAGAGTCTTCTCCAACACCACAGTTCAAAAGCATCAATTCTTTGGCACACAGCTTTCTTTGTAGTCCAACTCTCACATCCATACATGACTACTGGAAAAACAATAGCCTTGACTAGATGGACCTTTGTTGGCAAAGTAATGTCTCTGCTTTTTAATATGCTGTCTAGGTTGGTCAAAACTTTCCTCCCAAGGAGTAAGCATCTTTTAATTTCATGGCTGCAATCACCAACTGCAGTGATTTTGGAGCCCAGAAAAATAAAAAGTCAGCCACTGTTTCCACTGTTTGCCCATCTATGTGCCACGAAGTGATGGGACCGGATGCCATGATCTTAGTTTTCTGAATGTTGAGCTTTAAGCCAACTTTTTCACTCTCCTCTTTCACTTTCATCAAGAGGCTCTTTAGATCTTCTTCGCTTTCTGCCATAAGGGTGGTGTTATCTGCATAGCTGAGGTTAGTGACCTCTTTGTCCCCCTGTCAGTCCTCTTGGCCTCTGCAGCCCTGCTTTCCCGGGCATGTAGACAGTGAGATCCCAGAGGGCTAGAAGCTTCTCCATAAGAGTCACCATCTTTCCACTGGAGCCATGTTGGAAGAAGCCACTCATGCCTTAGACCCTGCAGTCTCCACTGGGACTTGGGGAGAAGTGGGCCCCTGGCTCTTCTGAGTTCTTGGCCCTTGCCTCGACCTCTGCAGCACATCTTCCACTTCTAGGACCTTGGCTGGTCCTTGGCCTCCCCTGCCTCTCTCCCCTTCCTCCCATAATCTGCCAAAGTAGAAGAAATGGACCACCCATCTTCTCTGCCTCACACCATGGCTTCTTTCTCCTCTGTCCTAAGGCAAACTCTGTTCTAGTCAGTCAAGCTCTAACGTATAATAAAACTAGAGGAATTCAGAAAAATCCTTTTCTTTTGACAGTGCCTGGCTATGAAGACTATTGACTTGCTAAAGAGGTCAAGGAAGGCAGGTTAGAGGCTCCAGCTGATGAATGGCTTTTTTCTTCCAGATAGAACCTGCTCTTTCTTCCCTGGGGCAACTGAGGTTTATTATTATCCCCTCTAGAGAAGCACTCTGGCAGGTCCACTAGGTGGTGATGTTGCAGAAGGGAACCAAGCCTGGATGTCTGATTGGCCTGAGTCCTCCAGGGGCCTTCCCAACTGGGAGGACTGGAGTCAGTTTCCTGCCCTCAGCTGCGGTGCCAGCTGGGGCTTCCCAGGTGGCGCCAGAGGTAAAGAACCTGCCTGCCAAAGCAGGAGACATAACAGACTAGGGAAGATCCCTGGAGGAGGGCATGGCGACCCACTCCAGTATTCTTGCCTGGAGAATCCCATGGGCAGAGGAGCCTGGTGCGCTACAGTCCATAGGGTAGCAAAGAGTCGGTCAAGACTGACGCGACTTAGCAGGCAAACACGCTCTGCGTTTAGTTGTTTGCTTGCTGCCTAGTCCCCACGCCACCCCATCTCCTCCCAGAATGTAAATTTCATAATGGCAAACTTTGCCTCATCTTTCAGTGCCTGGGCTTTCAATACCAACTTTATTGTTTCAGCTCTTGATGGCTGATCTAACAGCTGGAGGGAGGCCAGGCAAGAAAACAAGTGTTCAGAAGAGGTCAGAAGATCAGAAACCATATAGAAATAGGGCAGAGCTGGTCCTTAACGAGCTCACAGTTCAATGCCATCTTTTACCCTTGAGGAAACAGATGCCCGGAGACAAGGACTTGAATGACATGGGGGGTTAATGGCAGAGCTGACCCCTAGAACCAAGTCCCCTGATCCTCCTTCCAGTCTCCTCCCACCAGGTCACATTCATGGTGAGTGAATCCACACAAAGGCACCGGTGTCTACCCTGCTCGCTTGGTCTTCTAATATAGTTTAGCTGAACATGGACAAATTGAAAGATATTTTTTATTACTTCTTTTTATTTCTCTATTAAAATACAGTTAGAGCACCATATTGATTTAAAAAAAAATATGTGTGGAGGTAGGTTATTAAGAATGAATTTCATTTCAGGAGAGTCATGGGGATCATCTCAGCCTGAGTCCCCAGAAAGCAGGGCCTGAGACAAAAGCTTTATTGCAAGGGGACTGTGACTCCTGGGAGCAGGACTGAGGAACAGGGGGAGGAGACCGGCTGGCCTGTGACACAGGGACTGCTACCCGATCCCACTAGGGACAGCTAAGTGGCCATGTGACCTGAATTTCAGAGCTCCCTGCTGAAGGGCTGGAAGCATTTATGTATCAGCTCTCAGCCTCCACTGGGCAAGGGTGGCCTGGCAGGCATTCCCTGTTGCCCTCTTCTGCATTGGGCAGTCTCTGGGCTGCCCCTGCCATGACATCAGGATGCATATCCTCCATCCCAAGGTGGATCCCACACGACATGTCCAGTTGCCCCTGGGCAAAGCTGGTCAGCATCTGCCTGGAGCAGGTCACTGCAGAGGCAGCTGGAATAAGAGGTGAGGCCCAGAGAGATTTAAGGAGGATTCAGGAGGGGTCTGATCCTCAAACCTTGGTTCTTTCCTATGCAGATGGATGTCAGTGTCCAGAAGATGAAGGTGACTTGGAGCTAGGAGCCTCCAGTGTTTCTGGCTAATTACATGGCCTGGATTTCTCATCGAGGAGTTCTCTAGGAAATTCCATCTGCAGCATCAAAGTCACAGAAGTGCAATGTGCTCTGACATTTGGAAAGAACTGAAACAAAATTCCACCTCGGGGAATTTGGGGTTGCCTAAGTTTTCCCACTTCCTTGAAGCTGCAGTAGGTGTCAGATTTGTCCCCAGATGGGCCCTGACTATATGGAGGTTAGTGAGCAAGCAGGAGCTTAGCCTGTCAGGCAAGATGCTGCAGGAAAAGTAACCTGCACCGACATGGAACAGTTATCATTTGTTGAGATGATGCTATTTCCAGGCACCAGGCTAAGATCACAAGAGTCATTTTCTCATTTGATTCTCATGGCAAACCTTTGAGGTAAATATTATTTCCACTTTATAAAGTAGCAGGACTAGCTACATCGTTTGCTAGGCCCATGAAAAATGAAAATGCTGGGCTCCTTGTTCAAAATTTAAGCATTTCCAGATGGCAAAAACGAAGAAGGAAACAAAGCAGGGAAACTTCTAAGCAGAGGGAGCTCTGTGTGACCATAGTTAACACAGTCAAGAAGGCAGTTCTGTAAAAGAGGAAACCAGAGCTCAGAGAGGTTAAGTGATCTGGCTAAGGTCACACTGTGGGTTAACAGTTGGTGCAATGATTTGAATCCACACTGTCTAACTCTACATACATTTGCTTAGGCTGAAGGTGGAGAGGTGAACCGGAAAGTGTATTTTATTGGGAGTCAGAAGGCTGAGGTTTGAGCAACTCCTCACTTGTTAGGTTTCCCTATGCAGGTCTGGTCTTTACCTTAGTTTCTTCATCAGTAACTTCAGCTCAAAAATCCCTGCATTGTGGTGACCTAAGAGATGAGTAGGAGTGCCAAAAGTTGTCTTGCACTTTGCCCGTGTCACAGACGTCCAAAGGAAGTACCTGATCTCTGGTCAGTCATTCCTAAGGGTTCATATGTCTTTCTGGGGGGAAACCTGGAGTTCAGTGAGAGACTCTGGAGGAGCAGGACCTTCACCAAATCACAGTGGTGTTTATTGGGCTTCTAGCTTACAGGCTGTAGATGCTGACGTGGGCTGACTAAGCAGAAAAGGAGCTTACTCAACGGCTATTGAGGCATAACCCACAGATTCCCTCTCTCCAGTTCTTCTGAATTGAAGTCTCCCTTGTATCAGTCTGATTGAGAGAGTCTCATGAGGGGAAAGGCCTGAGCAGTCATGTTTTCTGAGTTCCGCCATAGAGAAGCCCAACTCTTAATGCCAGAATGTCCCCAAACAGACCAAGGATGCCCTAATGTTTGGGACAGAGTGAAAATATCCACTGTATTGACTCCAAAATGTAAAGATGGCTATTGGTTAATCTAATGTTCAGTTCATGTAAACAGGAACCCAACTTCAGGAGCCTACTCAAAAGAGGTTCTGCTTACAGCACGAAGAGTTCAGGGGTGGGCTGTGTCGGGTTAGGGATGTTGCTCAAGCAACCAATTCCTTACTGCTCCCACCATTCTTAGAGAATGACTATCAACTTCACGGCTTCAAGAAGGCTGCTCTGCCTCCAGACGTTGTGCTGCATTCCAGGCAGAGAGAGGGGGAAGGAGCAACGGGCAAAAGGCACTTGTCAGCCAAATCCCCTTTTTCTCAGTTTAGCAATAGTTTTCTCGGATGCCCCATCCAGTCGACTTCCATTTGTACCTTTGGAGCAGGAACGAGGTAACATGGGAAGCTAAGGAAAAGGGCATTTTCCCAGACTCAATCAGTATATTGTTAGTACAGAAGAAACAGAATACAGATATTTGTTGGGCCATTCTAGCAGTGTCTGCCCCAGCAGCTCTGACCCATTATGACTCTGAAACCTCCCACAACATCCCAATCCCTACTAGCAATGCCCAATACAAATATAACAGAAACCACAAATGCAAGTTATGGTCTACTTCAACATTTTCTAGTAGCCACTTTTTAAAAGTAAAAGGAAACAGGTGAAATGAATCCAAATGTCTTATTTAATATACTGTTTTCAAGATATTATCATTCCATTGTATAATCAACATTACAAAATATTCATGAGATACTGCAGGGTTTTTTTCCATGCCAAGTCTTTAAAATCCAGGGTGTATTGTTTTACACTCACAGTGCATCTCAATTCAAACTAGCTTCATTAGCTTCATTTCAAGTGCCCCATAGGTTCACGTGGCTGGGAGCTTTCGCATTGGACAATACATGCCTACACTTAGCAAAACGGTTCTCAGTTGGATATTTTAAAAGAAGTACAGGGGTTGAGCTGTCATATGACTGAAGATGCACTGGCCATGCTTAGTGGGCAGAGAGGCTGAAGGTCTTCAAGGACCTTGACAACCGTGCAATGCCTAGGACAGTCCCAAAGAGGATGAACTGTCCTGCCCAAGAGCAGATAGGATTTTTTGATGTTGTTGTCTGTTTTTTGTTTTCCTGAGAATCACTGCTTTAATGTGTGGAAAGTGCTCGGAGCTCAGTGCAAGTTTATCATCATCATTAGGCAGTCAAGTGCAGCCTTGATCTTCTAGCATAAAAAACCCTCTGTATAGTCTGATTCCTACTACTAAGAAACTACATACACATGCACCCACAATACCCATAATAATATATATGGGTCGTTGCTATATCTACCATATACATTGTATGTCTGTATATCCATGTATCTGTATCTATATCTACATCTAGCTGTCTCTAGGTTCTTCATGTTTCTTTCCATCCGTATTCAAATAGGAGAATATTATTTATCCCATTGTACATATGAGAAAAGTAAGGCCATAAAAGTTAAGCTGCTTGCTTAAATTCATACAACTGATGAGAACAGAGCCATGACTTCAACCCTCTTTGTGACAGATTATCCATAAATCTGGGAGTCATAGGAGGACCAACGTTACTGGCATCATGGCTTAAGCCAGTCCATCTTTCATTTCCAGTGATCTGCCAAGCCTTTCCTCCAGCAACAATCAGAACAATCCTCCCCACCCCAGCCTCAAGCTCACCAGACTCTTTCTCTCATGTCCTAGAAATGAGCCTGGAGCTGGCGGCAAAGAGAACCTTCCTAGCGCAATTGCAGCCCCAACAATGACAACTGATGAGGCACAATAGCGGGATCTGGCCTGTAATCAGTCTCAAACGATGCTCAGCTATTTAGGCATCCATTCTGTGGGCTCCAGAGAGAGTGAGGGGAGAGGCACGTGCCCCCAAAGGCAGCTCCTTGCTCATCATCGCATGCACCGCTGCCGGGAAAGGACCCCTTTGTGACAGTACCACAAATTACAGCCCGAGCAATCTGGAATCTCAGCTAGAGCTGATTCTCCTCTTCCTAAAAGAAAAATATGTCTTAAGCTTAATTATAGTCTGTCATTACCAGCAATCTTATAATGATCCAAAGTCCCTGGGAAAATGATAATAATAATAATAAATGAGAGAATCAATTTAAATATGAGTTAAAAGACCCAGACAAGTGCGGGAAAGGGAGGTGATGGTGGCATTCTTCATACTGATTGTGAAATGAGGATCAGAGTTTTAGAATAGTTATTCTGGCATGATTGTCAATTTACCAGGCCAAGGGCTCAGTGTTAACTTTACTCTTTCTGAATCTTTAATCTTTTTGCTCCAGAATTCACCTTGTAAAATGTAGGGCCAGCTCCCAAGATAAACCGATACCCAGAATCAAATGACCTAGATTTAATAAGGCAATGCTTCTCAGATCCCAGATGGATGCATTGAACAGACTAAAAGTATTCAGTGATTGTTCTTGGCATGTTAGCAAGAAGATGCTGAGGTTTGTAGGAAGACACCTTTTAAGTCAAGTTTTCTTTGTCAGTTTCCATGGACTGGACAAGCATTTCCTTTCAGGTACAGAAAATCATTGGGAGCTCCCTCTGGTGGTCACATCAGGAATGGACCTGTGTCTCTCTTCCCACCTCCCCACTCATGCCCCCAAAGCAAAACTGAGAAGAGAAATTGCCCCAAGCTGGAGGTCCAAGACAGGATACTTAGAGTGGCAGACTTCTGGGGAGTCTCAGATGTTATGCTAAATCTTCCTGGATTCCAGATGTCCTCCTGAATCCATCAATCTTTGTGAAATGATGAGAATTTCAAGAGAAATTTCTCTTTTTCTAACTTCTTCCTTAGTTATTCTTCATAAATTATTTGTATAAATAAGTACTTTATAGTGTATATAAATAACTCCTTCGTTATTTTCCATTTATTGTTCTGTAAGAATTCCTGAAGCATCAAAGAAATCTTTTAAAATTAAGCCTTTGTGCTTAAAAGCAAGATTTTTATGTGAATTCAGCTTTCTGGAATAAACCCTAAAGCATTAGATATGGGGTTCAGATTGGAACACGGAGCTGACTGTGTTTAGAAAGATTTGGTGGATTCCCCAGTGTGGCCCTCTTTACTAGAATGCTGCATGTCACAAGAAGAACTTGGATACTGCTTCAAGCAGCTCTTCATTCACTTACCATTGCACTCCTGTCTCAGGAAGGAAATAATGGCATGACTTACCCATCAGCCTGGGTTTTGAACCACAGGGAATCTTCTTTGTGGGAACAAAGTTAGGAAATAAACTAATTAGAAGTCAATATATTGTACATAACAGAAAACTCATCTCAAACCAGTTTAAATAGTATACGGAATTTATAGGCATAGGTCAATGAGAAGTCTAGATGTTGCCTTAAGGTACTGTTTGATCCAACAAATCCGAAACATCATCAAGGATCCCCTTCTCTTCATTTCTCTGACTTCTAAGGTGAAGCAGCTACTGTGCTTTGTCCATTTCTCCTCAGCTTTTTCTGAAGGTCAGTTGCTGACATTTCTTATATACTCTAAATATTGTTCCCTGCATCTTTCTGCCAGAGGGCATTCACTATCTCTTCACTGAAGTATGAAGTGTTAGTCGCTCAATCATGTCCAATTCTTTGCCGCCCCATGGACTGTAGCCTGCCAGGCTCTACATGGAATTCATCAGGCAAGAATACTGGAGTGGGTAGCCATGCCCTTCTTCAGGGGATTTTCCTGACCGAGGGATCAAAGCCGGGTATCCTATACAGCAGGCAGATTCTTTACCATCTGAGCCACCAGGAAGCTAGAGTTAATATTTCACAATTGACCCTGATCAAAGAACAAACGTTAAAGTATCCCAGCTTACTCACCACAGCTGGACCATTATGAGACATATGCCACACCATTTCTCATCGTGTTCCCAAGGGACTGAGTCCCCTTTGCCTACAGTGGTCTTACCAATTCAGCCTGCATTGCCTTCTATCCTTTCCCTGTCTCATACAGCTACTCCCTCACAATGTTTTTTGGGACTTCCTCCCCCACAAATCACAACCCAAATCCTTTTCTCAGTATCTCTTTTTGGAGGGTAACACAGACTAAGAAAAAAGCACATGATTTCCAGAAGGGGGACATGGACATTGGACAGCAGACCCCAAATGTTACTCTGTCGAGAAACCCTGAACATGTCCAAGCCCGAGAACCCAGATGCTCCCTTCTGGATGAGGGGCATTTCTGGGAAGGAAACTGGGGTGAATGAGGAGCTCAGCATCTGCAGCAAGACTGCCAATGTTTCCACTGTGACCAGCACATAGGGTGCTGAGGGGGTGGTAGGTGAGGAATGGCAGGAGACAAGACTAAAGGGGAAAAGGACAGATAGTCCATTTTATTCACAGGGGAAATTAGAGAAAACAGCCAAAGGAGGCTGCTTCCAAAAGTCCCTCTCTGCCTACCTCATCACCCAATCTGAGGTTTGCCTGATTTTCTTGACTGCCCCAGACCTCACTGACCTCCCACACCAACACACCATCACTCACAATTTAGATTAGGGGCATCTGATAGAAATGTAATGGAAACCCCAGATGCAAGCCACATATATGATTTAAAATTTTTTAGTATCCACCTCAAATGAGGGAAAAGAAATGGGTGAAATTAATTTTAATAACATTTTATTTAACACAGTATATCACACACATATATATATATATACAATGTATCACACATATCATCCTTTCCAGAGATCATCCATATGTAAGTTATTAATGTGATATTTACTTTTTTTAAAGATACTAAGTCTTCAAAAGCTAGTGTGCATTTCACCCTCACAATACATTTTACTTTAGCCTAGCCACATTTTAAGTGCTTGGTAGCTGCATGGCTAGCGGCTAATGTGCTAGACAACAGAGATTTGGAACACAGTTTGTTACTAGGAATGTACTGCGCAACCCTGTCTGCAAGATGAGGGCAGCTCATGATGGCTCTGGTGACCATGTGAGAAGTTTGGACTTTCTCCAAGTGCCAGGGAAAACTACCAAAAGTTTCCAGACAGGAGAGTGTTATGATCAGAGTCACATGCATAGGTCCTGCAGACTGAGGCTCTTGATGGATCCACTAAGAGGCCTCAATTTTGACCCTGTGTGAATCTCAAAAAAGCAAACACACATACAGGGCAGCAAAGGAGACACAGATATAAAGAACAGACTTCTGGACTCAGTGGGAGGAGAGGGTGGGATGACTTGAGAAGATAGCATTGAAACCTGTACCTTACCATATGTAGACTGGATGGCCAGTGCAAGTTCGATGCATGAAGCAGGGCACCCAGGGACCCCTGCTCTGTGACAACCTGGGGGGATGCGATGGAGAGGGTGGGGGGAGGGGGTTCAGCCTGGGGGAGACACATGGATACTATGGCCGATTCATGTTGATGTATGGCAAAAGCCATCATACTATAGTAAAGTAATTATCATCCAATTAAAATAAATAAATTTATAAAATAAAAGCATTAATAATGTGTATTTATTAAAAAAATAAGCAAACACAAGTGGAGATCCCATAGATTCAAAGAAGCTTGGCACAAACTTTTGAGTGGACAGTCGAAATCCTTCAGAATCAAGGAGCCTGGAACCCCACAGAACTAGCGCAGCTGAGGCCAGGTTCAGTCCTATGCTCATTCAACAGGCATTTTCAGAGCACCTACTGTGTGCCAGCTTTGGTGTGGGGGGTGCAGAGGTGACTAGGACATGCTCCTCCCACCAGCTCCCATCAAACACGTACTTAAGAAACTCAGAATCTAGTGAGCAGGGAAAGGACAGTTCCATTGCTGAATCCCTTCCTAAGAGCTGGGGAAGTACATCATGAAATCCTTAGGATAAGCTCGCCTGGAAGAAGTGGAAGTTCCAGTGGTTTCCAGTGCCACCGAGGAACTGGGAGGAGACATTAGGTCTGCCTAGCTCCGAAGTGGTTGCTGCACCTTCTGGATTCACACATATATTACTTGGTGAGACCACATCTCCTGGAATCACTGACAAATGAAGCCGTGGGGCTTACCTTTGTGGAATTCAGGGGTTTGGGTTGGGGTGGGGGTGCACCCCTGTGGAAGTGAGGAGCACAAAGTCAATGACACCGTAAGTCTCTCCCAGGCCGGGATGTCTCAAACCGCAGATGGCTGACTGGTGGGGAAAGAAGCGAGCAGCTGCAGGTCCCCTTCGGGAGCAAACTGTCAAAGCAGTTGTGCCTGAGGCTGACCTAGCTTGACAGTGTCCACACACAGGTGCTCTCCTTTTCAGGATTTGTTCCAGGTGTTTGTTTATATGCAAACCACTCTATTTGCTGCTGAAAATACTCCTCCAGAGCAGAGGCACAGCTGACTGTGATTCTCTGTGAGACAGCCCAGTGCGCAAGCACTGAAGCCTCCTCCTGGCGCCTCCACACTTGGGGACCACCAGGGTCCCTGAATACAGGCAGCATTGATCACTCCTGCAATCCCAGAATGAATCCCCTCCAGGATACATGCTGATTAGGAAGGGCCTGTCAGTTTTTCTGTCTGACTGTGGACTATTTTATGGGACTTTTCAGTTGCAACAGAGAAAACTCAACTCAGACTGAGTTAATCTCTTTATCTTTCTCACACACACATATACACAAAGAGATGTTTTGTTTCAATGAATAAATAAAAATGTCAGGGATGGTTTCAGGAATAGCTGGATCCAGGTGCTCAAGGTATCACCAGAATCCAGCCTTCTTGCAAGTTCTATTTTCCTCTGGGTAGGCTTCACACTCAAGCAGGTTTTCTCCTCACAATGTCAAGATGGCTGCCATGAGTCTCAAGCTTACAGACTCTGCTCCAAGTTGAACCAAAAAAAAGCTTCTTTTCCTCGCTAATTTCTAATGGGTATGTTGAGGCATAACTGATATACAGCAAACTGCACACATTTAAAGTGTACAATTTGATGAATTTTGATATATGTAGTCACCTAGGAAACCATCTCCACAATCAAAATAGTAAATATATCCATGACTCAGAAGTTTCCTTGGGCCCCTTGTAATCCCCTTTTATTAATTCTCCTTTTCCCCCATTCCCAAGTAACTACTGATCTGCTTTCTGTCACTTTAGATTAGTTTGCATAGTCTAGAGTTTTATATAAATGGAGTCACACAGTATGTTCTACCTGTGAGTGGAGGTCCAGGGTTACTCTGAGATTAATTGGCCATTGGATTTCTAGTTTCTTAAGGCAGAAGCTGATCTGAGACCTTTCTTTTTGTTTAACATGGGTGCTTAGTGCTATAAACTTCTCCCTAAGTTCTGCTTTGTGTGAGTTCCACAAATTTCAATATGTTGTGTTTTCATAGTCATTTAGTTCAAAATACTTCCCAGTTTAGGAAATAGAACTGCCATATGACCCAGCAATCCCACTGCTGAGCATACACACCGAGGAAACCAGAATTGAAAGAGACACGTGTACCCCAATGTTCATCGCAGCACTGTTTATAATAGCCAGGACATGGAAGGAACCTAGAAGCCCATCAGCAAATGAATGAGTAAGAAAGCTGTGGTACATATACACAACGGAGTATTACTCAGCCATTAAAAAGAATACATTTGAATCAGTTCTAATGAGGTGGATGAAACTGGAGCCTATTATACAGAGTGAAGTAAGCTAGAAAGAAAAAGACCAATACAGTATACTAACGCATATATATGGAATTTAGAAAGATGGTAACAATAACCCTGTATGCGAGACAGCAAAAGAGACACAGATGTATACAACAGTCTTTCGGACTCTGTGGGAGAGGGTGAGGGTGGGATGATATGGGAGAATGGCATTGAAACATGTATATTATCATATGTGAAACGGATTGCAGTCCAGGTTCCATGCATGATACAGGATGCTTGGGGCTGGTGCACTGGGATGACCCAGAGGGATGAGATGGGGAGGGAGGTGGGAGCGGGGTTCAGGATGGGGAACACATGTACACCCTTGGCGGATTCGTGTCAATGTATGACAAAACCAATACAATATTGTAAAATAATTAGCTTCCAAAAAATAAATTAATTAATTAAAAATAAATAAAAGTGGTAAACAAATTATACTGAAAACATTACCTTCAAATATATTAAATGGAAAAAAAATACTTGCCAGTTCAATTGTTAATTTCTTCTCTGATCCGTGTTATTTAAAAGTGTGCAGTTTCATTTCACACATCTGGGAATTTTCCAGATGTATTTCTGTTATTTATTTCAAATGTATTTCCCACTGTGGTCAGAGAATATATTTGGTATGGCTTGAAACTTTTAGCAGTTTTAGTGATCCTTCTAGGTATTGTAGTATACCTGGAGTGTGAGTAAGGACAGACCTTGGCTGATATCTGTGGGCTGAGTCATTGGTCCACTTGACTGTTTCATGTCTCTTCTGCAGGAGATGTCTCTGGTGAACTTGAATGTATTAGCCAAAGTTATGACACTTTATGTCCACTCCCATTGCGTCCTCCTTAGACCTTTGTGTCTCCAGTTTCCCAATCTTACTCTTTCTTCTTCTCAACCACCTAACAGTTGGCAAAGGGCCAGGTAGCAAATATTTTACACTTTGCTCAATGCTACCATTATAGTGCAAATGCAACCACAAACAACATGAAAACAAAGGGGTATGGATGGGTTTCAATAAAACTTTATTTACAAAAACAAGCATGGGGCTGGATTTGAGTCTTGTTGGCCAACCCATGATCTGAGTCACTTGCCATTACCCATGAGGTTGTATATTCCCTTGACTCTACCTCTTCTTGTGCCATACAAAGTGGTTGACCAGAGGCAGTGCCCTGAGGCACTTCTCTCCCCGCGCCTTCCAGGGCTACTGTGTGGGGCTGTACGGTAGTGATAGTCCATTTCAAGCCCACACCTACAAATCACTTCAATGAATCAGTGCATTGAGCTTGGGCTAATTCTTCCTCCTTCGGAGAGTTGTAGGGAAGCCCATATCAGGTGTGACCTGTGAGCCATGAGAACAGAATCAGAAAATAGTGACAGGTAGTGTGAGGATCTGGGCCACTCGTTTGTGAAGCTTCCTTGCACCCTCTGACCCCGCTTCTGTCTGACCCCAGAGGTAACATTTCTTTTTTCAGTGTATTACCACTGGGTCTGTCTGTTCTATTGTTTGGTTGATTTGACACCTCCCAGCTTAAGACAGGCAGTCCTGGTCACATGGTTGCCTAAAGTCCCACAGTCAAGTATTCAGTTTCCATCAGAGCCCAGTTATGTGCCAGGAGCTGTGTTTTGAATGGTGTATAGTTTCCTTTCACAGACTTCATGACCTTGTTCCAGAACTCTAGGGGTGCGAGACTGCTATGTCTCTACTTTTGAGACCAGAGTTTCCATGCTGTATGTTTCTCGTGCACCGATACCTCTAGATCCATGGGGTTTCTTGGTTACGTAACCCAAACAAGGATGCTTATCCTACTAAGTCCTACTACAGAATCTTTTTATGCTCTGGGTCCCACTCAGAGCTAGAGACTTTCCAAGTCCCCTGATGAATTGGATTCTATCGGTTTTCTCAAGTAAGACATGCTGCCTCCAGAAAAGAAGCCCATCAAGTTTGTGCTTCTTTCTTGGTGAAGGAGGGCCAAGGTGTATTTTGGATGGACTGGCCCAGCCTGCCTCAGATCACTACACATCTCTGAAGTTTACCAATGTGGCAGGCCTCTGACTCTCTGTAGGGTTTTTCTCCTAGCCCCTACCATGTCCAGCTCTGGCATCCACAGTACTTCTTGCTCACTGGGTCAAATTCATATACTATCACTGATATGGACCAATGCATTGTTCTTCAGGATGGCTACACAGCCCAGGTCCCTTCAGACTATATTATGATAGAAATTAGGATAACTCTCAGGCAAACCTTATAAATTCAGAGCAAAACTGTGATTATGTCCTATAGCCCACCTCATGAAAATTCTAATCCTCCTTCTGGATCAATGTGGGAAAAAGCATATTCACCATATTAATAGCCACATACCATGTTCCTAAGTTATATTCCCACGTTGTGCCAATTTGCTCTAGTAAAGATACCCATTTAGCACATTAGCTGGAATTCTATTACTTGATTAAACTTGGGTGAAAATGGTGGTAGTCCCTTTCCATCCACCATTATCCGTCTGATCTCTGCAGGGGCCAAACTGGTGCATTCACTGGGAATATGATGGGGACCCTGATGTGCTGCAGTTGATGGGGTCTCAAAGATTCAGACACGACTTAGCAACTAAACAACAAAAAAAAAACTGACAGGAGTAGGACCCTTTTATCCTTATAAGCCATTGAAGATGGCACTGATTTCTCCATACCCCTCCCCCAGGGTCAGATAGATAAAGAAATAGATATATCTGTATTTATAAAAATCTATATGAAATATATATACTATCATGTCTTGGGAGGAGTGGGGAGATGTTGAAATTTTAGGTGCTTTCACTTTGTGTTTACAGACAAGAAGCCAATGTGAAGGCTCAACCAATTGCTAAGTGTGCCTATTCGCATCATACTTTCGGAAGCCAGAGAAATTATCAATGGGTAGCTTCATGGACCCAATGTCTCACTGTGAAACAGACCTGCCCCAGGAGTCAATTTATCACATGACCTCATAGGTCTATGCTAACAGAGTTGCTTTTTGCCTCTGGGTTTCAGTGTCAAGTTAGACCTTGTATCCAAAACCCTTGAAATGTCTGGGTGTTCCCCCTTCCCCAGGTTACCTGAATTGATGGACATAGACCCTTGAGGAAAGATGATACTTGTTCAGCTGCTGCAGAATCCATCCTTTCAAGCCTTTTCCTCCAAGCAGAGGGTGCTGGGTCCAAGAAGTAACTCAGATCTGGAAAGTGGCAGAGGATTATGACTTTGTACAGAGGTGGCAGACCTCAGTTTTCTCTTGATTTTCCATATTAAACAGTTATCCTTGTTGTCTGTTATCTAGGACCATGAGCCAGAGGAAGTGGTGGAGGTCTGGAGTAGCAGGGGGAGGGTGTGTGTTGATCACTAAAATAATAATCGCTAAAATAATTCGCATTGACAGCACAAAGTTGCTCAGACCCAGTTCAGTCCTCATAGAATGACCATGTAGCAGATTCACAAATTCAGGCTAAAGGATGGAGTCAGGCTGTAATCAGCCTTTAAACAAAACAAGACAGCTTTAGAAGTCACTCGGAAAGTCTTTACATATGTTAATAGAGGGTCACCAAGAGGGTGTGTGGGGATGAGCTGACCCCAGGCAAATTCAAAGAAATCCTTGTTGTGGGGTCAGGTTGGGTTAACTAGATTTTCCATCACCTCCCCCAAAACCGCTTTTGCTTCTACCTCAGCACAGGGATAAACGACCAGCACAGATCCAGTTAATTTGGTTAGAAGATACATGAAAAAGTTGAGGTTTATATTTTGGCCTCTTATTATTCTAATGATGGTGCCCAATTTCTTTCAGAACCACCTCTAGAGTCTAATACACGCTTTAAGCTTCCCTTCACCTTCTTGGCCAAAGATTAAAGCAAAGGTTTTTTCCCTCTGTTTGGGGAAGGAGGGCAGGTGCCATTTAACTGATGTCCCTAGGAGAATTTTATCTTTGTTTCTTCAAAAAACTTCCTTCAAGTGTAATCCAGGAATGACATTCTCTTCCCTTTCTTTCCACCAGGGGAAGTTGGTCTTATTCTGTTGTTCTGGAAGGAGTCATCTTGGTCCACACGACGCTTCCAGGACGGACCATAACCTGGGACACTATTTTAGTAATCCAGCAGGGGACAGGAGATTGCAGGGAGGAGTACCCATCAGCCTCAGCTCCGATGGAGCCCCCACCAGATGCGACAGAAGAGGTCTTTATCCCTTTCCCAGCTGCCACCCACTTGGCATTCTCTCCAGACCACATAGACAATGGATGACAACCGGAAGAGGAGCGGCTCAGTCCCTGGGGGCTGAACGCTTTACTATAGCCATACAGAAGTATCAGCTATGTCTCCATTGACATCATGACCATCTCCTAACATAAAAGGGCAAAAGACAAATGTTCTATGAATTCCGCTATATGAGTTATCTAGAGTAGTCAGATTCATAGACCAAAGTAGAATGGTGGTGAGCAGGAACCTGGAGGAGAAGAAATGAGAAGCTATTGTTTAATGGGCACAGAGTTTCAGTTTTACAAGCTGGAAACTTCTGGGCAGTTTGGGGAGGGATGAATAGGCAGAGCACAGAGGATCTGGGGTATAGTGAAAATACTCTGCAAGATACCATGTTGACTGACACATGATACATTTGTCCAAAACCCATAGAAGGTACACCACCAAGAGTGAACACTGATGTAAACTACGGACTCTGGCTGAGCATGTGTGTCAGCACAGGTTCACTGATTGTAACAAATGCAGCCCTTTGTTGAGGGATGTTGTCAACAAGGAAGGCTATGTGTGTGTGGGGGCAGGTCTGTGAAGATAGCTTTATCTTCCTCTGAATTTTACTGCCAACCCAAAGTTGCTCTAGTAAATTGTCTTAATTTTAAGCCTTCGCCCCAACCCCACCCCACCAAAAGTTCTGAAGATCTGTTTTTACAGCAATGTGAATACACTTAACACCACCGTACTTTTAAAAATGCTTCTGGGGCTTCTCTGGTGCCTCAGTGGTGAGGAATCCGCCTGCCAATGCAGGAGACACGGGTGAGATCCCTAGTCTAGGAGGATCCCACACGTCGTGGAGCAATTGAGCCCATGCACCACAACTATTGAGTCTGTGCTCTAGAGCCCAGGAACTGCAACTACTGAAGCCTTGTGCCCTAGAGCCCGGGCTCCACAACAGGAGAAGTCCCCACAATGAGAAGCAAGAGCACTGCAGCTACAGAGTGGCCCCTGCTGACCACAACCAAAGAAAAAAGCCTGCACAGCAACAAAGACACAGCACAGCCAAAAAGAAATAAAATTATTTTTAAAATGCTTCTGATGGTAGATTCTATGCTATGTGTTTTTACCACAATAAAAAATATTTTTAACGGTCATCTAAACTTCACTTACTTCCAAACCCAGGTAGCTCCAAACAGTTAACAACAGAATATGCATAGTGATATGTATGAATCAGGCTGTGTGTGTGTCCAAGGCATGCCCATTTGCACACATGTGATTCTGCACACATATGCCCCACAATACTTTCAGGAGAGTGAAGTTGTGCGTGCCCCAAAGTCAAATGGAATAAAATTGGGGAGACCAGAAATCAGTGCTCTTGTGCTGGGAGCCATGAGAGTGGGGCAGTCTGCTTGAGCTCAGCGGCTGAGGCAGAGTGGAGTGGGACTCCCAGGAAGAGGACGGCAGAGAGAAAAAGGAAGAGGCTTGCCCTTCACCCAACCTCGCTGTCCTCTAGCATCCGAGGAGCCACATTTATTTATTTACGGCGGTGACCCTCGGCAGAGTTTCAGAGGATACATCCACAGTGTGGGCTTTTGTGAAGACTTGGATTAAGATGCAAATTAATGACCACAATTCCTGGCCCTTAAATGGCACCCCTTCCTGAAAGCCCTCAAAGAGCTGTCCTATTTGCTGTTCAACAAAATGCTTCTTTCTCTAACAACACTGTGAAGTATAAACAGCCACAAACCACTATCAAAAGAAAATGTTTTAAATACAGTCACTATTGCAGGTGCATTTGAGTTGGGAAATGTATTTGCTCCTATAAATTATTATCAGCTAGGTTTTCCCTTATTTTCTCCCTTTTTAAGCCAGCATAAAAATCCAGAGTAAGTTACCATGAAAAGCTATAATAATGCTAATTTTGTTCCCATTTCCTGGCTTTTTCCCCCAGACTTGAGGCTCTTTATTATGACTGAACATTTTTTTTTCCATTAATCATACCCTTTCTCCTGGGCTCTGCTCTTTTGAAGTTGTGTTATTATTTCCCTCTATGACTGACTGTGGCATATTTGATGTTTCAGATCAACGCCTAATGCATGAAAGCACATTCCCAATGGCTACACTGTCTACCCTGTAGTTTAAAAGCTTCCCCAAATGAGTGGGGATGCGTCACTCTGAAATGTTCAGGGCAGCTTGCCCCGAGACCTCCTTGGGAGCAGGCAGGTCTGAAGCAGGGATCGTAGGTTTATGAGGAGGTGTGAGTCTCAGGTGTCACTCACTGCCTATCTTCCTGGTCACTGCCCAGTCACAAGCGGCACCCACACGTGGGGAAAGCATCCGCTGGGGGCAGCAATTTCCTGCGCGTTCCCTTCATGTCCCCCTCCACGACCCCCCAGCATGATAACAGCTGCTTTTTCTTCAGAAGTGATCCCTGGGGGAACACTGATGCTGCTGAGCAGAGGCTTTGAGGGAATCTGAATCCTTGAGTCTGGATGTGAGAAAGACGGGGAGCATCTAACTCAGAAGTAAGAAATCTGTCAACTCTTTGTGGCAACTTTGTCCTGATAGCTCAGTTGGTAAAGAATCTGCCTGCAATTCAGGAGACCTCAGTTCAATTCCTGGGTCAGGAAAATCCGCTGGAGAAGGGATAGGCTACCCACGCCAGTATTCTGCCTGGAGAATTCCATGGACTGTATAGTCCACAGAGTCGCAAAGAGTCGGACACGACTGAGCCACTTTCACTTTCTTTCACTCTCACTTAGTGGGAGGCCTTGAAGGACCATTACATGGGCCTGAGTCCCACTCCCAGAGGGAGACACAAGTTTGTTTCCTTAATAAACACATTTTGGTGGGTAAAATCTGTTTATTGAATAAATGAATGACGGAGCAAATGAAAAAGAGAGGAATGATTTGCATTAAGTCCCGCCAAAACCCTCAGAGGGAAATGCTCTCAGTAATGTCCATTTTATAGATGGAAAAACTAAGGGTATGAGAGGGTGAGCTCTTGTCAAGGTCACAGAGCTGCCTGAACACAGCTGATGGTCCAGTATTTGTCTTACTCTGAGAACCTCCACTTTCCCTTCCAATCTTGTGCTCTAGCTCATGAGCCAAATTCCAACCTCCAAGTCCACTTAACTCAGGGGCCATCCTGAAGTATTTTTTATTTACAACTGAGTCACTAGTAAATGAAAATAGCAGAGTGGTATGGAGTAATAGGATTTCCCACGTGGCCCTAGTGGTAAAGAACTTGCCAGCAACGCAGGAGACATAAGAGACATGGGTTCAACCCCTGGGTCGGGAAGATCCCCTAGAGGAGGACACAGCAACCCACTCCAGTATTCTTGCCTGGAGAATCCCATGGACAGAGGAGCCTGGCGGGATACAGTCCACAGGGTCGCAAAGAGTTGGACACGACTGAAGCAACTTAACACACTCTCCTATGAGGAGTAATAAGAATTAACATTTGTATAGCACTTACAAGGTGGGGGCACTGTTCTAAGCCCTTTCTTGCATATACTTAGTTTTTTACAATGACGTGTTAGTTTCTGCTGTACAATGAAGCGAATCTGCTATATATGTATATATATCCCCTCCCTCTTAGATCTCCCTCCAAACCCCAAGTTGCACCCATCCCACTCCTCTAGTCACCACAGAGCACCAAGCTGAGCTCCCTGTGCTATACTGCAGGTTCCCACAAGTTATTTATTTTACACATGGTAGTGAATATATGTCAGTCCCAATCTCCCAATTCATCCCACTCCCCTTTTCCACTCTTCCTGTATTAATTCATTAATTACTTTAAAAAAATTATTTGAATCTTCACATCCCTCCTCTGATGTTGGGTTAGGAACTGCCTTTACAGGTGCGGAGACTGAAGACAGTACGTGGCTTGTCAGCAGGAGGCAAAGACTGGACTAGGTGCTGGACAGTTTGGCTCCAGACCTGGCGCTCACTGACTGTGCTGTCATCTGTGATGGGGGAGGCGCTCCTGCATGTTCCCTCTACCCCCTCATGTGGCTGAAGAAGGTGAGGACCGTTCCTGCCTCTTCCGAGCAGGGCGAACACTGTCCCTCCTCACTTCCCCAAGTGAGGAGAAGCCACGGCAGAGGACTGGCCCTGACATACACATGGTGCCTTTGGCTCACACCCAGCATAAGCCTGGCTCTCTAGTTTTCTGCATGGCCCACAGACTCTGCAGCCCACCATTCAGTTGTTGTGGTTTCTAAAGCAGGTTTCTAAAGCAACCATCCACCTGAGCCAAGAGCCCTGGGGAGTCCATGCTTGAATCCCTGGTAGCATCTGGAGAAAAGACCTCGTCTGTCTCATCCTTCTGCCTCTGACCTTGTCCCTCAGGAGAAACTGGGTCCTACAGCATGATTTACGGTTCTTGCTCAGAGGTGGGGCCTCCCTTCGACCTCAGGGGACCTTCTTGGCTTCAGTGCAGATAAAGACAAGAACCTGAATTTTTAGTATTTGACTTGTGTGTTTTCAGAATGTGTGTGAGCCCCTTGAGACCAGTTATCACAGCTTGTTTATCTCTTAACCTCAGAACCTAAAAACAGAATCTGCCTCACTGAGGTGTTCTACTAAAGACAGCTGAATAAGTGAATAGATTAATATAGGGGCTCGGTATATTTGATTTCATTGGATAAAGGAGGCCCCCTCACCTCTCTCCAAGTGATGACTTGGAAAAACATCTCGGAAGTTTCTCCCTTCAGGATACGACGAGGCACATGGCGGTGGAGTGCACCATGGGCAGGGCCAGAGTGCCTGATACAGCTACAGTCAGAGTCGCTCTTCTCTCTTCTCTTTCCCCTAAGAAGTATCTGTATACATTAGTCCCAGCAGGAAAGAGACATCACATTTCTATGGAGGCAATTGAGGAGAATTTAATGAAGAGGTTATTTATAAAGGTGTGAGTAGGATTAAAGGAAACCCCTAAGGGATGGTGAGCAGCAGCAATTGCTCTGCATGTCTAAAGGGGTAAGGATGGGATGGTTCTGGAACCCACAGGGAAAAAGAGAGAGGTGTGGGCACCAGCCACTGCCAACCTAGGGCCTGGAGGGGATAGAGCTGACTTGATCTCTGTCTCCTCCCATCCTTCAGTCTCCTGCTGGTTCCTCCTACTGGCTGGAGCTGAATAGAAGCAAGAGGCATCCCAGAGCTCAGGGCAGGGTGAAGAAAGCAGATGTCTTAGTTCGTACGAGCTGCTGTAATAAACTGCCCACAGACTGGGAGCTTAAACAGCAAACATGTATTTCTCACAGTTCTGGAGGCTGGGAAGTCCAAGATCAAAGTGCTGACAGATCCAGGGTCTGGCGAGAGAACTCTTCCTAGCTTGCAGATGGCTACCTTTCCTTGTGTCCTCAAGGAGGCGGTGGAGAACAGAGACAGAAATCTCGTGCCTCCTCCCCTTTTTATAAGGATACTAATGCTGTTCACTGGGGCTGCTAATGAGCAAATCACCTCGCAAAGCCCACGTCCAAACACTGCCATGTTGGGGATGAAGTCTCAGCATACGAATCTTGGGGGATCACAAACATTCGGTCAATAGCAGCTATGAACCTGGAGGAGCGCTTCAAACCTTCAGCCCAGTAAGATGAATTCATTGATAAAAGCCTCCTCTATTGAAAAGACAAAACAACATTTTGAAAACCAGTACTCTGATCCATCTCCCTTACTTCCCAGCGAGGAAAGTGAGGTAGAAAATCTGATATTGAGCTGATTCACATTGCAAATCTGGAACCTTAACTACCTGATGGCTAATTCCTAATTTGTCCTCAAGGATACTCTTCTAGCTTTTTCTTGGGGCCATACTTCAGAGTCACATGCTCCTCTAAGCACTGGTGTTTGTAACCACTTGCTGATTTTTCGTGAGAGGTCTCTTAAATCACCTGCTGTAACCCACTGCCTGGCCAGGCTGATGCCTCTGAATTTACGGTTCCAGTTAAAGTCACATCCATGAAGGGGGAGGGAATGAACAGCTCTCCCATCGCTTCAAGCCCCCAAATTGATTTGGCACTCGAAGTCACTGTTATATTTTATACTGAGTCTTCTGAATCAGTTCATTGAATTTTAGCTGTAGCTATATAAAATCCTCTCCAGTGAAATTATTTGGCCATATTGCAGATGGTTCTGCCATGATCTATCAATGCCACTAACTATAAGCAATAAAGAAAAAAAAAATCTGCCTTCTTCTCATTATAATGGATTTTCTAAACTCAGATTGAACCTTGGGAGACCCTCCTTCCTTATCTTTTTAATTTTTAAAAGGTAGCATTTTGTATTTTTGTATGAAACATGCAAGAACAGTGGTGGCAAGTTTTGAAGATTTCCTATGTGGTGGAAATATTGCTGGGGAGATTCAGAAAATCTTGGCTTGGATTCCTTGGAAGGAAAAGGTGGGTCTGGGGAGGACTCCTCAGTGTCCAGTTGGACTTGAACACTTGTGATTTAGTGCAGAGCAGGGGGGAGGCATTTGTAAGCAAACAGCAGATATGAAAACCCAGCTGGGACTCTTTTAATGAATTAGTGCATTGCTCAAGGGGGAAAGTTGGCATAATGTCTCCGACAGTTGCAAAAATATATATTATTGTCCTTCTCGGGAACCTGAATCCCAAGTCAGAGAGGAAGCTATTGAAGTGGACTTTGGAAAATATTACAAAGTAGCTTAAGTGGAGGAAGCAGATGGCATCACAAGGAGGAACTGATTCACAACTCAGGGAAGAAAAGCTGTGAGTACATACGAATACATGCCATGCTATGCTATGCTATGCTAAGTCACTTCAGTAGTGTCCAACTCTGTGTGACCCCATAGACAGCAGCCACCAGGCTCCCCCCTCCCTGAGATTCTCCAGGCAAGAACACTGGAGTGGGTTGCCATTTCCTTCTCCAATGCATGAAAGTGAAAAGTGAAAGTGAAGTCGCTCAGTCGTGTCCGACTCTTAGCGACCCCATGGACTGCAGCCTGCCAGGCTCCTCTGTCCATGGGATTCTCCTGGCAAAAGTACTGGAGCGGGGTGCCATTGCCTTCTCCTACGAATACATAGACATCACAAATAATTGTGTATCTAACATCCAGTCTTAAACTCTAAGAGTGTATCTGGAGTTAATATAAATGAGACTTTTAAGACAAGTCTTGAGGCTGATGATGAAGCTAGAGTCAGTATTAACTCACCCAAAAAAGGTGGCAGAGAGAAAATTTCCACTCCTCACCATAAAGTAGCCACATGTTCACCAGTACTGTGGTTTCTTTAGACAGCCTTTTAATATGTCTGTTCCATTGTCAGAGAAAGCCCTTTAGTTAACTGAGATTTTATCCTCTATTATTATTATCATCTATATAATGTCATATACAATGGCAAGTCAAGCAAAAAGATTTTTTTAAGAAGAAAAAACTTTAGAAGTGTTGCAACATTTACACTACTTTTGTAATTAGGGAGGGGGAACCCAAGATCTTTTAATTGAAAACAATTTTATGTTTGAATTATAGGAAATTTGAAGTAAAAAATTTAGTCCTCATTCCTTGCCAACCCAGCTAAGTGTATACCACTTTAAGGACATATATGAAGACAACAGATTCTCTCTATTGGTTTAGGTTCTTTAATTGCCAGCAACAGAAACTGATTTGATAATTTAACTAAAATGGATTTACCCGAAGGATACTGGGGACTCACAGAATCTCCAGAAAGCTGAGGAACTGCACTACAAATGGGAGGGATTCCCTAGAGAGGTATGCAACCAAACCATGACACCATCTCATAGAGGTGTCTGGTCAGTTGGCTGGAAATCAATGCTGTATGCTTGTACCTGCATGTCTTGTTTACAATCCAAAGTCCAAGAGAAGAGTGTGATTGGCTAAGCACTGATCATATGCCATGCTCTGACTGTATTAGGTCAGGGACAGAAAGGACCTGGCTTCAGAGTAAAGTCTCCTAGAATGACCATTTCAGTGGCAATTCCCAAAAGCAATGAAAGCTGCTTTGTGTATGCTAACTCACGTCAGTCATGTCCAACTCTTTGCAATCTTACGGACTGTAGCCCACCAGGCTCCTCTGTTCATGGGATTCTCCAGGCAAGTACTGGAATGGATTGCCACGCCCTTCTCCAGAGCACCTTCTCAACCCAAGGATCGAACCTGCATTTCTTTCATCCCCTGCGTTGGCAGACAGGTTCTTTACCACTAGCACCATCAAGATGCTGTGGGACAACCTCAAAACAGCACAAGTCCACTATGGAACCCAAAAGAAAAAAAAGCAGATTAGAAGTTCCTTTTTCACAAAAATATTTTATTACTAAAATTCTTCTATGTTTTTGTATGGAAAGGTGCTTGGCCTTCTTTCCTTTTTCCCTAGAACCGTGATTCTCAAGTTGTGATCCCCAGACCAACGGCATCAGCACCTCTTGCTGTATCAGTTTCCTAGGGCTGCCATAGCAAATTAGCACAAACTGAGGTGACTTAAAAACAGAAATTTATTCTCTCTTGGTTCTGGAAGATAGAATCTGAAATCAAGTTTTTGGCAAAACCATTCCCCTCTGAAGCCTTCTGAGGAAAAGCATCCTTCCTTTTCTCTTCCTAGTTTTTGGTGGTTGCTGGCAGTCCTTGGTGTTCCTTGGCTTGTAGATGCACCATTTCAACCTCTGCCTCCATCATCGCCTGGCTTTCTCCCTGTATTTCTGTGTCTGTGTCCCTTTTCTTCTTATAAGGACACCAGTCGTATGGAATTTAGGGCCTACGCTAATCCAGTATGACATCATCATAGCTAGTTACATTTGCGGTTACCCTGCTTCTAAATCAGGTCACTTTCTGAAGTTCTGGGTGGATATGAGTTGGGGGTGGGGATGGGGCAGTGATGGGACACACTATTTAACTCTGAACATCAGGGAAATGAGAATTCTCAGAAATTCAAATTCTCAGGCCTCAGCCTAGACCCATTGAGTGGTAAACTTTCCACTGAGTGGAACTCAAGAACCTGTGTTTAAACAAGACCTCCAGGAGATTAACAGAGCCCCCTAAAGGGTGACAATCATTGTCCTGGAAGGAGGTGCACCAGCATCTCCCAACTTCAGCATTCAGTCTACAAAGAAAACATGGGGAAAAATTACCATAAGGAGAAGTTAAATGTCTGATGGAAGAGAGAGTGCAGTACAACAGGAGAGCAGGGATGTGGGGCTGAACTTGGAAGCAAGAGTGGATTTGCACTTGAACACTAACGACATTGCCAGTGGTTGTCAGCTAATGTGCATTTGTCTGCTCAGTTGCTCAGTCATGTTTGACTCTTTGTGACTCCATAGACTGTAGCCCACCAGGCTTCTCTGTCCATGGGATTATTCTGGCAAGAATACTGGAGTGGGTTACCATGCCTTCCTCCAGGGGATCTTCGCAACCCAGGGTTAAAACGCATGTCTCCTTTGGCTCCTGCATTGGCAGACAGATTCTTTACCACGGCAACACCTGGGAAGCCCCAGAATGTATTTATACTTACCCAAAAATAGTCACCTTCATAGTCGTCATCATCATGAACCACTCAAATCATATATGGCAGAAAACAAAAGTCATCACATTAAAGCTCTCAAAATGTGTTTATTGGAGCTAAAGGATGGTCCTTCTACCTTGGCCATTGATTTCATTACTTTAAACTTTATTTTTATTCCTTAATGTTGTTTCTTTCTTCCAAAGAAATGAAGGCTTTCCTTAATTACCAAAAGAAAAAGAAATAATATTCTCTCTTAAGATTTCTGCAGTCTTATTCCTCTGATTAGGGCTCTGTTGCTTCTCTTTAATGCCAGTAATTGATGTGTGGTACAGACTCATTCTCAGGGGTTGGTTGAATTGAATTTATGTGATGTGAAGGTTTTGGCTATTTCACTATGATTAAACTTTTATGCTACATATCAATCAATCTATCAGTCAAAAAGAAATTTCAAGCATATTCTCTGTGCTCCAACACTGTGTTAAGTATTTTTGGAAAGAAATAAGAAGGTACATACAGAAATATAAAGTAGCCTCTCATGCATGCCTCCCCACCCATCCACCCACTCACATACCTATAATCCGTTAGGAGGCAGTGTGTGTGTGTGTGTGCTAAGTCGCTCAGTCGTGTTCAAAGGAGGCAGTGTAGTGTTTAGGAAAAGTGGTGAATTTGGTATCTGAAGACCTTGGATATGGTACTCCTTTCTTCCTGCTTCAGAATAGCCTATGGGCAGGATATTTACTGCTCACTAAATACCACGTTTTTCCAGTAGTCATGTATGGATGTGAGAGTTGAACTATAAAGAAAGCTGATGCCGAAGAATTGATGCTTTTGAACTGTGGTGTTGGAGAAGACTCTTGAGAGTCCCTTGGACTGCAAGGAAATCCAATCAGCCCATCCTAAAGGAGGTCAGTCCTGGGCATTCATTGGATGGACTGATGTTGAAGCTGAAACTCCAATACTTTGGCTACCTGATGCGAAGAGCTAACTCATTTGAAAAGACCCTGATGCTAGGAAAGATTGAGGGCAGGAAGAGAAGGCGGCAACAGAAGATGAGATGGTTGGATGGCATCACTAACGCAATGGACATGAGTTTGTTTGTTTGTTTGTTTTAACTTATTTATTTTAATTGGGGGCTAATTACTTTACAATATTGTGGTGGTTTTTGCCATACATTCACATGAATCAGCCATGGGTGTACATGTGTTCCCCATCCTGAACCTCCCTCCCACCTCCCTCCCCATCCCATCCCTCAGAGTTATCCCAGTGCACCAGCCCTGAGCACCCTGTCTCGATATGAGTTTGGGTGAACTCAGGGAGTTGGTGATGAACAGGGAGGCCTGGTGTGCTGCGGTTCATGGGGTTGCACGGAGTCGGACACGACTGAAGCGACTTAGCAGCAGCAGCAGCAGCCCCCTGCTTACAGTTAAGCAGAGTCATGTGACTAATTATGGCCAATAGGTGTGAGCAGAAGGGACATGTGTCATTTCCAAGCTGGAGCATTTAAGAGTTAGTATGTGACCCTCCTGCTTTTTTTCCTCATCTTTTGCAGCAAGCTCTGAAGACATATACTAAGACACTGCAACCAGCATGACCTCTCTCAGGCTGAATCTCTGAGTGACCAAGTGGAGCAGAGCCTCCCGCTTACTTACAAGACTGAACAAGAAATTAAGTCATGTTGGTTAAGTCACTGAGATATGGTTTTTTGATAATGATGTTGCTTAGTAGATTCTGACCAAAAGAGCCACTGATCTAAATTTGATCAATAAGTTGTTCTCCCAGAATTTGAGCCTTGAGTCAGTGCCTCTTACATGAATGATGCTGTGAGAACATTCATCAAAACTGTGATGTGTTCATTAGACTGTTCCTGCTACAACACTGGTATCACAGTACCCCCTGTCCATCAGGGTTCCATTTACTCCTGCCCACCTCCCAGCTGGGCTGTCTAGATTTCTGTAGTTCTGTGGTCTCTTGACAACCCTCCAATAAGTTCACCTTTGCTTCATTTAGCCAAGGTCTGTTTCTTTTAGCCTTGGTGAGGTTCCTCCCCTTGGCTTTGATATCAGTGATATTGGCCTGCCTGTGCCCCTGCTCACACTCAGCGCTCCTCTTCTACCAGCACTGTCAACCCCACAGCAAGAATTACCTCAGAGGCAAGCCCCAGAAAAAGCCTACAATTAGACCCGATTACCCTTTACCCCTAGAGTACTATCAGGACCCATCTCATTTCCTCGGACAGCACAAAAGAGTACCAGCCTCCCAGGCCATTCCTCAGTGATCTGATTTCTATACATCTCTGGGTATTTCCTGATGTGACTCAGAGCTGCCAGCCCTTCCCAAACCCCAGGTTCTTCCAGCATGCCTCTCAAACTCATGCTTGGTCAGCAGCAAAACCCCACTGTCCTCAGCCTCTTCCATTATTAAACCCCACCTTTCCCTGAGAATGTGGTTTCCCTCAAGCCCTCTGCTGTCATCACTGGTTTTCTCCTGGAGGCATGGAGTATCTCCTCACTGCTCCTTCTAAGACTACCGATTCCATCCTACCCCTGCACCCCACCTCCTGCAAAGTTTTCAGCCTGCTGGAAGCACATCTACCCGCTCCCTGCCTATTGCATTCACCTACCAGCCTCCATGACATACCCCTCAGGCAGTGAAGAGTCAGCTAGCTTGACTTGTATTTTCTCTCCATCACATTTGTCAGCATTCTCAGAGGCTTTGCTACTAAAGTAAACAGTTCATCCAACACTCTGGCCTCTCAATTCTGTCTTCCAATTGTCTTTTTTCTCATCCTATCTCAGCTACCCATTCCCAGAATCATGCTGTAGACCTTGATGTGATCAACAAAGCCACCCCCTCCAAAATGTCTATTTCAAGAAGTAGCCCACTCTCTGATTACATCCTCTCATCTTTCCAGCTCACCTTCTATTATCCTAACTCCAACCAAATCTTCATTTTCACTGGCCCTACAAACTCTTCACTGCCCATCCCTTGCCTTGTGTCTCCACTTCCCTCCTGACCCATCCCTACTGTTTCTCTCTTCTATAAGTCCTCTAGAGAAGTATCACAGTGGTGAACAGCACAGGCTCAGGGTCAGACTGCCAAGTTCAAGCCCTGGCTCTGTCACTTACTAGCTGTGTGCCCTTAGACAAGTTCCTTAATCCTCTGGGCCTCAGTTCATCACCTCATAGAGGGAAATAAGTATCTTTGTCATAAGGTTGTTGTAAATATCAGAAGGGTTACTGTATGGCACCTAGTTTGTGGTGCATAGGAGCCAATATATAAGTGCATGTTGGATAAATTTTTAAAACTCCTCAATCATTTTTATAAAAATAGCATCCTACTGCCTTCTGCCATGTGGCAAAAAGCAAATTTTTGGTTAAACCCAATTCTCCATTTATTTCATACATGTACCTTAGCAGGTCCAAATGGCTAGAGAAAAGTACACGACCATATTTAATTTTAAATGTATGAATTTATGATCACATACTTTGGCTTCCCTGGTGGCTAAGTGGTAAAGAATCTGCCTGTAATGCAGGAGGCATGGGAAATGCAGGTTTGATCCCTGGCGTGGAAAGATCTCCTGGAGGAGGAAATGGCAACCCACTCCTGTATTCTTGACAGGAACATCCCATGGACAGAGGAGCCAAGTGGGCAACAGTCCATAGGATCGCAAAGAGTCAGACATGGCTGAACAACTGACACTGACTGGCTAACCTCATATGGGCCCAGAATCCTACCCCATTCTCTAACCAATACATTCTTCCATTCTCTTTGTAAAGCATTCTCCCCTCTCCAAAATATCTCTAGCACCTCCACCTAGCCTTCAGCTAATGACCTTCTTTCTCCTTTCACAGAGAAACCAAAACAACTCAAGAATTTTCTTGTAATTTAACCAGCATATCAACCAAGCCATCTGAATCTACATCTATCTACTCTTCTGTTTCAAGCGAACCCTTCCTCTTGGGCACTGGAATCCATACTCTTTGCCTATAAAAGACTTGGTTTCTGCAAGTATCTTCTTCTTTCCCTGAAATAGAAATTTCTCCCCATCAGTGATGTATATTCCCATCAGTGTAAAAACATACTTGAATATTGTTCATCTTAAAAAGAAAAAAAACTTAAAACCCTGCCTATCCTTACCCCCTACTGACCCATTTCTTCCTTCCCTTTTAAGCAAGTCTTTTAAAGAGTTGTCTGCATCAGCTGCCTCTACCTTCTCATCAATTCTTCCTTCCTTGATACTCCACTGAACTTACTTTTGTCAAGGTGGCCCAAGATCTCTGGACTGATCAAAGCCAAGAGATCTCGGCTCTCACCTTACATGACCAACATCGGCAACTTGCGAGAGGGTTGCCTTATTTTTGAAGCACGCTCTTTCCTTGGCCCCCCAGGGCATCACTCTCCTGTTGCTTCTCCTTCACTGGTCACTCCTTTTCTGTCTCTTTGGCTGCCCCTCCTCTTCCTGATCTCTGAAAGTTGAGAATCCCAGGTCCTATTCAGTTTCTTGGTTTTTTTTTTTTTTAAAGACTTTTATTTTGTCTAAGAATTTGTTCATGTGATCTTGGAGTCCTTGTCATCAACATGATATATATTTCCCCACCCCTTAACTTTGTTGCTGTTGTTTAGTAGCTCCGTCATGTCCAGCTGTTTTTGAGATCCCACAGACTATAGCCCACCAGGCTTCTCTGCCCATGGAATTCTCCAGGCAAGAACACTGGAGTGGGTTGCCATTTCCTTCTCTGGGGATCTTACCAATTCAGGAATTGAACCGGCAACTCCCACATTTCATGTGAGATCTTAGCTTCCTGATGATGTATAAAACCCACATTGGAAGGTGAAGTCTTAACCACTGGGCCACCAGAATTGTCCCAGTTTCATGGCTTTAAGTGCCAGCTGTACATTGACGACTCCCAACTTTGTGTCTTCAGTTTCCCTTCTCCCTTGAACTCTAGACCCATGTGTCTACTACTTAACTAAAATCTGCATTTTGATATCTAATAACCACCTTGAACTTAAAATATCTAAAACAGAGCTCTTTTTGTTTACTGCCCCTTACCCCAACCCTGCTCCTCATATGTCTTTTCTATTCCAGGAAATGGTCCCATGATTAACACAGCTATTTAGGTCAAATATTTTGAAGTAAGCCTTAATTCTGCCCTTCATCTCAGTTCTATATCCAATCTGTTGGCAAACCTTGCTGGATCTAACTTGAAAATATACCCAGAATCTGATACCTCCATCACTACTAGTCTGTGCTAAGCCGCCACCATCTCACCTGGATGACTAAGGAAGCCTCCCTGCTGGTCTCCTTCTACCTCTACTCTTTTCCTCTAATCCATTTTCCACACATTCAACCAGTGTGATCCTTCTGGTACAAACACCATTTCATTTTACTCTTCTACAAGAGCTTCTCATTCTATTTGTAAGAAAATAAAAAGACACGAAATTCAAAGTTCCTGGTAATCTGACTGTATCTCTGTCTATATCAACTGTCTACTTAACCTATTAGCAGCGTCCCTTAACTTTGTTACCAGGGAACAGTTTTGTGGAAGACAATTTTACCATAGACCAGGAGGTTTCAGGATGATTCAAATACATTACATTTATTATGCACTTTATTTCTATTATTATATCAGCACCTCAGATCATCAGGCATTAGATCCCAGAGGTTGGGAAACCCTGGTCTAGAGCATACCACCCCGCCCTCATCTTTGCCGTAGTTCAACCTCTCGCTTCATTCAGGTCTTTGTTCACATGTCATTTCCTAAGATCGTTTATCTAACACAACATGCTCCCTCTATCTCATTCAATTTCAGTACTAGACAGTTTCCAAAGATGGCTGCCATGGATTCTGTCCATCAGAAGGTGGAGTCTATTTTTCCATCCTTGAGTCTGGGCTCATCTTATGACCTACTTTGACCAATGAAACACACAGTCGATGTCAGGGTGCCCATTCAGGACTAACCTTTAAGAGTCTTGGGAGCTTCTACTTTTGTTTTCTCTGGGGAGACAAACTGCCGTGCTGTAAAGATCAAACTGGACCATTGAATACCATATAGAGAAAGAAGACACATGGATGAGCTTTGAGGCAACAAACAAACCATACAAACAAAGGAATACATTCTTGGATCTTTCAGCCTAGTCTGCTGCCAACTGAATGTGACCAAGTGATTGACCCCAGCTGATGCTACATGGAGCAGAAAAACCAGCCACCTGAGCCCTTCCCAAATGTTGACCCACAGAATCATGAAAAATAATAAAACCACTAAATATTGTGTTTAAAACCACTAAATGTTGGGATAATTTGTTACAAGGCAATAGATACCTGAAATACTTTTTAATTCCTCACTCTCTGCTATAGATAGAGTCTGTCCTCCTAAAATTCATGTGCTGAAACCTCTTCCCCAACGTGATAGTATTAGGATTTAGGGCCTTTGGGAGGTGATTAAATCATGAGTGCAGAGCTCTCGTGAATGAGATTAGAACCTTATGAAAGAGATGCCAGAGAGCTCTTTTGTTCCCTTTCCATCACGGAGGGACACAGAGAGATGATGGCTATCTATGACCCAGGAAGTGGGCTCTCACCAGACAGCAAATTTACTAGCACCTTGATCTTAGACAACCAGCCTCCAGAACTATGAGAAATAAATTGTGTTAATTATTAGCTTCACTGTCTACAGTATTTTTTACCATATTTTAATGGCATTTTGTTATAATAGCCAGAACAGACTATGGCATTGTTTATTTTCTTCATAGCAATTATCTCAGTAAGAAATTACACAATTATCACTTTATCTGTCTGTTGTTTATTATCAGACTCTCTCTCCAGAATATAAACTCTATGAGTGAAAGGACTTTGTTTTGTTCACCACAACATTCCCAGTGCTTGGAGCAATCCCTGGTCTATTTCAAGACCCAACAAATGTTTGTTGAATAAATGAATATACTAAGAACCTGATTGTAGTATAAACCCTGACAGTAGGTGGGATTTTTTTTTTTCTTTCTTGTAACGCAAGTACCTGACATAGGCTTTGATTACAGAGGCATCCACTTCAAAGAGAAGGCCATTTCAAAGATGGCAGTCTGCAATAACACATTGCCAGCTATGAACTAGATGAAGAGCCAGGCCACCTCACTGACTTTTCTTGGTTGGTTTTTGTAACTGACCCATTGGGCTGCTTGTTTTTTTCCCTCTCTTTCCACTCTTATGTTTTAGATTCATCAATAAAGAGTCCTCAAAACCCAAGACTATCACCCTGAGCCCAATAAAAATGCAGAACTCGAGGCCAGTGTTCTCTCTCTCTTTCTCTCTCTCCCTTTATTCCTTACAATGCTGTGTGTGCTTCCAGGTGTGCGCTATAATTTCTAGCTTCTGTTGACTAATAAATCTTTATTTTTTCAAAGTTTCCTGATAGTTATTGCTGATGAGTACCTTGCAATTATATCAAGAACCCAAGGGCCAGTCCAATCACAACATTGGTTATTGAAAGGCCAAGATGGACACAAAACATTGATACATCAGCCTTCCTTTTCTCCCCAAATCATATCCATTTTCATGAAAACATTCTCCTTTAAATTCCAACATCCAACTACATTTGCCTTTTAAACCAGAGATCTCTAGTCACTAGTAAAATAACAGGATTTTTTTTTTAAGTCCAGAAAATACTTTGAGTCAAGGTCTGCTGTGCATTTTAAGATGACATGGACATATTACCATTCACTGGATAGTACAGAACAATCCTGTGGGTGGGTTAATGACAAAGTACCACTTCGTCCTCTCTCTTCTCTGGATAGACTTCTGGTGCCACCAGCCCCTCCCATTTAAATACATAGAAGTCCCCACATTTAGGATAAAACATCCAAGCAGGGGCTGATAATTCCTTATTAATTCCTGAGATCACACCAATTTTTCCATCAAAACATGAGAAGAGTCCCTCTTTGTTAGTCATCAAAGCTCCTTTTCTGGCAGTTTTCCTCCCTGACTCACTGGCCCTCACCATGCAGAAGACATCGGACACTGCCTCATTGGGGAATGCTTTCCTCTGGAATAGGTTTTATTGTGATTTCTTTCATGCCTGGTTGGAACACAAAGTCATAATTAGAACGAGCCTCTTCTCCCAGATCATTGCTCTGATGCTTCTAAATTGGTTTACACAGTCCTATTTCTTTCTAAATGAACTAGATCGCTGCCTTTCTGATTGCAGATGTGTGAGATTGATCAAGGGTCCCTGCCACTTCCCTCTGAAGAACCTTTTCCCCCGTGTTTTCAGGTACTTTGTCCTATACGTTCATTTAGGGAGCCGCATTGCTGGGCTGTAATTTAATTTTTCTAAATTTAGTTTGTAGAAGGCTCACAACCAGTGGAAGGGGATTACGGTTTACCAGGAATTCACATTTAAGCAAAGGAAAGTCCTCTCTGGGGATCTGGATTTATTTACGGAGTCTGGGGACCCAAATGAAGACCAAATAGACTGAGGAGCCACACTTCCCTGCTGCAATTTAACAGTCTCTTAAGCACAAAATCAAACACAATATAAATAAAGTGGCTCAAGTGTTTCCTGAGTGTCTTACCTTAACTTCTGCTGTCTTCTGTCTTGCTGTCCCCTAGATGTCCCCAAAGACCCCCTTCTATCTTCTTAAAGACCTGTAGCTTTTTAAGGAGAAACAATTGCATCTCCTAAAATGCTTCCTGATGACCTTAGAAGCAATCCAGCAACGCAGAAAGTGAAACTACTAAAAGCAGACGTGTTGACGATCTTGATTAGAAAAGGGACTAGTTGTGGGCAATACCTTCCTGAAAACCTTTTATGCACCTAAACCTGTACTTGACATTATGGGAAAAAAACGAAGCGAGACCATTTTATAGCTGACTGTTAATAAAGAAGTTCAAAAGACAAGACATAATACAGCAGGGTAGTTCAGAGCATGCGCTGTGTAAGTCAGCTGGCCGAGCTAGAATCCTGTTAGAATACTTAGCCTTTCTGTGTTTCCTCTCTTGAAAGTCAGAGACAATGAGAGTAACTACTTCTACATAAATATTCTACATAATAGAATTATTATAAGGATTTAAATGAGGTAAGAAATGTAAACAGCAGGGAGTCTGACATGTAGTAAGTGATTTCTATTTTATATAGATATGGATATGGGGGGGTGTGTGTGTGTGTGTGTATCCATACAATACAGAAAATAACTGTTAGAAGGGAGGGGCACATATACTGCTACCAGATTCAGACACAGGAGACATTGTTTGCAGATGGAGGGAATCAGGGAGGCTTCCTGGAAGAATGACCAAGACATTGATGCTTACTTGATATTACATTTGCTTCATCTATTTCCCTGCCCTGTAACTGAAGTATGTGTGAAAGAGCTGAGTTTATTGGGTCCCCTCCTCTCCTGCTGCAGTAAGAGAAGGCTGCCCATCCCAGGTGCTGCACTACAGTGGTAGAAAGGCCATCCGCCTGGGTACCTTGAGTGCTGGTATGCAGGAGGAATGTCTCCTCTAACCCAAACACTCAACACAACCCCTACAATGGATGTGCAGCAGGAGCAAAATAGAAACCTTTCACACGCTAAGCTTTTGGGATTTGGGGCTTAATTTGTCACGCTAGTGTAATCTGATCTGTCTTTTGGGGATTTTTTTTGACAGCACTGAGTCTTTGTTGTTGCACACAGGGTTTCTCTAGTTGCAGTGGCTTCTCTTGTTTAGAGCACACGGGCTCCAGTTGTTGTGGCACGGCACGTGGGCTTAGTTGCGGTGGTGCACAGACTTAGTTGCTCCATGGTATAGCCAATCCTCTGGACCAGGGATTGAACCCGTGTCCCCTGCATTGGCTGGCAGACTCCTAACCACTGGACCACCAGGGAAGTCCACCTAATTTGTCTTGACTAAGATTCTATAGAACATATATGTCCTTGTATAATTTACATACATGTTTATTACCCTTATACATGTAACCTTATGCACATGTAATGTAACCTTATACGTATATGTATGCGATGGTGCTGAGCCCAAGAAAAAGAATGGAAAGAATACAGCTTATGGGACAAATATTTATTTGATTGGAAAGAAAAACTGAGGTCAGATCATGGAGGGCCTTGAAGAGTTCAGACTTTAATCCCTAAGACAGCAAGGAACAATGAAGTATGTTTCCTGGGAAGATTACATTGGGTGGGTTGTAGCAGTGACAGCTCTTTGAAGAGCACGACACTTTCGTGAAGTCCAATACTTTCAGGTGGTACCTGCTTGAGCCAGAGTTTTCCTCCTTTTCCCAAACACTACAAGTGTGTTCTGCGGGTCAATATCAAAAAGAATTGGGTTTTGTGATTCCTACAATAGAAATTTTTGTCATGATTCTTACCCATCTCCATAAACTCTCCTTGTCCACAGTAGCAGGAATCTTCTCTGCATTTGCTACAGGAACTGGGACAGCATCTCGGTGTGGCAGCTTCTAGGAAGAGTGACCCCAAACTGTCACACTTCTTTTCATCGAGTGGAGGCATTGCTGGTGAGCATGTGTCTGGAAATGGAGTGATCTTTAAATACCTCCCTCTACAACCAAACTGAAAAGGAGGCATTTGCTATTATTGTTGCTTATTCGCTAAGTCATGACTGACTCTTTGTAATCCCATGGACTGCAGCCTGCTGCTGAGTCACCAGGGAAGCCCAAAAGGCGGCATACTGGTTCCCAAAGTGGGAAACCAGTTTCCTTATGTACACCAAGAATGCTGGGTTTTGTACTTTTTTTTTCTGGAAACACTAAAACCTATTATATTGGTTAAGGTAATTCTAGCTAGTGTAACAGATAAACCCCAAACTGGGTAATGGTTCAAATATGGTAGCCATTTATTTCTTACACAAAATCTCAAAATGGTATTATTGCTTGCTAAAGGGCTTCTCTCCGTGTGATGATTCAAGAACTCAGTTTCCTTCTAACTTATGGCTTTGTCATCTCCAAGCTGTGATTTCCAAGACTGCTATGCTAACCTTCATCAAGCTGGCAGAAGGGAAAGAAAATGAAGGGTCATGTATGCAGGTTTATGGGGTCAGGTCTTGATGTGGGACACAACATTTCTGCTCACATGCCATTTTCCAAAACTTAATTATCAGATCTCCTCTAACTGCAAAATAGGTAAATGTTATTTGCCTGTGTGTCCAGGAAGGAGACAAAAGGTGTTTTGGGAATAACAGTAGGCTCTGCCACAACTGGTATTGCTCCTCCCAAGCCTTTCCACTTGACTTATGCCTATTAAAAAAAAGTGAGTTTGTAAATTTCTGGCTTCTCATTCTTTCAACAGACATTTAGGGAACACCTACTGTGTTCAAAGCACATGCCTGATGACTTGGGCAAGGGAGATGCAGAGAAAAATGCAAAGAATATCTTTCAAGGAGTTAATCTAGTAGAAGGAAAAAAACTGTATCTATCTATTTCTATCTATCAATATATCTATATCTGTATCTTTCTATCTATGGCAGACAATAAAAAAAGCTCCAAGAGAGATTCAGATAGGGCCTTTTGGAAGTTCTAAAGAGGAGACAGATGGAGGATTCTGTAGTGGGAGTGAAAGAGGCAAAACAGAAGCAGAGTCACAGAGGTAGATAATCGGGGAGTCTTTTTGGTGAGAAATCAGAGATTCAGTTTGACTGGAGCAAAAGGTGTTAGAAGACGCGAGGCAAGTTTCAGTTGGAAAAGTTTCTAGGGTGCCAAGAATGCCCTCCAGTGCTCACTAATCACATACGATGGTGTGCATTTCTGAGAGGCTATTCAATCACCTATCTTCACAGTTTCTATTTTTTCCCCATCTATTTTTCATTAAGCAGGTACCCTGCTTCCTTTCCACTTCAAATAATTATAAAGATGATTATGGAAATGATAGTAGTGGTGATGTTAATGATTAGGAGGGAGAAAAGATTCTTTAAAATTTCCTATCTACCCAGAAATCTTTCTGTCTCACTCTGAGAAGGATCCTTGAGATCATCATTTACAAGGTGCTGTGGGGGCAATTTCCGCTCCTTGGGAGCCCACGTGACAAAAAGTGCAGATTATGGACTTCTTTAGAGTGGATCTCAGTAGAGTGGGGCTGCTTGGCAATCAGCTTGGAGAACACAGAAGTCACCAGACAGCACGCTCAGGCAAGCTCTGAATGGGCCCATCTTCTGAATGGGAGTGGGACTGAAAGCCACTGCTGTGGAGCCTGGCTTCCTCCACCCTCAGCCTTTCAAAAAAGCACCAAGGAGTTCTATGCTAATAAGAGTGCTTATCCTTCATTTAAATTAGGCAGGCAGACCAGCTAAGTGCATGACACTGTAGCCACCTGGCAGATGAAGTTTAGCAATAATTCACGATCATTTCCATTGACCACAAATGTCACCTAACAAAAGGGTGTCTGCTAAAATAGAGTCACAGATGTAGAAAACAAATCTATGGGGGGTAAAGGGAAGAGGGAAGGATAAACTGGGAGATTGGGCTTGACATGTACACATGACTATATGTAAAATAGACAACTAATAAGGACCTAGTTAGTGCATAGTGCAGAGAACTCTACTCAGTACTCTGTAATGACCTATGTGTAACTCTGTAATGACATATGTGTAACTGACTCACTTTGTTGTACACCTGAAACTAACACAATATTGTAAATCAGCTATACTCCAATTTTTAAAAACTTCATTTGTTTTTAATTGAAGGATAATTGCAATTGTGCTGGTTTCTGACATACATGAACATGGATCAGCCATCAGTTTATTTCAGTTCAGTTGCTCAGTCGTGTCTGACTCTTTGCAACCCCATGAATCGCAGCACACCAGGCCTCCCTGTCCATCACCAACTCCCGGAGTTTACTCAAACTCATGTCCATCAAGTTGGTGATGTTATCCAGCCATCTCATCCTCTGTCGTCCCCTTCTCCTCCCACCCCCAATCCCTCCCAGCACCAGAGTCTTTTCCAATGAGTCAACTCTTCGCATGAGGTGGCCTAAGTATTGGAGTTTCAGCTTTAGCATCAGTCCTTCCAATGAACACCCAGGACTGATCTCCTTTAGAATGGACTGGTTGGATCTCCTTGCAGTCCAAGGGACTCTCAAGGGTCTTCTCCAACACCACAGTTCAAAAGCATCAATTCTTTGGTGCTCAGCCTTCTTCACAGTCCAACTCTTACATCCATACATGACCACTGGAAAAACCATAGCCTTGACTAGACAGACCTTTGTTGGCAAAGTAATGTCTCTGCTTTTTAATATGCTATCTAGGTTGGTCATAAGGTATACATATATCCCCTCCCTCTTTAGCCTCCCTCCCACTTCCTACCCCACCCCACCCCTCTAGGTTGTCACATTCAATTTTTTTTTTAAAGGTGTCTGCTGCTAGGTGGAGAGCAACCTGCTCCTCCTTTTCTTTGCCTTCTTTGCTTTCTGGACTCGGTTCAGTTCCTGGACACATTAGAGCCCAACAGGAAAACACTGCTATTCTGTGAAGACCACGGCACATCTGTATGAGGGTGCTGGGGCTACCACAACCAAGTACCAGTAACTGGGGGACTGAAAACCACAGCAATTGATTTTCTCACAGTTTTGAAAAAGCATTCTAAGCAGGAGGAACAAAACTGCCAAGGGGCTGAGGTGGGATGTGCCTGGCCAGGGTGTTTGAAGCAGAGAGAGAAATAATAAGAGTAGTGGGAGCCAAGGGGAAATCTGGGTCATCCGATACTAGTCAGGTTCCCACAGAGACAATGAGACGGAGTTAGGGAGCTCATTAAGAAAGGGAGAGAAAGTTAGGATGTCAAAGCCAGGGTTTCTTCCTTTATGCGTACCATCCACTCTACTGACATTCCTAGGCATCCTTCCAAACCAGCTTGTGCCCATCGCCCCTGGTTCTGCCCCTCCCTCCCCTTCCATCACCTCCTCCTTGCTGGGCACCTGCCTCATCTACACACAGGATGCATCTTGACCTCTTTTATGCCAAACCATCCAAGGCACCCATGTCTAGCAAAGCACCTAGCACGCTGCTATAGACACCGTAACTGCTGAACGGTGTTTCCTGTCTTCATCTCTTAAAATCCTTACCACAACTGTAGGGATTTTCACCGCAAATCAAATTGGAACTGAGTTTTCAGAGAAGACCAAGTTTATGTGCAAAGGCATAAAGATGTAATAGAATCCTTTCAAAGAGCTCTCTTGCTAATGCTAAATTGTAGGGAACAACGCCTGACATTTTCAGATTCCCAGACCAGAGATTGAATATATGATCAAGGGGGAAGAGGGGTGAGCAGTTTTATAAGGTTCTTTGGTCTCATTCTTCTTCCAGATGAAATCTTTATTCGTAGACCAAAAGGAAGGAATAGAGTAAAATAGACTTCATGGATGTCCACAAATATATGTGCCCTGACTTTTGTCCAAGCCAAGTCTTAGCTGTAGAAAATAAACCTTTCTTATAAAGGATCTAAGGAGCTTTAAGGGTTCCAAGAGAAAGTTTGTATATGCTTGTGTGTGTGTGCATATCGAGAGAGGAGAGAGACTGAGTTCATGTGTGTCGGAGATAGTGGGGGTTTGGGTCAAGAAAGTTTAATAGGCGTTTGACTGCTTAGACGAATATAGAAGCAGAACCTAGAGAATGACATCATTACATGGGAAGGGGTTGTTTGTAAGTGGAACTCTTCAGACTAGGAGATTTCAGCACCTGCTTTAATCAACCTTACAACTATTTTTATGAAGGTTTACACTTGTAGAAGTTTGAGTAGTTTTCTTGAGTTTCTTCACTTTGCTTATAGTTTGGAATTTTTCCATGTTTTTGGACACAAATAAATGCAGCTGTTTGCTCTGTGAGAGCTATGGAAAACATATATTTATGCTGCATTTGTGATATAGAGAATGTTCAATTGAGACTGAATTTGGCGTTTTGCCTTATGTTTCAACTTTTCTTTTAAATAACATAAGGACCTTCATTCATGCAAATAATGCTATTGACGCATCAGCATGGTGCAGCAAAAGAACGGGGATATCTGGGCTTCAAAACGAGTTGCCGTTCTGCTGCTTCGGTAATGACCTTCCTGGATGTGGCAGATTACATTTTCCAAAGATGGCCTCAAAAATCTCACATCCCCTGTACTCCTTTCAAGGTGACCTTGACACTCTTCCACCTAAAGGAAAAGTTCACATCCCTTCCTTTAGAATCCAAATGGGCTGTGACTTCCTTACAACCAATGGAATGTGGGAGAAGTGACCATAGATGACTTCTGAGGCCGAGTCATAAAATGCAATGCAGTTTGCTCATCTGAACATTTGTGCTTGGAACCAGGCTGCTGAGTAAGAAGTTGACTATCCCAAGGCTGCTGTACTGTGAGGAAGCTAAGAGTGTGCAACAGACACAGGTGGCCCCTCCAGTTACAAGTCCTCATCTTTGAGTTCTCCTGGCCCCCATGCCAGACAAGTGACTGAAGAAGTCTCCAGATGGTCCAGCTGCCAGTCATGGAGTCAATCCCAGCCTTCAAGTATTTTCACCTGAGATGCACTGGACCCAAGCTATCCCTGCTACATCCTTTCGGAATTCCTGACTCCAATAATTCACTGCTGTACTATTTTGGAGAAGGAAATGGCAATCCACTCCAGTATTCTTCCCTGTCTTCCCTGGGAAGACAGGGAAGAATACTTATCTTCCCATGGACAGATAAGCCTGGTAGGCTACAGTACATAAGGTTGAAAGAGTCAGACACGACTGAGCATAATATTTTATGCCCCTAAGTTTGGAGGTAATAGGAATAATATTATTGGAATCAGAAACAGAAAATTTGAAATCTGGAAGTGGGGGCTACTGTAACAAAAAACTAAAACCGCAGCATTAGCTTTGGGGCCCTGTGGCAGGTGTGTCCCAGAAGCCCTTGAGAGGGAGGTTAGGGCAGGTTGGAAGGGTCTGAGGACAGTGCTAATGAGGACTTAAAGGAAACCAAGGGGCATTTGGAAAAGACTCTGATGCTGGGAGGGACTGGGGTCAGGAGGAAAAGGGGACAACAGAGGATGAGATGGCTGGATGGCATCACTGACTTGATGGATGTGTGTTTGAGTGAACTCCGGGAGATGGTGATGGACAGGAAGGCCTGGTGTGCTACGATTCATGGGGTCGCCAAGAGTCGGACACGACTGAGCCACTGAACTGAACTGAAGGGGCATGTTATCAGAAACTGAGGGAAAAGAAATCCTTGTTATGTGGTGGAAATATTTCAGCAAAACATTTCCCTGTGATAAAGTATAAAAGTAGAAAATATATCTAGTAAATTTGATTTCTGGGCAGCACATTGAGGGTGCTGCCTGACTTCCAGTTGCCAATAAAAAAATGAGAGTGAGACAGATAACAGGAGAAACTTAAGGGTGTTGTCTCACAACAGATAACAGGATAAATTCTTACGTTTTCAAGTGTAACTTGGAGACTGTATAAAGATTCCAGAACAGTCTTTTCTGCCAGGAAGTGTCCCAAAGTAAGAAGTGGCTTCTGGAAAAATGTAGATTCAAGATGTGCTATAAGATGCTTTGATTCAATCTCAGAAAGATCTAAGATGCTACCTCAGAGATTCTCCCAGGAAGATAAAGGTCCTTCTAAGGATCTTAATGTGTCTTTTGTAGAACTTCTTCACTGAACAATAAGACTTCTGAGAAACTTAAGGGTGTTGTCTCACAATAGCCACACAAGGGCCCGAGAGATAAGGGCATGACTAAAAAAGATCTGTAAATTTAGTCTTATCTAATGCAGAAGATTATATATTGATTCACACTTACAAAAAGAAAAAAACACACACACACAAAGTTTTTTTTTTAAAACTATGCAGCGTTGACTGAGAGGAACAGAGATAGTATAAAATGAAAAGAGATTTTTGACTCCCAATCTTTTAAGGATAAGAAGCAGGCTGAAAAGACTATCAAAATGCATGTATGAATCACTCCTTATAGAAAAGAAAGGATAACTCAGAGGGCAGAACTAGAGCCACAAAGAAACACTCCCAGAGAATAGAACTAAAACCTGACATGAGCTCAGACTTCAGAAGTGACCACTGGTGCCTTCTGTGAAAGGAATGTTGACAGCAGTCACACTACACCTGTCCTGCTGTTGTAAGCAGTTTGTTTGTATAAGAAAGAATCCTCTCTTTAGTTCATTAATAGGAATGGTACTTAAGCAGAGCAACTAAAAGCTGTACCTGAGAAGCATCATCCACACTTGGGCTTGACTTTTAAGATGAGATTCTGAACTTATACAACTGATGGAATAATGGGATAAGACTTTGTGCATCTTGGAAAAGAGATAATTCGTTTTGCATATGCAATAGGTATTGTGGCCTGTGGGTGTGGTCACTGTGTTGGATTATATTTTCCAAAGATGACTACAACAATTTCTCCCACCCTACAAGCTCATCTGATATGTAACTTGATACTCCTGTCTTCAAGAGGTGGAGTTTGGACAAGCTTTCGATTCTCTCTTTATCAACAAATGTAGTGAAAATGATGTGAAATGACTTCCAAGATTAGATCATAAAAGACAATGTACTTTCCACCATGTTTGCTGAAATAGTTATCCTTGCAATCTGCAGCCCCATATGAGAAGTTCCCACCCAGAGGCTACCATGCTGGGAGAAACAAAAGCCACATGAAGAAACCACAAGTAGACACTCTAGTCAATAGTCTTAGAGTCCTCCCAGACCAGGTGTCCGGAAAAGGAAATGGTAACCCACTCCAGTATTCTTGCCTAGAGAATCCCGTGGACAGAGGAGCCTGGAGGGCTGCTGTCCATAGGGTCACACAGAGTCGGACAGGACTGAAGCAACTTAGCATGCATGCGTGCATTGGAGAAGGGAATGGCAACCCACTCCAGTATTCTTGCCTGGAGAATCCCAGGGACAGAGGAGCCTGGTGGGCGGCCATCTATGGGGTCGCACAGAGTCGGACACAACTAAAGCGACTTAGCAGCAGCAGCAGACCATGTGTCAGGCATGCAAAAGAATGAGTCTTCAGATGATTCTGACCCCACTATGGAGTCACTCTGCTTTTGAATCTCTCCAGCAGAGACCCCAGGCATTACAAAATAGAGCAAGCTGGCCCTACTGTACCCTTTCTGAATCCCTTACACAGAGTCCATGAAGATAAAGTCATCTTTTATATCACTAAGTTTGGGATGGTTTGTCTTGCAGCAGCAGTTGACTGGGACCTGGACCTCATTTTGTTTTCACATTTGTAATTTGGAGAATCTGGTCTATGTGACTTGCAAGATCCTTTTTAAACTATAAGAACTTGAAAATCTGATCTTATTATATCACTGTATGGCTTAAAGTGGACATGAATTTGGGCAAACTTCGGGAGATGGTGAGGGACAGGAAGGCCTGGCAAGCTGCAGTCCATGGTGTCGCAAAGAACTGGATACGACTGAACAACAATAGGACTTAAAAGCCTTTGGGTCAGATTTCTGCCTATTCCCATCACCTCAAATCTGTTTTCTTTGTGGTTACAGACTCCTCTGCTGGAGAGTACATTTCTCAGACTCCTTTGCAGTGGTCTGTGATCACGGTTCTAAGTTCTCAGTAAGGGAACATGAGTAGAATGGACACCAACCACTTCCCTTTCACTTGCTTAGAAGAAAGTCACAGGGCATGGCTTTTTTCCCATGCCACAAGCTGGAACACAATTAGGCCAGCAACTCAGCTTCAAATCTGCACTTCAGGATGATGTCTTAAGGGAAGCAAAAACCAAAACATGTAAGGAACATCAGGCCCTAAATGGCCCTGGGAGCACGACTGCCCTGGCAGCCTGTCATGTGAAGGGGAAATTAAATTCTTTCTTGTTCAAGCCACATATGTTTGGGTCTCTGTGACTCAAGGATCACTTTAATCCTAACACACCGTTCAAGGGCTCCCAGTGCTTGTGTGACAAATTCCAACTTCCTTAACAGAGATCTGGCTTTGATCCTCCCTCCAGCTGGATCTCCTTCCCTATTCTTTGGTTAAATCAACTGCCTGATGTTCTTGTGTTCTCATGCTATTGTCTCCACATGGTTGGCACATCCTCTTGCTTAGCCAACTACACATCCTCAAGGTCTTGCTTTAAATGACACAACTTAGGTTCCCATGATATGCCCTCAGAGCATCCTGTATTTTTCTTTCATAGCACTTATCACCTTGCTATTAACTAATCCTTTGCATAGCTGTTTGATATCTACTTCACCATGGCACTGTGGACATCATAGGGACAGGCTCATGTTCTTCTTGTTTCTTGCTCTATTTCCAGTCCCCAAAGAGTGCCTGGCACATAGTAGGTACTCAAAGTTTTTTTGTTGTTGAATTTTACTGAATGAACTTGTAAGATAGCTGACCAAGTTTTGCAGTTTAGGCTTGTGGCCAGAAAAGTAAGCAAAAGATGAACCTGCCCAGATGGGTATCAAACTGCGACCTTGGCTTCATAGTTATTATGCTCACAAATCAGCTGAGCTCACCCCCACCAAGCTGTGGGCCTCCTGAGTCTGCTCTCTACAGGCCATCTTGACTGTCGTCAGGGACACTTCTGATAATAGAATCTCTCTCTTTAAAAAATTGGTTTATGGATGAAAAAGTCCCAAGTATATAGGATGCTGAGTTTAGCAGAATCTGTATGTAAATTGGTATTTTGCTGGTGATCAATCTTGTGCTAAAAATGGAAAATCAATAAAAAAAAGAAAATCTAAGGGGAAAAATAAGTTGTAGACATTTTTGGTGCAATGAGTTTCCAAGTCTGAGGACATTGCATCTGAGACCAAGGTTACTGTCAGTTTCAAAGGCCTGTGCCAAAGCAGACCAGATGACCATCTCACATACAGAGAGTAGAGCTGAAGCTCCCAGTGAGAGAAAAGCTCCAAATAGCACTTCCTGGGAAAGGCCTTTGCAGTAGCTCCGTGAGACTAAGAAGGGTTCATCATATATAAACTGCAGTTCCAGGATCTCTGGAGTTGCAGAGTTCACTGAATGGCTGACAGGACATGGGCTGACCTCATGCACCCAAAGTGACTGCAGAAACAGCCACAAGCCCAAGACATTGAAATAATGTGAAAAATAATAAGAATGAGTAAAGAACACCCCATCTCAGAGCCTTTGACTGGACATCAGAAGGAGCTGCCACAGTGGAAAGGTATGGAGTGCATGGGGGGAAGGCAAGCGTTGCTGTCAGTATCAATTCACACTACTTCTAACTGAAGTATGAGGTCCCTCTACAGTGGTCAAGAATGAACTGGGGTGCTAGTAGACCTGTGCATCGTGAACTTTCTCCAAATGATTTATATAAACACCTAACTAACTTAGGTTATACAGAGATAAGGAAGTTTCATTGAAAAAGAAAAAAACTGAGTCGTCCCTCCAAATACCTGTTTGAAGTCCTAAGCCCCAGTATCTCAAACTGTGACCTTATTTGGAAATCAGAATATTTCAGCTGTAATTAGTTAAGATATGGTCATAATGCAGTATTGTGTGGTGTGCTCAGTCATTCAATCGTGTACTACTCTGTGCAACCCCATGGATTTTAGCCCACTATGCTCCTCTGTCCATGGAGATTCTCCAGGCAAGAATAATGGAGTGGGTTGCCATTTCCTCTTCCAGGGGATCTTCCCCACCCAGGGATGGAACCCACATCTCCTGTGTCTCCTGCATTGGCAGGCAGATTCCTTATCCCTGTGCCACCTGGAAAGCCCTGTCTTAGGGTGGGCTCCTAAGACAGGCATGGAAGGAAGACAATGTTAAGAGACCCAGAGAGAAAATGGCTGTCTAAAGCTGAGGAGGAAGTCCTGGAACAGATCTTCCCTCTCAGTCCTCGGAAGGAAGCAACACAGCTGATTTTGATCTCACACTTCTAGCCTCTCGTTCTTCTAGACAGTAAATCTCTGTTGTTAAAGCCGTCCAGTCTGTGGTCCTTTGTTACAGCAGCCCTAAAATACTAACACAGAAGCTTAGTGCAACAGCAGAGAACGTGGAGCTCAGAGGCATTTAGTCTTGGACCCACTCCACACTGGGCTGCCCAGGCAACTCAGTGGTAACGTATCCGCCTGCCAGTACAGGAGACACAGGCAACGCAAGTTCTATCCCTGGGACAAGAAGGCACCCTGGAGGAGGGCACGGCAACCCACTCCAATATTCTTTCCTGGAAAATCCCATGACAGAGGAGCCTGGTGGGCCAAAGTCCATGGAATCACGAAAGAGCTGGACAAGACTGAACATGCATACAAAAACCCCCTCACTATTAATAGCTACGTGACTTTGATTGAGTCATTTAAAAACTTTAAAATTCTCAACTTCCTTCTCTGTCACATGTAGACAATTAAGAGCAATATTCAAAATATTCAACAGCCCACAAGTCATCCTGCAGAGGCTGCCAGTCCCACAAGTGGCCACAGGAGAGTGACTCTAGGGCATTAGTTCTTAAGTTCTCCCTCCCTCCCTCCCTCCCTCCATCCATTCATTCTTGATTCTTGGCAGACAACAAGCACTTAACCTGCTGAAGTTCCAGCACAACTACCAAGATCTGTCTACCCCTTCAGCATGGAATCAGCTCAGAACAGGGAGACAGGATAATGTGATCCATGGTGAGGGAAACACACAGGGCCTCAGACATGATAAGGGGTCCACCCCACCTGTGCTCATCTGGGTCTCTCTTGGGCTGGAGTGTTTAGTGGAGAAGAGGTCTAAGGGTAAGGGGCACAGAGCAGCTGTTATTTACCAACTCATATGGAAGTATTTTACAATTTCAACAACTAATAGAGCCTTCCTGGCTTTTACCTGCTGAATATCAGGCCTAGGATAATTACAGATAATTATACAGTTTTATAAAGATCAGTTGAGGTGACACATGTCAAGTACTTAGCCAAGTGCCTGGCATATGGCAATTGCTCAGTAAATGCTGCTGCTGCTGCTGCTGCTGCTGCTGCTGCTGCTGCTGAGTCGCTTCAGTCGTGTCCGACTCTGTGCGAACCCATAGATGGCAGCCCACCAGGCTCCCCCGTCCCTGGGATTCTCCAGGCAAGAACACTGGAGTGGGTTGCCATTGCCTTCTCCAATACATGAAAGTGAAAAGTGAAATCGAAATCGCTCAGTTGTGTCAGACTCCTAGCGACCCCATGGACTGCAGCCTACCAGGCTCCTCCGTCCATGGGATTTTCCAGGCGAGAGTACTGGAGTTGGGTGCCATTGCCTTCTCTGCTCAGTAAATGCTAGTCTACACTATTATTGAATAGGATAGTGTTTAAATAGAGCTCAAGACACATTTATCAAGAACCTATTAAGGGTTGTTGCATAACAATAGATAACCAGAATTCTGGTCTTCAGAAACCTCAAATACTAGCTTCAGAGCCTTGTGAAGGAGCCAGGGCATGGAATTAGAAGGTCTGGACTCTGGGCACAGCTCTGTCCCTAACAAGCTCTGTGACTTTGAGCATAGTACTTTATCACTCTGGGCCTCTGTTTCTTCTCTTGTACAGTAAGGGGTCCAGCTATCTAAGAGTCCTCGTCTTTGTAGCACTTTATGGTGCTGTAATCTTTCTTCGATATTAACAGTACCTTCACTAACCTTTTGTACAGAGTTCCAACCAAATGTAAAATTCAGCTTAATTTCATGGAGTCATGGACCTTCAAGGTCATCTGGCCCAGTCTGTTCACTGTACAGCTGATGACATCAAATTACAGAGAGGTGAAGGTGCTCCAGTTCCCAGGTTCAAGGCTCCAACCCACTGCTCCCTTTTGAAATTTTTCTGGTCCAGTTTCAACTTTTCCCTCGCCTGGGAAAAGGGGTCATTGCTTCTTGTTCTTCAAATGTTCTGGGATTTGTGAGTAAACTTGCCAACTCATACTTTTTGTGTCTTTGTTGTCTTTGACTTTGCCCTCTCCCATCTTTCCAAATGGATCTGGGTTTTCTATTTCGTGTTTTTTTATTTTTTAGCTTTTAAAACTTTGTTACTATGGTAAATATATATATAAGATAACATTTGCCTTTTTAACCATGATAAGTGTACCAAATGGATCTGATTTCCTGATTCGTTCCCAGTTTCTAAAGAGGCTGACTATATGACATATCACAGTTGAAGAGTCCAATTCTGGCATATTTCTCCATGTTTCTGCAGTGTTCAGATGCTTGGGGAACTCAGCTACTAAACTTGGGGCCACGAGGACAGAGGAGGGGTCTTAGCCTCTTTGTCCTCCCCACTGCCTAGCTCAGCATTCTAAGAGAAGCTCAAGAAATGTTTGCTGAGTGAATAAATGACCCTTCAAGTTAAAGAAGACCCTCCTCAGACTCTCTTATATCACCTTAAGATTGTTTTTCCTGTCTTATGGGAACAAACAGTGTTAATAAATGACAACCACTGTGTCACAGGGGGCATATGTATGCCTCTCTCCCCAAAGGTAAGCTACTCAGTGGAACAGCAAGGGCATGATAAGCCCGTAAACACCCTTGTTGACAGTCTTTCTTAGACATCATGTTTACTTGCCTCCTTGTGTTCCTGTAAGAGAATAAAGAGAAATTTGCCTTTCAGTGACTGAATGAGGTCAAAGCATTATAAACAGTGTCACCAAGAGCTAACAATTTCTGCCCCATGGATGTAATACAAGTGAGCAGATCACTGCCATCCTTGGAAACATTTGCTCAAATACACCCACAGACCCTGGCTGTGGGCTGCAGACAAACGCCTTCTGAGTGCCCACAGACCAGGTGAGCTCAGCGGTTCAGGACCTCACAACTGTTTGGATGTTGAAAGGAATCCTTGCTTTGATGGAAAGTGAGAACCAGTGTACCAGTAATCTTTATCTCTAGCGGGAATGAAGGGGCAGTAAAATCCTTTGGTCTGGCTTTGTATCTTGGTCTCTTGAATTTCCTCTCATTTCACTTGCAGGTTGCAGAGTAAGGCTTGGCTCAGAGAAGCTATTCCCAAACTGTGCAAGGTTCTCTTGGATGTCAGGGTCATGGCCAGGCTGGAGAGGCTGCTGCCAGCTGGGAGAGGCACATCATTAGAGAAATGCCATGACCTGGTATGAAAGGGAAAGATACAAATCAACATCCAGTGTTCTGAAGGACAGCCTAATGGACAATAAATATTTGACCAGCTCTGGCCATTTGTATGAAATGCCACCTTTCACCCTGTCTAGAAAATTGTTTTCTTTTTTTTCCCCCCTAGCCCCATGATTCTTCCACAGTACAGGAGGAAAAACATTTGTGTCACTTCACAACACAGTAGGTAGTGTACACAGTACACAGTAGGTCTTAGATAATGTTAATCTCTTCCTTGTTTGCCTCTCCTTTTCATTGAAATAAGCCCATCCATCTCCACTGGGTAAAAACTGTCCCCCCACCCAAAGACAAATATCAGACAGGAGGACAATGTAGGTGATCCTATTTTATATAATCATCAGACATTTTTTTTTTAAATAAGCCTTGCCAATCGACAGGGTCAGTCCCTCTCTTGGCCTGTAGGAGAGGCCAGTGACCCCCAAGTCAGACGTTTCTATTTTCAGCTCCCCAAGTCCATAGAGCCGTAACCCGAGCCTGGGTGCGGGCTGAGCTGCTAACCCGCCAGCAGCAAGGACCCGTAGTCTCTCTGCATTTCTATTTCCATAAATTTACATCAAATTTGTGCTGAATCATATCCCCCCCACGTGGAAGAAATGAAATACATTATCAATAAGTACAACAAATTTGAATAATCTGAGAGTGGAATGACTTTCCTTGTTTGCTTTCCATTTATTTCCTTGGGCCATGGCTTACTCCACTTCCCACATGGGGTGGGGTTGTATTTATCCCCACCAACCCCTGTGCCCAAGGTTTTCAGTTTTTTTTCTCACAGTTTATATGTGTGTGTGTGTGTGGTCCTTTTATATTATATATATATATATATATATATATATATAAATTCTTTTTTTATATTCTTTTCCATTATAGTTCATCCCAGCATGTTGAATATCGTTCCCTGTGCTATATAGTAGACCTTGCTGTCTATCCATTCTACATGTAATAGTTTGCATCTACTAATCTCAAACTCTCAGTCCATCCTGCCCCCACCTACCTTAATAAGCACATGTCTATTCTCTACATCTGTGAGTTTCTTTCTGTTTGGTAGAAAGGTTGATTTGTTTCATATTTTATTTTATTTTTAAAGTTTTCTTTCAAAGTTTTAAAAAACTTTGTATTTATTTTTGGCTCTGCTGGGTCTTTGTTGCTGTGAGGGCTCTTCCTCAGTTGCGGCAAGCAGGGGCCACCCTCTAGTTTTGGTTTGCAGGCTTTTCATTGTGATGGCCTCTCTGGTTGCAGATTACAGGCTCCAGGGTACTAGGGCTTCAACAGTTGCAGCATGTGGATTCAGTAGTTGTGGCTCCTGGGCTCTAGAGTGCAGGCTTAATCGTTGTGGCGCATGGGAGCTCCACAGCACGTGGAATCCCCCCGCATCTGGGGTGGAACCCAGGCGGATTCCTTACCACTGAACCATCAGGGAGGCTCGGTGTCATATTTTAGATTCATGTCATTCATTCATATAAGTGGTACCATATAATATTTGTCGCTTTCTTTCTTACTTCACTTCATAATCGCTCGTTGATTTCCTGACCTCTTATCAGGAGCCACAAGCCCTGCATCTCCCTTTCCTTCTCCAGTTCATTGTCCTTTCCTCCTGACATCTTGGTCTCCCGTATTAGAACCCTTCCATAGGTAAAAGAAGCTGCCCCTCTACCTCTGCTCATCCCCACCTCCTGCCTGCAACGTGCCAGTCGATCACACCCACCCTTCACCCCTTCTGATGGCAATGCAGTCCCTGGCCTGCCAGGTCGTCATCAGCCCCACTCAGTCATTTTGAGTACCTCAGTGCAGGTTCAGCAGGGAGTGGAACTTCCTTCCACCCCCTGCTGCCCGGCTGATTGGCAGTCAGCGGGGCTGGAGGTGGGGGAGCAGCTTGCAACTGATTGTTTGCTGCTGGGCAGCAAAGGCTTAGTGGAGGCAGAGCGAGCACCCAAGAGCTCAGGGGGCTAAGACACAGAGAATGCTCTGTCAGGAATCCAGCTAGAATCTCCGTCTATCTGTCTGTGTCTGGCTGTTGGCCCTAGTAGGGAAATGATGGAGGAGGCCCTTTATACAGTATCCCCAGGTAAAGGGAAGACAAGAGGCTTATCTTTTACAGAATTGAGGCCACTGGCCTAGGGGACCTCAGGTTATCTGCAGTGCATACTGTTACCTGCAGTCCCCTGCCCCAGGTTAAAGTCAAAGACGAAGGAAGGCATTTAGCAACCAGGTCATGGGGGCTCTTGGCAGGCCCTGCTTAATTTGGCCCTCCATTGACAAGAGGAAGAACTGGGGACTTTGCCATATAGAGCTAATTATTATTAATATATACATTATATATATTAATATATACATTATATATAATGTATATATACATATACATATATATGTATATGTATATATGTATATTTATGTATATGTGTGAAGGTAAAAGTGAAAGTGAAGTTGCTCAGTCAGATCTGACTCTTTGTGACCTCATGGACTGTAGCCTACAACGCTCCTCTGTCCCTGGGATTTTCTAGGCAAGAGTACTGGAGTGGGGTGCCATTGCCTTCTCCAGAGGATCTTCCCAACCCAGGGATCAAACCTAGGTCTCCCACATTGTAGGCAGATGCTTTACCATCTGAGCCACCAGGCAAGTCCATGCATATGTGTATATATACGGCTTTATTGACTATGCCAAAGCCTTTGACTGTGTGGATCACAATAAACTGTGGAAAATTCTGAAAGAGATGGGAATACCAGACCACCTGACCTGCCTCTTGAGAAATCTGTATGCAGGTCAGGAAGCAACAGTTAGAACTGGACATGGAACAACAGACTGGTTCCAAATAGGAAAAGGAGTATGTCAAGGCTGTATATTGTCACCCTGCTTATTTAACTTCTATGCAGAGTACATCATGAGAAACACTGGACTGGAAGAAGCACAAGCTGGAATCAAGATTGTTGGGAGAAATATCAATAACCTCAGATATGCAGATGACACCACCCTTAAGGCAGAAAGTGAAGAGGAACTAAAAAGCCTTTTGATGAAAGTGAAAGTGGAGAGTGAAAAAGTTGGCTTAAAGCTCAACATTCAGAAAATGAAGATCATGGCATCTGGTCTCATCACTTCATGGGAAATAGATGGGGAAACAGTGGAAACAGTGTCAGACTTTATTTTTTGGGGCTCCAAAATCACTGCAGATGGTGACTGCAGCCATGAAATTAAAAGATGCTTACTCCTTGGAAAGAAAGTTATGACCAACCTAGATAGCATATTCAAAAGCAGAGACATTACTTTGCCAACAAAGGTCCATCTAGTCAAGGCTATGGTTTTCCCTGTGGTCATGTATGGATGTGAGAGTTGGACTGTGAAGAAGGCCGAGCGCCGAAGAATTGATGCTTTTGAACTGTGGTGTTGGAGAAGACTCTTGAGAGTCCCTTGGACTGCAAGGAGATCCAACCAGTCCATTCTAAAGGAGATCAACCCTGGGATTTCTTTGGAAGGACTGATGCTGAAGCTGAAACTCCAGTACTTTGGCCACCTCATGTGAAGAGTTGACTCATTGGAAAAGACTCTGATGCTGGGAGGGATTGAGGGCAGGAGGAGAAGGGGACGACAGAGGATGAGATGGCTGGATGGCATCACTGACTCAATGGACGTGAGTTTGAGTGAACTCCGGGAGTTGGTGATGGACAGGGAGGCCTGGCGTGCTGTGATTCATGGGGTCACAAAGAGTCGTACACAACTGAGTGACTGAACTGAACTGATGTATATATACATATATATTTAAATATATAATACATATATATATATACATCATATATATATATAACCACTGTAAACCACTATCATTAAGAATCATTTCCTTCCCAGGTTCATCAGACTGGGTTTCCTAATTCAGGCAGGAGAAAAGTGTGACCATGAACACTGCCCCAGTTGTACATTTTGGAGAGGAGCCGAGCCAAAATCTCTACTGAAGATTTGCTTAATTTCCTTTAATGAGAATGCTGACATTTTTGCTTGGGAAGCCAGACTTTGAACTGAAAATACCGTGTGGTGAAGTTGTAGCAAAAGCTTTAGGGCTTCCCCATGTGTCTGGAGCTGTTTTGACGTGGCCAAACTTATCTAATAAGTCAGTTGAGAACCCGAAACGAGAGTCTTGGTTTCTAATGATAAGTTCAAGTCATCTTATCTTTCCCATTCTCTCCTGAGATTTATTTTGTTTTGTTTTCATTAGTATCTGCTGGTTCAATTTCTTAGATAAAGCTAAAACTCTCAAACTTTTGAAAGTTTTAAGCATTGCTCCAAAGCACCTAAGCACTTTCTTCTAACTATCAGTTCAGTACAGTTCAGTCGCTCAGTCGTTCCGACTCTTTGCGACCCCATGAATCACAGCACACCAGGCCTCCCTGTCCATCACCAACTCCCGGAGTTCACTCAGATTCATGTCCATCGAGTTGGTGATGCCATCCAGCCATCTCATCCTCTGTCATCCCCTTCTCCTCCTGCCCCTAATCCCTCCCAGCATCAGAGTCTTTTCCAATAAGTAAACTCTTCACATGAGGTGGCCAAAGTATTGGAGTTTCAGCTTCAGCATTAGTCCTTCCAATGAACACCCAGTACTGATCTCCTTTAGGATGGACTGGTTGGATCTCCTTGCAGACCAAGGGACTCTCAAGAGTCTTCTCCAATACCACAGTTCAAAAGCATCAATTCTTCAGCACTCAGCTTTCTTCACAATCCAACTCTCATATCCATACATGACCACTGGAAAAACCATAGCCTTGACTAGACGGACCTTTGTTGGCAAAGTAATATCTCTGCTTTTCAATATGCTATCTAGGTTAGTCATAACTCTCCTTCCAAGGAGTAACCATCTTTTAATTTCATGGCTGCAATCACCATCTGCAGTGATTTTGGAGCCCAGAAAAATAAAGTCTGACACTGTTTCCCCATCTATTTCCCATGAAGTGATGAGACCAGATGCCATGATCTAAGTTTTCTGAATGTTGTGCATATAAATAAATAAATAGAACTGGCCCTGGGGCTATGAATATACATGGAAAATTGGGTCCCTAGAGATTTTCCAGAGAGTTAAAGGGGTGTGAAAATAGAGGCTAAAGCCTCTATTTGAAGTGTTTTGAAAGTGTATTGAAAAGTATGTTTCAATACTTTATGTTTCATACATTGAAAGTATGTTTCAATACTTAGTGCCAGGGTGGCAAATTTAAGACAAAGCCACTTGGCTTTAAATTGGTCCCATGCAATGGACTGTGAGATGGAACATTTGATGTACTACTTTTATCAGAGGTGAGGACAGTTGCTGGGTGGTTTTATTTTTTTCTTTGAAAAACGTTAACCACAATGTAATTAGCTTTGTTTTTGTCAGCCTGGGCTGCTGTTGATGAGGTGTCTAGAGGCCTCCTGGTATAGGTGCCTAAAAGCTTAAACTGCGTTTAATTATTATTATTACTCAATGTCAGGCTACATAAATGAAAAGAGATAAAAAAGAAACGCTTGCAGCTACATTGCCTTGGTGTGTGATTTCATCACATCTCACAAGCTAAGCAGGTTCGAGCTGGCACTTGGGGCATAAAACCTCTAAGGGAAACCCAGGCAACTGGAGATGCCGTTTCAAGTGAGTTGAAAGTTTCTCAACATGCTGGGGCGGGAAGAGGCTTGCCACTCTTTGATTTGTCCTCCCCAGTTTTATTTTTAGACACATTAATAACTAGCTGACTTACTTCAGAGAGGAAAGCAAGAAGGGGCAACAGAGTCACTCAGAGAGTGGTCCTAAAGTACGCGATCTCTCATGTGAAGATTCCTTCACTCCCAACAGCTTGCCGGTTGTCCTACTGCCCTAAATCCAGTGAAGCCCCCGAAGCCACAGCAGTACTGAAAGCCTCAGCTAAACATGGTAACTGGAAGGGGCGGGCTGCTCTCCCACCTGAATTCCAGCCAGGAGCAAGACGCAGACCCCGAGGCAGTGGAACACAAGATGGAACAAGTATATGCCCACTCTACCTACAGTCTTTTTCATTGACAGGTTGGGATGAAACCAGTTGGTTTGCCAGAGGGCAACATATTGGCAGACAATATCTTTCTTCTTAGCATGAGACATCCATCCAGCTGTTAGGAACACGTGTTTGACGCTGAGTTAACCCTAGATGTTCAGCTCAGGGATGACCTTTCCACTCTCTTGGATCACAAAGAATAGATTAGGCAGCCCAGCTGGTCGGAAGCCCAGAAGCCTTAGCTATATTCTAGCACCTTCCTTTTTTCTCTTGTTCCCTAGAGCCCTTGTTTCCAAAACTTAAATGGTAAGGTTTGCAAACCCTCTAGGACAGGGACCTGGACAGGTAGTTAAGGGTCTGCGCTGTTACTGAATGTCTCCAGGATGAGCACACACAACAGGCACTGAATGAAAGTGCTGCCTACTAGACTGGCTTCTTTCTATAGCCCCTGGCCTGCCGGAATCTTCTTTAGATGAGGCCCCAACAGGTCATGATGAAGAAGAGTTCAGTCACCCAGGCTCTTCATCAGTGGTGTCACCATTTATATGAATTAGCTGTTGATATACAGCAAATCATCCCAAACCTTAGTGGCTCGAAACAACAGCAGCTTATTTAGCATATGCTCTGTAGGTCAGCAAATTACCCAGGGCTCAGCTGGGTAGTTTCATTGATTTCAACGGGACTCATGCAGGCACCGGTAGCTGCTGGGAGTTAATGGCCTCACTCACATGTAGCAGTTGACTGGTCGTTGGCTGTGAGTCCTTCATCATCCAGCAAGCTATCCTGGGCTTGTTTCTAAGGTGGTGATCATAGGTTCCTAAGAGCATAGAAAGGATAAACCCTACTGTACAATTACTTTACAAGCCTCCTTGTGTAGTACTTGCAAACGTTGTTTTGCCAGAGCAAGTCACATTTGCAAACATTGACTAGCCAGAGCAAGTAGCATGGCTGAGCCTAGAGTCAAAGTTATGGACGCTGACTGCGACATGGGCAGGAAATATTGATAATATTTTGCAAACAACCACACCAATAAAATAAAATAAATAAAATTTATCACACCAATAAAACAAGGCCAACAATACAATGCAATATTTCCAATTCCCAGGGGGTGATACTTCATTTTCAGGTTTCCAAGATGCTAGAAAGGGTCTCTGGGAACTAGAAGTCTTAGTTGAGTCTGTTTCTCCACTTTTTCTAATAAATGGAAGTAACATTCATCCTGCAGGGTTGAGTCAGGATCACTAGGGATTAAAACAAATAAATGTTGGCTGTGGTGTATTCACAACTGTAAAATGGATTCACAGCTTCTCAACCTATATGCTCATTTCCACTGGCAGCACTTCTGAAAGTATGGAAAGCTCACTGCTGGTCATGGTTCAGGTCAGGATTTTAGGTGACTGGGGAAAATCACCTCCAACAATACTGACAAGACATGTATGAAGATTCCCCTGCTCTCTGTAATTCCCTTTTAGTCCTTCCACATATGAGAAAGTCTCAGTTTGATGCCACTGTCTTCAACATCTCTTTTGACACACATTAAGCATCATATTCAGAGCTTTAGCTTCTATTTAGAATTTATTACCGTTTTATTTTCAATATTTTTGTGTTTTATTCACGACAGTTGATAATTCAAGAAACAAACAGAAACAGACATTAGTAACTTAACAAACGACGTTGAATACATAATAACACATAATTCATCATCCATAGGTTCGACAAATATTTGCAGGGCACCTACTATGTGCCAGGCCCTTTACTCAAGGTTTATCAGAGAAGGAGGCAACCCCCTGCCCGAGTGGGGCTTACATTCTAGTGGTGGGAGCCGTGATGGTGGTCAGGGAACGGCTGGATTTGGGGATTTACTTCTTGTAGGGGGAAGCCGAGCCGCCTCCCGCCTGGAGAGCGGTGGCCAGGAGTTTCCCGCAGGCTGGGGCGCGGACCACCAAGAGCTTGGGATCCCAGGCTGCGCGGGCCTGTCCGCGGCCCGCTCGGCGGTGGCGGTGGCGGTGGCAGGGCACCGGGCCTCGGCTCCTCCTCCTCTTCCTCCCGCGGAGGCTGACGTTGAGTCAACAGCGCGGGCGGCCTCAGGAGGCGGCGGCGCGGTGGCTCGGAGGTGCCGGGCCCTCTCGGGGCCGCGCGGGGGCCGGGCGGCGACGGCGGCGACCGCAGCGGCAGAGGAGGGCGGCGTTAGAGAGGCCGGCCCTCGCCGGGAAGAGAAGGCCATGAACGGCGACCGGACCGAGAGCGACTGGCAGGGGCTGGTGAGCGAGGTGAGGCCGAGGCGCCGGCCAGGCGGGATGGGCCAGGCCGAGCGGCCGCCAGCCCCGAGCCCACGCCCCCCGTCCCCCGGGTGGCCTAGCCGGGCGGGGACTCGCCGGGGGACGCGCACTCCCTGGCCTCGGCTCGCTGCCCCCGCGCGTCCTGCAAGGTGCGCGGTTCCTCCCGCGCTTTCCCGTCTGCCCGGGCGCCACTTTCTCCCATGACAGCTGGTGCCAGCCTTTGGGGAGGGCCCTTCCCTCTGGGCAGGGCTTGGCCCTGGATTGGAGAGAGCAGCGCGGATCCGGGAGTGGGAGCCAAGCCCCACCTGCCTTCTCGGTTACCGCTGTTTTGGAGCCAAGCGATTGGACGCCCAGTGCCGAAGCGGAAAGGTGGTGCTAGGGGGGTGAATCCGGGTGGTGTGACAGGCGGAATCACCTACGGCGGAGGTTTGGGGGAGGGAGGGGAAATTCCATAGGGTCCTCCATAGCCTTCATTCATTCAGGTTCAGTTCAGTCGACATATATTTACCGTGGGCCACCTTTGTGTAAGGTGGCTGCTGCTGCTGCTGCTAAGTCGCTTCAGTCGTGTCCGACTCTGTGCGACCCCATGGACTGCAGCCTACCAGGCTCCTCCGTCCATGGGATTCTCTAGGCGGAGGTACTGGAGTGGGTTGCCATTACCTTCTCCAGTAAGGTGGCTGGCTATTTATCGAAGGAGTGAAGCACTGGTGCAGAACTCACTCTATTTGTGGAAGCAGAGAATGCCCTGCGCCCGGCGCCGCCGCACCCCGCCCCCCCTGCCCCGCAAAGATTTTGTCATAAACACCCCTGGGGGCGGCTTTTGCGCTCCTATAAGAGATCCCCTTCAACCCACTCTAAGAATTTTGGGGCCTGGGAGTGGGCTGCCTGACTTCTCCAGGTGAGAGCGGGGTGCTGAGGTCTCATAGGTAAATTGCTTCTCCTGACTTACCATTATTTGTGATGGCAGTTAGTCATGTACCCAGTACCCAGTGCTGATGATCTCCCAGCAATTCTCCTTTCTTTCCCTCCTGAGGACCATCCCCACTGGCAAGGCCAGCTTGGGCCTTCTGTTTTCTGAATCCTACTGTGTACCAGTCGGGGCGTAATGGTTTGCTGTCTTCCTTTCTTGAGTATTGGAAGGGAAAACTTGTACCGTTTTTTTCCTTTAATCCTTTCCTGGGCCTCCAGCTCAGTCTACTAACAGTATTTAATGTCTAGTGTGCAAAACATTGTATTTCTGAAGAGGAATGGGCTGTCATAGCTTCTCCGCAAGTTTAGCTTGTCCACTCTCAGTCTGTAAGTAATAGCTGCACAGTATTACGATACATTGTCGTACAGTCCGTCTGCATCTCCTCTGTCAGGGTACAGAGACTCTGGAGATCTTCTCTCCTGGCCCATGGAGAATCAGACCCAGTAGTGGAGGAAGCTGGAGGTGGTTCTTCTTGGAAGTCCAGTGCTGAGCTCTGAAATAGCAGAATGTTCACTACTCCAGCAAATGCTTGTTGAATGACTGTTAGGAGTCGGGTACATCGCTCTGTATTGGAATGCAGTGGCGGAGAAAACAGACAACCCCTTCTGCCCTCAGAGAACTCCTGAAGCATATAGTATAGTGTGGGAAGAGTGTCACACTGCAAACACTAAGAGAATCCTCAAAGGTGGAATATGAATGATGTGAGAACAAAGAAGAAAGTACTTCCTGGCATGGCTGTCCCGGATCAGGGTGCCTCTACCTTGCACTGACCACGTGGTATTGCAGCCTTCTGGTCTCCCCACTAGGCTATGTGTTTCATTTGGCTTTGTTCCAGGTGCCTACACACTGACTAAGCTCCATATACAGTAGGTCCTCAAAAGTATACTTGCAGAATAAGTCAAGATCCAGAAAGGGGTCTTTCCAGAGTTTTCCTGCCTGTCCTAGCTGTGTATCTCCAGGGCACTTGCCATCTTGCCTTCAGACATTTATTACAGCTAAGGACACGGAGGACACACAGCTCGAGGCTGTGGCGTGTGAAAATGAATGCAGAATGCTTCCCAACTTCATAATAGCCAAAAGCTGTTCCTTGAGTCCATCCACCATGTATAAGGTAGAAATTAGTTTTATTTTACAGATAAAGAAACCGTGATTCAGACAGGCTAAGGAACTTGCTCAGAGCCTCACATCTGAAGGGGGCAGAATTTGGTCTGTTTGATTCCAGAGCTCAGGATCACTAGGCCATGCTTTGTGTCTTAATCACCAGTTCATCTGTGTTTATCTTCACCTAGACAGCAGGTTCTCGAAGGGAGGGGTCTGTGTCTTATTCATCTTTGAATCTCCAGCAATTGGATAAGTATTGCTCAGAGTACAATCTACAGATTATCAGAGGCATATTGGGAACAAAGAGTACAAAGAATCACTGGAATTTGAGGGGAAAATGCAAGTTTCTGGGTCTCTCCTCAGATCCAGTGTAGTGCATTGAATTGTATTCTTTACACCATGGATATATCTAAGTCTTAATGTCCCAGTAGCTGCCATAAGACCTTTTTGGAAACAGGGTCTTTGCAGATAAAATCAGCCAAGGATCCCAAGATGAGATCATCCTGGACTTAGGAATGGGCCCTAAATCTAAGGACTGGTGCTCTTAGATTCGAGACACAGAGCTGCAAGGCAGAAGGCTGTGGGGAAGCAGAAACACACAGAGAGGAAGCCCTTGTGAAGATAGAGGTAGAATGGGGAGCTGGGCAGTGACAGTCCAGGAATGCCAAGACTGCCAGCAGCCACCAGGAGCTGGAGGAGGCTTGGAGTAGGTTGTCCCTCAGAGTCTCCAGAAGGAACCAGTTCTGCCAACACCTTGATTTTGGACTTCTGGCGTCCACAATCGTGAGAGACACATTTCTGTGTGGGAAGCCACCCAACTTGCAGTGATCTGTTGTGGCAACCACGGGAAACTAATTACCTTACTGCATGAAAGTGCCAGGGCTATAGCCCCCAAATCTGCTTTTCTCACAAACAGGGCTCCCCAGGTGTTTCCCTGACCATTTCCTGCCCATGGGTGTACACTGGGTCTGGTGTAGAGACATCGTCTGGGACTCACGCAAGTTGGATTCAAAGAAGAGTATGGTCAGTTTGTGGGACTTCCCTGGTGATTCAGTGATAAAGAATCCTCCTGTCAATGCAGGAGACAGGGGTTCAATCCCTTGGTCAGGAAGATCCCCTGGAGGAGGGCATGGCAACCCACTCTAGTGTTTTTGCCTGGGAAATCCCATGGACAGAGGAGCCTGGCCAGCTACAGTCCATAGGATCGCAAAGAGTCAGACATGACTTAGTGACTAAACAACAGCTACAATGGTCAGTGTCTAGTGGTTTTGAAAGTGACTTTGGAAGCCAGTGGGAGGAACTGGGGAAGACGTCACCACACATGTGACCCAGATCAAATGGGCTTCTCACAGGCGCCCACCTATTTCATCAGATATCCCTGGCCCTACCTCCTACCTCCACACCCCATCGCCCTTCCTGCCCAGGGCTCTGTGCTCTCTTTCAATCAGTTTGCTTCCTTGGTTTGCCTCTAGAAAGCAGTTTTCATTTAAATAACCCTATAGAGATCAGTTTTATTTTCATATTTTCAGTATAACAAGCTGAAATTACAGCCTTCTCTCAGGCCCTGAAGTAAACACGGCCATGCATATGAAAGAAGCGTGGCTGCTGTTCTATTCTGGAAATTAAATGTCTGGGAGGGGGTGGGGGGAAACCATCTTCTCATCACCACCTGAGGTGAGCTTTCATATCAAGAGGACATCTTGAAATGCAGTTGTGCAGACAATCCATAACTTTATTTCTAAGATAAAACTCCTGGTCATCTGTCAGCCGGCTGCTCTACGATAAACCATGCCCAATTCAATTTTGCTGTTTGAATTTTGGTTAATTAATTAGCTGGCAATCAATCCTGTATTCCTTGAGCATGTTATATATTGAGTGACTGGGTGTGCATGCTCAGTCACTCAGTCCTGTCTAACTCTTTGCAACCCTATGGACTGTAGCCCTCCAGGCTTCTCTGTCCATGGGATTTCCCAAGCAAGAATACTGGAGTGGGTTGCCATTTCCTCCTCCAGGGTATCTTCCCAACCCACAGATCGAACCTGCATCTCCTGCATGGGCAGGCGGATTCTTTACCACTGAGCCACCTGGGAAGCCCTGTTAACCCTGGGCCTCTACCCAAAGTTGAGCCACTGACATTTGGGGTAGAGAAGTAGAAGAGGCTTACAGTCTGAACCTGTGGTTAAGGTTGTGACTTTGGGTCTTGTTTGTTAACTGAGATCTGGACCTACGTCATGACTCTACTTCTTTCTTGGTGCAAATGGTCAAAAATCCAACCCAAGGAAGTTTAGCTCAGAAGGAATTTATTGACTAATATTGTGGGCTGAAAAGTGTCCCCAAAAGATATGTTCAAATCCTATTCCCTTCCCCCAATCCCTGTGAATGTGACCTATTTTGGAAATAAGGTCTTTGCAGATGTAATCAAGTTAAGATGAAGTCATTTGAGTGGACTCCTAACCCAATGACCAGTGTCTTTGTAAGAAGAAGGAAATTGGAGTGCATAGATGTGCAAAGAGAAGATGATGTGAAGACAGAGGAAGGAAAGCTGTGTGATAACAGAGGCAAAGGTTGGAGTTATGCTGCTATAAGCCAAGAAATGCCAAAGAATGCTGGCAGCCACCCAAAGCTAGGGAGAGGCAAGGAAGGGTCTTCCTCTAGAGTCTTACTGGGGAGACTGGTGCTTCCTACACCTTGATTTTAGTCTTCTGACCTCCAGGACTATCAGAAATTAATTTATGCTGTTTCAGGCCACCCAGTTTATGCAATTTGTTAACAGCTGCTGCTGCTAAGTTGCTTCCATCGTGTCCAACTCTGTGCAACCCTGTGGACGGCAGCCCATCAGGCTCCCCCGTCCCTGGGATTCTCCAGGCAAGAACACTGGAGTGGGTTGCCATTTCCTTCTCCAATGCATGAAAGTGAAAAGTGAAAATGAAGTCCCTCAGTTGTGTCTGACCCTCAGCGACCCCATGGACTGCAGCCCACCAGGCTCCTCCGACCATGGGATTTTCCAGGCAAGAGTACCTGGGTGGGGTGCCATTGCCTTCTCCGTTGTGTTAATATCCTCTAGCAAACTAATTAGCAAACTAATATAGCTGACATGAATAATCATTCCAAGATGGTGTGGCATGGGGCGCAGCTGGATTCAGCCCTCAGACCACTCAAATGGATGCTTTCTGTCCATGTTTGGGTCTGCTTGTTGCCTGGTATCACCCTCCCACCCTTAAAGTACAGAGGGAGAGACAGAAACTCTCATGCCAGAGGCCCCATAAAAACTCAGGAATCACTCCCTTTGAACCCACTTATATCCCTCACCTGCCCTGGGAGAAGTTGCTCAGGGGTGTAATGATCTATCTGGGGTCTGCAGTTGTATATGGGGCCCTGCCCAGGCCACATGGACTGTGAGTGGACTGGGGCAGTGGGACTGTTTGCCAGAAGAAGGGGAATGGATGTTGATAGAATCACCACATTGTGCAACTCCTCCAAGTCTCATTTTTCTCATCCTTAAACAGGATCGTAAAGTACATGCCATATAGGTGCTCTTATTGTGAGGCTCCAATGAAATCATGCTTGTTAGTGCTTTGCTCTCTTTGTCAAGCAGTAAGTGTTCAGCAAATATCAATATCGTGAGGGTGGACCTCAGGACACCAACTTAGATGTTCATAAAATAAAAACTTCTTTATTTTTTTGTTATAACATTTTAATTTTGATTACAAACTCCCATTGTAAGGAGAGTGGAAACATAATCTAGATTGGAGTCACGCCTCTTCCTGAATTTGTGTTTGAGTTCTAGAGGGAGTTAGTAGTATTTAGCCATTGTAAATAAGTGGTGTTTACTAGCATATCACCCCATGGGCAGGAGTGATGGTGTGGAGGGGCACACGTCTGGTCTAGACTATTTTTGTTTAGCCATACTATCCTTATTTCAGTCTAGTATCTGGTCACTGGTCATTGCTGATCACTGTTGTATCCTCCCTTGTTCTGCTCTTCTGGCCCTTTGGTGTCTATACCACACCCATGATACCCTGGGTGAGTGAAGAGGGGGACTTTGCTCTCTTGCCCAAGATGGGTAGCTTTGATCATTTCTGCTGTCCCTGAATCACTCCTGAACTGAGGAAAACTTTGAGAAACTATGGTGCAATTTTCTGCATAGACATACCACACTACACCAAGCTGGGTCCAGGGAAATGGGGATTATTTTTACTTCCTAAGAAAGAAAAGTGTATTTGTTAGGGTAAAATCTAAACCACTTGAAAAAGATACCTACTCCCCAGTGATATTTAGGTCTTTTTTGTGTTACAGTATGTGGTCCAGTCCAGGAGGACAGCCCTGCGCCACGTGTCATTTAAAAACCCGGGTTTCTTCCATCTTGTTTCTCTACTATTTTTTGAGGGAGTGATCTTCAACTATATAGTTAAAGCTGGGTGGTTGCCATGATTTGTCCCAACCCATAAGTAGGGGAAAGAGAGAGAGAGAGAAAGAGGAAACTCAGGGTAAAGGGCTTTTCTTTAATTAGGGATCACTTCTCATACCCCGTTTGTCTGAGAATCATCACATGGCTACATCTAGCTGCAAGGGAGGCTAGGAAATGTCATCTTAAGCTGGATGTACCCAACTTAAATTTGGGAGGGTTCTATTAAAAACTCAGAAAACACAAACTATAAAAGAAAAAAAAAGTATAAAATGGGCTTTATAACAATTTAAAAAAGTCTACTCTTTGAAAGACTGTTAAGAAAATGAAAAGACAAACTGACTGAGAGAAATTAATGTGCATAACACATATCTTATATCCAGAATATGTAAAGAACTCTTATAATGCAATAATAAGAAAACAGCCTGATTTTTAAAATGGGCAAAAGAGTTAAATAGACACTTCACTGAAGAAGAGATTCAAATAGCAAATAAGCATATGAATGGATACTCAGCATTATCAGTCATCAGAAAGATGTAAATTGAAGCCACAGTAAGACACCACAAAGTTCTTCCTAGGTGGCTCAGTGGTAGAGAATCCTCCTGCCAATGTAGGAGCCACAGGAAACACGGGTTCAACCCCTGGGTGGGGAAGATCCCCTGGAGGAGGAAATGGGAAGTCACTCCAGTATTCTTGCCTGAATAATACCATGGACATAGGAGCCTGGTGGGCTACAGTTTGTGTGGTTGCAAAATAGTCAGACACAACTGAGCAACTGAGCACACACACACACGCAAGATGCTACAATACATCTATTTGAATGAAAAGCAGACTCACAAATAAAAAATGGAAAAACCAAGTGCTGACAAGGAGGCAGAGTGACAGAAAGTCTCCTGCATTGCTAGAGAAGTATAAAATGGTACAGCCACTTTTAGAAACAGTTTTGTAAGTTCTTGTAAAGTCAAATCGACACCTAACCCAACAACCCAGAAATTTTGCTCCTAGATGTTGATCAAAGAGAAATGAAGACACATGCGCACACAAAATCCTATATGTGAATGTTTATTTCAATTTTATTATAATTACTAATAACTGAAAACACAACAATGTTCAAAACTAGTGAGTGGATAAATTGCTACATCTGTGTCATAGAATCCTGTTTAGTATTATGATGGACTAGACTACTGATGCATACAAAAACATGGCAAGTAAAAGAAGCCAGAGACTCAAATGCCCTGGCTGTAATATTCCACTAAGATGAAGTTCTTGAAAAGGCATAACTAAAAGGACAAAAAAGCCAATCAGTGGTTGCCAGAGCCTGGAGTAGGTGAGCAGACTGACTGCAAAGGAACATGAGGCAGCTTTTTGAAGTGATGAACATAGTCTATGCATTGGTTGTATTGATGACTGGATGACTATATAAGTTTGATAAAATCCATAGATCTGTATGCCTCAAAAGAATGATTTTTCTCCTCTATGTAAGCTTATTTACTTCTATGCAGAGTACATCATGAGATACACTGGACTGGAGGAAGCACAAGCTGGAATCAAGATTGCCGGGAGAAATATCAATAACCTCAGATATGCAGATGACACCACCCTTATGGCAGCAAGTGAAGAAGAACTAAAGAGCCTCTTGATGAAAGTGAAAATGGAGAGTGAAAAAGTTGGCTTAAAGCTCAACATTCAGAAAACGAAGATCATGGCATCTAGTTCCATCACTTCATGGGAAATAGATGGGGAAACAGTGTCAGACTTTATTTTTTTGGGCTCCAAAATCACTGCAGATGGTGACTGCAGCCATGAAATTAAAAGATGCTTACTCCTTGGAAGGAAAGTTATGACCAACCTAGATAGCATATTGAAAACCAGAGAGATTACTTTGCCAACAAAGGTTCATCTAGTCAAGGCTATGGTTTTTCCTGTGGTCATGTATGGATGTGAGAGTTGGACTGTGAAGAAAGCTGAGCGCCAAAGAATTGATGCTTTTGAACTGTGGTGTTGGAGAAGACTCTTGAGAGTCCCTTGGACTGCAAGGAGATCCAACCATTGGATCCAGCCATCCAGTGGACCAGATTCAGTCCATTCTGAAGGAGGTCAGCCCTGGGATTTCTTTGGAAGGAATGATGCTAAAGCTGAAACTCCAATACTTTGGCCACCTCATGTGAAGAGTTGACTTATTGGTAAAGACTCTGATGCTGGGAGGGATTGAGGGCAGGAGGAGAAGGGGGCAACAGAGGATGAGATGGCTGGATGGCATCACTGACTCGATGGACGTGAGTCTGAGTGAACTCCAGGAGTTGATGATGGACAGGGAGGCCTGGCGTGCTGTGATTCATGGGGTCTCGGGGAGTTGGACACGACTGAGCGACTGAACTGAACTGAACTGAACTTATACCTCAATAAACCTAAATCTTTCAAAGGGAGGGGGAATGGATATTCAAGACAGCTATTGCTATAGAGAGATTGACTAATTCCCCATTTACCACGTTTCTGTCACAACTAGTTATGCCCCCACATACGCACCTCAGGCCTGCTGTTCTTACTCTGTTCTCCCCACACCAGGGTGATTAGTGTTCATTCTTAGACACCTACTGATATCCAGGCTCTCTCCTCCCTTGTACTCTGTCTGCCTTTTCTCAACTGGAGATCTTTTCTAGTCTTTTGGAGGACCATGGGGGAGGGAGAAACTGGAGAGACTCTTCTGTGCTCTGGTGTATTAAGGATCAGGCTTTCTAAGTTGAAAATCAGTTGCTTTGCTTCCAGTGTTCTGCTGAGTGATCTCTTCCTTGGCACATGAATGCAGACTGTCTGGTTTTTAAGAGGGAGACGGATATGTGGGGAGAAAAGGCGGAGGAGTTACAGAAATTTGAGGCAAGGTGGATAGAGTATCATTTAATATTTCAAAGCATCGTTCATATTGATATTATTAAAGAAGCAGTGCACAATAACGAACAATTGATCTTAGATACATATACAGGCAGTTGGTGAGGCTTGAAGAAGAGAGAAAGTCTTAAAAGAGAATTGGATCTGGGTCCCTCACCTTTGAGTGAAGAGGGTGTGGGCGAAGGTGACAGGAAGCAGCCCTGAGCACTGAACTGGTGGTTGGCCTTTGAGGGAATGCTCCAGCTAAAGGCTGAAACTAGTGCATTGAGGTCGGAGAAGGCAATGGCACCCCACTCTGGTACTCTTGCCTGGAAAATCCCGTGGACAGAGGAGCCTGGTGGGCTGCAGTCCATGGGGTCGCTAGGAGTCGGACATGACTGAGCGACTTCACTTTCACTTTTCACTTTCATGCATTGGAGAAGGAAATGGCAACCCACTTCAGTGTTCTTGCCTGGAGAATCCCAGGGACAGGGGAGCCTGGTGGGCTGCCATCTATGGGGTCGCACAGAGTTGGACACAACTGAAGCAACTTAGCAGTAGCAGCAGCAGTGCATTGAGGTATAGCAGAAATGGAGGTTGGATGGCCACAGTAGACCAGATGGCAAACAACTTCAAAAGCAAGACAGAAGGGTGTGCTCTGATGTAGTTGGCAATAGTCACTGAAAGCTTTTTTAGCTAGAGTGTAAGCTGATGAAAATACTTGGGAAAGATTTGTTTCCACTGAACTCAAGAAGCTCTGAGCCTTTGTCATTCACAAGGCACTGTGCCAGGCAGTAAGGATATAAAGACAAATTTGGTAGCTGTCCTCAAAATCAGGGGAAGATAAGTGAAGATGAGCTACCAGCAATCTAGTCTTTTCTGTCACCATCAATATTCCCAATTACCTCTATTGCCCCTAAGTCATACCATTTATCATATGGTTCTTTAACCAACCTTTGACTTGCCTCTCTCTCCACTGGACCCAAAAGATCTTGAACTCATTGAGGGTAGGGATCATATGTTATTGTGACCTTAGCACTTGCCACTAGATCTTGCCCTTTGTAGATACTCAATGAATGTAGAATATGTGACTGCTTAGATATTTGAATAAAGTGATCAGAGGATACAGCATCAGTGAGGATTAGAGAAAAAGGGATGTCTATGAGACAGATTTTTAAAGGAACATACATACAGGATTTCATAGCCAAGTCGATTGGGAAGATGCAATAGAACAAGTCCCAGATGACCCTCAAGGTGAGGCTGGAGAGTGGTGGTGCTGGGTGTGACAGAGAGGTGAGAGGTGACCGGGTCTGGTGAGAAGCAGACGTGTTCCATTTAGAACTCTGCATTGTTCTGAGTTTCCTGGGAGTGCTTGAACTCCTGCAAGGCAAGCTTGGTGCTTCCTGGGAACATCTTTGATGAGCAGCTATCTTCCTAGTGGCAGGCTAATTTCAGAGTAAGTTTATTAAAATTAGCATGTGGGGGAAAGTGAGTACAACTGCTATTTTTAACTAATAGGATTCATGTTCTCTCCTGTGCAGGGAAATTCGCATCTGTGCTTCTAAAATTGACAATTTCTACTCATATTATGTTAAAAAATTAATTTAGTGGCTTTTGCATTGAATAAAATACATTGGCTGAAGATTAGAAGACGACTTTGGCTAGTCCCTGAATGAAAAATGACCAGAGAGAGCCAGGTTTCTTACCCACTGCCTGGTTTTCCACCAACAAAATCATAGTGGGGCTTTGGGCACTTCCGGCAGAGGACTTTGTGTAGTTGTGAGTTTGTCTCTCTCTGGTCCTTCAGGGAAACGGTGCCAGTGGTAGTAGATACCTGGTGCGCAAGGAACACAAACTTTTAGCAGATGTTTTATTTTGAAGTGTTCCTATTTTTATTTCACCTCTTCTAGTCTACTTTATTTCCATTATCTTATAGTATCCTACTGCAACAAACATCTTACGTTTGAAGATATCAGATCTTTTTCAAGCCAATATACCTTCTATACAACTAGCCTATTAAAATACCTTAAAAAAGATGCCTCACCAGGTGCTCTCACCCAGGGAACTGCAATGGATCCCCATTACCGGGTATCTGAGACCCACCCCAAGCTGGTCTTGACCTATCTTTCCAGCCTTATCCCTCAGTTTTCCTCAGAGATTGGCTGTTCCAGCCAAAGTGATCTGTTCTCTGTTCTGACTTTTGCCTGATTATCCTGACCTCAACTGGGTGGGTCTTCCACTTCTTCCTTTCTGACCAAACACAGCCTTTAGCACTCCTCCAAGGTGGGATGGATGCCCACAGCCCTTGTAAAATCATCCATGACCATCTGAGCTTGAAGTGAGCTCTTCATCATGTTGCCTTATGTAGTACAGGTTACAAACTACTCATGTAGAACTGCCAGCTCCCTGAGAAAGGAAAGGCCCTTCTCTGTGTGTGGATCTCAACTCTTATACAAATTAGTAAGCACCTAAGAGAAGGAACTGTGCCCACCTGTGCTGAGGTGGAAGACTGGAGCTCTAAAAATGATGAGGCTTTATGCTATGGCTCCGGAGGTGAGGACCTGAGTGAGGATACTGAGAGAGCATCCCTCAAGTGACCTAGTTCTGGTCCATTTGTAGGGCCTTGACTTTGGTTTCACATTCTCATTTATGGGGAGACACTCACGGACATGCCTGCCCACCTAGTTTATTCCTGAGGGACATACAGGTGGGGGGTCATTGACATCAGCATGGATCCATCACTGTGTTAGATTGGTCAGTTGGCATGTTAGCAGGAAAAGAAGAATGAAACACAGCCCAGGGGTATTTCAGTGGGACAGGTGGATCACAAAGGAGAAGGTAAGCATTCAACATAGCAGACGCATAATTAACACTGTTGTGGGCAAAGTCTTGTGCTCTGCAGAGAAATTCATTTGGATTGGGGGATTGAGAAAGGTTTTTGATGAGGGTGAATCTGGGACCAGAAAGGTTGGTAGGATTCCTGTAAGTGGAAATGTAAAGAAAAGGTGTTCTAGGCAGAAGGAATGGAGATAGTGTGCCGAGGTGGTAAAACACAGGGCTTGTTTGGGAAATCCCAGATGTCTTTTTGTGATTAGAGACACACATCAGGTACTATTTGTTGGGCTGACCTTGAATGCCCAGAGAGTTCGGGGGTCCTGAGTGGCCTTCATTCTGAAGATGACTCAATGGGCATGACTGTTCACCTTAAAAGGGGAGAGCTTGCCTGGGGATGAAGGTTGAGCAGGACCCACAAGGCCCCCTGGATGCCCACCTGCACCTGGAAGGCATATTTTCTGCTTTGATTGTTGTTGTTCAGTTGCTCAGTCAGGTTCAACCTTTGTGACCCCATGGACTGCAGCACACCAGGCTTCCCTGTCCTTCACCATTCCCTGGAGTTTGATCAAACTCTTGTCCATTGAGTCGGTGATGCCATCCAACCATCTCATCCTCTGTCATCCCCTTCACCTCCTGCCTTCAATCTTTCCCAGCATCAGGGTCTTTTCCAATGAGTTGGCTCTTCACATGAGGTGGCCAAATTATTGGAGCTTCAGTTTCAGCATCAGTCCTTCCGATGAACATTCACGCTTGATTTTCTTTAGGATTGACTGCTTTGATACAATTCCTTAATAAGGACTCTGTGCTACCTTTTCTACTAACCTCTCATGGCCCAGGTTGTCATCTACTCTTCTTGAAATATTTGCAACACCCTCTACTGCTGCTGCTGCCAAGTCACTTCAGTTGTGTCCGACTCTGTGTGACCCCATAGACAGCAGCCCACCAGGCTCCCCCGTCCCTGGGATTCTCCAGGCAAGAACACTGGAGTAGGTTGCCATTTCCTCCTCCAATGCATGAAAGTGAAAAGTGAAAGTGAAGTTGCTCAGTTGTGTCTGACTCCTAGCGACCCCATGGACTGCAGCCTATCAGGCTCCTCCATCCATGGGATTTTCCAGGCAAGAGTACTGGAGTGGGTTGCCATTGCCTTCTCCGTGCAACACCATCTATGATCCTCTTTTTTCCATGCAGTTACTAGAGTTGTCCTTCCAAGCACTGAAACGATTTACCACTGCTTTGCCTAGAGTTCTCGGATGGCTTTCTAGGGTCTGTGGAGTGAGAGGCATTCCTTAGGTGATCTCCGAGGGCCTGTTCTCTCCTCATCTTCAGTAGCTCCTCTGTACCCCTATGCCACCACTGGCCCCAAGCTCTACAGAACTCCTGTTACCAGAGCATTCCACGCCCTGAGATATCTCTAAGCCTTTGCTTGTGTCCAGAGATTACTTGCTACTCACACTTTAAGGCCAGCTCAGATGTCATAACGTCCACTTGAATATCCTCCCTCCTCTGGATCTCAAGAGGCTGAGAAGTGAATGGTGGTATGTTTCAGTTGGGAAGACAGTGTGGGAGATGGTGAGCAGGATAAGAAGGCAAGGCAGTGGGGTTCTTGGGGATAGGGACCTTTGGAGGGGTGGGCACGTGATCCTTGGCAGGTACTTGTGGAAGAAAGGGATGGAGGGTAGGAATGAAGGAGGGAAAGACAGTTCACTGTGCCATTTTCCACATTCTCTTCGAGGCCAGCCCTACTTGTCTGCTAGTGTACCCCACTTCCAACCTCTCCCCAGGCTGATCATGGTTCTGAAGGAGCTGGGAGGGAACGTCTACACGGCCAGCAAATGCCTGGTGTTCTGGGCAGCTTGCTGTCTCAGGCTGCAGTGGCTTACGTAGGTCATCAAGCTCTGCCACTACATAACTACACTGTTGTTGTTCAGTTGCTAAGTGGTATCCAGTTCTTTGCGGCCCCATGGACTGCACCACACTAGACTTCCCTGTCCTTCACTGTCTCCTAGAGTTTGCTCAAACTCATGTCCATTGAGTTGATGATGCATAGATATGTAGCTCCATGGTCTTAGACAAATCTCCTGATTTGTCCAGACCTCAGTTTCTCTGGATTACAATGAGGATAATAATACCTGCCTTGTGGCTCTCACCTAAGATGAGAATAAAGTGAGATGATGTACATGAGAGTATGTTTTATTTTTCTTTATTTATTTTTTAAAGTCCCCCACTTTCTACAGGCAAGGAGGTGGTCCTGTCCTTGCCTTGGCTTTAGGAAAAGCCTTCCCAGGGCTTCAGAGATGCTTCAGCAGAGGGTGGTGATGTGTCAGCTGCTGGCTGTCAACATGATGCCATTGAAAATTCATATTGATGGAGCACAGATTGACATACCTGCTTGCTCTGCCATCTGCAGACCCCACGACCAAGGCAATATTGGAAGTGGCAGTGATGGGAGTCTCTTTTATTTAAGCCAGTTCCAATTTGCTTTTTAATTTGCTCCAGACTGGTGAGTGCTGCTGGGGTCACTCTGTAACCTCTCTTGCTTTCCCAACAGTCTCTAGCTCTGCCAGGCCTCCATGTTTCCAGGCTGCTCCATCAATTCCTGGGCAACTTCCATTCTGTGGCCTCTTCTATGCTTGCCTCATTCACCTTCTGACTTTGCACCCTTCTCACTCCCCTCGGTTCAGTCTCCTGTTGACCACTCTGCCTTCCCTGTTTTCTGGGGTTTTGAATAAGCCTCCTATCCAGCTGATTTCAGTGCTCAAGACTCAGCGTGTGTGCCCAGTCATGCAGTCGTGTTTGATTCTTTGGGACCCCATGAACTGTAGCCCAACCAGGCTCCTCTGTCCATGGGATTTCCCAGCCAAGAATACGGGAGTGGGTTGCCATTTCCTCCTCCAGGGAATTTTCCCGACTCAGCTATCAAACCCATCTCCTGCACTGGCAGGTCAATTCTTTACCACTGAGCCACCTGGGTCCCTCAAGACTCAGCACTTGCTCACAAAGAACTAGCAGTCAGCTCCCCACCCTGGATTCTTGCACGTGCCTTCCTGCCTCCTGCATCTCTTTCTGCCTTTCCTTTTCATCCATCCTGCCTGGTCAAGAGTCTGGAAGCAGGACCACGATCCCTACCTTCCTCGCTTAGAGCCCTCCACGGCCCTATTAGTTCTGCCTTTGGCTCAGACTGTTGTCATTTAAAGTCTCTCTTACTTTCATCCAAACCAAGCCTTTTTTACATTTCTCCTTTTCATGTGGCCTATTAATATGTTCCTGGCAAATATAACTACTTTGGGGTCTTTGTTCAAAGCCCGTGTTTCCATGCACCTGGCCTTTATTCAGGCCGTGCCTTCTGCCTGGAACTCTTGTTCTCTCAGTTCTCCTCACTCCACTTTCAGGTTTGGTCATAACCACCTTGACCCTGAACTAACAGGTCTTTTGCCTTCTGTGATGCCAAGCGTCTAGACACACCGCTGTGACCAGTGTCTCCCTGGCTGCCTCACACTGGAATTGCTTAGGTACATACCTTGCCTCCAGCCTGGAGTTACCCAGTTAGGAGGGGTAGATTCAGTTTTGAATTTCCCATTGTGTGCAGAACAATGTGCTGCATGTAATGAATAAATCTTAAAGAGATGACAAACCCATTGGATTCTCAGCTAATATTTGAATTGAAAAACTACTGGATTAAAACAAGGATATCCTTTTTTGTTTGTCAAAATAACATTCTTATCTCTTTCTCTCCCCCAAAGTCCCCTTATCTCCATTTGGTCTCACAGGCCTTCTGACTCAAAATTTATCAGTAGATTGTGATCTTTTAAAGGTAGTAAGTCAAATCTCCTTTTAATAAGCTCTAAGGGATTTGTGAATTTACTAGAAGTCAGTTCCTCCCTCCCACTCTCCCTCCCACCTTTCCTTCATTTTCCTCCTTTCTTCCAACTGGAATTTTATTCTATCAGATATATTGCTTGAAAAGAGCCAGGCAGAACCTGCAGGTGGGAAATCATTCACTTATAAAGAGCTACTTTCTGCAACGGACTCTGACCTGTTCTATAGTGTATCTGAACAGAGGCCAGCCTTTAACTCTGCTCTGGACTAGAATTTAAGTTTGTTCCTAGGTTATTTGCAACCCACAGTTGACTCTCATGCAAAAAAATTGTGATTTTGTGTGTATGTGTGTGTACCTATGGCCATCTTCTTACCAAAAGCAGTAGTAAATAAAAGTAATTCCTTACATTTGTCTTTCCTCCACTAATATTTAAAGAGGATTAACTATGTCCCAGACCCTTTGGGGATACAAAATCCAACATGATGTTGTCACCTTCCTCTATATTCCTAAATCAATTTCTTGTAACCACTTTACCAATTAGAATGAGCAGGGGGTAACATCTTTATAGATGAAGAAATATGAAGAAATAGAAATTCAGATTGGTTATGAAATGTTCAGAAATTCAGAGTCTTTCTTTTTGGTCACTCAACAGGAAGCAAGCACTTGGAACTAGACTTTTAAACTGAAAAGTTAGAAGATTTTTCCTCTGGGAGCCTTGGGTTCAGATCTTCTGTATACTCATGCCAGCTGTCCTAGCTTTAAACCTAAAAATCTGAGCTAAATAAGAGACATTTGGGGTCTAGCTCCAGGCCCCTGACAAGACTTCAGTTTAGGCTGGAAGTTGAGCTAAAGTGGTGTCAGGAGACCTACAGCTGTGACCACATCCTGAAGGACAGGCAGGACGTCTCCTTTGTTCTGTGGACTGCAGGCAGGCAGGTATGCCAAGTGACCCAGCTCTGTCCAGGCACTGGCTCCATGGAAATTAGGGGACTCTAACTTCCCACCCCTGCCTGGCCACCCCCATCACAGTGTCCTTCAGCCACGGCAGGTTCCTGTCCTTGATGGCCTGAATCTGTGCATGAGAAAAGGTTGGGGTCAAAACCTGAGTGGCTGAAGGTATTACCTAGAGATGGTAAAAGTAGGGTTGTGATGGATGTAACTTCAAGTATCCAAGTACTATGAGTTCACTGCCCCTCCCACCACCCCCACCAAATTTGGAAAATGTAGATACATGCATATGGTGGCCCACCATTTGTCAGGGATCCAGGCACCTTCTGTTTCTCTGCTCAGTCACTCCATTCCAAGAGTGAGTAATGCCTATGTTGTCTTCTAGAAGTATCATGGTTTCAGATCCTATACTTGTCTTTAATCCATTTTGAATTAATTTTTGCAAATGGTGTGAGAACATAGCCCAGTTTGATTCTTTTGCATGTAGGTGTCCTGTTTGCCCAACACTGATTATTGAACAGGCTGTCTTTTCTCCACTGTGGATTCTTGGCTTCTTTAGTTATAGATTAATTACCTATATAAGTGTGGGTTCATTTCTGGGCTGTCTATTCTGTTCCATTGATCTGTGCGTCTGTTTTTGTGCCAGTACCATATAGTTTTGATGATATAGCTTTGTACTGTAGTTTGAATTAGGAAACATGGTCAGAAGCTTTCTCTATCTCTTTTATACTTTAATAAAACTTTATTACACAAAAGCTCTGAGCGATCAAGCCTCGTCTTGGCCCTGGATTGAATTCTTCTCCTCCAGAGGTCAAGAATCCTGGCATCTTTTGTTGTTCAGTGGCAACCTTTCATCTTGGGGGCTTGTCTGGGATTCTTCAGGACAAGGTAAGGATGCTTGGAGCTCTAGTTCTTTGTTCTCCTAGCAAACATGTTTTCTGCTGTACTTTACTAACTCTACACTGTGCTTGTGTGAATAAATGACACGCCCTGCTCAAAGCAAGTGAGGAGCCCTGCTCTGCGGTTCTGTAGTGACCTCATACGGCTTATGGCAGAACCCCTGTTGGGGGTTTATACCAACCTGCCAATGGACTTCCTGGTGGCTCAGATGGTAAAGTGTCTGCCTACAATGTGGGAGACACAGGTTCAATCCCTGGGTCAGGAAGATCTCCTGGAGAAGGAATTGGCAACCCACTCCAGTATTCTTGCCTGGAAAATCCCATGGACAGAGGAGCCTGGTTGGCTATAGTCCATGGGGTCACAAAGAGTTGCCCATGGATAAGCAACTTCACTTTCATTTTTACTACCTTGTTCTTTCTCAAGATTGTTTTGGCTATTCAAAGTCTTTTGTGTTTCCTCATAAATTTTAGAATTATTCTAGTTCTGTGCAAAATGCCATTGGTATTTTTGCAGGGCTTGCATTGAATCTGTAAATTGCTTTGGGTGGTAATCATTTTAACAATGTTGATTCTTCCAATCCATGAACACAATATTATCTTTCTAACTGTTTGTATTATCTCCAATTTCTTTTATCAGTGTCTTATAGTTTTCCAAGTAAGGGTTTTTTACCTCCTTAGTTAGATTTATTCCCAGGTGTTTTACTATTTTTTTAAATTATTTTTTTATTGAAGGATAATTGCTTTACAGAATTCTCTTGTTTTCTGTCAAACCTCAACATGAATCAGCCATCAGTTCAGTTCAGTCGCTCAGTCGTATCTGACTCTGCGACCCCACGAATCACAGCACGCCAGGCCTCCCTGTCCATCAGCAACTCCCGGAGTTCACTCAAACTCATGTCCATCGAGTCGGTGATGCCATCCAGCCATCTCATCCTCTGTTGTCCCCTTCTCCTCCTGCCCCTAATCCCTCCCAGCATCAGAGTCTTTTCCAATGAGTCAACTCTTCACATGAGGTGGCCAAAGTACTGGAGTTTCAGCTTCAGCATCAGTTCTTCCAATGAACACCCAGGACTGATCTCCTTTAGGATGGACTGGTTGGATCTCCTTGCAGTCCAAGGGACTCTCAAGTCTTCTCCAACACCACAGTTCAAAAGCATCAATTCTTTGGCGCTCAGCTTTCTTCACAGTCCAACTCTCACATCCACACATGACCACTGGAAAAACCATAGCCTTGACTAGACGGACCTTTGTTGGCAAAGTAATGTCTCTGCTTTCTAATATGTTATCTAGGTTGGTCATAATTTTCCATCCAAGGAGTAAGCGTCTTTTAATTTCATGACTGCAGTCACCATCTTCAGTGATTTTGGAGCCCAAAAAAATAAAGTCTGACACTATTTCCACTGTTTCCCCATCTACTTCCCATGAAGTGATGGGACCAGATGCCATGATCTTAGTTTTCCGAATGTTGAGCTTTAAGCCAACCTTTTCATTCTCCTCTTTCACTTTCATCAAGAGGCTCTTTAGCTTCTCTTCACTTTCTGCCATAAGGGTGGTATCATCTGCATATCTGAGGTTATTGATATTTCTCCTGGCAATCTTGATTCCAGCTTGTGCTTCTTCCAGCCCAGCATTTCTCATGATGTACTCTAGGTATACATATATCCCCTCCCTTTTGAACCTCCCTCCCATCTCCCACCCCATCCCACCCTCTAGATTGATACAGAGCCCCTGTTTGAGTTTCCTGAGCCATACAACAAATTCCTGTTGGCTATCTATTTTACATATGGTAATTTAAGTTTCCATGTTACTGTTTCCATACCTTTCACCCTTTCCTCCCCTCTCCCCATGTCCATAAGTCTATTCTCTATGTCTGTTTCTCCACTGATGCCCTGTAAATAAATTCTTCAGTACCATTTTTCTAGATTTTGTATATATGCGTTAGAATAAGATATTTATTTTTCTCCTTCTGACTCACCTCACTCTGTATAATAGGTTCTAGGTTCAGCCACCTCATCAGAACTGACTCAAATGTGTTCCTTTTTATGGCTGAGTAATATTCCATTGTGTATATGTACCACAACTTCTTTATCCATTCATCTGTCGATGGATGTCTAGGTTGCTTCCATGTTATAGCTATTGCAAATAGTGCTGCAATGAACAATGGGATACAAGTGTCTTTTTCAGTTTTGGCTTCCTCAGGGTATACGCCTAGGAATGGGATTGCTGGGTCATAAAGTGGTTTTATTTCTAGTTTTTTAATGGATCTCCATACCGTCTTCCATAGGGGCTGTATCAATCTACATTCTCACCAACAGTACAAGAGTGTTCCCTTTACTGCACACCCTCTCCAGCATTTATTGTTTGTAGACTTTGATGATAGCCATTCTGACCAGTGTGAGGTGATATCTCATTAGTTCTGTTTTGCATTTCGCTAATAATGAGTGATGTTGAGCATATTTTCATGTGTTTGTTAACCATCTGTATGTCTTCTTTGGAGAAATGTCTTTTTCCCACTTTTTGATCGGGTTTGTTTTTCTGGCATTGAGTTGTATAAGCTGCTTGTATATTTTGGAAATTAATCCTTTGTCTGTTGTTTCATTTGCTATTCTTTTCTCCCATTCTGAGGGTTGTCTTTTCACCTTGCTTGTAGTTTCCTTTTCTGTGCAAAGCTTTTAAGTTTAATTAGGTCCCACTTGTTTACTTTTGTTTTTATTTCTGTTACTCTAGGAGGTGGGCCATGGAGGATCTTGCTTTGATTTATGTCATCAAGTGTTCTGCCTATGTTTTCCTCTAAGAGTTTTATAGTTTCTGGTCTTACATTTAGGTCTTTAATCCATTTTGAGTTTATCTTTGTGTATGGTGTTAGGAAGTGTTCTAATTTCATTCTTTTACATGTATCTGTCCAATTTTCCCAGCACCATTTATTGAAGAGGCTATCTTTGCCCATATATTCTTGCCTCCTTTGTCAAAAATAAGGTACCCATAGGTGCATGGATTTATTTCTGGGCTTTCTGTCTTGTTCCATTGTTCTATATTTCTGCTTTTGTGCCAGTACCATCCTGTCTTGATGACTGAGGCTTTGTAGTATAATCTGAAGTCAGGAAGGTTGTTTCCTACAGCTTCATTCTTCTTTCTCAGGACTGCTTTGGCTATTCGGAGTCTTTTGTGTTTCCATGTGAATTGTGAAATTTTTTGTTCTGGTTTTGTGAAAAATGCCATTGATAATTTGATAGGGATCACATGGAATCTGTAGATTGCATTTGGTAGTATAGCCATTTTCACAATATTGATTCTTCCTACCCAGCAACATGGAATATCTCTCCATCTGTTTTTGTCATCTTTGATTTCTTTCATCAGTGTCTTATAATTTTATGTGTACAGTTCTTTCATCTCCTTAGGAAAGATTATTCCTAAATATTTAATTTTTTTGTTGCAATGGTGAATGGGATTGATTCCTTAATTTCTCTTTCTGATTTTTCATTGTTAGTATATAGAAATGCAAGTGATTTCTGTGTATTGATTTTGTATCCTGCAACTTTGCTAAATTCACTGATTAGCTCTAGTAATTTTCTGATACTATCTTTAGGATTTTCTATGTACAGTATCATGTCATCTGCAAACAGTGAGAGCTTTGCTTCTTCTTTTCCAATCTGGATTCCTTTTTTTTTCTCTTCTCTGATTCCTGTAGCTCAGATTTCCAAAGCTATGTTTAACTGTGGTGAAAGTGGACACCCCTGTCTTGTTCCTGATCTTAAGGGGAATGCTTTCAGTTTTTCACCATTGAGAATAATGTTTGCTGTAGGCTTATCATATATGGCCTTTACTATGTTGAGGTAGGTTCCTCATATGCCCATTTTCTGAAGAGTTTTAATCATAAATGGGTGCTGAATTTTGTCAAAGGCTTTTCCTGCATCTATTGATATGATCATATCATTTTTATCTTTCAATTTGTTAATATGGTGTATCACATTGATTGATTTGTATATACTGAAGAATCCTTGCATTCCTGGAATAAACCCAACTTTATCATGTGTATCAGCTTTTTGATGTGTTGCCAAATTCTGTTTGCTAAAATTTTGTTGAGGATTTTTTCATCTATGTTCATCAGTAATATTGGTCTTTAGTTTTCTTTTTTTGTGTTGTCTTTGTCTGGGTGATGGTGGTCTCGTAGGATGAGTTTGAAGGTGTTTCTTCCTCTGCAATTTTTTGAAAGAGTTTTAGAAGGATAGGCATTAGCTCTTCTCTAAATGTTTGATAGAATTCTCCTGTGAAGCCATCTGGTCCTGGGCTTTTGTTTTTTGGGAGATTTTGGATCACAGCTTCAATTTCAGTGCTTGTAATTGGGTTTTTCATAATTTCTGTTTCTTCCTGGCTCAGTCTTAGAAGATTGAAATTTTCTAAGAATCTGTCCATTTCTTCCAGGTTATCCATTTTATTGCCATATCGTTGTTTATAATAGTCTCTTATTATAATCCTTTGTATTTCTGCATTGTCTGTTGCAACCTCTCCTTTTTCATTTCTAATTTTGTTGATTTGATTCTTCTCTTTTTTTCTTGATGAGTCTGGCTAAAGGCTTGACAATTTTCTTTATCTTCTCAAGGAACCAGCTTTTAGTTTTATTCATCTTTTTTATTGTTTCTTTCATTTTTCATTTATTTCTGCTCAGATCTTTATGATTTCTTTCCTTCTATGAATTTTGGGGGTTTTTTTATTCTTCTTTTTCCAGTTGTTTTAGGTGTAAAGTTAGGTTGTCTATTCAATGTTTTTCTTGTTTCTTGAGATAGAATTGTATTGATATAAGCTTTCCTCTTAGAACTGCTTTTGCTGCATCCCATAGGTTTCGAGTTGTTGTGTTTTCATTGTCATTTGTTTCTGGAAATTTTTTCATTTCCTTTTTGATTTCTTCAGTAATCTGTTGGTTATTTAGAAATGTGTTGTTTAATCTCCATCTGTTTGTGTTTCTTACAGCTTTTTTCTTATAAGTGATAGCCTCTCTTAGCATTGTGGTCAGAGAAGATGCTTGATATCATTTCAATTTTCTTAAATTTACTGAGGTTTGATTTGTGACCCAAGATGTGGTCTGTCCTGGAGAATGTTCCATGTGCACTTGAGAAGAAAGTGTATTCTTCTGTATTTGGATGGAATGTCCTGAAATTATCAATGAGATCCATCACATCTAATGTATCATTTAAGACTTGTGTTTCCTTATTAATTTTCTGTTTTGATGATCTGTCCATTGGTGTGAGTGGGATGTTGAAATCTCCTACTATTACTGTGTTACTATCAATTTCTCCTTTTATGTCTGTTAGTGTTTGTCTTATGTATTGAGATGCTCCTGTGTTGGGTGCATAGATATTTACAATTGTTATGTCTTCCTCTTGGATTGATCCCTTGATCATTATGTAGTATCCTTCCTTATCTCTTGTAATCTTCTTTATTTTAAGGTCTATTTTGTCTGATATGAGGATTGCTACTCCAGCTTTCTTTTGCTTTCTATTTGCATGGAATATATTTTTCTCTCCTCTCACTTTCAGTCTGTATGTGTCTTTAGGTCTGAAGTGGGTTTCTTATAGCCAGCATATATATGGATCTTGTTTTGTATCCATTCAGCCAGTCTGTGTCTTTTGGTTGGAGCATTTAATCCATTTACATTTAAAGTAATTGTTGATATATATGTTCCTATTGCCATTTTCTTAATCGTTTGGGGTTGATTTTGTAGATCTTTTTTCTTCTCTTGTATTTCTTGACTATATAAGTCCCTTTATCATTTGTTGTAAAGCTGGTTTGGTGGTACTGAATTCTCTTAACTTTTGCTGTCTGAAAAGCTTTTTATTTCTCCATCAATTTTGAGTGAGATCCTTGCCAGGTACTATAACCTTGGTTATATATTTTCCCTTTTCAATACTTTAAATATATCCTGCCATTCCCTCTGGCCTGCAGAGTTTCTGATGAAACATCAGTTGTTAAGTATATGGGGTTTCCCTTTTATGTTACTTATTGCTTCTCCCTTGCTGCTTTTTAATATTCTTTCTTTGTGTTTAGTCTTTGTTAGTTTGATTAGTATGTGTCTTGGTGTGTTTCTCCTTGGGTTTATCCTGTATGGGACTTTTTGTGCCTCTTGGACTTGATTGACTATTTCCTTTTCCATGTTGGGGAAATTTTCAACTACAATCTCTTCAAAAATTTTCTCGTACCCTTTCTTGTTCTTGTCCTCTTCTGGGACCCCTATAATTCAAATATTGGTGCATCTGATATTGTCCCAGAGGTCTCTGAGACTCTCCTCAATTCTTTTCATTCCTTTTACTTTAGTCTGCTCTTCAGAAGTTATTTCCACCATTTTCTCTTCCAGCTCACTGATTCGTTCTTCTGCTTCAGATATTCTGCTATTGATTCCTTCTAGAGTAGTTTTAATTTCAGTAATTGTGTTGTTTGTCTCTGTATGTTTATTCTTTAATTCTTCTAGGTCTTTGTTAATTGATTATTGTGTTTTCTCCATTTTGTTTTCAAGGTTTTTGATCATCTTTACTCTCATTATTCTGAATTCTTTTTCAGGTAGTTTGCCTCTTTCCTGTTCATTTATTTGGACTTATGTGTTTCTAGTTTGTTCCTGCCTTTGTGTGGTATTTCTCTGCCTTTTCCTTATTTTCTTTTAAGTTATTGTGTTTGAGGTCTCCTTTTCTCAGGCTTCAAGGTTGAATTCTTTCTTCCTTTTGGTGTCTGCCCTCCTAAGTTTGGTCCAGAGGTTTGTGTAAGCTTCATATAGGGTGAGATTTGTGCTGAGTTTTTGTTTGTTTTTCCTCTGATGTGCAAGGCTGAGTGAGGTGGTAATCCTGTCTGCTGATGATTGGGTTTGTATTTTTGCTTTGTTTGTTATTTAGATGAGTTGTCCTGCACAGGGTGCTACTGGTGGTTGGGTGATGCTGGGTCTTGTATTCAGGTGGTTTCCTTTGTGTGAGTTCTCACTATTTGAGACTCCCTAGGGTTAGTTCTCTGGTAGTCTAGGGCCTTGGAGTCAGTGCTCCCACTCCAGAGGCTCAGAGCTTGATCTCTGGTCACAAATAAAGTTTCCACAAGTGGTTTGTTATGGCATTAAATGAGATTAAAACATATATCCAAAAATGAGAAACCAAAGATGAACCCCAGACAAATGTCAGTTACAAAATCAGGCAAATAATAATTAAAATAATGGAATATACACATACACATATACACCCATGAGCAAAGTGAAAACAGTCCAACAAAAATAAAGTACAGTAGATTGACCTGGCAAAGGAAGTAAATCAAAAGCTATATTTACCAGTTAAGAACAAAACTAACTAAAGAACAACCTGGAAAACAAAACTAAAGCAAGTTGCCAAGTGGGAGATAAATCAATGAAAACAAAACTAACCAATATGTTGAGAGGAAAGGAAAGAAAGAAAAGAAAGAATAGATATGCAAAGTTAAATAGAGGTAGATGAAGAAGATTTATATACATTAAAGATTCACTGCAAGGAGAAAAGGACAGGAGGAAAGGCAAACAAAGGAATACATATAGAAAAAATATAGTAGGTTTTTAAAAAAATTAAAATTATAAAACAAAAAAGAGAACAGAAGAAGAAAGAAAAAAAAGGAAAACTCCACAGAGCTGCACAAGCTCAATGTAGAGGCAGAGGTTTATAGCAACAATAAAAAGTGTGACTGAATATACACATATACATATACACCCATAAGCAAAATCAAAACAGTCCAACAAAAATAAAGTGCAATAGACCAACCCAGTGAACAAAGGAAACCAAAAATTATATATGCCAGAACAAAATTAACTGAAGCACAAACTGGAAAGCAAAACTAGAGCAAGGTGCCACTTGGGGAATAAAGCAATGAAAATAAAACTAACAAAATGTTGAGAGGAAAGGGAAGAAAGAAAAGAAAGAAAGGATAGATATGCTAAGTTAAATAGAGGTAGATTAAGAAGATTTATATACATTGAAGATTAACTGCAAGGGGAAAAGAACAGTAGAAAAAGCAAACAAAGGAATAAATATAGAAAAAAATAACAGTAGGTTTAAAAATTAAAATTAAAAAAAGAGAGAGAGAGAAAAAAAGGAAAAGAACTGCAAAAGCCCAATGTAGAGGCAGAGGTTTATAACAGCAATAAAAAATGTGACTGAGAAATAAAAAGCTCAAAAGCCTAATTAGATTTCATAGTGCCAATAAAATCGACAACTACAACAGAGGGGGGTAAAAAGGAAAGAAAAAGAAAAAAATCAGAATCTACAGAGCAAGTCAAAAGATAAGAATAATAAATGTTTTTCTTGAGTCACTGCTGTCGGAGTCTTTTCCCTCGCTGGCAGTCATAGTCCACCTCACCTCCCTAGGATGCCCTCCAACATTGTGCTGGTCTCTGGACCTGCTGTGCGGGCAGCTCAGATGCTAATCTGGTCCTACTCCTGTGTGTTCTTGCCTCCAATGTCCACAGCTATCAGAACTAGTGTGTTTTCTTTTGTGGGAGTTCTCAATGACCTTTTATATATTCCATAGACACAGAGTCTGCCTAGCTGATCATGTGGATTTAATTTGCAGGTTGTACAGCTGGTGGGAAGGTTTTGGGTCTTCTTCCATAGACTCACTAACCCTAGGTTTCAATTGTGGTTTATTTCCACCTCTGCATGTGGGTTGTCCACTGGGGTTTGCTCCTGAGGCTGCCCTGGAGGACTTGAGTTTGCCCCTGTGAGGGCCAGGTGTGGAAGTGGTGCAGCGTCTTGGGTCACAGGGGTTCTGGCAGCACCAGGTACACAGGGGGGTTGGCAATTAGAACAGCAGAAAATATAATGTTCTAGAAGGGTATGAAAACCAGTATTGGCCAATACGCTCCAGTCTTTCTCTGTAGCTCCACTCATTTAGGCACTTAGAGGGCTCCCTTTCCTGGGGTCCTTCTCTGTTGTTTGGTGCTTCAGGCACATAGAGGGGTCCCCCCAGCTGGGGTCCTACTCTGTAGTTCAGTGAATCAGTCACTTAAAGGAGCACCTGGGTGGGGTCCTGCTCTGTAGTTCAGTGCTTCAGGCATTTGATGGGCCAGCCTCTCTATTGTTCAGCTGCCAATCGATGCTGGCATGTGGGGAGAGAGAGGCTATGGTGATGGCTCCACCCCCTACACACGACTTATCAATATCACCTTGCTTCCATGGCTGCCCGGCCTTCCTCCGCAGCCATTTCCCACCACAATCTCCTCCCTCACCTCCCCTCAATCTGTCTCTCCACCGTCAACAGCAGCCCTCACCTTGTGATCCCTCCATACTCCCCAAACTCCAGCTCCCAGCTGCTGCACCTTCCAGGGGTCCCTCGTCCCTGTCTGGGGTATGTATGGCTGCGGCAAGGACTGTCTGATTCTCATTCCATTTAGGCTGCCACAGATCAGCTGTTTCAGTCTCACCCTTAAATGTTTCTCTTCTGACTCAGACAGTTGCTCCGATGTGGGGATCGGACCCCTGCCTCAGTTCCCCACCCGCCGAGGGCAGGTCCAGTCCTACTAACACTCCTGTTTTCCCCCCTAGTTCCTTGTTCTACCAGGTTTTGCGTGGTTCTATATATTCTTTTCCTCTGGTCAGGCACTCCTGTCCGCTCTCAGGTGGTGTTCTGCATGAACTTCTATGTCTGAAGGTGTATTCCTGATGTATCCACGGAGAGAGATGTACTCCACCTCCACCTACTTCTCTGCCATCTTGTTCTCTATTTTACTATTTTTGATGGGATTGGTTTGTTTCTTTCTGTAATTTCCTCAGTATCAGTTGTTTGGGGGCATATCAGTATATTATTTAGTATTACTTTTAATATCATATCAGAAATAACAGTAGTTTAAATAAGGTAGAATTATCTGTATTTCTCACTTACATTGTGGAAGGACAGAGGGAACTAAAAAGTGCCCACCAAACTGAGAAGGCATCTTGAGACCAGAAAATGAGACAGACAGTTCCATGGAGTCAATGAATCAGTTTAAGTAAGTAAGTAAGTGTTAGTTACTCAGTCATGCCCGACTCTTTGCTCCTCTGTCCATGAGATTTTCCAGGCAAGGATACTGAAGTGGGTTGCCAATGGATCAGTTTATTATAGGGTAATTTACTAACAGGGTGGGATAAGGGAGATGATGATCTGGAAGCATTTGCAGCTGCACCTGTACCACCTCGGGGCCAGGGGACAATTTCATAGTTAAAAGGGTTTGGGGGTAGGTGCTGGGAAACAGGACATGCATGAATGAGTAACTAATTTCGTGGGCACAGGGAATACGTCAGTGAAAGTCTTCATCATTGTTTGGGGACTAACAGAGCATAGAGGCCAGCTGGTCCCAATGCTTATTAAACAATATCTATTAACTACAAAGCCCTTGATGACAGAGAAGTGACTTATTGCACAGGACAGTTCTGGGTAGGGTCAGCAAAAGGACAGGAGAAACTTTAAGGACTCAAGATGCCTCCATTATGCTAACAGCCATACACACAGTAAGTCTGGAGGTAGACTGAGCTGATATGGTGGCTCACTACTTGTCAGGGGCCCATATAAAGGAGTGTATCTTTCCCCTTAAAGAAACTTCACAGAAGTCCCAAAGGACACTTCTGCTTCCATCTTACTGATAGCACTTTATATGTATAAAGGGGATCTCAGGGGCTTTCCAGGTGGCACTAGTGGTAAAGAACCCGCCTGCCAATGCAGGAGATGTAAGAGACGTGAGTTCAATCCCTGGGACAGGAAGATTCCCTGGAGAAGGACATGGTAACCCAGTTCAGTATTCTTGCCTGGGAAATCCCATGGACAGAGGAGCCTGGTGGGCCACAGTCCATGGGGTCACAAAGAGTTGGACTGAAGCAACTTAGCTGGCATGCACACACAGAGGATCACAGAAGTACCTACTCCTGGGGTCTCATTGTGGGACGAATGAGCTCACATGTATCAAGTGCCTGGTACACAGTCACTAGAGGACACTTGTGTTTTGACTGATGCTTTTGTGGTAGTACCTGGTATCAAAGTCAGAGTCTTACTCAGCATACCCACTGCCCTCCATATCCTTTTAGGTCTCGCTGCCTCTGAAATGTTATCTCCTTTTGGAGTGGTCAGCCTGATCTTATATCTAGCAATTAGCAGTTTGTTGCTTCTGTCCGTGGTGATACTGATTATCACTGAATTTTCTTTACTAAAAGAGAGATGTCCAAACCTTGACATTACCTGTAACAGTAATGTCTGGGTGTCCTTCTTCAAGGAATCTCTTAAGTGTCGGGTTTTAATTCTGTTCTTGCAGAAGAGTAAACACGTTATTATCATTTAAAGGCTATCCTGATAAGCGGTGATGACAAAAGTAGTGTTGGTGGTGGACAAACTGACTGTCAAGAAAAGCCAGTATCGATACAATTGTTCCCGACACTGCCTTGTGATCCACTAGTGGTTTGTAGCCAGTGAGGGTTTTGCCATCTTCCCTGAAAGCCAGAATTAACTCAGGTCGCCCACAGGAGCCCTTCACTAACATAATCAACTCATTTGCACAGTTATTAGTCAGAGAAACAGACCTGGACAGAGTCCCTGCCTTAACAAGTGCTTACAATTTAGTCTGGTCTCTGAATCTCCGGTAATTTGAGTCACCAGGATTGCACACCCACTCGTGTTCCAGAATGAATCTACCTCACTTTTTGCTGTGGGGCTGAGTTCCAAGCTGACAGTTCTTGTGGAGGAAAATTTCTCACTAATCAGTACTGCCTGGAGTCGGTGAAAAGAAAGAATGATGAGGATAGTTAATTTGAAGGAGGAAATTAACGGTGCTCAGAAAAATATGAGCAAGAAGTAGAGAGGAGGGAAAAAAAAAACACCTTCCAGCCATGAGACTCAGCTGAGCACACCTTCATCCTGTAGGCAGAAATTTGGGCCCAAGTGGCTCTTTAGCAATGACTCTGTGGTTCTCATCCAGCAAGAACCACTGGGGGAGCTTAACGATCACAATTGGTTGAAATCTTGGCAGATGGCGGTAAGAGCTCTATTTACTTGGATAATTAAAATGGTGATGGATTTGCATGGCTGATTTCAAGATTTCTAGTCTGCAGATGACTGCCTTGTGGGGCAGATGGGGATGGAACCCCTCCTTGCTTTAGAGTATCTGCACCTGACTCAAGTTTCAGAGCGAAGGGAGCCAGGGAATATTCCCACAAAATGCTCCATCTTGAGTTGAATCTTCATCTTGAGCACTCTGACCCTCTTATGGAACTGTTCATCCCCTCAGGGAGATACTATCTTTCAGAAAGGCAAGGTCTGCTGACAAACTTAGAAACAAAGATTGTTTTCTTTCTTTGAATGGGACAGACACAGTTCTCTTGATTCTTCCGATACTGTGATAATTAATGATTGATCCCTTTGGATTTTATTGAGTGCTCTTTTTTTTTTTTTTAAACATGTGTTGTCTTATGAAATCTGTAGACTCTTCTGTAAGAGAGGCAGGGCACTGCAGCAGAAAAGGCATGGCACAGGCCTGTGTTCAAATCCCACCTTTGCCACTTACAGGCTGCATCCTTTTTTTTAACCTCTTAGCATCTTGATTTCCCTATCTGTAAAAGGGGGTAATGATGTCTACCTTTTGGAGTTATGATAGGGATTAATGATTTATACATGAAAAATGATGAATCATCTTTGGGCAGAGAGTAGCTTTCAAAATGATGATGGTTATTCATACCGATGTTTATAAAAGAGGAAACGGAAGCTCAGAGTGGGTACAGGGGTTTGCATAGTCCAGCCAGTGGTAGGTGACGGCAGTGAACCCACTGCTGCTGCTGCTGCCAAGTCGCTCCAGTCGTTTCCGACTCTGTGCGACCCCATAGACGGCAGCCCACCAGGCTCCCCCGTCCCTGGGACTCTCCAGGCAAGAACACTGGAGTAGGTTGCCGTTTCCTTCTCCAAAGCATGAAAGTGAAAAGTGAAAGTGAAGTCGTGCAGTCCTGTCCGACTCTTCGCGACCCCATGGACTGCAGCCTACCAGGCTCCTCTGCCCATGGGATTTGCCAGGCAAGAGTACTGGAGTGGGGTGCCATTGCCTTCTCTGAACCCACATGGCACCCTAAATCCCACCTGCCATGTTGCTTTTATTAATGGCACCTTTGCATCCCCCCAATTCCCTCTTGCTACATGATGGTCCAGGAAGCAACTCTGTTAGCAAATGCCACCCCTTTGTACTCCTGGCACATCTATAAAGTGAAGGCATTGCCACCGGTCCCTCTGCTTCTGATATTTGGAGTCAGAGCTGAGAGGTTAAGATCTGATAGGTAGGGATGGGGGTGCCATATTGGGGAATGTTGGGGTCTTTTTATGATTTCTTTTTTGAGAGAAAAGGAAGTGGAGCCACAGCATCTTTACAGCTTTTAAAGATAGATTGACCAAAATGTTGTCCTTGCTTGGCTGCCTTTTTACTATCACCCAGCCCACAGGGGGAGCCCTCTGCAACTGAATCAAATCATCATCATATTATGGAGTAACCATAGAACCTACTAATGTCATGACTTTCCCAGGGTGAATGTTATGTGTTATAATATCGTTGCGTAGCCTTAGCATTAGCATGTGAGGCTTAGTGACGTGGGCTGTCACCTGTGCCCAGTGTATCGCAGGTTCAAGAGAGAACCTCAGATACATGGGTAGTCCCCGCCCAAGAGAGAACCTCAGATACATGGGTAGTCCCCCCCCGCCCCCGCCGCCCAAGAGAGAACCTCAGATACATGAGTAGTTCCGCCCCCCCGCCCAAACTTTAAACTTTTTATTTTGTATTGGGGTGTAGCCAGTTAACAATGTTGTGATAGTTTCATGAACAGTGAAGGCACCCAGCCATAATATATAGATGTATCCATTCTTCCCAGGACCCCCTCCCATTCAGGCTGCCACATAACACTGAGCAGAGTTCCAGTACATGGGTGGTTTTAATGCTCCATGCTGAACTGCAAACCAGCATTGTATGTCCCACCCTCGGCATCTTGGCCTGAGGTAAAGTTAGAAAGATAGCCTAGCATGAGGGAGAGAGCACATTCACTCCAGGCAAGCAATGATTTTTAAAAATATTTGCTCTCTTCAGCAAATTCAAGGGGGTTTCCTAGCCCACGTATGGCCAACTGGAAGGAAAGCTGATCTTTTTTGCTTTTCATTTTCTCATCTTTATCAGCCTTAAAAGAATAAGGTTATATTCTTTGGAGAGCAAGAAGATGGGGAGAAGGGAGAAAGGATAAATAACAGGAGTGAAAGGATTGAAATAGATATTCAGACGAACCTTTGTTATTCATAACTCCAGTTAACCAAGACTGTCAGCGAATTTCACATACCCCCCAGCTACTATGGATCACATTATAAACTCTTCCAATTACCTGAAATCTCACTTAACTTAAATTTCAGCACATCCCCTAGGGCATGTAATAATCAAAGTTTGCCTGTCGAAAGTAATACTGGAGAGGGGAACCGCCATGGTAACTCTGAGAAAGATAAATCATTTTAAAAAAAAAAAAAAAGAGTCATCTTAGAGAATGGCATTAGAATCATTAGGTTACAGACTTGAAATTGCTGAACTGTTATCTAGAAATTACAGAGGCGAACACAGATTTAGAAAAAGACTGGAAATGCACAGGAAGCTGTACAGTTGCACATGGTTGGGAAGGACTCTCGTGAAGGCATGGGTTCCTGGTACGTGGCTGGGATTGCGGAGGCTGGAGGACTTCCGCCAAGTGAGCATCAGTTGTGTGGTCAGCCCCACATTGCATGGACCCTATAGATGCCCACACTCAGTCTGGGGAAGTTCTAAGTATATGTGTATCTCCAGGTGACAGTCCTGTATGTCCGTCTGGAGCAGCGATTCTGCAAGACCTCAGAGGATGGCAGTGCTGAATGGAATATATGCCTAGATGATGAAGGAAGTGCTCATTTTAAGTGATAAAAATGAGCTTAAATACAAAAACTATTTTGATAACTCTATAGGAGCTATCCTGTGCCCTCTCTGTACACATCAAGTTTATGTAAAACTGGTCTTTTTTTCGCCCCTAAACGTGATGCTAAAATGGGATTTAGAGATTTAGGTTTAATAATAAATTGATGGCTATCTTACTACAATTTTGTATTACAAATATCATATTTGTAGACAACATGTATATATTTTTTGGATTCATAGGAACTGAAATTCCTTTATTTCTCAAATATTTGGGGGGCACCCACTCTGGTTGAGGAGCTGTACTTGGCTCTGGAGAAGCAAAGGTGAATGAGGTGGACTCTTGACTGCAAAGAGGCCTCAGTCTGTGGGGAGGCAGGTGATGGTGATGCAACATATGGTGTTCTAATCAAGGGGTACCCAGAATGCTGTGTGACTGCCAGGCGCCAGCTCTTACTCTGCTCTGGGATGGCAGGGGGCTTCCCAGTCAGGGACTTGTGAGCTGGGGCCAGGAGCCGACAAGAGAGAGGTGAGGGAGAGCGAGTATAGGGTAGCAGTAAGTGGGACTTGATAGAATCATGGCTGGCAAGAAAAGTCAGGGAGGTGGATTGCAGCCAGATATCAAAGGGCTCTTGTTTGCCACTTCCTTTAATAGAAATATTTTTAAAGAAGAGTGACAGTACCGGATTTGTGGTTTTCAAAGGGAGCAGTACCTGGCCTAGACAGGTGAGCAAACAAATGATGATCCCAGCTAGGAATCACTGGGAATTCTGGGAATGGAGGGACTAGCTTATTTGAGGTTGGAGAAGTCATGTTGATTGTTGAATACTGTTTACCTGGCACTGCTGAGTGGATGGGGAGGAGGTATTCCTGGATGGGGAGAGAGGGTAAGGTAGGAAGAGGGTGATAGCAGAGTAAAGTGCAGCGGGGGACCAGGGAAGGAAATCCCTGTAAGAGTGAGCGCACTGTTGAGAAGTTTCTAAATTATTCCCGAACATGAACCCTTCAGCCATGTGTGTTTATCATCACACCAAGAAACCTTTCTGGAATAGCAGGCCATGTTCTTGTAGCAGCTAATGAGAGAGAGCTAACCCAATCCCATCAGTAAAAGCCACCAAGGACCACGAGGCACTGTTTGACAGAGAGGGTCACTTGGTGGAGAGGTCCCCTCCCTGACACCCCAGCTACCTTCATCTCTCTCAGCCATTATCTGGTTGTAAAGCCATCCAAATAGTAATGTAGTATGTCAGATAGTCATTTTATCATTATGATCTTACTTGTAGCAATTATGACTTGCTTTATTGCAGATAACAGTAAATGGGTAGATAAAAGTCACTCAGTGATGAAAACTGTGGGTCTGAGTTCTTAAGATGAGAAGCACAAGCTACCTTCAAGTATTTGTGTGGGGGCATGAATTAACATCAACAAATGAGCTATGAGCTCTGCTTTAAAATTGTAATTGAAATGCAATTCAAAAGAAATCTATTTTTGAGAGGATAATAAAAACATTTCATGGTATCTAATATACATGCCAAAAACTGGGCATATTTTTCCAAGTTTATTCCATTCATGTTTCACTGATTACCCAGTATACTTGGTGGGTGTGTGTTTTTCCTTCCTCCAGTTGGTAGGTGTATGTGCCCTGCAGCTGTGTAAACTTCACCACCATGTATGTATTTTTGTGTGTGTGTGATGAGTAGAGGCTCAAAGGTTAATTCAAATAAAAGTTGGTATTTAATGCCCACCATTTCTTTTTCAGCCTTTATTCATGAAGCACTAGAAGGCAAACCTTAGTGAGTCTGAGAAATAAGCTCAATAGAATGCATCTACTTAGGTGTATGTATGGTTAGGCCACTCAAGATGGCTGTGCTCTTGCCTTCTGTACAACCCCTGCCTGACCAGTGCCTGCTTCACCTACACCTTTCTCACCAGATTGACCTTCCTACATACTTGCCCCAGGCCCCAGCTAGTGACTGGTCTTATGTGTCCCTCTGCTAGTTTCCCTGGTAACCTGACATCACTTCACCCTATAACCGGCAGTCTTCCCCTCCCCCTGGAACGAGGCCTGTCACTAAGTCCTGCCTGCCATCTGCCGCACACCGTGGGGTGTTGCTCTAGGACCTTGCTTCAGACGAGTAAGCTCCCCATCCGTTAAACCACTGATGTCTCTGTTGCTGACTCCAGGGTCTTTACTTGGTCTTGTAGGCCTGCAGGGAGCTGCCCAACACTAGGTTATTTGTGGTGAACACTTGCTGTTTTCTCACTTCCCTGCATTCATTTCTCTTTCTCATCAGCACCCCAATTTGGAAGGTGTTACCACTGGATACGGTCTAGACAGACAGGTTGGAGGGATACAGTCTGGGTATCCTGTCCCCTGGGCCTAGAATGACTCGTGATCAGCTTTAGGCCAGTTGGAAACACTCTTGACCTGAGACATAAAGAATCTGAAACACAATGGAGTTCATTTCTACCCTGTTCAGTCACCTCTAACCTGGCCTTCTTTGCATTGAGACCTGGTGGTTCCTGGCCCTGCCTCCAGCCTCCAGAGCCACCTCACTGCCTGCCTGTTTCCAGGTCTTCTCTGTCTTCCTGGCAATTCCATGAGTCCCAGTATCCTTGAGCTTCCCTGGTGGCTCTGATGATAAAGAATATGCCTGCGATGCGGGAGATCTGGGTTCGATCTCTGGGTTGGAAAGATCCCCTGGAGAAGGCAAAGGCTACCCACTCCAGTATTCTTACCTGGAGAATTCCATGGACTGAGGAGCCTGGCGAGTTATAGTCCATGAATCGGACAAAGAATCGGTCTCAAGAATTGATCTCAAAGAATCAGACACGACTGAGTGACTTTCACTTTCATTTTTACTTTTTCATCCTTCCAACACATTCCTAGGAAAGAGTGTGGATTACCGTTGCCTGCAACCAAAGGATCCTAACAGATATGTGCAGAGAACAGTCTGCCTTCACTACTTATGACCTTCATGATGAAGATAAATTAACCTCTTTGGGCTTCGGTGTCCTTATCTCTAAAATGGGGCTGATCAAACAAGTTATTTCAGGGTTAAAAAAAAAAATGTTTAAAGCAGAGCTTTTGGCATGATTTGGAAACTAGTAATTTTCACTCAGTAGTGGCTGTTCCATTTACTCTTATAATCAAATAAAGGTCTTCTTCACATTATTATTATTCCTAACAGTGCCTGGCACATAGTAGACATTCAGAGACTACTGCTTTTTTTCCCTTCCCCTCTCTGAAAACAAACTTACCTTTTCTGAGGTAGAGAGCAAATATCCCTGGTGTGTATACCACACGAACTTGATAAGCAGAATCACACCCTGACTGAAGAGTGGAAATGGGGGCCTAAGGAGAACCCAGTGTGTATCCCTTGGCCCCACCCAGGTGACCAGAAAGTGGGGCATTTGCCAGTGCCCTGTTCAGCTCAGCCCTTTGGAACATGGCTGGGTGGCCTTGTGACCCATTTCCCAACCCCTCATGTGATTGTGATACCAGCTGCTAAGGCTGAGGCTAAGCCCATGCATGCATCTGGTTGCCTAGGTAGCACCTTGCTTATCAATATTGCATTATGCAAGGTGATCACAGACCCCTACATTAAGAAATAGCAAAGCCAGTGTGTTCTTTGTGGGCCTGACAGTTCAGATCAAAACAGGATTCAGAGGTGTGTCTTCAAAGGGGGCCCCGAACCCCAGATCCTTCCCCTCCCCCATGGGCTTGGTAGCCAGTTCTACCCAAGCTGTAGAGTCCAAGATAATGTACACTACATGCTGTCAGAACAAAACCGTCTTTCTAAAAGGATTCTTAATGTCACTCCTCTATGCAGAAACCCTTGGGGCTCCTGCCTGCTGAAAGAATGAAATCTGAACTCGTCAGCAACACTTCCAGGCCCTTTCTGACCCGGCCACCATCTATCTCTCCTTCCATCTTCATCTCACACAGCTTTTATCCCCACCTCTCCACTGGAGCCAGCCCTGGGTGCTGCTTGCTGTGCTGACAATGTGTCTTCCTGCTGCTCACCTTTGTGTTTCTCTGTGGCTGTTTCCCTGCTAGGGGTATTGTTTTCCCATCACCACTCCTGTCACAACTCCATATATCCCCAGACAAAATTTATCCATCTACTTATTCTTCAGAATCCATTTCAAATGTTCACATCTTCCTCCAGCTCTTTGAGTACCTTCTTTGATCACTTGGCTCATGATAAAAATAGTAGTAATAACAATGAAGGTGGATACAGCACTTACTATTTTAAATGTTTTACATACGCAAGTGCTTTTAATGCTCACATCTGCCCTGTGAAGATACTTTAATTATACTCATTTAATAAATGGTATAACTGAGGCACAGAGAGGCTGAGTAATTGATAACTAGTGAGTGGTAAAGCCAAGATTTGAATATAGGCATTCCAGCTTTTTCTGCCATGCTGTCAGCTGTTACTCTGAACTGCTTTTCTCTGTGTTCTGGGAGTTTTGTTTTTGCTTCTTTATAGCATTTAACATATTATACAGTTAGTAACTATTCATGAATGATGATGAGGCTACTTACTATCATCTATTATTATCTCTTTTCTTATAATAATAATTATTATTACTATAAAAAGTACTAGGCACTATTCTAAGTTTATAGGCATTTGTGACTCCCTAGCCAGGAACGTGTGCCTTAATTAGGTAATGTGAAAATGGTGCTAAACTTGGAATGAGAAGAATCCTCAGTTTAGATTTTAGCTCTGGCATCTACTTGCCAGCCTTGGATAAGTCAATTTACTATTCTGAGTCCCAGCTTCCTCATTTATATAATGATGGGCTTGTCTTAGACCATCCCTGAGGTCTTCACTAGCTATAAGTTTGAGAATCTGTAAAATGGGTCCAATATCACATGGGTCACAGGTGTGTTGAAGATGTAGTAAGATTAAGTTTTCTCATTCATTAGCCATATACCATGTGCTGTTCTTAGCTTTGGGGATCTGGATAAAACATCACATTCTTGCTGCTATGGATGTGGAGATGTTAAAAGTAAATCAATAATTAGTCCTATAACTCAAGGTCAAGTGGTAAGTACTATGAAGGAAGGTAACACAGTATAAGGAGATTGAGAATCTCTTTCCTAAGAAGGAGACATTACAATAGAAATTTGAATAAAACCAGGGAAGAAGCCACGCAATCCAAGCAGAGAGCAGTGCAAAGGTCCTGAGGTTGGAATTGGCTTAATGTGGTCAAAGCTAGCAAGGAGACCAGTGAAGATGGAGAGCACTGCGCAAGGGGGAATAGAAGGACTTTGGACTTTGTTTCAGTGTGATGTGAGCTTTTGAACCACCATTTGGCACCATGTGTTTTCATTTGAAAAGCATCTTTCTTGTTACTATTTGGAAAATAGAGGTGGGTAGAACGAGGAAGTAGAAATAGGAGGCTAGGGCCACAGTCCAATCAAGAGATGATGGTGACTTGAAGGAGGATGATAAGGGTAGAAGTGGGTGAGAAGCATTTGAATTCAATATGTCTTATGAAGATAGCACCCATAGGATTTGCTGATGAATACACGAGGGCTGGGAAAGAAAAGGAGGCAAGGGCGAGTCCAGGGTTTTCATGGAAAACCAAATATGGTTTGGTTTACCAACAGGGCAGGTCTGGAGCAGGGCAGGTCTGAGAGAATATCAAGGGCTCATTTAAAATGCCTCTAAGATGCTCAAATAGAGGTACACATTGGCTAGCAGAGCAGGAATACAGGGGAGTGGTCTGAGCTGGGATATCAATTTGGGTAAAATCAGCACAGAGATGACAGCGAAAGTCATTGGACTGAACGAGATTGCCTTGATGCAGGGTTGTTAGGGATAGAATTGGAGTTAGCCAAGAGGGCTAGGCCTGAGTTACGACTTAGACAATTATGAGTTCGACTGCTCTTTGAAAAATAAAGTGTCTTATGCCCACGATTCAGCTGGTGAATACCCCAGTGTGGTGAACTGACTATCATCTGACACTCCACTAGCAGAGCTCTTGGGAACATGGACTTGGCTGAACACTGAGTAGGACTGTAGGTGGCCTCTGCCTCTTCAGCCACTCCCCGTGAAATGCGACTGAAAAGGCCCCGGGATAGCAAGCCCAGAGATACATCCACACACCTAGGTACCCCTATCTTCGACAAAGGAGGCAAAAATATGGAGAAAAGGCTGTTTAACCAGTGGTTCTGGGAAGTCTGGTCAACCACCTGTAAAAGAATGAAACTAGAACACTTTCTAACACCATACACAAAAATAAACTCAAACTTGACTAAAGATCTAGATGTAACACCAGAAATTATAAAACTCTTAGAGAAAAGCATAGGCAGAACATTCTCTGACATAAATCACAGCAGGATCCTCTATGACTGACCTTCCAAAATAATGGGAATAAAAACAAAAATAAACAATGGGACCTAATTAAGCTTCAAAGCTTTTGCACAATGAAAGAAACTATAAGCAAGGTGAAAAGGCAGCCTTCAGAATGGAAGAAGATAATAGCAAATGAAACAACTGACAAAGAATTAATCTCCAAAATATACAAGCAGCTCATGCAGCTCAATACCAGAAAAATGAATGACCCTATCAAAAAGTGGGCCAAAGAACTAAACAGATATTTCTCCAAAGAAGAAATACAGATGGCTAACAAACACATGAAAAGATGCTCAACATCACTCATTATCAGAGAAATGCAAATCAGAACTACAATGAGGTATCATCTCATGCTGGTCAGAATGGCTGTGATCCAAAAGTCTACAAAAAATAAATGCTGGAGAGGGTGTGGAGAAAAGGGAATCCTCTTACACTGTTGGTGGGAATGCAAGCTAGTACAGCCACTATGGAGACCAGTGTGAAGATTCCTTAAAAAACTGGAAATAGAACTACCATATGACCCAGCAATCCCACTGCTGGGCATACACACCAAGGAAACCAGAATTGAAAGAGACACGTGTACCCTAATTTTCACTGAAGCACTGTTTACAACAGCCAGGACATGGAAGGAATCTAGATATCCACTGGCAGACGAATGGATAAGGAAATTGTGGTACATATACACAATGGACTATTACTCAGCTATAAAAAAAGAATGCACTTAAGTCAGTTCTAATGAGATAGAGGAAACTGGAGCCTATTATTCAGAGTGAAGTAAGTCAGAAAGAGAAACACCAATATGGTATATTAACGAAATATATGGAATTTAGAAAGATGATAACAATGACCCTATATGCAAGACAGCAAAAGAGACACAGATATAAAGAACAGAGTTTTGGACTATGTGGGAGAAGGCGGTGGGATGATTCGAGAGAATAACATCGAAACATGGGTATTACCATATGTAAAAGTGCAAGTTCGATGCATGAAGCATGGCACTCAAAGCTGGTGTTCTGGGACAACCCAGAGGGATGGCGTGGGGAGGGGGGTTCAGGATTGGGGGACACATGTACACCCATGGCTGATTCATGTTGATGTATGGCAAAAACCACCACAATATTGTAAAGTAATTAGCCTGCAATTAAAATAAATCATTTTTTTAAAAAGAAAAGGCCCCAGGAGGGCTGCCTGTCTTCCAAACAGGGTCTCAAATACTATGAATTAAAATGGTTTTCAGTTACACAATTATCTCTAAGAGTGTCTTGTTAAAAATATGGTTTGACCCAAGAGAGGTGATTTGTGGAACTGCTAATAATTTAATTGGTACCAATACAGAATATTAAAAAGAATCTGAAATTCATAATTAAGAGCCCTAGTTTGAACTGACAGTTGTTAGCATTGTGACTTTGAAAAAGACGATTAATCTCAGCTATCTTGTCTATAAAATGGGGAAAGCAGTTTTTGTTAAAATTGCCATATAATGTTGCCTATCAAACGAGAGTCTCTGGGAAAATGTTTTGTAAGCTTTAAGTGCTGTAAAAAAATAATGCCTTCAGTTTTGAGAATGTTTCCAAAGCCAAATATTAACATCATACCTTGCATTTCAAGCTCCCAGTAATCTCATTGAGGTAGGCAGCTGCTGCTGCTACTGCTGCTAAGTCGCTTCAGTCGTGTCCGACTCTGTGCGACCCCACAGATGGCAGCTCACCAGACTCCTCCATCCTTGGGATTCTCCAGGCAAGAACACTGGAGTGGGTTGCCATTTCCTTCTCCAATGCATGACAGTGAAAAGTGAAAGTGAAGTCGCTCAGTCGTGTCCGACTCCTAGCGACCCCATGGACTGCAGCCCACCAGGCTCCTTCGTCCATGGGATTTTCCAGGCAAGAGTACTGGAGTGGGGTGCCAGAGGTAGGCAGAGCAGGTATTAATTAATCCGAGTTGCACCTCAACCCCAAAGAACTGGTTAATTCTATTACATAATGGCTTTACCCCCCAGCTACATTCTTGCCTCTCTTGCTGTCTTTCACTAAATATTTGTTGAATGAATGAATAAATGTATGGAGTAACTTATTGTAGAAAAGTCATTTCCAAACTTTAGAATGGCAGTCCACAGAATATGTTGAAAATATGCATAGAAAGTGTGTTTGTTCCTACACACATATTAACAGACAAAAGTTTCATGAAATAATACTTAATTTACTGCATGGGATCACGCTATTTTCTGTTCTATTCTGGTTTTGTTTTTGTTTTAAAGAAAACGAGGGTAGCAGCTGAATTGAGTTCATTACACAAACTGATGTATTGTGACCCACAGTTTGGAAGACACTGTTACGGAAGATGCTGGCAGCTGGGAACCTTGTTCTTTGCAATTGGGCAAGTCACTTGGGTTATCTGGGAGGTTTATCCCTGCTCCAGTGTTCATGCTAATTTTCAAGAATAAAGGCATTATGAGGTGATGGGAATAGGCATGTAAGCATTGTGACAGCTTGAACATTTACTGCATGTAATGTATTTTCAGTTTTTCCTTGCCTATATAAGGAAATAAAAAAATCGAATAATGTCCTAGGTTTGGATAATTAACTGTTTGAGAAAGATTTGATTTTCATCACAAATGTGTCTTTGAGACTATATAGAGATTTGCAAGGGTGACTTTGAAATAAAAGGCAGTTTCTGTATCTGATATCCTTGGCCCCCAGATATGTTTCTGAGGCAGGATTTTTGGCATCTGAAAGGAAATGCAGTAAGTGAAGTGTATATTGTGTATCAGCCCCAGTAGACTTCTGGGCGGCAGCAAATAATCAAACACATTGATTTGTCTTCAGCAAATGTATGAATATTCACAATCTGTGGCATAAGACAGTAAAAACCCTCACATCAGCTGAGGTCACTAACAAGATGTGAACACGTTTTCAGTTTTCAAAACTTTGGGCGTTTCAGAAAAACCCATAAGGGATTGTGGAAATTACGTCTTGTTATCCAGGTATCATGTTTTTCCTTCTCAAAATCCCCAGGACCATTTATCCATTTAGGAGACCAAATGCTTGGCTTGGTGCCTAACACATTGAAAGACACCCAGAAAATATTCCCTGAATGAATGATTGAGACCAACTACAATTTATAGAAAATTGTTGCAACCAAGCCTTTTGAGAAAACAGCCTCTAGTCTTATCCCATTTCCTTTAAGTGGATGGAAACCTTGTTGCCTCTACTTGGCTCCCTCACAAGGAGCAGAGGAGAGGGATGCTCATGAATTCTTTATTTTTTCCTTCTTCCTTCAGGCCTTGTATCTAGTTTTAGAAGGGGGTGGGTGAAGAGATTCTAAACATAAAAGGAGCCAAATTTAAAATTCCCCTTTCTTAGCTTCCCTATGCTGAAAATACCAACTAGATGTAGTAACCAACTCCATGAGTATTCTGATTGTTTTTTCATGGAATGCTTGGTTTGTCAGAAATTGGGGTTTCACAAGCTTGGCTATACAAAGACTTGGGTTCAGATTCTAGCTCTACTAAACCCTTAGCATATAACATAAACTCTTTCAGTCTCACTTTCTCATTTAGGAAATGTACATTGAAATAACACAGTAACTCCACTGCAGTGCTGTGGGGATTAAAGGAGATCATCCGTGGAAAGCATTTGACATAAAACTTTGGTTTTGTTGTTGCTAACAGCAATAATAATAGTGATAATATCAGTCCTCCTCATCATTGTGGTAACTCAGTAGAAGCACAGAGCAGGGCAGATTTGATCTCCCCAATCTGGCTACCCTCATCCTTTGCTATGGATCGTGTTAGTCAGGATGGGCTAAGATGTGCTCTGATAACAAACACCCCCAAATCTTTGTATCTTAACGGTACAAAAGTTTATTTCTGGATCACACAGATTACTCTGTGGACCCAAAAGATTCTTCAGAGCAGTTGTCTGCTGTGGTTCCATGATCCAAGTTGTGCTGGTGATTCATACCTTGACCCTCGGGATCTTCCACCCTGGAACTGCCTCGTAGTCCTCTGGTTCCCCTTTACTGTATAAAGCAAGTTACATGGTTCTGCCTTACTCCAAAGCAATGGGGGGAGAACAGTCCGGCCAGATGCCTGGAAGTAAAGAAGAACGAGAAATACTGGCGAGAGGCACTAACGACGACCACGCAGACATTTAGCCTTTTCTCACTCTGTCGTAGATGGTTATCACAAACACAGTGTTTATTGCTTTGGCCTGAGCACCCTTTCCAACCAGGTGGTTATCCTGAAATTACTGCTGCAGGTGATCTTTAGAAATCATTGAGCTAACTCTGCCCTAGGTGAGGTAGAGGAGGCACTTTCTAGGCACCAGAAGTGAGTCATGCCTCCTGGGTTGGAGCCCCACCCCCAAGTGTTCTCCCCAGCACCCTGCACCCCAGTGATACTGGATGGGATGTTGAAATCATGGGTTCCTCATGTTAGGAGGCACTCTGGGGAACCCTGCTCATTTTCCAAGAGTGGAAACTGAGACCCAGGCAGCATGAGTTTGTTTTGTTTCCTGTTTTCTGGAGCTTTCCCAGGGTCCCCAAATTCATGATTACCCCATCACTTAACCTACATCTGGACAGAGGCCTCCTGGCTCTGCCTGGTCGTTTTCTACTGTCCACCGCTTCCACCAGCCATACTTATCCTCCTTTAGAAGCGGAGACGCCCCACACGCAACGACTGGCTTGTCTCGCTTTCTGTTCTATTTCCGGTCCCTTGTAAGGCTGAGGCTGGACCTGTGCATTCCCTGGTTGTTCAGAGCGACCCATGGAGGAGGATCTTCAGCACCTCTTTCTTTCTTATCATTTGTTTTTTGTTTCCAATTGGAGGGACAGAAAATGGGACCATTTAGCAGTTGCTACCACAGGGACTAAACTGTCACCATTTTAGAAGAATGAGAAATTCTGTCTCATTCCCCAGTACACCCCACCCCCACCCCCAAATACCTCCCAGAGTTTCTATTGATATTTTAATGAGACTGCATGTAGAAGCTCTTTGGCCAGATGGTAAAATATGGTCCCTGCTTGTACTTGTTCAGAACCCCTCTGTGCTATAAAAAGGGGGCTCAGACAACCCTGAATGGCTCTGAGACTGAGGCTTGCCTGGAAATTCTGGGCTGCAGCTGGCCTTTCAGTCCCTCCAGACTATGTTCATTGTTTCTAACTTCACAGTGGGAAGCTGAGGCCTCCAGAGCCTGGGTTTTCAAAGTACAGGTGGAGTAAGAATCACCTGTGCCATGTGCTAATAGCAGACTTCTGAGCCAACCACCAGAGATTGACGATTTGGGCAATATGTGAGCTGGGGGTGAGCAGTCTGAGCCCAGGCTCAGAAATCTGCATTTTCACAAGCGTCCCAGGGTAACATAGAGCAGGGCTCTTGTTGATGCCAGTGCACCAAGGTGGCAGAACTATAGAGGAGGTGTCCCATCTTCAGCCAGAGCAACAACACTGGAGCTATTTTATAAATAAGGCTTAAGCCTAAGGCTTGTTCTGCTGATAGAAACAAATGACATGGAATAACATTTTTGCAATTCACTATTCTAGACCACAGTAAGCAGAAGAAAGAACCATCCAGCAGTGGCTTTCTCAAGACCAAACTTGAAGTGGCTTCATCTTTATACAGAATGGGTTTCTTACGCTTTGATGAAATTTATAATTGTCTTGTTTTCCACACCCTAAACACAGCCAAACAGCAGCAATGCTGCTCCTCAAATCCTTGGTCCCTGGGTCTTAGGCACCTCTGTGCCTGTTTGCTACCAAGTGTCTTAGACAGAGAGGGAATGGATGTCTACTTCTGCTCTTTACAGCTTCCAAGGCCCAGTTTGTGTCATGCTTTGGGAGAGAAGCGGCTTCTCTCTTGGACCCTCACAGACTGCAGTTCAAGGTTAGGGAAATTGAATTCCATTTTGCCAGTAAGTGGTGGCCCTTACCTGGTCGCCTTCAATAGACCAGATGTGACTCTAACCTTGCCTGCTTCAGCTTATAACATCTACACATGATTGTGATCTTCTTCCCCAAAGTGGGAAGAATCGGAGTATATGTGGGCCCTTAGCTTTGGATCTGAAGGGACAAAGGCTGTCTTTGTGCCATCAGTACTAACACCACTGCCAGCCGAGGCTGCTGATCACAGGCAAAGAACTGAAGGCACAAGGGTAGATCTGTTAAACTGTGTGTAAATGGTATTTTTTCCTGTGAAATCTCAATACCTCCCTGAGGACACTGCTGTTCAGATTTTTGAGCTACTCTTCTCTGATATTTACACGTCGGGGATTTTACTCTTGAGAAATCACTGTGGCAACAGAACCATTTGCCTCCACGAAGACGATGTCGAAGTCTTAAAATCTGGGACGTTTTAAGGCAGGATTCCAAGCTCATTACTGCCTGGAATAAGATTCATCCAAGGTGGAAGTGTCCTCTCTTAAAACTCAAATCATCTCAGAATGGCTTTTCTTTCCCCTTTGTTTTTGAAGCTAAGCAATTACTTTTTTTTTTCTTAAGGAAAAAAAATGTGCTAATGCACAAAACTCTCTTTTACCCCTTTCATTTATTTGAAATTGAACTTAACAAAGTCAGTTCCAAGCAAGCACTATATATGAGTAATGCTTTTTGTCCATAAAAGAGCATTGACTCGAATGGTATGGGAGTGCTGATCCTCTGTCTGCTTTGTGTGAGCGTCCGTAATGACAAAGTGCTCATGTCAGAGTGTATAATGAAACTATAAATTGTTTTCATGAATGCTCTGAATTTGGTCTTTTACGGGGCAAATTCAAAAGGTATTTAGTGCCACATCTCACATATGTGAATAACACCAGACGGTACAACAGACCCAGTTAAAAGGACAGAATCCCAGTCGGGCTTCTGGCCCAGGTGGTGGGTGATTGTCAGGTGAGGGTCTGTCATAGTGGGGGGAATGGGGCGATGGAGGGACGAAGATATCCTGCAACTCTGAGGAAGAGTTCCAGCAAGATGGAACTTGACTTTGAGGGGATAATTTAGTGTGACTAAAATACTTCACTCATAAAATTGGTCTCTGGGTGGTGGGTATCTGCACTTGAATCCTAGAAAAAAGTGCACACCTCTGCCTGATTTTAGTGAACAAAAACTCTCAAGCGAGAAAATGTCTGCTAGGTTGCATGGGCCGGTGCAATCTATTGTAGTAATGTATAGTTTGATCAAATTATTTTTATTACATTTTTTGTATTTTTTAAAATTATAGAAACCATATAGGTGTATTCTAGAACATTTGGCAAACATAAAAAAAGTATAAAGATTAAAGAAAACATGCAAATAATTGTGCTACCAAGAGATAATTATTAGTAGTATACAGAATTTTTACTAAATTTGTGTTACGTTATTTTGTAAAATTTTAATAGAATTTTACACAGTCTTATCAGGATATATAAATGCCTTTTGAAACAAAATTTGGCATCCTGTTATCTATTTAACTATGGAATTGTTTAAAAGGATTGTGCTCTTTAACTTACCAATTATTTTCCCTGTCTCAGTTGGCCAAACTTCATGAACGTCCACGGTTCTGGTTCTGTCACAAGGGTACTGTGTCCGGTACTTTAGCAGCTTTTGGGCTCACGTGTCATTGAATGACAAATGTCTCTGGGTATATGATCTCTGAAGGCAAAAAGCAACAAAGCAAAATCAACCCTGCGGAGTGTGTGAACTCCAACGCAGGTGAAAGGAGGGCGGCTTGATGACAGTTCTGAGTCACGTGGGTGTGTTTATTCTGCAGTACCTGGTGTGTAAAAGGAAGCTGGAGAGTAAGAAGGAAGCCCTGCTGATCCTTTCCAAGGAGCTGGACACATGCCAGCAGGAAAGGGACCAGTACAAACTCATGGCCAATCAGCTTCGAGAGCGTCACCAGTCCCTGAAGAAGAAGTACCGCGAGCTCATCGTGCGTATTACGTTATGGTGATGTCCCTGTTCCCTTACGGAGATAGAAAGAGGGGCTTTAAACATGCGATCTCTTCTAAAGAGGGCTGAATCCAGACAGTTACCAACTGGAAAGACATGAAAGTCATCAACCCTACTTCCTCCACACCCAGTACCATTTGATACTGGTTGATAAGTATATGCTTCTGGATACTTGCTCTGGCACCCGTGAATGTACACACATACCTGAATGTGTCTGCGTGTGCCTTATTTACTTATTAATGAATTGTATGAAGGGTTTATTTTTCTGGAGAATTCATGTTATAAATTGATTCTAATACAGAACCCACTAACGAGCTGCATGCGGTTATTTAAGTTTCATTTTGAATTAATTAGAATTAAATAAAATTGAACACTCAGACTAGTCATATTTCATGTGCTCAATCGCTATAGTTGGCTGGGGCTACCGTATGGGATTGTGTTTATATAGAACATTTCCATGCTGGCTGCTATATTGGACAGTTAGCTGTGGGACATGTCCCTCATTGCAGAGAGTCCTATTGGACAGCTTTATATAAATGTTACTCTAAAACTTGCTCTTTTCGCTCAGCACTTTATTTTGGACATGTCTCTAGGCCATATATACAGATTTAACTCATTAAAAAATATTTGCATAGTAGTATTGCCATAATTTTTAAACCTTTCCCTCTCCTGGGCAATTAGATTTTCTCTAGTTTTCATATGGCACAATTTTTAAGGATGCAAATTAAAATGAATTGGAGGATACCAACTGCATAGTGCTATTTTGCATTCTCACTTCGTTTTTTCTCACTTATGCCATCTCTTTTTTAAGTGCTGACACTATTGCTTACGTTTAACCAGCTTTGCTGGGGTCATTGAATTGTCCTCAACAGAAATACAATAGAAAGATTCCTAAGGTTAAAGTAATGTTGACTTACATGAGGACTGCATCAGATATAGGAATACTGTTTCCTGAGCATTTATCATTTACCTGAGATATTTATGTATTCCCAGATGGCACATGAGGGAGAGAAATTAAATCCTTTTAAGACAAAAATCTGATAGGGCTATAAGTTCTCAGTTAGTTTTCTTGTATTTTGGGCATATCCTGTCCCCAAATTGTTCTGCCTATAGAGAAAATTCAAGTGTGTATGTATATGCACGTGCATATGTGTGTCCGTTACTATTACCTTGAATCTAATTATTTAAAAAAGGAACACAAACCAAATGAAATACTATTTGTTTAGTCTGCTCAAAAGTAATTTTGATAAATCTAAGTAATGAATTTATTTGGCTCACATAGGTTTAGAAAATATATCAGTTCAGTTTAGTCACTCAGTCGTGTCCGACTCTGCGACCCCATGGACTGCAGTACACCAGGCTTCCCAGGCCATCATCAACTCCTGGAGCTTGCTCAAACTCATGTCCATCAAGTCAGTGATGCCATCCAACCATCTTATAGAAAACATATAAATTGGTCCTAATTGAAAGTGATTCTTCAGAGGTTTTCCCAAAATAACTCTGGTTCAGTTTACAGTTACCAGTTTTTAAAGTATATTTTAGTTTGGTTCAGAACATTGCTGGTTGCAAGGGGCAGGAGTGTGGAGGGTCTGAATTTAGTTCATAGTTCAGTACAGTTCCTTGAAGCTACATATATCTGATTTTTTAAGAAATAAAATGTAACATTGGTTTCTTTGTAGGATGGAGATCCATCACTTCCCCCTGAAAAGAGGAAACAGGTAAGACTTTCTCCTGATCTTTGGTAACTCTCAGGATGTTTGTATTGATGTCTTACAACAACTGGAGGATCAGGGAATCCCAAAATGTGTAGAGAAATCTTTTAATTTCTCAGAGGTGTTTGTATTACTGGGGGAAGTGTGGTTCAGAAACACTGACTACAAAGAGGAGCTAAGGGTTGGGTGAAGGGGACACAGTGAAGTCTAACAGGATAGAAGAGGACACCCAAGTTGACCGTGTTCCCTTTCAACAGGGGACCCTGTTGAAAAACCACGAGTTGAGGGCACACTGCTAGCGGGCTTTAGCTCACTGTTCCATGGATGAATGCCATTCTGCCACTTGAGACTTTTAAAGACATCTTCCCAGCAAAACTCATAAGCCATTTATGTTCTCTCCTAAATGCTAACCAGCATTGTTTATTGATGAATCCATTTCCCACAGATTGTAGGTGCCTACTTTTATCAATGAACAAATCCTTATCTTGTATATATGTGTGTGTGTGTGTGTTTCTGGACTTTCTGTTTGTTCCATTGAGCTTCCTGTACCATCCTATTTGTACCACATTATTCTGTTTTGTTTATACTTTCAATACCTATTTGGGCTATTATCCTTAGCTTTGCTCTTTCTTTTCAGATTTCTTTTTTTTTTTTTAATATAACTGACAAATATTTTATCAAGTCCTCCTCTGATCCCCACCCCACCCAAACCCATTCCTGGTGGTATTTTGATTGGAGTTTTCTTAAATTTATAGATTGATGTAGGGACAGTTAACACTTTTATAGCATTATGTCCAGGAATATCATACATCAAATTTTTAAAATCCAGTTGCATGCATACATATATATATTGCTTTTTTCAAAGATATCTTGTTAGCTGTTTCCTTAACTTCACAGTTTTCTATACTGACACACCCTGACTGGTAGCCTTTCATGGGCTTGAAGGTAGCCTGGATGATGGTGATATTAATGCTATGTGTTCCATGTTATGGGAAACCCTCTGCACCAGAGCAGGGCTTCAAAACTGGTGGATGAAAATAAGGACTCAGGAATTGTTTGCTGTCCTCAGAGCTGTAGTGGCTCAGCCAACATCCTGTTTTTGTTCATTGATCATATACCTGGCACAGCATATAAACACGTAAGCTTCATAACTGTGTAAACTGTAGACACACACACACACAACATTTACCCTTAAATAACAATTCGGTCCTGCGGTTACCCTTTCAGGCATTCAGTTCTGGTCACTCCCATATTCCTTTCCTATTTTATTTGATTATTTTGTAATGCTCCAGCTTTGAGCTAATATCAGATTCTTCTATGGAGCTAATTGATGTTTTTTTCCTAAACAAAATGATGTGTAAATTTATCATAAATGTTTTAAAATTGGGATCCTTAGTGTGGGATCACTTATGTTTTTGTTTTTGGTGTCTATGAGCTGTCATCTTTGCTGCGATTTTAGGGTTTGTTAGTATTCATGAAGGAGTTTTACAGTGTAAGTGAATTCACGTTCCGTGACTTTATAATAAAAAATTTACATTGACTGAAGAGAATCTGATGAATTCCAGTAAGTCTGTCAAGCTGCATTCTTACAACTCTGGGGAAACAAACAGGTTCAATGTCCTAAGTTCTGGTTTTGTAGCTTTTAATATGGCATTTAGTTTCTGTCCCTTTAGGATTTAGTGTGGTGGTTTGAGCTTGGGCTCTGCACCCTTCCTGCCTGTGATGGATGACATAGAACGGACTGGGGTACCAGTGACAGACATTCTAAACTGCTCAAACAGTAAAGAAATCGATACCCTTGCATAACCGCAAGTTGAGAGGTAGTGCGGGTCTCAGATGCTGCAGTGTCATGTACTCATTCTCTTTTCTCTACCATACTTATCAAAGAAAAATACAGTAAATCAAATCTTGGATTTCAGATGGACCATGAACACCTTTTTAGTATAAGAGTGTGGGACTTTCCTGGTGGCTCAGACGGTGAAGAATCTGCCTGCAATGCAGGAGATGTGGGTTCGATCCCTGGGTCAGGAAGATCCCCTGGGGAAGGAAATGGCTACCTACTCCAGTATTCTTACCTGGAGAATTCCATCAACAGAGGAGCCTGATGAGCTACAGGGCGTGGGGTTGCAAAGAGTCAGATACGACTGAGCGACTAACACTTTCAATTTCATGTATCATGCAATAATATTTACTTAACTAAAACAATATTGACTGTTAATCTGAAGTTCACATTGAGCTGGGAATCGTATATTTTATCAGACTATTCTATCACTGTGCCCATTTTAACATCAGTTTCTTCTTGAATTTAGCATCAGCTTTCTCCTGAGGCCAGTTCCTATAAGCAGGAAAGACCGAAAACCCAGCCCTGGAATATAAGTCCTTCCCTCCAGTCTCACTGGGCCAATGTAGGACATGCTCTCCTTCCTGGTCTGTTAATATTCACTGCTAAGTCGCTTCAGTCATGTCTGACTCTGTGCAACCCCATAGATGGCAGCCCATCAGGCTCCACCATCCCTGGGATTCTCCAGGCAAGAACACTGGAGTGGGTTGCCATCTCCTTCTCCGTTAATATTCACTGGGAGGATACTATTCATTAATTGGCTTAGATTAATCACCTGGGATAGAAGGGCAGTGATACCCACTAAACTAATCATGTGCCTTGGGAAGTTTCCTTTCTGGGCCTGAGACTTGGTGTTTCCATCTACAAAATGGGAATAAATATGGTGCCCACTGCATGGTGTGGCTGTGAGAAACAAATGAGATAACTAAAGTAGAGTCTTCAGCACAGTGCCTGGCACAGGGTGAGGATCAATAAATATTTATCATCCTCTCCCCCTCCTGATCATCCCTTTCTTTTCTAATCAACTGTATATTTGTGTGCCTTTGTCAGGACTCTTCTGGTTACACTTGGAAACTTGAAATAGCTTGGGCCAAAGAGGAAGTTACTGGCTCATAGAACCTCAGAAGGGTTGGGTGAGCAGCCACCTTGGGAGGCAGAAATACAGCCAGGCCTCAAGACCAGCTACCACCAGCACTCAGGGGCCCCCAGGTTTTTCTTCTGCCTTCAGCATTCTCTGGGTCAGCTCTCATTTCTTTTTCTGGACCTGCTTTCTCTATAGAATAGGAAACATGACTGCTGACCACATAAGGGCTACAGATCCCACGTCTTTGATCTCTAGGAAGAAGCTGCTCCCTGAGTCCCAGGAGATAGCTCCCCTAGGCCAGGCTCAGTCCAGGAGTCCACTTCAGGGTCAACTGGGCATGGCCAGGCATACTGTAGATATAAGGCAGCTTCTGCTGTTGTCATGGTGACAGGATGCTGGGTAGACTGTGTCTTAACCATCTGCTCTACGTGCCTTCCTGAGACAGTCTTGGAATGACAAATCGTAATGATGGCAGCCAGTGTTTTTGAGTGCTCATCCTTGCCATATCAGACCCTATGCCCAACATTACACCTTGGAGGATCCCATTTAATTCCCACACCACCATGGGAGGTGGGTTATTATTATTATTGCCATCAGACAAACTAGGAAATTGAAGCCAGTGGCAGTTAAGTAAATTACTGAAGGGAAATAACATAAGGAATTGGTGATGGAGAAAGAGTATAAAGTCCTGCAGTCTACTCAGAGCTCATTCTTAGAGCCACCATGGTTCAGTAAGAGTTTATGGAACACCTTATGTGTATCCTGTGCTGATTAGACACTAGGAACACAGGAGTGAAAAAAGTCAGACCCAAATCCTTGAGCGTGTGAAACCTAAACGGCTCAAGAGCATTGTCATTTGCACCTCTTGTCCTGGCATAATTTTATTTTTACGTAAGATTTTTTTGATGTGGTTGTCCTACTCTTTTTTGTGAGCAGCCTGCCAGGCTCCTCTGTCCCTGGGATTACCCAGGCAAGAATACAGGAACCGGACCATTTTGAAAGTCTTCATTGAATTTGTTACAATATTGCTTCTGTTATACACACACACACACACACACACACACACACACACACACACACATATAGAGATAGACCAGGAGGCATGTGGGATCTTAGCTACCCAACCAGGGATGGAATCCACACCCCTTGCTTTGGAAGGCAAACTCTTAACCACTGGACTGCCAGGGAAATCCCTGTTCTGACATAATTTGTATTAGTGCTCCCTTCTCTCTCCAGAGTGTCTTGATTTGGATGATAAATAATATAGTTACCTTAAGTTACCTAAGCATCACAGTAGAGATGCTGAGAGCAGACAATAAACAAAATAATTAAAATATATAGGATGTTAAATGGTTTAGTCGGTGCAATGGAGAGAAAAATATAGCCCAAAGCCAGGGAGGGAATTCTGGCTTAGTAATGGAAAAAATGTCTTGATAAACAATGGGGGGAAATGGTTCTAGTATTTGTGGGAAAATTCTTACCTGTTTAAAATATAGGTTTTCAAATTTTGTTTACCTTTAGTTGATTTATAAAAGTATGCTGTTGGTTTTTGGATGGGCAAGGGTGTTCAGATGCCCTCTTCATTAGCTCAGTGTGGGGAAGAAAATGCACTGTTGAATTTGCAGGTGCTGGTTACAGTGAAACTTTCCATTTAGCCAGAAGCAGACAGCTTTGGCATCTGTGTGCTGGTACTGGATGAGAGAGGCACAATTACCTTCTTCGCTTTTTCCTCAGCAGGAACAAGGGGTGGAAGTGTGCACCCTGACCTAGTGTCTCCTGTCTTATATCGCGTGTTTATCCCAAAGGCAAAACAGTAGGTGAAGTATTTACCCCTCCAGCTGCAAAGCAAATGTACCTGTGTTAGCAGAAGGCATTGGGATGAGAACCAGCTGCCGGGGTAACAGATGGGACATGGAAGGGGGTCAAGAGATCCCCACAGTGGAAAAGGGGAAGATGCAGTATTGAGGACCTCATTGGCCACAGGCCTCGAAACCGTGGCTTCAGTTTCTTGACTTGAAGGAGGGATTCCTATGGCTTCCTCCCCTCTTCAGCTCAGAAGGAGAGATTACTATCATCACTGTCTTTTGGACTGAATGTTTACTTCCCCCCACCCCAATAAATTCACATGTTGAAATTCCGCTCCTCAGTGTGGTGGTGTTGGGAGGTGGGGCCTCTGAGAGGTAGTTAGGATGAGGTGAGGTCGTGAGGGTAGAGTCCTCACGAGCAGATTCAGCGCCCTTCTGAGAGTTATGAAAGAGCATGCTTTGTCTGCCATGTGAGTACAAAACCAGAAACCTACCACCTGAAAGGGGGCTCCCTAGAACCTGTGCTGGCACCTTGATCTCTAATTCCCTGCCTCTGAAACTGTGAGACATAAACTTCTGTTGTTTATAAGCCACCCAGTCTGTGGTGCTTTGTTGTAGCAGCTCGAGCTGGCTACAAATGTCTTGTGAGTTCTTCTCAAATATAGGCAGAAGCAGTACCGCATCCACAGCTTTGCAGTGCTTTGCGCTTTTCAGAGGCCGTGTGCGTATGGTGTGCCTGCACACGGGTATCTGTGTATGTGTGTCATCTGCCAGCTGGCTTCTGCGGCCTCACGGCAAGTTAGGTCTTTCCTAAAGTTGAAAGGCAATATATAAAAGCTGAGGTTCTGGTATCCAGCTTAGGGGATTCAAGTATAATACTTTCACTTGCTGACTGGCTGATCTAGGGCAAGCTGTGTAACCTTTCTGAGACTCAGTTTCCTCCTCTCCAAAATGAATGTAATCATGAGATAGATTCATAAAATTTTCATAAAGAATTACTGTGATAACCTGTATAAAGCCCGTTGCCTGTGCTTGGTGAGTGCTCAGTGTTGTTGTTCAGTTGCTCAGTAGTGTCCGGCTCTTTGTGATCCCATGGGGAGCTTACTGGGTGTTGCCTAAGTCTTTCATTTTTCTTGTGACTTGTCCAGGGTCATACAGCAGGTGAACAGAGCAGGACTAAAAATCCAAATCTGCTAGTGTGTTGTTCAGTGTTCTAATTTAGGTTTTTGTTCCTTATTTGACTCTGAGGCTGTTTGAATTGGAAAGAGCACGTGCTCAGTCACTCATTCATGTCTGACTCTTTGCGACCCCATGGACTGTAGACTGCCAGGCTCCTCTATCCATGGGGATTCTCCAGGCAAGAATACTGGAGTGGGTTGCTATGTCTTCCTCCAGGGCATCTTCCCAACCTAGGGATTGAACCCAGGTCTCCTGCATTGCAGGCAGATTCTTTACCATCTGAGCCACCAGGGAAGTCCAGGAAAAAGCATAGTCAATATTTAATCCAACCCGTTTTGGAAGTTCAAAGATGAAGTGCTTTATCTGAAGCCTTCTGCGTAAGCAGTGGTTGAGAACCAGAAACTGAGCTAGAAATCTGTATCTGTTAGGCCAGTGTTCTTTCTTGTGGCAACCAGTGTCCGGTCATAATATCTACCTGTTTTTTGTCTCCTCCTCTTAGGATAGACAAGAACATTCACGTTTGTAGTTCTAGAAATATGGTTGTCAATCGAGGCTCTCTTTTAGAATTTAGAATCCTTTTTAAAACAACTCAATTTCCAATGGCAAATCATCTGTTAAAGAAGCAGTGAAGAAATCGTGACAACAGTGATTTCACTAATAGCTTCTCAGGGGATATTGAAATGAAAATTTCTTCTTGATACTCCAGGCAGAACTATACACAGAGCACCTCTCTGCAGTGCAGTGCAAGATCACCAAAAGATCTCAGATGACCCTTTAAATATTTTTCTTTTGCTAAACAAGTAGTTCCTCCAAAGGAGATAAAGGGGAATTTAAATGATCTGGGGTTAATCTTCTTACAGGTTGGGATTCTTTGGGGTCATGGCAACACAGTTTTCCCCTAGCAGACTCCTCCTTGAATAAACAATCAAACACATCTTTGTCTTTGCCTGTTTTGATTTCAAGTGGAGGTACCAGGGGAGGTATTCCTCTTAGTTCCGGGAGGGGGCCTTTGCTTTCTTCCCTTAAAAAGTGATGGCTTATTTGGATGATGACATGCGCCAGAATGACAACCCTGGAGAAATCAGAGCACGGAATGACCCTTTGTAGAATGGGAGGGAGCCTTTTGCTTCAGCAGAAAATCTTCTTGGTCAATCTTATTTTAGTCCCCTGTGACCACAAATCAGAGCAACTTTGTATATGCATTCCAGTTTGATGCTCAGAACCTAAAACTTCCTTCAAAGGTCTTGAGTGCTTTGAGATGTTTCTTTTTATAACACTTTGAACAGTACAGCTTCACTGTTACACCAGGGAAACTGGGAAGAAATCCAGGGTTCAGCCTGTGGGAACCCGCCCCCCCGCCCCCCGCCACACTTCCTTCTAAGTGCTACCGCCTCCTGCTCAGAAGCCCTTCGAGTCCTTGCAACAGCTTTTGTCAGAAAGGTGAGGGCTTCCCCCAATCTATAGATGGAGGGATTTAAGCTCAATGAGTCTAAAGAACTTGGGAGCTATTACAGGAGCCACTGAAGTGGCAGATGCAGAACCATAATGGCCAAGATTAAGCAAACATTTATTTATATAGCAACTTCCTCAGCCCATAGAAGAGCATTTGCCTGTGGGCCTGGAAATGCCTGCCTTCGCCAGTGTGTGTTTGGAGATTGTGAGGTGAGAGTAGTTGGGCCGAGGGCTCCTTACACAGCCAAAAACTGTGTGACTGTGTGGAATGAACTCTCTTTCGGGTGGTTGTTTTTTGTAAATAAGAAAGCTGTTGCTGTAGCAGAGGTTTGGCAGTTGCTGTGAACAGGAGGCCATTGCTCAGCAAAGCAAGTTTCACTCTGTTAACACAGGAGTCGCTGTAGACCAAAGCAGCGGAGTAGAAATTGCAATTAAATTTGCTATCAATCACACCACTCAAGTATACTCCAAATTTTCTCAAACTTTTTTTTTTTTTTTTTTTTTTACATATTCTTGCTTAATTGAGTACTTTGCACTACTGGAGGTGTGAGTTTAAAGGGTTCAGGTGATAAACACCATGTAGTTGAGGAGCATTTTCTAAATCTGGTCTCTTTCTCACAGTTAAAAAAAAAAAAAGTAGTCTTCTTGAGGAAGTGCCTAGGCCACGTTTTTACCTGCCTCTCTCTTATTTTTTTCCCCCTCCAGTTTTTAAATCCTGGTTTTGATATGTCAGCTAGCTGAGAAGGCAGTTACAGGATTTTCTGGTACACATCACTTTTACGTTATGATGGAGAATTATGAGTCATTATGATGACTTTTCCATGGCTAGGTTTCTGAAGTGGTGTATATCTCATAAATTACAAAGTTTTCAGGATAACTCAAGGGATCATAACTGAAATGTTGCTCCTTTCCCCTCCAGGTGGCTGAATTATTTAAGAACTTGGGTGAAAACATGTGGCCTTCCCATTTTGCTGCCCTTCCCAGTGTCTGGTTAGCGCAAGGTTGGAAGGTTAATGTTAAACTTTTCATCACTTTCTTTCATTTTGTTTTTATCTGTTGGAGAGGAAAATCTTTTCCTCTACCTTCTTAGGTTCAGTGCATGGGGGCCTGCAAATTTAACTGACAAAAGCAGATAACAGGAGAAAAAAGCAATTTTATAAATGTTTTATGTGCATGGAAGTTCACAGAGAAGAAAAAAAAGTAAAAGTGTTAGTTGCTTAGTCGTGTCCAGCCCTTTATGACCCCATGGACTGTAGCCCACCAGGCCCCTCTGTCTATGGAATTCTCTAGGCAAGAATACTGGTGTGGGTTGCCATGCCCTACTCCAGGGGATCTTCTGACCCCAGAGTTGAACCCAGGTTTCCTGCATTGCAGGTGGATTCTTTATTGTCTGAGCTGCCAGGGAAGTAAAACTCAAAAGAATTATTTAGACTGGGGTGGGAGGGGTTTACATACCATTTTAATAAAAGAAAAGGGCATGTGGGCTTCCAGGGATGATAAGTTGTGGGACAGTAACTAGAAAGACATATAGGAAAACTAGCAGAAGATAGGGTTATTTTGGTAAGGTTTGTTTGTGCAGATTCATCATGGTGCCGGTTCTCTGTGTCTGGTGATAAGAGATGCTCTTCCCTTTCTGGTACTACAGAGAGGATACTGGTACTACTGATCCTCACAAATAGGAATTTATGCCCTGTTTTTAGGCTGAAAAGGGGAAGGGAGAACATTCTCAGTGTTTGTTGATTCTCAATTGCCTTCAGATCAAAATAATTCTCATGGCAGAGGAGTATATTTTGGGGTGACATATACTGATCTCATGTCCAACTTTTCATTTCTTATATCAGTGAGAAAATTGGTAAATAATGGATCTTGTCTCCCCACCTAAAAGATTTAGGGCTGCTTCTTGTAACAGATATCCTGAATTCCCCTCCTTGTAAACCAGTCTTGGTTACTTGATCTTAGAAAACAGGGGTCCTTCAAAGAGATTGTCATTGCCAATGTGATATACCATTAAAATAAAAAAAAAACTCCCACCACTTCTTATAAGTTTAAAAAATATATTGCATCTATAGTGTAAATTTCTATGTATTTTCTGACATTGATGAAGGAATTCAAACACAGTGGTAGAGGCAAGAGCCAGAGTTTAGGATGCAGCAGGACTTGAAGAAAGCAACGACAGATCCCCTTGTCCATGTGACCAGTCTGCCTCACTGAGAATTTCTGCAAAAATAAAGCAGAGAGTTTGGGGCAAGATGCACACGGCTCTCTCAACTCCCAGACCTCTGCATTTATAACAACTGTCAGGATGTGTAGTCTTCATCTCTGTGCAGAGAGAATTTCCACAAGCATCATAGTCCCCACACCAGGGGCTGGCCTTGGCTGGCACTTTTGTGAACATCCATTGTAACTGGGGGTTGACTGGATCCTTGACAAAGGAAAGTGTGTTGGAATAGACAGCTGTAAAGTCCTTTCAGCCTCGGGTCTCCCAGCCATGTTTTCAGCACATCTGTCTTCTCTCTTTTCTGCATCACAATTTTAATATAGAAACTCCGAACTAGAAGAGTGACTTAAATATATAGCTTCTACAATATACTCTGGTATATTCAGCATCCCGCTATTATCAGAGTGAAAATGTCAACCTTTTAACATCAGCCCTGGCTATATCTGAATATTAAAAGAGGCTTCTTTTGAAACCTTTTCATGTTTTGCTATTTATGCTACTCCCTGCCCCAGAGACTTAGAGGAAATAATCGCTCGGTTTTGTTTTCTTCCCTGTGAAATCCTTTCCAGTGTTAGACGGTCTGCCACTTTTTCCCTGACATTTCCTTTACATCGTGCAGCTATTCTAAACTGATGGTCACAGAGTCCTTCTCAATAACACAGAGACAAACGCTCTGCATAGCTGATAAATTATAAGCAGGCACCGCGTGTTAGCTTGATGGATGCTTATAGTGAATGTGTGTGAGTCATGGGTGTTATTTTTGGTCAAAAGAATTGTGTGAACTTTTCTCCTCTATTTTGAGTGCTTTGAAATGTACTACTTTTCTTTCTCTCTCTCTCTCTTTTTTTTTTTTTTGTTCTTTAAGGTGTTTGTCAAGGAATTAGGCACTGTAACAGAATAGTCATTTTCTAGTTTTCAAAGTTATCGTTTGGGAGTTGAGGAGGTGGAAGGACTGCATAGAAAAGAATTGTGTATTGACAAGTAAGCCAGCCTATGAAATGGGAAAGAAAATTACAGTCACCTGCTTTAGAAGGGGGATCTCCCCGACCTTCCCTACCCCAAGGGTCAGTTTGAAAGCTGGGGTAGATTATGGTGAATTCCCTTGGAGGACATATGATTCTAATTAACCATTGTTTTGCAGTTACTGTCAAAACGCTTGACTTTATTTTAGTAGATTTCTTTTCAGCCAGGCTGCAGAGTAAATAATGTTTGACAATCACATCACTACGTCTCTGAATCGCTGTTTCCTAAAGCAGCCCTGTCCTCTGCTTCACATATCACTGGAACCTTTGATATATAAACTGAGTGCCTGCCTCGCTCTGACACCCAAATACCAGGAAGTATCTCTGGGCTGAATGCTCTTCAAAGCAGGGCCTAAGGACCAGTGAAGGGCTGCAAGCTGCCATTTCTCATCCCTGTGACAAAGATAAGTGCAGGAATTGAGAGCAGGTGTTAAAATATTTTTTTTAATTAGAAGATAATTAATTTACAGTATTGTAATGGTGTCTGCCATACATCAACATGAATCAGCCATAGACATACATGTGTCCCCCCACTCCTGAATCTCCTTCCCACCTCCCTCCCCACCCCATCCCTCCAGGTTATCATAGAGCACTGGCTTTGGGTTCCCTGCATCATACATCAAATTCCAACAGGCTACCTATTTTACATATGGTAAACGTATATATTTCCTTGCTAGCAGTCTGACAGTACGTGTGATTTTATGTCAGGTGAATCTAACAAACACTTGGGGCCTTGAGGTCTTCTTCAATTTGTTTTCCTAGGAGTTGATCTCCATTGTATTTTGCACAAATACTGATCTGTGACAGATTGGAGGTCAGGGTCTTTCACCACCATGAGTTCAAGCTGTGCGGGTTAAGCTATTGTGGTTACATCGGCGAACAAAGGTCAGGGTCTTCCACCCACCTAAGGGGCTCAAGCAGTGATTGATTCAGAAAGAGCAGGTCAAGGACGTTGCAGATTTTTGTTGTTGTTAACTTTCACTGTTGCTCCCACAAGCGTTTCCTTCTGAACACCTCTTCCACTGTTTTAAGAGAAGCCGGCTCCTGTGAAGGTGAATTTTGCTGTGTCTCCTGCAGATGGGGTGCTGAGATGCTGCGTGCAGGTGCCAGCAGACTCCCTGAGGACACTTTCAACCACGCACCAGCCAGCACTGGGCTGCTCCTTGCACCCTGCCTCTGGGCCAGTCCCTGTGGCGTGGGGTGCCTGTCCCTCCATCTGCTGGGGAAGGATTATGCTTGCTGAGCTAATGTCTGGGAAGTGTTCTGGAGTTCCCTGGAGGAAAAGGAGAGGCTGCCCGCTTGTGATACTTTGTGCTAGCACAGGAGAGCTGCAAGAAGGAGGGGAGGAACCCAGAAAAGAAAATCAAGAATTGAATCATCTCTCTACTGCAGTCCCTGGGGTTAACCTGCCCTAGTGGTTTTGAACTGTTTTCCAAAGTGGACATCTTGTGATGTGAGAGCGAGAAGGAAGCCGGTTGCCTTCGCCCTACCTGGAACTTTCCCCGGGATATCCACAAGCCTCAAGCTTGCTGTTCCTCCTTTTCCAAGTCTTGGTTTAGACGTGGCCTTCCTTGCGACACCTTCTGTGATCTTTCCCCGGCACACGCCGTCCCTTTGCCTGCTCTGTTTGTTTCACATAGTACTCATCATTTAACTCATCAGTCATCATTCATTTTGTTGAAATATAATACAGTGAATATAATGTCATCTATTAAAATGTAAGTTTACAAGGGCAAGGGGCTGTGGACTAAAAAATTCGTCACAACTTTGAAAGTCGAGTTATTTGATTTGGTGGGAAGGTTAAGGAGTCTGAGCCCTGGAGGCAGCATCTCAATAGCTCTGAGAAAACTGCTCCGAGGAGGCAGGAGAGAGTCAGGCTATATACAAGTTTGCAATAAAGGGGCCAGGCAGTCAGTCTGAGCATCAAAGATTATTGTTAAGTAGTTAGGAAAACCAGATATCAAGCTAAGAATTTAGTGTTCTTCTATGTATGGGAAGATGCAAGCCTCTGGGCTCACTGAATTCATTCCTTTCATATGCACCTCAACTATCTGGGGCCAAATCCTGATTCTAGAATGTTTACATCCTTAATTCCTTGTTCACCTTAAGGGGTGGCAGGTGTGGTAGATGGCTGCTTCTTGCAGCCCCCTACCCCCACTCCTCAGCAATCGCCTTTGGGGGATGGCGGCATCTGCCGGATCGCTGGCATAGTGTTCCCTTTTGGGAGCCCCCATTCACATTAGGAGGCCAGAAATCATGGATGGCTGTGACATTTCTTGCCCACTGATATGGCAGGAAATACTTCATTTCACAAGACTTTGTCTGTATTGCTCACTGTTGTATCTCCAGAGTCTAAAAATTGTGCCTGACACATAGTGGACACTCCCTAAATATTTGTTGTCTAAATGAATGGGTGACTGAGTGCAGTGACAGGATGACAAAGAAGACAGCTGTGTCCAAGGAGCCTTTCTGCCAATCTGCCCAACTGTCCACTGAGTGAGTGAGTTGGAGCCACTGGAAGGGCAGAGTCAAAGAGAGATGACCAGCCTTTAACCAGTGTCTACTATACATCAAGCACTGTAGAAGATGTCCTAGGTTCATTATTCAGTGAAAGTATCAACTTATTACATGAACTATGTATGGTTAGCTCCATTTCATAGGTGAAGAAACTCAAGAGGTTAAGAGACTTACTTAAGGTCACCCAGTCCAGTTAGTGGCAGAACTGGGACCCAACTTAGTCTATGATTCCTTCTGGAGAAATTTCCAAAAGTCGTCTGTTGATCATAGTATCTCTTGTTTGTTTGCTCTCCTGCCTGCAAAATGGGGGTGAATTTTCCTTATCCTTCACCAAATTTTTATCTGATAAGGACAGGAATCTGGGAAAATTGGAAAACAACTATTACAAGATATGAACTTTGCAAATATGGGGTTGAGAATTAGATCACGTTTTTGAATAATGTTCACAAATAAGCAAGTGGAAATCAGGGCTGGGTTGAATCCTGCCAAGTGGGGATGAGCGGGGTTTCTATGCAATGTTACGTTCTATGAACTGGTTTCAGTTTTTTATTATTCCAGACATTTCTAGGCTAAGACCACAATCTTCAGACTCAACCTATTATCTTTAATATAAGAAATATTTATGGAGCATCCACTAGGTTCTCGAGGTAGACCAGTAGAGAGAACAAGGTTCCTTGCCCTTAACAGAACTTATCTCTTACTAGGGAGAGAGAGACGGGAAATAAACACTGAGCAATAAACATATGTCAACATATGGCAATAAACAAGAAAGTAAATTACATGGTATGTTAAGAGATGGAAGTGCCATGGAAATAAAAAGTAGTGCAGGGGAAAGGGCTTGGGCATTCAGGGGAGGTGGGCAGTTTGCACCATTAGACAGTGGTCCACATGGGCCTTTTGAAATGATGCACTTTGAACAAAGACCTCAAAAAGGTCAGGGAGTGAGCCAAGAGGTATCTGGGAGGGAGAGCATTCTAGTCCAAGAGAACTGACAGAGGGAGAGATGCTGAGATGGGTCCTGCCTGCACTATGCGGGGAACTGCCAGAAGGTGGGCTTGCGAGGAGCTGAATGGGGCCTACCTTGACAGTAGAGATGCTGGATATTCCAATGGCTGGAATATGGGAGATGAAATAAAGCGAGGAGTCAAGCGTGAGCCAAGGTTTAGTCTTTCACTTTCATTCCCCTTTAATTACCTAACATAACTGAGTATTCCTGGAAGTATTAGCATTGAAGTCTGGAGATTTAGCCAACTGCATTTGCACTCATCCACAAAGTCTCTGGATTTGAGTTTCTTCAGCTATCACAGGGCAGGAATCTAAAAGATGACTCTCAAACCCCTTGTATGACTGTTTCTGAAAAATGCCTCTTCAGGAGTCATATTCCGATTGCTGGCTTGCTTGCCTCCCTCCTTCCTTCATTCATTTATTCATCAGGAGTCTTTAAAACATTTGCTGAAATGAGAGCACTTCCTGGAGCAATGTCCTTGGAGGCTTAGGAAAGAGGAAAAAGAATCTGTACCTTTGAATAGTTCGTTTCTTCCTGTTGACGTTAGATAAGAGCACAATAAGCAAGGTGAGAATTAGAACAAATTAGCAAAATTTGAATAGTATAGAAGCAGCAGCCTTGGGAGGTAAAGTTGAATAGTAAGTTACAAGCTTGAATAGATGAAAGCATGCACATAGTTTGGGAACAGATGTAAATTCAAGTTCAGGGAACCTGAGAAGGGTGGGAGCATGGTAAAGGATGCTCAAGCGGTCCAGAGGAACTGGCTATGATGTGTTGATGAAGCTGGACTGAAGGAGGGGAGAACTGCCCATGTGGGCTAGCGGGATCTGGTCTGAGCAGGAAGAAATCTTAAGGAAGCGATGCCATTACAAAGACTGGACTGGAAGGCGCTCATCCTGGCTGTTTGGTACTCTGGGAACTAGAACAGGGGAATAAGGAGGTGAGCAAAGCAGCCTAGGAAGTTGTTGCATTACCCTGGATCCTGATTTCTGTAATCATGATACCTCACCAGTCTCTTGTCTGACTGATTTTTTTTTTGATCAAAATTCTGGGCATTAAGGTGGCAAAGAAAAGTTCATTAAACATGATCTATTTGAAGGAAAAAACTATCCAAACAAGGAAATGAAACTTTTCCATTATTGTCGGCCCAAAGTTAGCATTGAACTCTAGGACTGCTTGTAAGAGTTTTCATGAGGAGCTCTTTTTAAAAAAACGTCAATACCACGTCCTCCATCACTTGTCTGTGAGCCATTCTGGAAATAAAGAACATTCCCAAATTGAGGTTCATGGCCAATTTTATTTCCCTCCATGCGGTTGTAGTGGCATGATTTTCACACTCGCTATATTCGTACATGTGTTTACTCTAAAGGGCTTTGTGTGCTTCAGCTGGGCTTGGATGCTGACTGCAATAAGCCTAATAAAATGTCACATTTCTCCACTCCTCCATTTCTGATTATATTTCATAATGTGTTGATATTTGCAGGCTAATCTTGCACAACTATTGAGAGATTCTCAGGACCGAAATAAACATCTGGGAGAAGAAATTAAAGAACTTCAGCAAAGGCTCGGAGAAGTCCAGGGTGACAATAAGGTACTGTGAATATTTAAAGACAAGAAGCTCTCCTGAGTAGTTTTGTGCCATAGGTTTATGTATGGTGCATCAGAAAAATGTAATACAGCATTTGTGTAAAAATTTGTTATAGATTTTTACATTTACAATGGAAATTCAGTTCAGCATTTCTTATCTTTATTACATTCCCTTTGCATGTATGCGTGCACATGCGTCTGTGTGTGTTTCTGGGTTGCTCTAAAATATTGTCACAACCCATTGTAGAAGTTTCATTATGTTCAGCTTGGTGCCGAATAACATTGTGGTTGAGGGCAAAATAAAACCCAAATGCTATACTTTCTCCCTTCTATACAAATAATGGATTTGTGGCTCAGATGATTTGGAATTATTCACATTCGGTTTTGAATTTTAAGTAGTCATCCTACTAATTATGTTCACATAACCAATTTATTTTATTGCTAAATTTGGCAATTTGTATGGAACATTGCTCAAAATCCACTGCTTGGTATTAATCAAACTCCCCTGTTGGCAACGTTAATTATAAAATATGAACTCATAAACTCCAAACTAAATGTGAACACTCTCTCTCCCAGCTGAAGCTGTGAACAAAAGTACAATTGAGAAAAGGAAGAAAAACTACCCAAGTTTAATTCTGTCCCCCGCCCCCCAAATAATTTCCTGTTTTGCCAAGATAACTTCAATTTTAACTTCTTGCTAGAGGCAGCTTTCACAACAGGGATGGCCTTTGGAGTTTGACTCAAGAAAACTACATGGAAGGAGGTGCTTTCTTGGGAAATGTCTTTTGAATGGCACCAAATCCCCTGACAAATGATGGGCATGTTCAGCGTTGCTGGGAGTCATTGGTGATCAGGAGGTGCCATTTTGAAAGATGCTCATTCTTTTTTAAAAAAATGCACGGAAGTGTCTGGATCATCCAGAGAACCCTTCCATGACAAAAGAGCAGAGAGGATTGTGTGTTTACTGCTGGCTGAAGGGGCTCAACCTAAGGGCATACTGGGGAGTCCTCTACGCAGCCTCTTCTCCACTTGCTGCTGCTGCTGCTGTCACTTCAGTCGTGTCTGACTCTGTGCGACCCCATAGATGGCAGCCCACCAGGCTCCCCCATCCCTGGGATTCTCCAGGCAAGAACACTGGAGTGGGTTGCCATTTCCTTCTCCAATGCATGAAAGTGAAAAGTGAAAGTGAAGTCACTCAGTCGTGTCTGACTCTTCGTGGCCCCATGGACTGAAGCCTACCAGGCTCCTCCTTCCATGGGATTTTCCAGGCAAGAGTACTGGAGTGGGTTGTCATTGCCTTCTCCACTTCTCCACTTACTCTGCCTTTAAAATTTTTTTAAAAACTCTTGGATTTAACATACTATATTTGCAAAAGTAAGCTCTACTATTCTCAGTCATGAAATAGGAGGTGGATGAGAATGCCTAAGAAAGGTACTAATTAACCTTAGACAAGCTAATCAGGCCTTCCAAAATGATTTAAGCTCTGTAACCTAGGTGTTTGGTCAAAAATTAAAGGCCAGGCCTTCTTAGTCACTCCCATAAGTTATAACATCAGAGTAAGTTTTTCCAGAGACTAAAATCAGGCATGTACAATCCTGTCCTTTAAATGTGTAAAAATATTGCAGGAATTTTGAGATGAAATGGGGCTTCCTTGATGGCTCAGACAGTAAAGAATCTGCCTGCAATGCAGGAGACCTGGGTTAAATCCCTGGCTCCAAAAGAAGCCCTGCAGAAGTAAATGGCAACCCACTCCAGTATTCTTGCCTGGAGAATGCCATGGACAGAGGAGCCTGGCGGGCTACAGTCCATGGGGTCGCAAAGAGTTGGACACGACTAAGTGACTAATACACTTGGAAGTGATATAAATCCACAATATACTAAAACATTTTGAAACGTGATATTTGGATTCATGGTTCTTCTTGACTGATTTTTTTGCTTCTTTTCTTTTTTATTTTCTGGGCTACCCCCAACTCTCCTAAACACACCTCTGTCTCACCTTCTGGTCACTTATAATTGTATCACTTTGTAGGCATGAGATATTCTAGGCATTGACATTTGCAACTGATATTTCAAGGAAAGAAAGGGAGGGGGTGTGCACGTAAGTGTGTGTGTGAGTGTGTGTGAAATACTAAGTGCAGGTCTGGGGCTGCTTTTGCATTGGCACCATCTGAACTTCATGATTTCCCTGCATTCTGGGTCTTTATTCCAGTAGCTGAACACATTTATCAAACTTGCTTTTCTCAACCAAGGTTTAGGATTTAGTGACTCATTTTCATGGCCTGTGAAGTAATTTGCTTGCCAAAAGGTGCAGGGAAGATGTTATAATGTTCAGTAGACCCTGTATCTCAGTATCCAGACCTCTCCTCCTCAAAATAGACCAGCTACAGTGAGCCCCAGAAATTCCATTTATTCTCATTTGCATCTAAAGTAATAGGGCTGGTTTATTTTCAGCCCCCTGTGAGTCATGTTCATCCTCCCCCCTACCCTCACCCCCAGTCATCAGCATTAAGGCCAGATGACTCATTCAGTAATGACACCAGCCATCATGAGAAGCTCAGAGGCCTCTGTTGAAGGGTGGCCATGAGTGTGGTAGGAAATGAGTTAACCCCACCTTTGCTTTTTATTCATTGCATCACTCACAGCTCCAACCTTCCCATCACCTTCTGCATCCAGTCCCATCTCTCTACCTTGGTGTGCTGATCCCTATTATCTAGCCCCTCCTAATTTCTCCAGCCACATCTCTTGCCATTAGTCGCCTCATACCTCCACCCTGCAGTGCTCATTTCAGCCTCTTTCTGGAGCCATACTGCCGTGTGCCTCAGGGCCTTTGCACCTGCTGCCACAGTCTGGAACACTCTTCCCCTTTACTTCCGCAAACTCCCGCTCATCTTTCAGGTCATAGGTCAGATGTAGCCTTCTCCAACCCTTAGGGGCTTTCCTGCACACACCAACAGTGTCCTACTCTTTCCCCTCTGCTTGTACTTTTGTGGCTCTCCACCCATAAGCACAAACCCTTTGCAGGCCAAATTCCTGGTATCCTTAGGAATTAGCATTCTTAGTTTGTGATGCATAGATTTTATTTAATAGATCTTTTAAAATTTTTAATTGGAGGATAATTGCTTTACAATGTTGTGTTGGTTTCTGCCAAACAACAATGTGAATCAGCTATAAGTCTACATAAATACCCCCTCCCTCTTGAGCCTCCCTCCAACTCATACTCTATCCCACTCCTCTAGGTTGTCACAGAGCACTGGGTTGGGCTCCCTGTGTTACAGCAACTTCCCACTAGCTATCTGTTTTACACATGGTAACGTATATGTTTTGAGGCTACTCTCTCAATTCATCTGCCCTCTCCTTCACCCGTTATTCTCTATCTGTGTCTCTATTCCTACCCTGCAAATAGTGTGATCAGTACCATTTTTCTAGATTCCATATATATTTGTTCTCTTTGACTTACTTCACTCTGTGTAACAGGCTCTAGGTTCATCCACCTTAGTTCAACTGATTCAAATTCGTTCCTTTTTATGGCTGAGTAATATTCCATTTATATATGTACCACAACTTCTTTATCCATTCATCTATTGATGGACATCTAGGTTGCTTCCATGTCTTGGCTATTGTAAATAGTGCTACAGTGAATGTTGAGATACATGTGTCTTTTTGAATTATGGTTTTTCTCAGGGTATATGCCCAGTAGTGGGATTGCTGGGTCATATGGGAGTTTTACTCCTAGTTTTTAAGGAATCTCCATGCTGTTCTCCATAGTGGCTGTATCTATTTAATAACAGATCTTTATTGAAGCAATGGAATAGGATAAATGAATGAATAAAGGAAATGTAAAAAAAAGAGCAAAAAAGTTCAAGAAAGAGGAAGAGAAAAAGAAAAAGAACACAAGAAAATAGCAGACGGACTGCCCGTCTGGTTGTCATCACTAACTTGCTTTGTGGGGTGAAGACTAATTTAGAAATCTGGAGAAAGGAGTTAGAAAGCATACCATTCCATTCAAGAAAAACCTGAAGAAAACCAAACCTAAGCTGTGAGACCTTGGGAAACCCCTGGAGGGGTCAGGGAGAGCTGTGGCTGAGCCTAAGTAGATGTGGGATGAGACTCCTGCTCCTAGACTGGCTCAAGCCTATTCAATTCAAGAAATAATAATTGATGTTGTTTGATTCCTAACTCCCCATATTCTGAACAGAAGGGCTGATGGCATCAATTAGAAGCAACTATTAAAGTGGAATTTTTTTTTTTTTTTTATCTTCAAGTTGCCATTTTAACTGATGACCCTTCACCATATTTTGGGAAGCCCAGATTCTAGACGTTAAGTACATTTAAGAAACAAGGTGATAGAAAATTACTTGCCTTGGTAATTTTTTTTTTTGCCTTGGTTATTTTAAGGTAGACTAATTTTTCCATTTGTTCAGCTAGAGCCTTGTAACCCTACGTGCCATAAAGCATTTTCAAACAGCCTCTTGAGAGATTTGTTGCCACCCTGGCTTACAAGCAGCTTGGTACTCACACAGGGCTGGCAGGTGGATGGTGGGCTTCCATGATCAACATCACCTAGTATTCTCTGAGCATAGCCCAATAATTTCTCAAGGCTCGCAGACAGATACAACACCCTAGTCCAAACCAGACAAGAGGCGGGAAAAGGGAAGCCTAGTAGATGTCCTCCCCTTTCTTGATAATTATACCTCTGAAAGGTTAAAGAAGGAAGGGAGGACTTACACCTCCACAAATCTCCCTGGGGAAAGCTCTTCACGAGGGTGGATTGCCTAGGGTTCTTTGTGTGTCCGTCTGTGAGGAATAAGGACCAATTACATGGGAAGACCCAGCAGTGCTAGGACCTCAAGTCTGGAAAGCAGCCCACTGAGAGAATTACAGCTTCCATTCCTGCCCCCACCATACTCCTGCATCTGCTTCTGAGCAGACATTAGAAAAAGAGAAGATTCAGGGAAAGGGGACCGGGAGGAAGAAGGAGGTCTTTGAGAATTTAAGAATCAGTAAGAGGCACAAAGGTCCCCAGTGGCTCAGCAGTAAAGAATCTACCTGCAATGCAGGAGACCCAGGTCTGATCGCTGGGTCAGGAAGATCCCCTGGAGAGGGAAATGGCAACCCACTTCAGTATTCTTGCCTGAGATATCCCATGGACAGAGGAGCCTGGCGGGCTACAGTCCACGGGGTCACAAAGAGTCAGACACGACTGAAGCAACTGAGCACATGTGCACACAAGAGGCACGAAACCAACCAAGCATACTTGACTCACAGATATCCAGAAGGGGGCTGGTGAACCTGCTGCTCCTAAGAGGGAGCCTGGCTGGTAGTGCTGTGCCGATTTCTGTGGTATAAACACTGGTGCCATGACATTTAAATATCAGGCCAGCAAATTGAAGTCACTGAATTGGAAGTTAGAAAGCTTGGCACTCCAGAAAGAGCCAGCTCCAGCCTTCCACTGCCAAAATGGTATAGTCTAGAATAGTCCAGAAGGTCCATCTTTGGAAACTGCTAGACCAGATTTATATTCTAGCTCTGTCAGTTACAATCTGTGTGCATGTTCTTACCTTGTGCAAGTCATTTGTCTCTCTGGGCCTCAGTTTCCTCATCTGTAAAATGGGAGTAATGATATCTCACGTAGACTTGCTGTCAGTTTTCATCATTATTCATCAATACATAATTGGGAACTCACTGTGTGCTGATTAATGTTCTAGGTGCTATGACTACATCAAGGAATAACAAAGACAAGGTACCCAGTCTCACAGATATACAGTCTAGTTGGGGAGACGGAGGGTAAGAAAATTAAGTAGTTATATACACAATCATCAGACAGTGTTTAGTGCTAGGAAGAAAAGAAAACAAGAGATTTAATGATTAGAATTGTGTGTGTCCATCAATATTGTTTATAAAGGGTGCAGTATGGTGTCTGGCATCCAGTAAGCACTCCATGAAGGGTAAACATTGCTGGTATCTTTAGCACAACCTGGGCCCAGATCAGCTTAGAGTCCGCTTGTATAAAATTTCCACCAGGAATCTCAAGGTCGTTTTACCTGTTGATCAGCTGTTTCCAGTGGACCAGGTGGGCATATGCCTCCCATTAGAGACACAGACTGGGGTGAGAAGCCTGGCACCTTGCATTTTATGTGCCCCTTGTGGAATAAGCACCTAATGGAATATACCAGGAGTGGCATCTCATGTTTCTGTTGGGTTTTCTAGTCCACTTGCTTTTATGTTTCCTTCATTTTACAGGTTACAGCACTTTTAGTACAGAAAAACAATAATGCAACGTGAGGCACTCAAAACCAAGGAACGTCAGGTGGGCAGTGTCAGGCAGTCACTTTTACTGGGTCCCTACTGGCCAATTTAAATGTAACTGTTTGCAATTGTGCATAAACATGAGGTTTTGCCCTTAATAATGAGCTTTATGTTACACCAGCTGACAGTCTTTAAATAACTCTGTTTTATCTGGTATTGGCACCATAAAATGATAGACCCTTTCAGTGAATGTATCTCTATTGACATGGGACTTTTGGATGGATTCAGCAAGCAAACCAATTGAGCAAAGCCACCAGCCAATAAAGATCGACTAATGAGCATGCAGGTGATTTATTAAAGTAGACTTTGTTTTTATTAAAAAAAAAAAAAAGAGTGCTCAGCTGTGGATGTTTATAACAGTCCAGGATGAGGGATCAGAGAGCTCTTCATAAACATTTCCTCTTTATGCTTCAAAGGAGCACTGAGATGTCCTAGCCTGTGGGAAGCCCACATGAAGAGGGCACTCTAATGAAGAGCTCTCACCCTGGGTAATTAGAAATTAATTACCAAGAATCAATCTAACTCAATGCAACTATGAACCATGCCATGTAGAGCCACCCAAGATGGACGGATCATGGTGGAGAGTTCTGACAAAACGTGGTCCACTGGAAAGGGGAATGGCAAACCACTTCAATATTCTTGCCTTGAGAACCCCATGAACGTTAAGAAAAGGTAAAAAAAACAGGACACTGAAAGATAAACTCCCCAGGTCGGTAGGTGCCCAATATGCTACTGGAGATCAGTGGAGAAATAATTCCAGAAAGAATGAAGAGATGGAGCCAAAGCAAAAACAACACCAAGTTGTGGATGTGATAGAAGCAAAGTCTGATGATGTAAAGAGCAATATTGCATAGGAACCTGGAATGTTAGGTCCCCAAATCAAGGCAAATTTAAGTGGTCAAACAAGAGATGGCAAGAGTGAATGTTGATGTTTTAGGAATCAGTGAACTAAAATGGACTGGAATGGGTGAATTTAACTCAGATGACCATTATATCTACTACTGTGAGCAAGAATCCCTTAGAAGAAATGAAGTAGCCATCATAATCAACAAGAGTCCAAAATGCAATACTTGGATGCAATCTCAAAAACAACAGAATGATCTCTGTTCGTTTCCAAGGCAAACCATTCAATATAACAGTAATCCAAGTCTATGCCCTGACCAGTAATGCTGAAGAAGCTGAAGTTAAAAGTTTCTGTGAAGACCTATAACACCTTCTAGAACTAACACCCCAAAAAGATGTCCTTTTCATTACAGGGGACTGGAATGCAAAAGTAGGAAGTCAAGAAACACCTGGAGTAACAGGCAAATTTGGCCTTGGAATACAGAATGAACCAGGGCAAAGGCTAATAGAGTTTTGCCAAGAGAACGCACTGGTCATAGTAAACACCCTCTTCCAACAACACAAGAGAAGACTCTACACATGGACATCACCAGATGGTCAATATTGAAATCAGATTGATTATATTTTTTGCAGCCAAAGATGAAGACGCTCTATACAGTTAGTAAAACCAAGACCAGGAGCTGACTGTGGCTCAGATCGTGAACTCCTTATTGCCAAATTCAGACTTAAACTGAAGAAAGTGGGGGAAACCACTAGATCATTCAGGTATGACCTAAATCAAATCCCTTACGATTATACAGCGGAAGTGAGAAATAGACTCAAGGGATTAGGTCTGATAGAGTGCCTGAAGAACTATGGACAGAGGTTCGTGACATTGTACAGAAGACAGGGATCAAGACCATCTCCAAGAAAAAGAAATGCAAAACAGCAAAATGGCTGTCTGGGGAGGCCTTACAAATAGCTGTGAAAAAAAGGGAAGCGAAACTAAAGGAGAAAAGGAAAGATATACCCATTTGAATGCAGAGTTCCTAAGAATAGCAAGGAGAGATAAGAAAGCCTTCCTCAGTGATCAGTGCAAAGAAATAGAGGAAAACAATAGAATGGGAAAGACTAGAGATCTATTCAAGAAAATTAGAGATACCAAGGGAGCATTTCATGCAAAGACGGCACAATAAAGGACAGAAAGGGTATGAACCTAACAGAAGCAGAAGATATTAAGAAGTGGCAAGAATATACAGATGAACTATACAAAAAAGATCTTCATGACCCAGATAACCACGATGGTGTGATCACTCACCTAGGGCCAGACATCCTGGAATGTGAGGTCAAATGGGCCTTAGGCAGCACCACTATGAATAAAGTTAGTGGAGGTGATGAAATTCCAGTTGAGCTATTTCAAATCCTAAAAGATGATGCTGTGAAAGTGTTGCACTCAATATGCCAGCAAATTTGGAAAACTCAGCAATGGCCCCAGGACTGGAAAAGGTCTGTTTTCATTCCAATCCCTAAGAAAGGCAATGCCAAAGAATGCTCGAACTACCCCACAGTTGCACTCATCTCACACGTTAGTAAACTAATGCTCAAAATTCTCCAAGCCAGGCTTCAATAGTACATGAACTGTGAATGTACAGATGTTCAGGCTGGTTTTAGAAAAGACAGAGGAACCAGAGATCAAATTGCCAACATCTGTTGGATCATTGAAAAAGTAAGAGAGTTCCAGAAAAACATCTATTTCTGCTTTACTGACTATGCGAAAGCCTTTGACTGTGTGGACCACAACAAACTCTGGAAAATTCTTAAAGACATGGGAATACCAGACCACCTGACCTGCCTCCTGAGAAATCTGTATGCAGGTCAGGAAGCAACAGTTAGAACTGGACATGGAACAACAGACTGGTTCCAAGTAGGAAAAGGAGTACATCAAGGCTGTATATTGTCACCCTGATTATTTAACTTATATGCAGAGTACATCATGAGAAACTCTGGACTGGATGAAGCACAAGCTGAAATCAAGATTGCTGGGAGAAATATCAATAACCTCGGATATGCAGATGACATCACCCTTATGACAGAAAGCGAAGAAGAACTAAAGAGCCTCTTAATGAAAATGAAAGAGGAGAGTGAAAAAGTTAGCTTAAAACTCAACATTTGGAAAACTAAGATCATGGCAACTGGTCCCATCACTTCATGGCAAATAGATGGGGAAACAGTGGAAACAGTGACAGACTTTATTTTGTTGGGCTCCAAAATCACTGCAGATGGTGACTGCAGCCATGAAATTAAAAGATGCTTACTCCTTGGGATAAAAGTTATGACCAAGCTAGACAGCATATTAAAAAGCAGAGATATTACTTTGCCAGCAAAGGTATGCTAGTCAAAGCTATGGTTTTTTTCAGTAGTCATGTATGGATGTGAGAGTTGGCTATAAAGAAAGCTGAGTGCTGAAGAATTGATGCTTTTGAACTGTGGTGTTGGAGAAAACTCTTGAGAGTCCCTTGGACTGCAAGGAGATCCAACCAGTCCATCCTAAAGGAAATCAGTCCTGAATATTCGTTGAAAGGACTGATGCTGAAGCTGAAACTCCAATACTTTGGCCACCTGATGCGAAGAACTGACTCATTTGAAAAGCCCCTGATGCTGGGAAAGATTGAAGGTGGGAGGAGAAAGGGACAACAGAGGATGAGATGGTTGGATGGCATCATCAACTCAATGGAGATGAGTTTGAGTCAACTCCGGGAGTTGGTGATGGACAGGAAGGCCTGGCGTACTGCAGTCCATGGGGTCGCAAAGAGTCGGACATGATTGAGCAACTGAACTGAACCAAGAATTAAAATGAGCCAGAAGGTCCCTTCACCTGTTCTGGCCCTGTCATATCTTACTTTAACTGAGATCTTAACAGCGAACCATAGGCAACACTCAGTTAGTTCAGCAAGCAGCCAGACTGGTTCAACATTTCCTAATGCTTTATTGGCAGATGAATTAGACAAATGAATTTGGTCTCAGAGACCATATTTAAGCTTGTTCTGGTTTGTATGAGCTTATAGCCTGGGTAGAAGACTTATTTTACAGTACACCACCCCCAAATTGGGATACTCTGGTGGCCCAGCAGTAAAGAATCTACCTGCAATGCAGGAATCCCTGGGTTGGGAAGATCTCCTGGAGAAGGAAGTGGTGACCCAATTCAGTATTGTTGCCTAGGAAATCCCATGGACAGAGAAGTTTGATGGGCTACAGTCCATGGGGTTGCAAAGAGTCAGACATGACTTACTGACTAAACAACAACTACAATGTACCCAAATTACACTAAAATCAAAACAAATTGAAGCAGCTTTAAAACTGCTTTGTACAACTCTCTAAATTTTGTCCCCCTGGGAACAATGTGTTCTGAACTATCCGAAGATAAGTCAGGAGCTTGCTAGCTGTGTGATCTTAGGCCAGTTCCTTGGCCCAACTGACCTCTCTCTATCTCAGTTGTTCTCATCTGTACAGTGGAGGTAATTGTGGTACTTGCCTCACAGAGAGTGGTTCGGTTCAATTCAATTCAACACATCTTCATTGAAAACCTGACTCTCTGGTCTGGAAATAGGGTAATAAACCAACCCACTGAATTCCTGCTGTCATGGAGTTTCTATTCTAGTGGGCATAGAAGGACAGTGAGAAAATAGATAGATATATGGTATAACACTGTTTGAACATCTCTGATGTAGTTATTGGTATCATGTAGTGATGATTGGTATTTTCCAGCCTTTTTAGAGATGCAAAATGGTAGGTCTTAGAGTTGACAAAATCTTATATTTGATTGAATACAGTAAAACATGTCAGACAGTGCTAAGTACTAAGTCAACAAGTTACAGCAGGCTAGAGAGCTGTAGGGCTTCCCAGGTGGCGCTAGAGGTAAAGAACCCTCCTGCCAATACAGGAGACATAAGAAATATGAGTTGGATCCCTGGGTAGGGAAGATCTCCTGGAGGAGGGCTTGGCCACGCCAGTGTTCTTGCCTGGAGAATCCCATGGACAGAGGAGCCTGGCAGGTGACAGTCCATGGGGTCACAAAGAGTTGAACATGACTGAGCGACCTCACAGGCATGGAGCTGTGTAGACTGCAGCCTGGAGGGCACTGCTTACACTGGGTGTCAGGAAGGCACTCCTGTCCACATGCCCTTGGTTCCGAGGCCTGAAGGAAGTCAGACGGGAGGTGCTCCAGGCAGTGAGTGCTGTCATCGGTGAGGAGAGAGGCTGCAGAGTGCTCACTCCAGGACCCTCACCACCAGGGTTCAACTCCCAGCCCTGCCATTTCTAAGGTCTGTGAGGTGGTCAAGTCACTCCACCTCTCTGTCTCCACGGGGATCGGAACAGTACATCACGGGATGCTTGTTGGACTTACCAGGTCAGTGTGTAAGCACTGAGGACAGGGCTTGGCATGTGATGGTGAGGGGAAGTGTACACCCCAGTCTGAGCCCAGGTCCCGGGCAAGGACCCTGGCTTCAGCACTCTGCTGCAGCCCCTCCACGGCTCTCCCCTGTGAAGACAACAGACAGTGTCTGCCTCCTGGGCTTGTGGGAAGCCGCAAACCGGAGGCTTCCTGTATCTAAGATGCATCTGAGGACTCTCTGAGGCTAGCCGGACCCTGCTATGAGCACTAGATATTTCTGTGCATGTGGCCAGAGAGGTCCCTGAGGTGGAGCTGACAGTGGGAGGGATAAGCATATGAGCGAGTTGATTTCTGGAAGCACAGTGAAGGCATTGGGGCACTTACTTGAAGGTGAACGCTTCAGCAATGGTGTTCAGGGAAGACCTCCTAGAGGAGGTGACATTCGATCTGTGACCTGAAAGAGACAGAAGACGTGGGTTCTGCACAGACCTGTGGGGAGAGCAAGTGCTGAGGCCCAGAGGCGGGCAGAAGCAGGGGCTGAAGGGAAGCCAGCGAAGCTGGTGAATAAGAGAGGTGGTTAGAGTTGGGGTCGAGAAGCGGGTGGGGGCAGTTCATGCATCATCAGCTCTCAGAAGGGCTTTGCGATTTATCCCAAATTTATTCCATTGCAGTGAAGTCACTGGAGCTACTGTGTGTAAGGAAAGCTTCTAGCATGTTGTTTGGCCCAAACTGGGTGCTCATTAACTGGGAAACATTTACTGACGCACACTAATGAGTGTGTGCATGGTGATCTCCAGAGCCTGGGAAGAAGACAATGAAAACTGCTGTATTATGTTTTTTTGTTGTTCTTTAAGTGACAAATTCTTTTGTTTAAAGCTAGAACTGGATTTGTCATATAGGTCTAGGAATTTGAACTTTGGTGTACACAATAGAATTGCCTACTTGGAGCCATTTAAAGCTCTTGTGTCTAATTTTATCAAGGGTATTTCAGAAGGTCAGGGGGCAATAGGAGAGGATGTGGAAAAAACCGATAAAGACAAGAGAGGCAGGAACTTGTTTTTTAAGTCACCCAGCACAACACCGGCAGCTGAATGTCTAATAAATGACTTTTGGTGCTGACCTCTCCCTAGGCATGCTATTTGCAGAAGTATGCAAGGACCAGGGTGAGGAAGGGCTCACATCTATTTCCTGTCCACTTTTTCATCTAGTCCTCCCAGTAATTCTGGCAAATAGAGAGTCATTGGATGAGGATTATAGCCATACCAGCTATAATTGGGGATTGCACTTTCAAAGCTCTTCAGAGAGTGATCATTGCATTGTATCTTTGCATTGCAAGGATGGAGACCATCCCCAGAGTTGGAGTTGTGCAGTGCACAGGCTGGGCAGCCGTACTTAACTGTCCTGTCTACAAGATAGCTCTTACCCTCACTATGGACTCACTATGGAATGTGCCCCCCACCAAAATTTGTATGTTGGAACCCAGTCTGAAATGAGATGGTATTAGGTGCTGAGGCCTTTGGGTGATTAGGTGATTTGGGTGATTCAGGGTGGCAGAGCTGACATGAATGGAATTAGTACCCTCGTAAAAGAGACCCCAGTAAGCTCTTTTGCCCCCTTGGCCAAGTGAGGACATAGTGAGAAGACAGATGACTATGAACCAGAAGGTGGGCCCTCACTAGACAAAATATCTACCAGGGCTTTGATCTTGGACTTCCTAGCCTCCATCTGTGAGAAATAAATGTTTGCTGTTTATTAGCTACTCCGTCTATAGTATTCTGTAATAGCAGCCTAAATAGACTGAGACAGAAATTGGTTCTGAGAAGTGGGGTGCTGCTACAACAGTGTGGAAGCAGCTTTGGAACTGGGTAGTGGGTAGAAAGGTTGCAAGAATTTTGAGGCCCCTGCTAGAAAAAGCCTATTGTCCTTCACAGCATTGCTATGAAGTAGGGGCAATTCTGGTGAGGACTGAGAAGAAAAGAGAGAGAGGGAGCTGTAGAGAAAGCTTCAGTCTTCGTGGAGATACTTAAGTCATCCTGAACAGAATGTTGGTAGAAATATGGACGGTAAAGGCCATCCTGATGAGGTCTTACATGCAAATGAGGAACATGTTATTGGACGCTGGGCAAAGGCCATCCTTCTTGTATGTTAGTCACTCAGTCATGTCCTAATCTTTGTGAGCCATGAACTGTAGCCCACCAGAGGCTCCTCTGCCCATGGGATTCTCCAGTCAAGAATACCTGGAGAATAGTGGGTAGCCATTCCCTTCTCCAGGGGATCTTCCTGACCCAGGGATTGAACCTGGGTGTCCTGCATTGCAGGCAGAGTCTTTACCATCTGAGCCACCAGGGAAACTTGGTTGAATTGTGATTAGGTCCTGTTGCTTTATAGAAGGTAAAACTTGTAGGTGATGAAGTTGGATATTCGAAGAAATGTCTAAGCCGAGTGTTGAAGAAGCAGCCTGGTTTCTCCTGACTGCTTGTGGCGGATTCATTTTGATATTTGGCAAAACTAACACAATTTGTAAAGTTTAAAAATAAAATAAAATTTAAAATAATTAAAAATAATAATAATAAATTTAAAAAAAAGAAAAAAAATGTGAGAAGAGAGAGATGGTTTGAAGATGGAATTGTTCAGCAAAAAGGAATCAGAATTTAAAGATTTGGAAAATTCTCAGCCTGTCTATATTGCAAAAAAATGAGAATGCTAAGGGTGTTGGCCTAACAACACTTTGATAAGGAGGTTAATACTAATTAGTATTAGTAAGAGGCTGGGCACTATTTTTCAGGACAAGAGAAGAATGACATGGAAGGTGATTCAGAGACCAGCAAGGCTGTCACTCCTGCCACAAGCCTGGAGTGCGTGGCTCTAGAGGACAGTTGCCTCCACTTGAATTAGAAAAGAGGGGGCCTCCCAGAACCCCAAGGCTGAAGACCCCAGCCCAGGAGAGCTACAGGGCCCTGGCAGAGCCATCCTGCCACGCCTTGGGGGCGATGTTACCAGTGGGCCTGGAAGGTAGAGCATCCATCCAAAGAGGATTAGTCCTGAGCCTTACAATTTAATGTTGTTTGCTCTGTTAGGTTTGGGGCTTACTTGAGACCTGTCACCCTTTCCTCTTTCCTGTTTCTTCCTGTTGGAATGGTAATGTCTCTCCTGCCTGTGTCCCACCTTTGTATTTTGGGAGCACATAACTTGCTAGGTCTCTCCATTTCACAGCTGGAGAGGAGTTGGCCTCAGGATGTATCTCACTTCCAATCTCACTCATGGGTGATTTAAACAAGGTGAGGTTTAGATGAAGCTTTGGACTTCAGACTCTAGAGTTGATGCTGGAATCAGTTAATTCTTTGGGAGGTGTTGGGATACAGTAAATGTATTTTGCATATGAGAAGAACATGAATCTGGGGGTGATCATGGGTGGAATACTATAAGCTGTATCCCCAACACACACACAAAATTCATATGTTGAAGCCTAGCCCCCAATGTGGTGATATTTTTAGGTTCGGCCTTTGGGAGATGATTAAGTCATGAGGGTGGAGCCCTAATCCATGGGGTTAGTGCCTTTGTAAAAGGGACCCTAGAGAGCTCTCTCAGCCCTTCCACCATGTGAGGACACAGCCAAAGGACAGCCCTCTATGAACCGGGAAACACCCAATCCACTAGCATTTTCATCTTGGACTTCCCAGCCTCTAGAATTATGAGAGATGTTTATTGTTATAAGCCACACAGTGTATGGCAGTCTGTTATAGCAGTTTGAACGAACTAAGACAGTCCCCACTTTCAGAAACACTGATGTCACCCAGGGCTCCGTGAAGGTTAGGTGACAGCTGAGGACATGTGACTAGAATGAGCAGATGCAGGAGCTGAACACAGGTAACACCAGGAGAATAATAGCTGCTCCTGCCTCTGGCTACTGGGGAAAATTGTTGTTGTTCAGTTACCGAGCTGTGTCTGACTCTTTGTGACCCCATAACTGCAGCTCACCAGGCCTCCATCCTTCACTATCTCCCAGAGTTTGCTCAAACTCATGTCCACTGAGTTGGTGATGACTCATTGGTGAGCTGGGGAAAATGGGTTCAGGCAAATGAAAACAAGATGAGGGAGAGGCTGTTGAGGGCTCTGAGGGATGAAGGCAGAGAAGAGATCAAGGAGGAAGTGAGTCATTCCGACTGGGGGGCCTTCTCGGCACCCGAGTTTGAGCAGGGCTTTGGCAGAGGAGTCAAACTCTGTCGTCGGGGTGGGGGAAGGGCGCCCAAGAGCCGTTTGCCACATCGTTTTGCAGTCTTGTCCCTCGGCCACATCTCAGCTGCAGCTGCACCTCATCCATAAGCGGACGACTCACACCCGTAATTCATTCATAAGCATTTATTTCCATCTAAATCAGCAAACGGACATGTCTCTTGATGGCCATGCACGCGCCTCTCAGGGCACTGGTCCACTCCGAGGGTTGGCACAGGGAGGCTGGCTGTGCAGTTTCGATAGTCCCATTGGAGGAAATTAAGTGCTCAGAGCAGTTGCTTCCTAACAGCTTCCAAGGTGGGAAATCAACCCCGTTGCCTGTGGTCTACAGATAACGTTGGCTCGGCAGCTCACTTTCCTCCAGCTTGGAAGAAAATTGGGACTTCCCCAGTGAGTGTATGTGTGGGGAACCTCACGTGGAGGGGGACACCAGTGGTCACAGCCATGACTGTAATAGCAGCTAACATTGATCGAGCACTATTTATGTTCTGGGGCTGTGCTAAGTATGGTAGAGAAATACCTTCTCTTACGTGGGACTAGGTTCTAAAATCAGCATGTAAGAGGCAAAAACTTGGGTCTGGCTGAAATTCGCCTTGAAGTTCCCTTAAGTTGCCCATAATGTTCAGGCACATGGCCATGCAAGCTCCTGAACAGCAGTCTTACTTATAAACATGAACAATATGATTTTGCCTAAATGCATCATCAGTCTCTCTCTCACCTTGCCCTCAGTCTGGGACATTGAAAGTAGGGGTGGGGGGAGCCACCAGTTTTTAAAATTATTATCTCTCCCATCCCCTTTTCTTCATCCTGCTCTTCTTCCCCTTGGTTTTCCCCCTCATCTTTTCAGAAACTGGACCCATCAATTTGAATTGCCCTAAGTTAAATTCTCATTTAATACAACTTCACTCTGACTTCATGCTCAGTGCTGGGGAGGGGAAATTGCCCCCTCCACCCCTCTTGACGTCTTGTGTTGGACACAAGACAGATGATTAGCAGGAGAAAAAGAGACATCTTTGAAATTCATGCTGGTCTCTCAGACATGGGATCTAAGAAGTGACCAAAGCAGGTAACTTTTATACTTTCAGAGAAAGAAATAATATATTTGGGAGGAATTGACAGAAGAGAGAACCTTAGGTTTTGGGTGCCCAATTAGTGAAAAATATAAACTGAGTTTTGACTTGGGGTAGTAAATAGAAGCAGTAACAGAGTTTGTTTAGATTTTGGTTTCTTGCCTGAATTCCCTACCTCTGACAGTAAGGGTGTCCTTCTACCTTCAGATGCAAGGAGTACACCTTTCGAATGAGAGATTTTTTACATTTATTTTTTAATTTGAATATAATTGCTTTGGGCTTCCCAGATGGCTCAGTGGTAAAGAATCCACCTGCCAAGCAGGAGATATGGGTTTGATCCCAGGGTTGGGAAGATTCCCCTAGAGGAGTGCCTGGCAAACCCACTCCAGTATTCTTGCCTGGAGAATTCTGTGGGCAGAGGAGCCTGGCATGCTACAGTCCACGGGGTTGCAAAAGAGCCAGACCCAACTGAGCAACTAAACAACAACGATACAACACAACAACAACAACATAATTGCTTCACAATGTTGTATTCATTTCTGCTATACAACAATACGAATCAGCTCTACGTATGTCCCCTCCCTCTTGAGCCTCGCTCCCACCCCATCCCCATTCCACTGCTCTAGGTCATCACAGAGCACCAGGCTGCATTCCCTGTGCTATACAGCCTCTTCCCACTCGCTCTCTTACACATGGTAGTACATATGTCAACGCTACTCTCACAGTTCATCCCACCTTTTCCTTCCCGCTCTGTGTCTACAAGTCCATTCCACATGAGAGAGATCTTTTCCTGCTCTCAGGGTGATAGAAAGGAGGATCAGAGTCCCTCTTGTTAAGGGCCAAGTGTCCCTCTTGGCCATTTCTTAAGTAACTTTAATTCAAAATAATCAATATGGCATTGAGGCACATTTGGGTGCAGCCTACTCTGGGCCGGACAGTTACAGGCACTCTGGAGAGTAAAAAGCTGGACTGTTGCTGTCGTACTCTTACAGTAAAAGATACTAAGAGAAGTTTAGGCATAAGCCTGAGGTTGCACAGCTCTCAAACTTGGCCCCAGGACACCAGCCCCCAGGCAGGCAGACTCCAGAACCTGTGAGCTATTAGCTGAGAAGACAAGAGCAGTCTCCCTGGGGCTTCTGTCCCTGCTCTCATGGCCCCTTTGGGCCCCTTCAGCCAATTGAACGTTGAGTGTCAGACCCAACCAGTGATCCAGCTATTACCAACTTGGGCCTCACTTCTTAAAAATAAGTGTTTCATCCAGCCCAGCCCTGAGATTTAATAGCCGATATTGTATGCACATTAAACACCAAATGATTGTTAACATGTTTATTGAAGCTTAACAGGCATCCAGTATATAAAAGATGACTCTCTTCTATGGCTGTCAGACCTCAATAAACATGTTTAATAATTAATTGGCATTAAGCAAACATAATTGTGTGATTCTAAATTAAGTGTTCGGCGAAGCGTACTGTGAATGGGAAACCACAGTGGTGTTTTATTACTTAAAGTTCAGGCTGTCAATCTGGCTTTTCACATACAAGGAAAAGCACCCTGCTTTCAAAGCCATGTGGCATGCTGGTTGCCTCATGCCAAAAAAAAGCCACAGGCCTTCCTGTTCCTAGACTCTTTGATCTGAAAGTGTTTCTTATTTGGTTAGCTGTTTGTCTTTCACTCACTTGGGGTTCTGAAAGTCCTGAGTCAAGAATTTGTGTTTTCACGTTATCAGCTTTCAGGTGAATTAACCAGTTCTGACACAAACTCCATTCTCCCCCAAGTATAGCCAGTGCTTGACACTTGCTGTAGTTACATTCTCTAAAATCCCTCCAAACACTGATTTAGGGAATACGGAACCATTGTTCCTAGGGGAAGTAGGAGATTAGGTTCCTCTGAGCCTCTCATCACAACACTTTTGTCACCTGATCAATATATGTTTTGCACGTTTCTGTTTAACTTTATTTAACTTACATTGTTCATTCTTTACCATTGAACTCACAGCCAATAGCACTGTGACTCGTGCCTGGATGAAACTTATCTAACACACAGATATTCTCTGTAAGGCACATCATGACCTCTTGTGCTCAGAAACACCAAACAACACTCCAGCACAGCTCAGGGGGCCTTCTTAAACAGCAAAACAGTGAGAGAAGGTGCAAAAATGTGAGGGAAGAAAAGGGGCACAAATGAGACCATGAAAAGGTCACTTGTTTATAATATGAGCTGAAACAAGAAAGTATAATGATCTTAGCTGGGAACTTTCCTGTGGGACATTCCCATTGTTTGCAACTCTGCATTTGTTTGCCCATATCCACCTACAAGGGCTTCCCAGGTGGCTCAGAGGTAAAGAATCTGCCTGCCAATGCAACAGATGCAGGTTCGATTCCTGGATTGGGAAGATCCCCTGAAGGAGAAAATGGCAACCCAGTCCAGTATTCTTGCCTGGAAAATCCCATGGACAGAGGAGTCTAGTGGGCTAGGAGTCTAGTGGGAGTCTAGTGTGACTCTAGTCACAGAGTCAGACATGACTTAGTGACTGGGCATGCAAGCATCCACCCATGCAAAAGCACCATGAATGTTGATTCCAAGGCTACAAGAAAATTTGCTTTATGCAGGTATACAAAGATGAAATCCTTGAGTTTTGAAATGAGAATTCCATCAAACATGGCCATCTGTATACTAAGTGCCGTGTATCCTCTGCTAGGCCTTTGTACAAGCTGTTCCACCTGCCTGTAACGTTGTCTGCTGATCCTCATGATGCTGTTGCTCACAATAGTTGCACAATAAATATTTGTGCAGTTCAGCTGACTAGTTTTCAAATAAGGACCCCAAATATATCATAGCCTAAATGTCAAGAATGTGGGAGATTGCCCATCTTAGCAGATTCTTTGCAACATTGTGTTATCATTTTTTTACACTTTGCTAAGTTTAAAAGAGACCCAGAGTTTTTTCCCTCACTGTGTTAGGGCTACACAGGACATCCATCTTCAGATGCCTAGCCCTGTGTTCCCATTAGCCTTATAGGTGAATGCATGGACATGTGTGTTTAGGCATGCCTGTACAGAATACAATATGAATTTTTTTAATTGAATTAATGATATTGGTAAGAAATTTCTTTGTCTTGTGCCTTTCCCAAGTATTTCTTGAAAAATGTTTTCTTCCAACACTTTCTGCCTAAGTAGGCTTGGGGTTTTGTTTAGATCTATTCATTTTCACTCTCTCTCGCCCTCTTCTTTTCCTACCAATGGAAAATGCAGCTGTTGAGGATGACAATTGCCAAACAGAGGCTGGGAGACGAAGAAATTGGCGTGCGGCACTTTGCAGCCCATGAGCGTGAAGATTTGGTTCAGCAGCTGGAGAGAGCAAAGGAACAGGTTATCGTCAACATCTGTTAAGAGTTGGGGGTGAGAGTTGGGGGTGTGTTCGCACAGCTGGGCACGACACAGAGAAGAGTAGACTGTGCCCTGTTTCTCCGAGAGTGTGGGGGTGTCTGGGATGTGGTCAGAGGAGGAAGAAGGATACAGTTGGAATGCATTTACTGCCTTCGTTCTCTGCTAAGTTCTTAAGCGATCTCTTCTGTTTTTGGCTTCGAGCAGATCTGCTGTCTTACTTTGGGTGTCATTGTTCTGAACATAGCAAGAAACATCCCCTGTACCCAGGAGAGACAGGGAGCGAACAAACGTGATGAACTGGCCTTAATTTGCAAGTTTCAGCTGAAATACTGAGCGATGCTTTTTAGTCTAAATCTTAACAGGTACCAAGCCCTAGTTAGGGAGCAGCTTAGAGAGCCTCAACTTTGTTTTTCTTCTCTTATTAAGTGATTTTGAAGAACAGAACAAGATTTCTGGGTCTAGAGTGGTTTAAAAAAGTATGTAGTTGTAAGACACTGGCTGCTGTTATCAATGTCTGGATTTGCCCTCTCTGAGCCTCTGGCTTTAGGGCAGGCTGCAGTTGGTAAGCAAGAAGTTCTGTGCTGTCTCATCTTGGATATAGTAAGTGACTGGCTAGAAGCCATCTCCTTGTTTTTAGCTTTCATCATAGTGGCGCTTATGGTTTTATAGAAGATGGCTGGCATTAATAAGCTCTCTAAAAGTCAGTCAGCAAAATAGACGATTCCCTGTCTAACCCTCAAGCCAGTGTCTGCAGAACTCCTTAAGTAAGGGCGCTTCCTTTGCTTTCAGATTGAGTCTCTGGAGCATGACCTACAGGCTTCTGTGGATGAGCTTCAGGATGTTAAAGAAGAGCGGTCTTCCTACCAGGACAAAGTCGAGAGGCTCAACCAGGAGCTGAACCACATCCTCAGTGGCCATGAGAACCGTATCATTGATGTGGACGCCTTGTGTATGGAGAACAGGCAAGTGCCCAGGCCCTGGCCTGTAGTCATAGGGTGCTTGCCCTCCACTTGCCTGCAGGCTGGGAGTTATTTGCAGCCCTATTTACATTTGATAAAATTGCCTTACAATGAAAGGAAAGTCCCAACTCTAAAGCAATGATATTAATGTCACCCATTAGTTGTAAAAGTACGAAAAGAACAACCAAATGCTCACAGGCTACACACGTGCAGTCTTTCCCTGCCTTCTCTGGTTGGGTGAGAAGGGTAGGGAACAGTGGAAGCTGCTTGTTATTGCTATCAAGAAGACAGAAAAGAATAAGAAAATAAATTGAGGAATTCCCTTAGCTGTTTCTTTTCCTGGAGGCAAATTTCCGTGTCTGAATATGACTAACTTTACAGCGTGTCTGGTGTCGCCTCTTCCTGCTTTGCTTCCCAGTGGAATTCATCTTAATGAGAATTATTTGAAAACTGTGCTGATACCCCTTAGGGGATCTCTGCAGAGGGCTGTTCTGAAGTGAGGTTTAGGTGACTTGGGAATATTTGACCTTCATCGCATCCATTTAAGAAGAGGTCACCAAGATGCACTTTACCTCTTTTGGGTGGAGGAAGGCATTATATGTAAAAGGTGGTTCTTCAGGTGTGTGGTTTTCCTTTTTTCCCCCTTATTGTTGAGTGTATGGTTTTTTATTTTGCTCCCAAACTCTTTCTAGTTGTATGTATTCTTTTCCAGGTACCTTCAAGAGAGATTAAAGCAACTTCACGAAGAGGTCAACCTCTTGAAATCTAACATTGCCAAATACAAGGTAGAAGATTCTGACAGTGAGGGTGATGATTCACGATTGTACATCTAAATGTCATTCTATTTTAATTCTCTTTTATGTGCCAAAGATATTCTAGTGCTTGCCTGCCCTCCAGATAGTGCAGTAAGAATGCTTAAACTGAGGCACCAGTGAGAATTAAGCCCCCAAGCAGCAAACACAACAGAAACAGGTTTTGCAAGAGCTCCTTCTATTACCTGGACAGGGCACACTGAGACCAGCAGAATCTGGCTGCCACCACTTTACAGCCTCGGTCCATATGAAACTGAATTTCCTCTCCAGCTTTTCTGTACGGTGTTTTGTGATCAGATGCTTTGTCTCCTAATCATCCATAAGAAAATGATTTCTGAGCGATGAGGAAACAATGATCGGGAAATCACAATCTAAACGATAGTGTTCATGTCACACTGAGAGGACGGAATGTTTAAATTCTCCCCACAGTTATTTAGTCTAATTCCAGCACCATCAGTTAGATAATATCTATTTCTGCAGATGTTAGTTGTAAGTGTTATAATTAGCAAAATCTCCTGGGTGTCTCTGCTTTGAAACTAGATTGACTTCTCTTCCTGAGGGTGAAGGTTTACAGCCGTCTAGATGCTGGGGAGAGCCGGCTCATTTTCCTGACTTTTGACGTTTGCTTTATTCTCGGAAGTCTCTATGCTGTCCTTCCTTTTCCATTCTGTGGGGGCCAGGCTTGAGTTTATACCCATCTATATATACACATAGCTCTTAACATTGTATAATTAATACGTAATTTAAAAAACTTGTGTATGCATTCACTTAACATCATTTATTCAGTTCTTCCACGAAAGTTAAACCCAGCCTCTATCTCATGTCTGTTCAGAAGGGGTTTCCATAACTAGTGACTTCACACATTAGACTGAGTTCTTGTTTCAGATTTGATTTAATTTAACGCATATGCATTGAGTATCTTCTATATATAGGAGGATGTAATTGCTGTAATTATGCTGGGCACCAACTGAAAAAAAAACTCTTTACCAGGTCCGTAAAAATCAGAACTCTTTGGCAAGGACTCTGAATTTTGAAAGTCAGGCCAGCATTTAGAGTTTGCAAAGAGTTCTTGTGTGCTGGAGGGGAGGATGCATCTACCGGAATTAGGTATTTTTCCTTTATTGGCTTTTCTGACAGAGGTTTTTGTTTTCTCCCAATGCTGCTTAGAATGCTCTTGAGAGACGGAAAAACTCAAAAGGCCAGAACAAATCCAGCAGCAGTGCTCTGACTGGAGTCCTGTCTGCAAAGCAAGGTAAGGGTCATTTTCTGGGAGGGACCATGTATGATCACAGAATGCTGCTGCTGTGGGTCTACATCTCAGTTTGTGAATTAGGAACCAAAATGATCCTTAGAGTGTGCATGCATGCATACTAAGTTACTTCAGTTGTGTCCGACTCAGTGCAACCCCAGGGACTATAGCCCACCAGGCTCTTTCTGTCCATGTTGATTCTCCAGGTAAGAATACTGCCTGGAGGGCATGGGTTGCCATGCCCTCCTTCAGGGATCTCCCCGACCCAGAGTTCAAACCTGTGTCTCTTACATCTCCTGTATTGGCAGGTGGATTCTTTATCACCAGCACCACTTGGGAAGCCCAATCCTTAGAGTGGTCACCCCCAAACCTCCCCCTGCATCATCATTGCCTGGAGGGCTTATTAAAACACAGATCACAGGGCCCGGCCTGAGAGTTTCCAATTTAGTGGGCCTAGGGTAAGCCCAGAAAGTGTGCATTTCTAAAAAGTTCCCAGCTGATGCAATGCTGGTTTGGGTACCCTGCTTGGAGAGCTGCTGCAATGAAGGTTCCTCCAATAACTGAGCCCCATTTGCATCTATTCATCTAACTGTACTCTCCTTTCTGGATTGTTTTCCCTTTTGTAATCACCAGGTCAGCATCCCCAAGTGTCTATTCCATCCTCATTGAATTTCTCCTTTTTGTGGCCTCTGAGATCAGACTAGAAAAGTCTCCTAGCTACTGAAATCATTTTATCATGGCACGCATGCCTTTTTTCAAAGAAGTTTTTATTGATTGCAATCTTGTTCCTTCTTCTTGTCGATTCCGATGAAAAATAATGATCTTCCATGAACAGTCAGGGGAATAAATAGCAGAGCGCTTGCTTCTGACACTTAATATTTGGGGATTCAGTTTTAAACGTGAGCCTCAAGTGGGCCGTGCTGGGCTGGCCTGTTTTGGGCTTGTTGGCAACGCAGACCAGCAAGGATCACGTGGTAGTCCTCATAAGAGCTATGGTGAATTAAAAAAAAAAAAATGTGCTGAATCCAGCCTGCCTAAGCAACTCCTTTTTTCCCCCCTCAACTAGAAAAGACACCCTAGAATTATTTTTAAAGAGAAGACTACAGTATTCTATAGAAATGTGGAGTAGCCCATCTAAGTACAGCTGTGTATACCCTTGATAGCCAAACATCTCTGAATGTTGAGACCCAGTCCTGTCACTGTTGTGGGGAATGCCAGCCAAGCTCAAGCACACTGGCAGAGCAGTCAGCCAGCCAAAACTTTCTAGAGAACCATTTGGCAGTCTGTTACAAAAAGCCTTAAACCAATCCCCTTTGAGCCGATAAGAAATGATTACAGACATATGTAAGCACTTAGCTTTAAGAAAGTTCTTCTTCATTAATTATAAGGAAAAAAAACATTGAAAACAACATAAATGTCCAGCATAATTAAATAAATTTCCGGTCCCTGATAGCTCAGTTGGTAAAGAATCTGCCTGCAATGCAGGAGACCCAAATTCAATTCCCAGGGGAAGGTCTGCTGGAGAAGGCATAGGCTACCCACTCCAGTATTCTTGGGCTTCCTGGTGGCTCAGCTGGTAAAGAATCCGCCTGCAATCTGGGAGACCTGGGTTTGATCCTTGGGTTGGGAAGATCCCCTGGAGAAGGGAAAGGCTACCTACTCCAGTATTCTTGCCTGGAGAATTCCATGGACAGAGGAGCCTGGCAGGCTACAGTCCATGGGGTCACAAAGAGTTGAACACATCTAAGCACGCATATGCACCACAGCCCAGTTCTCAGCATAATGCTAGGCATATAACAGGCAGATAAGAAAGAGTGAAGAAGGGTGGCTGAATGAATAGACCTCAAAGAAGGTAACCTTCAGCTAATGGTTTTAATCCATCAGCACCTTGCTTTTTTGTCCATGAAATGGGAATAAATAACATTTTCCAGGTTCTTTTTAAAATTTGAAGTCTCGAATTAGTATGAGCATTTTGAAGTATAAAATACTAGAAAAATACAAAAGATTATTACCTTTTTTTAACCATTTATCATTTATTTATTATTATTATTCTTTTTACTTTACAATATTCTATTGGTTTTGCCATACATCAGCATGAATCTGCCATGGGTGTACACGTGTTCCCCATCCTGAACCCCCCTCCCACCACCCTCCCCATACCATCCCTCTGGGTCATCCCAGTGCACCAGCCCCAAGCATCCTGTATCCTGCATCGAACCTGGACTGGCAATTCGTTTCTTATATGATATTATACATGTTTCAATGCCATTCTCCCAAATCATCCCACCCTCTCCCTCTCCCACAAAGTCCAGAAGACTGTTCTATACATCTGTGTCTCTTTTGCTCTCTCACATACAGGGTTATAGATTATTACCTTTTAAAAAAATGTTGCAAAAGTCCACAAGGACTCCTCCTTTCTGTTTAATTCTCACACTGATTTTTATTTCATTTTACTTTTGACACTTGAAGTGGATTCTTCAATTACAACACAGTAGCACATAGAAGTCAGGAATTGATCCCAGCTTCGTTGTCCAGGAAGAAGTAACGTTGGTTTGCATTTGATCATTCCAGAAGGATTTAAGACTAAGATGTAATTTTATATCCCTCCTAGTTCAGGATCTGTTATCTGAGGATCACGGGTGCAGTCTCCCAGCTACTCCACAGTCCATTTCTGATCTGAAATCTCTGGCAACAGCCCTGTTGGAGACGATCCATGAGAAAAACATGGTCATCCAGCACCAGAGGCAGACCAACAAGTAGGTGGCCAGACCCTGGGGTGCAGGGTGGGCAGGAGATCGGTGGGACGATGGCTGTCAGCAGGCAACCAGGTGGCAACCAGGTGGGCTGCAAGCCTTAAGGGAAGGAGAGGAGAACCCTCGAATCTAGAGGGAAGCTTACCTGGATCAACAAGGAGAGAATACCGGCTATTCCTCACTGAATGCTTAGTCTGAGCCACTCACCAAGCCATGCATGTTGCCTGGCTGATTTTGATGGTATACGTGCCTGGGGAACTTAACCTTAACTTAATCTCCAGTCTCCTCTAGGCAACTCACCTCCTCATGCCGTTTTAACCTCATGGCACGGCTTTCTGGGGCTCTGAGAGTAGAAACACCAAAGCATCAACTTACAAGCCTATGGGGCTTGGAACGGAGTCTCATGCCATTTTTCCAAATCAGCAAAAAAAAAAAAAAAAAAAAGACGGTGAAAAGGAATAATATCTAAGAGAGCATGTCTTCTTCTGTTACTATAAACATGTTAACTACATTGGACAAAATCAAGCAAGTTAAAGTGGCATGTAGAGATGACAGAAGCAAAATTGGAAGTGTTCAGAGAATGGTGAATAAACCATAAATCAATGCAACAAACGTTGCCAATAGAGCCAGCTTCGAGGACCAGCGACTCATGCAGTCACACACAGCCCAGTGTTCAGAAGGTCCCTGCACTTGGTCTAATGCTCTGCAGTCACCATCTTCAAATTCTTGATCGTTTTTTAACAAGAGGGCCCCGAAGTTTCATTTTGCACTGGGCCCTGCAAATTACGTAGCTAGTCCTGCTTTTATGACCTACACGTGGAAGCAAAATTAAAGTGTGCCATGTAGGAGCAGCTTCCCAAAGACTGGGCTTCCAGCAAGAACAGGGAGCAGTCAGGGAACTGGGGGCCTGGTGAGGTGGGGGTTTGCAAGGGGAGAGGCAACCGTGAAATGATGGAGAGTATTGTAAAAACAAAATAGCAAAAAGAGAGGCTGGGAGTGAAGGGAAGATAGCACAGGAGATTAAGATATATATAAAAGAAGGCGGAGAGCAGTGGAGGGAGTCTGGGCAATCTCAGAGGGATGACAAGGGTGATTTATTGACAGAAGGTTTTTTAAAATTCTTTTAAAAGAAATATTAACCAAGGACTGAAACAGCCAGATGCTAAAATGGAGATGCTCCTCAGGGGAGGACGAAGAAATGGGGATCTCCTCAAATAGGTACAAGGTCTGTTTTATTCCGCAGCTGGTAGTGGTCCCAGGAGCCTTCTCTGTCCTCGCCAACTCCCTATAAAGCATCCACAGAGGCCCTTTCAAACCTCCTCGGGTCTTCTCAGCCCTCATTTGTTCTCAGCAGGTAGCCTCAGCTTCTCTTTTACTGAGAAAACAAAGCCTGCCTATCAAGAGCCCGGAGGCTCACTGCTCCCCAGTGTCTTCCACCCTCTCCCTCTGGTCTCTGGGAAACACACTGACCCACTGACCTACTGGTCCTTACCCTGCTCCCTCCTCTGGGGCCTGGCTCTCCTGTGAGCTCCTCTTTCAACCTTTTCAATTTCTGCCCCTCCTGCTGCGTCTGCATTTTCACCCAGAAACCTTCCAGATCTTTTTAAACATCCACCCCAAAAGGGTTCCATTCACCTCCAATCTTTGTGAACAAGAGGCCATCTTTATTTCTTCCTCAACCACCTCCCAAATGTGTGTTCTCGGGGAGGGGGACACCTATGATAGAATTACTTGAAGGGGGTGATTGTTTAGAAATGCAGATTTGGGGGGTTTCTGGAAGGAATGTCAGGATTCTGAATTTTAGCAGGTGTCCAGTGATGCCAGGGACAGGCTTGAATACCTCCCAAGACCTCTTCTGAATTTTCCATAGCAATCTTCCTGTGAGGGTCACCAGTACCCCAGACCTCACTTTCTGAGTCTCTTTCTTCTATAATTTCTCTTCATCCCAATTCCCATCTTGAAAACCATCTTCTTGGATTCCTTCTGCTCTCTCTGCTGCCTCGTTCCCTCTCCCTTCTCCTCTTCCTCCTTCCACCCTAGGCTTCTTCCTCCTCTTCCTCTCTTCTCTGATCTTCCATCTTCTTACCCCTACTCAGGGGACCTGTCTTTGCTTCTCGTTCTTTACAGACTTCCTAGAACTCTTGGCACCTTGCCATCAAGAGCAAGACCCACATTTCCAGCCGCTCAGTTGACAGTTTCTCCTGAATTTCAGCTCTTCAAATTCAATGAGTCTAGAGTCTGGAGCACCCATTCCTTAGTATGTTTTCAGATCAGATCAGATCAGATCAGTCGCTCAGTCGTGTCTGACTCTTTGCGACCCCATGAATCGCAGCACGCCAGGCCTCCCTGTCCATCACCAGCTCCCAGAGTTTGCTCAGACTCATGTCCATCGAGTCAGTGATGCCATCCAGCCATCTCATCGTCTGTCGTCCCCTTCTCCTCTTGCCCCCAATCGCTCCCAGCATCAGAGTCTTTTCCAATGAGTCAACTCTTCCCATGAGGTGGCCAGAATACTGGAGTTTCAGCTTTAGCGTTACTCCTTCCAAAGAAATCCCAGGGCTGATCTCCTTCAGAATGGACTGGTTGGATCTCCTTGCAGTCCAAGGGACTCTCAAGAGTCTTCTCCAACACCACAGTTCAAAAGCATCAATTCTTCGGCGCTCAGCCTTCTTCACAGTCCAACTCTCACATCCATACATGACCACAGGAAAAACCATAGCCTTGACTAGACGAACCTTTGTTGGCAAAGTAATGTCTCTGCTTTTCAATATGCTATCTAGGTTGGTCATAACTTTCCTTCCAAGGAGTAAGCATCTCTTAATTTCATGGCTGCAGTCACCATCTGTAGTGATTTTGGAGCCCAGAAAAATAAAGTCTGACACTGTTTCCACTGTTTCCCCATGTATTTGCCATGAAGTGATGGGACCGGATGCCCTGATCTTCGTTTTCTGAATGTTGAGCTTTAAGCCAACTTTTTCACTCTCCACTTTCACTTTCATCAAGAGGCTTCTTAGTTCCTCTTCACTTTCTGCCGTAAGGGTGGTGTCATCTGCATATCTGAGGTTATTGATATTTCTCCCGGCAATCTTGATTCCAGCTTGTGTTTCTTCCAGTCCAGCGTTTCTCATGATGTATTCTGTATAGAAGTTAAATAAGCAGGGTGACAATATACAGCCTTGACGTACTCCTTTTCCTATTTGGAACCAGTCTGTTGTTCCATGTCCAGTTCTAACTGTTGCTTGCTGACCTGCATACAAATTTGTTTTAATGTATGTTTTAATAAAACATAATAGTATGTTTTAATGTACTTTAAAATGCTTGTGCCCTTTGACCCAAAGGGTCAGTTTCTAGAAATTTATCTGAAAGAAACAAATCAGAACAATACTCTTAAGATTTATCCATGAGGTGGTTCACTGTAGATTCATTTATAAGAGTGAAAATGAGTGGAAACAACCAGAATATTTTTAAATCGGAGAATAGTACCGTGTGTACACGCTAAGTCGCTTCAGTCGTGTCCAGCTCTTTGTGACCCTGTGGACCTTAGCCCGCTAGGCTCCTCTGTCCATGGAATTTTACAGGCAAGGATACTGGAGTGGACTGCCATGCCCTCCTCCAGGAGATCTTCCAGACCCAAGGATCGAAGCTACATTTCCTGTGGCTCCTGCATTGCAGGTGAATTCTTTACTGCTGGGCCACCAGGGAAGCCCTGGAGAATGGTTAAGGTTATAGTAAATCCATAAGGCAGAATATTACACAGCCCCTTAAAGTGTGACTTGAAGAATATTTAACACGTTCTGGCCACCATCCTAATGCCTAGGTTTGACGAACTTCCACATCACTTGGGTTGCAGCTGTCCCAAGGCCATAATGTTCGTCCATTTTGGTCACCATCCTCTCTAGAACGTTGGACAGCGCTAGGCCCACAATGGGTGCTTATAATTATTTGATAATGAATAGATGATTGACTTAGTCTAACCCTTTATTCCTCTTCCCTTAATACTCATGTGCAAATGGGCATTAAGTTTTATGATTTTCATGCATGCATTCGTCTACTCAATATATATTTCCTGAATGCTTGCCAGGGCCCTTCTGTGTTCATCTCCTACCTGCTCCCTCTGCTTGTTCCCCACCAGACCATTCATTATCTTGTCCTTAGGAAGACCATCCCATGAACCCTTGATCCTCAGACCCCCGCCTGCCTCCTCTGCTGTTTACCTGGGCACACTACCTGCCGACCTTGGTGCTGATCACAATGCAAGCCTCCACCAAAAAGCCCAGCTGAGTCCCACCACCTGCTAAACTCAATGATCCCAAGCTGCTGGCTGACACTCCCATCTCTTGTGATGGACTGATTTCCTAATACATGCCCACCATACCCCACTGCAACCACACGCATCTCCAGGTTTCAAGGACCCTTGCTTTCTATTGAGAAAGATAGACGTTTTCATTTTGCAGGCTTTGTTTCTTTAACGCACCTTTTTGTTTTTAACGGTTATTTAATCATTTTGAGGAGAAGGTGATGGCACCCCACTCCAGTACTCTTGCCTGGAGAATCCCATGGATGGAGAAGCCTGGTAGGCTGCAGTCCATGGGGTCGCTAAGAGTCGGGCATGACTGGGCGACTTCACTTTGACTTTTCACTTTCATGCAGTGGAGAAGGAAATGGCAACCCACTCCAGTGTTCTTGCCTGGAGAATCCCAGGGATGGGGGAGCCTGGTGGGCTGCCGTCTATGGGGTCACAAAGAGTCGGACACGACTGAAGCGACTTAGCAGCAGCAGCAGCAGCAGCAATCATTTTGAACCATCTGATTCACATTTTAAAAGGTTAAACAACAGTATATCTCCAAACCATTGTCTCTCAGCCACCCAATCCACCTTCCTGGAAGAAACCACCGTTCCTCATTTTTTATGTGTCCTTGCCAAGGATACATATATAAGCAAATGTATAATATAATACATTTATATAGACACACATAAATACTCATATATTTTATATACATATATATTTTCTTTTTTGTCTCTCCCTTTTTATCTTTTTACAAATGGTAGCTAGCATTCATCAAAAAAGTTTTTTTCACCGTCTTCCACCTTGCTTTTTTCTCATTACAATAGATCTTGAAGATTGCCTCATATCAGTACATAAAGTACCTAATGTGCCATTTTTAATACTTTGAGGGTCTTAAGTTTCATACTTTCAATAAGTGTTTTATTTGGGGGTATGTGAAAAAAAAACAAATTATATAACAGATGGAGGGGGGCTAAGAATAAAATGTGAATTTGGTCTGCTTGCTCTTATCCCCCTTGATTTAGCCTTTTGTAACTAAAATTTTAAAATGGCTTTGTTGAGGTGGAGCATTAGCAGTAGGAATGGATGCAGGTGTCTGTTCTGTAAGAGCGTGTGCCCCCTACTGGCTTTCCGCTGCCTGGCACTACACCCTCTACCCCTTGCCCATCCCCACCCTCCTCTCCCTTAATGCTGCTGCTGCTGCTGCTGCTGCTGCTAAGTCGCTTCAGTCGTGTCCGACTCTGTGCGAACCCATAGACAACAGCCCACCAGGCTCCCCCGTCCCTGGGATTCTCCAGGCAAGAACACTGGAGTGGGTTGCCATTTCCTTCTCCAATGTATGAAAGTGAAAAGTGAAAGTGAAGCTGCTCAGTCGTGCCTGACTCTTAGCGACCCCATGGACTGCTGCCTACCAGGCTCCTCTGTCCATGGGATTTTCCAGGTAAGAGTACTGGAGTGGGGTGCCATTGCCTTCTCCTCCCTTAACGCTAAGAAGGCCCAATGGGAGCCAGCTTGACAAACTGATGAATAAACCTAGGACTTTATAATTGGAGAGAATATTCAATTAATAAGCATTTTGCTTGAGGTACTTGTTGCGAGTTTGCAGCTGTCTAGCTATTGTTAAAGAAGGGATGGGGTTCGTGTGTCTTATAAACAGGTTAATGATGAAGAGGCAAATATTAAGAGCATGTCTCATGGAACACCACCTTCAGTTCTCCAGCCTTTTCCAACGAGCCCTCGCTCTGCCGGTGGTGGGGTGGTGGCCACAGTGGTTTATACGTGAGGACATCCTGGCCTTTCACCACCCTCTGTGCTTTGCCTAAAACTCTTCACTGCTCTCTCCCTTACCTGGACAATGGTAAGTAGCCTGGAAGTTCAAGATCTTGGAAGCAGCAGGAGCTGTCCTGGATCAGAGCAAAGACTCAAAAGAAGATCTCCTGGGGTGAAGGTGGGGGGCGAGGTTATCTGCAGTTTGTGTGGGGCCACTGCCAGCTCTTCCTCTTTTAGGGATCAGGCTCCCCCCGAGACCCTCATTCAGGATTCCTGCTTCCCATGTTGTCCAGAGAGAGAGGACAGGGCAAAGTGGTGGCTAGTTCCTGAGTTAGTTCTGTCTTTTGCAGATCCCCTGTGGGCTCCCCTGGTGGCTCAGAGATGGTAAAGAATCTGCCTGCAATGCAGGAGACCTGGGTTCAATCCCTGGGTCAAGAAGATCTCCTGGAGAAGGGAATGGCTCCCCACTCCAGTATTCTTGCCTGAAGAATTCCATGGACAGAGGGGCCTGGCAGGCTACAGTCCAGGGGGTCACAAAGAGTTGGACACGACTGAGCGACTAACACACACAGTGTTTTACTATCAGAAACTACTACTGAAAATCCTATCTAGAAGCCCAGTGTCTTGAAGTTTTTTCTAGGCTATCAGGTAGACATATGCTAAAATTTTCCCTATTCTAAAACAAGCCACAGCTAAATAAAAACTTTATTTTAAACACCACCCCCCTGCCCCACCCCGCATCTTACAAAGAAAAAAATCCTCTCTCAAGCCTGTTTATGCCTCAAGCTACTACCCTGACTGTCTCCTTGGATTCCCTGCTAAACTACATGAAGAGTCATCTATATTCACCGCTTCAGCTTTCTCATAGGCTGCTTTTCCAACCCTGTCACTTGGGTTCTGGATTTCACCCCTTTGTCTGTCTTGTAACAGCTCTCTCAAGGGTTGGGCACATCTCAGCGGCCTTTTTCATCCTGTGTGACCACCTCCTAGAATAAGATGATACAGACCATGCCACCTGACCTAGAACCCTCTCTCCCTTCCCCATATGGCCCTGGTGCCAGGTGGTGCCTGTTCCCTTTCCACCTGTTCCTCTGGTCCCTTCTTGCTTTACGCAGGTGACACTGTGGTCCCCAGTTCTCCTGACTTCTCTCTTTCCGTTGGGGAGTAGACCTGCCCCCAGCATACACTCTCATCCTTGCACTCCTGGATCTTCCTGTCTCCCAGAGACGTCCATCTGTCTCCTCAGGTATCCCAAGGTCACCTCCTCCCCTGCCTCCTTCTTATGACTCTTCCTTTGGCTTCCTACATCCTCACTGGCTCTTGTGGGATATAGCTTCTCATCTTTGTTCCTTACAGCCTCAATAATTGTTGGATTGGTTGAACTTCACTGAACGGACCCTGTTTTTACTTCTACTTTCTCGATCTGTGTGTTCTGCCAGCTATGAAGGCTCTAATAAGCCTCTCCTCTCCCTGGGCTGTGTTACATCACATTCAGTGGACCACCTGCTATATCTGTTCAGTGTGAAGCCAACTAGAAGACCATGTGTCATTTGAAGGATCTTGAGTTATATTTTGCAGGTCCAGCTGTGGCTGCATCCATATTTCAGTTATGCATAGTTTTAAAGAGAACTTGCTTTAGGCATGTGAATGCTGGTTTTCTAGTGTCGTGAGGGTGTTATTGGTTAAGAACATGAACTTGGGAGGCAAAGGTTAATCTACCTGAGGCATAGGTTAAAAATCCATGCTCATCACCAGCTGAGTCCAGCATGTGGTTTTGGTTACGCTGACTAATTTCTATGCCTCTGTTTTCTAATGGGAGTAGAGGGTGCTGGGTGAGAACACTGCAGGGTGGGAAAAGACATAGATTTAGGATGAGCTGTGTGTCCTTAGACAAACTGCTTGACCTCTCTGTTAGGGCCCACATATATAAAAGGAGGATAAAAATACAGTCTACACTGCAGAGTTTTGTCAGGTCAGAGAAGAAAGTGTACTTTTGGTAGATGTTTGGCATGCACTCTGACTCAGACCTGGGATTCAGGAAAGATTAATTGCTATTTGTGTTAACCATAGAATAGTTGTTATTGTTATTGATGATGTTATTGTTGCCATTACTACTACCACAGCTTCTACTGGGTCCATTTTACTACCTCCAGCCCTGCATCAGATGCCTGTGTCAGACTAAAGAAAAAAAGCAGTCAGCACCAACAAACTAAGGCAAGGTCCCTGAGAGTAGATTGTTCCAGACGCCAGCAAATTCACATCAGCACGTTTCTGGGAGACGTGCCTGCGTTATCCAGGAACATCAGAAAAAATACAACCAAATGTCTCTTCACCACGCCTTTGAGCGTTGCCCTGACGGCATCTTTCATTGTACACAGAAGAGTTAAGCCTTATCTTTTGTTTCCAAGAAGCAGCCACATACAGATGATCTGATCATTCTAAGAAGCAGGCATCAGCTTGAACACCAATGTGATTGCATCTCAAACCCATCAGCTGGTGAAAAGGGAGCTCAGATCAGAAGGTCTGAGCAAAATATTGAAAGCGAGATTACGAAGAAAGGTGTTTATTGAGGGGTCAGAGACGTGAAAGCCGAATAGACCCAACAAATGGAGTGAAAATTGAAAGTAATTGATAAAGACTATGCAGAATTTAAGACTTAAGGAAAAGAAGAAAAGAAAAAAGCTCTAAGTACCTAGATGAACAAAACCACACAGAGTCACGTCAAAGAGTTTTCTGTGAACTCAAAGGGAATATTAATTAAGAGTCTGCAAGTCAATTCAGGTAAAATAAGGATGCATTAGAAGCAATACACATATATGCAGATATATACATATTCAGATCTTGGTATGTACGTGGGTGTGTGCATCTATGTCTAGAATATAAAGAAGTATAGAAGAACAATTCTGGCATTCTGGTTTCTCCTGCTGAAAGACTTTGAAACATTGTTATTAAGGTGATTTCCACATCATTTTAGCACAGCAGTGCCAAGAAAATCCCCCAAAGATAAAGACTGGTTTTTCAATTTCCAGGCCAATGAAAAGCGATTGAAGTTTCAGATGACTATCACATCATTTCCCAACTATATTTAATTTTGTGTAGAGTGAAGGAGGGGAAATATGTGGCCACATTTAGGTCTCTTCATGCATAGAGATAAAGTTTGGCTTCTAAGTAAACAGAGTAATCTGTTAAAATACACATTCAAGATCTTATACATCATAGTGAATCAGAATAGTCATCCTGGAAAGCAGTGTAATTATTTTAGTGATTCTATAATTTCGGAAAGTTTTTCAAATGTGTATTTTTCAATTCCAGAGATCATTACAAGCTATGAAAAATGCATTTATTTAATGAAATATATTTATTGAGCACCAGGCATTATGCTAGATATCAAGGATATGGCCATTCGTAAGTCATAGGTTAGGTCTAAGAAGGTGGGTATTATTTTATTGACTCGAAGTAACATCACCAAGCATGTTCTTTCATCTTATTTGTTCGACTTGGTTGCTTCTAAAACTCAGATCCACCCTCAAAGAATCAAGTTGTGATACTTGTAAGAGTATTCAAAATTAAGTGTCATCTTTAGCCACGCTGCTCCTGCTGCTGCTGCTAAGTCGCCTCAGTCGTGTCTGACTCTGTGCGACCCCAGAGACGGCAGCCCACCAGGCTCCCCTGTCCCTGGGATTCTCCAGGCAAGAACACTGGAGTGGGTTGCCATTTCCTTCTCCAATGTATGAAACTGAAAAGTGAAAGTGAAGTCGCTCAGTCATGTCCGACTCTTTGTGACCCCATGGACTGCAGCCTACCAGGCTCCTCCATCTATGGGATTTTCCAGGCAAGAGTACTGGATTGGGGTGCCATTGCCTTCTCTGCTTTAGCCATGAGGAATTCCCAAATAGAAATGATGTAAGATGCCTGGGTAATGATAGAATCATTGTTTGTCTTCCCAGCTACCTTTGTGGGAGAAGATTCACTTGAATGGCAACACTTTAGTAAGGTTTAAATCACTTTAAATCATTCACTTTATATTTTCATATGTACTTGCAGTAGAGTCTGTGTATGTTTAGCACGTGGGTGCGTGCTCACACACACACACAAACACATACACCACTGTTTTTAGCACGTGTCTTAAGTCTCAAAACATTTTCTCTCTACTAGTGCATCACCAGCCTTCCCAGATAGCCTGCTCACAGCCCTAAGAGCTGATGAGACAGATGCTTATTGATCTGTCTTTTGCCATTTTTCTCCCCTTTTCCAGAATCCTAGGGAATCGGGTGGCTGAACTGGAGAAAAAATTAAGAACTCTGGAAGTTTCTGGTTTGTGGAGTCTCCCAGGTAAGTAGAACTTTATAAAAATTTCTTTTTTTGAAAATTTGCAGAGCAGACTTTACCTTTTTAACGTTCTTTTATTTGAAGATTATTGCTGAGATGTCTATAAGTGTTTGAAACTTAAAAGCCATGATTTTGGAGGAAATCAGAAAAAACCTAATAAATATACAAAGTGAACTATGAAGTTTGCTAATCTAAATTCTGAAATTGTCATTGTATATGTCTGTATGTATGTTATTTTTAACTTTTGTGAGTATGGTAAATTGCTTCATTTTTTCCCTGTAGGTGTCTTATAGAGATGTGTTCAGTTTAATCATCACCCCTTAAAAGGAATATAAGAACTCACAAAAATTTATTCTATTTAATCATTCGTTCTAAAAATGAATGTACGAACTTACAAAGACGTATTCAATTTAATCATCAGTCTTAAAATTGAATATAAGAACAAACAATTGTTCTAACCCAAATGCGCTTTACAACCTTCTTCCCTCTTCCCTCATTCCATTTGCTACATAGCTTGAAAATAAAAATTTCTGCTGTAGATTTTTTTTTCCGCAGTGGTGCCGGGTGTGAAGAAACTGATGTTTCACATTAATTAGCTATATTTATCCCATTTGTCTTGGTAAAATACCCCCCTTCATGAGACCCCCGTCAGCTTTCTTCTTTCTCTTTACATTCTCCAGAAACTTGTATTTATCATTTTCTACCACCTCCTCTTTCCCTGGAAGCAACTTTGTACATATATTTTTAGTTACTTAACCTTTCTGCACAAACCCTTCTCTACCCTTGAATCATATCCGTTGCTTCCTTGTAATGTATGAGAAATGAACATTGCCACAGGGACATGGACAAAACCACATGTTTTCTTAATGTAAATCTGAATAGCCGCCTCAGGTTGCCTGGAAGTGTATTTCATAAATTGCAATTTTTAGTAGAGATTCCTTGAACTTGATGTCAGAAGACCTAACAGACCTAATTAGTGCCAAGTGCCATCCTGGGGATTTGAATGATCCATTTTGCACAAGAATCTTTTGATGCAGTTAAAACCTTATCTCTTTTGAAGGCCTTTCTTTTATTGCATTGAATTTCAACACAGTCAGGCAAATTTATCGTTTATTTGTGCAGTCGGATTGCTATTTCTGTGCATGTTCTAGCGTTTGGATTTTTTTTTTCTCTCCAAATGACTTAGTGAGATTTCACAATGTTTTATTTCTACAACTTATGTAAAAAGATGGAAGTCAAATAAATGAAAGAATGCTGAGAATTTCCTATCTCTGCTGTTGTTTGGTCTAGGTTAGAATGGCTATTATGCAATAACAATTGTTTCTTTCCTTTTTTTTTTTTTCCCTCCTGCTGCCTGAAGGCCTGAGCTACAATGTTTCCATAGGATTTGGGAGTATGTTCTTTTTGAAATATCTGTGTTTGTGGCTAATAGCAGTGCATTAATGTCATCCCTGCATGTAAATAAATAGAAATGCATTCTCTTTGTATCCTTGCACTTTTCTGATTAGAATAGTCAATTGAAATAGAGAATTCAATTAGCACAAAGCAAATATTAAATGGTAGCATTTGCTTGGAGGGCAGCGACTGAATGAATTTTATGCCCCAGCCTGTTTGTTCTAATCTCTGGCCTCCACGTGGGTACAAAGTGGGAGGACAAGAAGAAAAGAACTGCAGTTCCCCCAATCTGACACGGTTTATGTGACTGTGGTAGCACTGCCCTGATGCAGTAATAAAGGATGTTACAATGAGGCATCACCTCACTATCATTTTCAAACCATGTGGGGGGAGAGGGGCCTCTTTCCTGCAAATCAGACCAGTCCCTTCTATCTGCTCATCATTGTATGGTCTCCATTTGAGCTCTAATAGGCAAGCAAGCGGAGAAGGCAATGGCACCCCACTTCAGAAAATCCCATGGACGGAGGAGCCTGGAAGGCTGCAGTCCATGGGGTCGCTGAGGGTCGGACACTACTCAGCAACTTCACTTTAACTTTTCACTTTCATGCATTGGAGAGGGAAATGGCAACCCACTCCAGTGTTCTTGCCTGGAGAATCCCAGGGACGGGGGAGCCTGGTGGGCTGCCGTCTATGGGGTCGCACAGAGTTGGACATGACTGAAGTGACTTAACAGCAGCAGCAGCAGCAGCCAAGCAAGAGGAAGTATATTATTTTTTTTCTTCTCCTCTTCCTCCTTCCTCCTCTTACTTCCTCCACTTCCTTTTTCTCTTCTCCTTCCACTTTTCTCTTCTTCCTCTTCCTCTTTCGCTAAGTAAGGGAATATTTACTATTTTAGCCAAGTAGAGGGGATTGAGACCCAGTGGTTTCAGAGAATTGCTAGCTCTCAGTTATTTACCAGTCTTGAAAGGATCTGTGTCTCCTCTAAGAGATCAGTCCATAACATGTTGATACTTTCTGAGTATCATCTTTGTGAATTCAGTCCTGTACCAGGCGTTCTAGACATGCCCCTCGCCCCCTCCAAGAATCAACAGTCCCACTGCTGCTGCTGCTGCTAAGTTGCGTCAGTCGTGTCCGACTGTGTGTGACCCTATGGACAGCAGCCCGCCAGGCTCCGCTGTCCACAGGATTCTCTAGGCAAGAATACTGGAGTGGGTAGGAAAGTGCGATGAATATGCAGCAGTGAAAGGAAAACACAAAATGATACAGAAGTGTCAATGAGGTGATAAAGATGTTAGTATGTGAGGGAATAATGTGACAAGTCATTGAATACTGGACCTGGAATGACAGTTGAGAGCAAAAAGTTCAAGGATGACAAATACTTGGTGTATATTACACAGCATCATTTCTGTGCCAGTGGCAGACATAGCTAATCAATCACATCGCCCTTCCTTGCTAATCTCACATGTGGCCCTCAAAACAGTCTTTTACATTGGCTTTCCAGGAAGCTACCTCCTGGTCAGAGTTGACATGTGAGAGAAAACCTTCTTCCCTTTCATGAACTAGTCTGATCCCCTCATTTTAAGGAAACAGAAATTTCCATAAGGAAACAGAAATTCAAGAAGTTGGGTAATACCTAAGGCCACAGAAGCTGAACTCAGGTGTTCAGATCTTCATTTCAGTGCTCCATCTGCCCAGGCAAAGTACAGTTCAGGAAAGAGAGACACAGAAGGCAGGGGGCTGGCAGATAGGAGAGTGAGGGAGGGTAGGGAGTGTAGATCAAATCAGCTGGGGACTGGTTCTCAAAGCAAGCTGAATTGGAGAAGAAAGATTCAGAAGCTGGAACAATCTCTCCCAAGACTCTAAAGGACCGTGGTGAAGAAGCCCACCTCTCATGACTATAAGGCAGAATTTCTCTTGGCCTTGGAGCATGCTCTTTTTCTTTGACTCTCTTCTCCCTCCCTCCTCACTCTCTCAGCCAACAATATTCAGCTCTTGGTGGTGTTGGATAGAGTTGGGGCAAATGTGTGATCTTGCCGGGAAGCAGGCAAGTCTGACAGATGTCACAGCCCATGTGGAGAAATCATCTGGAAAGCAGCAAGTCCTCCAGACTGTTTAACAGTCCCTGAGAGGTGGGGGAGACACAGGGCTCTGTAGAGAAAGCCACAGGGTGGGCTGGTTGGCCTTGCTCTTCAGGAAGGAATGGCCCTCCACTCTCCCCAGCCCCCCATCTGTCAGCCTTCTTCTCCCGGCAGTTTGCTGGCATCTGCGGGTGAGAATGATGCTTGGAGGGGGCGGGGGAGGGGGCAGGCACTGAGAGAAGGCTTCCTGGATGTGCTTCTGCTCCGAAAAGAAACACTGAAAGCCGGGAAAAAGTCTGGCAAGAGCAGAGCCTGGCTCTTTGAGCTTTTTATTTGAATTCTGTATTTTCCACTCTCAACATCAGTCTGGGGAGGAAAATGTGCATTCTGAAAGTAACTGGCACATTTTGGAGAAAGGAAGGAGTGCTGTTGTGTTATAGGGAATCAGGAGGGCTTCTGGAAACTCAAATGCCAGTTAACAGAAGGGCCTGTGTAACCTGCGTTGATTGTGGTTTGAATCTAGTTTGTGGATCGTCCACACCCCATTCCCCAGTCCCAAGGACCAAAATGGAGCTGGGAGACAGCAGACCATCAGATTAGAGTTCAACATAGTCAATACAGAGAGAGCCTGGGCTTAGAAACAACAGAACTGAGAGCCTTCTAAGGAGGGTCTTTGAATTCTTCAAATGTTTTGCAAAAACCAATCTTGACATTTTACCATCAGATAAGGAAGTAATCTTTGCAGGTGGGGATTTTGGAAGGTGTTTATCTTCTCCTCCAACCCCTACTTTGATTAGATACCGATTAATTTATGGACAAATGGTGGTTTCTGTTTCCCATGTCTGCATTCCTGTTGCTCAGATTCTTGCAGAAGTTTAGGGCTTCCCAAGTGGCTCAGTGGTAAAGAATCTACCTGCCTATATAGGAGATGCAATAGATGCAGGTTTGATTCTTGGGCTGAGAAGATTCCTTGGAGGAGGCATGGCAACTCACTCCAGTATTCTTGCCTGGAGAACTCCATGGACAGAAAAGCCTGGTAGGCTATAGTCTGTGGAGTCGCAAAGAGTCAGACATGACAGCACACCCACACATACCCCAGCATTTTTGAGGAGCCATTGTGGAGTGGATAATTCACTGTGGTTGAAGAGGGCCAGGAAGTCATTCTGCCCTAGAGGATTCCTCACAATAGGAAGACGCGAGGGTCTCCCTCCCACTGCCGTACCCACTCAGCTGCAGCCAGCTCCCAGCTCCGCCCATATTCTGATTCCTTGACCACAGGACAGAGTGGACTTGGAAGGCTTGTTGGAGCACAGACAATAGAGTGTGCCTCTGCTGCCAGCGTATCTGCTGGAAAGATGGAACAGGAATTGCAATTCTCCCCCTAACTTAGGACAGTGACTTATTGAAGAGAAACACAAGAAGCCCACTTGAGACATCTGGTATGGCTTCGTAACAACCATTATTGCTTCATGGTGTTTCTAAATTGTATCTTTGCAACATAAGGGGAGACCTGACTGGGTTGACTTCATCCTGTTGTTCAGTTGCTCAGTTGTGTCTGACTCTTTGCAACCCTATGGATTGCAGCACACTAGGCTTCCCTGTCTGTCAGCAACTCGTGGAGCTTACTCAAACTCATGTGCATCGAGTTGGTGATGCCATCCAACCTTCTCATCCTCTGTTGTCCCCTTCTCCTCCTGCCTTCAATCTTTCACAGCATTGGGGTCTTTTCCAATGAGTCAGCTCTTCGTATCAGGTGGCCAAAGTATTGGAGTTTCATCTTCAGCATCAATCCTTTCAATGAATATTCAGGATTGATTTCCTTTAGGATGAACTGGTTGGATCTCCTTGCAGTCCAGGGGACTCTCAAGTGTCTTCTCCAACACCACAGTTCAAACGCATCAATTCTTCGGCACTCAGTTTTCTTTATAGTCCAACTGTCACATCCATACATGACTACTGGAAAAACCATAGCTTTGACTTGGTGAACCTTTATTGGCAAAATGATGCCTGTGCTTTTTAATATGCTCTCTAGGTTTGTCATAGCTACATCCGGAGAGCCTCTTAAAATATCCAAAGCTTCAGTTCAGTGGTTCTCCTTGGGAAACCTCTCCAGATTGTGGTCCTAAAGACTCTGGATTTCTTTCAACTTGAGACAATATCTATACTCCTGGAGAACTTCAGGGCCAGCTCATATCAGATCCCTCTTCTTCTGGGATGACCCTCATGAAGCAGAAACCCGAGAGTGATGGCTGCTAATAACAAGCTCCACCTGCCTGAGGGAGCCACAGGCATCCATACCCACCAAGTAAACATCAGGATTCCCAAGGATGCATCAACCATTTATTCACAGTTATCAGCTGTTTATGAAGCACCTACCGTATGCCAAACTCTCTACTAGTTTTGGAAATCAAGTTAATAAGATTGCATGTATGGCCAACAGGGAGGGTAGTATTACAAACAAGTTAAGGGCTCAGAGGTGCAGGCCAAGGTTCACCTCGTTCTCCAAGGCAGTGGACATCTTGACCCAAGTACCATTCTGTGCTCCACCAAACCTGAGTAGAATCATAGAACTTTAGAGCCCCAGAGACATTCAGTGACTTGGCTTCAGATAAGGTTTCATTCAAAGCCAGACAGCTGAGGCTGGAGCATGGGCTGGGCCATGGTCCTGGGGTTCACTGTTGGCATGGTGGTACCCACCAAGAGAATCTTCGGGGTTCATGGGCAGGAGTTGGAGATGAAATCCTCCCTCACCTGACCACTGGGCAGCATCACCTTCTGTGTACGTGTTTTGTGTCCATGTGTACAAGCTCACATTTCAAAGCCACACCTCCCTGCTCCCCACCTTCATACCTTGCCATGGCCTCAAAAATAGAGTTGTAATGGTTTTCCTTTCCTCTTCCTCTTCACCTCAGGCTTTCTCTGCCTGGTTAGGGAGCTCATATGAATTGATAAAAGGGTTTGGCTGGGATGTGTCTTTATATCCTAAATAGAGTCTAGCTGTGATCATTTGGGGAACCTGATACTACCTGCCTTATGACATACTTATGATTCAATTTAAATGACCAAATCTAATTAAATCAGACCCAGTGTGTATGGCAGTTCTACTGGTTCCATAAAACAGTCATTTCAATCTGTGAAATTTCTTGAGTGCTGACGAAATGCCTACATGTTTTACGTGAATCAGTTCATTTTATCTCCACCACCCCCGGAGGTGGCTGCTGTTATTCTTCCTCACTGTACAGACGAGGGCTCTGAGGCTCAGAGAGGCTCAGTGACTTGTCTGAGGTCACCGGCTAGCTGGTGATGGGCTCCCGGACACAAGCACTGCAGCATGGCTCCAGAGCCTGCACTCAGAGCGCTCGACTACTCTTGTTAGTATTGCTCTTGTCTCACCCAGATGAAAGCCATTCAGTTTCTGATAGATACAGCATGCTACCCTTTCACGGTGGCATTTGTGGGCATCTGTGTTCTGAGCAGACTTTAGGACTCATAGGCAGCTGGCCCTGGACCCCTCTGCCCTGCCTTCACTGCGGAGAGGGTAGGCTGGCCCTTCTCCACCATGGCACTGTCTATGATTGAAGAAGGAGCCTTGCTCACCCAAAGAGCCAGTCCCTTGGGTGGGCTGAGTGTTGCCACCACTCCAGTGGTGACATAATATGTCCATTTTCCTCTTTTCTGTGACAGGGGGCAAAGACACCATACTGTTCAGTGACCCGGCTCTTCCCACCATGCAGAGGTCAAGATCCCCACTGCTCAAGTTTGTGGAGCAGCCCAGTGAAAACAAAGCAAGTCCCAAGGATGGTAAGCAAGCCCTTAATTTCTTGACTCTTTCCTGGCCTGTGCCTGGTGCGGGGGATGAGTGGACACCAGTCCTTCACCTTTCTGCAGCATCTGCAGCACTTTTGGGTCATCCCTCATGCTTCCTCTTATTTGGAGTTTCCAGCAGAAGAACACTGGTTCCTGCACTCTCAGCATAGTGGAACGAGGCTAAGAGTGAGGGTGCAGGATTTAAGCAACCTGGGTTCATATTCCAGCCTCACATCACACTGGTTGTGAGAACCTGGACTGGTAACTTCAGCTTCAGTTTCCTTTCCTATAAGACAATGAGATGAGACACTGCCAACCTCGGGGAAATCTTGACACATTGCCTGACATGTGGTAAGTAGTCTGGGAATCAGTTGAATGAAGGAAAAATCTTCCTTACCAGGCACACTTTCTGGAGGCAGTGTGTTTTAAAGGAGATCAAGGGCCCATTTAAGGTGCCAGATGAAGCAACAAGGTGAGAACCAGATCTCTTCCAAGGTGGTAGTCTCATTTCTCTAGCTAAACTATCCTTCACATCTTTCTGAGTTTTGCTCAGCTTCTTCCTACAGTCCCAATATGGTTGCCAGCTTCCAAATGATCCCCACTTCCTGGCATTCATGTGCTTGTATAGTTCTCTCCCACATTGGTCTATGTGACTGATGGGTTACAACAGAAGTGATGGTACATGACTTCTGAGGTCAAGTTATAAAAGGCACATGGTCTGCCTTGCGCTCTCTGACTTGGACCACTCACCATAGAGAAAGATGGGTGCCATATCACAACGATTCTTGACCATCCCTACATGCTCTTCATGTGGCCTGGAACTGAGGCCTCCAGCCATCAGCCACGTGAGTGCACCATCTTGGAAGCAGATTCTCCAGCCCCAGGCAAACCTTCAGATGACAGTAGCCCTTGTAAAGGTTTTGATGACAACCACATTAGAGACCATTAGCAAGAACCACCCAGATAAACTTCTACAGGCTCCCAAGTCATAAGCTGCTAAGTTTCAAGATAATTTGTTGTACACCATTAGATAACTAATATACATCTATTTCTGCTTTATTGAGACTATGCCAAAGCCTTTGACTGTGTAGATCACAATATACTGTGGAAAGTTCTGAAAGAGATGAGAATACCAGACCACCTGACCTGCCTCTTGAGAAACCTGTATGCAGGTCAGGAAGCAACAGTTAGAACTGGACATGGAACAACAGACTGGTTCCAAGTAGGAAAGGGAGTACATCAAGGCTGTATATTTTCACCCTACTTATTTAACTTATATGCAGAGTACATCATGAGAAACGCTGGGCTGGAAGAAGCACAAGCTGGAATCAAGATTGCCAGGAGAAATATCAATAACCTCAGATATGCAGATGACACCACCCTTATGGCAGAAAGCAAAGAAGAAGTAAAGAGCCTTTTGATGAAAGCGAAAGAGGAAAGTGAAAAAGTTGGCTTAAAACTCAACATTCGGAAAACTAAGATTATGACATCCGGCCCCATCACTTCATGGCAAATAGATGGGGAAACAATGGAAACAGTGACTGACTTTATTTTGGGGGGCTCTAAAATCACTGCAGATGGTGACTGCAGCCATGAAATTAAAAGACGCTTACTCCTTGGAAGCAAAGTTATGACCAACCTAGACAGCATATTAAAAGCAGAGACATTACTTTGTCAACAAAGGTCCACCTAATCAAGGCTATAGTTTTTCCAGTAGTCATGTATGGATGTGAGAGTTGGACTATAAAGAAATCTGAGCGCAGAAGAATTGATGCTTTTGAACTGTGGTGTTGGAGAAGACTCTTGAGAGTCCCTTGGACTGCAGGAAGATCCAACCAGTCCATTCTAAAGGAAATCAGTCCTGGGTGTTCATTGGAAGGAGTGATGTTGAAGCTGAAACTCCATACTTTGGCCGCCTGATGCAAAGAGCTGACTCATTTGAAAAGACCCTGATGCTGGGAAAGATTGAGGGCAGGTGGAGAAGGGGACGACAGAGGATGAGATGGTTGGATGGCATCACCGACTCAGTGGACATGAGTTTGGGTAAACTCCGGGAGTTGGTGATGGACAGGGAGGCCTGGCGTGCTGTGGTTTATGGGGTTGCAGAGTCAGACACGACTGAGCAACTGAACTGAACTGATACCCAGCACATGGGTATCAAGGTTCTTTCCTGTGTTTCTACAATTTCCTCTACATGTTCTTTTGCTGAGAATCATGTCTTCAACCATCACCTCTACCAAAATATATTTGAAATATTTTTTCCCAGTGGGTCTCATTTACAGAGTCATTGTCCTATCTTTCCCAAAGCACAACCTGTCCCACCAACATACTCTATGGACTTTTCAAATGTGACATCACAGCCCTTCCTGCTGCCCTTCTTCTTGTCACTTAACTCTCCAGCAACCCTCAGAGTCATCATCAACCACTCTGCATTTTCCTTCTCCATCCATATCTGGTCTGTTGCTACCATTTCTTCAGAGTTTCTTGCATCTCCATTCCTATCACCTCTGGCTTGGTTTGGGCCCTCCTGACCTCCTGGGAAAGGCCTCCATTCTGGTTTTCTTGCCTCCCAGAATCTCCTTACTCCCTTCCCATCTTTATCCTGCTGCTATAGGATAAAGCTTCTGGAGCACGTTTTCCATCATAGTTGTACTGTGCTCAGAAAATGTCAAGTGGCTCCCCAACTGTCTATTATTAACTGTTGTGTAACAAAGCACCCCCAAACTTAGAACTTAAAGCCACAGCTGTGTATTATTTATCATGAGTCTTTGGATCAGATGAGTGGTTCTGCTTATCTGACCTGGGTTCAGCAAGGCTCAGTCACCTCTGCTTTTGCACAGCTGTGTTTTGAAGCCCATTCTGATCACTCATACTAGTGCATGGAATCATAAGAGGAAAAGCCAAGACAGATCTGAGATTTCAACAGAGAAGTCCTCCAAGCACAAGCAGAGAGAATTCCTGGAGAGAGCCCCTGACTCGGGTGGTTTCCACGGTGGCCGGAAGACAAAGCTGGGACTTTCTAGCTTTGACTTTCCAGCCAGCAGCGTGTGGCTGTTTGCAAGGCTGTCCCGTAACACACCATAGCCCACTGTGCCATCTGGGACATGTCTTGGCAAGTGGTCATCCCATTCCAGCATCCAGTGCTCCCGTGGACATCTAAAGCCCTCTGTCTGCTGTGGGCTCGCTGAGCTCCCAGGCCTGCTAACCTGACATGGAGTCTGAGCCTGGCTTGATTTTCACGAGGGTGGCATAAGGGATGGTCTGATTCAAAATGATAGCTTCCAGAGTCCCATCATTAGCTTTCATTGTTCCAGCTCCATCCTTTGCCAGCACGCATGGCAACAAGGAAGCGTTTATGTAGCTGCTGTCAGTGTCTGGGGTGGCCTCATCACCGCTGTATCTCTGATTAATTCCAGCTGAAAGCAGCTCGCACTCAGGAGGACAGAGCCCATCAGAGACCAGTTCACAAAAAAAGACGAATGTGCCCTTTGGGCCAGTGTTTGGGGAGGGGGACATGGTTTTTAGGAGACTTGCAATCTTTTCCACAAAGAGCTATTTACTGTTTTTCATCTTTTAGAGAAAATGTTTTTTTTTCTTTACGCACTATTTGTGTCCTAACGCATTTTTATCAGTTGATTGCCTCATCATTATTGGTATGTATGTTGTTATTAATAAGTATTAATGATGCTAATTCTGTTTGCTACAGCAGCACAGATTAATTCCTATTTGGGGGTAACACTATTTTCCGATTCTGAGCTAATTCAGAAATCTTTCTTTTATGGAAATGGGCATGCCATGTGTCTGTTCTCAAAGGAAAAATAAAACTCCCACAGCTTAAGATCAACATTCCAGAACCACAGAGTTAAGGACAATTTTGTTCCCACAGCGAATAACCAGAGGCCCTCATTATTAGCTCAAGCGTTGTGGTATTTTCAGTAACTTTTCTTAGTCTTCTGATCATGACTTGAGTATACATTTTGGATATCTTTGGGATAAACAAAAGGGAGAAGAGGATTTGTGGATCCCGCTGTTGACCCATAATCCTGTCTCAGAGCCTGGTCTCTGTATGGTCTGAGACTCCGAAAATCTAGGCTTTCTCAGGAAAAAAAATAATCTGCACTGCTGCTGCTGCTGCTAAGTCGCTTCAGTCGTGTCCGACTCTGTGCGACCCCATAGACGGCAGCCCACCAGGCCCTGCCGTCCCTGGGATTCTCCAGGCAAGAACACTAGAGTGGGTTGCCATTTCCTCCTCCAATAATCTGCACTAGGACCAAATAAGAGAATTACAGCCTTGTTCATCCCCTCATTGTGGCTGCGTCTTGCTCGATAATGATGACAGCAGTGTAGCTCCCCTCCCCTCACCCTCCAAACGTTGAAAAGTTCTCCCTGGTAATCTCAGAGGTTTGCCATTTTAAAAGATTCATACATTTGAACACGAGTGGAATGTCACCTAAAGAAATGCCATGAGGCAGGGGACTGGTGACCAGAAGGCCTCAGTGTAATTTAGACCACTCTCCCTTAGATGCAAATTAAGATAGAGAAGATTAACCTGACCCACAGTAAAAACACTGCAAAAGGTTTAGGGGTTAGGTTGTTATGGATAAGGTTAATTAATTTTTCAGGGGCGCCAGAATATACTACTAAGTGTCCTGGTAGAAGTAATTTCATAAGAGTAATTTCCAGAAGGATTTTATTCATTTCTCACTGGTGAAAATTTTCACTGTAAAAAAGACCATAATTTACCCCTTTTGAGTAAAGTTTCTCGCGCTGTGCTGGAAACTGGCTCATTTTGGCTCTGTTTCCCTTGTCTCCTGTACAACCACTATAACATTTTTCACTTGTTTATACAAAAATTATGTGATTGCCTCCCTGAGTTATCTCAGGTGTAGCTAAATGCTTGTGTGAGTTAGAAATCTTTTTTTTTTCTTCTGAAAGTGCCATTTTAAGAACTTTTAGGGTGGCAACCTGAACCTGGAATAAATTAATTTGAAGATTGCTTTCATTTATTAATGGATAGTATTGAAATATATGTACTAATACGTTCATTTATTCATGCACTGATGTAAATGTCCATAGATTCAAATGTTTAATAAGATATTTATTGAGCCCCCAGTGTAGAGCACTGGCCAGGATAAAAGATTAATTGGGTAAGATATTAAACTTCAGGTGGGTTTTATAAAATAGTTATATGTAAGTAACAATCCAAGGGTTAAAAGCACAAAGTTCCCTTGGCAGTTCAGACACAATTTTGTGGGGATTAGGACAGTGGGGAGATTACCTCTGGGTAGATTTATCAAATAGGCTTCATGAAGGAGGTAGAGGGTAGGACTCACTCTTGAAACTGGTCATCTGGATGCATCAAGAGTGATGGTCATAGAGGCATCAAGCACATAAGCAAAGGCACAGAGGGCAGGGCCGGGTGCTATGAAGGGTTCTGTGTAGCTGGAATGTAGGGATATGAGGAGAGTTGGTATGGCAGGTAGATGGATGTGGAGTCACTTAAGGCCTTGAATGTCAGGAGAAGCTTGGGCTTTGCTCCCTGGGCACAGACAGCTCTTAGAGATTTGAAAGCTGGGGAAAGGCATGGTTAGATTTGTGTTTCAGTTCTAGTGTTTCTCACACTGTAACATCCACCCACATCACCTGTGATCTTATTAAAATGTAGGCTCTGAAACAGTAGGTCTGGGGTAGGACTCTGCATGTCTGACAAGCTGCCAGGTGATGCTCCCACTGCTGGTCCACAGACCCCACTTGGAGGAGCAAAGTTTTAGGGAAGGTTCCTCTCCCAACAGGTTGGATCTGAGCAGAAGGAGTATGGGAACCTATTAGGAACTAACATACACTATCCTGGCTGAACAGATCTGAATAGTTACTTTTTTAAAAATCAAGACTTGCTTTAGTCACTCATTTATACATTCAAGAATCTCATTGTAAACACAAGTAATGGTCTCATTTTCAGATACAGTACTTACTGTGGTCAATGAGTTCTCAGGAGAGTTGTCCATAACTAAAACACAGGCTTTAGAGTATATATGAAAAAATTAAATTTTTGTTCCTGGGGGATTTCTGTGGTCATCCAAAGAGCTAAAGAGAAAGAAATGGCTTATTTTGAAAGGTGAGATGCAAATCTATATCAGAAGAACTAGAGATCTGGAGTGTAGGGACAGAGGTCAAGCTCTGTCTGTTGAAGGAGACCACAGTCCTCTTCCCCAGGGACCAGCCTGTCAGTTGTCACACCCACCACTCTCTTTGCATCATCTCCTCTTCCGTCATTCTTCCCACCCTTCATCTTAGCTGTTTCATTGCAGTCTTATGGTCCATCTGATCTCATCAGTATTTCATCTCTTCTAGAGTTTCTCAGAATTTTTGCCAGGGTTCAGCCATGTTTAAATTTCTTAAAACTTTTAAACATTTGATTGGGTAAATAAATGTTAAAAAACACATAGTTACTTAATTCAGTAAGTGAAATGTGATCAAACAAGTCAACTTTCTTTCAAACCTCCTACAGTTCTCCCTTCAGTTCAGTTGAGTCGCTCAGTCATGTCCGACTCTTTGCGACCCCGTGAACTGCAGCACGCCAGGCCTCCCCATCCATCACCAACTCCCGGAGTCCACCCAAACTCATGTCCATCAAATCGGTGATGCCGTCCAGCCATCTCATGCTCTGTCGTCCCCTTCTCTTGCCCCCAATCCTTCCCAGCATCAGAGTCTTTTCCAATGAGTCAAGTCTTCGTATGAGGTGGCCAAAGTATTGGAGTTTCAGCTTTAGCATCAGTCCTTCCAAGAACACCCAGGACTGATCTCCTTTAGAATGGACTGGTTGGATCTCCTTGCAGTCCAAGGGACTCTTAAGAGTCTTCTCCAACACCACAGTTCAAAAGCATCAATTCTTTGGTGCTCAGCTTTCTTCACAGTCCAACTTAGCTCCCCCAAATTCCATCTTTCAGCTTGAAGTTGCACCTGCATGTATCTGATACAGGTCTGATTGTGGTGGGTTCTGCTCTGGCTCCATCTGGGGAACCAGGAAACATGCCCCAGCCCCCTTACCCTTGCAATCTGCCCAGCAAGCCTCTTCCAGACACTTTATCCCTGTCTGGCCTGAGGGCTAAACCAGTCTTGACTTCTGGGAACCTTGGTGTCTGGTGTTGAATGCACATGTCCACGTGCTAAGAGTTCATTCCCCAAGTGCTTCTTCCCAGGCACGCAGAGCCCCTGTGGCTTGTTAGGTTCAAAAGGGACATTAGAGAGCCCTGCCCTTTATTTTATGTCTGAAAAAAAGGAGGCAGAACAGGTTGTCCTGATTACAAAGCAAGCAAATAGGAAAATGGGGGCAGGAGGCTGGTTCTCAGGGGCCCACGTTCTCTTTCATCCCCCTCTAGTTGCAGCTGGAGAATTTCTATTATACAAGTTTAGGGAGAACAGTTTAGTTAGGAGGGGTAGGGAGCTTGAAGCTGCTTTTGCATATAACCTTTTATTAAAATTGAGGAAGTACCAGTGGTTGGCATCAAAGAATGAGGTGCTGATGGAGATTGAGGGCGGGGGGCACTCAATCTCTCCTAACTACTCCTTTTTCCTACACTGAAGAAGCCAGAACCACTTTGTATTACTGAAAAGCCCCAGATCTTCCCTGAGCTACACAACGCACAAAACCTTTGTCCTCAGTTTAAATATTTCATGAGCTCAAGAAGTCACCATCAGTGAGCGAAGCAGGTGATAACCAGGCTCCTGGAAAGGAGGGGTTACAGACACGGCCCACGTGACCCCTTTCCTTCAATTAATGACAGGAGTCACCAGAGTGGCTGCTTTCTTTTTTGTGGGCCCTGTGTTGCCTTTGGCAGCATTTTCTACCTCGGAGGCCCGGCCACAGTGGGCTGGAGGTTGGGAGGAGAGGGGAAGTGAGGGCTGAATTCCAGCTGGAGGTCTGATGCTGATCCCCCCACCCGCTGTCTGTTTCAGGGGAGGCTCAGAAGCAAGATGAAAGTTGTGCTGCTCCCGAGGCGTTGGCAGTGCGGGAAGATGCCGGGAGGCTTGCTGTCAGCTCCCCAGCAAGTCAGAGCCACAGGAACCAAACCAAGCCCTTTCATCCCTCATTACTCCAAATACCTTCTGAGGAAGAAGAGGTAAACAGGCTTGGGAGGGAGACCGTGAAACTGACAGAGGAGCAGGCAGCTGCAGGCCCAGAAGGAGTCAGGAGAGAGAGTCCCGTGGAGGGCCAGAGGGAGGAGATGGGGCCATCCCCCCCAGGCCTGACCGCCGACGGGCCCTGCCCCAAAACTTGCCGGGACTCCTCTGAGTCCAGCCAGCCAGAAGCCAAAGTTTCCACCCTGGAGGATGACAAGGACACTGCAGAGGGTGGAGGAGGCACAAGGAGCACTGTGAAAACATGAAGCGGAAAGAGATCAGGCACGATGCCATGTCGAAGGTACTCCAGACGTAAAGAATTACACATCAGAACAGCTCAGCGAAGAAGTCACTTTCTCCTAAAACACCTCCAAGTCTGCAAGTGAGAAGGGACACGGATCCGGTTGCAAACTGTGAATATTCTGATGATGCCAGCAGAGTCTGATTTATTAAACACAGGTCCTCAAGCTTTTCAGTGTCTCTTTCTGTGGAAGCCACACTGCTGTAAATGTGGCCAGGCACGGGTTCATGTCAGCCATATGGCTGGTTTTCAGCATCGGTCTTTTCTGTCAGCATTAGTTTTATTTAGAGATAAGATGTTTTTCTATTATCAATTAAAGTTGTTGGTCAAAAGTATGGAAAGGGTTTGAAACGGGTGGGGTTTTTAATCAGGTGCCCGTCTTTGTCATGACTCAGTGGCTGTAGAGTAAGGAGTGGTTGAGCATAGTGGGTCCAGAGGACCCACGGCTCCTCTCTTCACATCAGGGCCGGGTGGGACCTCCCAGCATGGATGTTCCTGGCATCCTGCCTGTAGCACTGTCTGTCCTGGCACAAATGGCAAGTGGAAAGGGGCTTAAGTGGGCTCAGAAGGCTAGGCTTTTGGTTTGAAATCCATAACGCCTGTTGAGACCTGTCTGCTGACTACTAGAGCTGAGTTTTCCAGCCTGGAATTCTAGAGGATTAATTGACCTGGAGTGATGGCGGGTTGTGGAGAAGCAGAGAGGAAGGGGACTCCAATGGTGTTTTGATTTTTTGTTTCTGAGATGATATGGGAGCCAAAACCTGGGAATGCTGGTTCTCTGCCTTCAACCCAGGCTGCATTTAGGGCTTTATGGTCCTGTGGGTTGTGGCAAGTGTAGCTGCTTCTGGGCCAATCCAGGTTTCCCCACCGCCTGGAATCTCTAGCCATTGCTCCTGCAGCAGAATGCTGCGGCCACCCGCTCTGTGGCACCAGGCACTGAGGTTTTAAGGGCAAGGCAGAGCTTGTCGCCCTAGAGTGGAAAGAGAGGGAAAAACAAAGTTACTTTATTACAGCCTGGGGAGGCAGAGTGTGGAACCAAATTCAAGCTCTAAATGCAAGAAAGTAGAGAGTGGTTACCCCCACCTGCAGCTTCCCTTGGGAATAAAATTAGCTTTTCGAGGCAGCATCTGGTGCTGTAGGGCGTTCAGGGTTCATGAAATGAGACCTTTCCTTGTGCCAAATGCAGTTTATTTCCCAGGAGTACCTAAAACCAGATCCCAAAGCTCAAAATGTCCCTGAGAACTGGAATCACTCCTTTGAGAGAGACTCCTGAAGAGAAAAGAGAAGTTCCCAAGGTAGGAAAGGTAGAAAATTCATCAATTCATCCTAGAAATCAGATATATTTAGACCAGGCTTGCGTCCCAGGTGTGAATCCCACATGTACATGGGTGGCCAGCAGCTCCTCCCCCAACACCTCCCTTCCACGTTTTACCTCCTGGCATCACTTGGCCAGCAGGGAAGGTTCCATCACACTTGGCACTGTCTCAATCTGAAGGAGGGCAGGGTGCAGACTAGAGGGTCCTGTTTTTTTACCAGAGGCACCTGGAAAGACCTCCAGCTGCCTCGCCCCACTCACCTGAGGTCACCCCCACTAGCAGGATGCGGGCACACCCGAGTCAGCGCACCGTGGCTCCTGGTGAGCTGGACACATCTACCCCTGCCCTCCGGGGCCCAAGGCTCCAGTCATTCATCCTTCTGTGCTCCAGCCCCTCCCCCTCCCCACACCTATTCTCCCCGCCTTCCGCTCCAGGGAGTCCACTTATGCAGCTGCAAAGCTTCCTGCTCAGGCCGGCAGCCACAGCAATTGTTTGCCTGCTGCACCAGGCCTAAACTCCCTGCAGATGTTTAGCTCTACTGTGTAGGACGCCAGAGCCACCACAGGAAAACATGGCCAGATTTAATACTGGGATAATAAAAAGAAAAATCTCTTCCCTACTATAGCCTTGGTTTTGATACACAGTTGGCCAGGTGCATGTCTTTAGGGCCTCCATCACCTGCTGAAAAGCAGGGCTTATAATAAGCTCCAGCACATTCCATCATGGATAGGAAAACTGCTGTGAGTCCCAGAGAGTGAGGTTCAGGGCAGAGGGTCATAGGAAATGCTCACCTAAATTCTGTATGTCCAATCAGCTTGGGGTTGGGGGTCTTGTGTTATTAGATGAAACTGTAGCCAATGAGTTGATCCTGTCGTATTTGTAATCTGAACATTGCCCTGTACACATGTGACACTGTCCCTCCTTTGCTATTCTAATCCAACATGATTCCAAGGACATTAAAGAGTTTCAGCAATTACTTAACAGTTGTCTATTGTCTTTTCATGAGTCATTGTGAAAGTGTGCTTCATTCTGTCTTCTACTCTACCGAATAACCTTGCATCAGTCAGGATCCTCTCAGCTACAGTTCACACTTTTAAGAAACTTAAACTATAGGGAAATGAATTATATTGCATAACAAGAACTCAGAAGTAGGGCATTTCAGGGCTGGTTCATTCAAGAAAGTTATCAAGGAACTCATTTTGTCTTGCTGCCCTGCCTGCCTCAGTGGCAGATACTTCCTCATGCTAACAACATGGCTGCAACGGCACCAGCCATCACTTGTTCTCACATATTGTCCAAAGGCAGAAGGAAGTTGTGTGTATGTGTGTGTTTTAAGAGCGAGTAACCCAATGCTTGTCAGGGCTTCCAAGGTAGCTCAGTGGTAAAAGAATCTGCCTCCCTGTGTAGGAGATACAGGTGTGATCCCTGGGTTGAGAAGATGCCGTGGAGGAGGAAATGGCAACCTACTCCAGAATTCTTGCCCAGAAAATTCCATGGACAGAAGAGCCTGGCAGGCTGCAGTTCATGGGGTTGCTAAGTCAGACACAGCTGAGCAACTGAGCACACATTCATGCAACCTAGGACTTGCCACATTTCATTGGTCAAAATTGTCACATGCCTATGTCTAAACAGTCCTTAGCAAGGAAGATGGATTTTCTGTGATGGGTTTAGGTCTATCGAGGAAGCCTGTCCCTGACATGGAGACTCGAAAAGGGTGAACACTGAAACAAAATCAGGTATTGGGAAGTGTAGAAGAATTGGGAGTAGATTCGAGTAGGCTGCCAACAGAATTGTCTATGAACCACACATGTCTGTTCTTGTTGTATTTTTTCTCTTAAAAACCACAATATTACATTACTGGCAAATGTAGAGTTGGAGAGAGGAGCAGTTGTTGTTTGTTAAGAAAAATGTCATCTCATCCCTCCCTTCCCCTGGCTTCTGCATCATCTGTCCTATTTTGTAGCTAGAATGTTCCCACCTCTGTTTACCTCTTCAAGTATGTCTGTCCTTCCATTATTTTTTTCCAGCTCAGTTGCCAGCAGAATGCAGAGCAGTCTGGATAAATGAAACTGAGCTGGCAGGTCTCTTAATGAAGTGCACACATGGCATTTCTTGCGATTGCTCTGTACCTGAGAGCCTTTGGGTGTGGATTTTTACATGTGAGTGTTTGTCATTCTTCTAATGAAGGCTCACAGAAATGGGTTGGCTTTTGTAAACCAGGCATTTCTCATCCCTAATCCTCTTCTCTTTCTGTGCCTCCTCTGCCCACCTCTTCTCCCCCTCCCCTTCTTCTTCCCTTGAAACATCTATTTCGGATGCCTCTCTAGCTAGGAGCCCTCTGATGGCATTCAGCTCAGGCCCTGCTGGAACTTCCTCCCCGCCGGCAGTCTTAAGGAAGCTAAATTCATTTTCCAGTTATTGTTCCTCTTTCTTTGCCCTCAGTCCAAAATACACACCACATCATGAGGTGAAGTTCTAAAAAGAGTTCTAGTGTCGGCCATTCATGTGTTGGAGTGAATTGGGGGATGTGTTATCCCTACTGGAGCATTTGCACCCCAGTTCACCATGTGAATTGGTCCAGATGGAAGTCCAATCTTCTCTCTAAAGAATTTCAAAGACCAGCTGCTTGCTCATTGGGGTTATCTTTTTCTGTCTCTTTCAAATCACAGCATGCCTTTGCCCCACTTGGTTTCCTCCAAAACCTGGGGGGCTCTCCTGGCTGGATCATTTCCTGTTGCCCCATGAGCTGGTGCCCTCTTTCTCTTTGGCTCTATTTGAGCACATTCCCCCCTGCCCTTGGCTTTCATTGTGGAAGCCTCCATTTGGAACAAATGTTCCTCCTTAATAATACTGAGGGTACCTTCACACGGCTCAGTTAGGATGTCTAAACGCCAAAGGGTTTCCCTCAACTCACTATTGTTATATATTCCTTGTCTTCCAGATGTCTTTCTGAACAGAGAAAAATTTGAAGATCATAGAGATGCAGTAGAGAGCTCGGCAGTGAATCTAATTAGAAATGAGAAGCAGAAAAATAAGAAGGCCCCGTCTCTCGATATTATGGTTGCTCACAAAAACAAAATAAGTTGATACAGCGTGATGGCAATTTAAAATGATAGATATAGATGTGCTGCCTTACTTTTCACATCACCTCTTTACTAAATGAGGATTTTTTTCGGATGCTTAGGCAAAGTGTGCATAATACTGACAAGTATGACTTTCTGAAATCTATATGAGCCCAGGAATATATTTTGGGATCGTAGCGAAGGCCAGTGATAGCCTATTAAATTTAAAACAATAGACTTAAAGAAGCACACCAGCTGCTGTTTTGTACTTTGATTTAAAGAAAGAAGTAACTTCTATTCAGGTGTAGACCTTGTTTTATTGGATTCTACCATCATCGTGTATCATAACTATATATTTTTTGTTACCTGAAATTAAAATGTAATTTTCCCAATGTAGGTGATTGATTATCTTTATTACTTACATTATCCCCCCCACCCACCCTCGCTGAAGGCCAAGCCTGGGCTGAGCATAGTTTCTAGCAAACTGTAGCAGCTTATCACTTGCAATCTGTCACCTAAAATTATTAGATCATATGCTAGTTGTGAAAAATATGGAGAATGTAAAGATTTTATGCAATCAGCCAAAAACGCCAGATCTAAAATCAGTTGGTTTATTTCCTGCCATCTTTCAAGTTGACCAAAGCTCTCACTGATTTGCTCTATTTTCTTACGTTTTTAGTATTTCTGTATATACATGCACTGAAAAGCCCCACTTGGAAAAAAAATGCACTGCAATTCTGAGAAAAAGCTTATCCTAAACATCTAAAGATAGCATTTCTAATTATTGTCGACATTGTGTTTACACTGTGCAAACTTGAGCATTATTCTCACTTTACCAGCTGTGTCTAGGTAGAGTCATTACATCAAACGCTTCTAATTTTACAAAAAGAAATCAAAACAAGTGTGTGTTTAAGTCTCAGTGACAAACGCAAACCCTGTGAGTCAAATAGGCAAACTGATTAGCAAGCTGGCTGGGAAGTCAAAACAGCAACTATAAGGAGATTAACAAAATAGATCTGTAAGAGTAGAGGAGTGAAAATAGCCTCAAGGGGCCAAGTGGGGTCCTGTAGGCGGGTTGGTTGTACATATCCGGTTCTGTGCCGGGAACCAGATGCCTGCCCTTATGGCCGCCAGTCTTTCCCTCATTTAGAGCTGTGATCACAGAATTCATCTCAGCTGGCCTCCTAATGGATGTGGAACTCCTTCTTCCAAACCAAAGAGGTAGCAGCCTTTCCTTTACTTGAATCCTTCCAGTGACACAATCCTCACTACATTTCAAGGTCATTCAGTCCACTGTGCGAGCGTGCCAAATCGCTTCAGTTGTATCTGACTCTGCGATCCCATGAACTGTAGCCCACCAGGCTCCTCTGTCCATGGGCTTCTCCAGGCAAGAATACTGGAGTGGGTTGCCATACCCTCCTCCAGGGAATCTTCCTGACCCAGAAATTGAACCCTTGTCTCCGGTGTCTCCTGTATTGGCAGGTGGGTTCTTTACCACTAGCACCACCAGGGAAGCCCCCATCCAATCCATTACTGCTGCTGCTGCTAATTCGCTTCAGTCGCATCGGACTCTGTGCAACCCCATAGATGGCAGCCCACCAGGCTCCTCTGTCCCTAGAGTTCTCCAGGCAAGAATACTGGACTGGGTTGCCATTTCCTTCTCCAATGCATGAAAGTGAAAGTGAAGTCACTCAGTCATGTCTAACTCTTTGCGACCCCATGGACTGTAGCCTACCAGGCTCCTCCGTCCATGAGATTTTCCAGGCAAGAGTACTGGAGTGGGGTGCCATTGCCTTCTCCGAATCCATTACTAGGTAACTATTTTTCTGACCTTAAGCTATTATTATTAATTAATCATTCATTAGATCCTTAGGCCTTAATGCTATGCTATACACCTCTCAGTAGTAACAATTTAATCACTACAACAAGCCAATGTAATAATCTTGTTTTACAGATGAGAGAACTCAGGCCCAGAGAGGTGAAGTGACTCACTTAGGTCACAAAGTTTATAAGTGTGGTCAAGCTGGGATTCCAAACAGGCCTTCCTACCTGAGCCTGAACTGTTGGTCACTGTGCTATACACGTTCCTTGTCCTTACAGTGAACCGTAATTTGCCCCTCTAATATTTCTTTTTTTTGTTTCTTGCCTCAGGAACCCCATAGAGCAGTTCATCAACCCCATGTCCATGAATGGACAGAACAGAAATGAAGCGGATCTGCCAGGGTATCTTTTCAGTCTAGCGGAGTCAAAGGTAGTGAAGAGAGAAACTGAAAACAGAAGGTGCTGTGGCCTGAATGTTTGTGTTTCCTGCAAAATTCATGTTGAAATCCTAACCCCCAATATGATGGTGTTAAGAGGGGAGATCTTTGGTAGGGGTCCCAAAGTCATGAAGGGAGAACCTTCTTGAATGAGATGTTGTTGTTGTTCAGTCATTTAGTCACGTCTGACTCTTTTCAACCTCATGGACTGCAGCTGCCAGGCCTCCCTGTCCTTCACCAACTACCAGAGTTTGCTCAAACTCATGTCCATTGAGTAGGTGATGCCATCCAACCATCTCATCCTCTGTCATTCCCTTCTCCTGCCTTCAATCTTTCTCAGCATCAGGGTCTTTTCTAATGAGTCAATTATTCAAATCAGGTGGCCAAAGTATTGGAGCTTCAGTTTCAGCATCAGTCCTTCCAGTGAATATTCAGGATTGATTTCCTTTAGTATTGACTGGTTGGAGCTCCCTGTAGTCCAAGGGACTCTCAAGAGTCTTCAACATCACGGTTCAAAAGTGCCAATTCTTCAACACTCTTGAATGAGATGGGTGCTTTAAAAAAGGCTCGAAAGAGATCCCTTCCACCACGTGAGAACACAGCAAAGAGGTGCAGGCTATGAGACCCAAAGAGGCTCTCATCCACCATGTTGGTGCCCTGATTTGCACTCCCAGCCTCCAGAACTGTGAGAAATAAATGTCTATTGTTTATAAGATAGCCAGGCTGCAGTATTTTGTGATAGCAGCCCAAATGGACCAAGACAGAAAATAAACAATGAGAGGCACCAGCCCCTTCTGAAAAACAAGTACAAACTTCCATTGACAATCCTGAATTAACCTGTAATCTGGGCAGCAGTGTCAAAGATGGGGTGCTGGCTTTTTATTCTTGCCCTTTGTGTGTTCCTATGTAATTGCTGCCTGTTTTCACAACTTTTAATTGTGGGGATAGGCAAATGCATCTGAGATCAGGATATTTAAATACACGGTTTACTAATCCCTTATCAGTGCCGACCTGTACAGTTTAAAATAATATTTCAGACTGTTACCAAACCAAACTGGGGTCTGCTTGCCTGATACTCAGTAAAGCCAACCTACTTACACCGGGCTGTGGTGATGGAAAGGGCACCCAATGTGGGGCCAAGCGAGAATGGACAGCTCATTGAAAAGATTCAAACTCCCTGATGGTTTTCAGTGAAGGGTTTCTTAAGATGAAGGAGAAGGTCACAGGGTGCATGAGCCACTCAAGAACATCCTTCTGGTTGGCTGGTGATGAAGACAAAGTGATCTTTCAGGAATCTCAGTCATCAACCTTCTGGTTCCAACTGGTCTGGGGTCTACATGGTTGTCACCACGCCATGAACCTCTTTCACCTGGTAGGGGGTTTAGTATCTGCCAAATGGCTCAAGGATATGGCTTACGTTCTCTATAGCCCTTGAGGAGGAACTAAAGGTCCTTGACTGTTTTATAACTAAACATTTATTTAAATATAACAAAATATAACTATTTTACATTTATAAGTATTTGATAACTGAACATTTACTTTGTCTTGCTTGGTGGTTTTCCTTTATTTCTGTATTTTCTCACTTCTCTGATTCCATTTGCTCTCTAGAACTCGGGGAAGGCCCAGCAGGCTAGAGTTCTTCTACAGACTGGGGGATGTGGGGATGGGAACACAAGGAGTCTGTCCCTGGGAAGGCCTTGCAGAGTCCTATTCAGTTTCAAAACCAGTGAGAACCAGTTGGTGGAGCAAATTCACCAGGCAATAGTCTTTCTTCCCAGTTGTCACTTGGGTTCAAGGAATGGTTTTTAAATAACAAGTCAGTCCTAGTAAGAGGTAAAAATAACCACTGGGGATGAGTTTTTGGCTAAAGTTCTGTTTGACTCTCACTGCCTCAAGAGTCTGAGAGAAACAGAAGCTGCCTATAAAGAACCAGGGTGGAAAACTCACAGCTAGGAAGTGGGTCTATCCCAGGAAGCTAAAAAGTTAATATACTTTCATTAATAAATGAAAGTGAATACACAGGACTGATCTAGTCCGTGTGTAGATTATAATTTTCAAGAGCAGAGGCAGAACCGTTCCCCCATCAACCCTTGATCAAGACCAACCTACCTTTGGACCCCACTGCTTCCAACTGTTTTTGTAATCAAGAAGTTAAGAAGAGGGACTTCCCTAGTGGTCCAGTGATTGACTCCACACTTCCAAAGCAGGGGGCCAGGGTTTGATCCTTGGTCATGGAACTAAGATTCCACATGCCATATGGCATGGCCAAAAAAAAAAAAGTCAAGAAGAGCATTGTCCTGGTTGTGGAGAAGGCTGACAACTTCAGATACCAACACCAACTTCCCTGCAACTTGCCCAGTGACACTGCCGCAGTAGCCCTGTCTCCGCCATCTGGAAAATGGACCTCAGGCTTCACACAGAGGCAGCTGTGAAAGTCCACAGAGCCCAGCAAGTTGGTGCACCCCTCATGCCAGGCCAGTGGCTCCAGCACCAGGATCACTGGGAGTGAAAGTGCTAGTCACTCAGTCATGTCAGTCCCTGCAACTCTACGGACTGTAGCCCACCAGGCTCCTCTGTCCATGGGGATTCTCCAGGCAAGAATACTGGAGCGGGTAGCCATTCCTTCTCCAGGGGGATCTTCCCAACCCAGGGCTTGAACCCACGTCTCCTGCATTGGAGGCAGACTCTTTACTGTTTGAGCCACCAGGGAAGCCCAGAATCACTGGGAAGGTTGTTTGAAATACATTTCCTCCTCTGCCTTTGAATTCCACAGCTCTGGGATGTAGCCCAGGAAGCTGTTTTTTTGTTTATTTTGCCACTTCCCTAAGTGATCTTGGTTTCCTCCCTCTTGCGAGCTCCACCCAAATGCATAAGGATCAATAGGTGATTAAATTTTGCAGAGGAGCTATGTAGGGAAGAAAGAGAAGTCCTACAGGGATTTGGGAAACGTCTTTACCATTCCTCAAAAATAGCTGAGCCAGGAAGAAGCATCAAAAAAGAAAAAAGTAACCAAGGCCCCCATGAAGTACTGATTTGCTGAGTTTTTAATGTGCAATGCAAATATTGTCAAACAACCCCCAAAGGAGCTGCTTTCTTGAGGGAGTGAGGGGTGGAGGTGGCCGGGGGAAATACCTGGAGACACCTGGAAGAGGCACCTAAGTGCAGGCTGCACAAGCTACGGGGGCAGAGGTGGGGGAGTGGTGGTAGGCAAATTCCGGAGGGGTCTCAGAATGCCTAGAAGGAGCCCATAGGAGGTGGGGGTAGGTGGGTGATTAGGGCATAGAGGGATCTCAGGGCTCACAAGGTAAAGATGTGGGTGTCAAGGTGGAAAGGGACCTCAGAGTCTGGAAGACCCTCAGGGTTCATGCGTTTACTTCGGTATCTCTGGGGGTTCCTCAGAGCTCGGGGTGCCCTCAGGATGAAAGGGGGGTGTCTCAATATACACGGTTGAAGACCTCAAAGTGAAGGGGATTTTCAGTTAGATCCTAGCCATGGCAGAAGTGGTACTCCAGAGTACAGAGTGTCTCCGGGAGGGGAAGGAGAAAAATCAAGGTGAGCGGGTAGGCGGCTTGGGGTCTCAAGGAGGGGATCGTGGGCCTTGAAGAGGCGTCAGGATGTTGAGGGGTCCCAGGGTTCCCCAGGATGCGTAGAAGGGGTCCTGGGCCACATAGAGAGCATCTTGGGTGCTTGGAGGAATGTCAGGGTATAGCAAGGTCTGGGGTCCTTGGGAGAGATGTCACAGCGTTCAGGGATACTGGGGTACGTTGTGGGGGGGGGGGGGGCGGCGCTGAGGCACATAGAGGGGATCTCGGGAGCCTGGAGAGAAGTCCGGGCGTGGAGCGGTCTAGGGGCACTTAGAGGGGAGTCGGGGCATGGAAAGGCTCCCAGAGCGCATAGAAGGGGTCTGCGGCGCGCGGTCGGAGCTCAGGACCACCTAGGTGGAGCGCTCAGACGGCTTTACACTCGCTCTCGCGCCGCCGCTTCTTGCGCTCCGCGTGCTCCTGCGTTTGGCGTGCCCAGGGCCCGGGGCCACACAGACCCACCACGCAGCAGGCAAGCCGGCGGCCGGCGTTACCGTTCTCCAGACTGGCCTGATTGCCGCCGCGGCCCATGTCGTCCTCGCCCGCGTGGACCACCACGGCACGGCCCGCGATCGAATGCGGGCCGGTGAGCGAGGCAGCCAGGCCGGAGCGGTACTTCCAGACCTGGCCATCGCGCACGGCGAAGTTGCCGAAGTCGCCCGGGTGCTGCGGGTGCGGCACGGACATCGGGTTGTAGTGCGGCCCGGTGGAGTCGCAGCCCTGGCTCAGGTCCCCAAACTGGTGCACGTGGATGGCACGGCTTGTGCCGTTGGGCTCGTTCGGGAAGCCCTCAAGGTGGAAGAAGGCCTCCAGCAGGGCGCCAGGCCGGAGCTGCCGGAAGAGCACGAGGCCGCTGACCCGGGGCTGCTCCGCCTCCAGCGTGGCCGACGGCAGCACCCGGCAGACGGCATGGAGCGCCGCGTCCGGGTCGATGGCCGCCGCCTGCCGCTGCATCATCTCCTGCCAGATCTCCGTCACCTTGGCGTGCATGTCGCGGATCTGCTCCTCCGTGTTGGAGCCCATCTGCTGCTGGATCTGGTCGGCCGAGGCATAGGCCACCAGGACCACAGAGGCACAGAGCAGCGCCAGCATGGCCAGAGTCGAGCACCTGCGGGCACCCCCAGGGGGTGGGGGCAGAACGAGGCTTAGTCGCTGCAAACCTGGAATCCCAGACCCTCCGGGGTCCTTGACTCCAGACCCTTCCTGCTGTGAGGGGCTTTCTTGCCCAGCGTGCTTTTTTTGTTATTTTGGCCCCTGTCTTTCCAGGGCCTGCTGTATTCCTGAAACTGGGCTAGGTGCTGCCGTTGTAAAGATGGATGAGGAATAATCTCAAGAAACTCACAGGGATCTTTCTGAGCCACAAGTCTTATCGTGATCCTCCCAACTACCATCTCCATAGCAATGTGAGTCCGGGACATTGGCCAAGGGGTGGGCTTCCCTGGTGGCTCAGACTGTAAAGAATTCGCCTGCAATGTGGGAGACCTTTGGGTTCCATCCATGGGTTGGGAAGATCCCCTGAAGGAGGGCATGGCAACCCACTCAGTACTCTTGCCTGGAGAAACCCCATGGACAGAGGAGCCTGGTGGGCTACAGTCCATGGGGTCATGAAGAGTCAGACACAAAAGAGCCACTAAGCACAACAGGGGTTGTCTCAGGCTACCTGAGGGAGGCTCTTGTGGCCCTTCCAGATCTCCTTCTTCTCAGCATCTCTGCCCCCTCATCTCCTGCCACTCTTTTTCTGCATCCTCTTAGACTGGCAGCATAAGGCTTGCTGCCGCTGCTTCTTGCACTTGCTATGTGCTCTCTGAAGTGGCCCATCCCCTCCTCTCTGCCATGTTCTGTAGACTTGAAGCCAGAAACTCAGTCTTATTCATCTGTATCCCCAGCATCTGGGCCTGCACCTGGCAGTAGGAGACATTTAATATGTGAATTCACATCCCATGTGAATGTGGGATGAGGAGTTCACTGAGAGACAGATGTGTCATCAGATCATTCCAATGCTATCCTCTGATTGAAGATGGAGCTTTGTGCAGGGCAAGGCCAGAATAAGCAATGTGCGTCTCCATGGGGGACTCCAGGAGGGCTTCCCAGAGGAGGTGACTTCTGAAGGTCCCACAGGACAAGTAGAAGCTTTTCAGCCAAGCCAGGTCAGAAGCCCATTTCAGGCAGGAGGCACAACATGAGCGTTCACAGACTGTGAAGGGACACAGTTTGTATGGGGCATGGGGGAAATTTAGTGTGGTTGGGACGCAGCCTGTGCCACCAGGGAGGAGTCGAGGCTGAAGAGGGAGCTTTGGGCCAAGGAGGGAGGGGCTGGGCTTGCTCTGCTAAAGTGCGTGGTTATTAACCAGGAGGCTAGTGCTGGTAGAAGTTTTTAAGCAGAAAAGTGAGTTTTGAGATAGTTTTTAGTCTGGCAGGAGAAAGGATGTGGGCTAGACTTCGGGAATGGAGAGGACAGAGGAGAAGGCGGGAATGGAGAGGACAGAGGAGAAGGGATGGGAAGACTTCAGGGAGAAATGGAGACAGGCAGAGGGTGATGAATTAGGGGGCAGCAACAGCAATCCAAACCAAAAATGATGAAGGCTATTACCAAAGTGGAGGCAACATGGTTTCAGGAGTGCTTCAAACGGTTTCACGGTTTGGGTACCACTGGCAGTGGAGAAGAGGAGCTGGGGATGACTGAGTTCCCAGCAGGGGAGACTGGATGATGGATGGTGTACCAGGCCCTGAGAAGACAGGAGAGAGGGCAAGTTTCGCCCAAGCTTGCTAAGGGTAAGATCCCAGGTGGGATGTTGGGCAGACGGTTGTAAATGGGAGTTCTGGCCCTTGGAAGAGGCAGTGTCAGTGGAAGGGGTTCTCAGTGTTTGTTGGCTACACATCAGATTCTGAATCTTAAAATTCAGATGCCCAGGCTACACCCTAAGAGAGTCTGATTCAGTGGGCATGAGTTGTTTAATTTTGTTTTATTTTATTTATAGCTCTGGTACCCAACCAGGAATTTTAAAGCAAGACACATATACTAACTGCAGTATTGTGGGGGAAATTTCTGACTCTGCCTTAGCTATAAGACAAGGCTGTAAGACCACCAAGGATCACTAGGAAGGTTAAATGAGATACGAGATGACAGGCCATTTTCACATTTTTAAGCCTTCCCACAGGGATCAATGCTGCCTCTAAAGAGCTGGTTTGAGCGTCAACTGCATTGTCAAAGGCCTTCTCCAACCTCAAAGCAGATGCCATTTTAAAGTTAAAATCTGGGATTGAGTGTTTATTCCTTCCATAATCATTACAGAAAGACAATCTAGTATGGTGATTAAAATCATGGATTCCAGAACTCCCTGGATCTGAAGCCTGACACTGCCACTTTATTTACTCCCTTAGAGTTAGCATACTTGTTATTTTTGTTACAGAGTACCAGAGAAAGTGCTGGACTGCAGAGTCTAGTTGGGCTCACCCTCCTCTCTGAGCCTTCTGTTTTCTTATATGCAAATAGAGATAATCATACTTACCTTAGAGACTTGCTGTAATGCTTGAAAGACACAATTAGAATCGCTAACATTTACTGAACACACATACAGGCACTATTAAAAACACTTTGCAAATGTTAATTCATGTAGCCTCCCAAGAACCCTCTGGGGTGGTTGTACTGTTACCCCCATTCTAGAGCACAGAGAAACTGAGGCACAAAAAGGTGAATGTTGTACAGACAACTAAGTCATGTCCAACTCTTTGTGACCCCATAAACTGTAGCACACCAGGCTCCTCGGTCCTCCACTATCTCCCAGAGTTACACATTCAATAATAGCTGAGGCAGGATGTGAAGGGGTGTGGTCTGCCCCAAGCCCAGGGTTTAGGCACCACACTGTATAGCTCTCATCAGAGGCAATTAACCCAGAGCCTGGTACATAAAACATTCCCAGTAAGCGGCAGCTCTTAGCTATCAGAGAAAAACTGCTGATAAGGATTTCAGGACTATCCACTATTGAAGCTGTGGGAGGAGGAGGTGGCCAGGAAAGGCTCCAAGAAGGAGTGACAGGTAGGAGGAGAGGTCCAGAAAGTGACATCAAGGGAAGCACTTCTGACATGGCCTGGTTACTATGATAAAGCCCCAGGGATCCGGGGCGGGAATAGAGGACTATCCCTGAGGCCACATCTTGGCCTCAAGCTCTCCATCACTACCGACCACCCCTGTCCTTTTGAGCTGGTCCTACCCCTCAGGAGGGCTCTGCCAACTGAAAGGTTTTTCACTGAAAGCATACAGCAAAAACAGGTTGTTTTGGACATGTCCACAAAGCTTTCTTTTCCAAAAATGCTTGGGTCATAATTAACACTTGAAGGAGATGTTTTTGTCTTAAAAAGAGAGAGAATGTGTGTGTGTGTGTGTGTGTGTGTGTGTGTGTGTGCGTGCGTGTCGCTTAGTCGTGTCCGACTCTTTACAAGTCCATGGGCTGTAGGCCACCAGGCTCCCCTGTCCATGGAACTCTCCTGGGAAGAATACTGGAGTGGGTTGCCTTTCCCTTCTCCAGGGCATCTTCCCTACCCAGGGATCGAACCTGAGTCTCCTGCATTGCAGGTGGATTCTTTACTTTCTGAGCCACCAGGGAAGCCCTCTTAAATAAAAGAGAATTCTTCTTAAACCCCAGGTAAAACTCCTTGGGTCTTAAGCTTTTCACTTCGAGCCCTCCAGTTCAGCTCGCAGAAGGCTCACCCTTCTCAGTCTCTCAGTTTGAGCTGTAGATGACCAAGTGGTTTCAGAAGGGCTTGCTTGTTCCGGAGGGGAGAACAAAGTTATCAGGGAACAGAGCAAGCTACCAAGCTGGTGCCTCCTTCCTGGGTTTGGGTTTGAGAAAACTGTTTACTCCCCACCCCCTCAAAGACTCCAGGGTCTTCTAATGCCTGGGTGCCCTATGAGACGGGGTCCCGGCTGTGAGTCTGAGCCTGCGGGGTCCTCCCTTTGTGCCTCTCCTAAGCAGATGGCTTTCCCTCGCCACCCACACCAGGCAACATCCAGAAACATCTACCTTCCTCACTCCACATCTCTCTTTTCTCTAACCCAGAGGATGCTGAGGTCCTCTTGAAGAGCATTAACGGATCCCCAAACAGTCACTTCCTGCCTCCGCCCATTGCCTTCCTCAGCCCTCTCACCACCGCCCTCCTCCTCCCCTTCAGAGCAGCTGGACTCTGTCAAGAAGTGCGTTTTCTCCCATGAAAATGTTCAAATCCTTTTCCTAGAAGAGGCTGGATGCCCTGCCCCAGTTTCAGACTCAGTAAGCATACTCTGAGAAGAGTGAAATGAACCTCGACTTCACACCCACCTTTCCAGCTCTTCAAAGAGCGCTATCTCACCTGGGACCCGAGGAGCAGCACCTCACCAGCTGGTCACAGGAATGCGGGCAACTCCCGGGCTGTTTGTGACTGAGCAGGGCAGCCTCTGGGGGAGTGGTCACTGAGAGGAAAGAAGGTCATTGGGCTGGTTTAGGCAGGGAAGCTGGCCAGGCAGTCCTTGTTGTGGAATTGCCTCACCTCCCCCAGCTCTGTCCCCTCCCCGCAGTCCCTCCCCAGCCCCGCGTTCCCTGGCCAAGTACTCCTTTTCGTGACTTCACTGAGTTGTGCAGACGTAGCAAGTGACCTTCAGGGCACAGCAGGGGAATAAAAAGTAGACAGAAAATAGCTTGTTTGGAGAGGTGTACAATGGTCTCTTTCTTGAGACGCCCTTTGCTGTCCCCTGATTTCCTCAGCTCTTGATTTACTTTTGCTGGATGTCTAAGAAGAAAATGGACATCCTGCAAAAATGCATAATGTTTTCTCCAGGACCGTGCTTCCACACCTGTGAGAGATGAGACGCAGGCGGGGTAGCAGTTACCCACTCAGGCTGCAGAGTCCAAGCCGTGCACTTCCTAAGGATGTGCCTGTGCCTCCGTTTCATCATCTGTAACATGGGGAGGTGAGGCTAACCCAGTGCCCTGCCCGTAGTCCCACTCATCCTGTTCTCGCTTCCTTATTAAAGTTATGGAGGAGTCCTTTAAAAGAATGAGTAGTGTGGAGGAACCACTTTTGCTTCCCCAGTGCCCTTTTTCTCCTTCTTTTGCCATAATCTTTCCTCAATCACAGCAGTTCTTTCCAGAAATAGAAGCTCCCTGCCCCCCACCCCAGAAAAGCCCACATTGGAAAAGGCAGCTTGCCTGCCTGCCTGTCTGCCCTCCAGCCTGCTTTCAATAAATGCTTAGTGGGTGCTCACTCTGTTGTGTACTGGTACCCAAAGCTGTGTGAGTCCCTGCCTTTTGGGGTTCATACTCCAGGGAGGGAACAGCAGTGTCAACAGATCCATCTAGTACAGAGTGGGGACTGCAACTGGGGAAGCAAAGCCAGGGCCCCTAGAGACCCAGACCCTTGTCCTGACCTCAGGAAAGCTTGTTCACAATCTAGACTTCTGGGCCCCATCCCAGGCTAAGTTAATCCTTTGCCAGCAGGGCTTCCTGGAATCATCTTTTTAAAAACTAGCTATTCTAGAGTATGGGCTTCTCAGGTGGCTCAGTGGTAAAGAATTCACCTGCCAAGCATTAGACACAGATTTGATCCCTGGGTCAGGAAGATCCCCTGGAGGAGGAAATGGCAGCCCACTCCAGTATTCTTGCCTAGGAAATCCCGTGGACAGAGGAACCTGGCCCTCTACAGTCCATGGGGTTGCAAAAGAGTTGGACATGATGTAGCAACTGAAACAACAAGAATTCTGGGGTACAACCAGGTTTGGAAACCTCTGCTTGGCAGGCAGAACTCAAACTAAAGATCTTGTCCTGGAGCAGCCATTGCACAAGATAAGATGGAGACTTCTGGGCACTCAGAGCCTCCAGCCTCTACCCTGGCATCAGCCCACCTGGCACACTGAGAACTCGGGCATCATGGGCTCAGTCCCTCCCACTCTGCATTCTGTTGATGGGCGTAGGTGCCTTTGACTAATGACTTTTCTGAGTTCCAGATGCTGCCCTCCACTCTACCTCACCCTGAAACATTCTGGTTTCCCGTTCTGAATTGTCCATCCAACTGAAAAAAAAAAAAATGAAATCTGTATTTTCATTGTTATTGAAGTAAGAATTGTATCAGTTCATAACTACTGTATGAAGTAGCACTTTCTTTTATTTAAGCAGTTAGTTTTATTTAAGGGCCAAGAAAGATTTCCTCTGCTATGATATTCTAGGATTGGTATTAAAATCCATTTTCACTTTCCTTTTTATGGCATTCTAGGAGAAATTTGCTTTTTCTCCTACCCGACCTCGTGAACATCCATGCACCACTCCTTTGGCAATAGCACCCCAATTTCCTTCTTGGAAACCACTGCATTTTCAGTCCATGCAAGTAGTATTGATTCACGCTTTGCTCCAGAGGTGGGTTCCTGACCAGTCATAATATTGCATTAGTTCCAGAATAATACATTCAGAGCCAGTAAGATGCAGTGACATTTTTGCTGGGACTGTTATGAAGGATGCATCTTCTCTTTCCCAATGGACTTGAAACTGGAGGAGAAAGGGTAAAGTTATTGTACCCCCTTGCTCCACTCAGGGAAAACCCATCTGAGGATGGGGCCAGTGGAGGGAAGTAGAATAAAAGTAGAGTGATATTTGGACCCAGTTGCAGTGTTTAAGCCCCTGGATCCAGCTGTACCTGAAACTGTTTTCATTATGTGAGTCAAATACATTCTTTTTTTGTTTGTTTTTTAATGGACAAATGATTTATTGGTAGTTTTTGTACCTTTTTAGTAATATACACATTTTATAATACATATATTTAAACATAGCCTAATAAACAATACATTCTATTTTTCTATTCCTACAACATGTATTAAAACCAGAAACTCTTAACAGCATTTGTCTTTGGGGTGCAGAACTGAGAATGAGGAAGGAGAGGAAGAAGCATCCTAATCACCATTTGGAGTTTTTTTCCTAAAATTATTTATGAGAAAGCATTACTTCATTAAAAAATTATTTATAATTTATTGTTTTTAATAGACTAGTATGTTTTACCAGTCTATTACAAAATACCTTCTCTTTCTGCTCAAGTTGTTTGGGCTGCATTTTCTGTACTTGAGACCAAACACTTTACAAAACACTTTCTCACATACTGTTTTATTTAATGCTTGCATTAATTTTGTGGGATAGGTGTTAATTTGCCCAGTTTGTAGATAAGGAAATGAGATTCAGAAGGAATATTCTTTCTGAATAATAGGTCAATTATACTTCAGTTTTTTTTAAAGAAAAGAACAGGCCGAAAGTTTCAGTGTTATAACACGGCAAAGGCAAAATTTAAACCCAAGAGTCTCTGATTGCTGATCCTGGTCCCTTAATCATTATGTTTTATTACCTCCAAAAGTCTGAAGGGGAGATGAAAGAAAAGTTCAAAACAAATGACTCTGTACCTCCCAGTTATCCCTGTAGTCAATGAGTGCCGTGCAAACAAGACACCTAACCCTCAACCTCTGTCCTTTCTCCTTGTGCTAATGCATAATACAATGGAAAATCAAGCAAGCATTGTCAATCAGCCATTATTAGGAGATGCATTCCAATGGACTTCCATCTGAATAGAAGAGAGCTTTGCTAGAGAACTTCGGACTTCTTTTATGCAGGAATATCAGTTGTACATAACTTCCTTCTCGTTGTGTTTAGAAAACTGATAGAATTAAATTCTACCAGGAAATAAAGTGGTTACTGTGAGGAGAAAGTTTCTGAATACAACAGTTAGGATTTCAGATTGCCTCCATAAAAGGCCAGAGTCTGTGTGGTAACAGTTTACCCAACCAGAGGACTTCAGATACACCTGAGACCGCTTCAAGTGTGTCTTGCCCGCCTGGGTTCTCCCAGAAGCCCCTGGGAAGTAAGAGTGGAACCAGGGACCTGTGTAGTTTAACCTTGCTTCCTGTCATTTTGTCCAAACCCAACAGGATAATATGGGGAAAAGGAGATGCTTGTTGGCAAAGTGGTCAGGGAGATTAAAAACATCACTCTTATTAATAGTCATAAACCAATACTATCTCAGATGTATTTCGTGCCTCTTCTCTGCCAGGCACGAGTTAAGTGACTCGCATGCACCTTTTCTTTGTAATAGCCCTGCTCTTCAGTGAAGAGACACTGCATCCCGTGTCCATGCTATGTTCTGGGAAATTTCCTTTTCACTGTGAATGTGTAACCCTTCCGTTGAAATGTACGTGAATCAGAAGGGAATGGAAACCAGTCAGAACCAGGAACTTCTCAACAAGTTACACTTGGCTGGCCATGTGAAGAGAAGACCAACTGTAGCACACGAAAAGCAATGTCTTTCTGGTCAGAAGGTGAGTATGTGCAAAGTATTTTCTCAGGAAAACATCAAAGTAAAATCCCTCCAAGCTAAGTCCTTCACGGGGTCTGACCTTGCCTCTAGTTCCACTTCCTGCCCATACCTGTGAGAGAACACTTAGCTCATTCCTGTTTTGCCACATAAAAACAAAATAGCAGTATGAATATTTAAAAGCATATCCAATGAAGCATTCATCTCCTCAAAATAATTGCACAGTACACCCCACTTGAGAAAAGAGAAGTATTTTTCAGCTTATTTTCTAGTTGTATTTATTTTAAAATATTTGTTGAACCGTTGGCCATATTGACCCCTCCCTCTGCTTGCTGCCTCCCACTATAGAAGCTGGAAAGCCAGGCACTTACTTTCCCAGAATCCCTTGCAGCTGGTGGTGGTCATAAGACCCAGTTATAGCCAATTGGACATGATCTGATGTGGCTTTGGGAAAAGTTCTCACTTTCATTATTAAAAAGACAGAAATGATTGGTGCTGCCTCTTTATCCTTCCTATTGTCTTAAACATGGGTTTGATGCCTGGTAATGTGGCAGCTCCTTTAGGGCTATAAGTTGGTGAGAATGAGAACAAAAGCCAACGTGCACAGGATGAAGGAGAAAAAAATGGAAAGAACCTAGGTCCTCAAAAGCTTCATTAAAAACTAAATTAAATTAAAAGCTAAAGAGGGAAAAGTGTCTCACTGAACACCTTAACTAACACTAGCGCAGTTGTAGTTTTCTGATAATAGGAGGAAATTACCTCCATGTTTTCCACTGTCAGTGGGTTTCTGTTATTAATACTTACAGCCAGATTCATGCCTGACTGATAAAATTACGTACCAGACTCTGCTCTGGGCATCATGACTCTGAAAATGTATGAATCATAACCTTAGTTCAGGCGGCTCATAATCTATTTGAACAGACCTACATATGAAGGACCACAGATTCTCCCCAGTGTTATTTTCATAATTTACAAATAACAAAACTGAGACCCACAGTGGTTAATTGCCTTGTTCAGTGTCACATCTAATAGGTGCAGAGGAAGGACTTGAGCCCAGATCGCTGAGCCTTCAGATTGGTGCCTGTCTATCTCACTGGTTCTGATGCTTCATAGACTATCTCTTTCCCTTTCCCCTTCTGACCGCCCCCTGCAATACACACACACCCTGCAACCTCACCAGGAAGAAGAAAACCTCTCCCCATTCAGATGGCCACCCTGGCCCAATTCCTTTTGTCCACACCTTCAGAATGACCAAATGAACTACAACAAGAAAAAGATGGACAGGAAACCCCCAGGGAGCTTGTGCAAAATGTATAAACACTGCAACATGTAGAAATTGGCATCTAGGGACGGAAGTGACATAACATTCTCTCCTCCTAGGGTTATAGAAAATCAAAGCTGGAAGAAACTGTACGGAAGAGGTCCTCTGACTCAGCCTCTATTTTAGAAAAGGATTTAGGCAGTCTAAATGCTGACGGAATTCAGAAAGCCTCAGATTTGAAGCCTAGGGAGGAAAATAGAGAAGCAGCCATGTGTCTCACTTAGAAAATGAATCCAGTAGGGTTCTGGCCCTTCTTTAGTGATGGTCTCAAATGGAGTGAGTAGTGACTCTCATCACAGCCTCCAAACCACCATCACCTACCAATATCACCCAGAGATGAATCCAGAAGGGCAGCAGTATCTGAAAGATTAGATAGTCCTGCATTATGGCCCTAGTAGTGTATTTTGAATTTCATTTCACAGAATTTTGGAACAATTTTACAAAGCAAGCAACCTCCTCGCAGTTCTTCTGAGCCCAGACACAGCTGTTCAGGATCCATCTTGCCTTTCCTGGAGAGAATGGAAGTAGGTTTGAGGTCTTGGGACATCCTCCTTATGGCAGGGACATAATAGGAGCTATTGGCAGACCCAGATGGGGACCAGGACATGGAACTTTCTCCAGCTTTTGTCCATCTTAGCATAAGAAGCTTTTCACATTGGTCTTTCTCCACAAAATTTTTACATCAGAAACTAGGGGGTATCTCTTATTGGCTGCTGCATGCTAAATAATGTCTGATTCTTTGCAACCCTATGAATTGTAGGCCACCAGGCTCCCCGTCCATGGGATTCTCCAGGCAAGAATACTAGAGTGGGATGCCATTTCCTTCTCAGGGGATCTTCCTGACCCAGAGATCCGATCCCCATCTCCTGTGTCTCCTGCATTGCAGGTAGATTCTTTAGATTTTTTGCTACTGAGCCACCGGGTTAATTTCCCTTAAAACCCAAGGCAGAAGAGTTGGGATCTAACTGTTGGTTCAACTACTTTATTTGACTTATGGAAATGTGTTTTGATCATCAGAGCATTTTCCTGGTTGGGCGTTATTGATCAGAATAAAGTTATCTTCTCATTTGGGAACATGTATTTATTACATACACACTAACATAGACTTGAAATTGCTTTTAAAATACATTACAAGGAGCGAACAGGCATTTGTAAAAGAAAATGCCCATGCCTAGGATGGAACAATCCTCTCTTTTGAGGATGGTTTAGTTAGAAGCATTCTAACTTTCAAAGTCGTATCAACTCAAACAGAACTCAAGTGTTTATTACAATAGGAACTGAAAACTCAGACACCTATGGGGGCCAGACAGGTCACATCATGACGAAAGTGGGCCAGGTATGTGTTGTCTCCTTTTTGTCATTAAACACATAGCCTTTCTATATGTGTTGTGTCTTCATATTCTAGTGGAGGTATTTACCTGAAGAAAAATTTCTTTTCTGTGAGAAAAAGAGCAACAGCCCATTGAAAAATGGCAACTCAGCCCCAGTGCCTGGAAAACAATAGAGAAGAGTGGAGATTGGAGAGAAATTCTGAATAGATATGGGGCAGCAGCTGCACAACCAGATGTTGCCAAATGGGAATGCTGCCTATTATTGCCATACCTTCTGTTTTCAAGAGAGACCAGAGACTGACATCTCTACATGATAGTTCTCATTTTTCAAATGATGGTTCAATAGTGTTATTTGCTGTCTGTAAAGGCTACATATCAAATATACAGATAAATTGACAGTAAAAGGATGAAAAAAGATTTACCATGCAAACAGCCTAAGACAAGCACGATTATACTAATATCAGACAAAGTAGATGTTGAGATAAAGACGATTGGTGTAGATCATTGCAATTGGGCATTTCACGATGATGAAAGCACATTTATCAGGAAGACAGTAATCCTTAAATGTTTACCCAATAACAAACCATTAGAATACATTGACAAAAATTTGGCTAAAGAGATAAATAAATAAGTGCATAATCATAATTGGACATTTTTTAACACATTCTCTTTTTAGTTGATAGAAGTGAAGTGAATTGAAGTCGCTCAGTCATGTCTGTCTCTTTGCGACCCCATGGACAGTAGCCTACCGGGCTCCTTCATCCACGGGATTTTCCAGGCAAGAATACTGGAGTGGGCTGCCATTTCCTTCTCCAGAGGATCTTCCCAACCCAGGGATCAAACCCGGGTCTCCTGCATTGCAGACAGACATTTTACTGTCTGAGCCACCAGGGAAGCCCATGAAGTTGCTCAGTCATGTCCGACTGTTTGCGACCCCATGGACTGTAGCCTACCAGGCTCCTCTGTCCATGGGATTTTCCAGGCAAGAGTACTGGAGTGAGTTGCCATTTCCTCCTCCAGGGGATCTTCCTGACCCAGGGATCGAACCTGGATCTCCTGCGTTTCAGGCAGGCTCTTTACCCTTTGAGCCACCAGGACATTTTTTAACATATTCTCTTTTTAGTTGATAGAAGAAATAGACAAAAAATACTTGGCATATAGATTATCTGGACAACACTTATCAACCAACATGACTAAAATTATTTTCCCAACAATTGCAGAATAAATGTTCTTTTCAAGTTTACATGAAATATTCACCAAGGTAGACTATATCCTAGTCTATCCTGATTTCATTATATTTTAAAAAGTTAAAGCTTTATAGATTATGTTAATATGTTATCTGATTGCAATGAAAGAAAAATAGATATCAATAACAACGAAATATCTAGAAAATTCCCAAATATATGAAAATTAAATAAGGCACACTAAATAATCCATGAGTCAAAGAAGAAACCCTAAGGGAAATTAGAACATATTTCTAAGTGAATCATAATGAAAACAACACATCAAAATTTGTGGAATGTAGCCAAAGCAGTTATTACAGGAAAATATATAACTTTAAATGCTTGTGTTAGAAAAATAGGGAGGTTTAAGTGTTAATAAGCTAGGAAAATCACAACAATGTAAGCAGAAGGAAAGAAATAATAAAAAACATAAATCAATGAAATTGAGAACAGATAAACTTTAGAGAAAGTTTAAAAAGCCAAAAGAAGGTACTTTGGAAAGATTAATAAAATTGATAAAGTTCTAGTAAAACTAATTTAAAAAGAGAGAGTAATCCAAATTACCAGTGTAAGAAATAGAAGAGGGCATAAACACATCATATCCTATGGCTATCAAAAAGATAATTAAATATTCTGAGTAAATTTGTTTATAAATTCAATAATTGAGATATATTGCAAAAATTCTTAAAAAATTCAACTTACCAAAATTGATACAAGAAAAATAATTTAAATGGCCCTGTACATTAAAAATATTTTTTTTTGTAGCTCAAAAATCTTTTCCTCAGAGAAAAGCATAGGCCCACATGGGTTCATCGGTGAATTCTACCAAATAGTTATCAAATATTTAAGAAAGAAGTAATATCACACTTACACAAACTCTTTCAGAAAATAGAGGAGAAAATTCTTCTCAATTTATTTTACAACACTAGCATAAACCTGAAACCAAAATCCCAACAGATTAATGTCCTTCATTAACACAGAAAAAGATTCCTCAACAAAATATTAGCAAAACAAATCCAGAAAATATATAATAGGGAAAGTATATCATGACCAAGTAGAATTTATCTCAGAAATACAAGATTGGTTTAACACTTGAAAATTTGCCTATGCAATTCACCACATTAACAGAATAAAGGAGAAAAATCACATGATTATCTCAATAAGAGAAGAAAAAGTATTTGACAAAAGCCAATCCCCATTCATGATAAAGACTCCTTGATTAGAAGGAAATAGAGGGGAACCTCCTTGATTTCATCAAAGACAGCTATGAAAAGCCTACAGATAACAGCATGCGTGATGGAGAAATTTTGACTGCTTTCCACCTAAGATTGGAACTGTTCTTCCTACCTACTGTACTGGAAGTCCCTGCCAGTGCAGTAAGACAAGAAAAAAAAGGATGGATATTGAGGAGGAAGAAAGGAAACTTGATACGAACATTGTGGTTGTCTACAGAGAAAATTCCAAGGACTATTTTAAAAACTACTATAAATAGTAAAAGAATTTAACAAGGTTAAAAGGACCATATGTCATGATCAAGTGGGATTTATCCCAGGAATGCAAGGATTGTTCAATATAGACAAATCAACCAATGTGATACACAATATTAACAAATAATTAAAGAATGAAAACCATATGATTATCTTGATAGATGCATGAAAGCTCTTGACAAAATCCAGCATGAATGGACCTAGAGACTGTCATACAGAGTGAAGTAAGTCAGAAAGAGAAAAACAAATACTGTGTATTAACACACAGGGAACAGGGAACTCTATTCAATGCTCTGTGGTGACCCAAATGGGAAGGAAATCCACAAAAGAGGGGATATATGTAGAGCTGATTAGCTTTGCTGTACAGCAGAAACTAACACAACATTGAAAGCAATTATCCTCCAATAAAAATTAATTAAAAGAATTTAGCAAGGTCACATAATACAAAGCCAGTAAATAAAAATCAATTGGATTTTTGTATACTGGCAAAAAACAACTGAGAATGAAATAAATACTATTTATAAGAACATCAAAGAGAATAAAATATTCAGTAATAAATATAGAAAAAGATTTTAATACTTCAACCCTTAAAATGTACAAAATGTACAAAAATACAAAATGTTTCTGAGAGATATTAAAGTAGATCTAAATATAGTTATTTCATATTCATGGATTATAAAATAAGTATTGTTAAGATGTCAGTTATCTCAGATTCAATGCAGTTCTAGTCATAAGCCCAGCAGACTTTTATAGAAATTGAAGAGATGATTCTATAATGTATGTAAAAAAGCAAAGGATCTAGAATAGCTAAAATAATTTTTCAGGAAAAAAGTTAGAGGACTGATACTACCTGACTTCAAGACCCATTAGAAAACTCTATCAATTAAGTGTAGGAGATAAATTTTTATGACCTTCAAGTAGGTAGAGTTTGCTTAGTAGAACAAAAAAAGCATAAATTATAAAATAAAATGGACAAATTGCATTTCGTCTCAATTAAAAATTTTTTTGTTCTTCAAAAGTCACTTTTATAAAACTGAAAAGGGAAACCACAGACCAGGATATGTTACTAATACACTTGTCTGTCAAAGGACTTGTATCCAGAATGTATAGACAATGTCTACAATGAAATAATAAGAAAGATAACCCAATTTTAAAAATGGGATCAAATAATTTAATCAATGCTTCAGTACAAATGACCAATAAGCATCTTCACTGATCATCAAGAAAATGCAAAACAAAACCACAATTGAATATCACTGTACATCAATATTCTTGCTAAAAAGAAAAACACGGATGATGTAAATGTTGGTGAGAATGTGGAATAGCTAGAACTCCTACATTATTGGTGAGTGTATAAAATGGTGAACCACTTTGGAAAAGTTTTCAGAAGTTTCTCACAAGGTTAAGCACACACTTAGCATGGGGTGGCAGAGGATGAGATGGTTAGATGGCATCAGCAACTCAACGCACATGAGTTTGAGCAAACTCCAGGAGATGGTGAAAGACAGGGAAGGCTGCCGTGCTGCAGTCTATGGGCTCACAGAGTCGGAAATGACTTAGCCACTCAACACCACCAAATAACATGTGATCCAACCATTTCATTCCTAGATATTTACTCAAGACACATGAGAATGAATATCCACACAAAGACCTATGCAAGAATATGCATAAGAGCTTTATACATAAGTGTTCCACTGGGAACATCACAAATGTCCATCAGCAGGTCAATAGATCATCTGTGTTATATTTCCATAATTGGACACTATTCAGAAATAAGAAGGAATAAACTGCTAGTACATACAGCAACGTAGAGTGATGTCAACAGTGTAACCCTGAGTGAAAGAAGCCAGACACAAAATAGTACGTATTGTGTGATTCTATTCAAATGAAGTTCTAGAACAGGTTCACTAATCTATTGTCATAGGAATTAGAACAAGGGCTTCCTACGATGGGGGTTAAGGGGCGCTGAATATGGATGTGTATCAGAATTAGCTGCAAAGAGACATGAGAAATCTTTCTGGAGTGATGAAAGTGGGGTAATGGAGATGTTCTATATTGAATATGAGATGCTTAAATGAGGGTTTGTCAAAGATCATACATTTTATTGCTTGTAAATTGTACTTCAGTAAATTTGAAAAGCAAAGACATGTGTAAACATTAGCAGAATAATCAAGTTGGCAGCTGTTGGGCTGAACCTCACTGGTGTGAAAATAACCTCAAGTTCAAATTCTTTCCAGACAAAGTCATCTAAATGGAATTTTGGATTTTATGTTTTTGGTCCTTAAAGTTCAGTCTCACAGTTTGAGATCAAGCCTGTAATGAGTAACCATTCTAGATAAGAAAGAGGAGGCGTTTCTATCCATTGCTGAATGGTTGTCTTATTGAGGAGCTAATCAATTCTGAAGCCTTCTGCCAAGTCTCTGATGGAGACCTCAGGAGTGGTGAGTGCTGCGCCTGGCTTGGTTAGCTGAACTGGGCACCACTTCACAGACCTTATCCACTCCAAGCTCAAGGTCCTCACGAATGAAAACAGGACAGTAATTGTGTAAGGATGAAATGAGATACGTGTATAAAAGTAACCAGCAAAGTGCTTGGCACATAGTAACCACCACACTCTATCATTCTATTACTTCTAGTTGTTGGTTGTTTTTTTTTTTTTTTTTTTTTGAGAATTGCTCATTTTTATAAATTGAGCTAGAGAATGCACAGAGTTGTCAGGATGGGTATGGGAAGACGTGTAAATATAAAATAAATGTCTTTATCTCACCATAGGTAACTGATCCTCCTTTTTAGGAGTCAAGATACTGGTATCTGTTGCTATATTAGCTACATCTCCTTCCAGCCAACTTCAGCAAACAGGAGTTTATGGGTTCACAGAACCGAACAATCCAGTGTCTTATATTCCAGTAACCCTGCAACCCCTAATAAGTCCAACAGGAGTTCCAGGTTAAGGCTAGGGGGCTTGTTTGGGTCCCACATATGAACCAGCTGCAGCGTGGATGAGAATGAATACACTACTGTGATAGGCACATCAATAGCCAGGAGCCAGGGTCAGCCCAACCAACCCACAAAGGAAGAGAGAGAAAGACATAATTCCCCAAAGGAAAACATGGGTGCCTCGCTGTCAAAATTGTATATATCTCGTAAGTGGTTCCGGGCCCTAGGAATTGTTCTCCACAACAGATGCCACAGTGAGTACTGCGGTAGATTACCCACAAGAAGATTAGTGTTCTGGGGAGAAAGGAACTCCTGGGAAGCTGTCTGCACATCACAGGGCCCTGCACTCAGTTTTCACACCTATTCCCAGTGAGGCGCCACTTCTTAAAATTCCTAAGAACATTAGCTCCACGATGAAAAAAAAAAAAAAAGACTGTTTCTAATAAGCATCCGTGACTTTGTCCTGTTATTAAATAGATTTTGGAATCTCTTCTTTCCCTGTAAACAGAGTTTGGATTTATTAGGTACCACCAGTGAAGGTAGCTTAGTTTGGAGGAAGAGAAGGAAGGAATTGTTTATTTTTTCAAATATTCCAATTTTATAAGAGGGCTATTTGGTCCCTTGGGATACTTTACTTCCTGTTATGAGACCAGTCAAATGGGATGAATGAATCAGACCATTCAGTTGGAGGCCATAAATTTTAGCTGAATGGACAAGAAAACAAGTCCTCTGCTTTTCAAGTGGCAGCAGAACATGTTCAGATCAATGCTGGCTCTAGGCTGCTGGAATTGCTGTCATTCATCCTTTGGGGCTTTCCACATTTTACAGAGAACTTCTATGGCCTGTGTGTCACGGATACGACTGTCAACCCCTGCTTTTCCTTGCTGATAGGCATACATTTTGTTCAAGTATCCAACTCTACCCAAGAAGATTCAGATCACCAAGAAAATTTCCTGATTAATCTACTTCAGCCAGCACATGGGGCTCCCCAAGGACGGTCAAGCAAAGGGATGGAATAATTTGGATCCCTGAGCTGCGACGGTTCTGCACCTGAGTCTTTTTTATCTCTGGACTTCCCACTCTGTGATTTATTATATATGTTAGTACGAGTCAGGGGTTTCTTTATTTGTAGCCTATACTAATACGATGTACCATCCCCAGTAAGGAATTCACCTTTATTCAGGCAATGCTCAGTTAAGAATGCTTTTCCCCCTTACCTACCTGGGCACTAGAACCTAGGCTGCAGTTTTCAATAGAAAGAACCCAAAAGTAACTGCCAGGGGTGCTTTTGGCTACAAATATGATAGAAGGTTACTTAAACACTTGGATGTTTGTCTCATGGAATAAAACGTTCACTGTGGCTCGTGGCTCAGGAAATTCACATCTTTCCTTTTCCTCATCAGCAGTGTGTAGACTTCTGACCTCATGCTTGCTGCCTCCGTCCTGCAAGTTGGCTTTGAAACCTCCAGATGTCCATCTCATTCAGAAGGAGGGGGCAGTGGAAGCTCCTTGTCTTCCTGATGCCTTCAATTTATGTCTCATGGTGAGGAATGTGTCACAGGGCATCTCTAGATTCATGGGACTCTAACAGAGCAAGTGTGCTTAGCCTAAAATACTGCTACCCTAGCAAAATTAAATTTGCCTTATTAAGAAGGAAGAGAATGTTTATTAGGGAGGCGGCTTGCAATGACTGCAACACTAGTTCAGATATTTATCTTTAGTTCTTTAAGGAACTAAAGAAGCTCTTTAATTTGAGATTTTACAAAGACAGCAAGAAGATTAGATGAGAAGAACCAAGCTCATCCTGTGGCATTAACTACTTACAATTAACTTAAGCATGAATAAAGAGGACCCAGGCTAGAAATAACCACAAAGTCTTGTCTATTTCTTATCTAAAGGGAGTGATGTAAACCTTAGCCAGATGTAGCTAAAAGAAATATTGCACCCAGATCTTCCTTATCATCCTTGTACTGCACCATTCACAGAGCTTCTCTGGGTCTCAAAATGTTAAATGCTTGTTTCCCTTGAGCAGAGCTGCCAATGATCCATCTATCTATCCATCCATTGTCTCTCTACCCTTCCATCATCCGTCCATTTACTTATTCAATATAAGCTTTCTAAAGTACAGAGTCTTGTCAACAATACTTCTAAAACTTTACCTTTCCTAGTGATGAGGCTACTGCACAGGTCTGTGTAAATGTTCCTTCAATATGCTCACAAAATTCCTTGTTTTGCTATCAGACCTGTATGGCTGCTTGCTGCCTCCCTGCCTGTCTCTGGAGCAAGCTCCAATCTTCATTAGTGGGTAGGAGCAGTTTTGTTGTATGCCCTGACTTTTGACAGGAAGAGACGATTTTTCAAGTTGAGAATTACTTGAAAAATCCCCTTGGAGACCTATCACTGACTCTTAAACTTAGGGAGATGTCCAGGGCAGCAAAATTAAGCAATGACTCTCACCCTTCTCCCCAATCAGCACTATTACCCCTTAAGCTCAGGGTTTTGCTGTTTAATCCCACAGGGGTTGTGGTGTTCCTATTTTTACCCAGAGAGAAAACAAGAGCAAGAAAAGTTAAGGAACAACTTAGTATTTCTCTCTTAGGTAAGACAAAGAAATCTGCTGTCTCATCTCCAAAAATCGCAGTGAATATTATTTTGCCAAGAAATGGAGGGAGACCTGCTTTCATGAGCACATGTGAATACACGTAGGTGATTTTCCCAAACATGTTAGAAGATACCTTGGAAATGCCCAGAGAGATGGTGAACAGGGGCATCGTCAGGGGAGGAGGGGCAGAGTGGGAATTACCTGGTTGTCCAGTGGTTAAGACTCCATGTTTTCACTGCCAAGGGCTCGGGTTCAATCCCTGGTTGGGAAGCCAAGATCCTACAAGACGGGAAGTGCCCAAGAAAAAAACAGAATCTTAAAAAGTGGGGTAGAGGGAGCAGTTTTCTCAGAGCTACTGGAATGCTGCCTCCTGGGCTCAGAGTCCTTAACATTCCCACCAAATAAAATAACTGTACTTTCAGATTTTTTAAAAGGGGAGGGCAGAGAGGAGGTCTTTGGGTTATTTACTGTCCTACAGCATGCACCCCAACAACCATTTTTTTTCATGTTTCATGGGTTGTTTAGATAATGGGTTAGCTGGGGATTGGCTGCTGGCAGCTCCTTTACTGGTCTCTATTGGGTTCTTTCTTGCACTTTCTGTCAGTGGGCAACTGGGTTGCCACTGGGCTGGATATCTGAGTCTCAGGTGTTCCTCTGTGTGATCATCCTTCATGTGATGACTCATCCTCCAAGCCCTGTCCATGTGGCCTTGTTTTATGATAAGGGTACTCAGGCTTCCCAGGTGACTTGGTGGTAAAAAATCTGCCTGCCAATGCAGGAGACTCGGGTTCAAACCCTGGGTCAGGAAGATTCCCTGGAGAAGGAAATGGCAACCCCCTCCAGTATTCTTGCCTGGAAAATCCCATGGACAGAGGAGCCTCACAGGCCGCAGGCCAAGGGGTCACAAAGAGTTGGACACAACTTAGTGACTAAACAACAACTCAGACATTATACTTGAGAGCTCAGGGCATGGCAAAAGGTTCAGGCCTTCTGAATGCCTGGGCTCAGATTCCTGCAACATCTTTCCTCCAAATTCCATTGGTCAAAGCAGTTATGGGCCAAACTAGATTCAGTTCAGTTCAGTTCAGTTCAGTCGCTCAGTTGTGTCTGACTCTTTGTGACCCCATGAATCGCAGCACACCAGGCCTCCCTGTCCATCACCATCTCTTGGAGTTCACTCAAACTCACATCCATCGAGTTGGTGATGCCATCCAGCCATCTCATCCTCTGTCATCCCCTTCTCCGCCTGCCCCCAATCCCTCCCAGCATCAGAGTCTTTTCCAATGAGTCAACTCTTCGCATGAGGTGGCCAAAGTACTGGAGTTTCAGCTTTAGCATCATTTCTTCCAAAGAACACCCAGGGCTGATCTCCTTTAGAATGGACTGGTTGAATCTCCTTGCAGTCCAAGGGACTCTCAAGAGTCTTCTCCAACACCACAGCTCAAAAGCATCAATTTTTCGGCGCTCGGCTTTCTTCACAGTCCAACTCTCACATACATACATGACCACTGGAAAAACCATAGCCTCGACTAGACAGACCTTTGTTGGCAAAGTAATGTCTCTGCTTTTGAATATGCTATCTAGGTTGGTCATAACTTTTCTTCCAAGGAGTTAGGTGGAGGTAAATGTCTAATGTTTAGGAGTTTTAATGCTCAGACTGTCACTAGGAAAAGAAGGCATACTGAACAAAACTGATCAGTTTACAGCTTGACTTGTAGCCAGTACCAATGCCTCCTGGCAGATTCATTTAGGAGACAATCCTGACTTAGGGGACCTGCGTTGTGAAATAGGGTTATGTAAGATTTTGGAGTCAGGCTCAGAGTCAGAGAGGCTCTTAATAATACACTCATTTCCACTCTGTGATTCCACATGTCTTTAATAATCCTTTCCTCGGGATGAAGATAAGTCCTGCTTTAAAACATCTGAAGAAACTGCAGAGCAGTGGCCTCATTCTGCTACGGCCAAGGCTGCCTTCAAGACCACCTGTAAGAGCACCCTATTTAAGCAAAATGTGTTGATTATTTTTAGCATAACTTAAGCCCTAGGAGACTAATGAGGTGTTAACAGTGTGTGTTAATTATGTGATTTTTGTTGTCTTCATTAAAGTTACAATTCTCAATCCGATTTGCCACCTGAAATCCCAGAGGAGCCACATCGCTCTTCTGACCCTGAGCTTTTAGTTCCCTGCAGTTTGCACAATCACATAAACATATTTTGTTTTCCCTGTGGAGAATCAGATGAGCATGGCTCCCACACTCAGAAGACCTTGGCTACCCCCTTCTTAATTCTTACACATTTTTAATCTCCATTATGAGCAGTTGGATCTTACAGTAAGGTCAAGGTGCAGAATGCTAGCGACATTAGCTCATTGTTGACTGTTTAGAGCAGACTGTCCTTCAACTCAACAGAAAACTGCCAGAGAAGCTGAAAACCAGGAAGAAGGAGAAGCACAAAAATCAGCTCTCAGTGCTTTTTGCAGTGTTTTAATTAACTGAGGAATTGTGTTGCATGCACACGACTCTGATTATTTTTAAACTTTTGCAATATATGCTATACCTCTGTCCCAAGTGACAATACATCCCATCCAGAAAAAACCTTTTCTCAGGAAGAGATAATCACCTATCCAGACTCATTTGAAGCAGCAATCAGCATCCCTTTCATGACTTTGTCTGCATCACTGATGTTCTAGAGGGACTTTATTTGGCAATGGTGAAGGGATCTATTGCAAGTCCAGGAGGTAATGGATTCAGGATTTCAGCTGAAAATGTCTTAATGATGGCCCCATCAGGATGAATGAAATTGTAATGAAAATAGCAGGTGAATCTGACTGGCAAATAGGACATTATGAGTCTTCTTAGAAATTAGAGTTGTCTAAAAATGGAATGGACCGTCACATGAGGTAGTGAGCTCCCCATAAAAAAATCAAGGATGTTGAAGTTAAGGTTCCATGTCAGAGAAAGGTTAGACTTGATACTCTTTGGGGTCTCTTCCAACTTTCATCTAGATTCCATGATTGTTCAACTGGAGAAATAGCTTTGACTTTGAAAATTTGCAAGTTTGGTTCCATGATGAAACATGATAGAGTAGAAAGCCAGGCACTCCTGGATTCCAACCTCTGCCCTCTTACTAAGGCTGTGTTATTATGAGCAAGTTACTCAAATTCTCTGTGGTGTCTAAAATGAGGGTTGAAATATATCACTTCTAAGGCTGTTTTAAGAGTCAGAAGCAATACATTTAAAATACAAGACCCAAGGTAAGCACTCAGTAAATCATAGTTCTGGTTGCTCTTAGGAGTTTGATTCTTAACTTTGCTCTTCATCCTCCACTTCAATGATACAGTCTTGATTTGTAAAAACAGAAGAAATGGAGGTCTTAGAAAGTTATTGGTAAAATATCAAGTTGTACAATTGAACAATGAAGGCAGAGCAAGTCTTCATGCTACATCAACAGGTAGAAAGGGGTCACATGCCTAACCCAAGGACATATGGCCATTCCCCAAGTCTGCCTCACCCACTCTACCAGCAGGGCTCCCAAACATTCCCCTATGTCTTCTGTCCACAGGGCAGAGTCAATCCAGATGCGAGTTGCCCTCTGGAAAGATGTTCCCACTGATGGTGAATTTAGCTCAGCCAATGGAAGCCTCTAGAAAGCTAGCATCTGGAGAACTGAGCTAGAATCTGTGTTTGTAGACTCTAAATTAATTGTGGTCTGCCACTAACTCATTGTTTACCTGTTTACCTACATATCTGGGGCTTTGTAGAGGGAACACGTTCATCTGTTTAGATCTTGGTATCCCCTTTCTTCCACATGGTTCAAAATTTTAAAGTACAAAAATGGTATACACGACACAAATGAACATATCTACAAAATAGAAACAGACTCACAGACATAGAGAACAGGCATGTGGTTGCCAAGGGGAAGGTGGGAGTGGGGGGGAAGGCGGGAGTGGGGGGGAAGGACTGGGAGTTTGGGATTAGCAGATGCGACTATCATATATAGGATGGATAAACAACTACATGCTAATGTATAGTACAGGGAACTATATTCACTATACTATAATAAGCCATAATAGAAAAAAAATTGTATAACTGAGTTACTTTGCTATACAGCAGAAATTAACATAATATTAAATAAATCAACTGTAGTTCAGTAAAATTATTTTTAAAAATCATACAACAAAAAAGGCCTCCCTGGTGGCTCAGTGGTAAAGAATCTGCCTGCAATGCTGGAATCCCTGGGTCAAGAGGATCCCCTGGAGCAGGAAATGGCAACCCACTCCAGTATTCTTGCCTGGGAAATCCCATGGGCAGAGGGGCTTGGCAGGCTACAGTCCATGGGGTCGCAAAGAGTTAGACATGACTTAGCGTCTCAACAACCCACCAGCACATACAACGAAAAGGCACCCTGATGCTTTGTTGCCCAGGTAGCCAGTTCTCCTTTCCAGAGACAACTAGTTTATACAATACAGTTTATATGTATAAAATCCCAGAGGCATTTTTTTAACTCGAGGTAAAATTCACATATGGCAATTTTAAAGTGTACAATTCAGTGGCATTTGGTGTATTTACAATGTTGTGCAGTCATCACGTCTCTAAAACTTTTTTAGCACCCCAGAAAAAGCAAAAGATAAAATTAACCGTTCAGTTCAGTTCAGTCGCTCAGTCGTGTCCGACTCTTTGCGACCCCATGAATCGCAGCACGCCAGGCCTCCCTGTCCATCACCAACTCCCAGAGTTCACTCAGACTTACCTCCATCGAGTCGGTGATGCCATCCAGCCATCTCATCCTCTGTCATCCCCCTCTCCTCCTGCCCTCAATCTTTCCCAGCATCGGGGTCTTTTCAAATGAGTCAGCTCTTCATATCAGGTGGCCAAAGTATTGGAGTTTCAGCTTCAGCATCATTCCTTCGAATGAACACCCAGGACTGATCTCCTTTAGGATAGTCTGGTTGGATCTCCTTGCAGTTATGTTATCACTACCCATTTCTCCCCCACTAGCCTCCCACCTTGGTAACCACTAATCTGCTTTCCAACTTCATGAATCTGCCTATTCTGGATACTTCCTATAAGAGGAATCATACAATACATGACCTTTCCTGTCTAGCTTCTTTCACTTATAATGTTTTCAGGGTTCATCCAAGTTGTAGAGTGTATCACTACTTCGTTCTTTTTATGGCTGAATAACATTCTGTTGTATGTATATGCCACAATTTGTTTATTCATTTATCTGCTGATGAATGACATTTGAGTTGTTTTCACCTACTGATTGTTATGAATAATGCTGCTTTGGTCTTTTGTGTACAAGTTCCCATATGGATTTCTTTTGCATATATATCTAGGAGTAAAATTGCTGGGCCATACAGCAATAGAATAGAATTTAAATATTGAGAAATAGGAAGTTTTTAAACATGCAGTTTCCTCTATTTTCACATAGTTGCCTGCATACTACACGTATTATGTTGCACTTTGCTTTACTCACTTGACAATGGGCTCTATAGATCTTTTCAGTGGTATGCTGGTAAGTAGTTAACGACCAGCTTTTGTGAGATAGGGAGTGCCTTGATTGCTAGTATTTACAGATGTCCGTGGTGTAACTGCTACCATGGTCAATTTCAAGCTGTGTGAGGTCACTGAGTACAGAGTTAGGAAGAGAAGCTAATTATCTGCGCTCTGAATTGGTCCAAGCCACCTCCATCACACAGCTAGATCTTTCCATATCAGAGCATGAAGAGCTGCCTCATTCCCTTTCATGACGGTGTAGCAGGTCATTTTAGGATGTACTATAATTTTTTAACCAGTCCCTTGTGGTAGACACTCAGGTTGTTTCCGGCCTTTTACTTCCACAATCCAGACTTCAATGGATAACCTTGTGCGCGTGTCATTTTGCTCACATGCAAATATAGCAGAGGACATGGTTCCATGACTTCATAAGAGGCACTAAGGGAAGAAATTCTCAAAAGACAATTTATTCCTTCACTGGACAGTTTTGGCTCTTAGGAAAAATTCTATGCAAAGAAATTGTCTGTTTTACCCCAGTTTCCTCATGAGTAAAACAGATGCAAAGTAACTAGCCACTTGCCAGTGTCAAAGAATTAACGTAAAACTTTAAAATGAAAAACATAATTTTCTTCTGAAAGATCAAAATCTGTGTTAACACAAAATGACATGGTTTACACTTGGTGACCTCAAGCACTATCACAAGTAGGTGGGTGAGAAAAAGTCGATTCCTGGGACATTGTGCCCTGTTCTGGAATCCATAAGGGTGAGACTCCCAGCAGAGGGATCCAATGAAATGATTAGAAATAGGATAGTTGTAGAGTTTCAATGCAGTTCTTCTTTACATTATTTGACCAAGGAGCTGGAAGACAGTGTTTCTCAGCCATCTCATTGCACTTCAGCCTCATTTGGGAAGCTTTTAAAATCTTGATGTCCAAGCCACAGCCTGGATGGATTAAATCATACTCTGCAGTTAGAAACACAGGTACCCGTATTTTTTAAAGCTCCCCTTGGTGAGTCCACTGTTTAGCCAAGATTGGGAAGAGAATATGAGCAGGGAATCATATTAGAGAAATAGGGAAACACATTGGTATTAGTCTAGGGGAAAGCCAATGGGATATATATGTACAAATAAAGAGATTTATTCTAAGAAATTGGCTCATGTGGTTATGGAGATAGAAAATCCAAAATCTGCAGAATGGGCCTTCAGGCTGGAGACCAGAGAAGAGAATGCTTCAGTTCAAGTCTAGAGGCCACTTGTTGCTGAATTCTCTCTTGTTTGGGGAGGTGAATCTTCTGTTCTATTCATACCTTCAACTGATTGGATGAGGCCCACTCACAATATAAAGTGCTATCTGCTCTGTTCAAGGTCCACTGGTTTAAATGTTAATCTCATCCAAAAATCATTCAGAAGAATGTTTGAGCACATATCTGGGCACCATGGCCCAGCCATCACAATTAATTACACAAAATTAACCATCACAATTTAACAGTTGTTTGGAAATATTCAAAAATTTCATCGTTAGGGTATGGGGACAGGAATTCAGGGTTATTTAAAGGTATGTTTCCCTGACTTGATTACAAAGAGATGCCCTCTTAAATTCCTTAGCTTCATCCCTAGAGGAACCATTTACCTGTTACTTGTAAGCCCTATTCCCAGAACCCACAGATTTTATTAAAATTAAGAATTAGGAGAAGATAAGGTATTTTGTTCCATCATCTTGGAATTGGATGTTTTTATTAAAAGATTATCAACTTTTTGCCAGCAGGAGTGAGTATTGTAAATTGTGCACAGAGATTTACTAGAGTGAATGTAAAAAGGTTGATCTTAGGTCAGGAACATATTCCTTTAAGAAAATCTGATTCCTTCTGCTCTCTTGAAAGAACTCCAGCAGCAAAACCCAGAATTAAAAAGATTAGTGTTGAGAGTTCTGTTGGTCTCAGCAGGAAGGACTATGGGTTTTATTGGGAAAATCTAATTTTCCCTTCTCTTCTTGATAAAAGGGCTTCCGAGTCTTTCCATGTCACCAACAATAGAGTTTGCTTCCTTCCAGATGATTGGGAGTTTAGAATCCAGATTTTCTAAGCAGCTGATCATCAGGATGCCTGAATATCCCAAGGTGTTTGATTTCAAGTAGCCTTTGAATTGGGTTAGGAATCAAGGCTCTGTAGTGATCTTAGCCATGTGCTTCCATCTGCCTTTGCACCTCACGCTGTTGTTCACACTCCCATTTCAGAATCAGACAGTCAGCGCAGTGAGGAGATCCAGGCCATGAGGAAAATGCAGGGGATCTGAGGACCACACTGAGCCTCACAGTGGCCACATGCGATGCTCTGATTCCCAGAGGTCGTGGGTTCTACCCCAAGGCACGTTCAACCTGTGGAGCTAGCTGCCTAATAAAGCTGGGACTGCTGTGAGTCACCAGGAAACTGAGTCAGCCTCATTGATTTGGAGTAGGAGGGTGTGGGCTGAGCTTGTGGGGACCTTGAATGAGGATTTGTGGTCATGGAAATAGTTCCATTTTGCCAGCTACGAATCAGCCAGCATTCATTCAGTCCAAAAGCAGAAGAGCTGAAGTTAAAAATAAGTCAACCTTTTCATTTTAGGCAAGGCTGAGCACACCCTGAAATGGGAATTGGGTATCATGTGGACCTGCCTCGCTCTGGAGACTCAGGAGACAGAGGTAGGGGATGGAGGGGAAGGAGCACTAACCCAAGATCTCACCTCCCTCCATAGCTTCCCTGACTATGCTATATGGATAGTGGTAGATAGGGAAAGTATGTGGATCTATCTGTCTGGCAGGGAAGATGGCCTGAATTGAAGCAGAGTTGACCTCCTATCCTTTTCTCAGCTAAAGCTTGGGGGACCCAGAGCCTCAGTCTTCTCTCTGTACCTAGTCAGGAGATGGCATCACGGTAAGAGCACCCGTGCTGTGTGTAAGTTAGGTGTACATCGGTACTCAGCTACTCCCGTTGTTAAAACACTGGAATATTTTCATGCTCCTTGGTAAAGGTATATTGACCTAGCCCTCTGTTTGTCTCACTGCTACCAGCTACTCAGCACCTCCTCTGGGATTTCATGAATTGCCCCAGTACCCAGTAACTAAAGGGTTGATGTACTTCCCCAGTGGCTCAGCAGTAAAAGAATTTGCCTGCAATTCAGGGGACGTGCAGGAGACCTGGATTCGATCCCTGGATTGGGAAGATCCTCTGGATAAAAGAAATAGCAACCCACTCCAGTATTCTTGCCTGGGAAATCCCACGGACAGAGGAGCCTGCTATGCTACAGTCCATGGGGTCGCAAAGAATCAGACATAATTGAGTGACTAAACAGCAACCACAGCAAAGGGTCGATTCCTTGTGCAGCGGGACATCCAGAAAACTGAATTCCCTCTGTCCTCGTAAACAAACGAAACCTCCAGTATCAAAATCCAGAACTCAAACAGATTAGTGGTGAGGGGTCTTTTGGTCTCAACAGGAAGGAATCCATGGTTTGGGGGGGAAATCATGGACAACCCAATTATCCTTTCTCTTCTTTATAAAAGGTTTTAGAATTTTTCCATGTCATTAGCTGTGAGATTTTCTTTCTTCCAAAAATGACTAGAAGCTTCAGTGCCAACTACATCCTTTGGGATTAGTCCTAATCAATACAGTAGTGGTTAAGTATAGTGACCATCAACATTGGGTATAGATGTAGGTGTGGTCCACCTGAAGACAGTGTTTGGCTGGTAACCCAAAGGACTGTATACACAGACTTGCCTACTTAGCAGAAAATACTCCTCTGTTTCATCACAGCATTTCCCTGCTAGTTCAGTCATCTGGGTATCATCTCCCATGTTCTGGGACACAGACTCTTGAGTTCAGCCACTCAGCATCTTCATCATGCCTCTGTATGGTGCCTCTGCCCCCACTGGCCCTCTGTTGGTGATTCTACCACTATGGCCAGTCTGAAGTCAGGGCTCCCTTTCTCGTGTCCACTGAATCCCAAATGTGGGCAGGTCCTTCCATGGGGTTCCCCAGAGGATCAGAGACCAGAATGTCATTTTTTAACAGGCATGAGAGTGATGCAGGGGAGTAAATTACAGATCAAAGCTCATAGTTCTGATGGGCCTTCACCTATCCTGGCATCCTAAACAGGTCAGTTTCCCTGAAATGCACCCTCCTGACTACTCTGGGGCTAGGATGAGCTTCCACCACCTGCCATCAGAAAGGCCAAGATGTCCCCACATTTTAGAGTTCAGGCCAGGTGACTTGGCGTATCTCAACAACAGGGAGGAAAGGGGTTTCTCACCTAGCTCTAGCGCCCCCAGTAAGACGCTGACAGCTTGATTGAGGTAAATTGGCACTGGGTTCAACCAGCTCTCTCACCAAGGGTCCAAGCATCCTGCAAAGGATGGAAGCAACCAGGTACAGACCCCACTTACCGTCAGGATGTTTGTTATATTGTCATCCCCATTTTATAGAAGAGAAACTGAGTCCTGGAAAGGCCTAGTAACTCAGCTAAGCTCACACAGCCTGCAAAGCTTCTAAGACCATGTGCCTGAATGAACACTCTAAAACCTGAACTTTTAACCACTACACAAAGCCCTTTTCTTATGTGGATCTGGAGAGCTGTTAAACATCTTCAGTGATCAGCCTGTTGCAAATGTGCAAAAGGCATATGGTGCTCATGAGTTAAGAAGGAAGTTGAGCTTGAAGGCTTCTGGTGGGCTTCATAGGGAACAGAAACCAACAATGGGGAGCTTAGAGCCTCCTCCTCATCAGTGGAACTCTGGAAATTTTCCAGTTCATTCCTTGACCATCATATCAGTAGTGTCAGGAGAGGCAGCTTGAGCCGCAGCAGTAGTGTTCTTGAGTTCTTCAGCTGCCATGTTCCTTCGCACATTATTCTATGCAGCTGTTTAAGATTAACAAAGACATGATCACAAACAGGGTTGTCAAACTTAAGACCTTGATCCACCACATTCTCCAGTCTCTTGTGTATCAGTCTTCTTCTGACTGTGATAAAGTTCCACTGGGATGAGTATGGTTTTTCTGCTGGATTTTTTCAAATCAGATTCCTCATCGCTGTCTTTCTGCCTTGTATCCTTCAAATGCCTCCATCACTTGGGTCAGTAAATTCACTTCTCTGAATTTACTTTGTTTCTAAAGTAACAAAGGTTAGAAAGCAGAAACATGGAATCACTTAGATCTGTGCTATGTATGTAGTTTCCCTTCCTTTCATCTTTCCTTCCAAATATAAATGAAGAAAAATATTCCATAATAACAAAATAGTTTTAATAATTTCTTCATTCTTTTCAGTGTTTTCCATATGCCCCTTGTGTATTGCTCCATGGACAGTATACATGCAATTCTGTAGAACTGGATACATTGTCTGGAGATTTTAAAACATATCTGTAAATTATTTGCCACTCCTGTCTTTAAGATGTAGTTTCTGTCTCTCCTCTCCTCTAAGCTGGGATGACTTAGTGATCTCCCTGTAGCCAACAGAATACAGCAAAAGTATGCTGTGTAACTTTCAGAACTGGGTCAGACGAGGCCACAGAGCTTTTGTCTGGTTCTTTTGGGATGTTAGCTCTAGGGGAAGCTGGCAGCGTGTAAGACGGCCAAGTATCCTGAGACTGCCATGCTAGGAATCCCACACATAGACGCTCTGATTGACAGCCCAGCTGAGCTTGCAGCTGACAGCCAGCATCAACTGCTAACTGTATGAGTGAGCCATCCTGGACATCTAGCCCAGGCTGACATGTTACTGCAACTGCATGAGTAACCTCAAGCAAGAACTGCTCAGCAGAGCATTTTTCAATTTCTAATGCACAGAATCATAAGTAAAATAAAACCGTTGGTTTAAGCCACTAAGTGTTGAGCCAGTTTTCCATGCAACACTAGTAACAAAAATGAATTTTGGTACCTGGGAATGAGCAGCTGCTATAATAAAAACCTAAAACATGTGACATTGACACTGGGTAAGGTATAAGGGCTGGAAGGGCCATGAGAAGTATGTCAGTGAAAGCTTGAAAGAATGCAAGGAAATGTTACAAGGAACTAAAGGAAAGGAGACTGTTGTTATTTAGTGGTAGAAAGTTTAGCAAAACCATCACCTGCAGTGATGTGGAAAGTAGAAAATGCACTCAATGAACTTTATGCTTCGGGTAAGAGAACTTCCAGGCAGAGTGTTTAAGATGCCACCTGGCTTCTTTGGAGCTGCCTTTAATAAAATGAGAGTAGAATGATATAAACAGATGAACTGAAAAACCAACTATACAGTTTTCAAGTAGAATTTGGAGGAAATACAAATGGCAAAAGAGAATATTTTTATCCAGCAGAGGATTGAAAGTAAAAACAAGCCCAGGAAAAAGATTTTCAGGAAAATGTAGTCACAGGGTAAAAATGAATCCAGAAAGGGTGAGTTTAAAACACTCTTTTAAAGATTTCAGAAAGATGCAAGGTGTTATCTCAAAAATATCATCAACCAGATAAGAAAAATTGTCTAAGGACCTTAAGGCCACTCTTTGTAAACCATACCTCTTAAATGATAGGACTTCTAGACTCTCAAGGATGTTGCCATTAGCAGATTTATAGAGAGTTGAAGGGAGAGAAGGGTCTACCTCAAAGACGCTTTGTGAATTTTACCTAATGAAGGAAACAATAATATTTCATAAAGACCCGCAAAATTTTCAAGAGAATTTTACTTGCAGAAGCAATACCACCTTGAACTGAAAAAGACAGCACCAACATGAAATGGGGGAAAAAAAGGCCTTTGAAACTCCAGCCCTTCTGTGAGATAAAAGCAGAATGAGAAAGCTACCCAGCTGCAAATAGACCGTTTATTATAGTAAAGGAAGGACTACGCAAAGCCACCTATAGAGTCAATGCAATCCATATCAAAATTCCAATGGCATTTTTCACATAAAAGAAAAAATAATCTGAAAATGTGTAAGGAATCACAAAAGACTCCAACTAGCCAAAGCAATCCTGAGAAAGAAAAATAGCTGGCACTCTCACACTTCCTGAGTTCAAACTATACTAAAAAAATATAATAATCAAAACAGTATGATACTGACATAAAGGTAGACACGTAGACCAACGGAACAAAATCGAGAGCCCAGAAATAACTCCTTGCATATATGGTCAACTAACACTTGACTGGAAGTCAACAATACTCAATAGGAAAGGATAGTCTTTTTAATAAGTAATGGTGTAAAAACTGGATAACTACATACAGGAAGTAAATGAAATTGGACTTATACCGCTCACACAAAATTAAAATGGATTAAAAACTTAAACATAAGACCTGAAACCATATAACTTCTAGGAAAAAAAGCTAACTAGAAGAAAACAGAGGAAAAAGCTCTTTGACACCAGTCTTGACAATAGTTTTTTGGACATGACACAAAAAGCACAAACAACAAAACTAAAATATCAACAAGTGGGATTACATCAATCTAAAAAATTAAGGGAGAACCCTGTGCACTGTTGGTGGGAATGTAAATTGGTTCAGCACTATGGAAAACAGTATAGAGTTTCTCAAAAACTTAAAAATAGAGCTACCATATAATCCACCAATTCTACTTCTGAGTATATATCCAAAGGGATTGAAAATAAGATATCAAATAAATAAGTGCATTTCTGTGTTTATCGCAGCATTTTATTCACAACACCCAAGATATGGAAGCAGCCTAAGTGTTCATCCAGAGATGAATGAAAGAAGCATGGATATATCAAGTGGTGTATGTCTACATATACACACAATGGAATATTATTCAACCATAAAAAAGAAGGAAATCCTGCTATTTCTAACAACCTAGATGGACCTTGAGAGCATTACACTGAAATAAATCAGACAGATAAATGCAAATATTATATGTTCTTACTTATATGCAGAATCTAGAAAACCAAACTCCTAGGAACAGAGAGTAGAGTGGTGTGGGGGAAATTGGGAAGATGTTGGTCAAAAGGTACAAACTTGCAGTTGGAAGATGGGTTCTGGGAATCTAATCACTGCAGTGTGATATAGTTAACAACACTGTATTATACAATTAAAAGTGGCTAAAAGACTAGATCTTAAATGTTCTCACTACAAAGAAGAAACAGTAATTATATAACATGATGGATGTGTTAGTTAAGGCTACAGTGGTAATCATATTGCAATATATGTATATCAGATCAATACATTGCATACTTTAAACTGACACAATGTTACATGTAATTATATCTCAGTAAAAATTAAAAAATGTTTAAAATTACTACAGCTGCTTCCCAGTTCTTTTTCTCAAATACAGGTAATAAAAATAACCACCTTCCTCATTTTCCTTCATTTGGATTATTTCCTTAGAATAAATTCCAAAAGGAAAATAACCAAGTGAAAGCATATGAACATTTTCATAATATCTAATTCATAGTGCCAAATTACTGTCCTAAAAGATAGTACCAATTTTCCACCAAAACCTTATGGGTATAGCAGTTTAACTGCAACTTCACCAGCTTTGGGTATCATAATTTTAGGTATATTTAAAAGCGTCACAAATCCAAAGCTGTTCTTGTGTATCTATTGTAAAATTCCAGTACCCTAATCCTAGAAAAGAATCCATACTAGTTGCAGCCACAGATCTCCCTCAGCTCAGTCCAACCCAGTTCTTTATCACCTGGTTGATATTTTCCTTTTTATCCAAACAAAATTATTCTACTGTATTTTGAGCCTCTTTCTGGAAGGTTGGCCAAGAAGAAGGGCTATTTTCCCTCTGCATTGCTTACATGCCTCTCAAAAATAGCCCTGAACTAGGACTTCCCTGGTGGTCTGGGGGCTAAGACTCCATGCTTCTAACACAGGAGATCCAGGTTTGGTCTTTGGTCAGGGAACTAGATCCCATATGCCGCAACTTAGAGTTCGCAGGCTGCAACTAAAGATCCCATGTCCCACAACTAAGACCTGGGCAGCCAAATAAAATAAATAAAAATAAATATTAAAAAATAGCCCTGAATTATACTGACTTTCTAGGCTTCTCTGGTGGCTTAGCTGGTCAAGAATCCACCTGCAATGAGGGACACCTGGGTTCAATCCCTGGGTTGGGAAGATCCCCTGGAGAAGGGAACTGCTACCCACTCCAGTAGTCTTGCTTGGAGAATTCCACGGACTGTATATATAGTCCATGAGGTCACAAAGAGTCGGACATGACTGAGTGAGTTTCACTCTGGTCTACCTGGATCTTGCTATCATTACCATTCACTGAGAGTTTACTGTGAACCATATGCATGTTGAACTGTTATTTCATTCTTTTCCTTGCAAGGTAGACTTTATTCCTCCTTTTCATATAAGGACTATAAATCAGAGTCATTAAGTAACTTGTCCGGATCACAATTTGTAAGTGATAGAGACAGAATTTGAAGCCATGCTTTAGGCCACTACTTTTCATGGCCAATCTATTGACTGTTTCCTTCCCACTCAGCCAGACTTTCTGGAAGGAAGGAAGAAGGCAGTGGAAAATATCCATTTGCTCCTTTCAAAATTGTCTACTTCCTCCAAATACTGTCCTGATCCCTATTTTTGAACCATCCCAATTCAAAAGTCAGCATCTAGGTTTTAACCATGTCTGTTTCACACATGACAATGACATTAAGGTTCATCTTGATGTACATTTTGTTTAGAGATATTGGAGAGAAAGTAAAAGTGAGTGTGCCTATGTCAATATATGAATGTCTTTTCTGAAAATTTTTTTCAAGAATCAGAAAATTTTATACTTCTTAAATAAAGTGGGAAGAAAAAAAGTATTTTAAGTTATTCTGCTTTTTTGCAGTCCTTTATATTTCTTCTCCTTCCTTGGGATAAGCTGGGGTATGAAATATTGAAGCCAAAGGACGAGATCACTGAGAGATTGGAGAGTGAGCCGTAAACATGACTTGGCTTCTCTGGAATGCGAGCTCCATGGAGGCGAGGTCTGTGCCTCTTCATTGCTATGTCCCCTTTACCAGCAGCTGAGACTCAGTAGGCACTCATATCTGTGAAGTGAATGAATGAGCCACATGGCTTCCTGCCCAACAGTCCTCTAAGTCTTTACAGCTGAGGTAACTTGTCACATGACTTCAGATTCAGCATCTGCCATGGAACCAGTCCTGGGTGCTTGATACTCAAAGTCTTGTCCCTGGACCAGTGCCTGGAAGCTTGTCCAGAATCCCAAGCCTCCGCTTCCCAAACTGGATGAATCAGCATCTACATTTTAACAAGATCTCCAAGTGATTCATACCCACGTAAAAATGTCTTAATGACTGTCTAGGCCAGTCTCAGAATGTGGTCTCTGAAGCAGCAGCAGCAGCCTCAGCTAAGAGCCTATTAGAACATCTACTGAATTGGAAACTTTGAAGCAATATATGCTTGTAACCTCCAGGAGGTTCAGATACATTTTAATATTTAGAACCATTGACATAGCTTCATCACTCTGCTCTTAATTTCACTCAAACTTTAGATCTTGGCTGTAGTAACCCGACCGTTTTCTTTTTTCCTATAACCAAATATTTACTTGAACCACTTGAAAGTGAGAAGCCTACTTTCTTTTAAAGCTTTGTATTTCAGATTTGGATAGCTCTGAAAATTCTTCCTTACCAGTTTTATGTAGATTGACATTTGCTGTTCTGTTCCAAACGCAATGAATAACTTCATTCTTCTGATCCAGTCTTTAAAGGGTCCAGATATAAAATTCTAAATGTGAGTTTCAGAACACAGGAACAGATCATGTCAAGATTGTCCAGGCCTGTGAAGACAGCAATTCCCTGTACAAAGATGCTCAGAAGAAGGGATGTGAGAAAGGTGAAGTCTGGCCATTTCACTGTGAGTGATTCATTCACCTGCAGGGCTGCATGTGTCCAGTAGATGGCCTCTTTCTAATTCACCTGTAAGTGTTGGATGAGCCAGCAGAGATCCTGAATCTTACTCCTGTGGTGCATGGATGATTATTTAAATATACAGTAGGATGCATGCATGCTAAGTCGCTGCAGTTGTGTCGGACTCTTTGTGACCCTATGGGCCCTAGCCTAGCCCAGGTCCCTCTGTGCATAGGATTCTCCAAGCAAGAATATTGGAGTGGGTTGCCATGCCCTCCTCCAGAGGATCTTCCTGACCCAGGGATCGAACTGAAGTCTCCTGTGGCTCCTGTTTTGCAGGCAGATTCTTTACCGCTGAGCCACCGGGGAAGCCCATACAGTAGGGTACCACAGTCTTAAGATCAATGCAGTGCATGCAGCTTTAACATTTTCTGTGCTGTGCGCTTCCACCTTGATTACAGGTGATGGATTACTCTCCTCTGCTCCTTCTGACAGTTGTAGAACTGTTTGCTCTTCTTCTAATTCCCACTCTTTCCTCCTGGTTCACTGTTAGTCTCTCACTTGTCAGCTACTTGATCTCTTCTTTAAGGTTTTATTAGTGTATCTTCTTCATTTCTCTGAGCTCTTATACATGGTTCTTCAAATTCTTTTAAAACTCAAACATTTTTCAGCCAATAAACGCCTAAAGTACACCTAGTTTCTTATAAATAGGGTTTGTACAGTGAGTTAAAACAGGAAATATATATGTCTGTATATATGTAAGTCATATAGCTATCACCTACCTGCCACTAGTCAGTGTCGGTACTTATAAACTAACATCTCTGGTTTTCACAAAGAAACGTTCTTTGACTGAGATTTTAAGATGAAAACACATTTCCTAGTGACCCTGGGGGAAATTTAAGCATTTCACTTAAAGGGATATGGAATTAAAATGTGTCTACTTGTAGTTTCTGCCCATTGATCCTAGCTGTCACTGGCAGCAAAGAGAATGAGTGTTGTCCTTCCTCCTCCTGTCTGCCCTGGAGATTTTAAAAATAGTTATCATACCTCCCCTCCTCTATTTCACCCTCTTAATCCCTCCTCCATAAACAAAACGCCCTCCGTTTCTCCCATTGTTTATCATGTGGCAGTTTCAGTTTGCCATCTTGATTGTTGTCCTCTGAACAGGTTCTTTTTAGTCTATAGCATGCGAAATAGATGATGCCAAAATAAGACATAACTTGGAGTGCTCAGAGAAGCACGGAATAAAGAAAGAATAAAGAAATAAATATCATCTCCCTTGTTTAAGATAATATACCTCTATTAATGTTACATAATATCACAGATTGCTTACTTAAGCCCCCACGTCCTGCTGCTGGCCCTCATCAAACAAAACCCTAGATTCTCATGCATGATATTGGTAAGGAGGCCATTGCTACACAATGTTGCTTTGCATGGCTTTCAGTAGGGCTTCCTCTTACTGTAGCTTCTGGGGCTTTCCAGCCTCTTGCCCCTCCAGAAAAGAGAGCCAGCAGCCACGTCTCTCTATGCCACGTTCTTAGGCCCAGTCCCAATTCAGTCTCAGGACAGCTCAGGACAGCCTTTGTAACGATTGCTGGCTGTTTATTCACCAGCAGGTTTGAACACTTGATTTTTAACAAGAGCCACAAAAATGAAGTGCTATCTACGAGGAAATCTGGTGACAATGATTTGTTATTATTACTTCTATTCCCAGCCCAGATGGTTCTCCAGATGAAACGGATAAAAAAAAAAAATTGGATCCTCTTTGTGGCTGGTGACAGGTGCAGACTTGGCCCCTCCAGTGGGATCTCATCAGACACACAGCACACCGCCGGCTCAGGAGCTTCCCACAGGCACGTGTGTGTTGTAGCAATCCCGAGAACTGTCAAGTGAATAATTGGCCTCTTATCTGGAGTCTTTAGAAGATTCCCTTCTGCACATCCTTTGAAAAGCTGTATCAGTCAGGTTCTTTGTTTGCAAGCAACAGAAACAAGGTCTGGCTAACTTGAGCAGAAAAGGTATTTTTTGAACGAACATAGAGGGGTCTTTCCACAATTGATAAAAGGCCAGACAACCAGGCTTTGTATATAATGAGAACCAGGGGGGTCCCAGAAATGTAAGGAGCAAGAGATAATTGACAGTCTTACCAGGGTGTGGCTAAAATAAACGAGCTACAACTTCATATTTCCTGACTTTGTATCACACCCATCAAGATTTAAAATTTGAGTCCAGGGACTTCCCTGGTGGTCCAGTGGTTAAGAATCCACCTTGCAATGCAGGGGACACAAGTTCAGTCTCTGGTCAGAGAACTAAGATCTCCCATGCCCGTGAGCTACAAAGTCCACGTGCTGCAACTGCTGAGCCAGTGCATCGCAACCAGAGTCTGTGCACCGCAACGAGTGATCCCACATGACACAAAGAAGGTCCCTCGTGCCACAACTAAGACCCAACAGAGCCAAATGAATACATAAATGGTGTTTTACCATAGATAAATAAAATTTTAGCCCGGAGAGTTTGATGTCTCACTTACGTCTTACGTGTATCTCCTGGCTAGAAAAGGGTGCGGCCTCTGGTTAGCAGTCTCAGCAAAGCAACACACAATAGAGACATAAGGACATAAAGTTATATTGAAAAGGTGGGGTTTCCAGAATGGCAGAGAGAGGAACTCAACAAATTCTTTCTGTCCCAAACAACTGTAAAACCAGATAGAAATGTCAAAAACAACTTTGAGACCCTGAACACTGTCCAAAGACATGCAACAAAACTAAGATGTTTTTATTCAAGTAAGCCTACTGAAACTTAGCTAAGGACAGTTGGACTCTATGATACTTCAACTCACAGCTACTCCCATCATCCCTTCAGTTGCATCAATATCATAGGTCTACCAGGGCAGGATAAGCTCTGAAAACCAACTACATTTTTTTTCAGAGAAAGCTGACATGATTTGGAGTGGAGCATGGAAAAAATCCCGTGCCTTCAGACATCATGATTAACAGTACTGATTGTATTAGCAAACAAATGGGAAAGGTTAATGTGACAGCTAGTCTTTAGGCTGTGATATTGTTTGGGACATTGGTAGAAGAAGACTTAGAAACATAGCCAGAAATTTGACAATGATATTAAAGGAACTGGATAGGCATAGTTGGCCTCAATAAGCTTCAGCCTATCCCCAGAGATCTCAAAAGCTGTAACCATGCTCCAGGCTAAGTGCATATCCAAGAGAGGCTGGAGAAGATTTTAGCTATGTACATATGCCTGAATAATGTGAGATTTTGTGTACAAACAGAGAAGACACAAACAGGCATAAAGTATAAGCAAGGGCAGATGTATAACCTGCTTGAATTTAAATGTGTTTTCAAATCCATAGAGTGCTCCAACAGCCAGGGGTAGAAGCTTTACTGACTGAAGGTGCTTGAATACAACCTCTGACCAATTAGTAAGCTATGCTGAACTAAGGGTTAATTGTAGGAAGGCAAACTTAGAAAGAAAAGCTAGAACAAAAAAGAAAATTAGCAAAGACATGCCAAGACTGAAGTTGAGAGACTCTACAGAATAAGCCAAAGCAAGTCAATAAACAAACAAAAAACAATGCTAACAACAACTCCCAGAAAGGGAGTCAGAATCCAGAGTTGCTACAATATATTATCTAAAATTTCTAGTTTCTAATAAAAGATTATAAGGCATTTGAAGAAACAGGAAAGTAGGAAATGCTTAGGGAATAAGCAGTCAATAGAAGCGGTTTCTGAGAGATCCTGTAAGATGGTGGACTTAGAAGAAAAAAACTTTAAAGCAGGTAGCAAAAATATGTTCAAAATTAAAAGAAATTACATTTAAAAATTAAGGGAAAGTATGGTGACTGACTCATCAAATAGAGAATATTAACAAACAGATAGAAATCATGTGTTGAAAACCAGTGGTCACAGGACTGGAAAAGGTCAGTTTTCATTCCAATTCCAAAGAAAGAAATGCCAAAGAATGCTCAAACTACTGCACAATTGCACTCATCTCACACGTTAGTAAAGTAATGCTCAAAATTCTCCAAGCCAGGCTTCAGCAATACATGAACCATGAACTTCCAGATGTTCAAGCTGGTTTTAGAAAAGGCAGAGGAACCAGAGATCAAATTGCCAACATCCGTTGAATCATCGAAAAAGCAAGAGAGTTCCAGAAAAACATCTATTTCTATTTTATTGACTATGTCAAAGCCTTTGACTGTGTGGATCACAATAAACTCTGGAAAATTCTGAAAGAGGTGGTAATACCAGACCACCTGACCTGCCTCTTGAGAAACCTATATGCAGGTTAGGAAGCAACAGGTAGAACTGGACATGGAACAACAGACTGGTTCCAAATTGGGAAAGGAGTATGTCAAGGCTGTATATTGTCACCTTGCTTATTTAACTTATATGCAGAGTACATCATGAGAAACACTGGGCTGGATGAAGCACAAGCTGGAATCAAGATTGCCGGGAGAAATATCAATAACCTCAGATATGCAGATGATACCACCCTTATGGCAGAAAGTGAAGAAGAACTAAAGAGCCTCTTGATGAAAGTGAAACAGGAGAGTGAAAAAGTTGGCTTAAAACTCAACATTCAGAAAACTAAGATCATGGCATCCAGTCCCATCACTTTATGGCAAATAGATGGGTAAACAGTGGAAACAGTGTCAGACTTTATTTTTCTGGGCTCCAAAATCACTGCAGATGGTGACTGAAACCATGAAATTAAAAGACACTTCTTGGAAGAAAAGTTATGACCAACCTAGACAGCATATTAAAAAGAAGAGACATTATTTGCCAACAAAGGTACGCTAGTCAAAGCTATGGTTTTTCCAGTAGTCATGTACGGATGTGAGAGGTGGATCATAAAGAAAACTGAGCACCAAAGATTGATGTTTTTGAACTGTGGTGTTGGAGAAGACTCTTGAGAATCCCCTGGACTGCAAGGAGATCCAACCAGTCCATCCTAAAGGAAATCAGTCCTGAATATTCATTGGAAGGACTGATGCTGAAGCTCCAATTCTTTGGCCACCTGATGTGAAGAACTGACTCATTTGAAAAGACCCTGATGCTGGGAAAGATTGAAGGCAGGAGGAGAAGGGGATGAAAGAGAATGAGATGGTTGGATGACATCACCAACTCAGTGGACATGAGTTTAAGTAAACTCTGGGAATTGGTGATGGACAGGGTGGCCTGGCATGCTGCAATCCACAGGGTTGCAAAGAGTCAGACATGACTGTGCGACTGAACTGAACTGAACTGAACTGAAATGGAAAATTAACAGTTGAAAAGTAAAGTAAGGGAAATGGAATTTTCACTAGAGGAGCTCAACATCATATTTGAGATGGTATAATAAAGAATCAGTGACCTTGAATATAAATCAACAAAAATTATACAATCTGAAGAACAAAAAAGAAGAAAATTGCATAGAGCCCCAAACAGTCGTAAGAATCCATTGGACATGCCAACATATATGTAATGGTAATATCTGAAGGAGAGAAGTGAGGGAAGGGCAAAAAATACTAGAAGAAATAATGGCCAAAAAATTCCCAAGTTTGATAAGAAACATGAATCTACAGATTCAAGAAGTTTTATGAAGTTCAAGTAGTTTAAATACAAAAAGATCTATATCTAACTATTTCATATACATACACCTATAGTCAATTAATCTTCAACAATGGAGACCAGAATATACAATGGAGAAAAGACAGTCTCTTCAGCAAGTGTTGGGAAAGCTGGACAGCCACATATAAATCAATGAAGTTAGAACATTCCCTCATACCATATACAAAAATAAACTCAAAATAGCTTAAAGACTTTAATATAACACATGACACCATTTAACTGTTAGAAGGGAACATAGGCAAACCATTCTCCGACATAAATCATGGCAATGTTTTCTTAAATCCATCTTCCAGGGCAAAAGAAATAAAAGCAAAAAAAAAAAGAAGGGACCTAATCAAATTAAGCTTTTGCACAGCAAAGGAAATCATAAACAACACAAATAAAACTATTTACAGACTGGGAGAAAATATTTGCTAATGATTCAACCAACAATGGCTTAATTTTTAAAATATACAAATGACTCATAGAGCTTAATATCAAAAAACAAACAATCCAATCAAAAAATGGGTAGATGATCTAAATAGACATTTGTCTAAATAAGACATACAGATAGTCAACAGGTACATGAAAAGATTCTCATTATTGCTAATTATTAGAAAAATGCAAATCAAAACTACAATGAGACATCACCTCACATTGGCCAAAATGACCATCATAAAAAGTCTACAAATAATAAATGCTGGAGAGGATATGGAGAAAAGGGAACCTTCTTACATTGTTAATGGTGATGTAAGTTGATACAGCTATTATGGAAAACAGTATAGAGGCTCCTTAAAAAAACTAAAAATAGAGTTGCCATATGATCCAGCAGTCCCATTCTTGGGCATATATCCAGAAAAGATGAAAATTCTAACTTGAAAAGATATACGCACCCCAGTGTTCATATGCATGCACGTGCTATGGAAGCAACTTAAATGTCCATTGACAGATGAATGGGTAAAGAAGTGGTGTATATATGCAATGGAATATTACACAGCCATAAAAAAGAATAAAATATCACCATTTGCAGCAACATTGATGCCCCTGGAGATCATCATACTAAGTGAAGTAAGTTGGACAGAGAAAGATAAATATTACATGATGTCACATATATGTGGAGTCCAAAAGCAATGCAAATTAACTTATATATAAAACAGAAACAGACAAACATAGAAAACATTATCGTTACCAAAGGTATAAGTGGGGAGCAATAAATTAGGAGTATGAGATTAACATACACAGCACTATATATAAAATAGATAAACTACAGGATTTACTGTATAGCACAGGGAACCGTATTCAATATCTTGTAATAACCTATAATGGAAAAGAATCTAAAATATATATATATATATTCTTTTCCAGATACATACACATACATACACGCACACACACATGCACACACACATATATATATACAGTCTGAATTACTTTGCTGTGCACCTGAAACTAACACCATATTGTAAATCAACTGTAGTTCATTTTTTAAATAAATAAACACATCATATACAAACTATTGAAAGCTAAAGACAAGCTTGAAAGAAACAAGAGAAAAATGACTCATCACATACAGAGAGACAACAATACAGTTAGTAGCTGATTCCTTATCAGAAACAAGAAAGAGATAAAATCAGGAAATCCATAAATATTTGGAAATTAAATAATGCACTTCAAAAGAACTGGTGAGTCAAAGGAAAAAAATTTGAAAATATTTGAAATGGATGAAAACAAAAACACAACATATCAAAAATGTATGGATACAACTAAAACAATGCTAGTAAGAAAGTATATAGTTTTAAATGTGTATATTATAAAAGAAGAACAATCTCAAATCAATAACCTAAGTTTCCACCTTAAGAAACTAGAAAAAAGGAACAGACTAAGCCCAAAGCAAATGGAGAAAGGAAATAATAAAAAATTATAGTGGACAAAACAGAAAACAAAACAACACTGAAAAATTAATAGAACCAAAGTCTGTTTCTTTGAAACACTTCCAAAAATTGACCACTCTTTTTCCTGATTGACCAAGAAACAAAGGATAAAACACAAATAGCAAAAATCAGAAGGAAAGAGGATTCTACTGTATAGAAATTAAAGGAATTATTAGTACAAAGAATCAGCACAATGTTATGGCAACAACCAGACAATTTAAATGAAATTGACAGATTTCTAGAAGAACACCATCAAAATGGACTCAAGAAGAAATTTTAAAAATATAAATGCCTACAACAACAAAACTTGAACTAGTAAATAAAAATCTCCCAAAGGCAAAAAAACTCCAGACCCAGATGGCTTGTTCAGTGAATTCTATTCAATTCAGTTCAGTTCAGTCACTCGGTCGTGTCCAACTCTTTGCAACCCCATGAACCGCAGCATTCCAGGCCTCCCTGTCGATCAACTCCCAGAGTCCACCCAAACCCATGTCCATTGAGTCAGTGATGCCATCCCACCATCTCATCCTCTGTCGTCCCCTTCTCCTCCTGCCCTCAATCTTTCCCAGCATCAGGGTCTTTTCAAATGAGTCACCTCTTCGCACGAGGTGGCCAAATGATTGGAGTTTCAGCTTCTCCTTCCAATGAATATTCAGAACTGATTTTCTTTAGGATGGACTGGTTGGATCTCCTTGCAGTCCAAGGGACTCTCAAGAATCTTCTCCAACACCACAGTTCAAAAGCATCAATTCTTCGGTGCTCAGCTTTCTTCACAGTCCAACTCTCACATCCATACATGACTACTGGAAAAACCATAGCCTTGACTAGCATACCTTTGTTGGCAAAGTAATGTCTCTTCTTTTTAATATGCTGTCTAGGTTGGTCACAACTTTCCTTCCAAAGAGTAAGTGTCTTTTAATTTCATGGTTTCAGTCACTATCTGCAGTGATTTTGGAGCCCAGAAAAATAAAGTCAGCCACTGTTTCCACTGTTTCCCCATCTATTTGCCATGAAGCAATGGGACCAGATGCCATGATCTTCATTTTCTGAATGTTGAGCTTTAAGCCAACTTTTTCACTCTCCTCTTTCCTCAAGAGGCTTTTTAGTTCCTCTTCACTTTCTGCCATAAGTGTGGTGTCATCTGCATATCTGAGGTTATTGATATTTCTCCCGGCAGTCTTGATTCCAGCTTGTGCTTCTTCCAGCTCAGCGTTTCTCATAATGTACTCTGCATAGAAGTTAAATAAGCAAGGTGACAATATACAGCCTTGACATACTCCTTTCCCAATTTGGAACAATTCTGTTGTTGCATGTCCAGTTCTAACTGTTGCTTCCTGACCTGCATCCAGGTTTCTTAAGAGGCAGGTCAGGTGGTCTGGTATTCCCATCTCTTTCAGAATTTTCCACAGTTTGTTGTGATCCACACAGTCAAAGGCTTTGGTGTAGTCAATAAAGCAGAAATAAGTTTTTCTGGAACTCTCTTGCTTTTTCGATGATTCAACGGATGTTGGCAATTTGATCTCTGGTTCCTCTGCCTTTTCTATAACCAGCTTGAACATCTGGAAGTTCATGGTTCACGTATTGCTAAAGCCTGGCTTGGAGAATTTTAATTCTATTAAGTATGTATATAATAAATAAAACAATCCTTCAGAAACTTTTCCAGAAAATACAGAGAGGGGAAAAACTTCCCAAATTATCCTATGACGCCACTATTACTCAGATGCCAACATCGGGTAATGGTCAGATGCCAAGATCAGACAAAGATATCACAAGAAAATAAAACTGTAGACTAATATCCTGAGAAATGCGTGTGTATGCTTAGTTGCTCAGTCTTGTCCACCTCTTTTTGACCCCATGGACTGTAGCCCGGCAGCCTCCTCTGTCCATGGGATTTCTCAGGCAAGAATACTGGAGCAGGTTGCCATTTGCTACTCCCAGGGATCTTCCTCAACTGGGAATCATGCCCGCATCTCTTATATCTCCTACCTTATCAGGCAGATTCTTCACCACTGTGAAACCTGGGCAGGAATACAGACACAAAAATCCTCAACAAAATATTAGCCAAATGAATCTAGAAACATATAAAAAGAATTACACACCTTGACCAGGTAGGATTTATCTCAGTAATACAAGATTGGTTTAACATCTGAACATTAACTAATGTAAAGCACCCTATTAAGAGAACAAAGCCACACGATTATCTCAATAGATGCAGGAAAAGGATTTAACTGAATCCAGCACTCATTCAAGTAAAAATTTTCTACAAAATAGGAAGAGAAGTTCTTCAACCTGAAAAAGGGCATCTATGAAAACCTTAAAGCTAAATATCATACTTAATGGTGAAAGACTTAATGCCTTCCCCCCAAGATCAGCAAGAAAGCAAGAATGTACTGTCTCATCATTTTGAAATGCCATTTTGTTAGAGGTTTTAGGTGACACAGTAGTAAAGAATCTGCCTGCCAATACAAGAGAAGCAGGTTCAGTCCCTGGGTAGGGAAGATTCCCCAGAGTAGAAAATGGCCAACCTCTCCAGTATTCTTGCCTGGTAAATTCCCTGAACAGAGGCTACAGTCCATGGGGTTGCAAAGAATCTGACATGACTGAGTATAGCACCACCACTGTTAGCTAGGGAATGTTAGCTAGCTAGTGAATCAATGCAAAAATTTTTAATTAAAACTATCTGGATTAAAAGGAAGAAGTAAAATAGTCTCTATTTGAAGATTACTTAATCCTGTATAGGGAAAATTCTAAGGAATCCATAGTTTTCTTTTAAAACTACTGGAAATGATGTATGAGTATACCAAGGTCCAGGATATAAGATCAATATACAAAACTCAATTGTATTTCTGTAGAACAGTAATGAACAATCCACAAAATGAAATTTCAAAAACAATTTCATTACAGCAGAAATTGATACAACATTGTAAATCAACTATACTCCAATAAAATTTTTTAAAAAACCAATTTAGTTCATGACAGCCTCAAAAGAGGTAAAATATTTAATAATAGACTAACCAATAAAGTGTAAGGCTTGTGCACTGTAAATTAGAAACCATTACGGAAAGAAATAAGAATTGAACACATGAAGAAATATTCCATGTTCATGGATCAGAAGACAGTTGTTACAGAAGTCAGTTATCCCCATAGTAATTTATAGATTCAACATAATTTCTATAAGATTCTGGGAGTTGTTTTTCCAGAAATTAACAAGTTGATTCTAAAATTTATATAAAAAGGCAAAAGTCAGAATAGCAAAATCAATTTTGAAGAAGAGAAATGTGGCAGAATTTTCACTTCGAAACTTACTATAAAGCTATAGTAATCAAGACATGTGACACTGGTATAAGAAGATAGATAGATAGATTTAAATTAAACAGAATTTAGTCTAGAAATAAAGACATATTTAGGTCAACTGATTTTCAAAAGAGATGCCAAAACAATTCAATGGACAAAAAATAGTCTTTTCAACAAATAGCACTGGGATAATTGAATATTCACATGACAAAAGAATATCCAAATTTCACACCATACATAAAAGTTAATTCAAATTGGATTATAACTAAACTTTAGTCTAAGAGCTAAAACTATAAAACTTCAAGAAAGAAAAAAATAGGAGTAAATCCTTGTGTCCTTGGGTTAGACAAGAGTTCTTAGATACAACACCAAATGTACAATACATAAAAGAAAAAAAATGATAAATCTGATTTTATCAAATTAAACATCTTTGTGTTTCAAAAGAGACTATTCAGAAAATGAAGAAGCAAGTTGTAGGCTGGGAGAAAATGTTTACACACTGTATATCTGGTAAAAGACTTGTATCCAGAATAAATAACATAATAAATAAGGAAGACAACAATTCAATTTTAAATGGACACAAGATTTGAATAGACATATCACCAAGAAATGAATCACTAATAAGCCCATTTTCAAATGCTTAACAGAAGGACTTCCCTGATGGTCCAGTAATTAAGAATCTACTTTGCAACAGAGGGAACATGGGTTCAATCCCTGGTTGGGGAATTAAGATACCACATGCCGAGGGGCAACTAAGCCCATATGCCACAATTAGAGAGTCTGTGTGCTGCAACTAAGACCCAGTGTAGCCAAATGAGTGAATGTTTTTTTAAAAGATAATGGTGATGGTTGTACAGTGAGAATGTAATTAATGCCACTGGATTATAACTTAAAATGGGCACAATGGCAAATTTTCTGTTTGTATATTTATTTTTAAATGCTTAACATCATTAGTCTTCAGGGGATGGCAAATTAAAATCACAGTGAGACACCACTTAGCACCAACTATTTGCACCAATTATTGTCTGACCAACCTAGATAGCATATTGAAAACAGAGACATTATTTTGTCAACAAAGGTCCATCTAGTCAAGGCTATGGTTTTTCCAGTGGTCATGTATGGATGTGAGAGTTGGACTGTGAAGAAAGCTGAGCACCAAAGAATTGATGTTTTTGAACTGTGGTGTTGGAGAAGACTCTTGAGAGTCCCTTGGACTGCAAGGAGATCCAACCAGTCCATTCTGAAGGAGATCAGTCCTGAGTGTTCATTGGAAGGACTGATGCTGAAGCTGAAACTCCAGTACTTTGGCCACCTCATGCGAAGAGTTGACTCATTGGAAAAGACCCTGGTGCTGGGAGGGATTGGGGGCAGGAGGAGAAGGGGACGACAGAGGATGAGATGGCTGGATGGCATCACCAACTCGATGGACATGAGTTTGGGTAAACTCTGGGAGTTGATGATGGACAGGGAGGCCTGGCGTGCTGCGATTCATAGGGTCACAAAGAGTCAGACATGACTGAGCAATTGACTGACCGACCGATAGACAATAACAAATATTAGCAAGGATGTGGGGAAATTAGGCCCCTCATACATTGCTGGCAGGAATGTAAAATGTATCTAGCTGCTTTGAAAATAGCTTGACAGTTTCTTTAAAAGATAAACATAAAGTTATCATTTGACCAAGCTAAACCACTCCCAGGAAACTACCCAAGCAAAATGAAAACATATGCCAACAAACAGACATGTTCATGAATGCTCATAGCAGTATTATTTGTAATAGACAATCACATACTCATCAGCTGATGAATGGATAAACAAAATGTGGTATATCTACAATTAAATACAATTCAACAAAAAAAAGAAAAGAAAAGAGATGAAATACTGACATATGCTTGTTGTATAAATGAGCCAAATATGGCCAGTGTGTATTGGTCCCTAGGGTGTTTATTTCTTCAGACTGAAACCTATTAGCCAAAAGTCCTGATGAAACTCGAATGGTTATGGATCCAGTTATCCTAAAAATATTCCAAACAAGCAGATTTTTAGCAACTTAAACTTCCCTGATGTGTGTATAATGTGTAATGTGTGTGCAGCTCAGTCGTATCTGACTCCATGGACTATAGCCCACCAGGCTCCTCTGTCCATGGAATTTTCCAGGTAAGAATACTGGAGTGAGTTGCCATTTTTTTCTCCAGAGGATGTGTATGCTCCACTTAACCTCACCCCATATCTGCTAGCAATCAAAAAGGTGTGCCCTGGGCCCCAAGACCCCATACTACTGTTCTCCATATGTCTGACCTGGAGATTGCCAGGCACTGTGAAGTAACATTACCTAAACACACAAGCCTCTTTTCTGATCCCCTCCTCTTCTAGATAATGACCCCAGAGCCATAAGTCTCTGGATGGTCTCATCCTGAAAGATGCTTCCTCTCCAATGCAAGCTTAAGCACCACGCAATGAAATTCCTCATGTGCTACTGCCTCTCTGGGTCATATTTTTATCCTTCATCAGACTGGAAATCCTTTGCACAGCCTATAAGTCTATAACATGGATGAACCTCAAAAACATTACATGAAGTGAAAAAAGCCTGACACAATAGACTATATATTTTATAATTTCAAATGTTCAGAAAAGGGCAGTATGTAGAGACAGGAAACAGATTGTTTGCTTGAGGGTAGGAGCCACTTGTGTGAAATCCCATAGACCCAAGCTTTGGACTCCAAACTCCTAATGTCCAGTCTTATCCCAGAGCCTGTCACTTCTGTGCAAGCTGGAGCAAAGAGATCTGTTGGGTTGCATGGCTCTCCCCGCTTCTTCCCATAGACATTGGCATCACCGCCTTTGTTTCCTCAACTCTCTCTCTCTTCATCTTCCTGTGTTACAACATAACCTGCGAACTGAATGAGACTTTTATAAAAAATTTTTATTTATTTATTTTGGCTGTGCTGCGTCTCTGTTGTTGCTTGCAGGCTTTTCTCTAGTTACAGCAATGGGGGCTACTCTGGTTGCAGTGTGTGGGCTTCTCATTGCAGTGGCTTCTCTTGTTGAAGAGCACAGGCTCTAGGGAACACAGGCTTCAGCAGTTGTGGCTCCCAGGCTCTATAGCACAGACTCAATAGTTGTCGTGCATGGGCTTAGTTGTTCCAAGATACGTGGGATCTTCCAGGATCAAGGATCGAGCCTGTGTCTCCTGCACTGGCAGGTGAATTCTTTACCACTGGGCCACCAGAGAAGCCCTGAATGAAACTAATTATAAAGATCACTGGTTTTCTAACATTTGTGAGCTCTTAATTCCTCTCTTTCTCCCCAGTTCTGATAAAATCACAGTATGTGAAGCAGATGTAGTAAGACCTGAGGAGATGAGAAGACAGGATCCAGGGATTGTCTCTCCCTCTTTTACTCCCTACCTGGGCTGTGTCTGCAGAGTCGTTAGGCTCTGAAGGATGTAGTTTGGAAGCTACTAACCATAGTCCTACTTCCTTATTCAAAACAGAACAACTGACCCCCACAAGAGGAGACGGTACTTCCCCGAGGCCCCACAGCTTCCTCAGTGGCAGACACCAAGACAGGAACTTAGGTCTCTTCACTCTCTCTCCAGTGGTTTGCCACAACAACGAGGGGCTTTCCAGGCCACATTTCCCTGAGTGCCAGCATTGTTTCTAGAATCTGAAAATACCCAACCAAACAATAGCAGGGTGTCAGAAAAGGTCACCTGGAGAAGGAGGGAGTGGCTGAGTTCAGGCCTGAAGGATGAATTAGCCAAGAGAGCTGAGTAGCATTTGATGACATACTTAAGATTTCTCAAAAATCAAAATGGAGTAACTATGGTTCAGGCATTGAAAATAAACCCCAGTGACCATTGTGGATGTGGTTACAGACACATTCCTACATCACTGAGAACTTGAATTTTCTGAACTGTATCAAACTCAAGGACACCATCAGCCATTTTCAAAACCAGTATCTCCTAGCAGGAGCTAGCTGCAACATCTTTCAAAGTTTCAAAGTTTAGAACACCAACCACTCCTGACTTAACAAGCACCTTTACTTCTTGCCAGCTCCAACCCTAATTCTTGACAAACAATTTATCCAATCTTGGCAGGGAGTGGGGGGTACCTTTATAAGTTTCCCCTATTTTGTAGTCTAGTTCAGTTCAGTCGCTTAGTCATGTCTGACTCTTTGTGACCCCATCACAGCACGCTGGGCCTCCCTGTCCAGCACCAACTCCCAGAGTTTACCCAAACTCATGTCCGTCGAGTCGGTGATGCCATCCAGCCATCTCATCCTCTGTCATCCCCTTCTCCTCCTGCCCCCAATCCCTCCCAGCATCAGGGTCTTTTCCAATGAGTCAACTCTTCACATGAGTTGGCCAAAGTATTGGAGTTTCAGCTTCAACATCAGTCCTTCCAATGAACACTCAGGACTGATCTCCTTTAGGATGGACTGGTTGGATCTCCTTGCAGTCCAAGGGACTCTCAAGAGTCTTCTCTAACACCACAGTTCAAAAGCATCAATTCTTTGGTGCTCAGCTTTCTTCACAGTCCAACTCTCACATCCATACATGACCACTGGAGAAACCATAGCCTTGAGTAGACGGATCTTTGTTGGCAAAGTAATGTCTCTGCTGTTTAATATGCTATCTAGGTTGATCATAACTTTCCTTCCAGCCAAACATAATTCAAGGTGAACTTCTTTGAATTTCTACTTCCTGGGCTGCAATCCTAACAAACCCCAAATAAACATTTTTTTCCTTCTCCAGGTCTCCATTCTTGGAATGCTTGGTTAACACATTTCACCTTGAGGGGACTGCATATGCAAAGATCCTGAGGCAAGAGAGAGTGATAACTTCAATGGTTTCAAGTCTGATCACAGGTCATGTGATAAAAGATGAGGCTGAAATAGCTACCAGACTCTAGATCATGAATGACAATGAATACCATGCTAAGGAGTTTGGGCTTGAACTTTGTCTTGAAGAAAGTTAATTACAAATAAGCTGAAGTCTCATATCACTCAAAAATGTATCCTCTTTTTACATTTATGTTCAGGTGCAAGAAAGGGCCCTGTCCTTAGTTCCACCATGCAGAGCTTATACATATGTCAGTAAGTACTTTAAGAACAGAATGGTCTCCTTTGAACAATTCTATTTATATTTAGGGTTAGTAATACAGAATGAAACTTATGAAATACACTGATATAAATGAGCAAGTGATGTGGTTTGGGGTATGGGAAAAAATGAGGGACAAAGGGGTATGATCTGCTTTTAAAATCTGCCAGGAGACTCTGCAACTATCGTATGCAGAGGGCGTGGTCTGGTCAGTTTCCATCCATTTCAGGTTTTAAGCACCACCCAACAACTTTCTGCCAAGCAGAAACTGGGAAAGTTATATATGCAGAATATCAGTCTGGCCCTGGTGAGGATCATGGTTTAAGTTGATCAGGGTTTGACACATGGAGTCCAGTTAAGATGTTGTGGGAGGACTGTAGCAAGGCAGTGATGGCTGGCAAACTGAAAGCCAACAAAGAGATAATATTGTCAGGATCTGATGAATGATTAAGCTGGGGGATGAGAAAAAGGAAGGCATCAAGAATGACTACCAAATTTCTCCTTTGGGAAACTCAGGCACCTGGATGGATGGTAATGCCTTTCACTAAGACAAGAAACACAGAAGGCACAATATGTCTGAACTATGAGGCTATGAGATCCATCCATCAGTCAGATGCACTTGTCGACACATATCGGAAAACTCAATCCCAAATGGTCGAAACAATAAGGGTGTGCAGTATCTCATATTACAAGTGTAGAGAAATGGTGCTTTCTGAGCTGGTTATTTCAGAAGCTCAACAAATTTATCAAAGACCCAGGTTTTTCCAACTCTACCCTGTCCTCCTCAGCGTGTCTGTGAGCCCCACTCATCTCTGTGAGCAAGATGATCCAGCAGCCCCAGGCGTCACACCTTCACACACTGGATTAGTTCCCTAGGGCTGTTAAAACAAAATGTCTCAAACTGAATGGCTTACGACATCAGAAAATTATTGTCTCACAGTTCTGGAGGCCAGAAATCAGAAAACAAGGTGTTAGCTAGGTTAGTTCTTTCTGAGAGTTTTGATGAAGAATATTCCATGCCTTTGGTTTCTGGTGTTAAGAAAATTCCCAGAGTTCCTTGGCTTCAGCTGCATACTTTCAGTCTCTGCCTCCATCATCACTCAGCACTCTCTCTGTATCTATGTCCAAATTTGCCTTATTTTACAAGGACTCCAGTTGTACTATATTAGGGTCCACCATACTCCAATATGACCTTGTCTTAACCTCTTACATCTACAATGACATCATTCCCAAACAAGATCAACTTCTGAAGTAACCTGTGGTTTAGGACTTCAACATACGTTTTTCGTGAAACATGATCAACCCATAATGTACATTAGGCAGAAAGGGAAGGTGATAGTTAATTTGATTGGGTCTTTTGTTGCCTAAATATTCAGTCAAGCATCATTCTGGGTGTTTCTGAGAAGGCGTTTTAGGATGAGATTAAATGAGAGTAAGGCAGATTGCCTCCCTAATGTGGGTACCTGCGTGCATGGTACCTTTGTGACCTCACCAGGCTTCTCTGTCCATGGGATTCTCCAGGCTAGAGAACTGGAGTGGGTTCCCACGCCCTCCTCCAGGAGATCTTCCCAGATCAGAGATGAGATCCACATCTCCTGCATTGGCAAATGTGTTCATTACCACTACGCCACCTGGGAAGCCCAATGTGGGTGAGCCTCATCCAATTAGTTGGAGCCTTGAATAGAACAGAAGGAGCTAACTTCTCCCCAGGTAAGAGAGAATTCTTCTACCTGACTGCCTTCACACTGGGACATTGACTTTTTTCCTGCCTTTGGACTCAAACTGAAACATGAGTTCTTCTGGAATCTTGGGCCACTGGCTTTCAGACTAGATCTACACCATTGCCTCTGGTTCTCAGCCTCCATACTCAGACCAGAACTAAACCATACATTCTCCCAGGTCTCCAGCTTACTGACTCACCATGTCACTTTTGGAACTTACTAGCCCCCATAATTGCATAAGCCAAGTCCTCATGATAAATCTCTCTCTCTCTCACTCTCTACACATTTCTTTGTTGTTGTTGTTTTTCAGTGATTAAGTCATGTCTGACGCTTTGCAACCCCATTGACTGCAGCATGCCAGGCTCCTCTGTCCTCTACTATCTCCTGGAGTTTGCTCAAATTCATGTCCATTGAGTCGGTGATGATATCTAACCATCTTATCCTCTGCCACCCTCTTCTCCTTTTGCTTTCAATCTCGTCCAGTATTAGGGCCTTTTCTCTGTATATATATCTGGTTCTGTGGAGAATCCTAATGATAAAGGGGACCAGCTCTTCTTGGTATCCATTTTGTCTTTTTTTTAGAGTCAAGAAACCTTACTCAGAAGCTCTGTTCTCATCAGCCACATTTAGGGAATGGGAGTGCCATGATTCACTTAGACCAATCTGAATTCATCTCAATGGCTTGGGGAAGATGTGCAAATGTAAGCAGCTGTTTACAGGAAACCGCCCTTAGCAGGAAGCCCCTTTCCTGTCACTTTAGCAAAGCTCTACTGTAACTCACTTCTAAATCAAGCACCCCCAGGCTCTACTAATCTCCCGCCCAAGCATACCTTTCAAATCTTTTAATCACATAGTACGTTGCTTGGCTTGTTGGTTCTTTTCATAGATCAAAGAAATAGAAATGAAAAATAAATAACTAACAGATGACCAGAGCTCTTCCTCAGCTTCCCCTTAAGTTAACTCAACAAAGTGTGTGACTGAACTATGTGAGCAAGATAACATCCAGAGAAAGATCAGAGAAGTTGATAAGCCCACACCCCCGCCTGCACACATTGGGGGATGGTGACGACTCTGACCTCCTATCTCAATGATTAACTGAGGTTCCTTTTTTGTTTCCCTTTAAAACTTTCTTGGCCAAGCAGAATCTTTGGAGGTGGTTCTTGGGGAACACTGAGTCCAGCATCTCCCCAGATAGCCAGCATTCTTATTAAAGGCAACTTTTCTTCCTACAGACATTTGTGAGTATTGATTGTGTAAGTGGTGATCAGTGGGACCCAATTTATTTGTTAACACAAACTAGAACAAAAGTAAGACTCCTCCAGCACAGAAGCAGGGGAAAGGCTTGCCAGGTCAGCTACAGCAGACAGCAAGTGTTGGGAGGCAAGAGAGCCTTAGGTCAGGACACAGGCAGCCAGGTGCCAGCATCCAGGAGTCAGAGAGACACCAATGAAGGCTTGCTGAGGCTCTAGGCCAGTAGAGCATTGCCTCGTGTACCTTGTTGGGGTCAGAATCTGCCTCAGCTAACAAGCCTTTGGACTCTACAGGTGATGCCTGGGGGAAAATGGAGTTGTCTGGAAATAGGGTGAAGTTCAGTTCAGTTCAGTTGTTCAGTCGTGTCTGACTCTTTGCAATCCCATGGACACCAGGCTCCCCTGTCCATCACCAACTCCCGGAGCTTACTCAAACTTGTATCCTTCATGTGAGCTACTGAAGGCAAATCTTGTCTTCCAGTGTAAACAGGAAGATATTTCCTCAGCCATGGAAATGTCAAGACTTCTAGAATTTGCCCACTAATGTCATTCCCACACTCATTCTTACCCTTCAAATGAACTCAAAGATGCTTCTGTTATCAGCGACTCCTCTGTGAGACAGTCACATTATCTGTCTCTGTAAATGTCTGTTATCACAGACAATAAGTTCATCTCCACACACTGGATGTTCTGAAAGATCGGTACCCACCTGCTTCCTTCCCTTTGGGAGCTTATGCTCTATTCCAGACCCCAAAACAAGAGGCTATAGTTAATATTGCTCATGTATATATAAGGAATGGGGCTTCCCTGGTGGCTCAGATGGTAAAGAATCTGCCTGTGGGAAACCTGGGTTCGATCCCTGGGTCAGGAAGATCCCCTAGAGAAGGGAATGGCAACCCACTCCAGTGTACTTACCTGGAGAATCCCATCGACAGAGGAGCCTGGCAGGCTACAATCTATGGGGTTGCAAAAAGTCGGATGTGACTGAGTGACTAACACACACACATACACACATATACACATAAGGAATATTTCCTAAATGCTGGGCACTGAGCTGAGGACTTAATGTGTCCTATGGTTTAGTTCTCACAATATAGTGGATACATACTGTTATTTTCATTCATTACAGAAAATGGAAGCTCAAAAATATTCCCTGACTTGTTCAGGTTTAGACAAGGAGAGGATTTGGTACTCTCATTCAACTCATTTAAGCCTGTGTTCTTGCCCATAACACATGGGACAATAGTACCTGTTGGAATTAGAGAACGTGAGAAGCTTTTATGGATAAGGTCAAGATTAAGAGCAAAGATCTCCTAAAAGGAGAAAGCTTACCTTAAGGAAGCTCCCCTTGAACGATGAATAGAATTTAGTACAAGTTTTCTTGCTTTTTTTTCAGAGTGAGATGGTGAGACACAGCAGGGGGCGACGGATTTCTCAAGGTCATGCCACAAGTCGCTAGCCAACCCTAGCCTGTCACTCAAAGTTCCCAGTTACCAGCTCACTGAATTCAGCTTTGAAGTGGCTGGGGTGGAGCTCTGTCAGGAATTTTAAAAGTCTGAAATAAAACACCCACCTGCATCTTTCCCCTTCTCCTATCCCCCTTCTTGTCTCCCCAGCCTCCGCAAACAACCTTTTTATCATCCCTCCCACCAATCCATAAACTCTCCCAGGAAATGCCAGGACCTGAACACCATATTGGCCAGTAGGGACTCGGTCAACTTCTTTGCCTTCCGGCTGTTCTAAGCAAACAAAGGGCAGTGCACAAGTTATTAGTAAATACCAAGGCTTAGTTTATTGTATAAAACTTCAATCCAACAAATAAATGAGCCATCAAGTTTGAATTTATGTAGCATTCAAAACACATTAAAGGCATTTGACCATGACAAAGGCCTTTCCTGTTTTGAATGATGAAGCCAGCACGGCAAATACCTTTCGGATGAGACATTAAGCGAGGTCCTTTCAGTTTGTCTCTGGGGACTGTCAAGGTGGAAAGCGAAGGTTCCGGCACTCTTTCTAAAGAACTGTTTTGGGAGAATCCCATCTTGGTGAATGTCTCCTTTCTTCAAAACAGAGTTCGTGAGCCTATAATGGTCAGAACAATGACAACCGCTCAGCTAAGAGCCATCTAGCTGACTGCCATGAAGCCCTATACTAACTTTGAGATATTCCCAGGGAGACATCAAGGAACCAAGACTTTTCATGAAAAGATTCTGATAGCTGATCACTGGAGGGTCCAGTTGCTATTGTGGACTGTCTCTGAGCAATTTCATTGTCTGCAAATTGATGAATAATACCCCTCAAAGGGTGGTGAGCAATGAATGAGATAATCCAGGCATTTGATCAGTTTCAAAGCCTTGTTCAAATAAAAAGTGTTATTATTCATAATGTATAAGAATAATAGTTCAGCTCCACCTTTTCACTCCATTTCAGTTTTTCTTGCTTCAGCTTCAAGCAACAGAAATTGTCTCATTCTGCTGGTATTTGTGTTCTTGCTGGAAGATTTTGGGTCTCCCTGGTAGCTTAAACAGTAAAGAATCCACCTGGGTTGGATCCCTGGGTCTGGAAGATCCCCTGAAGAAGGAACTGGCTACCCACTCTCTGCTCCAAATGAAGCTGCTACTAATAATTGGAAGTTGAGTCATGGGAGTTGAGTTTCATTTGGTCAAAATTGAGCCTCCATGTAAACAGGTGATTCTCAGGCAGCCATCACCTAGAGACTTAGTGCAGGAGAATATTTGTGTGGTCTTCTTCCCAATGCACTTCAATTCCCACCCAAATAAAGAACAAAGTAAAAACTTAAAAGTACCCCCTACCAATAAACACCCCCAAATAGAACTCCAACAAATCTAGGTAGGAGAGGTTGGAAAGGGAATATTCATTCAACAAACTGATTGGGTGCTCACCAAGTTCCAGCACTGTGTTGGCTGCTGAATTACAAAGATGAGTAAGACACAGGCCCTGCTTTTCAGGGCAGTGAGACATAAATAGATATGCCAGTAATAGATGTGCTTCAGCTGGAAGCTGTGACCAACTAGCTCTAACTTTCGAGGTCTAGTTCCATTCCCTTTTTTGGGGGGCTCTTGGGGTTAGGACTGATCTGTGTGCATAAGGGTTCCAGTCATGTGTAGTGCCTCTTTCTTTCACCTGCAGCGTCCTGGGTCCTCAGTCTCACCCTGGGGCGGCTGATCCCAGTGGATGCACCTAAAGGTTCATCTCATATAAATGCTCTACTACAAGGAGCACAGCGTGATCCAAGAGAGCCGAAAGCAGTCACGGATTTGAAGAGGACAAAGAGGACAAAGAAGACAAAAAGACTGAAGAGAATAAAGCCAGCCCCTGGCCTCTAAATCTGAACTTTTGTGTAAGAGCTGTAAATAAACACTAATATTGACTAAATTCTTATGCTATACTCTCAATCTCATTAAATTGTCACAACAATCCTGGAAAACAAATATGTACTTCCCTGATCTACTGCTCAGGAAATGGAGGCTCAGTGTAAAGATCTTTTCTAAGATCCAGAGCCAGTATAGTCAGGATTAGAACTCACATTTCACTGACTTCAAATCTGGACTCTGAACTGTGCATTGCACTCTCTCCGTATCCAAGCCCTTTTACCCTGGACTTCTTGTTAAAGGCTTGATCTTTTGAAAAATCAAGTTCTTGAATCTTCTGAAAAATCAACTTCTGAACATCAAAGTTTGGGTGAGACGATGTGTGCATGTAAAGCTCCTAGTAAAATAACTGGACCTACTAAGTGCTGAATGGATGACAGCTTCTTTTCCTTCTACTGTTATTATTATCATGCTATGGCAAGAGCTCAGAGAATAGAACTCAATTCTAGCAGAAAGCCTGGGACAAGTGAGACCTGGAAGATTATCAATATATTCAGAGCAGAACCCAAGTCCTAAAGAAAAGACTGCTGCTGCTGCTAAGTCGCTTCAGTCGTGTCCGACTCTGTGCGACCCCATAGACGGCAGCCCACCAGGCTCCCCCGTCCCTGGGATTCTGCAGGCAAGAACACTGCAGTGGGTTGCCATTTCCTTCTCCAATGCATGAAAGGGAAAAGTGAAAGTGAAGTCGCTCAGTCGTGTCCGACTCTTAGCGACCCCATGGACTGCAGCCCACCAGGCTTCTCCATCCATGGGATTTTCTAGGCAAGAGTACTGGAGTGGGGTGCCATTGCCTTCTCTGAAAGAAAAGACAGAACTGGGCAATTTCTCAAGACTGCTTATGGAAAGACAGAACTTTGTGCTAAGCAGCAAGGTTCCCAAGTATGTGTCCATTCATCTACCTTTCCATCCATCCATTCATCCATCCAACAAAATCTTTTTTTTTTTAACATCAGTTTTTAGTTAATTTTATCTTATTCTAACATTTAGGGACTTCCCTGGTAGTCCAGTGGTTAAGACTTCGTGCTCCCAATGCAGAGGCCACAGGTTTGATCCCAGGTTGGAGAACTAAGACCCTGCATACCACACGACACAGCTTAAATAATCATAATATTTACTTGACTGCACTGAGTCTTAGTTGCAGCATGTGAACTCTTAGTTGCAGTATGTGGGATCTACTTCCCTGACCAGGGATCAAACCTGGGCCCCCTGCATTAGGAGTGTGGAGCCTTAGCCACTGGAGTACCAGGGAAGTCCCTAACAAAATTTGTCTATGCATATCTAATGTGCCTGGCACTGAGTTTGAAAGGATGAACAAAACAGATGTCACTCTGATCCTAGGAAGTTCATAGGTGGGGAGGATGCACAACAGTAAACACATAAGTAAATAAACACATCCTCACAAATTGAGGAAAGCATTATGACTATGAGGTACAGGTGCTGTGCTAGAGCACGCTGGAGGAGGGCCCCTGCTGAGAATAGATGGGCAAGGAAGGCCTGTCCAAAGAGGTAACATTTAAAACAGATTAGGAAGATAAGAAGAAGGAGAGGGTGGGACAGAGTGAACTGAGTGCTGCCCTCACCAAGCTGCCCACAAACCACCTAATGGCAAGTCCTACTGATATAACAGCTCACCTGCAAACTCTCAACTAAAGTGGGAGTGGAAGGTTTTGTGAATGACTCTCCCTGAACTGTTGGTTCAGAGACTACGGCCCTCTGGTCCTAACGGTGGTTTCCTGCAAGGCGTCAACAACAAGGACTCCAGAAGGCACAGACGAGCTGTTGCCCAAACCCTCCCCCAATTCCTCACGAGATACAGTGAATGAAGGGGTTCCGGGAGTGGATCTGGGGACTCTGGTGGGGACACACCACCCAATGAGCTTTAGTCAGCCTGTTTTCCAAAGCCCCAAACAGAGCACTACTGCTATTTACATTTCAATGTAAATTAAGCTGCCTTCAACTAGCAAGGCTGTGTAAACTAGTGTTTAATGTCAGGTTTATATTAATATTTGCATTAACAAGATTGATCGTTTACATAACAATGCATACGTAAAGTCTGGGCTAGGTTTGGGTTTACACACATTTGCATAATGTTTACAGATTGATTGATTCGACAAACTGTGCATAAATTCACGTCAACTGCTAGTTGTTTGTTTATTTTTTCTACTGGGGCTTGATAGCCTATATCTTAATAAATGGGTGAAACTGAACCTGAGTCCTCTGTTATAACCTTCACAGAAGATTTAATAGTTCTGAAAAGTAATTTTCGATGAAAAAGAGTGAGATGAAATCATTGTGGCTATTTTCTCCTTTCATCTCCAGCACTGAGTATAAGAAGGAGGTTACCAGCTTTAAACTATGCTCTAACAGAGATAAAACCCAGCTGTAGGCAGAAAATCTAGATTCAGGACTCCCTCTGTCTGTGCCATCCTGGAGAGTTTCCTAGAGAAGTTCAGATTTGGTGGGGACCTTAACGGATCATCTGAACCTCCGCTACACTGGTCCCCAGAAGGCAGATGAGGGCAGCTTCTTTTTATGGCTTTCTTTTATTCCTTTTAACCAGCTCCTCTTGGTTAAAGAATGATCTAGATATTAGCCCCCAACCTCAAGCAGAGGGAAATCTGGAAAGGAGCAGAAGCAGAAAAGAAAGGCACAATGCAGGAAGAAATGAAAATTAACTAATTAAAAAAATTTTTAATTATTTTTCGTGGACCTCCAATAGTTCAGTTAATCACTTCCTCAATTTGTGGCACAGAGTCTACATGGGCCGCAAGGCCCTAGTTTCCCCTCCAATTCATCCCCACCCTACAAAGAGGTACCACACAAATAAATGTGCCCAGCAGATCCCTGCAGATCATGGAAATAAATGAAGACCAACTAAATGAGAATAAGCAGAGGCAATTTACTCTGAGTTTGCTATAGCAAAGTCATCCACTGTCACTAGCATCCTGGCAGGGACTCAGAGGCAGCCAGAGGAGTGGGAAAGCTTTATAGTAGGAAAAAAGAGAAGGCTTCCAGAATGCCCTGATTGGAGAAGCTGTTGACATGTTAAGTTGGAGGCTAGCTAACTACAAGAGAGATAGCCTATGTGATTGGTTAGTGGTTCCTATTTAACATTCTCTAATTGGTTTTCGAAGATGGAAGTGGGGGCAAACATTAGACAAACTGTGAGTTATTAATCAAGTCCTGGCTGTACATACAAGCTCAGTCACTCAGTCGTGTTTGACTCTTCGCGACCGCATGGACTGTAGCTGGCCAGGCTCCTCTGTCCATGGAATTATCCAGGCAAGAACACTGAAACGGGTTGCCATTTCCTCCTCCAGAGGATATTCCCAACCCAGGGATCAAATCCACATCTCCAGCACTTACTTCATTGGCAGGCAGATTTTTACCACTGCACCACCTGGAAAGCTCCTAGTCCTGGCCATTTGGGGTCAACCCACTCCAGTACTTTTGCCTAGAAAATCCCATGGACGGAGGAGCCTGGTAGGCTGCAGTCCATGGGGTCGCTAAGAGTCGGCTACGACTGAGCGACTTCACTTTCACTTTTCACTTTCATGCATTGGAGAAGGAAATGGCAACCCACTGCAGTGTTCTTGCCTGGAGAATCCCAGGGACGGGAAGCCTGGTGGGCTGACGTCTATGGGGTCGCACAGAGTCGGACACGACTGAAGTGAAGCAGCAGCAGCAACAGTTGATTAACAGTCTGACTTCCTACAAGAAAGACTTACAGCAGGCTGGCTTCCTAGGCTAGTTATTGAGTTAACTATTGGTTTCCTGGACAGGTTGCTGCAGGTGGTGCGTTAGAGTTCTATTTTTATACATGGTCTGTCCACTGTCTGTTTGTATGTTCATTCTCAAGATGCAGGTACCTTATAAAATACACAGAGGTAAGTCAAAGAAGCAGAAACATCTTATGACATCCCTTATATGTGGAATCTAAAAAGACATGATACAAACAAACTTAACTTACAAAACAGAAACAGACTCACAGACTTAAGAGAATGAAGTTATGGTTGCCAGGGGGAAGGATGGGGGAAAGGATAGTTAGGGAGTTTGGGATGGACAACAAGGACCTCCTGTATAGCACAGGGAAGTCTCCTCAATGTTATGTGGCAGCCTGGATGGAAGGGGAGTTTGGGGGAGAATGGAAACATGTCTATGTATGGCTGAGTCCTTCTGCTGTTCACCTGAGACTATCAAAACATTGTTAATCGGCTATACTCCAGTACAGAATAAAAAGTTTAAAAATACATAGTGCTATTTTCTGTGTGTTTGTATTTTGAACTTACTAGAGAGTATTGTGTCAAAATTTCTTGCTTATCTACTCACTCAATAGTAAGAGTCAAGGGTGGTATCTGGATTGCTATATGTGGTGAGGACAGGGAAGCCTGGCATGCTGCAGTTTATGGGGTGGCAAAGAGTTGTACACGACTTAGCAACTGAACAACAACAATGTCAGACATTGCACCTTACAGTTGCATATATACAATAGAGTATATCCATTTGTACATACTTTCACATTTAAGAGTTGCCTCTGGTATCCATTACCACTAACAGGGCTGAGAGCAAGATCCTCATGCATGCTCACATAAGAGTACACCAGAGTAGGCCAGATTCTTTACAGTCTGAGCCACCAGAACCTGTCACAGTTAGGTATTAATCTGAAGTTCATTTTTGTATATAATATGAATCAGATTCCTACCTCACACCATATGCCAACACCATGTGTAGAGCAATACTTTTCTTCTCCACTAATTTTTGGTGGCGTATTTGTTATGATAAAGTTACTGTTCCTATCTTATTCTGTCTGAGTTTCTGTTCTATCAGTCTTTTCCTGGGCCTGGCTAAAATTCTAAAACAGAAGATAGGCGGATGGAAGGAGTGAAATTGGGTACACCCATGAAGCCTCCATTTGGAGGTTTATTGGATTTTGGCTGTTTTATTATTATAAGCTAACTTCCTCTATATTTGTTTTCAATATCACAATTTAAAGGAAGACATTTTAAAATGCATGGTTTAGGGCTGTAGGGTTTTCAGTGAGAAAGCCTGAGGTCCCTGATATTCTAGTATCAGGAATTAGCCAACTTTTTATGCAAAGTCAGTAGTAAATATTTTAGGTTTTGCAAGTCTAAATGACTCAACTTTGCCCTTGCGGCATGAAAGCAGCCATAGACAAAATGGTTGCAAAGAGCATGGCTGTGACCAATAAGGCTTTATTTACAAAAACAAGCTGGCTGGACTGGGCCTAGAGGATACAGCTTACCAAACCCTATGCTGTAATACTTGTAGTAGTTTCCTTATCCACATGAGGTAACCATGACCTTTCATTGTGAAACTCATCAAGGAAACTATTATCTTTTTCTTTTTCCTTTTAAAAAATTTTCTATTGGCTTATACCCCTGCAAAAGGGAATGGCAACCCTCTCCAGTATTCTTGCCTGGAGAATTCCAGGGACAGAGGAGCCTGGCGGGCTACAGTCCACGGGGTCGCAAAGAGTCGGAGACAGCTGAGTGACTAACACTCTGACTTTCATAGCTGATGTGCAATGTTGTGTTAGTTTCAGGTATACAGCAAAGTGAATCAGTTACACACAAACGTACATCCTCTCTTTTTTAGATTCTTTTCCCATATATTCCATTACAGCGTATGGAGTAGAGTTCCTTGTGCTCTATGTTAGGTCCTTATTAGTTAACTATTTTATATAGTAGTGTGTATACGTAAGTCCCAAACTTTCAGTTTTCCCTCTCTCTCTGACCCCATGGTAACTATGTTTGTTTCCTACATCTGTGACTCTATTTCTGTTTTGTAAATAAGTTCATTTTTACCTTATTTTTAGATTTCACATATAAGTGATATCACATGATAAAAGATAACATTATTTTTTATAAGAGACCCAGATCTACGAAGCTGGGCATCAGATGTGTTCATTTGCTATCCCAGTATTACTTATAATAATTATATGGTAAATTATATAATAATAGATAACCAAAATAGTTTTCAGAGAATCATTAGGAAACATATGCAGATTATTATGCAGCCATTAAAAATGTTTACAGAAATCATTAATAGCCTATGTAAATGTTTATGATATAATACTAACTTTAAAATGAGGACAAAAATAACATATATATATAAGATATAAACTATATTTTTAAATGTACAGAGAATTAAATGTACAGAGTTAGTGACCACTCTAGATGCATAAAGTTGTGGATGAATTTTAATTTTTAATTTCATCTGAATATTTGTATGAATTTTCTATTTTTTTAATAGTGGAGCTATATTATTTTTTACATAAAAATATTTTCTAAGGAATTTTAAGGATGATCTCCATAAAACAATCTAGATGAATCCCCTCAGTGTCAAGGAGCACTGAGCAGATGGACAATAGAAAAGCTTTCTAGGGACTTCCCTAGTCCAGTGGTTAAGAATCTACCTGTCAATGCAGGGGACATGGGTTCAATCCCTGGTCTGGGAAGTTCCCACACATCATGGAGCAACTAAGTCCACGAACCACAACTACTGAAGCCTGCATGCCTAAAGCCTGTGCTCCGCAGCAAGAGAAGCCACTGCAAGTAGAGAGTAGATCCCACTCTCAGCAACCATAGAAAGCCCGAGTGTAGTAACAAAGATCCAGCATAGACAAATAAATTAATTAAATTTGAAAAGAAAAGCTTTCTAGTTACATCCCAGTAATTCAGAATGTGCAACAATTCCAACCAAAAACAGCTGCACCAGGCAGGGGCATGAGGGAGTTGCACTAGGGAACAGACTGAACCGCCAGGGGCTGTGGGCAGCAGGCTTTTTAGTATCAAAGGGTGAAGTGCCCCTGGTTCCAGAGGAAGGATACAGTAAGCTTGCTTGAATAAATCTTTGGGCCAGCCAGGAACTGAGAGAAAAGCAAGAACTACACCTGGGCTGTTTAACAGGGCTAAGAGACCTGGTCTCCAGGAGCAGAGTGGGAACCTTGGCTGTTGTTGTTCAGTCGTTCAGTCATGTCCGATTCTTTGCACCCCCATGGACTGCAGAACCTTGGGGTTAGGCCATTTGAGGATCTCCTGATTTTATCAATGCCAAGGCAGCCTATAATATGAAATCTTAATTTTAGGCCTTGCACCATACCCATATTAAAAATGGTGTTAATGGTAGGATTCTCCAGGCAAGAATACTGGAGTGGGTTGCCATTTCCTTCTGCAATGGTAAAAGGGAAATCAAGAGGATTGACAGCAAGGAGATGAAGTAGAAGTTGCCATTGAATGAGCAGACTAAAATGAAGGAGGCTCAGACAGCACCCTGAGGGAAGGGTACCACTCTTTCCAAAATGCTTTGCACTCTTCAGAAGAATCTTTCTTATTTCAAGTGTATTGAAGAATTGGCAAGGCTGGTCTTTCTGGGAAGATCCTCAAGGGCAACATTTTAGGGCATTTGAGCTCATGAAGATGATGAACACTGGCAGGCTCCCATCCTGGAGCCTGTTCAACACCTACCAGCGGGTCTTGCTAGTGTGATTTTAAATGCCCATAAAAATCAGGCTTTATTGATGGGGAAAACATAATATCTCTTTGGAAGTGGGCCCTGTTTTGTGCAAAGAGAGTATCCACAATGTTCCAACTATAGATAACTGACACAGGAGTCCTCTGGGGCTATCTCAGCCTCGAATGTAAATGTCTGAAGAACTCATTAAAAACAGCATGATTGGCATCTAAGTTATGTTGCTTTTGCCTGCATTTCAGATGCCCCATCGGGTCAGAGACCAAATTATTTTCACTCTGTGGGATGAAAAGAAGTTTGCAGTTCTTTCTCCGTTTGCTTTGGGCACACGCATGTGTGTCACTATTATTTTTATCTTCAACTCATCCAGATTGAATTATTTTCTCTACATTTACATCCTCACACAGGAAAGAGGGGGTGAGTATGGAGGTTGAAAGCCCCTTGACTTGGAGAGGGATTTCCTATCTGCCCTTCCCCCCATGTATGTGTGCATACACGTGCACGCACATAACACATACACGCACAGAGTTGTACACTAATGCCCTATACAGCCGGGGCACCAGCCTCACTTTGCTACTTGCCACCCTCTTCTGTCACTCCTGCCAGGAGAACACGGGCAGACATCGCTGTGTCTTCCTCCTGGCAGCCCTTCTGTTTGGCATGCTGTTCCCTGCCCGTCTCCTCTCACCTTCACCTCCTTCCTCACCGTCTTTTCCTGGCTGACCCATAGCCACCCTTTGGAGCTCACTTCCTCAGAGAGGCACGTCACCAGGCCTGAGGCAGTGATCTGCAGATGGAGCGGAGTTGGGCAGAGACTAGGGTGAGAACAATGGGGCACAGGTGGTGGCCCTGCAGGTAGGAAGGGCTGGCCTGAGGGCACCCCTTGCTTTGAACCCTCAAGGGCTCCTCCCTGCCCCCAGGAAGTCATCCAAACTCCTCAGAGTCTGATGTGAGGCCCTTTTCTTTCCACACTTCATCTCTTGCCGCTTCTCCTGGCTTCCCCCCAGGGAAGCCTACCCTCCCCAGATAATTTACCCTATTCTAGCATTGTTTCTTCACTTTCTGATCCCCTTCCTCCGCTCTGCTCCTTGAGGGCTGGCACCAGGGCTCACCATGCACTGGTGTCTCCCCAGCACCCAGGACTGGGCTTAGCACAGAGCAGGCTCTTGGGAAATATGTGCTGGGGAGTAAGGGGTGGAGGAGCTGGATTTCCTGCCTGTGGGATCAGAGCACAGAACCCCTCAACAGCCCTGTCTATACTGCCAGCCTCTGAGAGTGCTACGCAGTGCAGGCTGGGGCTGGGATAGGGAAAAGAGAAATTAGGGGTTAAAGAGCATATAGTAAGTAGCAGGAAATGTTCACACGGAGGTAACAGTGAGAACAAGACCTTGTTAGAAGTTCCTCCAGAATCAGAAGCTCCAGACCCCATGCTGTCTCTGCCATGAGCTTGCTGGGTAGGCTCTAATTCAAGGGATTGCCCTGGGGTCTAAATTCGGAACTTCCTTAAGCTGTCGGTCTAGGACACTGCTGTGTATACGGTGAAACCTGCCTAAGGAATGCAAAGAAATGGTTTAGGTTAATTAAAAACACACACAAAACACATCTGCAGTTTTTTTCCACGTGCTGCCATCTTTTTTCTTTCCATTTAGAGAATATGTTCCCAGGATAGCCCTGGGTTTAAGCTTTGGTAGACATGTATATCATTTCAGTCCTGGTTCCACCACTTAGAACCTGTCAGAGGGCAGCCAAATTTTTTGGTAAAAGGACAGAGAGGAAATCGTTCAGGCTTTGTAAGCCTGAACCTCTCAACCCTGCCTTTGTGACAGAAAAGCAGCCACAGACCACATATAACTGAGGACATGGTCAAGTCCCAGTGAAACTTTATTTACAAAAGCAGACAATGAGCTGCTCTGGTCCACTGGCCATAGTTTGCCAACCTCTGTCCTCAGTGATCTCGAGTATATCACATGTCATCTGAAAAAAAATTGAGGGATATAATACCTACTTTCTAGCAGTTGAAGCAATGTTATATGAAATTCCCTTGACATTTTTTAACAAACTAAATCACTAGAGAAATATACACTAGCAGTAGTGACGGTAATGTAAATGTGTTATTGTTTCATTAATAAATCACATTTATTTAGTACCCCCTGTACGTGAGGTGCAGTGCTTTCATTATTTTCCTGACTCCTCACTAAACGTCTCTCAAAAGAAAAAAAGAAAGCAATTGACTCCAATTGACTGATAAGGAAACAGAGGCTCAGAAACAGGCTCAAAAGTTACACAGGTGATTGGAGACAGGGCTGAAGTTTAACTAAGAGCAGTTTTCACATCCAAAGCAGTGGCCTCGGAAGAAAAAAAAAAACAGAAATGGAAATGTGTGAGGGGTGAAAATAACAGGCAAATAGATGAACAAATGGGCATACACAGACAGGTCCCAGTTGTGTTTAGAAGGAGGACAGGGCCAGGCCATACTCCTTGGTTATCAAAAGATGGCTGATACTTGCCATGGCATCTGGAGCAAGACACTTCCCTAGGCTTCTCCTGGGCGGGGCCCCAGATTTAAATCCTAAACAAGACCAGCTCTGGATGATGGGTTCTGCCAGCAGCGGAGAGCTGGCCTTCTCTGCAAGGGATTTCCTAAGTCACAACGTAGCCCTCCAGAACTTTCTGGGCCTGCCTCAGCCCCAGGGAAGGCTGGAGCAGCCGGTGCCACTTGAGCGCTGAGTCCCCTGCCTGGAGGAGGCCAGATTTAGCAATCTGTCACACACAGCCCGCCTCATCGTGACACAGGGCTCTGAGATGCAGGCAGCTCAGGCAGGCAGAAAGGCATCTGTCGGCGGCGCGCAGACAGGGATTAGAGAGGCCGGGGGAGGATAATGATGCCATTTGCTTTTCTATAAAGCGCGTGTCAGGAGGAAAGGATTAAGCTAATTGAAGAAATCTCCAGCACTTACGTCAAAGGTGGCTGCAAAGCGATTGCTTTATCTTGCATCTCACCTGCTTCAGAGACCCAGCTCGAGGAAGCCTACCCACGGCTCCACTTTGTCCCCAGCAACTCTTTTCAGAAATAGTTTGAGTTGGCGTTAGCCATTCTGCAAAGGAGAGAGGAGCTAAAAATAAGCTCATGAGAAAGCGGATCCCTCCCTGCCTTTTTTTTTAAACTTCCAAAGCTTACATGGAGTTTCCCAGAGAAAGATAAAGAGCTGGTTTTCCTGAGCTGGTTTTACATATCTGTGCACATGTAACAGGCAAAATAAATGTCACTGAGGGTGTACATACTGCACTGGGACAGGTGGCAGCCATCTCAGACATTTTTTTTTATCTTTCTGGAACATTACCTTATGCTCCGGGGAGTTGTGTTGCATGCAAAGAGAAAGCACAGACTTCAGAATCATTTATCACTGGTCTCCCCTCCTGTAACACCTCGAGTCCCAAACATCTCCAAACCCAGAACCAACCTGAAAGGCATAGGCTTTTGTCTTTTGTCACACAAATGCAACTCGGTTTTTGAGGTTGCCAGGTGACAGATTTTTGCATCCTCTCTATAATGAATTTGGGAACACAGCAAATCATCAGAAAGGTTTCCTCCTTCTTTTAGTTCAAGGTATTATACCACATCTACTCAAATAATGGGCTTTCCAGGTAGTTCAGACAGTAAAGAATCTGCCTGCAATGCAGGAGACCCATGTTCAATCCCTGGGTCGGCAAGATTCCCTGGAGAAGGGAATGGCAACCCACTCCAGTACTCTTGCCTGGAAAATTCTATGGACAGAGGAGCTTGGCAGGACAGAGTCCACAGGATCACAAAGATTTGGACACAACTGAGTAATTAACACTACTCAAATAATATTTGACAAATGGCTGCTATTTCCCAATGAATAAAATATCACATCTGAAAAATATAATCAGCTGCTTAATTTTTACCATGATACACTCTTTGACTGTCTTAGAAAATGGATTACCTGATGAATTCAGAGATGTTTGTTTGAGTGCTTGGGACTGGAAACCTGGCTTCATTCTCTGTCACTCTCTAGCTTTTTGACCTTGAGTGAGTTATTTCGACTCACTTTGATTTCTTCATTGGTATCATGAGGGAGTAACACTGCCCACGTTGAGCTGTTGTGAAGGTTACATGAGATGGCTCAAGAAAGGCAGAGAGGAGGCAGTCCGGAGTGGGAGCTTTCCTCGTTGTCATCATCTGCCAGAAAGGCATAAGGTATTGTGTTAGTCAGGGTTCTTCAGAGAAACAGAACCAACAGGATGTAAATATGTATGTATACAGAATAAAGAGAGAAGCGAGTGAATTTTAAGGAATTGGCTCATGCAGTTGTGGGGGCTGGCAAGTCCAAAATGTGCAGGGCTGACTGTCAGGCTGGAAATTCCTGCAGGAGTGAACGTTACAGTCTGGAGTCCAAAGATAGTCAGGAGGCACAATTCCTTCATCTTCGGAGATCTCAGCCTTTTTTTCTTAAGGGCTTGGACTAACTGGCTGAGGTCCACCCCCATTACAAAGGGTAATCTGCTTTACTTCAACTCTATTGATTTCAATGTTAATCACATCTTTAAAAAATGTATTTTTACAGCAACATGTAGACTGGTGTTTGACCAAACAACTGGGCACCATAGCTTAGCCAAGTTGACATGTCAACCATCACAGGTATGGTACCTCTATCACAGGTATGTTACTACAGGGAATGGGCTTCCCTGGTGACTCAGTCAGTAAAGAATCCGCCTGCAATATGGGAGACCTGGGTTTGATTCCTGGGTTGGGAAGATCCCCTTGATAAGGGCATGGCAACCCACTCCAGTATTTTTGCCTAGAGTCAGGGACAGAGGAGCCTGGCAGACTGCAGTCCAGGGGGTCACAAAGAGTCGGACACAACTGAGCAACTAAGCACAGCACACACTACAGGGAACATCATAGCTAACCAAGCAGCAAGCATGGAATAAACCGTAGATTAGCAACACATGCATTTATAAAGGCACAGCAACAACACAAAAGGTGCGACCGCCCATCACCTGCTTAGCGCCTTCGTCCCAGGACCTATCAGAAGCCGAGAAGGAGGAAGATCCCCTGGTGTGATGGAAAACACTTCACGCTCAGAGCTGGCCTCTCTTAGAGCTCGTGTCCCGGTTCCAGCCTTCTCTGCCCTGGATGAGTGTGCAGCTCCTCAGGCAGTTCCCTGGACGTCTCCAAACTTCCTGAGCTGCAACTCATAAGAAACACATCAGCCCTGCCTCCCGCACAGGGAAACTGTGAGAGGAAAATGAGGCAACTCTTGGGAGGGGCTTTGTAAGTAAACCACGAAGAGTCCTAATAGACATAACACATTATCTATCCCACAGGAACGTAATGTCCCTCTGGACAGAGGGAGTCCAGTTATTAGTACCAAAACAAGTAAAAGGCAACTCTCCTAGATCATAAATTTGACCTAACTGTAATATTAGCTGATATCATTAATATTTTCAATTAAAATTAATCTTCTCATTGTCTTGGGATTTCAAAAGGTTTTTTGGCTGCAAATTCAGTGACTGAGTTGTCTGAACACTAATCTTTCCCCCCATCCCAATAAATTTTCACTGCATTTGGGCAGAGGTCAAGTTCCCAGGTGGTACCAGTGCTAAAGAACGTGCCTCCTAATTCAGGAGACGTAAGAGACATGGGCTCAATCCCTGGGTCAGGAAGATTCCCTAGAGGAGGACATGGCAACCTACTCCAGCATTCTTGCCTGGAGAATCCCATGGACAGAAATGCCTGGCAAGCTACGGTCCATAGGGTTGCAAAGGGTCAGACACGACTGAAGCAACTTAACACAGCACAGCATAAGTATTTGAGCAGAAAGTATTTCATTGCATTTGAGCAGAGCTCAAAGCAGCAGGTCTAACAAATGTTTGTTGTAGGTGATTCATTCATTACAGAGATGTTTATGGAGTCCTCGCCATGTGCCAGGCACCACGCTGGGCTTTGGTTGGAGGCGGGAGACTTGAAGTGCTGAGTCATAGCACGGTGTAAGTGCTCGACAAAGGCCAGCTATTTATTATTTTTTCATATGCTATTATGTGGTCATTTTTGAAAAAGAAAGATAGAATTACTGCTTTAAAATATAGATAAATATGAGCCAACCTTCCTGCCAACCTCGGCAGGTTTTCTAGGCCAGCAACTCAGGGTCTGTTCAATATCACTCTGAAGTCAGGGGACCAGGAGCCCAGATTGAGGCAATCATTCTTTGGAGAACTTCACCATCAAAGGAAATTGTCCTGTGTTGTCTCTTAGAACACTTCACACTTCATTGGGAAGCTATAAAAACAATTACCAGGTCATTAGTAAAGGTTATTATTATTTTTTTAAGATCCAAAAGCTTCTCTCCCAGAATGACCTTAGCCAGCCTTGCAGTGAGAGACAGTTGCTGCAATGGAAAGAGTGAGAGCTTTGGAGTAGAAACTGAGGCTCCCAGCACTGGGTGCTTAACCTCCGAGCCTTGAGCTCCTGGATCCTGTGCTGAACTAGGAGCCCTTCCTGTGTCATTGGGCTATTTGTGCAGTTGAAATAAGGTGACTTTGGGAATAAGACCCTACATTATCCTGGGCACTTAGAAACCATTCTGTAAATGAAATTCCTTCCTTTCCCTGGTTCCATGTTGCATGTGTTTGAGGTCAGAGGTATGAATGGATAAAGCAGGAAGGATTGAAACGGACATTAGATCCATCAGGATAGGTTAGGTTGTGCTACAATAACAACCTGAAAACCTTAGCAGCTGACAACAATTGAGTTCAAATTTCTTACTCGTGCCCCATGTCCATCATGGGTTGACGAGGGAGCTCTACTAACCAGAGCCACTCACAACCCGATAGAACCTTGGCAGATGTGCCATTTTGTTACCTGATTCCAAGATCACAGAAGGGTAAAAGGCAATATGATGAATTGTGTGCTGGCTCTTACAGTTCCTGCCTGGAAGTGATACATGTTAATTCTACTCACATTTCATTAACTAAAGCAAATCATGTAGCTACCGTTGAGATCAACAGTGTAGGGATGTAACATGCTACCATAGCATGGACTGGAGGTATAAGAATGGACCATTGTGTAGGAATTTGGACCAAGCCAATGCCCATTCATAATAAAAAGTAGGTAGAAATCTAGCAAAAGTTGAGGCTTTGAATACGGTCTATCTTATCATACCAACTCAAGATAAATATTTTTTCTATTCCAGACTCATGTGAGGATCTGATAAAAGGTATAGGATCCCTCCCCAGGGAAAAATACTCTTGAAACATAAGTGGGAAAAAATTACATGCAAGGAACTAATTACATTAGAAATGTACTTACTTCATCTATGTTCAATCTTTAAAAAAAATCATTTCTCTCACTTTTGATTATTCAAAAATTAATGATTCATTCCAGGAAGAAAAATAAGAACAATAAGACAAAAGTCAATCTTACATATTCTCAAAGGTAAATTTCACTTTTAAAAAATGATATTCATCTTGAAATAGATGAAATTGAAATTGTAATATATGATGTGACATGATCTGTACATGACATATCAATACCCAACCAGTTGCTTTTTCCTTTGGAAAATATTAAACATTAACTCACAAAAGAATCAGAGCCCCTAAAGCTTTTTGCCATTTGAGAGAAAACTTATACCAAGGAATAACAGCATTCTCCAAGACAAGGTTTGAAACACAGATCCTAATATTAGAGGGCAAGTAACAAAATATTTAGCTAAAGTTATTTAGATCCTAGGAATGTATTTTTTTTTAACAAGGTAATCCAAAGATAGGGAATTCCAATGATAGTTTAGCAGCTCAACAAGATCAGAATTCTGGGTCACCTTCTCTACAATTCTCTTGGCCTCCTTCTCATGGTCACAAAATGGCTGCAGCAGTTCCAAACAATACATCTTCATAGGTTTTGTTGGTCAGTCACTAAATCATGTGTGACTCTTTGCAACCCCATGGACTTCAGCATGCCAGGATTCCCTGTCCTCCACTATCTCCCAGAGTTTGCTCCATCTCATGTCCATTGAGTTGATAAGGCTATCTAACCGTCTCATCTTCTGCCACCCTCTTCTCCTTTTGCCTTCAATCTTTCCCAGCATCAGGGTCCTTTCCAGTGAGTCAGTTCTTCACCTTAGGTGGCCAAAGTATTGGAGCTTCAGCATCAGTCCATCCAGAGAATATTCAGGGTTGATTTCCTTTAGGATTGACTGGTTTGATCTCCTTGCAGTCCAAGGGACTTTCAAAACACTGTAATAAAAGAAATGTCAACAATTCCAAAGGTACGTTGCTGTTTGACAGAGGTATGCTTCAGTTTTCTTTATCTGCTCCAAGTCCCAAATAAACAAGGTCAAATCCACACAGTGAGGACTTCCTCAAATCTCGCTAACTATACGTGGCTTATTTCACGTGAAAGGTATGAATAAAATACTGTGGAAGATGTTTTGACAAAAGAATTTTGTTCTGAGACAATACAAGTTTAGACATGGTTTCTGCCTTTTAAAATCAAGCCTTCTCATGAAAAGTGTTTGCCTTGTCCAGTGTATTTGCAAAGTGGACAGACATAATTTTGCCACGCTATGGGCACTGCAGCATTTTGAGGGGAGTGGTGGTGGGAGTCCTTACCATGCTCACTGATAAAAAAAATCAAAACAAAGAATATAAGTAAATGTGGACATCACTTCTTTTTCTTTATATTTTCCAATTAAGCTGGGCCTTACACACCCAGTGATGGGTGTGTTGTGGTCCATTTCTATCAGTGGGTGCTCCTCTCGCCAGCAGGAAGTGAGGGTAATGGCTAATATGTCTATTATCAAGTAATACCCTTCCCATGCAACATTAGTTTGTAATGAAACCACACATCAAAAATATGTTTACATTTACAATAAATACAGTCTTCTCACAAAGATAATTTACAAAGTGACACCAAAGAAAATCTAAGAGAAAAGACTAATCTTTCCACCAGGAGATCTTTCATGGACCACAGGTCAAGAAATCTGCTTATGAATTATTTACTTCTTTTCCTACTGGGACAGAATAGTAAATGCTACTCTCGGAGTTCTGCCTCTAAGAGTCAGGACGTGCTAAGAAGTTAGGATGCAACTGGTTTTCAACCCTTCACTCATCTCTTGCTCCAAGGGTAGACAAAACAGGTTTGAGAGAAAGGAGAGAGAGTGAGGGTCTCTTTGATGCACTCAGTGGAGGGTAGGAAGTATAGTCTTCAGTGAAGCACACATGGGTCATGGGTTTCAATCCCGACTTCCCCACTTTCTACCACTGAGACCTCTTTTCAATCAATTATTCTTTCCAAACGTCAATTTCCTTACCTGAAAAAAATGAAAGACATCATTACCCTCAGGGGGCCTGAGCATTTAAAATGACTAAAATTGATATTGTGTTTATGATAGAAAGTGAATGTTTTACCATTTAAGAATGTCTTGTAAGCTAATACAATGAGCCTAAGTTTCTGGGAGAAATATCAATAACCTCAGATATGCAGATGACACCACCCTTATGGCAGAAAGTGAAGAGGAACTAAAAAGCCTCTTGATGAAAGTGAAAGTGGAGAGTGAAAAAGTTGGCTTAAAGCTCAACATTCGGAAAACGAAGATCATGGCATCTGGCCCCATCACTTCATGGGAAATAGATGGGGAAACAGTGGAAACAGTGTCAGACTTTATTTTTTTGGGCTCCAAGATTACTGCAGATGGTGACTGCAGCCATGAAATTAAAAGACACTTACTCCTTGGAAGGAAAGTTATGACCAACCTAGATAGCTTATTCAAAAGCAGAGACATTACTTTGCCAACAAAAGTTCGTCTAGTCAAGGCTATGGTTTTTCCTGTGGTCATGTATGGATGTGGGAGTTGGACTGTGAAGAAGGCTGAGCGCCGAAGAATCGATGCTTTTGAACTGTGGTGTTGGAGAAGACTCTTGAGAGTCCCTTGGACTGCAAGGAGATCCAACCAGTCCATTCTGAAGGAGATCAGCCCTGGGATTTCTTTGGAAGGAATGATGCTAAAGTTGAAACTCAGTACTTTGGCCACCTCATGGGAAGAGTTGACTCATTGGAAAAGACTCTGATGCTGGGAGGGATTGGGGGCAGGAGGAGAAGGGGACGACAGAGGATGAGATGTCTGTATGGCATCACTGACTTGATGGACGTGAGTCCGAGTGAACTCCGGGAGTTGGTGATGGACAGGGAGGCCTGGCGTGCTGCGATTCATGGGGTTGCAAAGAGTCGGACACGACTGAGTGACTGAATTGAACTGAACTGAACTGAACTGAAGTTTCTACTCACAGGCAGGAAAAGAACCCACCTGTTCCCCCAGAGAGCACGTTTAATGGGAAGGCAGGAGAATGACAAAGTTGGTGTATAATTCTATCCCCTAGACTGTTCGCATCATCTGTTTCCTATAGAAATTCAAATAAGAGGTAAGTTGAATCCCCGCCCCGCTGCCCCTCCCCCACCCATCACCCTGCATATTCTGTCCCTCTTTACAGGCTGCAGCAGGGAGAGTAATCAAGACTCACATTTGTAGACAACTCACATCCACCCCCTGGTCTCTGGATGCTTCAGCTTAGCTGTGGAAAAAAATAGGATGGACAAGGCACTTGGTTTCTTCACCTTGGATTTGTTCAGGCCGGAGGAAGTACCAGTAGCCATATCCAAGCTCACAATTCGATGTCTTAGGCCAGTCGCTCAGCTTCTTGTCTTCTCCCACCCTTTCCATTTACCTTATTTGATGTGATTTTGCTCATTATAATGTCACTAGGGTGAGCAGAGGAATGTGATTACCAGGACAACCAGTATTGAAGCTGGTACCATTCATTCTTAGCTGCGACCACTAACCCACATGATCAGTCTCCAGCTGGGTCCTGAACTCACTTCGTCTTGTGGTTGCCAGATTGTAGAGTCTTACACATTTTCACCATATTTCTCACATGTCTAACTAGCCAAATATATTCCTTTATATTCTACTTATTTAATATATTCATTTCCACAAGCATATGGTTCATTATGTATAAAAATGAAATAAGTATTCATATATGTATGAATATACACAAACCATCTTATATACACCAAATAGATTTTATGTACTTATTATTTAACCTAATAAATTGTTCTTCTTCCTGTACAACAGATTAAGATCTTAAACACTAGCCATCCATCTCCCTCTTATTATAAGAGTTCTGATAAATGTTTACCTCCCTTTATAAGAAACCTACTCTGCATTTTTCTGTGTACTTCATGTTTCATACCCAAGATGTTAAAGAAATGGATCACACTTCCTGCAGCGCCAGAGCCTACGCAAGTTAAAAGTTGCCAAGGATTCTGTGAACTCCTGGGTGACCTTAGGTTCTTGAGGTTGCCTTCAGGTTCCAGAATCTTCTCATGCTGCCTCCCATCTGCTGCCTGATGTGAAATGAAACTCAGCACCCTCCTCAGTTCCCTCTCTGTGGTCACTCACATCAAACATAAGAGGAAAATATTATCTGAGAATACAAATTCATGGCATTTTCCCCACCCCCTCATCCTCAGTTAACAGGGCAAATTCTGACACGTTTTACTCTGCATTTTTCTGTCTTATTATTTCCAACCCCTTCCAGGCCCCTTGCAGGTAGATCTGGGTACTCTTTGGGTTGGCAAGAGATGAGGTGACAAAAGTGGGGATTGCATCAGGAAAGGCAGAGCTTTTTCTCAAAGAGAAAGAGTAAAAGAAAAGAGTAAGAAAGTGATGAAAAAGAAATGACAGAGAGGAAAATTAGAAACACTCTTTTGAGTTGACTATCAGAAAAAGTGGATTCTAGCATGTAATTACTTACTTACTATTTTTACTATTTATTTACAAGATTGATGTGGCTTTTCCTATGTGTCAGGTACTGTTTTGAGGCTTGACAAAGGTTAATTCATTTCACTCTCATCACCATCCTAATTAGTAGATACTGCAATCATCCTCATTTTACAGACGAGAGACCTGAAGCACTGGCTTCCCAGGTGGTACTAGTGGTAAAGAACCCGCCTGCTGATGCAAAAGACTTAAGAGACGCGGTTTGATCCCTGGGTCAGGAAGATCCCCTGGAGAAAGGCATAGCAACCCACTCCAGTATTCTTGCCCAGAGAATCCCATGGACAGAGGAGCCTGGCAGGCTACAGTCCATAGGGTCACAGAGAGTTGGACAGGACTGAAGCAACTTAGCACAGCACCGCACAGCAGAGCATAGAGAGGTTAAGTGATTCAGCAAAGATCTCACAGCCTATAATTGGCAGGACCAAGTTCAAAGTCTCAGGCTTCCTGACCCAAGGTCCATGCTTTCAGCATCGCTCTATAGTCCTTCTCATGAGGTTTACTAACTGCATTTCCTTGTATGAGATTACAGGCATTCAAGTAAAGCTTGGAATTAGGTACTCATCGTGGCTAGCATAACGTGTTACTTTGCTCATGACATCAACTTGAGACTGGGTCATGTGGGGCCCTGGAATGTATTTGGTTTTTAAAAGAGCACTTGGGGAAGGGTCAGTTCAGTTCAGTCGCTCAGTCGTGTCTGACTCTTTGTGACCCCATGAACTGCAGCACACCAGGCCTCCCTGTCCATCACCAACTCCCAGAGTCCACCCAAACCCATGTCCATTGAGTCGATGATGCCATCCAACCATCTCATCCTCTGTCATCCCCTTCTCCTCCTGCCCTCAATCTTTCCCAGCATCAGGGTCTTTTCAAATGAGTGAGCTCTTCGCATGAGGTGGCCAAAGTACTGGAGTTTCAACTTCAGCATCAGTCCTTCCAATGAACACCCAAGACTGATCTCCTTTAGAATGGACTGGTTGGATCTCCTTGCAGTCCAAGGGACTCTCAAGAGTCTTCTCCAACACCACACTTCAAAGGATCAATTCTTCAGTGCTCAGCTTTCTTTATAGTCCAACTCTCACATCCATACATGACCACTGGAAAAACCATAGCCTTGACTAAACAGACCTTTGTTGGCAAAGTAATGTCTCTGTTTTTTAATATGTTGTCTAGGTTGGTCATAACTTTCCTTCCAAGGAGTAAGCGTCTTTGAATTTCATTGCTGCAATCACCATCTGGTGGGGGATAAATTAGGGGTTTGTGATTAACAGATACACACTATTATATATAAAATAGATAAACAACAAAGACCTACTGTATGGCATAGGGAACTAAATTCAGTATCCTGTAATAAACTATAATGGAAAAGAACCTGAAAAGGGAATTTTATATATATATATATGTGTGTGTGTGTGTGTATGTATATGTATATATAAAACTGGTGGCTTCCCTGGTGGCTCAGATGGTAAAGAATCCACCTGCAATGCAGGAGACTTGGGTTCAATCCCTGGGTTGGGAAGATCCCCTGGAGGAGGGCCTGGCAACCCACTCCAGTATTCTTATCTGGAGAATCCCCATGGACAGAGGAGCCTGGCAGGCTACAGTCCATGGGATTGCAAAGAGCTGGACACTACTGAGCGACTAAGCACAGCACAGCATATTTAACTGAATATATATATTTATATATAACTGAATCACTTTGCCATGTACCTGAAACTAACACAACATTGTAAATCAACTATACTCAACAAAGTTCTTTGTTCTAAAAAAAAAAAGAAGACAGGGGAGTACCTGGTTGGTGGGATCCTCTGAAGATGGGAGGATGTGGTTCAGAGAGGAGTCCTAACACAACTGGGCAGCCTTCTGCCTCCTTCCAGTCTCCTTTTCCTTCCTCTTTCCTACTCTCACCTTCTTACTGCTTTGCTCCAGGATTGCCTCAGAAACTCCAAATTCTTCTTCTATTACACAGCTTTTTTCAATGGTCTCCTCTCAAATACACATGCACTGAACCATCTTTGTGCTCAGACAGACAAATTTCACAGAATGCACTGCTCTTCAGACAATTTTAGAAGTTTGCCTTTGGTTGAATTCTCTTGTTTCTTAGGTTTCTGAAAAGATGAGTCAGCACCCAGTTTTACTAGAGCCTGATACATAGCATACTGACAAAGACAAAGGGAGAATACCCAGAGCTATCAAGAAGAAACATTTAGAGTCACCCTTAAGAGTTGCCTTGGAAGAATGCTCCCGCCTGACTTTGCTGTTATCCAGATTCCCTTCAATTCACTGTTCTGATAAGCAGAATCTAGATGTTGGTGCTTCCAGATATAATTGCTTAGTGCTGAATCCCTGAAAAGCCAAGGCAGAGAGATTTTTCAAAAATCTGGCTCCTTTGATATCAACTGTAATTTGGGCCCAGTGGAGAATGTTACTTCTTATTGCCAAATTGCAAAAACGCCCTCTTGAGTTTCCAAAAATACCTCCTCTCTGAAGAGTTCTTTGCCTCAGAGAGGAAGGGTCGAAACAGCCACTGAGTAGAAGGCAGCAGACATTAGTCACACCGGGGAGAAGTTGCAGATAAATTTTAAGAGCCACTGCAAACGCAGGCCCATACGGTGTCCGGGGGCACTTTTGTTTAGCAGATATATCTTGGGATCTTTGAAGGAATGGTTGCGCTGCCAACTCGTCAATTAATCAACTCTCCCAAGGTCGCCCGGGACACTATGGATTGGGCTCGGGCAACAGGGGCCTGGAGGAACAGGCTTTAATTAAAGGATTTGTGCAGTAATGGAATCCTCAAATCCTTTGAGCAATGTTGCATGAACTGGGCCTTTCAATCCCTGTGTGCATTTTCCATGGCTGTGAAAAAGCGACAAATATCCTGACCAAGCACTTTGAGGGAAGGTGTTGTTAACCCATTTAGAAACCCTGCTGAAGGACACACGGCTGGGAAACACGCCCAAGCAAATGAAAGAGCAAAAAGAGCACTTCACTCCGCAGCAGAGTTGAGGACATCCATTCTCTAAACTCGTGTGACAAAGTCCTGCTAGGTCATTACTGTTTTAAAGAGTTGCTTTGTGGACATTACCAGCTCTCTTCATTGGAATTGTTAGCCATGATTTGGACGGGATCATGGAAACCTCAGAGTAACAGTCTTGTAGCTTGTAAGGCCTGAGGACAGGGTGGGGTGGTGAGGTGGGTGGGGGGTCTCTGGATGAATGCTGCCCATAGATGGCTTTGACATGCAGAATATTCTTGCAGTGCGTTTCTTCACTTCTGAAAAAGTCAGCTGCTTCTTCTTGACCAGGTGTGCACCCTCTGGGCCCACTCCTCATACAACCCCACCTGTCTGGCTCTTGAAGGTATTTTTGTATGCATGTGACCTTGATCAGACATTTCTCTGAAGCTGTGCTCATCACTTTGCTGTCATTTGGCACATGCGAGATTCACACACATACACAACGGTACTCTCATGAGTGTTCCAACCTATGGGCTGCCACACAGAAAATATGGGCTGAAAATAATGCCAATTCCCAGATGCTGATGGAAACTCCAACTGTCATCTGTTTGTTGCACACCTCTTATCAAATTCCAGGAAGCTCAGAACCTGTGCGATATGACTTAGTCCCCCAAATCTCTGCAATGAGCTGTAATTTAACTTCCAGGCATCAACTATTTTATCAGAACTGTTTAAGGTCATCTTTTTGAGAAACAGCTATAAAATTTTAATATGTTGTTGGATGTCTCTTATCTAAGTAACCTTCAGGCTGGGTTACTCTTGGAGCTCAGAACTGGGAAAACAGCTTTCTGTCTTGATAACTGGACATGTACAGTACATATGTCTTAGTCAGCCCAGGGTACCATAATATCATAGACTTGGTGGCTTAAACAACAGAATTTTATATCTCACAATCCTGGAGCCTAGACGTCTGAGATCAGGGTGCCAGCATGGTCAGGTTCTGGTGATACCTATATTCCTGGTTTGCAGGGGCCACCTTCCCACTGCGTCCTCACATGGCAGAGAGAGGGCAAGCTTTCTGGTATCTTCTCTTACAAGGACACCAATCCTTTCAGGTCAGGGCCCTACCCTCATGATCTCATTTAACCTTAATTAATCCTATAAAATCCCACTCCAAACACATCACTTTGGGGGTTACTGCTGCTGCTGCTGCTAAGTCACTTCAGTCATGTCCGACTCCGTGTGACCCCATAGACGGCAGCCCACCCGGCTCCCCCGTCCCTGGGATTCTCCAGGCAAGAGCACTGGAGTGGGTTGCCATTTCCTTCTCCAATGCATGAAAGTGAAAATCGAAAGTGAAGTCGCTCAGTCGTGTCCGACTCTTCGTGACCCCATGGACTGCAGCCCACCAGGCTCTTCTGTCCATGGGATTGTCCAGGCAAGAGTACTGGAGTGGGGTGCCATCACCTTCTCCGTTTGGAGTTTAAGGTTTCACCATATGTTGGGATGGGTGGATACAATTAGTCCACAGTAACACATGTACACAGTCCATCCCATTTTTGTTCTCTCATGTTATGCCAGGAATATCATATCTAAGATTTGGACTCAATTCCATTAGCCTCTTTAATCTATAGTTTATAATTTGCTCTGACCTATTGTCCTCATTACTCAGTCTTAGCCTTTCATCCTTGTATTGATATAGGGATTTGTTTTATTATTGCTTATTTACTTAATATGTGTAGATATGACAAATCTTTCAATTATATTTAGGAAGATGATTATATATAAGGATGATAAAAGAAAGCATCTGTATCGTGACACCATGAAGAAAGACACTATTCAGATATGTTTGTCTTGAAGATCTGCTTAGCTTATTTCTGAAGGTCTTGGCTTGTAGCACTCATAAAATTAAAGTCAGTCTTGTTGAAAGGTCCAATAACAATTGCTGGTAATGCTGAAAACCAGTGGAGCTCTGTTTTCTGTAATTTTCTTCAGGAAAATTACTCCCAGCAAAAGTCTTAGGACTTGGTAACTGGATCCTCCATCAGCCACGGACTCAATAACTGGACATCTTTTGCTTAAAATCATAAATATTTGACTAGTAACTAGATTCTTCCCTCTTACTCATGCTTCACACCCAGTCTGTTATGAATTTTTAGTGATTTCGCCTTCTCACTATCTTTCAGATATATTTTCTCTTCATCTCCTCTATCTGCTCCTGAGTCTGGGCCGTCTGGGCCCTCACCTACATTGTTAAGTAAGCTCTGTGGTGGACACCTGTCACGCCTGGGGCCACCCAGAACCCCTTCTGTATTTTGAAAATGTCCTCACCTTCACAAGACAGAAGCCCAAATTGATTTTTTCCCAGCTTCCCTTGTGACCAGGACACACACATTAGCTTGGCCTCCAAACATCCATGTAATGGACTTTGACTCAGAAGACGTGATGCAGTGTCGTAAGTGCCACATGGAATTCACCCTGGCAACGATGACGGTAGAATCTTCTGCTTCTGGGGGCAGTGGAAGGCACGCTCAGCACCTGTGTCCGGGGATGGCCCTGGGGTGGCGGCAGAGGCATCACGACTGTAACTGTTCCCAGATGTGGTTTGAGCCCAGATGCTGGTTTCACGAGTCCTCTCTGGCTCTCCTAGAGATTCTAAAGCTTGGCTCCAGACCTTGGGGAAGTCATGGTCTACTAAAACTAGATTGAGTGGTTTTCTGTTATTCACCATTAAGAACTCTGTGTCAGATAACATCTTAGTTTTAAAGAACAGAATCTGACTCAGACTGTTAAAGTAGAGAAGTGACTGATTATATGCGAAGTCTAAAAAATACAACAAACTAGTGAATGGAACAAACAAAAAGAGGCAGACTCCCAGATACAGAGAAAAACGGATGGTTACCAGTGGGGAGCGGGAAGGGGGGAGGGGCAAAAGAGGGGGCAAGGGAGAAAAAAGTGTTAATATAGGATTATGTGAAATCACCTGTGTGAGACTTTTGTAAATTGTAAAGCATGGCAGAATTTAAAGACCCCTCCAGTCAATAAAAATTAACTATTAATTAAAACTTAAAAAAAAAGAAGGTCATTGACTGACTCATTTTCAGAAGGATCCAGTAGACATTCATTCTGACTGTCTCCCATTCCTCATGGCAAGTACAACTAAAAACCCTAGACATCATATGAACAGAAGTCTCTGAAAGAAGGCTGAATGGCTGGGGAATGTTTTGCCTGGGTTTTCTCTTTGCCTGGTACATCCCAGATGGGATCCTGAAGAAGTTAGAAATCCAGAAGCACCAGTGGATACAGACCAAGTCTGCAGCCATACCACCCAGAACGCACCTGATTTCATCGATCTCAGAAGCTGAGCAGGGTCCAGCCTGGTTAGTATGGATGAGAGATCAATAGATACAGACCAAAAGTCCCTACCTCTCTGCCAAAATGACCAGGACAGGGAAGCCAAGCCAGACAGAAAACAAATATCCTACTCCAGCCAAACACCACAGGAAATGCTGTGTCCCACTCCCTCCCCCACCAGCAAAGGCCCAGAGCCTAGGCTCCCAGCCTGCCAGGCTGTAGTGAGGTGCCTCAACCTCCTTCCTGGGACAACATCAGAAAAGGCCAAGTAGGGAGCCAGGATCCCAACCCTAGCAGGTAGTCCTGGAGGGATAGAGGGAAGAAGCCACTCCCTGCACGGTCTGGATGTCCTTGGGTTCTACCAACTTCCTCCTTTCAACAAATCCTTTTTCATTTAAGCAGTTTGAATAGATACCTAAGTCTCATATCCAACTCAGACAAAGGAAACGCAACAGGATGCCTGGTATATATACATACTAACTGTTCAAAAGATGGTGTTGATCTCAAACCTGCCTCTTAAACTATTCCCTGCCTTCTTTTCTCCAGTGAAATGTCACTTTCTCTAGAAAGTTAGAGAGGCTCCAAATCCTGCCTCTCCAAGCAGCCTCTGGTTTCCCTTGGTGGTCCTGATGGTGTGTGTAATTGTACATTCACCTGGAACACACCTCCACACCAACCGAGGCTCCCTGGGAAGAGGAGCATGTCAGTTCAACCTCACACATCCAGCAAGACACAAGTGCAAGAAGCGCATTAGGTGCTCAGTAAATAACACTTGAATGAACAAGCCTCTGAAGCAGGAGGTCAGTCACTCCCCCGGGTGCTGCTCAGGGCTCTCATGATGATGCAGGTGATTCAGGCTGGGTATGCAAAGGTAAGAAGTCAGCCTCTTAACAGCCACTTCCCCTCTCTGCTCTCTGCCCAGCCTACAGATTCCCAAAGAAGAGGAGCTGACCGTGATCTCCCTTCTTCACCAGTCCATTCCCGACAGAGAGGAGAGGCAAGGAAGCGGCAGTTACCCATTTTCCCCAGAAGCAGGACCTGGCTGGAGGGTTGGCAGCTCCTGCGACCATGCTGGGATACTTGAGAATGAACTCTGGCTGACCTGCAGCCATGAACTTCACGGCGCTGTCAGAACAACTCCCTCCATCTTCCGGAATTTAAAATATCAGTGTTTTTTGTGTCGACCTCCATCACTTTAAATTGGTCACATAAGGAGTGCGTTGCGGTGGCTGTTGTTTTTAAGCGGGTGGAAGATGCTTTTGCACCGAGACCTCTTTTTGGCCTGTTGCTGCCCAGAACAAATGTTGCGATCAAATTACCATCCCCTGGAAATAGCAGCCTAAATGGGAAATGCTGACAGCTTCCAACCTGAGCTGTGCACGTGACATTGATAGAATACCTAAGATAAATAGACATGAGGAAAAAAAGAGAGAAAAGCCTGAGGTGGAGGTTTCCTTAACACAGCAGATAGGGGTGGCTCTGCACCTTTTGTAAAGAGTAGGGAAGAGGACACCAGAGCACAAGGTGGGAAGCCTTCGCCGACCTCTGCCTGGCATTGTGCGCCTCCGGCATTGTTCTAAGTAGCAAACCTGGCTCTGGAATGAGGTCTGATCATCAGAGACTTGCTGCGATCTCCTCCACCTCCCACCCCAGCCATGGCCACGGGACTGTGCCTCTCGGATCACAAGGAGGACATGTGACCTTATATGCATTTGTAGAGCTTTGTATCTTATTCTGAGTTCTTTGTGAAAGAGGTGTGACAAGTATATAACACTGTTTTACAGTTAAGAACCATATGGACCCTGGTGGCTCAGTCGGTAAAGAGTCTGCCTATAATGCAGGAGACGGGGCTTCGATCCCTGGTCGGAAAGATCCCCTGGAGAAGGGAATGCAACCCACTCCAGTATTCTTGCCTGGAGAATCCCATGGACAGAGGAGCCTGGTGGCTACAGTCCGTGGGGTCACAAAGAGTCAGACATGACTGAGTGACTAACATTTTCGCTTTCACTTTCACAGTTAACAGAAACCAGCAGCAGTGCACAGCTCATTCAAGTCTGGAGCACAAACTTTCTGATTCCAAATCTGATGCAAATTCTACCAAAATCATGTTTGGAACTTTAAATAATAATGATCATAATAGTAATGATTGCTAACATTTATTGAGCATTCATCATGTGACAGGTACATTATCCCATTCCTAGAAGTAGCACTGTCATTATTGACATTTAATGGGTGAAGAAACTAAAGCCCAGGGAGGTTAAGTAACTTGTCCAAGGTCACACAGCTAGCAAGTGGCAAAGCCAGAAGTCTCAACCCTTAGACATGAGGCCTCGCCAAGTTTAACGTTAAGAGAAAGAGTAACGCTGTTTATGTATTTAATTTTTCATTCATTTCCTTGTTCTAAAAGTGATCTATTTACATTGTTTAGAAATTAAGGGAGTTTCATCCAATGGACTGTTCTAATAAAATTTGGAGTTTTACCTCATGGCATAGAAAGATATACCCAATAAACATTTACATAAACAGGACACAACATTGTAAGCACACTAAAGCACAGGAAAATAAAAAGTCCTTAGGAAATACACCAAGTTATGATCAGCCGTTGTACTGGAGGGGCATGATTATGTGAGGTTTTGTTCGTTTGTTTGTTTATATTACCTGTCTGCCAATGCAAGAAGCATAGAAGGCACAGGTTCGATTCCTGGATTGGGAAGATTCCCTGGAGGAAGTCATGGCAAACCCTCCAGTATTCTTGCCTGGAGGGTACAGTCCATAGGGTCTCAAAAAGTCAGACATGACTGAAGCAACTTAACACGCACACATTTCTAAATTTTCTAGGGGTTTTTTCCTTTAAAGAAAAAATTAAGGAAATGCAAAAAGCTTCCTCCAAACACAGCTTGACTTATTGCTTTGAATCTCTGGCATATTGGGAACCACAGAGAAAAAATAACATTACAAAAAGCAAGAAAGGTGGGAGCAGCCCATGTTTTTCATTTTTATTGTATAAAAACATCAAGGAATTTGTCTTGATAATACTAGTAAAAATTTGTTCCTACTGCTTCTCCAAAGGGAGGAAGGGGACAGGAGGGAGAAAAAAGGAGAAGGAAATGAAAAGGGGGTGAATTTTGTTGCACAGCAGAACCATTAAATTTCATTGCTTTGTTTGGGAACTGCTTAACAAGTCCACAAACACTAATCTTGCTGGGTAATTAAAACGGTGTAAATGTCACTATTCCAATCTTTGACATTTGGTTTGGGTCCTGACAGGGCACAATGAATCATAGAGAAGGAATCTCCCTGTTGCGAACCCATGTGTTAATAATCCTGGCACAAGGCTTTAAAATTCCTCCAGATACTTGAAAAAATCAGTATAGCCAGATATATGCCATCCCTTCAGCACTTCATCACATACTGCCCAGAGGCACCTCCTCTACTGCTGTTTTGTATTGTTGTGTAGTTGTCTTGAATCATTTAAACTTCCACATGTGAGTGTCTGGATTTCCTGTAGACATGGCATCTTTCTGACAGCACCGACTGGGTTCTATTTCCTAGTAACACACTGTTACGTACATCAGAGAAGGTCAACCACATTTGAATACTAATAACAACAACAATAATAATAACTACCATTTATAGAGAAGGCAATGGCACCCCACTCTAGTATTCTTGCCTGGAAAATCCCATGGATGGAGGAGGCTGGTAGGCTACAGTCCATGGGGTCGAAAAAAGTCAGACACAACTGAGCTACTTCACTTTCACTTTTCACTTTACTTTGCATTAGACACTCTGCTTGGTACTTAACACTTGCTCATTTAATGACAAGCAGTGTGTTAGAGCAGACAGCCAATCAGACTAAACCCCAAATCTGCAATTTATTAGCTCTGTAACCTTGAGCACATTTCTTCAGCCTCCCTGCTGCTTCATTTCATCCTAAGGTGAGGAAACAATACTACCTTACTTCTTGAAGTTGTTGCCAAATCAAATTGCTATAGGTTGAGTACTTGCACATGGTTGCTGCTGCAGCTGCTATGTCACTTCAGTCATGTCCGACTCTGTGCGACCCCATAGACGGCAGCCCATCAGGCTCTCCCATCCCTGGGATTCTCCAGGCAAAAACACTGGAGTGGGTTGCCATTTCCTTCTCCAATGCATGAAAGTGAAAAGTGAAAGTGAAGTTGCTCAGTCGTGTCCGACCCTCAGCAACCCCATGGACTACAGCCTTCCAGGCTCCTCCGTCCATGGGATTTTCCAGGCAAGAGTACTGGAGTGGGGTGCCATTGCGTTCTCCCTTGCACATGGTAGGCACTCCATAAACGTTAACCTTGATTATGCTCATTCTACAGGGCTTCCCAGGTGGCTCAGTGGTAAAGAATCTGCCTGCAATGCAGGAGGTACAAGAGACACGGCTTCGATTCCTGGGTTGGAAAGATCCCCTGGAGGAGGAAATAGCAACCCATTCCAGTATTCTTGCCCGGAAAACTCTGTAGGCAGATAAGCCTGGAAGGCTACAGTCCATGGGGTCCCAAAGAGTCTGACGTAACTGAACATGCACGTATGCTCATTTTATCACTGTGGTTGTTCATTCTTAGAATGAGAGAACTCTAGCCTCTCTCCACCTCTGCTTCTCCCCTAGACACCCCCATCTCAAAAGATGCACTGCCTCTACCCTCATTGCCCTTGTCAGAACACAAGCCCCAGCCTTGAGCTCTTTCTTTTCCTCCGAATCCCCAATCATGCAACCAGTCCTCCAGAATATCCTGAATCCTCCCACTGGATTCCATCCGGGGAAGCAGCAGTCAGCAGTGGTCCTGCCTGAGTTAGGAGCCTGCCTCCACCACTTATTACAGGCAAAGTACCTGACTGCTCATTTGGGATAATAATAGAACCCACTTCATAACATTGCTGTGAAGGCAAAACAAGATAATCCATGTAAAGCACTTGAAACAGTGCCTGAACATAGGAACCACTCAGGCGATGTTATCCATTGTTGTTGATATTAAAATGTCCACTACTTCTAGGTCAGTCCAAGCTGCCATGGGTTCTCACTTGAATGGAGGTTGAAGCCTCTTAATTAGCCTCTTTGCTTCAGTTCTTACATTTCAATCCGGTCACCACACAGCTGCCAAAGGGACATTGTTACTTTGTAAATAAAACTGTATCTCTCCACCACTAAGAACCTTCCCATGGTTTGCCATTATACTCGGATAAAAACCCAAACCCTTAGCTCTGACCTACCAGACCATATATGAGGTCCTCTGTCTGCACTGACCTCAGCTGGGACTGTTATCCTTCTTTTACTATTGTCCAGAGACATCAGCTATCGTTTAGTCCCTTGCATGTGTCTAGCTTCAGCCTGCCTCAGGGCCTTTGCCCCTGCTGTTATGCCTGTCCCTCCCAGAAAATTCATTCTTGCCCTTTTCTGTATGTGAACATCTCCACAGCTCACACCTTCTCTCTTCTGCCAGAATTTCCTTAGCCTGTCTAGGGTTTCCCCTCCCTCCACACGCTCCAGTCTTAGCATCTTATTTTCCGCTCTTTACAGCCATGTTTGACAACACCTTGTTTGTTTATTTGTTCGCTGGCTTATCTTCTGCCTGCCCAACTAGCATACAGCCTGTTCCAGTTAATAGGGTGGCATAACAGATCATCCAAAGCTGATAGACAAAACAACTGTTTATTTGGCTCAGACTGTGCAAGTAAGGAGGTCAAGTGAGGCACAGTGAGGATGCTGATCTTTTGGGGATCTCAGATAGAACACCCAAAGGCTGAAGGCTGGAACAACTGGGCTCTTTGGGCACCTTTTTCTATCTCTGAGTAGTCCCTCCATGTGGTCCCTCCACCACAGCAAGTGATGTAGCCTATATGTGAGCTCAGGGATCTCAAGGCACGTGTCCTGAGGGAGGATCAAGAGAATGCTGTCTCACGTCTGTGACATAGACTTCAAAGTTACACAGTATCACTTCCACCTCGGCTGCGGGCCTGTCCCAATTCAGGAAGATAGAGAAGTGCCAGCAGTGTCATCATAAGAGAAGAGAACATTATCTACATCTATACATGATGGAATATTATTCAGCCTTAAGAGAGAAAGAGAAAGAAGTCCTGCCCTTTGCAACAACATACATGGACTTAAAGGACATCACGCTCAGTGAAGTAAGCCAGACATCAGTCAGTTCAGTTGCTCAGTCACGTCTGACTCTTTGCGACCCCATGGACTGCGGCACACCAGGCCTTCCTGTCCATCTGCAACTCCCAGAATTCACTCAAATTCATGTCCATTGAGTCGGTGATGCCATCCAACCATCTCATCCTCTTTCATCCCCTTCTCCTCTTGCTATCAATCTTTCCCCGCATCAGGGTCCTTTTCAAGGAGTCAGTTCTTCACATCAGGTGGCCAAAGGATTGGAGTTTCAGCTTCAACATCAGTCCCTCCAGTGAATACCCAGGACTGATCTCCTTTAGGAAGGACTGGTTGGATCTCCTTGCAGTCCAAGGGACTCTCAAGAGTCTTCTCCAACACCACACTTCAAAAGCATCTATTCTTCAGCACTCAGCTTTCTTTATAGTCCAACATTCACATCCATACATGACTACTGGAAAAACCATAGCCTTGACTAGATGGACTTTTGTTGACAAAGTAATGTCTCTGCTTTTTAATATGCTGTTTAGGTTGGTCATAATTTTCCTTCCAAGGAGTAAGCATCTTTTAATTTCATGGCTGCAGTCACCATCTGCAGTGATTCTGGAGCCCATAAAAATAAAGTCAGTCACTGTTTCCACTGTTTCCCCATCTATTTGCCATGAAGTGATGAGACCAGATGCCATGATCTTAGTTTTCTGAATGTTGAGCTTTATGCCAATTTTTACACTCTCCTCTTTCACTTTCATCAAGAGGCTCTTTAGTTCTTCTTTGCTTTCTGCCATAAGGGTGGTGTCATCTGCATATCTGAGGTTATTGATATTTCTCCCAGCAATCTTGGTTCCACCTTATGCTTCCTCCAGCCCAGCATTTCTCATGATGTACTTTGCATATAAGTTAAATAAGCAGGGTGACAATATACAGCCTTGACATACTCCTTGTCCTATTTGGAACCAGTCTGTTGTTCCATGTCCAGTTCTAACTGTTGCTTCCTGACCTCCATACAGGTTTCTCAACAGGCAGGTCAGGTGGTCTGGTATTCTCATCTCTTTCAGAATTTTCCCACAGTTTGTTGTGGTCCACATAGTCAAAGGCTTTGGTATAGTCAATAAAACAGAAATAGATGTTTTTCTAGAACTCTCTTGCTTTTTCCATGATCCAACAGATATTGGCAATTTGATCTCTGGTTCCTCTGCCTTTTCTAAAACCAGCTTGAACATCTGGAAGTTTATGGTTCACATATTGCTGAAGCCTGGCTTGGAGAATTTTGAGCATTAGTTTACTAGCATGTGAGATGAGTGCAATTGTGCGGTAGCTTGAGCATTCTTTGGCATTGCCTTTCTTTGGGATTGGAATGAAAACTGACCTTTTCCTGTGACCAGTCCTGTGGCCACTGCTGAGTTTTCCAAATTTGCTGGCACATTGAGTGCAGCACTTTCACAGCATCATCTTTCAGGATTTGAAATAGCTCAACTAGAATTCCATCAGCTCCACTAGCTTTGTTCATAGTGATGCTTTCTAAGGCCCACTTGACTTCACACTCCAGGATGTCTGGTTCTTGGTCAGTGATCACACCATCGTGATTATCTGGGTCATGAAGCTCTTTTTTGTACAGTTCTTCTGTGTATTCTTGCCACCTCTTCTTAATACCTTCTGCTTCTGTTAGGTCCGTACCATTTCTGTCCTTTGTTGAGCCCATCTTTGCATGAAATGTTCCTTGGTATCTAGAATTTTCTTGAAGAGATCTCTAGTTCCTCCCATTCTCTTGTTTTCCTCTATTTCTTTGCATTGATCACTGAGGAAAGCTTTCTTTATCTCTTCTGCTATTCTTTGGAACTCTGCATTCAAATGGGTATATCTTTCCTTTTCTCCTTTGCTTTTCACTTCTCTTCTTTTCACAGCTACTTGTAAGGCCTCGGCCAAAAGGAGCTACCCCACGTCCAAGATCAGGAGCAGTGGCCATGAGGAGATACCCCACGTCCAAGTTAAGGAGCAGCAGCTGCGTTTTGCTGGAGCAACCATGATGAGATACTCCACATACAAGGTAAGAGAAACCCAAGTAAGACGGTAGGTACTGAAAGCGGGCATCAGAGGGCAGACAGACTGAAACCACAATCACAGACAACTAGCCAATCTGATCACACAGACCACAGCTTTGTCTAACTCAGTGAAACTAATTTATTTTAATTAGAAGCTATTTACTTTACAATATTGTGGTGGTTTTTGCCCTACATCAACATGAATTAGCCACGGGTGTACATGTGTCCCCCTATCCTGAACGTCCGTCCCACCTCCCTCCCCACCCCATCCCTCTGGGTTATCCCAGGACACCAGCTTTGAGTGCCCTGTTTCATGCATCAAACTTGCATTGGTTATCTATTTTAAGAGTCGGACACGACTGAGCGACTGAACTGAACTGAACTGAGTATACATATATAGTTTATTTTAATGTCAATCATACTTCAATAAAGTAATTTTTTTAAAGTAGGCATTTATTCATGATTTGGTTTGTTTTCATTGTTGGCAAGGATTCTTGACATAAAAAAGAAAGTTAAAATTTTTAAAAAAGAAGAGAATGTGGGCTGGAATATACTGGCACAATCATCTTCAAAAATATAGCCTGCCTGAGAGCTCCAGTATTTGTTGGAAGGACTGATGTTGAAGCTGAAGCTCCAATACTTTGGCCACCTGATGCAAACAGCTGACTCACTGGAAAAGACCCTGATTCTGGGAAAGACTGAGGGCAGGAGAAGGGGATGACAGAGGACGAGATGGTTGGATGGCATCACTGACTCAATGGACATGAGTTTGAGTAAGCTCTGAGGGATAGTGAAGGACAGGGAAGCCTGGCGTGCTGCAGTTTATGGCATTACAGGGAGTCAGACACGACTTGGAGACTGAACAACAACAACAGAGAGACCTCATGAGAGCAGAGACCTTGCCTTCTTCACACGGGGCCCACAGCTCTAGAGCAGTGCCTGGCACACAGCAGGCACTCAATACATATTTGTTGAATCAAGGAATGAAATGTCTATGATGTGAGTAGATAGTCTTCATTTTACCAATGAAAAAAACTGAGACCCAGGGAATGGTTCTCTCAACACAGGTATGCCTGACTCCAACAACTGTTTTTTAACAAATTAAGTACTCTGCTCTCTCCTTAATGCTGAGAACTGAATAAATATATAAAAGAATAAAGAACTGAATTTCTTATCTCTGGTTAACATACAGATTCTATCAAGTCTTCCAATTCACCTTCCCAGATTTTTCTTTCCCAAACTTTTTAGTACTAATTAACACTGATATGCACCTAGCATCCTTTTACTTAAAAAGATCCCATAACCTCTGGTCTTAGGAAACCTGAATTCTGCTTCAAGGTAACAGGCCCTGGAAATGGCTGAATACAGCTTGCTCAAAGGACTTCAATCAAGGACTGACTCAGCAGCCTTTAAAACTAGAAGCATCTAAAGACTCCTTTCATTGTCACTTTCAGAAGGCAGGGCCTCTCTGCAGGCTGGTTTCTGGTCTTAGCTAGGGATGGGTGGCACTTCTGGGTCATGGTTCAGAGGAAGAGCGCCACCTACTGGTGACCTGCTCCACCTCCAACATCACCATAGCTGGACTTAGACCTTCCTGTTCATGTTGTGAAGGGTTTGCCCGGATCTTCGGAGAACAGTGGAATCTTCGTTTGACCTCTGACTTGGTTGGAAGTTAATACCGAAAGGGACAAAATCCCAGCACACTGAAGGTCCATGTGGTTCTGACAGGCAGAATGGTAAGTCAAGAGGGACCAGATTCTTTCCAAAATACAGCTTGCAAGCCTCTCTCCACTGATTGTCCCTTTATTAAGGAGAATAATTCTGTAGCATATTTAATACCATTCTAGCAAGGCATTAACTAGGCTATTATTTCCACTAGTGCCTTCACTTCCATTTGCAATGTGTTCCTGAGAAACTCCAATTTATAACATAAGGCAAGAAAGGTCAACCTTAAATAGTTCTTGTTTCAACCAGGAGGGCTGTAGCTACAACAGGAAGCCATAGCATCTTGACTAAGTAAATAGTTCATATGGTCTGATTCTATTTATATGAAGTTCTAGAATAGGCGAAGCTAACATATAGTGATAGAAATTAGAGCAGTTGTTACCCGGGGCAAGGGATGGGGAGGAGTTAATTGCCAAAAGACACAAAGAAGTTCTATGGGGGATTTAGAAATTGAGGAAATTGATAAATCTTGGTGGGATTTGGTTACTCAAATGAGCATATTAATCAAAACCCATTAGATGATACAAGGAAGATTTGTGCATTTCACTTGTATAATTTTTTCCTGGTGAAGAAAAAATGTAATTAAATAATGAATTCTAGTTAATATTGGCATGCTAACAGATTTAGAAATGCAGTTTACTGATGTCTGCTGCTTACTTTGAAATTCACTAAGAAGTATAAAGAGATGACAGGTATATATAGAGAGAGACTGGCATGTGAAAAAGCACAGAGAGCAAAGCGTTAATCATTGTAGGATTAGGGTGTGTGTATAGGGGCATTCACCATACACCTCTTTCATCTTTTCTCAATGTTTAAAAATTTCCATAGTAAGGAAAAAAGGAGAAACAAAACAGAACAAAGCCTAATGGAAATAACACATATACCCATCTTTGGACTGAAATGACTTAATAAAATATCAAATTTGGACTACTTTGGGCTGGAATTATCTCCACTCAGATATCTTAGTAAGAAAGACAAATTGGGGAGTTCAGATGTCACCAACTAATTTTTTGAATGAGCACATTACTAAATTTTGAAATGCAATTTAAAATTTTTTTAATTTGGGGTGCCCCTGAGGTTCCTGGCACATCGCTGTAGCAGTAGTGGGCTCCCAAGTTAATCTAATGAGGTCAAGGAAAAGGATGCTGCTTTACCAGTTAGTTGTATTGTTTTGTAACTTCTCGACCAGGCAGAAAGTCTTAAAGAATGACTGGGAGCCTGCCCTTTCCCAAGTTGATCACCTTACTAGCTTTGTGCTGATCTTTTCAATGAGAAAAACCCCTCCCTAGCATCCTATCTCTGAAAAGAAGCTGCACCCACACAAAAAAATTCTTATTTAAGAGAGCCAACAAAGCTTTTTAAGCCATCAAATGAGTTAAGCCAAGATGAACCAGAAGTATATGAATTAAATTTTCCCTCAAGTCCTATAGAAATCCAATAAATAAATTAAATGCATGTGGATTTAAAAATTAAAGGTCGAAAAGGCTTGAGGCAAAGTGCACTTGACATTTGAAATAATAGAAACTTGAAAGGAGGCTTGTAGCAAGATGTGCGCTTACCTGCTGTAATAGGGGCCTGGCTCGGTGTTTGCGGAGCATAATGGCATTGCAGGGAAATTCAATAAAACTCTCCAGGCGCCAGGTGCGACTTGAGTGCCATCACTTAGAAGACAAAGTCAGCGGACTCCAGCTCAGCCCTCAACCCAGGAGGGCCATGATCTCTGCAGTTCTTTGTTCCTGCAGAGTTACCCTTTTCTTTTGGAAGGGTTTGCCTACGGCTCCAAAGTACCCCTGCGAAAGGGTCTGGGAATACGTTGCAAAAACCTGAAAGATGTTCTCCTATGACCTAGTAATTCCACCCTGAGGCATTTAACCTAAGCAAGGACTTCTGAGATGTGGCCAAAGCCACGTGTACAAGGATATTCATCACTAGGTTATTCAACATAGTAAAAATTTTAAAGCAAACCTACATCTAACAAAACGAAGTTGGTTTAAAAATTATGGTAGTCGCTTTTTAACACAGCAGTTAAGACAATAGATAGGCGTTAGAGACCTGGCTTAGCCACTCACTAGCTTTGACACCTTGGGTTAATTCTACCTATAATCTAGTTGAGCCTCTGCTTCCTCATCTATAAAATTGGGATGATACATTACCCCATGGACCTGTTGGAAGGATGAAATGAGACAATATAGGTAAAGTCCTTATGTAGAACCTGAATACTGTGAGTGCTTAACTATTGGCATCAAATTATGATTTTATATATGTACATATAGTAGGGGATGTTCATGTATGTATAGTACTGTTATATAATGATTACAAATTACATTGTTTAAAAAATATTTAATGGTATGAGAAATTTTCATAATACCTTATTAAGTACAGTACAGAATGCAAAATATAACTCAATCCTATTAAAATAAACATTAACAGACATAAGAAAAGAGATTGGAAGAAATCATCAAAATGTTATTAATGAACATCATGTCTGATAGACTATGCATGACTTAAAGTATATTCTTTATGCTTTCTTATATTTTCAAAATTATCAACCAGGATCACATGTTACTTCATGTAAGTTCCTTTAAAGTAACATGTTATTAGTTTACTTTAATAGAGTTGAATTTAAAGAAAAAAGGAAGAAGAGGTTTATCCTCTTATCATGCAGAAAACTGTTGAAGAAAATGCAACATATAAACATGGTTAGAAAATTGAGAGCTTAGAGAAGTGCAAAATTAATAGTGGAACTTCCCATATGCTTTCTCCCTCTGTCCATACCCCACAGAGGTAAACACAGTTAATAGTTTCCTTCAAGGTGGAAAAAAAGAAACCAGTAAGGTGGAAAAAAAGAAACCAGTATCTATCAGTACAAAGAGACCCATTTCATTCTTTTAATTTTTTTCAAATGTTATTTACATGCTATTCCAGGAAAACTGTTACTTTTAAAGCCCTTTAACCATCACCCAACTCTGCACCATCACCCAGCTCTGCACCATCACCCTTCCTGCCCCTTCCAGCCCAGCCACAGTTAGCAGCTTGATTGGTGGGTCCTTTCATATCAATTCCCATACATTTACTTACATAACAACATTTTCATACAGCAATAGTGTGGAGTTTTCTTTTTAATGTAAATGGTATCACATTGTACATACAAGTTTAACCATGGCACAGTTTTCTATAGTATGTATATATCACAGTGTACTGAACATTTCCCCTATGGCTGAATATTTAATCTCAGTTCAGTTTTTATTTACTGTTTTCCTAATCAGAATGAAATATTAATTATCTTTCAATTTCCTTTTATTAAACATAAAACATACATATAGATTTGAAATGAAATATTGGAAGCAGTTCCGAGTTCATCTGGCTTACTTGAATATGGAAGTAATGAACTCTCTTGGTGACTTTCTTGTGGTCATCTCATTCTAGACCCTTTGAAGGAACCTGGCCTGTGCAGCCTCACCCACCCTGGACCTCAGAAACCAGCACTCCGTCCTGGAAGCTGCTCCAGGCTCCATCTAGTTCCACCTCCACCCCCTCGAGTTTCCCCTTGCCTGCTCATATACCTTCCTCTCTGCCCTCCGCTTAGCCCAACATCCCAGGTCCTGATTCTCTTCCTAATCATGAAGAAGCCAACCTAGCTTTGTATCTGCCATCCCAGCTAATCACTGATAGACAAGAGGGAAAGAGGGCCAGGAAAAAAGACCATTACCTGTTTTTATATCTTAACAATAGGGAAATGGATACTTTGAAGTGGGGTACTACTGTAACATTCCTTTACTAATACAGTCATTCCCCTACACGTGAACGAGTTCTGTTCTGAGAGCAAATTCATAAGCCAAATTTGTTTATAAGTCCAACAAAGTTAACCTAGGTACCCAACCAACACAATTGGCTTATAGCACTGTACTGTAGTAGGTTTATAGGAGAGAAGGTGGGAGATGGTAGAGCTGAAGGATCATCAACAATAGGAGATGGAAGGGAAGCTGCAATTTCATTCATTCCTGACCTTGAGGGAAGGCGCACATTTGAATCTTTGAGATTTCACAACTTAAAGGTTTGTTTGAAAGGGACTTATTGAACCGAAGTTTACAGTTTAACTTCGGTTAAACTGAAGTTTACCTTGAAGTGGCATGCTGCCATGATGTAAGCCTAAAACATGTGGCTCTGTTTTGGTTGTTTGTCTTTTGAAGTATCACAGGGCCCTTTGTCAACATGAGTCTTTCCAGTCTCCAGTATCAGCTTTCTTGCTGCCCACTGCCCAACTATTAATAATTAGTGTTGAGTGACAAGTGGCAAGAAAAATGCTTTTAGAAGCTATAGCAACGAAGACTATGTTATGCAGTAGAAAAAAATACTTGGATGCAAAGAAATAAATCACTCATGAACATTTTTGTTTAGGAAAGACCTTCAGCCTTTGTTATGTTCATGGAACTAATTGGGCACATGTAGATCAGAATCCTACTAAGATTGTGAGAGGACAGACTTGCTCAAAAAACCATAATACAGGACTTTGTTCACACCTAAAACCATTAGCTCCTATAGGACATTTGGCAATGTCTGGAAACATTTTTTAAATTTTTATTCATTTGGCTGTGTTGGGTCTTGCCTTGGCCTCACGGGCTCAGTAGTCCCGTGGCCTGTGGGATGTTAGTTCCCCCACCAGGGATCAAACCCATGTCTCCTGAACTGGAAGATGGACTGTCAACCACTGGATCACCAGTGGAGTCCTGGAGACAGTTTCGATTGTCACACCTGGGGCAGAGATGCCTCTGCCCAGTGGTACCTAATGGATAGAGGCCAGGAAAGTTGGCAAACATCTTACACTCATAAGATAGACCCCACAACAAACGGCCCACAATGTCAATAGAATAACAGATCTTAGAGAACAATGGATGAGGGAATTTTCCCCAAGGAGTTTAATTCTGGTCTGATCAAGAAAATTCCCCTGCTACCTGGCAGAATCTCTTGCTTGGCAAGATTGTACAGTCTATGGACCATGGACCAGTGACTTCTACTCTGCACTTTTCTGAATGGGACTGCTTGTTTCCTTGTCCCATCCCTGTTCCATCAAAGCACGTGGGGTACATGGAGGGTGGTGACAGATAACTTGTCCTTTTAGTTCACAGGTCAATGAACTTGAAATTCTGCATCTGGACTTTGTGGAGACATTACATATCCCCCCAGAGACTTGGAATACTGAGCTGGATACAGTAACTAGGCCAGGCTTTCAACTGTCCCCCTTACAGAGTTGGTCAGTATAGTCTCTAGTGGGAAAAAAATGGTGTGAGGGTTATTTGGCAATCAGAAGGGCTGATTGCCTCAGAGGTTCCCAAATCCCAGGCTAGATGACATTCCTCAGCCTCCATTGTGGTTTGGTGTGACCACACGCACAACAGGATAAAAAATTCATGTCCTCATATTGCCTACGTTCAAAAGGATTTAAACACAGCACTTCCCTTTTATACATGAAATGCTACCTACGTTGTCTGAGGACTTATAGTGGGGAGGGAAGAAGTGCATGGACCCCAAAGTCCAGGTATTAACAGGAAGAATGACTAACAGGCAATATTGATGCCTCTCCTGGGGAGAGTTGTAACAAGACACTAGAGTGCTATCTGTCTGGGCTACTTTGTTATGGTGAATCCTATGGTCTCACTTGAGCTCCCATGGTTTGGGGAGATGATTGGGTCAAGACGGAGGAGTACTCATGAATGGGGTTAGTGCCCTTATAAAAGAGACAGAACCAGGAAGTGGACCCTCACCAGGCACTGGATTTGCTGGTGCCCTGGTTTTGGAGAGTCTCAGTCGTCAGACACAATTCCAAAGTATGAGCTCTTTAAGTAAAATGCGAGGCTGTCTTGAGAAAGAGAGGCTCCTGCTGTTCAAAACCAGCCCCATAGCCCTGTACAACCCCTCTGATAGTATCAGCCTGCTCCCACCACTTGACTTTCACTTCTCAAGCTCATACCCATGTCACCACAGCCTGGCTACCCAAGCTCTGCACTCCTCTTGACCATGGGAACCGCAGAGTGTTTCATCATCACATACACCACATCTGACTTAAGTTATCTCTGAACCAGAAGTCCAAAGGAATCAGTTCTGCTTGGAACAGGGAAGAAGATTGGGTTTCAGAGGTTAAGGGCCTCCTTTGGGGAAGCACTGGCAATTCTTTTCAGGTGATGATGCCCAACAGGGTCTGGAGAGTGTGGCTGAGTCACTGAGACCCCCACCCACCCACCCACCGTGGAGCTCCCAAGGCCAGATATGATCCGTCAAGATCAGGCCTGGGTGAAGCACAGGCCCACTTACTCCAAGTGGGAGTCCTGATGGGTAAGGGTTGGCTGGCTTGACCCTGGCTCAGGCTGGGGAGAGGAGATGGCTGGCTCAGTGAGGAAGATTCCACCCTCTTCCAGACCACCAGAACTCCCAGAACCGCTTTCTGACACAGCTGATCTCCTGTTCTCACAGACTATTCTATTTGGAAGAAACCACAGAAAATATCGAAGCCAGCTCCATTGTACCCAACTCCTCCACAAAGTCTGTATCAGCCTTGACCATGAGGGGTTGTGGGCTACAAGATAGCTACAAGATTTGAAAGGTAAAAGTTTGAAGAAAAGGAGTACTAATTCAAATACTTTGCATTTTGAAAAGCTTAGATCAGTAGAATGACTCTGCTTTTCCAAGACTCTGAGTTCTTTAAGTACAGAGGATGTATTTCAGCCATCTCTGTATCCTCTGGAGACCAGCCATCTTCCCTGTACACAGCAGGTGCTCAACATACTTGTTGAATTGACTCTAAGTAGAGGAAGATGGAGGTTTGGGTATTAGGTGGATGCCAACAACCTGATTTTTCATTGTAAGGATTTCTCCCTCCCCACAATGTGTTTTCCAAATATAATAATATGCTTTTATTCTCAACACACCTTTTTATTTTTTACCACTTTTTTTCTGAATATTTCTGGGGCTTTGGACTTTGAAGACCTGCACCCTGTTCTTACTACCTTAAGCAAGATAATACATGTGGTCCCTGATCTGTAGCTTCAATATCCTTAGACAGAAACAATAAACACATCCCATCTGTGACTTGACTGTCAGATGGAAGGGGCTAATATTTGTGAAAACATCTTATACACTGTAAGTTCAGTTCAGTTCAGTCGCTCAGTCATGTCCGATTCTTTGCGACCCCATGAATCACAGCACGCCAGGCCTCCCTGTCCATCACCAACTCCCGGAGTTCACTCAAACTCATGTCCATCGAGTCGGTGATGCCATCCAGCCATCTCATCCTCTGTCTCCCCTTCTCCTCCTGCCCCCAATCCCTCCCAGCATCAGACTCTTTTCCAATGAGTCAACTCTTCACATGAGGTGGCCAAAGTATTGGAGTTTCAGCTTCAGCATCAGTCCTTCCAATGAATATTCAGGACTGATCTCCTTTAGGATGGACTGGTTGGATCTCCTTGCAGTCCAAGGGATTCTCAAGAGTCTTCTCCAACACCACAGTTCAAAAGCATCAATTCTTCTGTGCTCAGCTTTCTTCACAGTCCAACTCTCACATCCATACATGACCACTGGAAAAACCATAGCCTTGACTAGATGGACTTTTGTTACCAAAGTAATATCTCTGCTTTTCAATATACTATCTAGGTTGGTCATAACTTTCCCTCCAAGGAATAAATGTCTTTTAATTTCATGGCTGCAATCACCATCTGCAGTGATTTTGGAGCCCAAAAACATAAAGTCAGCCACTGTTTCCCCATCTATTTCCCATGAAGTGATGGGACCAGATGCCATGATCTTCGTTTTCTGAATGTTGAGCTTTAAGCCAACTTTTTCACTCTCCTCTTTCATCAAGAGGCTTTTGAGTTCCTCTTCACTTTCTGCCATAAGGGTGGTGTCATCTGCATACCTGAGGTTATTGATATTTCTCCCAGCAATCTTGATTCCAGCTTGTGCTTCTTCCAGCCCAGCGTTTCTCATGATGTACTCTGCATATAAGTTAAATAAGCAGGGTGACAATATACAGCCTTGACGTACTCCTTTTCCTATTTGGAACCAGTCTGTTGTTCCATGTCCAGTTCTAACAGTTGCTTCCTGACCTGCATACAGGTTTCTCAAGAGGCAGGTCAGGTGGTCTGGTATTTCCATCTCTTTCAGAATTTTCCACAGTTTATTGTGATCCACACAGTCAGAGACTTTGGCATAGTCAATAAAGCAGAAATAGATGTTTTACTGGAACTCTCTTGCTTTTTCAGTGATCCAGCAGATTTTAGCAATTTGATCTCTGGTTCCACTGCCTTTTCTAAAACCAGCTTGAACATATATATATATATACACACACACTGTAAAGCCCTCTATAAAGTCTTGCTTCTTTCCTACTTCTATTTCTCTTCTTCCTAATATTAATTGAACATTATTTTGTGGAAAAAAAAAAAAAAACCTATGCTTGGCACCTTATATTTATCTTATTATTTAGTTTCATGAAAATCCCACCTTACTTCCATTTTACAAGTCAGGAAACCCAAACTTAGACATGCCTGGGATCATGCCAGGAGCACACAGCTAGGAAATGGCAAAGCTGGGATGGAAACCAGAGGATGCTTGATTCCAAAACTACTACTCTCCCTTATCCTCCTCCCTGCTTTTCTCTTTCCTCCTCTTTTTTCCTACTCTTCTTCTTTCCTCCCTCCCAGCCCCAAGGTAGAGATGAGGAAGGTAAAGAAAAGAGATGTTATTGGTAGTCTTTCTAACAATCATGTCCCCTGTCCTCTTTTTTTGAATTCTGACCCTGGTTTTGTTCAGGTGTAGGGCCTCTGCACCTCAGAGGAGACAGGGCCTCACCCCCGCTTAGGGTGAATCAGGATTGTTGGGATCTAAGCAAAGGGCAGTAATTTCACTTCCCTGTTAATGATTGGTCTTAAGGACAGGCATGAGACTCATTTCTGGACATTGTGACTTTAAAAGAATTATTGGAGGGTTGTCTTACTGGAAAATGAAAGATACACAAAAAAGAAATTTTGATATGCAAAGACATGAATCCTGGAACCGTGGCAGCCATTTCATTATAATGAGGAGAATTGCCTTGACACAAAACAGAAAAATGAAAGAGATTTGAGACTTTAATGATGTCAATGAGTTGATGATTTATCCATTCCTGGAGCTGCTGGTATAACGCTGGGATCCTTTTCATATTAGTTAAATCATCCTCTTATTGTTTACCCCGCAGTGATTTGCTTTTCTGTTATTTGTGACCACAGGTCTAACTCACATACCCTTTTCCCTCTTCTTTTCCTTCTTTGTGTTCTGAAGGGTTAAGAAGTATCAATCAGGACACCTGATTACATGAGCTTGACACTCTCTGCTCCTGAAACTGTGCCAGAAATGACAGAGGAAAAGTCAATGGTGAAGGGCCTCTGTTCCAGGCTTACCTGGGATCCATAGATGCCTCAAGGTCCACCTTAAGCTTGCACCACACATTACACCAAACTTCCCAACCACCTGCTTAAGGTGGTTCTGCAGAAGAGAAGAGCCAAGATTATTCCCATGCCTAAACATGAGGCCAAGAGGCTGCTGCCCATCATCTGAAGCAGAAACAATGCTAAAGGAGAAAACAGGAGAGATTTCCCCTCTCCTGCCTCCTGGGGGATCAAAGATAATGAGTATTGTTAATGGTGCAGGAGACCTAAGACATCCAAGTTCATTCCCATTATTCTACAGCTAAAGATGTGAGGCTCAGAGAGGGGAAATGATTGTCCAAGATCTTGTGGTTGGTTAATGCCAGAGGCAGGCCTACACCCCCACTCAGGTTCCTAACTGAGGGCTTCTGCATGACTGCAAGGGCCGCTATCTGTTGAGAAAGCTGGTCCAGGATGGCTGAGCACTTCCTGCATTGTCCCTGAATGTGTAAAGGAAATCTTTTTCATTTGGATAAGGTTCAAATTAAGAAGTAGGAAACGAAATGGGGGTGGGGGAAGGGAGAAGGGGAGCATGAGTGTGTGTGTGTGTGTGTGTGTGTGTGTTGCAAAGAGGAAGATGTTTGAATGTTCAGGAGAGCTACTGTCACACAACTCGCCTCTGATGTCCCTACCACTGGGCTTACTGGTCACACCAGCTGCGCTTCCCAAAGCTCATCCCTCGCCGGCCTGCCACCAACAAATTGCATTGATTTATGAAACAGACAACTCTGCAATTGCCTGAGCACATTTAATCTTTTCAAATTAAGCCAACTTCACATTCGGCATACCATATGGAATTCTTTAGGGTGTTTATAAACACAGTTACACTTAAGCCCTCGTCCACTCTGCTTAAACTGGAGCAGAAATAGACCAGGGAGCCAAAAACACACGGATTGAAGAGACAATCTACCACCAGGCCAAATCCTTCCAGGTTGGAAAGGACTTCAGACATCATCTGGACCAGAGGCTGTACCCTGGAGGTCCATGGGCTGATTTCAGCACACAGATGTGTTGAGTTTGGCTCATTTTATGTTTCTGAAAAATTTTGTGCCTACATTTAAGAATTGGAAGCTTTCACATAAAAATCCAGATCTTCCACATCTTTTGGAAAAAAGCCCTCATTCCCATATAATAATCAGCTGCCGCGACTTCCCTGGTGGCCCAGTGGTTAAGACTCTGAGCTCCCAGTGCAGGGGGCCCAGGTTCAATCCTTGGTCAGGGAACTTGATCCCACATGCCACACACACACAAAAAATTCCTTAAAACAAAAATCAACTGAAGATGAATTATAGCTTCTTTCTCTGTCTCAGGGACCCTTCCATATTGGCCATCGTGGTCACTACTCCTGATTGTCTTACAGCAAATATCTGCGTCACTTACTTTCTGTACTTGTCTAGCCCTTGAAGAAATTTGTCTGCCATCCTCCCCTAAATCAAAATATCCACTTACAGGAGAAGAAACTGAGTCTCATAATCCAGATGTGACTTGTCTAAAATTTCCAGACATTCCAGAGACAGCTTTAGATTTCCTTGGCCCATAAAGTAGAATGTGGGGAGGGTGGAGAGGGTGAGCAATGTTGCCTATATTCTGAGAGCCTGAGAGACTTGGGATTAGATGAGAGGGTGAGATATTTGACTCTTGGCCTATAACTAATTGCAAATGTCCATTAATTCATGCAGCAAACTTTTACTGCTCTCACCAACTACTTTAGGCTCTGGAGATACCAAGATACTAAATCTTGATTCTGGGCCTCAAGAGCTTTCAGTCAAGCAGAGAAAAACAGACATGTAAGCACAGGAATTCTGACAGCCCTCCTCCTAGCCTCTTAGTCAGATCTGCAGGTGGAAGGCAGTACAGGGCAGTTAAGTGTGAGACAGTAGAAAGTATGTGTTGGTCTCTGCCCCTGGCTGCTGGCACAGAGCTCCTGAAACTCTTGTAATTTCCTAAGTGATAAACGCACTAGGAACATCTTTTGTTCTAATGTTTGTTTCTGACTGCAGTTCCTGAAACAGCACTCTTGAAACCCTTGTAATCTGCTGGGTGATAAGAGCATCTTTTGTTCAAATGAGGTGACTTTTGGGTCCACTCCTGGATGAGGGCTGGTCACAAGCAACAGCAAGCCACCATTAGAAGCTTGGAATTTTCAGCCACATCTTCCATTCTCTTGATAAAGGAGAAGGGCTGAAAATGGAGTTAATGATTGATCATATGTATGTGATGAGTATTCCATAAAATTTCAGCTGTATGGGGTTCTGAGAGCATCCAGGTTGTTGAACAGGTGGAGGTGCGAGGAGAGTGGTACACCCGAGAGGTCATGGGAGCTCCACCCACCTCCCCGCACACCTTGCCCCATACATCTCTTCCATCTGGTTGTTCATCTGTTTCCTTTATCATATCCTTTTGGAATAAACTGGTAAGCCTAAATAAATGTTTCCCTGAGTTCTGTGAGCCACTCTAGCAAATTAGTCAGATCTAAGGAAGAAGAAGTCATGAGACTTCACGGGCTTCCCTGGTGGCTTCCCAGGCTTCCATGGTGGCTCAGACAGTAAAGAATCCACCTGCAATGCGGGAGACCTGGGTTCAATCCCTGGGTTGGGAAGACCCCCTAAAGGAGGGCATGGCAATCCACTCCTTTATTCTTGGCTAGAGAATGCCCATGAACAGAGGAGCCTGGCGGGCTGCAGTCCACAGGGTAAAAAAGAGTTGGAAATGATTGAGTGACTAAGCACAGCACAAGGAGGAAGAAGTCATTAGAACCTCTGAGTTGTAGCCAAACAGGACAGAGGTTGTAGGTGACATGGAGACCTACTACTTGAGGTTGGCATCTGAAGTGGGTGTCGGTCTCAGAGAGCTGAACCCTGAACCTGTGGGATCTGACATTCTCTTCAGGTAGGCAGTGTCGGAACTGAATTAAATTAGAGGATACCCAGCCAATGTCAGAGAATTGCTTGGTGCAGGAAATACCCACACACGTTTGGTGACCAGAGTGTTAGAAGTGCAGGAATCCATGTGCGTGGTAAAGAAAGTCATGCGAGAGATGGACAGGACTGGGTTGTTTTGTTTTCTGAGGGTATGGAGGGTTTGTTTTTTGTTTTTAACACATTAAGTTGACAGGCTGACTTGCCAACTTGGATTCCAATACTGGTCCTGTTCCTTCTTTTTTTTAAAAAAAAGTATTTATTTTTTAATTGAAGGATAATTGCTTAACAGAATTTTGTTGTCTTCTGTCAAACATCAACATGAATCAGTCATAGGTATACCCATGTCGCCTCCTCCCTCCTGAACCTCCTTCCCATCCCACCCTTCTAGATTGTCACAGAGCCCCTGTTTGAGTTCCCTGAGCCATACAGCTAATTCCCATTGGCTATCTATTTTACATGTAACTTGGACAAGATGGTTTCCATCTCAGTCTCGGTTTTCACACTGATATAAAGTAATTAAATGCCTATCACATGCAGTTCTTGTGCAAAACATTTGAAAACCTCCTTGCACAGCATTCAGTGATTGGTGAATTCAATAGTTCTAGAAAGCTTTTTCCTCCTCCTTTGTTACTTATTCTTCTTCCCCCCCCACTTTGATCTCTTTCAGTCTAGCTTGTTCTGGATGTTGCTTTAAATTTTTAAGATCTCCAAATATTTTCTGGCATCACAAGTCACTGGGTGATGGACAGAACTTATAATGAGAAGTGCCAGCACTTATTAAAATGAACTCACGTGAACCCACAAGGCCTTGATGCTCAGAAGCAGCACACTGTTTGTGTTACTTCTTTGAAGGGCAGAAAATTACTAAGGAGTGAATCCTTAATTATTTGGTCTCTCACTTGCAAAGGATCTTTTGATGGTCCTGCTCTGGGGTTCTCACACACACACAAAATTCTTCTGGGCCTTGAACATTCCAGACTCAAAAGTGAAATAAAGGACCAAGAACCAGAAAATCATACATTTTAATCTCAGGACAGATGCTGTTTCCCTGTTGGCCATGGGTGAATTACTTCCCCCCACCACTTTCCCATCAGCAATGCAGAAATCAATTATTTCCTTGTCTCACTTGAGGGCTGAGAGACTTAATTAAGCTTTTGGAAGATGGTTGTTAGTTAACCTAATTCTCTCTGTAAACTAACAATCCTTTGCTTTCCTAATCGTACCTCCCAAAATTTTCATAAATTAGTCCCCTTTTCCTAAAGTCAGAATCTAGGATGACTGTTATTTTCACACCTGGTCACTTCTATACTTGTGTATGGGGGCTGCGTGCTCAGTCATGCCCAACTCTTTGTTACCCCGTGGACTGTAGCCTCCCAGGTCCCTCTGTCCACAGAATTTTCCAGGCAAGAATACTGGAGTGGGTTGCCATTTCCTCCCCCAGGAGATCTTCCCCACCCAGGGATTGAACCTCTGTCCCTTGCATTTCCTGCACTGGCAAGCAGATTCTTTACCACTGTGCCACCTCGGAAGCCCATTAATTTCTATAAATGGTTTTCAATGATGTTATTATCTCTTTCCCGTAATAGGCCCAAGACAGGAAAAATCTATGGAGAGAGCATCTCAGGCATGACCAAGACCAGAGGTGCTGGTGAGAGAAGTACCCTTCTCCCGAAGGGAAACGCCCTCTGGTCCTTGTGGGCCAAACAGAGAATTGCATAGAGAGGAGATTACACTTGCTTCTTTTGCAGTAGCTGGAATCATGAGTCCTTCCTGGCATAAGGAAAAGTCTCTGAGAGTTTTGGAGGTGTGATTAGGAAAGCTGTTTCAGACACAGGTTCAACCTTGGCTCCAACACCTCCTAGTTGAGAAACGCTGAGCCTTTATTTGCGTAATTTACAACCTCTTTATCTGTAAATAACAAAAGATAAAGTCTTCTCCACAGGCTTATTGTAAGGAAGAAGTGAAGCCACGTGAATTTCCCTCTTCATATTTCCTTGTACATCTGATCAGTTTCTACAACTAGATTATAATAAACCCCTTGAGGACAAGGATTGCTCAAGTGTATGCAGCCTGTCTCAACAGAGGTTCCACAAGAGAACTAAACTCCATGGAACATTGTGTGAGTGACTATTCTCTCAATTCTCCTAAGGAAGATGTAGAACTTGTACCAGTCTAGATGCACAAGAGAGATTAATTCATTCCCTACAATGGATGCCTTAGGGCATTAGGTCTCAATTCTTTCCTACAACCTGGTTAAGAAGTGCTGATAACACTAATCTGCATAAAAGGTAAACTCCAAACCTTCAGTGGTATAATGTAATAGAAATACATGTCTAAGGGTGTTCCAAACTGGCAGGAATAAAATAATTCAGAGCTTTCAAGCTCTCCATGCTTATCTGCATTAAAGGGAAAGAGCAGGAAGCAAGAGGTTTTCTAGTCACATTCCGTTAGCTAGACCACAGGCATGGAGTACAAGGCAGGTTGGGAAATGTAGTCCAGCCGTGGAGCCAGGGAGAAGAGTGCTAGTAGGTCTCGGCCAAATATAAGGATTCTCCTCCTGTATTTGGGCTTTCTTGTAGTATCACACAATAGGTGATACTGTTCAGTAAAAGACTGTGAAATTTAAGTGTGAATGAGTGAGTCAATCATTCACATTTAATCAGTCCTCACCTGCTGGATTCCTCCCTTTACCCTACATCCTCCTTCCCTCTGAACCCTTTCTCCAGTCAGATGCCACAGTAAGACCCAGAAAAATTGATCTGCAGTGTTAAACAGTGTTTGGAAGCATCACTTGGCCTCAACTTCCAAAGCCTTGGACTTGAGTCTCAGTTGGATCAATTACCAGCTAGGTGACCTGGGACCAGTTGCAGTTTACCTATCAATACAGACAGACATTATACGCTCCTTTGTCTGTAGTGGAAACAATGGCTCATGGCCCAACTCATGGTTTTGGAGGAAACCGTAGGGCTTAATATAAGCTAGGGTACTTTGGGAAATGCCATATAAATATAAATGCTATTGATATTCATTCATCCATGTTGTTATTAACTGGAAATCCTCCAGGCATTTCTCCTAAAAGGGCACCTGTATTAGAAGAGAAAACTGATGAGACTTCTAATGGTGAAATATCAGGCACTTCCCTGAAAAGCCATGCTTCCCACTCAGTGTTCCTGAGTCCTAGTAGTGGCATAAGAATCTCCATAATTGCCATCTCAGGGGAACCAGAGTATGGGGCTATTGTTTGGATCTTTAATGACGGTGTGCTCCAGGACAAGGAGGGACGTGAAAACTTGAGACAGTTATGTCAATTTAATTCAAATCAGTGTGGGACATGGAAAGAAGAAAAGAAGAGAGGGTGGCAGGGAGCAGGCAGAGATGGGGTACCACCCCCACCGTTGTTGCATCTCTGGCAACACAAGTGAGCATCGGTTGGCTCAACTGGATTATTTCTGCCAAAGGAAAGGATTATAGAGAATCAGGGAAAAAGTCGAGGTTCACAGACTCTTTGAAATGGGGCAAAAGAAAAAAATCCTTTGTCATTTGCCTGGAAACACGTCTAGGTAGGTAAATTCTATATTAAGCTATTCATCATCTGCGGAATAAGGGTTTGAAGGCAACTGCTGTCAGAGACCTCTTCTCAGGAAGGGGAGGGATATGGTGTTACAGAAAAGATACAGATTATAGAGCAAAGTAGAGCTGGGTTCAGATTTTTGCTCTGCCGTTATTTCTAGTATGACTTTGGGAAAACCTCTCTGCCTTTCTGAAAAACAGTAATTCCTATGCCAAAGGTTTGCCATAAAGACTAGATACAACAAAATGTTGTCAGCCTGCCTACCGCATAGTAGGCTTTCAATACATGTAGGTTGTTATTATTATTAAAACAGACCAAAGCATCCACTGCCTCAGTGATGTACTGATTGACACGCTCATTTCTGGACATCCAAGAAATCACAAAGATTGAAAGGGGCTAAGTATCACTGCCTCTGGGGGAGAGGGGTCTTTCCTCACCATCCTACCCAGAGTAAATTCTCTCAGCGACTCCATAACTGGGCATGCATTTGTGTACTTGGGTTTTGTCTATCTTTTCATCCAAAAGTAAGCTCAAAGAGGGCAGAGAGCTTGTCTGTCTTGTCCATGGCGCTTCAGTGTAGGACACATTCTGGAATGCCATGCGCTCAATAATGGCTGCTGGAGGGAAAGCATGGAAGGAAGCAGGGCCGCCTGAATGATTAGTGAACATTTTAACACCGACAACCCTCGCATCCCACAGAGAGTGCTGCATCCTGAAATGCAGATACCCCTGGGAAAGGCAGCAGTTGACTGAAATGCATCCTGATGTGTAAAGGACTCCTAGGAGACCCCTGCCTGGGAAAGAGTCTCCAGAAAAGGTGGCAGGGGAGATGGGGGCAGGCAAAGAGCTTGTCTGGCTGTCACCTGGGCACCTGAATCCAGGTGTGCATGTGGGTCAGGAGGAAGCCCTCCCCAACCCAAGCTGCCCATGCAGAGCCCAATTTGCATGCATCACCCACATCCTCGGTGTACCATCCATCTTCCTTTTCATCAGTGCTTGTGGGGCAAGGGGAAAAAATACCTTTCAAGACCAGACATGAATCTTGCAAGTAAACAAGCTTTACTCTGCCCTGTTGTGTGGGTTTTAACCTTTGATAATACCCAAAGGGCAGGTGGAAATGCTGAAGTAACGCACTGTAAAGCTTCTGTGCTGGGTGGGGGAAACTCTAGCCGTGAAAAATAAACAAAGGAAAAAGCATGAAAGCTACCATGAGTCTTTTCTTCCAAAAAGAGGCATGCAGACATACGTTCTGTGTTTGGTAGGCCCCTTCTCCGTTCTCTTAATCCCCGCTTCCCGCCCATCTCTGCTCTTCCCTCTCTCCTTCCTCCTTTCCTCCATCTCCTCCTTCCCTTTCATCTCCTTCATCCCTCTTCTCTTCCTACTCTCTCTTATCTCTCTCTCTCTGTGAATGAGACTGAGTTTCATACTAGGTGGGGCAAGGGAGGCAATGACTTGACATTTATGCAACACCTGCTACGTGCCAGTCACTGTGCTGGCAACACCTACACGTGTTATTTCATTGAACCATCCTCACAGCCACAGGGCAGCCATTCTCCCCACCGTGTGACCCTCAGCAGTCAACTTGTCTGAGACCACACAGCTAATTAGATCTCTGTCGGACTTCACCAGATACACTACTTAGATATTTTGAATTTCATTCAAACTGAGGAATGTTTCTCGTAAATGTACACACTACGCTCTTTCGTCCATCATATCATTTCCTGTGGAAGTAAAAGATGTAGACAGAGAGGCAACAATGAGACCACTGATTATAACATTGCTTTGGGTGGAAAAAAATTATCCGATAGTTGGGGTTGGTCAACTAAATTATGGGATACCTGTGTATAAGAAGGCTCACAGACATTGTGATTTTTCATTTATTGCCCTAGAAACATGATGTTGCTGATTTATTATTACGAGGAAGGGACTCTTTGTGGCACCTTGGAGGCATTCCGCTGCCTCAGAATAAAGCTGAACATCTCTTCCCTGGCCACTGGCTGCTGGAAGCTCATTGAAGTGGACAATGAACAAAAACTTCATATCTTCTATAAGAAGCATATGGCCACAGAAGTTGCTGCTGATCCTCTGGGTGAAGAATGGAAGGGTTATGTGTGTCTGAATTAGCGGCAGTAACAACAAACAGGGCTTCCCCAGGAATCAGGGTGTCTTGACCCATGGCCAAGTCCACTTGCTGCTGAGTAAGGGACATTCCTATTACAGACCAAGGAGGACAGGAGAAAGAAAGACCTAATCTGTTCGGGGTTGCATTATGGATGCCAATCTGAGTGTTGACAATTTGGTCATCCTCAAAAAAGGGGATAAGGATATTCCTGGACTCACTAACACTATTATGCCTCATCACCTGGGGTCCAAAAGAGCTTCCAGAATCCGTAAACCTTTCAGTCTCTCTAAAAAAGATGGCATCCACCCAGATGTTGTAAGAAAGCCCCTAAACAAAGAAGGTAAGAAACCCAGGACCAGAGCGTCCAAGATTCAGTGTCTTGTTACTGCAGGTGTTCTGGACATATTGTGCTGAAGAAACAGCATACTGAGAAAAATAAGGAAAAGGCTGCAGAACATGCTAAACTTTTGGCCAAGAGAATAAAGAGGCAAAAGAAAAATGCCAGGAGTAAATCGCCAAGAGACGAAGGCTGTCCTCTCTAAGAGCTTTTATGTCTACGTCTCAGTTTAGTTCAATTCAGTTGCTCAGTCATGTCCGACTCTTTGCGACCCCATGAACTGCAGCACTCCAGGCCTCCCTGTCCATCACCAGCTCCCGGAGTTCATTCAGACTCATGTCCATTGAGTTGGTGATGCCATCCAGCCATCTCATCCTCTGTCGTCCCCTTCTCCTCCTGCCCCCAATCCCTCCCAGCATCAGACTCTTTTCCAATGAGTCAACTCTTCGCATGAGGTGGCCAAAGTACTGGAGTTTCAGCTTTAGCATCAGTCCTTAAGATCAGACCTCAAAAAAAAAAAAAAAAAAAGAGAGAGAGAGAAGGGTAAAGATAGGTTTCAAACAATATGTAAAATACTATCTGGGGCACTTACCTGGAGATCCAGTAGTTAAGACTCTGCCTTTCCAATGCAGATCCCTAGTTGGTGAACAAAGATCCTGCATGCTGTGCTACAGCAAAAAGAAAGAAAGAAAACAAAAAATAAGCAAAAATTTTTAAATAAAATATTATTTTGGGAAAAATATATATAAGTAAACATATGCAATAAAAATTCAAAAAGAATGTAAACAAAGTAACACTTTATCTTTGAATAGAAGGATTTTAGGTAATTTTTATCTTATTTTGCTTCTGTGTAGTCTTACATGCTTTTTTTTATGATCAGCCTACATCTCTTGAGCAATTAGTTTGTTCTAGTTTTTTCTTCTTAAGAGTAATTTTTAGAATGATTAGAAAGCTGCTTTCTAAAGCATTTTGCTGGAGGGCCCAGAATTTGGAAATGTCTCTATTCTTTTGTTGCTACTACTAAAAGGAGAAATAAAAATCCTAGCCAAATCCTGACATTTGGCCAATATAGTTTCTTTTTTTAATTACATTGTCAGCCGCTGATTAAAATGTAAGCGCCTGAAAACAGAAAACATGTCCTTTTTTCCTCTTTAATCCATGTCCCTTTGTGATGTTCAGTGACTATTCATGGTTCTTTGATTTATTCCCGTTACTTCTTTGGTTTTAGGTTGGGGTTTTTTTTTCCTATTTTATACCAGAAGCTTATTCATTTGGACTCTTTTAAAATCTAGTTTTTGAAAAATGAAAATGACGACAAGATTGAAACTTACTTTTTTTCTTTGAATAAAATTCAAGATTGTTGACTGAAGTATCCACATAAGCAAATGAGGCAGGAGGGGTATATTTAACCTACATGGGAAAACACTTCTGAACTCTTTACAGCATCCTTTGTGCCCAGTTAATTAATGGACTGATTATAAATGATTATAACTCATTGAGTCGATTTGGCAGAATTTTCTCCTGGCAGCACTGCATCTCCTATTAGTTTGTGTTACTTGTCAGTATTGAAAATGACACATCTACCTTCCTGACAAATGGCACAGATATTCACTAACTCAGAACCTGTTTAGTAACCTGAGTGGGTCTTCATATTCTAATTTTTCAGATTTTACTGCGTTATGGAACTGAGCAGATCCCTCTTTAAAATAAAACTGTGCTTTTAAAAATGGAAAAGTTTTCCTTCTTGAAAAAATACAGCTGTAGCGTCCAGGGTATATAGGGAAGTGTTCATTACACTCATGGAATTAAAAAATAAGGTAAACTGGGACTTCCTTGGTGGTCCAGTGGTTAAGATTACAATCTTCCAATGCAGGAGGCTCTGGTTTGTGGTCCAGGAACTAAGCTCCCTGGTTGAGGAACTAAAATCTCGCATCCCACATCATCTTCCCAACCCAGGGATGAAACCCACGTCTCTTGAGTCTCCTGCATTGGCAGGTGGATTTTTTACCACTAGTGCCATGAGGGAAGCCCAGATACCTTTTATTCTGGTTCCTATTGCTATGAAACCAGTCCTCCCATACTTAGTGTCTTAAAGCAACAACAATCATTGTTACCTCTCCAGATTGGGGAGGCTGGGCTGGGTGAGGTGGTTCTTGGATCTGTGTTGGCTGCAGTGGTGGCCAGGCCTGCAATCAGCCTCCTTTCTTCAGTATTGGCAGCTGATGTGACTGTCAGCTGGGACCCGTCCTGGAGGAAACGGTAACACCTCTCACTTTTCAGAAGCTGGCCTGGGAAGCTGCATCAATCATCACATTCCCTCCGTTACTCAAGAGGAGAAAGAACAGACAGCCCCTCCAATCAGAAGGATAGTCCGCCTCACATTTGGAAGGCATGGGATGGGCCAGCTTGGGAATTACCATCTGCTGCACCTTCTCAGGACAGACCAAGGGTCCACCGTCGCGTCCCTACCCTCCTGGTCACTGGCTCTGACTACAGGTGGAAGCACCAGCTGGGAATTGATCGTGTTAAAGAATAACTAATTGCATAACTTCCACAGTGCTTTTTTTCTACCAAAGCACAAATTCTAAATCTATATTGTGCCATGGATCCCTTCGGCAATGGGGTGAAATCTTTGGATTCCTCAGGGTAATGTTTCCAAAGTGCATAAAATGAAAACATAGGATGTCAAAGGAAATCAGTTATATGGAAACACAGTTACCAAAATAGTTAAATAACAATTTAGTAATAGCCAGCAGCAGGTCTAGTACTGTAGTGTCAAAGTTCTGGTGAATCTTAATGATATTTTGAGATATCTGTAACAATTATATATGTGTGATATGGAAATATCTATGAGTTCTGTTAATGACACTTTCACAAGTTCTGCTGAAACTTTTGTGGTTGGTTACCTACATTCATAATTAAAGGAAATGCTAAATCTGCATTAAAGGCTAGTGACAATAAGGATATGATCTTCTTTCTCATCCAGCTTTGCCAGTCCCTGACTCTGCCCTGCTGAAAAGCCACAGGAGAGAGGCTACAGCAGGGCAAGAGGAAGAGCTATGAGTAGAGACTTGGCTCAGGGTGGGCAGAGGGTGAGAAAGCAGGGGCTGAACTGCTCAGGGAGAGAAAGGAACAGGAATTTGGGTAGAGAAGAAAAAGTTTCTGGAAGGACAGAAAGCGAGAGAGGATGCTCAAAGGCAGAGGCCTGAGGAAAAAATTCCCCTAGTGAGGAAATTTTCTCTGGCTAGGATGACCAAGGACATGTTTACCCTTCCCCACCCCACAAATTGGAACTCCCTCCCCTGGATAGCAGTGATGCAAAATGGAATTCCATGCTGGAGTGATTGCATCTGAGGATGGAGAGGGCTGTCTGGACTAAGCCATTTTAGATCAGGGACTTGGGCATCGGGATTCTGGCAGTCACAGAAAGCAAATCCCCCAGGGATACTGAGGGTCAACTGTACTTGATCTTGCCTGCCCAGCCAGCCCCAGCCAAAGACATGAAATGACTTACTGTGGCCACATTGAGCTACCTCCTTTCCCTGCCAGGCTAGGCTTTCTTCCAACACATCCAAGCAGGTTGTTGCCAAGACATCTTCCTGGAGGTACTGGTCCGGTCCCTTCTGCGTGGGCCAAGGGAACTAATTAACTACACTGCTCTTCACTCTCTCCAATTCTCAATCAAATGAGAGAGCCAGGAATGAGGAGATGGATATCAAAACATCTGCTTTGTTGCTACTAAAATCTGGATTGCAGGGTAGGACTTAAATGTGGGATTCCTCCTTCTGCTGACTCTACTCCTGCACACCCCATTTTAAAGCTGGGTATGGGCAGGGGGAGGGTGAGTCTATAGAACAGATGTCTGGTGAAGGATGGCTGCCTGGCATTGGTCTAGGGCAGGATGGTGAAGGGTGAGGAGGGCAGAGAGAGCTGCAAACACACACGTGTGTGTGTTAGTCACTCAGCTGTGCCTGACCCTTTGTGATCCCATGGACTATAGCCCGCCAAACGCTGTCCATGGGATTCTGCAGACAAGAATACTAGAGTGGGTTGACATTCCCTTCTCCAGGGGTTCTTCCCAACCCTGGGATTGAACACAGGTCTCCTGCATTGCAGGCAGATTCTTTTCCAGCTGAGCCACTAGGGAAGCCCTGCATACCATTGGTCCATGTTTTTTGGTGGAGTGGAACTAACCCAGTGAGAAAACTAGAGGCACACACATACACACCTCTAGTTTCCTCATTGAGTTTGTTCCTCCCCATCGAAAAACATGGACCAATGACTATCACTCACGAGCCAGGTAAATCACTCCACCTCCAAGGGGAAGATTGAGGGGTGTGGCAAGAGACCAGGAGCACTCAGAGGTAACTCTAAGTGGAATCTGAGAGCTGGAGAAGTAGCCCCCTCAGTACCCACATCCCAAACTGTCCTCTCCAAGTATAAATAATAATTTTATTTTATTTTATTATCATTGTTGTTATTTTTTATTATTATAAAAAGAGTAGGTCAAGAGGACTCCCTACCTTGTGACAGGGTCTAGATGAAAAATTTTAATACATAATCTCATATAATCCTCACAACAACCTTCTATCAGAGGTGGTCAACTCATCTGAAATTGTCAACTTGGGGCTTACAAAAGTGGTAATTTTGGGTGCTTTGACCTCAGGGCTCCTCCATTTGATAGGTGACATCACTGAGACTTATTTACAGAAGTAAAGTGACTTGCCAAGCTTGCAAGTGAACCATCGGGAAATTGCATTCAAGCCTGACTCAGGAGCCCATGGCTTTAACCTCTGCAGTAAGAAAGAGGTGAGCCGTGAATGTGGAGATGCTGCTGGAGGGTTCCGAGACTCATTTCATAGTACAGCAACACCCAACTTCTCTCTCTCAGGCCTGTGCCAGAGACTGAGCACAGACAGACAAATAATGTATAGGTTGTGCCTCTGGTGATGCCTTACATAGCATAGGTGTTCAGTAATACATTTTAAAAAAATTTTTGTTTGTGCCACCTGGCATGTGAGCTCTTAGTTTCCTCACACAGGGATCAAACCCACACCCCTTGCACTGGCAGCACAGAGTTTTAACCACAGGACTGCCAGGGAAGTCCTCCATAATATATTTTTAATAGGCTAAATACTGAAGCTCACTTTCTTACACACATGTGAGAGGAAGGCCTTATCTAGCTGGGAGAAGCCTCCAGCCCTACATCATCCGGCCCTTGACTGTTTACAAAGCTCATTCACACACATCCTCAGAGCTGAGGTGCTGCTTCATTAAGCACCTGATGAAGGCTGCATCTGAAACCAATGGCTGGCCCTGCTTAAGGAGAAGATTCTCCCTGCTCAGAATAAAAGGGGCTGACGACAGAAATCAAGGTCAGAGTGGGACCAGCTTAGAGATCAGGGTGGTCAGCATGGGCCAACTTAGAGTTCAGATGCCGAGCAATCTAAGATTCTGTTTTGCATTTTTCCTGAGCAAGAATCCACCCTGGAGATCTCATCCTCATTTCAAGTCACTCCTGGGAAACAAGTCCTTCATCAGGGACAATCCAATAGGTGATTGAGCTCCACGGGGACTCGCAGCAGCAGGACCCCAGCCCCTCACTCCCGATTCCTCAGTACTAGAGTCCAGCTGGAAGACCACCCCAGCCTGGACATGCTGCCTCCTAACCACCTTTGGAGGACATCCGCTTCTGTGGCTGCTGTCACCACATGAGACCAAGTGGCAATAATCTCTTGCCCAGATTATGGATCTGTTAAAAACAAAAATCTGATTGTGTTATCCTTACTCCAGACCTTTCAAAATAGCTCCTCACTGACCCCATAATAAAGCCCAGACCGCTTCTCTTGCACCTGCCTGACTCCTCAGTTCACCTGCCTCCATCCCTCCCCTTCTCTCACACTCGGGGCTCCAGCCAACTGGACTTCTCCACAAATACCTCATTCTCAAGAGAGCCTTTCTCCAGGCTTTCGTGCACACTGTTCCTCTACCTGGAACATTTTCTTCATCTCCATTCCTCTTAGACATAATTTCCTCTGATATATTCCCTGCTTCTCCTTTGCTGCTGCTGCTAAGTCGCTTCAGTCGTGTCCAACTCTGTGTTGGACACCAGGCTCCCCGTCCCTGGGATTCTCCAGGCAAGAACACTGGAGTGGGTTGCCATTTCCTTCTCCAAAGCGTGAAAGTGAAAAGTGAAAGTGAAAAGTGAAAGTGAAAAGTGAAAGTGAAGTCGCTCAGTCATGTCCGACCCTCAGTGATCCCATGGACTGCAGCCTTCCAGGCTCCTCCATCCATGGGATTTTCCAGGCAAGAATACTGGAGTGAGGTGCCATTGCCTTCTCCGACTTCTCCTTTAGGCTCCTCTATTACCCCACGTGTCCTTCATTCTAATACTTTTCACACTCCTTTCTCTTTTCCCATTCAGTTCTTTACCAACCTCACTAGATGTGCCTGAGTCATAGTAAGGTTTCAATAAATAGTTTTAGAATGAATAGATGAGAAAATAAACAAAAAACAAAATTAAGACTGGCCTGGGGCGGCACTCACCCCGACACCACGCGCCTCCTTCCTGTTCCCTGGCTGGCCCTCCTTCTTCCAACTGTGACACCAAGGTGTTGCCCACGGCAACTCCAGCTTTTGCTGTGGCTGCCTTCCTGCTATTTCCTTCATATAATCTTCTAAATTTTTCCTTAAACAAAAGATCAAATTAAAGATCCATGTTCCAGAGAATGGAAGGGTATTCATGTAGCCTGTTATGGATGTGAGAGAATTTTAGCTCTACTCTGAGAAAGACACTCGTTTCTGAGACCAGTGGCACATGTATATCTGGGTGGATCCAGAAACCCACGGCAGCCTCAGTACCCACTAAGCCAGAGCATGTCAGGAGTAGATTCCCAAAAGCCCAGTCTGTAGCAGTGGCTATAAGTTAGAATTCACACTTCATTTTACAATTTGAATCTCACTCAGCTGCACCAGGTTTGAGTCCCATCAAAAAACATCATACAGGTGGATACGTATGTATGTATGATTGATTCACTTTGCTGTACACCCGAAACACAACATTACAAATCAATTGTATTTCAAAAGAAAATTTATCATACAGCTTCTTCATTTGCTTTTAATATTCATCTCAGACATGATGAGGGCTTCCCTGGTGGCTCAGTGGTAAAGAACCCACCTGCCAGTGCAGGAGACATGAGTTCCAATTTTTGATCTGGGAAGACCCCACGTGTCACAAGGCAACAAAGCCCATGGGCCGCAACTACTGAGCCTGTGCCCTGGTGCCCAGGAGCCGCAACCACTGAGCCAACATGCCACAACTGCTGAGGCCCTCACCCTAGAGCCCGCGTTCTGCAACAAGAGAAGCCACCGCAGTGAGAAGCCCAAGCACCACAACTAGAGGGTAACCCCCTACTTGCCACAGCTAGAGAAAGCCTGTGCAGCAACGAAGACCCAGCACAGCCAAAACTAAATTTAAAAATGATGAAAGCAAGTTTTTCCCAGACTTAAATGGACGAAGACTTCAATTTCTTGGCTGCCTCAATGACACTGAGTTGGTGAGCAGACTTTCTCAAAGACAGTTTTGCTTTAAGAACGTTGCTGTTGCTATCTCCTCAAGGACAGAGGCTAAGATCACCTGTCACCCTCCAGAGACCAGTACTGCCCACCCTACAGAGACCAGGGGACCTGAAGAAGTTGTTGTTCACACCAAAGGGTCTGGATGTTAGCATTTTCAAAGCAGAATCAATAGGCAATGGCTGAAAATATTTAGTTATGCCTTAAGGACTGCAACAGTGCTTTTAAGACCTATATTTAATATATTAACTAAATCTAGGAAATAAAAGTGCATTACATAAAAGTTCACACAAGTAGGGCTTATAAAGAATGCTTCCAACTGCCTAAAGATATCTTTGTTGAGCCAAAAGAGGGCTTCCCTGGTGGCTCAGACGGTAAAGCATCTGCCTGCAATGCGGAAGACCCAGGTTCAATCTCTGAGTCGGGAAGATCTCTGGGAGAAGGAAATGGCAACCCACTCCACTACTCGTGCCTGGAAAATCCTGTGGACTGAAAAGCCTGGTAGTCTACAGTCCATGGGGTTGCAAAGAGTTGGACATGACTGAGTGACTTCACTCACTCACTGAGCCAAAAAAGAGCATTCCAAGGTGAAGACATCACATTAAAGACCCCAGAATAATCCTGCTGATCTCATCCATTAGCCTTGATGTCATAGAATGAGAGTCAATGTCAGTGAGACTGGATACCAACCACTAAGTGTTGAGAGAATATAATAAACTTTCAGTATATGTGTGTTCATACTTGGCCTTGTTCCACAGAGCTCAGAGAAGCTTTCAGAGACACATCAAAATAGTAAGACATAAATGAGTGCTAAAATATAAGAATCAGGGAAACTGCACATTAGAACATAAGAATCACGGAAAACTACACATTAGGAAGAGATATCAACTAGTTTGAGGTTAGGAGGCAGAGAGCATAGTCGTGAAGCTCCCAAAGTTCTGTGCATTAATGTAGATGAGGTGCCAATTACGTCTGCATTTTCTAGCATCCAAAGAAGAAGGAAATTAACAAGTAGCTTTCAACACAGTACCACGAGTTGTCCTGGAACTGCACATCATAGGGGTAGACCTTGCTCAGGATTGCCTCCATTGCCCAGGAACCTTGAAGAAATTCCAGATACTAGAGAGGCAGAAAAGAATGGAGTTTTATTTTACCTTGGGTGAACTCATCTCAACATGAAGAAAACTTAGATCATGGCATCTGATCCCATCACTTCATGGCAAATAGATGGGGAAACAATAGAAACAGTGAGAGACTTTATTTTGGGGGGCTCCAAAATCACTGCAGATGGTGGCTGCAGCCATGAAATTAAAAGATGCTTGCTCCTTGGAAGAAAAGCTATGACCAACCTAGACAGCATGTAAAAAAGCAGAGACATTACTTTACCAACAAAGGTCTGTCTAGTCAAAGCTATGGTTTTTCCAGTAGTCACGTATGGATGTGAAAGTTGAAGTATAAAGAAAGCTGAGCACCAAAGAATTGATGCTTTTGAACTGTGGTGTTGGAGAAGACTCTTGAGAGTCCCTTGGACTGCAAGGAGATCCAACCAGTCAATCCTAACTGAAATCAGTCCTGAATGTTCATTGCAACGACTCATGCTGAAGCTGAAACTCCAATACTTTGGCCGCCTGATGCAAAGAACTGACTCATTGAAAAAGACCCTGATGCTGAGGAAGATTGGAGATGGGAGGAGAAGGGAAATACAGAGGATAAGATGGTTGGATGTCATCACCAACGCGATGGACATGAGTTTGAGCAAGCTCCGGGAGCTGGTGATGGACAGGGAAGCCTAGTGTGCTGCAGTCCATGGGGTCGCAAAGAGTCAGACACGACTGAGCAACTGAACTGAACTGAACTGAACTCTTCTCTTTTTGTACCCCTAAAGCATACTGTAAAGGTGACAGGCCATTCCATCCTTGCAGTTCTGTTCTGAGCCTTAGGTGGGTTCATCCATCCAACAGACATTTCCTGATGGCTCACTCCGTACCAGACTCTGTCCTGGTGTGATGGGCACTATGATGTGCTGCCAACAGCTCCTTTAGGCATGGAGAGCTCTCCTTGGATTCTGAGAATGCTATTGCACCTAGCCCTCAGCTATCAGCTCGCTTTAGGAACCACCTGAACAGAAGGGAACCACCTCACCTGCAGTGACTCACATCTAATGACTGGCCAATGTGGACTATAAAGGCCCCCTTTATAAGGTCCCCTTATCTCAGCTTGGGACAATCTGAAGGGACACCCTGGCTTCTGAACGTTCCAAAGAGTTGTCTGGAGGCTTCCTGGAGGCATCATGGCTCATCTTCTCCCTCCATCTTTCCCTTCTACAGGTTCTTCTTTCCCTTTATGATAATCCTTCCTAATAAACCACAAACACATCGTTTCCATCCCAGAGCAAACCTGAAGGACAGAAGCGGAGAAACTACACCTGGTTAGGAGGTACACCCCCTGCTTCCTCTCCAGGAAGTCACTGCAGAAGAGAGGAGGGAGGCAGGGTGCTCAGGAGCCAGAGTGGTCCAGCGTCCACTGATCTTCACCTCTCTCCCCCATTTCCCTCCTTGCTAGGTGTCCAGGGTGCTTGGCTCACACCCTATTCTCTCTCTCTCATTAGCAAAAATTAATCTTGGACTAAATTTTCCTACACTTTAAATGAGGGAAATGAACTAAAGGATTTGTAAGCTCTATAATTATGAGTCTTTGAACATTTAAAAACATACCATGTTCTTTTAAATCTCAACCACTTATTTCAGAGAGTGCCAATTTATGCAAATGCAAGCTAAAGGACATCACAATATACTATTTATTTTTTCAATACACTATATTTTAGTAAATACATTTGCGTCACCATCATTGAAGAGCATTCAATGAGCGCCCGCCAGATGCATAGTATAGCACTTGAAAAATCAGCAATTGTTGAGATGTTGACATATTTAAATTTGGCTCATATTACATGAGAGTGCATAACTCAAATTGGGAATTACATTCATGCTACATGGCTGCTGTTTCTTCTTTCTCTTCTGCTTTTTCTTCTTCTTACAAGCTGCCAGATGGTGTGGGTCAAATTATTCTAGAAGGCAGAGAGCCTGGGTTTCTGCAGATAAGCATAGCAGTCGGTGCTGATTTTTGCCTCCATTATGGCCACTCACTGGAGAAGGCAATGGCACCCCACTCCAGTACTCTTGCCTGGAAAGTTCCATGGACGGAGGAGCCTAGTAGGCTGCAGTCCATGGGGTCACACAGAGTCGGATACGACTGAGCCACTTCACTTTCAGTTTTCACTTTCAGTTTTCACTTTCATGCATTGGAGAAGGAAATGGCAACCCACTCCAGTGTTCTTGCCTGGAGAATCCCAGGGACAGGGGAGCCTGGTGGGCTGCCGTCTCTGGGGTCGCACAGAGTTGGACGCGACTGAAGCGACTTAGCAGCAGCAGCAGCAGCATGACCACTCACAGTGGTGTCATCTGCTCTCATCATCTAGCCCAGCCATCCGTGCTGTGCAGGTATGAGGGTGGTTCCAGCCACATTTTCAAGTGCACTTTGAGAATTTCTGAAATACAACTTGTGATTTATCTCTTTCACTTATTTTCTTAGAGCCTTAGATGTATACATGTTATTTTTATTTTTAAAAATGAACTGGTCTAATGGGATACAGGAAAATACAGTGACAAAAATTCCAGCTTGAAGAGTCAGACAGATGTTCTTCAAAATTTACTGAGCATTTTCTGTCTTTTTCTTCACAACAGTGTCTCCATTTCACAGAAGAAGAAACTGAAGTAACAGAGAGGAAGGGCAACTTGTCTACAGCTACCCAGCTAAAAGGAACACAAGCCAGGATTTAAACTGGGGCAGTTTGGGTTACAGAGACCATGATTTGAACTACTTCCTTCTACTGATACGGGGTCAATCGCCAACTCTGTGACTCAGTCTCCTTTCAGAAAAACCAAAAAAACAGGCATAAGAGCATGATCATCAACAAAGCTTGCGAAGTGGCAACTGGACACAACGAAGACATGTGACTCTCTGCCAGGCACATAGTGCTCCAAACGCATTTGAATTTATTACATTTTAAGGGGGTGCTGTCACAGGAAATGCATATGTTCTCTCAGTGTCTTATTATTGAATCTGACTTAGAAACCTCACTAAGCATGGGAATTATGGTGTGTGTGTGTGTCTGTGTGTCTGTGCATTTTTATGTGTGCATGTGAGCATCACACTTTCAGACGCACTACCTGTGTGCTGCCAGGCTGCATTCATTCACCTGTGATTTCAGAGCCTGGGTGTTCCAAGCTCATATCCTTCTCTAATGTACAGAATAAAGAAAAATGCTTTGGGCAGTGACTAAAGCATGGACAAGGGTTGTACTAACATTTGGCTCCATCTTTTCAGCACTGAGTTCCTACTCTTACACTTTGTTAATGAGAAGATAAAAATTGGTATAGGCTTTATGGAGAAAAAGTTGCCAATGTCCATCAAAATTTTAAATGCACATGCCACATGGCCCAGCAGTTCCACTGGAAGAGATTATATCAAATATATGATAGTCACTTCAGCACCATTTATAAAAACAGAAGATTAAAAACTATCCAGATGTCCATACATTATGATACAATGAAATACAAATGCTTCCAATAAAAGTATGAGATAGCTCTCTATGCTAACAAGGAACAGGATGCATAATTAAGTGAAAAAGCAAGATGAGGAATATCATTATCCATGTAAATATATATATATATTTATTTATATGTATGTATGTGTGAGAACTTTGCTGGTGGCTCAGCAGTAAGAGTCCCTTTGCAATGCAGAAGATGCAGGAGACCCAGGTTCTATCCATGGGTTGGGAAGATCCCCTGGAGGAGGGCGTGAAAACCCACTCCAGTATTCTTGCCTGGAGAATCCCATGCACAGAAGAGCCTGACAGGCTATGTGGGTCTGCTGCTGCTGCTGCTAAGTTGCTTCAATCATGTCTGACTCTAGGCAACCCCATAGATGGCAGCCCACCAGGCTCCTCCATCCCTGGGATTCTCCAGGCAAGAACACTGGAGTGGGTTGCCATTTCCTTCTCCAATGCATGCATGCATGCTAAGTTGCTTCAGTCATGTCCAACTCTGTGCGACCCTATGGACAGCAGCCCACCAGGCTCCTCTGTCCCTAGGATTCTCTAGGCAAGAATACTGGAGTGGGTTGCCATTACCTTCTTCCTATGTGGGTCTATAGGGTCACAAAGAGTTGGGTGTGACTGAAGCGACTGAGCACTCACACACACACATCCATAGGTATGTCTATTTATGTATATATGTATGTATGTATACACACATATCGTCTTGGTCTATTCAGACTGCTGCAACAAACATAACCATAGGCTGGGTGGCTTATGTACAACAGGAATTTATTTCTCACAGTCCTGGGGGCTGGAAATCCTAGATCAGGGTGCCAGCATGTTCGGGTTCTGATGTGGGCCCTCTTCTCCCTTGCTGACTTCTTGTACCTTTACATTGTGGAAAGAGGCTGCGAGGGCTCCCTAGGGTCTCTTTTATAAGGGCATTAATCCCATTTGTATGGGCTCCACTCTTATGACCTAATCACCTCCCAAAGACCCCACCTCCTAATACCATCACAGAGGGGGTTTTCAACATATAAATATGAGAAGGACACAAATATTTAGTGTGTATAATGTAATATATACATGTACATATATGTGTGCATACATCATATCACATGTATATGATAAATTTAATGTGTAATATGTTTGCATATGATATGCATGTGCAATGTAATCTATAATATACATATATGCAGTGGACTTCCCAGGTGGCTCAGTGGTGAAAGAATCTGTCTGCCAATGCAGGAGATACAGGTGATGTGGGTTGATCCCTGAATCAGGAAGACTACCCTGGAGAAAGAAATGGGAACTCACTCTAGTAATCTTGCCTGAAAAAATCTCATGGACAGAGGAGCCTGGCGGGCTACAGTCCAAGGGGTTGCAAAGAGATGGACATAACTGAGCACGCAGCTTGAATGTGCACAATAGGCAATATATAATATATATGAATCTATTACATTACATGCATATATATTACATTACATATGTATATTACATATATGTTTATGTATACATATTTACAGCCATCTTAATTTGTGTTCCTCTGGAGTCATACTTTAAGAGAGGAATATAAGTATATGTCATTTTCTAGGATCCCAGGAAACTCCAACAGGAAGTAGAAAGGCAAGGAATGTCTGGGTAGGCAGAGAAGGAAAGGGAGTCAGTTAAGAGCGTCATCACTAGTTCCCACTGAAGAACAGGCGTGCAGTCCTACTGGGAGGGTCCAGAAAAGGGCAGTAATTTCACCTCACAATGATCTCACCGGTGGGGTCAGGGGTCGGGCTATTTATCTGCCAATGTTCCATCTGTCTTTGATTGAGGGCTACTTCCAGGACAGTCACTCTAGCTTGCTAAAGCTGCTCCCAGGGCTAGAGAAAATAGTCCCTGAGGGAAAACTTAGGGGTCACAGAGAGCAACTTCTGGGGGGTCTAGGAGAGCAGGTGGAGAAGGAAATGGCAACCCACTCCAGTACTCTTTCCTGGAGAATCCCACGGATGGAGGAGCCTGGTAGGCTGCAGTCCATGAGGTCGCTAAGAGTTGGGCACAACTGAGCGACTTCACTTACACTTTTCACTTTCATGTATTGGAGAAGGAAATGGCAACCCGCTCCAGTGTTCTTGCCTGGAGAATCCCAGGGACAGGGGAGCCTAGTGGGCTGCCGTCTATGGGGTCACACAGAGTTGGACATGACTGAAGCGACTTAGCAGCAGCAGCAGCAGGAGAGCAGAGTGGGGACTTTAGGAGGAGGCTGACAGAGTCTGTTCAAAGACCTCAGAGGCTGTATGGAAGGGGCTGCATAAGGAAGCAGGCTGAGTGTTGGGGAAGAGCAGGGGGCACCCTTTTACCATGGACCCTACTGCACTCTCTGAGTTTTGTGATGTGCATGTATCTCCCTGCCTCAAGGGAAACAAGGTGGTATCTAGACAGTAAATCAAGTCCTTGCAGAAATGACTGTAAGGCCAACAAGCATTTCTCTAGAGCATGTGGGCGCTAGGGACATTCTGAGCCAGATAATTCTGTCCTGTGGGTTGCAGGGTGTTTAGCTGCATCCCTGGCCCTTACACACTAGGGGCCAGTAGCACTCCCTCTCCAAACTGGGCATCAGAAATGCCTCCAGACATTGCCAAGTGTCCCCTGGAGGCAAAATCACCCCTGTCCCCACAGAGAACCTTGGCTTTAGAAAACAGGCAAGGTTGGATTCTCTCAGGTGGCACACCCATTTTTCTGCATGAAGCTGTTGCTTGCAGAGGGATGTCAGACCACCCAGTCTGCCCCATAGAAGGAGTGGCGGGAGCTGCTATGGTTCTCCTTCCCACCTGTTTCTGTGTACCCCCCTCCTCACATCCCCCATCCCTCATCTCCTTCACGTGTTATCCACAGGACCATACAAGGCACGGGGGGTCAGGAGATCTTGCTGACAAAGACACCACATGAGCGTGTGCTGAATCGAATGTGGCCTCTGACTGAAGTAGAGCAGTTCACAGCTTCATGGAACCAGCCTGTGAAAGGGGTTCCCCTAGTAAGGGGCTAATCTGGTACCAAGCGGCCTGGAGCTCCCTCCTCTCCTGTCCTTCCTTTTCTCTGCTCCCCTCTCCACCCTGTCTGTCCTGAGGAGCACCCTGCCCCTCCGCAGTGACCACCTTCATTTTATTTACTTGTTTGTTACCTGTCTGCTCCTGCTAGACCTTAAGCTCCACAAAAATGGGGATCAGACCAGTCCTGTTCTCCTCTTGTCTCCAGCATCATGAACAGTGCTTGCTATAAAAAAGGTGTCAATTAATGCCTATTGATGAAGTGATAGAGTGACTGAATCTTCCAGAGTGTTGGAGAAGGAGGAAGGAAAACCTAAATGATGATAAGGGGAGAAGAGAGATGAGGCAGGAACCAGGGCAGGAGATGCTGGGGAAGGCCGTGGGTATAGCTTCCACCGCTCCAAACTGGAATGAGATGAGAGCTCTTCCCTGAAAAAGGAACTGGGATATCTTCCCACCGACTCCTCCCCACCTTCTGCCAGTGGCCTCCCGGAAGCTGGAGATGGACCACAATTTGCCGGGTTTAACATCATCAGAGGGTGATGACAGCTCTGAAATGAACTGATTTTAGCTGAGTTTGGATGGCTTTGGGCCCCATTTTCCAGGTCCGTGCACCACATGTCGGTGCTGCAAACAGGCAACTGGAACAAAAGGAGTCCTTGTTTCATCACAATAAGGCAGCTTCTCCTAGCACTGTACAGCATAATTGCCATTGTTTGAATCGTCACTGAGCAGTACTTACTCTTCCTCCCGCTGGGGGCTCAGCCTGTGTTCCTGCTCCTTCCATATTGGACTTGGTTTCAAAACATATTTTGGCCAATGGAATGCCAGTCATGACACTGCTAGAGGCCTTCCATGTTCAGGCCATTTGGCTTAGTTCTTAACTCTGGTGTCCCCCTCTGCAAGGCCACTGCCCTTTCCCCTGGGCCCTGGGATCCACACACTTGGAGTCAACCTGAACCTGACTCCCAACCTGGAGTCTGTCCGGCCAAACCCACAGCCTGAAGTAGACCCCACCACGGTCAACCCACAAACCTGGAAGCATGAGAATAAAGTGTGAAAGTCACTCAGTCGTGTCTGACTCTTTCTGACCCCATGGACTATACAGTCCATGGAATTCTCCAGGCCAGAATACTGCACTGGGTAGCCTTTCCCTTCTCTAGGGGATCTTCCCAACCCAGGGATCGAACCCAAGTCTCCTACATTGCAGGTGGATTCTTTACCAGCTGAGTCACAAGGGAAATTCAAGAATACTCGAGTGGGTAGCCTATCCCTTTTCCAGCAGATCTTCCTGACCCAGGAATCGAACCACAGTCTCCAGCATTGCAGGTGGATTCTTTACCAACTGAGCTATCAGGGAAGCCAGGAAGCATGAGGATAGAGGCTGAGTGTGGGGCAATTCATTAAGCAACATACCATGGTAACAGACGATTGATTCAATAGTTATTACCAATGCCTGCTCCAAAGATAGATCTGAGCTTTCATCATGGTTCTTTCTCGTCTAGCTCTATAGCCTTGGATAAGTTAACCTCTGAGTCTCAGTTTCCTCATTTATAAAACGGAAGCAAAAATAGCATCACTATCAACATTATTGTAAAGATTAAATGAGATAATCTGTATAGCCTGTTTGGCATCATACTTGACCCAGAACAAATACTCTACAAATCAGAGGTCACAAAACTGAAATTGTATATTCAAATAATTCAGTTAATTCTCTCTATTGGGATCTAGTCCCAACCACCAACTGGGAAATTACATTTAGACTTACAATCTAGAATTACATCTTCTTCAAATCTGACCACACTGGACCACCATTCCTACATGGCAACAACGGATAGAGCTAGGGGGCAGTATATCAATGTGTGAACAAAAGAAAATCTGCCCACCAGGGCTTAATCAAGTAAGGGTTTAGTTTTCCTCATGCAGCAAGATGTTCAGGAGTCAGAAGTCCAAGGCTGACACTGAGGCTGAGCAATGCTGTCAGGAACCTGGGCTCCTCTGTCTGACTGCTTCATCATCTTTAGCATGTGGTGTTTGGTCCTCACAGTCTCGAGATGGCTGCTGCACATCCAGCCAGAGCACATGTGTTTCAGACAAAAAAAGAGGATGGAGGACACAAAGAGGCAAAGGACAAAATCTCTTCAGGCAAAGGACTGTCCTTTCAGCTGAGAAAGGAAGACTCCCCATGGTCTTCCACTAATGTCTTAAAGGTCAGAAGTGAATTGTATCAGCCATACCTTGCTCCAAGTTTGGCTGGGAAATGGAACATTCATTACTGCTGCTATTACTAAGAAAGAAGGCAGTGGAAAATGTGTTGTATAATGCAAGTTAGAGTATTTCCATTCAGAACAGACCCTTCCCAGTCTGGTTTATCATTTACCTGCCCTCCATGGCCCCATATCTGTATTTGTGTTTGCAACTCCTTTTGTTATTCTCAGGCAAGTCACGGCATAGATTTTGGAGTATGTTCTGGCCTTTCTAAGCTCAGGACAGAACTGAATTTTCAAGGCGCCACCCTCCTCAGCTTCATTCTTCATCTTTAGCTTCTCATCAAGGGCAGGGCTAATAGACAATATGCTCAAAGAAGCAAGGGAAAGTTTTGGGCCAACCTCTTAAAAGTAGCTCTGACTGTACTGACCATATTCTTGCCATGGCCTTGGCTGAAAGTGAGAAAATATTCTTTCCCCTCTACTCCATTTGTCCTATTTTTCCTTTTGATGGACTTTGATAGTTTCATACCATTTTTCAAGGCAGGCTATTGAAGTTCCAGGAGGTGACCTCTATTTACTACAATAAAATTAGTGATTTATAGAAAGTCAGAATTCCACAATCCCCCAAACTCTCCTTTTATCCCTAACTACTATGTCAACAAAGCACCCAGCATCCAGCGTGGTTCAAAGGTCTGAATTGTGTAGCAAAATAAATCATTTTTTAAATCCCAATAGTAATGTATGGTAGGAGCATTCTTAACTTGAATTGAGTAGGGGGAGAGAGCAGATGCAGCCAACCTTGGTTGTAGTATATTACTCAAGTTGATATGGGGCCGAGGAGATTGGATATTTAATGTCAATAATACCATGAGAGGAGGGTGAAAAAAGTCTGAGTTCCACTAGAAAATAAGAAGGTAAAATTTAGGTCCCATAAGCCCTGGCCTATTTTTTCTTCCCTTCTCCTCCCACTCTGTCATTCTCCTGGTTTCTTACCATCCTCCTCCTCCTTCTCCCTTCCTTCCTGCCTGCTAATCTATTTCTATGTCCACTGTTGAAAGTCTAGCAAGTTTTTCCACTAGGACCCTAATTTAGTTCAGTGTTGACATTCTAATATATGCAGGTTGCTGGTCCCAAACTTGCTTATTCAAAGGCACTTGATGTGGTGATTCACATCTCAATGTTCCAACCTAAATCTCTGGTGTGTGCAGAGCTGGCCCAGAGCCCATGCAGAGTTTACTTTGGGCAAATTTGCACACTCAAGGTGGCGTCCACTCCAGGAGACTTGAATTCCTGCAGAGAAAAGGTCCATCTGTAAGTAGTGAAGTAAGCTGGAGGGCTCTGACTGCCCAGAGACATCAACGCACTTCAGTTCAGTAAATCTGTTTTGAGCTCCTATATATTCAGGCCTTCCCAGGTAGCTCAGATGGTAAAAAATCTGCCTGCAATGCAGGAGACCTGGGTTCAACCCCTAGGTGGGGAAGATCCCTTGGAGAAGGGAATGGCAACCCACTCCAGTATTCTTGCCTGGACAGAGGAACCTAGTGGGCTACAGTCCATGGGGTCGCAAAGAGTCAGATACGACTGAGTAACTCACACACACACATACACACACACACACACACACATCTATTATATTTAAACACAGTATGAGGTGCTGGGGATACAAAGATTCAGAAGATTTGACTCTGTTTTCAAGAAGCCCACCGCTGGGACTTCCCTGGTGGTCAAGTGGGTGAGACTGTGCTTCCAGGGCAGGGGGGCCTGGGTCCAATCCTTGGTCAGGGAACTAGATCCAGCCAGCCACAAGTAAGACCCAGTACAGCCTAAATAAATCAAATTCAAAAAAAAAAAAAAAGAAGACCACCATGTAGAAGAGGCAACCGACCCCAAAAGAAATGACTTACTCCTTTTGGAAAGTGTGAAATTCCATAGGGCAGGGCTTCTCACACTTTAACGTGCATATGGCACCCTTGGGGTTCTTGAAAAAATGTCAGTATAAATTCAGTGGATCTGGGAGGGGCCCAGGATTCTGCCTAAGAGGCTCATGCCTTCCCTGCTGTTCCTAGCAAGGTCCTAGGGTGGGGGATCAGTCGTGAAGAGGAAGACTTAGAGGGGCCCTGGTGGAGAAAGGACCCAGGGAGAAATTAGAGACTGCTTCTTCCGCCTTTTAGAAGCCTGTGGCTTCCCCTCAGGAAGTCTGAACAGCAGCAACAGAGCTTCACCAGGCTTGACCCATCCCACTCAGGTCACCTATCACTAGGGTGCCAGAAACCAAACGAACATTTTTCGACCATAGGCTGAATATTGGGGCCGTTTCAGAAGGTAAATATTTAAAAAGATGCAAGAAAGCATAGTTTAGGGTTGAGGGGGAGTAAGCGCGCTCTTGTTCTTCTTCGGACAGCCTTCATTTCTCTTTTCCGTCTTCACTGGAAAAAGGAGTCTCTCAGTGCACTGCAGATTCTGTAGCTCTCAGAGCCCCTCTCTGCATACAAGTGACTATACTTGTCAGAGTTCGTATGACATGCCACACATAGTACCTGTGCCTGCTTTAACCATCTTGAGCTGAAAACACATGGAAGTCGTATTCTGGTTTTTGCTTTTTAAAGCCTGAAGCCAGATGCTAGGATCTATTTTGTACTTCTGCATCTCTACTTAGAAAACTTTTCCTTCTCCTTTCTTATAAAAAATGGTGTTGAGAGCACCCTATGTAGAAAACCACTAGGTGGTCAGTGCGTTTTCCAGGCCGTGAGACTCCCCGTGTCTGCTTCTGTATTAGCTATCTATTAACACAGTTACTGCTGTGTGACAACCAACCACAAAACCTCCTAAGCACTATACTTGTTGTCCACGCATCTGGCAGTCAGGAAGGAGGTTCTGCTGATCTAACCCTGGGCCCATATGCATATCTGGAGGTCACCAGTTGTCCTGACTGTACAACTGGGGAGACTGGGCTCTTGTCTCTGTGTCCTATATTCCAACAGGCTGTCCCGGGCCTGTTTTCACTGCAGTTATGGAAGGTGTAAGAATGCAGGCAGAGAGATGCAAGTGACTGTTTTCAAGTCAATGACGGCATTATGTCTGCTAAAATCCCTTCTGTCAGAGGAAGTCACATGGCTGGGTCAGAATTAGATTGGAAGGGGACTCTGGCAGGGTTACATAGGGAGGGCATGGACGCAGGAAAGGGAGAAAAACTGAGGTTAGAAATGCAATCCATTAGCACAGTCTTTACAAGTAACAGAGCATCTTTCTAGTTCATAGTTAAGCTGATCCAAGCAACATCTTTGCAGACAGCAACCATCTACCCTTCTCTGCTGTGGTAAAGACAGAACAGCTGCAGAAAGTCCTGGGAAAACAAAGGCATCTGAGAGGAGAGAGAGCAACCAAGTATTTACTGACAATGCTCTATTCATAATCCAACATTTCATTCAAACTCAGAAAGATGTGTTGACACTCTGCCTGGTTTTATAAACCCCACCTTAAAGTGGCATCTCTGCAGCAGTAGAATTATCAAGTTTTCTGCCTCTTTGAGAAGCAAGGGCCTGGGCTCATGAGGTAAACAAAGGGTAATGAAACAGCAAATGGCAGGGTGTCAAGTTGTTGGAAGGTGTCTAGCAGGATGCCACGGGGACACGGTTTCATTCTGGTCTCATTTAACATCTTCATTAATGATCTGGAAGAGGGAGTAAACAGCACATTAATTATAATCACAAGTGATGCTAAATTGGGATTTGTTGCCTGCACCAGAGGAAGGGACTCTGAAAGACCAGGCAGGAGATGGATCCTGCTTAGAAAAGGCCAACAGCACCTAGGAAAATGCTACTACACACGTCAGGGGAGGGAGCAAGTCATGTGGAAGCAACGGAGTGAAAGGCAAGGAAGCTGGCAACTGCTTATGTAAAATAGTCTTTAAATATCTAAAAATACCAGTGATATCATGTCCAGAGGAATACTTTCAAGTACATAGTATTCTAATTAAAAAGAAAAAAGGAAGCTGCCTAAAGTCTTTTCTGGGACTTCCTCAGGTATTCACACATAAACCAAAAGGGGGAAAAGTTTACATTAAGAAATTAGAAAAAAAAGAAATTAGAGACAAGCAAGCTAAAGCAGGTGAGAGGAGAAAGACAATACCATTTGGATTATAAACTTGAATTTTTCCCCTTCACAGCTTCTTTCTCCCACTGGGGTATCAGCTCCTGAGGGCCGGGATTCATGTTGATTTGTTTTCTGCTGTATCTCCAGCACCTGGAATTATGCCTGTGACAGAGAAGCCACTTAATAAATATGTGTTAAATGAATGAATGAATAAGAAATGGAGTGGAACTCCTAAGCAAAGAATCAAAAGAGGTTTTCTCTCCATAAGGTGCAAACCAGTCAAAGATGGGTTTAAAAGAAAAACAAACAGGCAAAATAAACAGTGGGGATTGGAGGAAATGAATAAAATGGACATTAGCAAAGGTTCCCAGAGAACTGAGACCCTCCTGGCTTTATCATACAGTACAAATAGTAGTCACGGTAGTAGTAACCATTAGAGTGATGATAAGTATCCGGCACTGTTCTAGGTGCTCTGCATGCATTACCTTATTGAATCATCACAGAAACACCCAGAGACATGTCCTATCATTTATGTGTGAGGTATAGAAAGACTAAGTAACTTTTCCAAGGTCCCATAGTGACAGCGTACTGCTGTGTGCTGTGCTTAAGTCACTCAGTCTTGTCTGACTCTTTGTGACCTCAGGAACTGTAGCCCACCAGGATCCTCTGTCTATGGAATTCTCCAGGCAAGAATACTGGAGTGGGTAGCCATCCCTTCTCCAGGGGATCTTCCCGATCCAGCGGTCGAACCCAGGCCTCCTACATTGCAGGCAGATTTTTAACCATCTAAGCCACCAGGGAAGCCCTCCATAATGACTGTGGTCATAATTAAATTAATGCACCAGTAGCTTACGTTCTTTACTACTAGATTACATTGCCTGCTACACTGGCTTAAAAGAAAGGGGGATAGATGGAAGGGAGAGAGAAAGAGGGCTAAGGGGAGGGGAAAGAAGGAAGAAAACCAAAGGAAAAGTAAGCAGACTCAAAATGGGGCAGATGACTCTTCCCCATCTTCCCTCAGGAACCAAGTTCAGTGTGATCATGAGACTGAAGACAATGCAGCTCTACTCCCTGTGTTTCATGGCCTCTGCCCTATCAGCTAGTATTTAAAGATTCTATTTTTTGGTACAAAATACCCCTTAATTCTAGGGCTTCCCCCATGGCTCAGTGGTAAAGAATGCGCCTGCAATGCAGGAAATACAGGAGCCACAGGTCCAACCTCTTGGTTAGGAAGATCCCCTGGAGGAGAGCATGGCAACCCACTCCAATATTCTTGCCTGGAGAATCCCAAGGACAGAGAAGCCTGGTGGGCTCCCTACAGTCCATGGGGTCACAAAGAGTCAGACATGACTGAGCACAGCACAGAAAAGCACATCCCTTAATTCTAAACTGAGCACTTGCTCCATTGAAGAAACCACCTGTAGTTTTTCTTTATTTTCTTCTTTATTCTTCCATTTCTCAGCTCCCTTTTATAAAAGTAAAAAGTCTGGAAGTTTACGTTTTGCATATGTACTATTTTTCTGTACATTATTCATTTTCTGCACGTTACTACATGCCTCTGTCATTTGTACATATCAAGAGTTGAGGATGTAAAACCATATATATTATACTTTATCTGGGATTCAAGGGATTTCCAAGGTAATTATTTACAAGAACTGATTTTTGTCCTACATTTTGACCTTACAATATTGTCTTGAGCTTCTTCTCCTTTGAAATCACTCTACATTGCTTAACGTTTTTTCTCATGGTTCTAATTTTTGAATGATTGTTTTGTCTGATGTTTATTATGTAAATACTTGTAGGTCATAAATTAGTCTTCTCTAATCACCAGCATCCACAGAGGCAGCATGGTCTCAGGGGGGACAGATTGACACTAAGGCAGAGACAAACCATAATTGGAGAAAGAAACCTGGAAACAGCCAGGAAATGGTCCAGCCCCCAAGGGACACAAAGATGTTCTGGTTCCTGAATTTTGTCCTCTGCTTCTAGAAGTTTCTTCCCTAAATTTATTATGTTGTTTTTGGCTGTTCTGTTGGAGTTTCTGTCTCTTACAAACAAACAATGCCTTAATAATGCAGTGACCTTAGGGTCTGTCTAATTTTAAAAAGTCTGTGCTTTGATTCTGGGATTCTAATGCTAAGATTGATTGGAGGGGTCAATTTAGTGTTCTAAATTGTGTTCTAGAGGGACAATAGGAAATGATTACTCCCAATAATTTTTACACTATGCTCATCTATAGAGAACTAAGCATCTAAGTTTGATACCCAAGTAGTGAAAAATATTCCAGCAGAGAAGAAATCTAAAGGCTGATATAAAAGGATATAAAAAGTTGTTCTCTCCATGATGACAATAGAAAGGGGTTTCCAAAGTGTGTTTCTGTTAGAATAGGGTGACCATAGACTTTACTCTCCAAACTGGTACACTTTGGGGAATGGAAGTAGATGCCTATAGCAATTATGCAAGGACAGCAGGTGTGAACAAGGTCATCCTGTGTAAAATACGTCTCAACAAAGGGGGCTCCTTGACCCCAGAAGTTTGGAAAGTCTACATACTGTATAGTCTACATACTACATTCTTAAGAATCACATCACACTCATTCCATTAAAAGCTATGATTCTTACAGTAAAGAAACCTATTAAATGTTGTCTACACCAGAATTTCCCAACTGACTCGATTACGGGATCTTTATTTTCAATAATATCTTCTACCATCCTAGAGACTCAGTGTTCCTTAGAATATATCTCAAAATATGTTGACCTTGAACATGCCTTATTCAGTTACAGTGTAACCTGATACCTGTATGAATGACCCAAATCTGGAGGACACCAAAACAAAAATATCTTCCCACCAAGCTCCCATTTGCTTGAAATTTCTGCCATTATTTCCTCCTTTAAGGACCTTTTAAACGATAAGCACATTGTAATGAGGTTGGGCATTGTGTCATCTGGAAAGAATAACTCATTAGCTACCTAAACATTAGCAATAATTAGTTTATCTGGATAGCCACTTACCACCCATAGATTCTGAGCAAGAACAGGTCCCCCAAGAATTGTCTTCATTGGAGGAATTGGGAAAAAGGGCCTGAAATGGGGAACACTAGCCTGGCTTGTGCGGTATTTTAGTGAAAGATTTGGTATTTAAAATGTTTCCCAGTCTTTACTCCACCAAAGTCCACTTGTCTTTACTGGCTTCCCCATAGCCCTAGTTTTAAAAGATATTGCCTCCCAAATAAACTGAACTTCCTCAACCATAGCATTTGTAACTTTATGGGCATTTCCCCTCCTGCCCTTTACTCTCCTGCCTCTGAGAAAGGTCCTTCCCAACTTCACAAAGTTCTAGAAAGCATTTCTCTGTCTTCTAAAATCCCATCTCTCCGGACCTACTGACTAGTCTAGGGTGAGCCTCTGCACAGAGCTGGGCCAATCAGGGAGCTTCCCTGGGAATACTGACATTTGGATCAGCAGGAGCAAGTGTCAGTCCCTCTTGGATTACCAAAGCTGTTGGATGTGGGCCTGGGAGCTGCCAGCAGCCAGTTTCAACTATACAGAGGAAGCTGGTCTTCGACCAGGGTTTCCCAACTACTATTGACTATGGAATGAGGTTCATGACATTGTACAGGAGACAGGTATCAAGACCATTCCCACAGAAAAGAAATGCAAAAAAGCAAAATGGCTGTCTGGGGAGGCCTTACAAATAGCTGTGAAAAGAAGAGAAGCGAAAAGCAAAGGAGAAAAGGAAAGATATAAACATCTGAATGCAGAGTTCCAAAGAATAGCAAGAAGAGATAAAGAAAGCCTTCTTCAGCGATCAATGCAAAGAAATAGAGGAAAACAACAGAATGGGAAAGACTGGGGATCTCTTCAAGAAAATCAGAGATACCAAAGGAACATTTCATGCAAAGATGAGCTCGATAAAGGACAGAAATGGTATGGACCTAACAGAAGCAGAAGATATTAAGAAGAGATGGCAAGAATACACAGAAGAACTGTACAAAAAAGAGCTTCACGACCCAGATAATCATGATGGTGTGATCACGGACCTAGAGCCAGACATCCTGGAATGTGAAGTCAAGTGGGCCTTAGAAAGCATCACTACGAACAAAGCTAGTGGAGGTGATGGAATTCCAGTTGAGCTATTCCAAATCCTGAAAGATGATGTTGTGAAAGTGCTGCACTCAATATGCCAGCAAATTGGGAAAACTCAGCAGTGGCCACAGGACTGGAAAAGGTCAGTTTTCACTCCAATCCCAAAGAAAGGCAATGCCAAAGAATGCTCAAACTACCACACAATTGCACTCATCTCACACGCTAGTAAAGTAATGCTCAAAATTCTCCAAGCCAGGCTTCAGCAATATGTGAACCGTGAACTTCTGATGTTCAAGCTGGTTTTAGAAAAGGCAGAGGAACCAGAGATCAAATTGCCAACATCCTCTGGATCATGGAAAAAGCAAGAGAGTTCCAGAAAAACATCTATTTCTGCTTTATTGACTATGCCAAAGCCTTTGACTGTGTGGATCACAATAAACTGTGGAAAATTTGAAAGAGATGGGAATACCAGACCACCTGATCTGCCCCTTGAGAAATTTGTATGCAGGTCAGGAAGCAACAGTTAGAACTGGACATGGAACAACAGACTGGTTCCAAATAGGAAAAGGAGTTCGTCAAGGCTGTATATTGTCACCCTGTTTATTTAACTTCTATGCAGAGTACATCATGAGAAACGCTGGACTGGAAGAAACACAAACTGGAATCAAGATTGCCGGGAGAAATATCAATAACCTCAGATATGCAGATGACACCACCCTTATGGCAGAAAGTGAAGAGGAACTCAAAAGCCTCTTGATGAAAGTGAAAGTGGAGAGTGAAAAAGTTGGCTTAAATCTCAACATTTAGAAAACGAAGATCATGGCAGCCAGTCCCACCACTTCATGGGAAATAGATGGGGAAACAGTGTCAGACTTTATTTTTCTGGGCTCCAAAATCATTGCAGATGGTGACTGCAGCCATGAAATTAAAAGACGCTTACTCCTTGGAAGGAAAGTTATGACCAACCTAGATAGTATATTCAAAAGCAGAGACATTACTTTGCCAATAAAGGTCCATCTAGTCAAGGCTATGGTTTTCCCTGTGGTCATGTATGGATGTGAGAGTTGGACTGTGAAGAAGGCTGAGTGCTGAAGAATTGATGCTTTCGAACTGTGGTGTTGGAGAAGACTCTTGCAAGTCCCTTGGACTGCAAGGAGATCCAACCAGTCCATTCTGAAGGAGATCAGCCCTGGGTATTCTTTGGAAGGAATGATGCTAAAGCTGAAACTCCAGTAGTTTGGCCACCTCATGCGAAGAGTTGACTCATTGGAAAAGACTCTGATGCTGGGAGGGATTGGGGGCAGGAGGAGAAGGGGACAACAGAGGATGAGATGTCTGGATGGCATCACTGACTCGATGGACGTGAGTCTGAGTGAACTCCAGGAGTTGGTAATGGACAGGGAGATGGACACTCCCTGATGTGCTGCAATTCATGGGGTTGCAAGGAGTCAAACATGACTGAGCGACTGATCTGATCTGATTGACATTTTGGGTGAGATAATCTTTTATTTTTTTGGAGGAGGGGCGCTGTTCTGTGCATTGTAGAATGTTTAGCAGCGTCCTTGGCCTCTACCCACTAGACGCCAGTAGCATGTCCACCCAGATATTGCCAAGTGTCCCCTGGTGCAGGGGATTGGGGAGGGATGGGTAGGGTAAAGTCACTCTCCATCACTGGTCGAGAACCACTGACCCAGAGAAGGAATCCCATATTTAGGGGAGAGCACAGGTGAGAGCTGGGGACATGCAAGAATGTCCTGGTGACATTTAAGGCACTGGTCCCAGCTGTCCCCGAGGCTCAGCACACCCCAGTTCTTCCTGTATATTGATTTCATGAGCTAACTAATTCCACTTTTTTTTACCCTTAAGCTGGCTCAAGTTGAATTTCTCTAGATCCACACAAGGGTGTTGTGTTCATCTATAATTTCCATTTGGATTCTTGACAAACTGAAAATAGCTCACTTCCTTTCTCTCCTCCTCCTGTCCTTCCCCTCGCCCCCAGCCAGGTCTGTGATTCCACCCAAAGATCCCAAGTGTCAAGGTTCCTCTACCTCTGTCCTGATGCATGCAACTAAAACAGTGCCTTTCCTTGCTCTAGCAAGCTGCAGAACTGAGTTTGCCTTAAAAAAAAAAAAAAATGTTTTCATGGGGATGAGAGCTGTAAGGAAGGGGAAGTCTTGTTTCTTCAATAGTAGAAATCAGCAAGGCAAAAAACAGAATAGAACACTGATGTCTTAGTGCCACAGGAAGCCTTTCCCTGGAGCTGTTATAGGCCACAGGAAATTGGGCTCCGAAGACTGTGACCATGCCTGCTGGGCCTAAGGAAAGGCTGTGGCCTGTCCTGCCAGCTCAGGGCTACACAGACACTGCCTCTTTTTTTTTTTTTTTTAATGTTTTATTTATTTATTTATGGCTGTACTGGGTCTTCACTGCTACTCAAGCTTTCTCTGGTTGTGGTGAGTGGGGCCTACTCTTTAGTTGTGGCACACAGGTTTCTCATTGCAGTGACTTCTCTTGTTGCAGAGCACAGGCTCTCGGGCACACGAGCTTCAGTCGTGGTGTGTGGGTCAATAACTGCGGCTCCTGGGCTCTAGAGCACAGGCTCAGTAGTTGTGGTGTATGGGCTTTGTTGCTCTGCGGCATGTGGGATCTCCCTGGATCAGGGATCAAACCTGTGTATTCTGCATTGGCAGGGATTCTTTACCAGCGCACCATCAGGGAAGCCCCCAGACACTGCCTTTTGAGCCACCAAGCCCTGGTCTTCTTCAGGATGACCCTCACACCTTCCCTAGGACTGAGCCCACTGACAACTCCTCTCCTACCAAAGTGCACAGGCCAGTGCGAGGTAGAACTTTCATTGGCCCAGCTTCACCCCAGCTTTGGGTCCAAAAGCAGAGTCCCTGGAAAGGGGCAGGGGCTGGTACTCAGGCAGGACACACCAGGATAGCCATAAAGTTGTTAAAATATTGGAATGCTTCTGGAACTGATCAGAACCCTACTGGGCCTTCCCAGGACAGGTCTTCCACCATATCCTCTGCTTTAGCCCCTCTCTGAAGTACCTAGATAATATCTGATGCAAATTTCCTGGGTCGTTTTGGAGATGTGAACCCCCTGACCACCACCAAATGGGAAAACTACCTGATGATCCTGAGCACATAGCCTCAGGCCTCCAGGAGTCTAACGACTGATAATGTTAACCACTATAACTCCATCATGCTGTGCGTCAGGCCCACATACTTATGTCAACATTTCCATGTTGGTGGATAAATGGATGCTATTCTGAGCTAACTAGGCAAATCTTGCCTTGTCCTGTCTCTCCCTTGGAACTTGATGCTCCAGGAACTTGTTGCTGGGCCGGTGGCCCAAGACCCAGTTTCAGAACAAGCCTGCTTCTATTCTGATTGGTTGGTGCTGGTGCCTTCCTGGTTGTTACATATTGTAATATTACCACTGAAAGGGAAAACAGAATCCTGGAGGAAAGGAATATTTCCACATTCTGCTTTGGAATGATCCTGCATTGCTGCCTCTTCTTCATGAATGAGCTTATTCTGGAAGCATTTTGGATTTGCTCTTGAAGATGAAGCAGCCTTGGCTCCCGCTGAAGATGCTCACAAGCCAGCAGGGGAGAGCAGATATGTGCAGTAGGCAGAAAGCACACAGGTGATGGAAAAGGTCCGCAAGCAGGAAGGCTGCCGGGGACTCAGCTGGTGATGCCTTCATGTCCTCTGGAGGTGTGTGCAGCTTTCTGTGGTTTCCCAGGAGCTGGGATGATTGGCAGTGTGCATCCACAGCTCTCATTTGATCTTTCCTAATGTGCACAGGTTGGCAAGTCCACTGGTAGGAATTTGGCTTACCTCCTACCACGGAGGAAGCACACCCATCATCCAGGCCACGTCCAGTCTTTGCTGCCACCCACCAGCCCCCAAGCCACATGTTTGCCATGGCACTGATGCCATCAAACAGAGCTAAATTTAACTGGAAGGGGGCACCGTTTTAGCTATTTCATTGGATTACTTTTACTCTTTCTTATTCAGGCATGACAGACGAGAGAGGCTCCAGCATCCCTCCTTAATTCAACTTACTCTCAGGTCAAGGGGAAAACAATCAACCATTTAAAAATGGCTCCTGTTGAGAAGGTAAAGCAAAAGACTATGGATAAGTGTGAGCAGAGTTCATTCTGGTCAAAATATAAGACCCCAAATGACCCCTTTGATATTCTCTCCCCTTCTTTCTGAATCTATTCGTCCTTCCACAAAATCACCACATTCCTCTGCCATCCTGGCCCCATTAAAGCAGGATCCTATGCTTATGCAAGAGTCAACTATTAACTGATAAGGCTTAACAACTCCCAGTAGGTATTTGCATTTTAATAGAGAATTATTGAAGACCAAAAAGCTTTCAGAGTCCAAAAGAACAAAGCACAGAATTAGAGGTTGTGAGGTGGATATTTGGGAGAACAGAACATAGTCCAGATTATTCTCAAACTTGCCATGTTCATTTTGTCCCCTTCACAAGGGACACCTCTTGTCAAACCCCCTTCCTGTGTTCTCCCCTCCCAGTGCCACTCCCATCCCATCTCTACAAACACATTAGTTGTGGGGTACCTGAGAGAGAGAACTGTCTTATTTAGTGAAAATTTTGATAAGCCATTCTGGTTATGGAAGGCTAGCACTCAGGGTGGGGCCTGCCTGGAGACAGTAGCCAGGGCAGTGAACTGCTTGACTTGGAAAATATAAAGGGAGATGGCTGGATTTGGAGACTATCCTCTAAAATGGAGGAAATAAGAAAAAAGAGATTAAAAAAAAAAAGAATGGAGAATATGGGGGTAGATCATGTTTTTAAATGGAAGATTGTGTGTGTGTTACTCACTCAGTCATGTCCAGCTCTTTGCAACCCCGTGGACTGTGGCCCACCAGGCTCCTTTGTCCATGGAATTCTCCAGGCAAGAATTGGAGTGAGTTGCCATTCCCTTCTCCAGGGGATCTTCCCAATCCATGGATAGAATCCGAGTCCCCTGCATTGCAGGCAGATTCTTTACCATCTGAGCCACCAGAGAATCTGATATGCAAGATTGGCCAAGAACTTCATGGTACAAGAAAGGCTAATGGACATAATAGAGATGTTTAGTGTTTAAGCTGTGATGTGTAGGTAGGTATATACACTTGCCTGAGCTACACTGAGTTAACAGCAACCCTCATACACTCAAAATTTCAATAAAAGTTTGCTATGCCTGTGTCAACATGGAATTTTAGGAAAGCTCATGTACTTGAGTAAGCAATTCTGGCTGCAAATGCAGTTGAACCTAAACCCCATGGGCCTTCATTTCTCACTCTAGCCACAACAAGGATCTGGCATTTGAAACATGGCCTCCAAGATCAAGGACCTGCCTGATGTTAAGAATAGACAGCAACTGGATGATGCGGAAAAGAAACAGCACAGAGGACGTACAATGGAGATTGAGAATCAAATGGCAACAGGAGACTGAAGCCTGAGGTGACTGGGAGGCACTTAAAGCCACAGAGAATAGAGCTGTTGGTTGGGAGGAATGTTGAATTCCTCCAAAAGTAAGATAGGAAATTGAGTTGATCTTTAAAGACATGGTGAGTGCAGGCTAAGAGAACTGAATTGGGGACTTCTAGATTGCTGACACTTAGTCACTCTGAGACAGGGTGTTTATCTGCCCCTCCCCAGTGCTGTTTGGAAGAAAACTTATGACCAACCTAGACAGCACAGTAAAAAACAGAGACATTACTTTGCCAACAAAGGTCCATCTAGTCAAGGCTATGGTTTTCCAGTAGTCATGTATAGATGTGAGAGTTAAACTGTAAAGAAAGCTGAGGGCCGAAGAATTGATGCTTTTGAACTGTGGTGTTGGAGAATACTCTTGAGAGTCCCTTGGACTGCAAGGAGGTCCAACCAGTCCATTCTAAAGGAGATCAGTCCTGGGTGTTCATTGGAAGGACTGATGTTGAAGCTGAAACTCTAATATTTTGGCCACCTGATACAAAGAGCTGACTCATTTGAGAAGACCGTGATGCTGGGAAAAATTGAAGGCAGGCAGAGAAGGGGACGACAGAGGATGAGATGGTTGGATGGCATCATCGACTCAATGGACATGAGTTTGGGTGAACTCGAGGAGTTGGTGATGGACAGGGAAGCCTGGTATGGTGCAGTCCATGGGGTTGCAAAGAGTTGGACATGACTGAGTGACTGAACTGAACTGAACTGTGTGTGGACATGGAAGGAATAAATTAATTTTCCAGGAAAAATTGGAGCCAAGTCCCATCATTTCTACTCTTAGACACCGGACCACGAGAAATCACAGGCTACCAAGCTGTTGAGCTTGATGTGATCATAGCAGCAACATCTTTGAGTGGTGACGTCAGGGCTGTTTTCAGTAATAGTACCCAGGTCGTGTCATAGCACCACCCAACAGGGAACTCTGCTTTCAGGCCAGATCCCAAGTGAAAAGAGACTCTTCCCACCCAAGAAGGTTAAACTCCTGCTCACACTATTATAGGCAGTGGTTGGGAAACAGCAACTAAACCAGAGAGAGGGTGGGAAGTGCATTATTAGCATCCTCAAAGGTACATTCATGGTATAAACATTAATGCAGAAACTATGCAGATCTTCAAGGGAATCTGCTTGGCTGCAGAAACCACGGCTGACCCAGGTCAGCTTGAAAGGAATCATGGCCAACAGAGCGCTCAGAATAGAGACAGAGCCATGGGCCCAAGAATCTAGACCAAAAATTTGCGAAAAGGACAAGAGAGAGGCCAAGCCTCCCTAGACATAATACATGGAATTTTGAACATTATGGATGCAAATGCCAAGATCTTTCTGCAGATAGCTATAAGGGCATAGCAGTGGCTGTCCTAAGATCCATTTTTCATCCTTTCCCTGCTCGGCTGTACATCCCTCAAGTTGTATGTGTTAAGAGAATGAGAGATCGGCTCACCCTGGGTTCAGCCACAGAGAGACAGTCCTGGGTGACAGTAGCTGAAGGAAAGGAGAGGCAGGGACTGTACTTGCTGCCAGCTCTTGTCAGACGTGGTTCCTGTGTCCGTCAGGAACCCTAGCCTCTGGACTCCAGCAACATTGCCTTCCCTTTTGTCCCTCCAGCTCAGAAGTGGCTGTGACTTTCTGCCATTGCAAATCTCTGGGCGGTCTCAATCTCCCATTTATCTTCTCAAGTCTTCCATCACCCAGGTAACCAATCCCCCACATTAAGCTCCCTCTGTTTTCAATACCTAGAAGGTTTCCATTATCCTAGGTGGAACCTGGCTAACATAGCCATGAAATAAGAAATATCACCAGGCAGAATAGGGTGATGAGATTTTATAGGCATAACCAGGAAGTGGGGCACAGGCAGAGGACCTTCCTGCCCCCACTGGTTAAGGACCTCATCCCTGTCTAGAGACAGGGTATCAGAAGGTGATGCTTGAAGGCTGGCTATGCTTAAGCACATGTTTAGTAAAGTGTTTGAACATAGTTTTCATTCCAGTGTGTGGACTCTTATGATTCTACCCCAATCTTCTTGTAATCTTAATGAATGTGGGCTCTATGAGATCAAAATTTTTATTTGAAAAATAATTGTAAACTGAGAAAAGTGGTAAACATAAGAACAGGACAGAGAATCCCCATGACCCCTATCCCCAGGTTGACCTATCATTAGCATTTTATCCAGATGCATTATGATTTACTCCCTCCCTCTCACATATAAAACGTATGTGATTATTTTAATTATACAACCATACTATGTGATTATATATTACTTTTCTGAATATTTGAGAGTAGGTTGCCTGCACCATGCTCTATTATACCTAATTATTTCAGTATGTCTTTCCTAAGAATTGGGATATTATAAATCACTCTAATATAGTTACCAACTTCAGCAAATTTAACTTTGATAAAATGCTCTAATCTAATGTGTTTAAGTGTTTAATCTAATGTTGATAAGTGACACAATAATGTCAATAGACCTAGCACTGTTCTTTATAGCTTGTTTTCTCCAAGTCAGCCTTTCTTTGTATTTTATAACATTGAATCTTCTGAAGGCTATCGTGTTTTTTCTCACCCCCTGCCTCTCTCTCAATAAAACTTTCCTCATTTGGGAATGATTGGTCTGATTAGTTCTTCACAGTTATATCCATGTTAGGTATTCTCAACCAGAGTACATCATTAATGACATGTGTCCTTTTCAATGAGCGGCATTTGGAAGCACACACTGGTGTTTCTCGTGGGCGATACCAGTTTTTATCATCTGGTCAAGATGTTGTTTAGTTTCTACACTGAACAGTTACTGTTCTTTCCTTTGCAACTGATGACCAGTCTCTAGAGAGACACCTAAGACCATGAAGATCTCCTGTTCCCTATGAAAATTAACTCCTAGATGTATAACCTATTGATGATTCTTGCCTAAGCCAATCTTTATTATGATAGTAATAAAATGGTAGTTTCCAACTGTAGCATTTGCAGCCCACTGACCAACAGGAACTTGGCATTTTACTATAAGCAAGAGCTTTCCCTTCTCCCTTGTGTGTTTGTTTATCTACCTATCATTACAGTGGATTCATCAATTTCTATTTCTTTAATAATTTATAATTCACTATTTTCTTTCATTATTTGGTATTCACATTACCCCAGATTTTGCTGGTGGGAACCCTTTCAAGCAGGCTCTTGGGTCCTCGTGACATGCACTCATCATTTTTTTAAGCATATCCTTACCCTCTAGTATTCATTAGAAAATGTCTGAGGCTCTCTTTTACTCACCCAGGGTAGGGATTTGTGTGTGTTTTGTTCACTGGTGTCTCTAGTACCGAGAACCATACCCAGTCATAACAGGTGTTCAATAAATATACATTGCTTGTATGAATAAGGTTTTGAAAAAAACCCCTTCAGGTACTAAGATAGATATCTGTACTGGGCAAAATCGAAATGTTAAAGTTAAAATTTTGGTGACCAGAAGCTTGTGGAAATGCTTAAACCCTGTAACCTACTAATTGTATTTCTAGAAATCTATTCCTCAAAGGAATAATCTGAAATTAACATAAAATGTGATTACAGAGTGATGTAAATATAGTATTATTTGCACAAAGAAAATTTAAACACAGTGTCCAGAACTGGGGGAATGATTAGGTAAAACTATGTCACATTCACAAGCTATAATATAATGCAGTCATTAGAATTCAGATTTCTGGAGATGTATTAATAATGCTTACAATGCTTTTGTTCTGATAACAACTGGAAAAGAAGAATACAAAAACTGAAGAAAATAGTATACATGAAACATTAAAATATGCATAGAAGAAAAATCAAAATAAAATACAGAAAAAAAATTAGGAAGAAGTTGCCTGTATGTAGGATGATGTGTCTTTCTTCTTTTTACTTCTTTTTGTATTTCCAGTTTTTCTACAATGTGCCTGCATTTCCTTTATGACTCAGAAAGCTAATTTTTTGAGAAAGAAAAAAAATTTAAGGTGGCTAATGAGTAACTAGGTCATCGGTATCCCTCATGTTTGCTTTGTGCACTACATGTTACAAAATCGGCCTGGGTTCTGAAAAGCACTTCTGGACAAACAAAATAGATGAGCTCAGAACAGCTTCAAGACCTTATCAAATGAAATCTTCTGCCTGGAACACTGCACAGGCCTTCCCCTATCTGTCAATATCTTGTCCGTCCTTCAAAGTGTCTTCCTTTGATTTCCTACAAAAGCAGATCCTAAGACAAGGGCTTGGGTGCAGGTGGCTTCTTTGAAAGAGGAGGGTGGTATGGTGTGTGTTAATGAGTAGGTTACTACTGAGAGTAACCTGGGGCAAGGTCCCCAGGGGGATTATCTCAGGAACTGTGTAAGATATGCCATGGAATTATTCCACCCAGGATGGGGAAGCGAGGTTGTTGACTCCTCAGCTCCTACCCCACACTGGCTGAGGGTTGCCCCTGAGAGGGCATTAACTCTGACACTCGCTGGCTCCCCTGCAAGGAGAAGAGTGAACTTTGATGACCTTGGAGAAAGCCTCAAGCAGAGGAGCTAAGAGTCCTTTGAGGTGAGAAGCCGATCAGCTACTCCCAACAGCTGCTGGTGTGCTCAGAGGTGGTCCTGGTGTGTATTGGGGTGAGGCATCAGCAGCATCTGTTACAGTGCCCCAGCTCTGATTCATCCCCATACCAAAGAAGATTTCAAGTCTTTCTTAAAAGCATCAATCTCTTTCTTCATCAGTGCTTCCATGGCCCTTTTGTTTAAGATGCCACTACTTTCTGAGGTGGCTCTAGCAGTAAAGAACGCACCTGCCAATTCAGGAGACATAAGAGACGTGGGTTCCATCCCTAGGTCTGGAAGATCCCCTGGAGGAGGGCATGGCAACCCACTCCGGTATTCTTGCCTAAAGAATCCCATAGACGGAGAAGCCTGGTGGGCTACAGTCCATGGGGGTCACACAGAGTCAGATATGACTGAAGCAACTTAGCCTGCATGCACTTTCTGTGGGAATTAGGTACCTCTTTATGCATCAGTTTCTTCATCTGTAAAATGGGGATGATAGTAGTCCCTATGGTAGATTACAGAAGTGTCTACTGCAATTCTTCACTGCTCTGACACCCATGCTCTTTACAGAGTAACTGCAGAGCTCCTCTCATTAAGAGGTGGAGCCTCTCCTCCATTCCCTGAATCTAGGTTACCCTTGTAAATTTACTTTGGCCAAGTGCAAGTACAGCAGAACTGACTGTGGGCCAGTTTCAAGTTTCAGCCTCTAGAGGTTTGTGAGCTTCCATGTTCTTGGAATCCTGCCTTTGCCATAAGGATAAGCCAGAGCTGCCCTGGTGAAGGAGGAAAGACAGAGTAAAACGGAGGCAAAGCATCTCATCTGAGAGTTTCTCAGACCAGCCAACCCCCAGATGCACGAGAGCACTCAGCCAAAATGCCTTGGCCAACAGCCAGCTGCCCCAGAAGCAGAAGCTCCCAGCCAATGCTCAGATTTGTGAGCAAAAATAAATGTTGCTGCATGTCACTGAGGTTTTATGGTCGTTACACAGCCTTACTAAGATAGTAGATAACTGCTACTGAAATCAACTGCATTGATTTCACTAAGGATTAAAGATATATAGAAACACGTGCTGGATTTAGCACAGTGCCAGGACCATGATACCCTCTCCTTAAATGTAATTGTTATTATAATACTATTGCACTACCACAGGGTGCTATGTTTTCAAATTATGTATATATATATGTCAGTTTCTCCTACTAAACTAGAGACTCCTGGATGACAGAAAATCAGATCCAATTCATCCCTGATGACTTATTTCCCTACACTCAGGAACCCATAATTCAGCAGGGGGACAGGTGGGTACAGAAAGTGGGCTGTGGGGACCGGAGATAGCAAGCATCCAAAGTGCTGAATGCAGAGCTGAGCTCGGAGAAGATGCCCAACGACGACAGAATAATGAAAACCAAGCATCCTCCACATCAGGGCATTTCTGTGCAAGGTGAGATTTGTAAGGACTGGACCGGCCCTCACCTCCACTTCACAGAAGCACAGCCAAGGCAATGATGAGTTTATTTGGTGCTTTTATAGCCACGGCTGCTGCTTATGCTTTCAAACTCTCTCTTCCTCCAGAGACCAACCGCCACATGATGAAAAAACTAATTAGAGCAAGCATGATGCTCAGAATAAGCAGCTATTAAGGAAATTTGAGTCAAATGAATACAAGAAGACATCTATCATAAATATATCCTCAAAAAATATTTATTTGTGTGTATGTGTTTTCCCCCAACTTTTCTAGGAGAGTTTATTATTTGAGAAAAGCCCTGGTAAAAATCAGAATATTTTTACAACTGGCTTCCTGATCCCCAGAGAGGAACTCTCAGTGGTCAGCAGGTTGCAAGGAGCCAGGTCCCAGCAGGAATGTGCAGGTAGCATGCGCTGAGCCTGGACAGCGGGTTAACATAGCCTCAGACAGATTCATCTTCATTTCATGTCCTCGACAGCCTCTCAACTCAGGTCAAGTCCAAGGCAAACCAAAGGATTTTATAAGAGGCAGGGAGGGGTGGTGGAGACCCTGTGAACTAACTCAGATTCCATTCCCAGCTCCGTGACCCACCAGCAGGGAGGCCTCGACCTAGTTACTTAATTTCTCTGAGTCTCAATTCCCTCATCTGTAAAATAGGGATAACAAGAGTCACCTTGTGGGGCATTATGAAGGCCAGAGAAGACACGTCACATGCCTGGCTCTTCATGGTAGGAGTTTCGGGGTAGGGAAGCCTCATGGGTAAGCAAATAAGCTTGAGAGCCGAATGGCCTGCCTGTGTTTATTCCAGCTCTGCCACTTACGGATGGTCTTCAACCTCTCTGTGCCTCAGATTCTACAAAATCTGTAAAGCGGGGGAAATTACCACTAGTTCTTAAGGTTGTCATGAGGATTAATTGAGTTCGAATACGTAAAGTCCTTAGAATAGTATCTGGTACATGGCAAGCTCTTGGTGTTAGCTATTATTGTTCTTCAGATCGAATTATTAACAGAAATCTCTGATGACCAGAGACCTCCTAATCATCTCGCCTTAGTCCAGCTATCAGCTGCAATACATTAGCTCTTACACACAAATGGCAAGAGTGTGGATTTAAGCAAATCATAATTCAGAGAGTCACAATTCCCATTTATAAGCAGAGAAACACAATTCAATTTTATAGGCAGCTGGGCTGCTAATTAAGAAGAAGCCCTTAATTACAGCACCTGATGTAGGAGATGCGTCTTGTGCTCGCTCCTTTATTTTGCCCATCTCTGTTCCCTCCATCTATCAACCACCTATATATTTCTCTGCATTCAATTTACTTCCCTGTCTCCTCAGGGGGTAGGTCAGTTGTCTACAAACCTAAATTCTAAAACTGCTTCCTTACTCTGGAACTCACACATCCCTACTTGAAGTGAGAATGGTGCTCAGCCCCTCCAAACTGGGGCTTTGAGGATTATGCAGGCAGGCGTGAAGCAGCCACAGGAGTTTGGGGGGCTGAGAAAATGGCACACAGGACTGACCCAAGGGAGATGAAAACCTACGTTCATACAGAAATCTGTATGCGGATATTTACAGTGGCTTGATTCATAATCACCCAAACCTGGAAACAACCCAAATGTCCTGCAACTGTGAATGGATAAACAAGCCGCAGTGCATGCACACAATGCAACAGTGTTCAGCAAAAACAAAGAGCAAGCCACCGGTACAACTTCGTGGGTGCATCTCGAATGCATTCACTGAGTAAAAGGAGCCAGACTCAAAAGGCTATGTAGTATAATGTTTCATTAACATGCCTTTCTGAAAAAGACAAAACTTCAGAGGCTGTAAACCAATCTGTGATTGCCAGGGCCTGGGGGTGGGAGAGGGGAGTTGGCATCACGGGGCCCTAGGGAATTTGGAGGAGGCCTGGGGCTGTTTTACACCTTGATTGTGGTGATTACACAGAACACATGTTTGTGAGAACTCATAGACCTCTACACCAAAAAAGGTACATTTTCCTGCATGTAAATTACACCTCAGTAAACCTAACTTTAAACAGTCCACTGGGACCATGAAGCAGCAAATAAAAGGACCCTGACACTTACTAAAGTCAAACAAATAACTGCTATTTTCCCCTGCTTTATATTTTTACTTCATGTATTTCTTGACATACTTGTTGGCTGTCAAAATATGCATTTTTAAAGCTTGGGGGCAATTAATCTCATCAAATGTAATAACCCTAGGATTTTTTTAAAAAATGTCTTTTCCAAATGAAATTAGCCTTGCAGGAAGAAGCAGCTATGAATTCCACTGGGCAAAACATGTTAACAGTCACTACCCATGTCAGAGGATGTGTAGGATGGCACATGTATGTTTTTCAGACCCTGGAGAAGAGGGGACAACATGCTTTGCCCAAATGATTCATATCTGACCTCAATGCACAATGACCTCAACACAAAGGGAAGCTGGTCCTACAAAATTAGGGCACAGTTGAATATAGACACGTGCCAGATGGGTATTTCAGAAAAACAGCTTTGTCCAAGTGGAAGAATGACAATATGGATAACAATCCAAGAATTCACATTCCGAATCCCCTCAAAATGCCCAGGGTTTAGCATTGCAGAACAAGACCTAGTTTTCACAGTTCATCACAGAAGTACAAACGAATGTGGATTGTTGTGAGCTTTTCCCACCAGTATAAAGATTTTCATCAGCTTAAAACATACTTCACTGATGAGTCACTAGTGCCAGCTTTTCATACAACAAGAGAGCTCCAAAAACTATCACTGGATAAAGGAGTAACCCGAGTCTGAAAGGGGTGGGGACCAGCAGAGAGATAAGAGCCAGTGAGTATCTAGTGTTTACCTAGACTGGCATGACCCAGTCTTGTCCCATCTTGGAGGAAGATGTTATCACCATTTTACTGACAGGACTTAGAGAATGTGAAGCCACTTGATCTTAACAATTTTATATTTTTAAATGTAAATGTTTTGTGACTCCATAGCGAGTGGAAATAGTGATTTCTGAATTAAATTCAGACAGAAGTAAGAAAATAAAATCATTTAATAAATGAGCAATCATGTGCTGGTAAGTATTTAACAACAGTTCTGGTATAGGGAGGGGTGGTTTATAGTCACTCTATCATGGCCAAGTTGAAACTATCCATGTGAAATCAACCAGCTGGCAAATTTCCTGACAATTCAACAATTTACTATTCTGAGAGTTACTGGTGGGGAACTCTGGGGTGAAAAATATCAGTTCAGAGAAAGCCTTAAGAAAACCCTGAATGAACTGGAACATGAAGATGGTAATAGAAGGGTAACTGGAATAGGAAAGAAACAGTGGATATGGAAGAAATAATAAAGGTAAGACAGAATTCAGGGCATACATATAAAAGATCTGCTGATGAAGATGGAAGTCCTTCTGGGTGTTCAAAGAAACCAGAGAAGCCCCAGATCTGTCCATGGCCCTCTGCCTGTGGCCCCCAAGGTTAAGCTAGTCAGGGATCAAGGAACTCAACAGAAGCCTTTGTCTAAGGAAAGGCTGGAAAATGGTGATCCCTGGTCAGGGTTTAAAAAAGGGATCTGTGGAACAGAAAAAGGACTGAGTTGTTGACAAGAGGAAATGCTGATTTCCAGTGACCACACTGTCAAGCTTGCTCAGATGTCTGAGCATAAAATAGCAACTATCTGGTCATGAGTTCCTCTGATGGCCACTATCAGGGATATCACACACTATTAACTCCAGCATCTCTTGCTGCTCGTAGATCTTACTTCAGAGTATGTGATGCCAACAGTTCCTCCTATCAAGTAGTGTCTGACTCTGCTGCTTTGATTCTGACCTTATTCCCCATCCTTCCACTTGCAGCCTCACCATGCCTTTCAGGCTTGATGGGCACAAAGTCTTTTCCCCTACACACTGGGCTTCCTGTTGGAGTCTCCCAAGGCCACACTCATGACAGTTTTAAAACAAGGTTACAAAATCTTTGAAACTCCTTCCTTCCAGAGGCAGGACCTATGTTTCCTGCCTCTTGAATCTGGGTAGGCTTGTGCTTAACTGTTCAGTTGTGTCCGATTCTTTTTGACCCCATGTACTATAGCCCACCAGGCTCTTCTATACATGGGATTTCCCAGGCAAGAATACTGGAGTGGATTGCCATTTCCTTCTCCAGTAGGTAGGCTTGAACCAAGAGAATAGGGTGGAAGTGCCACCATATAGCTGCGGGCTGTCAAGTAAGAAGACCAGTAATCCTGAGGCCACCTTGAGTAGGAAAAGGAGTACGTCAAGGCTGTATATTGTCATCCTGCTTATTTAACTTCTATGCAGAGTGCATCATGAGAAACGCTGGGCTGGAGGAAGCACAAGCTGGAATGAAGATTGCCGGGAGAAAGAGCAATAACCTCAGATATGCAGATGACACCACCCTTATGGCAGAAAGTGAAAAAGAACTAAAGAGCCTCTTGATGAAAGTGAAAGAAGAGAGTGAAAAAGTTGGCTTAAAGCTCAACATTCAGAAAACTAAGATTGTGGCATCCAGTCCTGTCACTTCATGGCAAATAGATGGGGAAACAGTGGAAACACAGTGGCTGACTTTATATTTTTGGGCTCCAAAATCACTGCAGATGGTGATTGCAGCCATGAAATTAAAAGACGCTTACTCCTTGGAAGGAAAGTTATGACTAATCTAGATAGCATATTGAAAAGCAGAGACATTACTTTGTCAACAAAGGTCCATCTAGTCAAGGCTATGGTTTTTCTAGTGGTCATGTATGGATGTGGGAGTTGGACTATAAAGAAAGATGAGTACCAAAGAATTGATGCTTTTGAAGTGTGGTGTTGGAGAAGGCTCTTGTGAGTCTGTTGGACTGCAAGGAGATCCAACCAGTCCATCCTAAAGGAGATCAGTCCTGAGTGTTCATTGGCAGCAGTGATGTTGAAGCTGAAACTCCAATACTTTGGCCACCTGATGGGAAGAGCTGACTCATTTGAAAAGATCCTGATGCTGGGAAAGATTGAAGGCAGGAGAAGACGGGGACGACTGAGGATGAGATGGTTGGATGGCATCACTGACTTGAGGGACATGGATTTTGGTGGACTCTGGGAGTTGGTGATGGACTGGGAGGCCTGGCGTGCTGTGGTTCATGGGGTTGCAAAGAGTTGGACACGATTGAGAGACTGAACTGAACTGAACCTTGATAGAAAAACCACACATAGGCACTTCAATGGATAGTCATAGCTGAGTTGAGCCTTTCATTGGACTCATCAAGCCACCAGACAAGTGAACAAAGCCAACTGGTACCCTCCTGGCCAGCCCAGCTCCAGCCAAATATTGTCAAGGGATCTTACATGATGCCACATGGACCACTGTTGCTGACTTCAGCCTAAATTCTTCATGCACAAAATCGTGAGATAATTAGATGATTAATGATTAAAGTTTGTTAGAGCAATGTACAACTAGAACACCCTACTTACTCCCAGGCTTTTTATGCCTCCCTCTTTGGAGAGCTTTTGGGTCGACAGTGCATCTAGTCCTAAAAGCTGAACAGTTGAGAAAGTTCTTTGAATAGCATCATGAAATATTGGTTTATTTAATTCCATTATATGAACCAAAAAAACAGTTTAACCATCCTAGATATGACATGAGTACCTGTGTGCAATAAAAAACACAGACTTCAGCACGTATTTCCTTGAAAATCACCTCTGGACCTAATGATATCAGATATTTCTAAAATGCCCTATTAATATTGGTTTGCTACTTGGTTATTTGCTTGTTTGTGAACCGTTCCCTATCAGAGAAATAGAAGCAGATTCTAAAGAGTCAGGAACAATCTAAATGAGGAAATTCTACCCATTTATGTCACTTTTTATTCTTGCACTGGAGAAAAACATTCTCCAAATTGAGGAACAAAACATTTCTATCACAAGTCACAAAATAAAGAAGGATAGATTGAGAATCACCCCTTTCAAACCTGTCAGTGCAACTAAATAACTGATACATGAACACATACTATTAGTTATCTGACTGGTTTATAGTTTGCATTTCCCCATTCATTCCACGGCATTTATTGAGCACATAATACATACCAAGTACCATACTGGACACTAGGAACACAGATAAGAAGGAGAAAAATAGCAGAACTAAGGGGTTCATAGTTTTGTGAAGGACACAAACACATAACAACAACCTTAATTTTGTGTTGATAGATGCAAATGTGTGTTAAGTTTTTCTATTTCTGGAATTGAAATGTGCCTTTATAATCAGTGCCAATCCTTGTTCTCCTACCAGCCACCAGGTAGAAGAGTGAGTTGCCCCTTCCTGGGATAATACAAGCGAGAAGGCCTGAACACAGGAGCATTTAGTGCAGCACGGTGAGTATATTACTTTTTTTCTCACCGTTATTTGTATTGGTGATAAAATTTTAACTGAACTTCAAATTCCCAACTGTTGCTTAAGTGTCTTCCAAAAAATTATGTTATGATGAAGTAGTAAAATAAACAAACAAAACAACAAAAAAAATTTCTCTCTTCAGTAAGCAAAGCAATTAAGGACTGTAGAAACAGCCAAGTCTCTCAGGAATAGCCGATAGAACTTTCGAACCTGGGAGAGATAGGTGTAACCAGTTCACACAGCACTCAGGCTTTAGAAGTCTCTGTTCAAAGCTTCTTCTCACTTAAAAAGAAATCATTTAACTTCCAGCAATATATTATTTAATTAATGGCAACCAAGACTCTGAGTTTAACCAACTAAGAAACAACGACAAAACTTTGATAATCTTTAATATACTTTCATACTTAATGGTCTTACCTAAGGATGCTAAAGAGGTCACTATCACCAGCACAGATTACAAAATGATCATGATACACCCACGATGCCATGCAAACTGTATGTGATGAGATGTGATTCAGATTCTCTCATTATGTTGAAGACGTACACTCAGATTCTGTAACACTAAACAAAAAAAGTAAAATGTAATTATCTGGATAAATTTGTTTAAAAAATGTAGATTGATGTAGAGTAATAGCCTTTTTAAAAATGTATTACTAAGTAAATATAGCATCTTAAAATCAACAGTGTCTTAAAATCAAGATGACATTATACCATCAAGTGTACTTACGGAGGGCATGATTTAAGAATATTTGAATATATTGTAATTACAATATATTGTCAAATGTGCTATGTCGTCTTAAAGTATTTTGTCTGATTGTCCTCATTAGTATAATTAAATTTAACAGAAAATGTTAACTTGTTGATTAAGAAGATAAGGTCACAGGTGAAAGGGTAAAGGACTATGGGACATGACAAAGGGAGTGAGACATTTTCTGTGAAACAGGAGAGGGAGGAAAGTAATTGGCTTTCTGAAGTGGTGACTTCTTTAAAGTTTGTCTTTAAAAATAGGTACATTTTTGTCATAGGAGTAATGAAGGTTAAAATTAGAGGAAAATTACATGAGTGAATAAAAACACTTGACTTATTCAGGAAATTCTGAGTAGTTCAATGGCTAGAGTTTGGTGTAATGAGGATGGAGATAGAAGAAGTACACTGGTTGGAGTGACTGGGCCTGTGAAGAGTCTGGTGTTTTACTTTATACATGAGGGGATCACAAAAGGCTTTAAACAGGGAAGTCTCATAAGAAAATGTGTGTATTTTTAAAAACTGAAATAGATGTATAGAAAATGAATTGGAAGAGAATGAGGCTGGAGGCAGGGAGGCCAATTGGAGGCTGTGACAATATCCCCAGGGAGAGATGACGAGGGCCTCAACTAGGTAGGTGGCTGTATGGACGGCTGACGAAAGTGACTCCCTTGGGTTCCTGTTGTCATTCCATTTCCTCACCATAACCCTGAATTCTGTGTGTAGGGCCAGAGCAGACAAGAAGGGGAAATATTACCATTTGAGATAAAGAAGATAGAGAAGAAAAAGTATATGAATCCAGAGATTTATTCTTTGGAGAGAAAATTCCCTTTTTTGATTCATTTTGATTTCTTCTACAGGCAAAAGAAAGTTACCAGAAGTTGATAAGAATTTATTATAGCTACTGAAGTCATTTCCTCAAGGATGGTATAGATGGGAAAGTGCCTTTTTTATTACACAATTGTGTTAAGTTGCAAAAGTCCAGTCATATTTCTGCTATATTTTGGAATGGTAAAATAATTACTGAAGTTGTAAAAAAAAAAACAAAACTAAATTAATTTACTTTTGAAACATTACTATAAAAGTATTAAAAATATTTTAGTTAAGAAAACAGTTACCTATAATCTAAACTCTCTCATAAAATTTTCATAATTTTACACAATTAGCACAGTGCAGCATATATGTGAACATTCTTTTTATCCCCTTCTGAATAATTTCCTCAGAATGACATTTCACAGGTGGGATGGTTGGGTTAAATGTAACCTTTTTATGGCTCATGTGCTTGGAGTAGGGTGAGGAAGTGAGTCACTCTCCCTAGGTGCAAAATATAAGGTGACACCAAAAACTCAGTAATCAAGAGAAATAGTATTAAAATGCAATATTTAAAAAGATCAGTAATGCAAAAAATCAAGGCAAGGAGAACACTGGTGCCCACAATTTATTCCAGAAAATATAAAAGAGTGCACACTTCCCAACTCATCCCATGAATGTAGTATTATCCTGAAACCAAAACCAACCACAGTACAAAAAAAAAAAAAAAAAAAAAGAAAGAAAGAAAAGAAAACTGCAAAGATCTCTCATGAATATTGATGCAAATTTTTAAAATAAATATTAGCAAATAAAACCCAGATTTATGTAAGAAGGATTGCACATGATGAACAAGTGGAGCTATTAAGTGGCTAAAAGAGAAAAGTGATGCTGAAAAAACTTTCAACATAATTGAAAACCCATTCATGATAAAAACTCTCCTGAAATTGAGTATATAGGAGAACTTCCTCCATTGGATAAAGAATATCTACAAAAATCTTCAGCTAACATCACACTTAGTAATGAAAGACTAAATGTTTTCCCCCAAAAGATGAAGAAGAAGATAACACTATTTGACATAGCACTGGATATTTTAGACTCTGTAACAGGGGGGAAAGGAACAGTTGGACAGGAAGAAGTAAAACTGCTAATATTTGCAAATCCTGTGATCAGATCAGATCAGATCAGTCACTCAGTCGTGTCCGACTCTTTGCGACCCCATGCATCGCAGCACACCAGGCCTCCCTGTCCATCACCAACTCCCGGAGTTCACTCAGACTCATGTCCATCGAGTCAGTGATGCCATCCAGCCATCTCATCCTCTGTTGTCCCCTTCTCCTCCTGCCCTCAATCCCTCCCAGCATCAGAGTCTTTTCCAATGAGTCAACTCTTCGCATGAGGTGGCCAAAGTACTGGAGTTTCAGCTTTAGCATCAGTCCTTCCAAAGAAATCTCAGGGCTGATCTCCTTCAGAATGGACTGGTTGGATCTCCTTGCAGTCCAAGGGACTCTCAAGAGTCTTCTCCAGAACCGCAGTTCAAAAGCATCAATTCTTCGGTGCTCAGCCTTCTTCACAGTCCAACTCTCACATCCATACATGACCACAGGGAAAACCATAGCCTTGACTAGACGAACCTTTGTTGGCAAAGTAACGTCTCTGCTTTTGAATATGCTATCTAGGTTGGTCATAACTTTCCTTCCAAGGAGTAAGCGTCTTTTAATTTCATGGCTGCAGTCACCATCTGCAGTGATTTTGGAGCCCAGAAAAATAAAGTCTGACACTGTTTCCACTGTTTCCCCATCTATTTCCCATGAAGTGGTGGGACCGGATGCCATGATCTTCGTTTTCTGAATGTTGAGCTTTAAGCCAACTTTTTCACTCTCCACTTTCACTTTCATCAAGAGGCTTTTGAGTTCCTCTTCACTTTCTGCCATAAGGGTGGTGTCATCTGCATATCTGAGGTTATTGAGATTTCTCCCGGCAATCTTGATTCCAGTTTGTGTTTCTTCCAGTCCAGCGTTTCTCATGATGTACTCTGCATGTAAGTTAAATAAGTAGGGTGACAATATACAGCCTTGACATACTCCTTTTCCTATTTGGAACCAGTCTGTTGTTCCATGTCCAGTTCTAACTGTTGCTTCCTGACCTGCATACAGATTTCTCAAGAGGCAGATCAGGTGGTCTGGTATTCCCATCTCTTTCAGAATTTTCCACAGTTTATTGTGATCCGCACAGTCAAAGGCTTTGGCATAGTCAATAAAGCAGAAATAGATGTTTTCTGGAACTCTCTTGCTTTTTCCATGATCCAGCGGATGTTGGCAATTTGATCTCTGGTTCCTCTGCCTTTTCTAAAACCAGCTTGAACATCAGGAAGTTCACGGTTCTCGTATTGCTGAAGCCAGGCTTGGAGAATTTTGAGCATTACTTTACTAGCGTGTGAGATGAGTGCAACTGTGCAATAGTTTGAGCATTCATCCTGTGATGATCTACAAAAAAAAAAAAAATCACAAGAATTCGACAAAAACTCCTAGAATTAATAAGCAATGTTAGCAAAGTTGAAGGATACAAGATCAGCATACCAAAATGAATTACATGCTAGTAGTGGAGAAGGCAATGGCACCCCACTCCACTACTCTTGCCTGGAAAATCCCATGGACGGAGGAGCCTGGTAGGCTGCAGTCCATGGGGTCTCGAAGAGTCGGACGCGACTGAGCGACTCCACTTTCACTTTTCACTTTGATGCATTGGAGGAGGAAATGGCAACCCACTCCAGTGTTCTTGCCTGGAGAATCCCAGGGACGGGGGAACCTGGTGACTTGCCATCTATGGGGTCACACAGAGTTGGACACGACTGAAGCAACTTAGCAGCAGCAGCAGCAGCAGAGATACTAGTAATTGTGTATAGTCTAGCAACAAACATGTGGAAACCAAAATTTAAAATACAACAATTGCGCCCCAAAAGTGAAACACTTAGGTGTGATGTAGCAAAACATGTACAAGACCTGTCTACTGATAACTACAAAATTCTGATGAAAGAAATCAAAGACAAGTTAAGTAAACAGAGTCTCCATATACATCGATTGGAAGACTCAGTGTACCAAAGATATCAGTTCTCTCTAAACTGATATACAGCTTTTATGCAATTCCTAACAATCTTTCTTGTAGATACACAAGATAATTCTAAAATTTATATATAAAGGTAAAGAAAGTTAAATAGCTAAAACCATCTGAAAAAGAATAAAATGGGAGAAATCACTCTATCCGATTTCAAGACTTATTATAGAGCTACAGTAATCAAGGTTGTGTGGTTTTGGCAGAGGGACAGATATATAGATCAGTGAAAGACTGAATATAGAGAACCCAAAAATAGCCCCACATAAGTACAGGCGAGTAATTTTTTACAGAGGTGAAATGCAATCCAGTAGCAGAAAGATAGTCTTTTTAATCAATTATGCTGGAACAATTAGCTATCCATAATCAAAAAAAACAAAACCCTCAAAGATAAATATGAAACTTGACCCGAACCTCACACCTCATAAAAAAAATTAACTCAAAATGGATCATAGAGTTAACTGTAAAACGTAAAGCTATAAAATTTTTAAAAGATAATACAGGAGAAAGTCTTTAGGACCTTGGACTTAATGAAGATTTCTTAGACATAACACCCAAAGCACAACCCATAAAAGAAAAATATGGATAAATTGAACTTCATCAAAATTAAAACTTCGCTCTGTGAAAGACCCTATTAAGAGGATGAAAAGGCAAGCTCTAGACTGGGAGAAAATATTTGCAAATCATGTATTTGATAAAGGTCTCATTTGTAGACTATCCAAAGACCACTTAAAAGTCAACATTATGAAAATAAGCAATCCAATTAGAAAGCAGGCAAAAGGCGTGAAGAGACATTTTACCAAAAAGGATATACAAGTGGCAAATAAGCACATGAGCAGATGTTCAACATCATTAGCCATTAGGAAAATGCAAATTAATGGTACAATGAGATGTCACTACACACCTGTCAGACAGTTAAAATAAAAAATTGTGACAATACTGCATTAGTTTACTAAAACTGCCATAAAAAATACCATAGACTGGATGGTTGAAGACAGCAGCAATTTATTTCTCACAATTCTGGAGGCTAGAAGTTTAAGAGCAAAGTGTCAGCAGGGTTGATTTCATTCTGAAGCCTCTTTCGTTGACTTATAGATGGCTGAATTCTCCCTGTGTTTTCACATGGTCTTTTCTCTGTGTATGGTTAGTCCTAATCTCTTCTCATAAGGACACCAGTCATATTGGATTACAGTCCACACCAATGACCTCATTTAACCTCTTTAAAGACACTATCTTCAAATATAATCACATTCTGATGTACTGGGGGTTAGAGCCTCAACGTATAAGAAAGACATAATTCAGCCCATGCCGCTAAGTCGTGTCCGACTCTGTGTGACCCCGTAGACGGCAGCCCACCAGGCTCCCCCATCCCTGGGATTCTCTAGGCAAGAACACTGGAGTGGGTTGCCATTTCCTTCTCCAATGCATGAAAGTGAAAAGTCAAAGTGAAGTCGCTCAGTTGTGTCCGACTCTTAGCAACCCCATGGACTGCAGCCTACCAGGCTCCTCCGTCCATGGGATTTTCCAGGCAAGAGTACTGGAATGGGGTGCCATCGCCTTCTCTGAATTCAGCCCATAACATACACCAAATGCTAGGGAGGATGCAGAGAAACTGGATCACTTGCTGGTGGAGATATAAAATGGTACAGTACAACTGTCTGTACCAAAGAAACAGTTTGTCAGTTTCTTAGACAACTAACATACACTTCCAATATAACACAGCAGTAAATGAAAACATCTGCACAAAAGCCAATACATGATTTTTCATAGCAGTTGTAACAGCCCCAAACTGCAAACAACTGCAACTTCCCGCAACAGGTGACTGTTTGAACAATGGCATGGTAACATCCATACTATGGAATACTACTCCACAAAGAAAACAAATTACTGATGCATGTGATAATTCAGATGAATTTTAAAAGGTCATTATGCTGAATTAAAAAACCTAATCTCAAAAGGTCACATATTGTATAATTCTGTTTATATACTATTCTTAAAATAACAAAGTTACAGATAGGGGAATCCGATTAGTTTTGGCTAAAAATTAAGGATAGGGGAGGAGAGGGGATGAGCCTGACTGTAAAGGACAGCAGGAGAGAGATCTTTCAAGGGATGGAATCATTTTGTATCTCAGTTGTAGTGGTGGTTACATCTGCCTACACTGGCTACAAAATGACACAGAAAAACATGCATTCATTGTACCAAATTCAAATTCTTGGTTTCAACAGACTGGTTCCAAATAGGAAAAGGAGGACGTCAAGGCTGTATATTGTCACCCTACTTATTTAACTTCTATGCAGAATACATCATGAGAAACGCTGGGCTGCAAGAAGCACAAGCTGGAATCAAGATTGCCGGGGGAAAGATCAATAACCTCAGATATGCAGATGACACCACCCTTATGGCAGAAAGTGAAAAGGAACTGAAGAGCCTCTTGATGAAAGTGAAAGAGGAGAGTGAAAAAGTTGGTGTAAAGCTCAACATTCAGAAAACTAAGATCATGGCATCTGGTCCCATCACTTCATGGGAAATAGATGGGGAAACAGTGGAAACAGTGTCAGACTTTATATTTTGGGACTCCAAAATCACTGCAGATGGTGACTGCAGCCATGAAATTAAAAGACGCTTACTCCTTGGAAGGAAAGTTATGACCAACCTAGATAGCATATTGAAAAGCAGAGACATTACTTTGCCAACAAAGGTCCATCTAGTCAAGGCTATTGTTTTTCCAGTGGTCATGTATGGATGTGAGAGTTGGACTGTGAAGAAAGCTGAGCACTGAAGAATTGATGCTTTTGAACTGTGGTGTTGGAGAAGACTCTTGCAAGTCCCTTGGACTGCCAGGAGATCCAACTAGTCCATTCTAGATGAGATCAGTCCAGGGTGTTCATTGGAAGGACTGATGCTAAAGCTGAAATTCCAGTACTTTGGCCACCTCATGGGAAGAGTTGACTCATTGGAAAAGACTCTGATACTGGGAGGGATTGGGGGCAGGAGGAGAAGGGGACAACAGAGGATGAGATGGCTGGATGGCATCACTGACTCGATGGACATGAGTCTGAGTGAACTCCGGGAGTTGGTGATGGCCAGGGAGGCCTGGCGTGCTGCGATGCATGGGGTCGCAAAGAGTCAGACACGACTGAGCGACTGAACTGACTGACTGAAGGTAATGTAAGATACAAGCGTTGTGGGAAACTAAGTAAAGAACACGCAGATTCTATCTCTGAAATTTCCTGTGACTGCATAATTATTTCAAAGTAAAAAGTTTTTCTTTAAAAAATCAATAATAAATAACAATAACATTTTTAAAAAAGACAGAATGCAAGAGGACCACGATTGGGGGCGGTAAGTGAGGTGAATCATGCAATTGCAGGACTTCATTTAATTTTTTGATATTTCGCTCATAATAGACTTTTTTACATTAACTTTGATTTTTTTTAATAGTGCATTAATTAGAGGATGTGGAGAAAAAACCCTTCTACTCAGTTGGTGGGAATATAAATTAGTCCAACCACTATGGAAAACAGTATGGAGGTTCCTTAAAACACTTAAAACTAGTGTTACCATAGGATCCAGCCATCCAACTCCTGGGCATATAACTAGAAAAGACAAAAACTGTAATTCAAAAGGTTCATACAGCTCAATGTTCATAGCAGCACTCATTACAACAGCCAAAACATGAAAGCAATGTAAGTGTCCGTCACCAGATGAATGGACAAAGAAGATGTGGTATATGTGGTATACATATAATAGAATATTGCTGCTGCTGCGTCGCTTCAGTCGTGTCCGACTCTGTGTGACCCCATAGATATTACTTGGACATAAAAGAGAACGAAATGTTGTCATTTGCAGCAAGATGGATGGACCTAGAGATTATTATACTGAAAGAAATATACAGATAGAGAAACACAAACATTATATGATATCCTATATATGAAATCTAAAAAATAATACAAACAAACTTATTTACAAACAGACTCACAGACAAAAAAAAGTTTATGGTTGTCAGAGGGGAAAGAGATGGGAGGAAGGATAACTTAGGAGTATGGGATCAACAGATAAACACCAAGATGTATAAAATAGATTGAAACAGGGATTTACTATATGAGCAGGGAACTATATTCAGTATCTTATAATAACCTATAATGGAAAAGAATTAGTAAAAATATGTATTTATAACTGAATCATTTTGCTATACACCTAAAAAGACACAATACTGTAAATTAACTATAGTTCAATAAGATATATTTTTTAAATAGTGCATTAAAATCTCATTCATCTTGATTTCTGGGTTTTTTAATATCCTGTTAGATTTTATGCCCAAAGGCTTGTCCCATTCAGTGGCTCAGCACCTGTTGCCTAATTGTTTGTCCAGGGGTTTTGCCTTTAGTGCCTGCTATATAAAAAAGTGAGCATTATTTTGCAATGTTTTAAAATTTAATTACAAACATATAATACTTCATATTCATAAAAAGTAAAAGAAAGTTTAAAAAAAAGTCTCTCGTAACTATCACCTCTCAATCCCATTTCCAGAAGTAGCCACCATTAATAAACTGTATGTCTTTTCAGATAGTTTTTATATAAATATGTGAAAAGTATGCATGCTATAAATATTCTTTAAAAAACAAATAGGATCCTATTCTAATTGTCCTCAACTTGCTTTTTTTTTTGATTAATGACATAAGACACACCTTTTCATATTCTATTCTAGTATATTCTCTTTGAGAATGTAGAGATCCATTATAATGTGTACATAGAATGCATAGAGATCCATTGTATTGCTCTGTGATAATAGAATTCCTTATTGATGGACATTCAGTTTGCATCTAGCATTTATTGTTTCAAACAACGCTACCACAAAAGTCCTTAAACATATTTTTGTTTGGTTGTTCTAATTTAAATATTATGTTGCCAAATTTCCCTCTCAAATATTTTAAATAATTTATGCATCTTCTCACCCTCCGCCAATTTTGGGGGAAGTATTTATCTCCTCTCTCTGTAGCCAAAAGTGTATGTCATAGATTGTTTTAAATTACTAATCTAATAGGTAAAAAATGGAATTTCATTGTTTTACTTTGATACTATTTTATTACCTTTTTATAGATTTATTAGCCATTTACTATCCTCCTATGAATTTTGTGTTCCTATCCTTTGCCCATCTTTTTATTGGAATATTAATCATTTCTATATAGATTGGTATGAACTCTTTGCCTTTTGAATAGATTAGTAATTCATGTATTACAAACATTATTCTTTCTGTTCCTTGCCTGTCTTTTTTTTAATCTATGGAGAGTTTTCTGTTTGTTTTGTATGCTTTTTTGCTGCATGGAGATTTAGAGAACTTAAAAAATTTAAACAATCAGTCTAACCTTTTGTGGTTTCATAATATCATGTCATGCTTAGTATAGCCTTCCTCATTCCAACTTTTTAAAAATTTATTCTCATGTTCTTCTGGGGTTTTTGTTATTGTTGTCATTGTATTGGATTAAACGTTTAAGCCATTGAATTTTCTTTGGTGAAAGAAATGAGGTAGAGATTCAGATGACCTTTGCCAAATGTCTTTCCATTTCTCATAACATACATTATTGGAGAGACCACCTTTCCACCACTACTTTTCAAAGGCTAACTTTATTATAAAATAATTTTATACGTTCTTCTGATAACCCCAGAATTTCTCAGTCTATTTCTTTAATAGAATCTTTCTGTTTCCATAACAGTCCATAGCATGTTAATTAGTGTAATTTAGTGAAACATTTAAATATTTGATATGCCATTTCCCTTCATTATTTCTTTTTATCTGGCTCTTCTCTTACCTCTATTTCTCTAGATGGACTTCAGAATGAGTGCATTACATTTTTAAGAACCCTGTAAACTGACTGTCATTGTAATACTTGGATAAATTATTTCCAGGCACACTCTTACATTTTCATTTCTTTTAATAATATTCATATTTTTAAATTCCTAGATAAAAAGAACATATGTCCACCAACACATTAAAGTCTTTGAAAAAATAATATTGCATTATATATGTAGACCTTTGATTAAGAGTCTGAGAAGGAAGACCTTTCTGTAATTCTATAATTACTATTTACATTTATGTTAACATGAATTAATTCATTCTATAAGCAATTCTGAAGCACCTACTGCATGTAGTATACAGCATGTTAGACAATGAAAAGATAATGAAGCAAAACATTGTCCCTTCTCTGACATCTTATGAAGATTTCCAGGAAGAAGACAGTCTTATAAATAATTGCAGAATAATATTGTGACTATTACAACATATGCAGTACAGTGTGTCACAGAATATAGGATCACAGGTTTGAAGAAGAGCTTGCTTTCTCTTGAAGCTTCTTGAAGACTGCCAAGATATGACATGTCAACTAGATTTTGAGGAAAAGTGACTGTTGGCTAATAAGAATATTGTCTATTCATGATTCATGTATCTACAGGAGTCTTGATGTTACTCAAAAAGATGGTTTTAAATGAAAATAACCAAAATATTTTTAAATGAACACAATTATTAATTAAAAATTGGATCTTATATATAAGCAGATTTTTCGTAAAAGTAAATTCTTTATATTGTATAGACATGAATTTATTTTTACTATTTTAATGTGATGCAAATACTTTCCTAGCCAACTTTATTAATTTTCATGGAATTGCAATTGAAAATTTTTAGACAGTTAAATCTGTCATTTCCTGTTTAATTTCTCCTATTGTTTCAATCTTTCAAAATCTACCATCTCTACAAAGATCTGGTAAATGGGGTCCCATTTTGGCCACATTTCAGTAATCACATGCAATTGCTGAACAGCATCCAAAAATGATGAGAAATGAAAAGTAAGCTTCCATTTTTTCACAAGTAAAAATTAGAATAGGGCAAAAAGAGATCTTGTGCATTGTCTCTTAGGATAATACAGAGGATGATGAGCAATGATTTTCCATGGCCAATAATTTTAATTAAGAGAAAATGAGTTGACAGTAAAGGAAAACATTCTAGATGAGCACAGGAAAGAACTTATTTACTATCAGGGTGCTAGAATATTGGAATAAACTCCAAAATAAGATGAGGGGCTCCATTCCCATAGGTTTTCTCAAGATAATAGAAACCATTTATACCAATGGTTTACAAGCCAGAATTCTTAATTGGTGTACCTTGGAGAAAGTAGGGGAAAAGGATAAAACTATTAACAGGAGGCCAAGGACATAGGTCTATTGAACAGAAAGATCTCAGAAAACTGGTTTATCCACACGTTCACCCATAGCTGATTCATGTTGATGTATGGCAAAAACCACCACAATATTGTAAAGTAATTAGCCTCCAATTAAAATAAATTAATTAATTGAAAAAAAACTGGTCTATCCAGTTGACAGTTGGGATGTTGACAGGTGGGCCGCTGATTTGGCTGACAGCTCAAGCTGTCTTCTCAATCTTGGCTGAGATAAGTAGTCAAAGGGCAAGTCACATTTTTAAAAAATAGTAAATTTTAATTACTTCCCTGGCAGTATGAAGAACAGGATGAATGCATGGAAGATGAAAGAGTGTGGTCCTGCTCACTTCCACTGCAGGGGCCATGGGTTCCACCCTAGGTCAGGTAACTAAAATCCTGCATGTCTTTTGGCTCTGTTAAACAAATAAGTAGATAATTTCCATTACAGTTTTGTGATTATCTATCTATGTTAATTCATATTTAGTCTTGGAAAAAATGGGTTCACAGTGAACACTTTTCCTCCAAATCTAACATAGTCATCAGTTCAGTTCAGTCTCTCAGTCGTGTCCGACTCTTTGCGACCCCATGAATTGCAGTACGCCAGGCCTTCTTGTCCATCACCAACTCCCGGAATTCACTCAAACTCACATCCATCAAGTCAGTGATGCCATCCAGCCATCTCATCCTCCATCGTCCCCTTTTCCTCCTATCCCCAATCCCTCCCAGCATCAGAGTCTTTTCCAATCAGTAACTCTTCGCATGAGGTGGCCAAAGTCCTGGAGTTTCAGCTTTAGCATCATTCCTTCCAAAGAACACCCAGGGTTGATCTCCTTCAGAATAGACTGGTTGGATCTCCTTGCAGTCCAAGAGACTCGCAAGAGTCTTCTCCAACACCACAGTTCAAAAGCATCAATTCTTCGGCACTCAGCTTTCTTCACAGTCCAACTCTCACATCCATACATAACCACTGGAAAAACCATAGCCTTGACTAGACAGACCTTTGTTGGCAAAGTAATGTCTCTGCTTTTGAATATGCTATCTAGGTTGGTTATAACTTTCCTTCCAAGCAGTAAGCATCTTTTAATTTCATGGCCATCAAATTACATAAAACTAAAAAAACTGAACCAAGAGTTCCAGAAAAAACATCTACTTCTGTTTTATTGACTACGCCAAAGCCTTTGACTTCGTGGACCACAACAAACTCTAGAAAATTCTTCAAGAGATGGAAATACCAGACCACCTGACCTGCCTCCTGAAAAATCTATATACAGGTCAAGAAGCAACAGCTAGAACTGGATATGGAACAACAGACTGGTTCCAAATTGGGAAAGGAGTACTTCAAGGCTGTATATTGTCACCCTGTTTATTTAACTTATATGTGGAGTACATCATGGGAAATGCCAGACTGGATGAAGCACAAGAGGATTCAATATTGCCGGGAGAAATATCAATAACCTCAGGTATGCAGATGACACCACCCTTATGGCAGAAAGTGAAGAACTAAAGGGCCTTTTGATGAAAGTGAAAGAGGAGAGTGAAAAAGTTGGCTTAAAACTCAATATTCAGAAAACTAAGATCATGGCATCCAGTCCCATAACTTCATGGCAAATAGGTGGGGAAAAAATAGAAACAGTGAGAGACTTTATTTTGGGGGCTCCAAAATCACTGCAGATGGTGGCTGCAGTCATGAAATTAAAAGACAGTTGTTCCTTGTGAAAGGTTGTTGTTGAATCACGCGAATACACCGGCATTCTTGGCCCCTGGAGGAGAAGAATTCAATCCGGGGCCAGAGATGAGGCTTGATCACTCAGAGCTTTTGTGTAATAAAGTTTTATTAAAGTATAAAGGAGATAGAGAAAGCTTCTGACATAGGCATCAGAAGGGAGGAGAAAGAGTACCTGCTTGCTAGTGTTAACAATGAAGTTATATACTCTCCAATGAATCCAAAGAATGTCTGGAGGTTGTAAAGACCTCATCAGAACTACTCCCATAATTTACATTTTAAGATAACAGAATTAGCCAGAAGGTTTAATCCAAAGACAGTCCTTAATCCAGAGACTGTCCTCAGGCAGGATACATTATTGTTATATAATCCTAAGGAATGTAGAAAAAGAAAAAAAGTTTGTCCTTTCTTCCTCCTTGAGAATTCCAGACCCCTCTCTCCTTGGGGACCCCTAGACTCCTTATCAACCTGCCTAGGAAATGACTCTCTCACTTGGAAGAAAAGTTATGACCAACCTAGACAGCATATTAAAAAGCAGAGACATTACTTTGCCAACAAAGGTCCACAAAGTCAAAGCTGTGGTTTTTCCAGTAGTCATGTATGGATGTGAGAGTTGGTCTATAAAGAAATGTGAGTGCAGAAGAATTGACGGTTTTGAACGGTGGTGTTGGAGAAGACTCTTGAGAGTCTCTTGGACTGCAAGGAGATCCAACCACTCCATCCTAAAGGAAATCAGTTCTAAATATTCATTGGAAGGACTGATGTTGAAGCTGAAACTCCAATACTTTGGCCACCTGATACAAAGAACTGACTCTTTGGAAAAGACCCTGAAGCTGGGAAAGATTGAAGGCAGGAGGAGAAGGAGATGACAGAGGATAAGATGGTTTGATGGCATCACTGATATGATGGACATGAGTTTGAGCAAGCTCCGGGAGTTGGTGATGGACAGGAAAGCCTGGCATGCTGCAGTCAATGGGGTCGCAAAGAGTTGAACGTGACTGAGCAAATGAGCTGAACTGAAAAAAACCTAGAGCATTGAAAACATAAAATTTTTTTTAAATGAGGGACTAAAAAGCACATTTTTATGTGGTTTCTAAATGCTATGCTGGTAGGAAAGTTAGTTTAAAAATAGTTTTGCACACTCCTAGAACTCCCAAATTAACCGAATTTCTTTTCATAGGGTAGGCATATTCAGCATATAAATCAATGGTCAAAATCTGGTCTTTAGTGATTTTGAAAATAGACATAAAAATGCATATTTTACATTTTGAAAAGTCTTTAATTGACTAGTAGAGCCATGCGAAAGGAGATTAGAAATTTTTCAGCTGCATAAGATTTTCAATGAGTTCCCTAAGGATGTGGGTGGATATCTTTGATTTTAAGATTGAGCCGATCAGTAAGAAGAAAAAGTGGTGTCAGACATTAGAACCTGATTTTTCTTATTTAGCTTTTATGCAATTCATTTCCTCTCTGAATTGAAAAAAAATAATTATAATATCTTGGTTAATGAGAGCAGTGTTACGTTTGAAAGGCTAGAGCTGGAGATCTTAGAGGAAGAGCAGCTGGTGGCCTAGCCAGGCTTCATAAGGCTACTCTGTATTGATGGGGTCACTAGGGCCTGCAGTCCAGTAATTTCAGTTCATCAGATTCAATCAGACTCAGAGAGTTTGACGCAAACTAACAAACCCCTAATTCTCTGAGGTTGAGGATGGGAGGAGGGAGCACAAATACCTGCCTTTCCTTCCTCACCAAATCCTATGAAATCATCATAGTGTTACTTTAAAAGGAAATAAATCTACAATAGTATGGGGAAACAAACAAACAAAAAAAAGTCTTCAATAATGAGCCAGAAATTTGGAATGATTCCTAAAAGAGTCATATTTAAGAGAAATTTAAAAACCTTATATAACATAACAGCTCAAAACACATATAAAAGAAGAATCATAGCATTGAAAGAACTGGCTTGAGGGGAGCTCCATGCTTAGAGCTAATACAATTTATGAATTCATTCTTTCATTCAACAAATATTAGGCATCTATCATGTGTCAGGCAGTGTTCTAGGCATCTTGTCACATCAGTAAACAAAATAAAGTTCTTGTCCTCTTGGATCTGTGTTTGAGAGGCGTGAGACAGACGATAAAAGATAAACGTTTCAGTATGGAGAAGAGGATGAATGCATGGAAGATGAAAAAGTAGATGGAGCGAGAGGGATACGTCTTGAGGGAGTAGGAGGCTGGATATTGAATAAAGTGGTCAAGGTAGGGCTCGTTGAGGGGAGGAGAGAGTTAGCTAAGCAGCTATCTGGGAGAAGGGCATTCAGAACAGAGGGGATGGGGAGTGTGAAGGCTCCAGGGTGGGAGCTGTATACCTACAATGTTCTAGGAATCTGGAGGGAGCTGAAAGTAGCAGATGAGGTCGAGAGGTCACAGGGCGCTTGACCCTGTAGCCCTTGTATGGACCTTGGGTTTTAATCTAAATGAATTGGGGGTAGTGTCAGGGGAAGCGTGTAGGCAGGGAAGGGAGAGTGCAGAGTTTTGAGCAAAGGAGTGATATGGTCTCATGAACCTTTAAATGACTTGACCCCCGCCCCCGCCCCAGCATGTCCTGTTGAAGGTCAAGAACAGACACAGGAAGATCAGTAACGCAGGTGAGAGAACGTGGTGGTTCCAACCAGGATGGAAATATTGGTGGTAATGAAAGCGGTTAATTCTAATATATTCTGAAGGTAGAATGAATGGAATTTCCTGATGCGTTGAGTGTAGAATGTGAAAGAGAAACATCACAAATGATACATTTTTTCTGGCCTGAGAACTAGTTAGCTGTGGTTGTCCTCACCTGATATAGGGACACCTGCATGTAGAATAAGTTTGGGGAGATTTGGGGGCTGAAACTAGTTAGCTGTGGTTGTCCTCACCTGATATAGGGACACCTGCATGTAGAATAAGTTTGGGGAGATTTGGGGGAGGAAGGAGAGGTGTTTGTGAGTTTCATTTTGGGCATATTAAGTTTGAGATGTCTTTAGACATTCCAGAGGAGATGTCCCATGGCTGATTCATGTCAATGTATGGCAAAAACCACTACAATATTGTAAAGTAATTAACCTCCAATTAAAATAAATAAATTAAAAATAATAACAATAAAAAAAGAGATATCAACAGGAAGTTTTCCAGGATCTGGAGTCTGGAAGAGAAGTCTGGGCTGGAGACATGTATTTGGGGATAGTTAGCACATGTAATGATGTTTGAAGCCATGAAACTGAATATCAGGTGGGAGAGTACAGATATTGAAGAGAAAATAGCATTATTTAATTAGAGGAGAAAAAACAGATGATCGTCTCAATAGATGCCCCCCAAATATTTGATAAACCTGAAACACTCATTTCTGATTAACAAAACAACAGTTATCAAGAAACTTTAAGGGGAAAAAAAGACTTAAATATATAATGAAAGATAATACGTTCTGTCAATGGAAGACTACATTTTTTCTTTGTTCCTTCTGCTTGATGTTCCTCAAGTTATCAAGCAATATGGCTTTATTGTAAACCAGTACGATGATGTGTAAAGAAAAAGTTAACCATCATTTCATCCCCATCTCAACCCCCTTTGAGGTAACAAATGTTAACAACTGGCATTTATCCCTTCACATCTTGTTCATGGCTCATTCAGTATTACGAGTTATACAGCCCACAGTTATAGTGGTTTGTTTATATATGCTTTGTTTTGACCAAACAGAATCATGCCATACACATTATTAGCTTTTAAAAGTTTAACAACATATCAAGGACATCTCTGCAGATATATTGATATAGATTTAACTCCAGCTTTTGCTCTTAATATATAGACACACATATTATACTTGTATATAACTTGTGTATATATAATGTATATACATACTAATGTGTGTAATTATATATACATATATATATACATTTAATATCATCATACTAGTTTTAAAATTTTCTATAGCTTTTTCTTTCTTTAATCCTCTTCAACCTAAATCTAATCTCCCTACCCTCAACCCAGCATAGACCTTATTAACAATGTTTTTCAGAGCATTCCATGCTTTTTTTCCCAAGCTCATGTAACCATAAGTGAACTGAAGTTTGTATAAATACATACATTTACATAAATATACACACACAAACATATACTAGTTTATATATGGGAACCATAACATATACAGGTCCCAGCATTGTGCCTTTATGATCACTCAACATCATGAAGAAATCCTTCTGATTTGTGGGCAGTAGTTCTAATTCCTTCCTCTTAGTAGCAGCATAGTATTTTATGATGCAGATACATGCACAATCTATTCAACCATTTCCTTATGGATGCATATTCACTTTGCTTTTAGATTTTTGCTACTATAATTCTGCAATAAGCAAGTTATATATAGCCTTCCATACTGGTTCTTTTATTTCTACTGGCTACATTCCCAGTAGTACAATCATTGGGTCAAAATGTATGTGGATTGTTTAATAGATGCTATTAGATTTTTTTTTTCCAAAAGGCAGTTAACAACTCACATTTTCACAAGTAATGCATGAGACTGCAATAGATAATATTATTCTTTTAAATTTTTACCAGTCTGATGGATGTAATGTCTCATTATTATTTTAATTTGCAGTTTCCTGACTGCTGTTGAGTTTGCATGCTCAGTTGCTCAGTCGTGTCTGACTCTTTGCAACCCCACAGACTGTAGCCCACTAGGCTCCTCTGTCCATGGGATTATCCCAGCAGGAATACTGGATTGGGTTGCCATTTCATCCTCCAGGGGATCTCCCCTACCCAGGGATCGAACCCACGACTCCTATGGCTCCTGCATTGATGGTGGATTCTTACTGCTGAGCCACCTGGGAAGCCTCCTGCATTATATGTATTTTTCTAAATGCCTATTTTTAATCTTGACTTCATTTATGGTATATTTTGCTATATAAAAGTTTTCCATTTTTAGGTAATCAAATTTGTCTATCTTTTATACTTCCGGTTTCTGGTTTTAGTTAAGAGGTGTTTTCTATCCCTTCAATTTCCATGTAGCCACCTAAATGTTCTTCTAAGATTTATTGTTTACCTTTAAGTTTTTAATCCACTTGGAATTTATTTTTGGATTTGTTGTGAAACTGGGATACAAGTTCATTTTGTTCTAGATGAATAGCCAGTTATGCCAGCACTATTTATTAAATAAACAATTCTTTCCCAAAGAATTGAAATACTACCTTTGTCACATATTAAATTATGATATATACTGAGATCTATTTTTGGATCCGTTCTTCTGTTCCACTGATTTGTCTACTCTTACGCCAATATCGTGCTGGTTGTATTACAGTGATTTTTATTACAGTGGCTTTCAGTTGAAGGCAACTCTCTCATTATTTATCTTCTTTGTAGTTTTCTTTGCTATTCAGGGATTTATATTTCCATCTATATTTTTAAATAATTTTACCACCTCTCAAAAAACCTTTTAGGATAATAAGTGGAATTCTGTTATATTTATTTGGGGGTAATATTGTTATTTTTTATCTATAAGAGTTTCAGTATTTATTTCTTTTAAAAAGAAATACCATTATCACATCTTAAAAATTAACAAATTCTTGATAATTAAATGTCTAGTCATTGTTTATAAATGAATACTGGAGTGAGTCATTGTTTAAATTTCCCCAATTTTCTCATGATTATTTAGTCTATTTGTTAGACTCAGGATCAAAATAAGGTCATAAATTTCAGTTGGTGGTAAAAGGTCTTTAAGTATTTTTTGGATCTATAGATTCCTCCACACTTTTTTCTTGCAATTACTGAAGAAAACGGGTTGTTTTTTCCAGCAGCGTTTCCTAGCCTGCACTTTGATATTTGTATCTCTGTGGTGTCATTTAATGTATTATTTTGTCTGCAGTAGTTTCTGTCTGTTGGTGGTTAGATCTAGAAGTTTGATCAGATTCAGGTTCAGTTTTCTGGGAAATCCTCTTTGCAGAGGATGGCATAGGATGCCTTGTCGTCTCTTTGCTGTTCAGCACTCCTCTATCCATGGATTTGTTAGAATTTGCACAGTGGTAATGTTTTGAGTCCATCACTCTTTCTGTATTGTTAACAGAAGCAGCTTTCAAAGTTTCTTCTACGAAAGTGTTTTCACTACTTAGGTACCTTGACATACATGTTATACAAAAAACTACAAGATCAATTATTGATTTTGGATGGGCTGACTTCCTAGAATCCTCTGAAAGTGACCACTAAGTTTTGTTTTTGTTTGCTCTGTTATGAACTGGTGGGCATAATCATATTGGATACATCAATCTGTTAAAGATATTACTTATGTTTCAGTGGACTGTGGGAGTCTCTTCAAGTTGGCTTGGAGGCCTTTGGACATGGCTCTGGGACTCTAAAGTCACACCAGAGAGCAGGGAGCTCAGTTATTCCAGGTAGGTGGTGTGTTTCCTACCCTAGATCTGTCAAGGCTATAATCCAAGGGGCCCTTTGGCCTTCTAGGTGAAACTGAATTTGGGACCACCATCTGGGCACTTGATGTTAAAGGCTTAATCAGTTTTTCTGGACTTTGTCAGTGGATGGAGAAGAAAATAGCATTTGTTGGTAAGATTATATGTCATGAATTTATACTAACAGGTTTGATTCAAATTAAAGACTACAATGTTATTACTAAACTCATTGAAATCCTTTCTACAACAAAAAATTTCAGTTGTTAATCCCAGCAGAATTGCCCGTTTTCTTCAGGCCACTCTGCATACACTTCAGTCTGAAAATAATGGTCTCTATACTGCCACAAAAATGTGGGATTTCTCAGAGCAGCTTAAGATTTTTTTTGCAATTCTTTTTTTTGTCTGTGGGGCATATCTCACTAGGGATGGGCTATCAAACTAGTGTGCTTTAAAAGTCACTTTAAATTGGTTCTCTTCGGGTAGCTGTGCCACCAACCTGATTCTGGTTGAGTTGGGTTCATTTGTTTTATTTTGCTTTCAGTGTTTAGAGATTGCTTTTTAAAAATTTAAGTTTGACGTACAATTGTGTAAAACATACAGTTTTAAAGTCAGCTCTAAAAGCATGGTATGTTACTCTCTGCTTGTCCACTACTTCCCCACAGGATGTCATTTAAAAATGGTTTTATAATTAATTAACTTTGTATTTTTAAATTTAAGTAGTTATGGATTTATGCACATGTGTGTGTGTGTGTATGTGTGTGTGTATTATGTGTATTTGTATCTCCTATTTCCTAAACATATATATATATATACTATATATGCTTCTCTCCATGTTGTTTTCTCATTAAAAAGAAAACTATCTCAGAGATTACTCTGTCTCCTTACACTTTAGAATTTCAATTTTTTAAAAATTCTTATTTTATTTTATTTTTTTAAATATAAATGTATTTGTTTTAATTGGAGGCTAATTACTTTACAATATTGTATTGGTTTTGCCATACATCAACATGAATCTGCCACGGGAATACACGTGATCCCCATCCTGAACGCCCCACCAACCTCCCTCCCCTTACCATCCCTCTGGGTCATCCCAGTGCACCAGCCCCAAGCATCCTGTATCATGCATCAAACCTGGACTGGTGATTCGTTTCATATATGATATTATACATGTTTCAATGCCATTCTCCCAAATCATCCCCCTCTCTCCCTCTCCCACAGAGTCCAAAAGACTGTTCTATACATCTGTGTCTCTTTTGCTGTCTCTCATACAGAGTTATCGTTACCATCTTTCTAAAGCCCATATATACGCGTTAGTATACTGTATTAGCGGAGAAGGCAATGGCATCCCACTCCAGTACTCTTGCCTGGAAAGTCTCATGGACGGAGGAGCCTGGTGGGCTGCAGTCCATGGGGTCGCTAAGAGTCGGACACGACTGAGAAGCTTCACTTTCACTTTTCACTTTCATGCATTGGAGAAGGAAATGGCAGCCCACTCCAGTGTTCTTGCCTGGAGAATCCCAGGGACGGGGGAGCCTGGTGGGCTGCCGTCTCTGGGGTCGCACAGAGTCGGACACAACTGAAGTGACTCAGCATAGCATAGCATACTGTATTAGTATTTTTCTTTCTGGCTTACTTCACTCTGTATAATAGGCTCCAGTTTCATCCACCTCATTAGAACTGATTCAAATGTATTCTTTTTAAAGGCTGAGTAATACTCCATTGTGTATATGTACCACAGCTTTCTTATCCATTCGTCTGCTGATGGACATCTAGGTTGCTTCCATGTCCTGGCTATTATAAACATTTTCATCCAGTAGAATTCCACTGCCTTCCAGCTTATTAACCTTGCATTGGCCAGAGTGTTCTCCATTGGGTCTTCAAACGCCCAGTCCAATTGTATCATGCATCCTCCCTTTCCAGGTTATCAACAGGCATCCAGCAGCTGAGAAGTAGTATTTTATGATATTAATTTTTCCCATCCAAGGGCAAGGTATGTGCAAGCATAAAGGTATCAGTTATATCTCATATTATTATACTGAATATAAATTTAATTCAATATCAATCCAAAATCAAATGAGATTTTCTAAAGGAATTGGGTAACCTAGCCATACAATTCCTGTGAAAGAGAAAGGGATCCATATGGCCAAGAAAGTTTTGAAATAAAAAGAAAAATGAGGGAAGACTTTCCCTACTAGATACTGGAACATTGAATCTACAGTATAAACTTAGTTTACTAACATACTGTAAGGCTTATGCTCCTGGCCGTGATGAAACAACAGGGTCTGGATTTAGCCTCCTCTGTATGCAATGAAATTAGAAAACAAGAAAAAGTATGTAAAACACCAGTTTTCAGTCACTGAACAGACAACAGAAGGAAAACAAGCAAGGTGAACCCTAAGATTGTCCAAGCATACTGCCTAGAGAGAATTTCTCAGCTGCAGCCCAGAAAGGAGCACCTCAACAGAGTGGTCTCTGACCCCCGAGGAGGTCTAGGTGGCTGGAATTTGTGGGGCAGGCTAGAGAGTGAAGAGCCATGTGGAGAGAACTTGGAAGATCTGCTAAGAGTTTCTCTTAAGAAGTCAGCTTGGGACTCAGTACGTGTGTCTTAGTCAGCTCAGTTGCTGCAACAAATGCCATAGACAGTGTGGCTTAAAAAACACTTATTTCTCTATAGCCATTACTTTGAAATAACTTTAAGTAGCGTATAATCTATAAAAATATTGAATAGATATGTTGTACACCTGAAATTAACATAATATTGTAAAGTAAAAAACATACACATTTATTCCTTACAATTCTGGAAGTTGGAAGTTTGAGATCAAGGTGTCTGGTTGGGTTCTTGGTGAGGGCTCTCTTCCTGTTTATACTGTCACATGGCCTTCCTTGGTGCCTAGGAGAGACTGAGATGACCAGGATCATCCTCCTTTTGTAAGGGCATTAATCCCATCATAAGGGCCCCACCCTCATGATCTCATCTAAACCTAATTACCTTCCGAAGACCCCCTCTAAATGCCATCACATTGGAGGTTAGGGTTTCAACATGTGAATTTGTGGGGACACAAGCACTGTATGTGAGAAAACTACATGAGGCTAGGAAAAGACCACCAGAAAAGATCAGGCAGAGAACAATCTCCAGAACTAGCCCTAGACTCAAAGCTGTCCTGAACACAATTAGCAAAGTATAAATAAGACAAGTTTCGAAAGGATTGAATTCCTTCCAAGTAACTTAACTGTGTCCTAAAACAGAACACAAAGCTATCCAAAGGAACAAAGAATAACCAGTATTGAACAAGACAAAATTCAAACCATTTGCATCCAATAAAAATTTGCTAGGCATGCAGAGAAGCAGAATAATATAACTCAAAAAGATGAGAAAAATCAAAGTATAAAACAGATCCAGAAATAACACAGATGATAAAATTATTAAATCATAGCATTATAAGAGTAATCACAAGTATGTTCAAGAAGGTTGAGGAAAGCATGAGCATGTTAAGGAGAGACATGGAAGACACAGAAAAAAAAATCCGTGCCAGACTCCTTCCTGGTGATTTGAGTTTGGAGACTGGGCCATTCGGTATATCAGCCTTCAGTGAGTTGGCTTTTAGAAAACTGGCTTTGGAGAACTGACCAAGAACTGTATTTTAGATGTGAGATTGATAGTGATGCTAATACTTCTTTCCTTTTTGAATGGAGGTAGCACAGCTTGGAAACTACAGGCCTCCCTCCTCTTGTTGGAGGAACAGGTTGGGGTGGGTGAGAGCAGTGTGGGTGCTCTCTTTTTGGAAACTTCTTCTGAGGATCAGGAGTGGAGAGGGAGAATGGACTCTGTGGGCGTGCAGATCCAGGAGAGCAAAAACCAAAAGTCTGGTTGCACAGTGACACTTACTTCACCCAACTGAGAAACTGGGACCAGTGGAAGGCAGGCTCTGCTGAGTTGGTGAAAGTGGTGAAATCTTCCTCATTGGTACTTTACCAAGAGAAAGATGTGCCTTAAAAGAGTGTAAAGCTGGGGATGGAGAGAGAAGCTGTCCTCATATACCTAGAAAGTTCCTAGTAAGGCATTGTGTTGAAGATCCAAGCTTGGGTGTAATGTGGCCACTGTTCTTCAGTCTCTCACAGTCTAATGGGCTTGCCTTCCTCACTTTCTGATCATTTTTATTTTCTTTATTGGCCCCCATTCTTCTTGCATGCATACTAAGTTATTTCAGATGTGTCCACCTCTTTCGACCCTATGGGTCACAGCCCATCAGGCTCCTCTGTCCATGGAATTCTCCAGGCAAGAATAGTGGAGTGGGTTGCCATGCCCTTCTCCAGGGGATCTTCCCAACCCAGGGATCGAACACAGGTCTGCTGCATTGCAGGCAGATTCTTTACTGTCTGAGCCATCCGGGAAGCCCAAGAATACTGGAGTGGGTTGATATTTCCTCCTCCAGGAGATCTTCCCAACTCAGGGATCAAACCAGTGTCTCTTTCATCATCTGCATTGGTAGGTGGGTTCTTTACCACTAGTGCCACCTGGGGAGTCCTCATTCTTCTTGCTGCTGCTGCTGCTGCTAATTCGCCTAAGTCGTGTCCGACTCTATGCGACCCCATAGACGGCAGCCTATCAGGCTCCCCATCCCTGGGATTCTCCAGGCCAAGAATACTGGAGTAGGTTGCCATTTCCTTCTTCAATTCATGAAAGTGAAAAGTAAAAGTGAAGTCGCTCAGTTGCGCCCTACTCTTAGCGACCCTATGGACTGCAGCCTACCAGGCTCCTCCATCCATGGGATTTTCCAGGCAAGAGTACTGGAGTGGGGTGCCATTGCCTTCTCCGCCATTCTTCTTACTAGCCTCTTAAATAATTTGGTGCCTATATGGAGCTGATAACAAGGTATCCTGAGCTTCCTACTGCTCTATTTATACAGTTATCATGATGGAGAGGGGGAGGAAACTGGTACACATTATTAGAGCCTAGAATGAGAATTCCTTTAGACCCAGGGAACCAGGGCTCCTACCTTGAGCTCTGCGCTACAGAGGGCTCGCCCAGGGCTCTTCTCAGGCAATACTAGCCTACTTGGCCAGAGGTCCAAAGCCCAAAGGCAATGTGACTGTTTCGAGTCCATGCCCCCAGGAACCCAGACTAGAGCCATCACAGTTGGGCTGGAGTGTCCACACAGGGAAGAGAGACAAGGTGTATGTGCCACAGGAAAGGAGACACTTCCCTGGTGGCTCAGATGGTAAAGCGTCTGCCTACAAAGTGGGAGACCTGGGTTTGATCCCTGGGTCAGGAAGATCCTCTGGAGAAGGAAATGGGGACACACTCCAGTACTCTTGCTTGGAAAATCCCATGGACAGAGGAGTGTGGTAGGCTACAGTCCTTGGAGTCCCAAAGAGTCGGATACAACTGAACGACTTCACTTTGTTTATTTTCTTTTACCCCAGATACCTCAAATGTTCACAGTAAACTGTCTGGAAATCCAGAGGTGGCCTGACTTCTTGCTGGGGGAGCCCAATATTACTTTTTACCAGCTTGAACCCTGTCTCTGGGGCCTGGGCAGTGTAACAGAACTCATGACTTTACCAGTCATTCTGTGTCATGTCTCTTAGCATCACCAAATTAGAGCTCTCAATTTCATTCCCTTCAACCCACAGTCCTTCCCATCTTAATAAACAGTTTCACCATCTACTCAGTTGATCAGACATTCTTCTCTTGTTATCCTGAGCTTCTGCTGAGACAATCCCTTAGTATGTCCTGTTTGCTGTGCCTCTGAAGTAGATCCCAAATCCAGCTACATCTTACTTGCTTTATTGCTACCACCTCACATTGAGTCACCATCATTTCTCACCTGGGCTACTTCACCAGCTTCTACAACACTCTCTCACTTTGCCTCTCTTCCCACTAGCTGATTCTCCAACAGCAACTAAAGTGACTTATTAAAAAGTAAGACAGATGATACTATTCCCTTGTTTAAAATCCGCTAATGGATTTCCACTGAGATTAGAATTATTCCAAATTCCTTTCAATGTCCCATAGGTCCTATACAAACTGCCCTTTATCTATGCTCAATAGCCTCCTCTTAGCCCATTCCTTCTTAATCATCACCTCCTTCCCCTCTGGTCTCTATATATTTCAGATGCTCATACTAATTTCCTTCCCTACACATGCTCTTTTGTTTGGTCTGGAATAGTCTTACCAAGTTCTTAAAAGGTGTGTAAATGCTCAGTCGCTCAGTTATGTTTGACTCTTTGCGACCCCATGGACTGTAGCCTGCCAAGTTCCTCTGTCCATAGAATTTTTCAGGCAAGAATACTGGAGTGGGTTGTCACTTCCCACTCCAGGGCATCTTCCCCATCCAGGGATCGAATCTGTGTCTCCTGTGTCTCTTACATCGGCAGGCGGATACTTTACCATTACACCACCTAAGAAGCCCTGGGTTCCTCTTATCTGGGCTCAAATGTCATCTTCTAAGAGAAGCTTTACTTAACCACCTTCTCAATGGAGCCTGTCACACCTCTAGCATCTCCAGTCACTCCCTAGCATACTATCCTGTGTTATTTTCTTCATAGCACTCATCAACACCTGAAATTACCTTATTTTGTTCATGCTTATTGTTGGTTGTCCTCCATTAGAACATAAGTTCACAAAGGAAGGACTCTTTAAATGAATTAAAAAAAGAGTCAGCATCTAGAATAGTTCTTGATATACAGTTGGTATATATAAATATCTGTTAAATGAATGAACTAATCAATGTACATATGAGGTTTTCAAGCTTTCTGACAATTCATCCAGAATTTGTTTGCAGGTTGTTCATACTGAAAATAAAGAAATCAATCTGGTATCTTAAACTGGGTTTCCTGGGAAGCAACTCTGACACTGAGATTAGCATATAGGGAGTTTACAAGGGATTGCTTCAGGGATCAACACCAATGGAGAGAAAGTAGAATTTGGCAGAAGGAAAAGTTTGGTTATTAGTCCCATAAAAGGTCTAAGTTGATCCTAATAGGAATTCCAAAGCTAGGGTAACACTCTCAATTTGGTCTAGATCATGATGGCTGGGACCAGGATTTATATTTCCATGATGCCCCATCATTGTTGTGTAGCCAAGTCATGTCTGACTCTTTGCAGCTCCATGGATTGCGGCATTCCAGGCTTCCCTGTCCCGCACCATCTTCTGGAGTTTGCCCAAATTCATGTCCATTAAATTGGTGATGCCATCCAACCAGCTTCAGGGTCTTTACCAATGAGTCAGTTGTTTGCATCAGGTGGCTAAGTCCAGTCATTAGACACAGGTTACCTTGGGGAGGAAGTACACCATTGGGGATCAACTACAGACACCACAACTACAGTAGGTCTCAGTGCTGCAACTAGTACTCATCTCCCTCCTCTCCTGGCCATTTATTTTACCCTCACTCTCAGCCTCTGGTGTCACCCTCTGGCGTCCTGGTGGCTTACCTGGTAGTATGATCCAGACTCTCAACTCTTTAAGAGTCTGAGTCCCTGGTCACCCTGCTGTTCTCGTGCTAGAGCTACTACACTGGTCAATTTACTATCAAAACTGAACAAGACAGTACCAAGAAGTGCTCAAATGGATCACCTGGGTGGAAAGCATATTATTATTATTATTATTTTTTTGCCTCTACTGTCTAATAGAAGTCTTATGTCCTCCTGGTGACTAGGGATGGTGATTTTAGCCAGGATGGTGATTCCTCTTCTTGTTCTCTGATCCTTTGGCATAAGGAGCTTTAAGAGCCCAGGTGGTGGCCATGGTGAAAGTACTCCGTTCTAGTAACCAAGACTCTTGACTGTTCAGAACCAGAATTTCAAGAATAAGAAGCACAAATTCCCCAAGTGGGTCATTAGGAGTGAAAGAAAACAGGACAACTTCTGCTTTCACCTCTTGATTCCTAAGCCTGTGTATTTTACCTCTTGGGGAAACAGCACCACATAAGGGTCGTTTATTTAGAATGTGCCCTGCATTGTGGAGGATGGCATGCCACTTTCATAAGGAGTTGTCTCTGAGTTGGCTCTTCTATCAGCCTAGTGGCTTCTGGGTATTGCAGTATGTGATGTGAACAATGTATTTTCACCATTATGTGCCCATTCCAACTGCCCTTTAATTTTAAGTGGGTCCCTTTGTGTAACACAGTAGTATGTGAGATCTCATGCTAGAAGATTAAGTATTCTATGTGCACTCGAATAATGAATGGTACTGGGTGAGGCACTGCCAAAAGGAAAAGCAAATCCACATCTAGAACATGTCTATTCTTGGGAAAGGGTAGATGGTAACCAAAGTAGTTAACTTGTCTTTAAGTGGTGGCTTGGTCTCTTGGAGGGACTATGTTCTTGGTTTCTGTTGCAAGAAGGTTGGACATTCAGTCATGGTGGTAGCTCAACCAGCCTTAAGGGAGCCCTGTGCCACTGCATTCATGAAGAACCTTCATTCCTGTTACCATGGGAACCCCATTCACATGCCCATCATGCAAGCAATGGAGTGGCTGATGACAGAGGCTGGCTTGTATCAACTGGGATATGCGGGTTTTTTAGTAGCTCTCCTGTGATGCTCTCTGACTGTCATTAACATGTGAAATTAAGATCTTTATACTCTGTGCTCACTTCCATGTATTCATCCACACAGCTTTACCCTTGTTTTAGTTGTTCTCCAACCTTCCAAGCTTTCCGCTCCCAGACCCCTGACCAGATGGCCAAGTTATTCAGCACTGCCCACAAGTCCCTGTGTATTCTAATTTCAGGCCACTTTTCTTTCCACATAAAGTGGTTGACCAGGTGGGAGACATTCTTCTCACCATTACCTTTCAAGGCCATATTGGGTGGGGCAGCAGGGCAGTCATCACTCTTTTCTAACTTGCACCAGCAAATGAAGTTGAGCCATTTCTGAGTAAAGCTCAGGCTTTTTCTCCCTATATTAACTGATCATCAAGGATTCCCCCATGCAGTAAGAGATGTGAACTGAGTCGTAAATAACCACCAGTGGTAAATAACTGGTAAATAACAACCAGCTTTCTGAGAAGGGGAAACAACCTGATTTATAACATTAGCTAATATCCTAGCAATTTCTTGTTCATTTTGTCCAGCATGATGTAATCTATTTACTGGATCAGTGTGATATTCTGCACGATGTCCAGCTGGTTCAAGTCTCTTTAGACAATGTTATGACAGAGGACAGAGAGTTAACACAGCTTAAGGACAAGGCTATAAGTGGACACTGTTGCACAGTCCAAAGAATGTGAGTTATTTCTGATTCTCCTTTTGATAGGGATATAAAGAGTCCATTTGTCAGATCACTGGCCACATATCATCTACCTGCATCCATACTAATCTGCTCTAGCAAAGATAACATACCTGACACAGCAGCTGCTAACTATTAGGTTAGATTTGTGATAGTCCATTGCCATTTTCCAGGATTTGTCTGGATTTTGTAAAGGCCAGAATGGTGAATTAAACAGAGTATTCTTGCCTGGAGAATCCCATGGTCAGAGGAGCCTGGCAGGCTACACAGTCCATGGGGTTGCAAGAGTTGGGCATGACTTAGCAACAGAATAACCAACCAACATGATGAGAATCATCACCCAGCCATCTCTTAAGGAGGCAACCACATTTACCTTTTTCTCTCATTCCTTTTAATTATGAATGGTACAATACATACAGTTGACCCCCCATATCTGTGGGTTCCACATCCACAAAATTCAATCAACAGTGGATGAAAAATATTAAAATAAGTTCTAGAAATTTCCAAAAAGCAAAACTCAAATTTGCCACACTCTGGCAATTATTTGCATAGCATTTACATTGTATTTGCAACTATTTACATAGCATTTACATTGTATGAGGTAATATAAGTAATCTAGAGATGATTTCAGAGCAGGCAATGGCACCCCACTCCAGTACTCTTGCTTGGAAAATCCCATGGACAGAGGAACCTGGTAGGCTACAGTCCATGGGGTCGAGAAGAGTTGGACACGACTGAGCTACTTCACTTTCACTTTTCACTTTCATGCATTGGAGAAGGAAATGGCAACCCACTCCAGTGTTCTTGCCTGGAGAATCCCAGGGATGGCGGAGCCTGGCAGGCTGCCATCTATGGGGTCACACAGAGTTGGACACGACTGAAGCAACTTAGCAGCAGCAGCAGCAGAGATGATTTAAAACATACAGGAGGATGTACATAGGTTATATGCAAATATTACATAATTTTATATAAGGGATTTGAGCATCTGTGGATTTTGGTACCTACAGGGGTCCCAAAAGCACTCCCTCTTGGATACCAAAGGATGATTAGATAATACAAAATTTGCTGATTCAGCCTTTTTTGAGTATACAGTTCTGTGGCATTTAATACATTCACATTATGTGCAACCTCCACCACCATTAATCTCTGTAACTCTCAACATCTCATTTCACTCCACATAATGTCTTCAAGATTGATCTACATTATAGACGGTCTGATTTTCATGTCTTATTAAGGTTAAATAAAATTCTATTGTGTATAAGTACACTAGATTTTATTCATTCATCCATCGTTGAACATTTGGGTTATTTCCACCTTTTGGCTACTGTGAAATGCTTTATGGACATGGATGTATACATGTCTTTCCCTGAAGAAGTTCTGTTAATATTTTTTGCAATGCAGTCTTCATTTCAGTTACAACATTTTTGACTTTTAGCATTTCCTTTTCATTCTTTGTTAGAGTTCCCATCTCTCTACTTATATTACCCAGCTTCCCAGGTGGCTCAGTGGTAAAGAATCCGCCTGCATTGCAGGAAACACAGGAAACACTGGTTCAATCCCTGGATCAGGAAGATCCCCTGGAGAAGGAAAATGGTAACTCACTCCAGTATTCCTTCCTGTGAAATCCCATGGACAAAAGGAGCCTGGTGGGCCACAGTCCAAAGGATCACAGAGAGTCAGACACAACAAAGTATGCATGCTCATGCTTGCCAATTTCCCCATCTCTTGGTTTGTTTGTTTTTTTATTGTTGTTTGTTGATGTTCTTTATCAAGCTTTTATCAAGTGTTGTAGTAAAGTTTTTGTATACATATATAAAAATAGTATTTATAATATATATTTTAGAAAATGTATGAATTTTTACTTAACTAAAAAATTTATGACATTTTGATTCCACTTGTTTGGCTTAACATGAATAGAATGCTAGATTTCTAATTTTAAAAAGCAGATATGCAACAAGCAATAAAGATTTACAGTATAATGTGGGAAACTATAGTCAAAATCTTATAATAACCCCTAATAGAAAATAATCTGAAAAATAATACATATTTTAATATTTTATATATATATATATAATAATATATATGCATCTGTAACTGAAATCTCCTTCTGGTGCACCTGAAATATTGTAAGTCAATATACTTCAAATATATATATATATATATATATATATATATGAAGAAAAAAAAAAAAACCAGGAACTTCTTTGGTAGTCCAGTAATTAAGAATCCACCTTGCAGTACAGGGAACATGGGTTTGATCCCTGGTCGGAGGACTAGGATTCTACGTGCTACAGAGCGACTAAGCCTGCGCCACCACTGCTGAGCCCACTGCCACAAGCAGAGTCCATGCACCACAACAAAAGATCCCACATGATGTAATGAAGATCTCCATCCCACAGCTAAGGCCTGATGCAGTCAAATAAATAAATCTTTTTTAAAAAAACCTAAACCCCCCCAAATAAGAAAATGGAATATTATTTAGCCATTCAATGTCAATGTAGATTTATATTTATTGACATGTGGAGAAAAGTACAATATATTGCTCCATTGAAAAACTACAGAGAATAAAAAGTATTCATAGTGTAAAAAAAAAAAAAAAAAAATTCAGTAAGGCTAGAAGGGGTTGGAGTGGGAGAAATGCCCTCCCGTAGGTGAGAAGGCTCTGGTAAAGTCTTCTCTCCTGGAAAGTAAACTCTTGTAATGGAGAATGTTCTGGGCATATTTCACAATGGCTGCTCTTCCTCCATCTCTTCCAGAAGCATAAGGGTATCTACTTGGCTCTTTATTATGAAAACTTGGTGAGATTTTTGGAGGTAAAACTCTCTGTGGTGTGGGAGCACAACTAAGACTGAGGCCCAGCAGAGCTTCTCGCTCTCTAGATAGTCCCCACTCAGTCATTAGCGATTGTCAAAACGACCACTGAGATGAGTGTTCCCACCATTTAAGGCTCCAGAGTCTTCTGCTGCTCACAGTCACATCTTTGCTATGACTCTCTGAACTTGTCAGTCTTTTCAGACTTCAGGGTGGCAGTTTACCCTGCAACCTCAGTGTTCTAATGGTTTCAATAAAAGCCAGTGGCTTTCCATTTGTTCAGCTTTTTCTTCTAAGAATAGTAGTGATAACTTCTAAGCTCTTCACATGGTAGTGGTGTAGATGGAAATTCCTCCTCAGGTTGTTTTTTATCTAGTACCTTGTCTGAGGTGGGGGGTATGGTTTCATAAGCTTTTACTTGGTGTTCCCTACTATGATAGTTCTTACTCCTTACAGGCCAAAAATTCAGTATGGGGGGCTGTGCAAATACCAAGGACATCTACTCTTAAGTGTACATTTGTACAGTGGGGACATGACGAGTGGTGCGTTTGAAAATCCAGTAAAACTACTACAAGCTGGACCTGGGCTAGACCTCCATCCCAGCAGCCTCTCTGCCCCCAGTCTAACAAAGTCCATAAAGACTGAGTCTCTCAGTATCAATGTCAGTTCAAATTCTGCATCCAATTGTCCTTGAAATGTTTGGGTACCTTTTCCCCCAAACATTAGGTACTCTTTCCCCTGCCATAAGCAAATGGCTATAGATCCCTTGAGGAAAGGACTCGATTACTGGGGAATTATTACTGTGTACACTCTATGGGGTCGCACAGAGTCGGACACGATTGAAGTGACTTAGCAGCAGCAGCAGCAGCACACTTTTATGGTGTTGTAGTCCTTCCCCCCAGGGACATGTTTCTCCTTTAATTAATGTATTCCAGGTCCAAAAATTGGTTGTAAATCCAAAACTAAAATGGAGCCACTTATGTTAGGGACAAAATGGAGCTGGCTAATTCAGGTGTGTTAAAGAAAACTGAAACTTATCTAAATTCACCTTACCTAACTTAAGATGCACGAATTTATAGCTCTTCTCAGAAATCAGCAGGGGATGCCAGCCAGTCGTCAAATGCCAAGTGTGTTCATGCCATCTTCAGGTTTCCTTATTCCTGGGACTCAGCTACCCTGAGCTAAGGCAGAAGACCCCCAGGCAACCAGTCCACTAAAAGTGTTAAATAACTTCTGTATTTATCCTCCCCAACCCCCCACCAAAAAATAAAACCGTTAATCTGAGCAACTTGAACTCATTTCTTGGTTACCTTGAGTGTCCCAGCTTGCAGGTCAAAAGCCTTTCAATAAACTCATCTTTCTGCTTTGTTTTATTCATTGTGAAGAATTTGGGTTTTGACATAGTTCAGGTCCAGAAATTGGGCAAGTTTTCACTGTGGCGACTTTCTTCGACTTCTTGATCTTCCATCCTTGATTTATTTGAGTTGTTCAGATTGAGGACTTCGTTTGATGGTTGCCCATCTATTTTGTCCTAGATGCCTTGTTCTATTTACCATCTCTATAATTTTGTGGGTCAGGCCCCTTTGACTGCACTCCTGCCTTGTAGCATCCACTTGGTTTCGGATATTTAAATGTCACCATAAGATCCCTGTGTTACAGGGTCCTAGTGTCTCTACCTCTCTCAGGAAGCCCAGTACTGAAATGTCATCTTCTACCTGCAGCCCTGGACTCCAAAGAGAGTCACCACTGAATTTATGAGTGATGTTGTCGCCTCTCACTAGAAAATTTCTTTTTGATTTGGTAAGTGGTATATCCTCTGGACTTTTCTGTGAAATATATTCTTCTTCTTAGTTTTCCAGTTCTATATAAGGATTTTTGCTCTAGCATGCTCATTTATCTGAGCTGTTTAATCCCCCCCTTACACTGTCAACCACAGCAGTTCCAGCATTTCTACCTTATTTGGTGTAGCACTGGCCATTGCTTTTTCCCTGCTTCTAGATGACATCTTAAGTGTGTTCACGCCATTACTTGGGGTTCTTGTCTGAGTGTTAAAGCCTGTGTCCTGGGAAGGTAATCCCAAATGGATAAAATTCTCCCTCATCTGACCTTACGTTCCACCTCTCTCTTCTCTTTTTATCCAGAACCTTCAGAATTCAATCCTATGCATACTTCCTTGGCTTCTGTTGGTACTTGTCATCTAGCTTCTACAACTTCTTTGGGGTTGCTTTCCAATATTATCAGCCTTAGAATGTCTGTTGCTTAACTCTAATCTTTGCCTAGTGGTCAGGAGGGAGTGTGGGGGTGCATCCTGAGGGAGGTACATGTTATCTTGCACAGAAGGTCTCTCAGAATCTCACAAGGCAGGAGCACTAGCTTTTAATAGACACAGTGGAGCATTTTGCCAGGCCAGCAGGTTGTAGAGAATTTAAGATTTTTCATGTATATTGAACTAAATGTCCTCATCCCATGTGTCAGGGTCCCACTCTTTCCCAGGCTTGAAATGGACCTAACCTGCCCAAGTGGAAAGTTTAATCTTCTTTGGAAGTTTCCACTTGGCCTTCTATGAGTATTACAGTTAAGTCCTAGGATGATCCTCAGTTTTCTCTGTCTTCCCACGGCAGGAGATGAGAACTTCTTTATATGCCTCCAGAAGGTCTTCTGGGGTTCACATTGAGCTTTGAATTGTAGATTAATCATACTCAGCCTTTCATAATCTCTCTTCAAAGTATCAAGTCCACTTAGCAATAGCCAATCAAATCCCAAGGGTCTTATAGATACTATTTCCCCTATATTTTGGCAACAGTGCCTGATCTTTCCCAGTACACCATGATAGAAAGCTTTAATAATTGTCCTGCTTTTTTGTGGTAGCTCTGTTTCACCTGCCATCACTGATTTATTGCAAGCCAGTGAAATTGGTGGCCAACTCCAAAATTCAATCATCGTATCTGCTTTCTTGGACCGTTTCTGGTACCAAAGCTTTTAAATCAGGTTCCATGAAAAGTAAACTCTGAAGCAAAGATCAGTGTTCTGGAAGTGTATTAAGAACACTAGTGCAAGGAAAGGCATAAGAGTAGGATCAGACAGAGTGAAAAATTAGGTTATGAGGCTGTTGCATAATAATTTGACTGGCTTTTGTCCCTGGTTCCTGGGAGGTAACTTCTAAACCACTGGAATTTCCAATGGGACAGGAGTGAGTTTGTTATTTATAGTGGGTCCTTGGACCACACCTGAGTTTATGCTAATGAGATGATTCAGGATGAAGGTTGGTCATGCCAAGAAAGACCAACCATGTGGTTAAAGAGTTGAGACTTTCAGCCATGTGATATCAACCCAAGTTCTGGACATCTAGGGAGGTAAAGGAAACTGGAGACTGAGTTCAGTCATGGGGCCAGTGATTCAATCAGTTATGGTTGTGTAATGAAACCCCAATAAAAAGTCAGGACACTGAAGTCAGTGGAGCTTCTTGCTTTATGAACAACACATTGATGTGTCAGGAGGGTGAGATGTCCTGACTCCATAGAGAGAGGGCACAGAAGCTCTATGTTCAGGACCTTTCCAGACTTCACCCCAGGTATCTCTTCATTTGGCTAGTTCTGATGTGTACTCTTTATAACAAAATTGTAGTCATAAGTGTAGCACATTCTTGAGTCCTGTGAATCATTATTCCCTCAAATTACTGAACCTGAGAAGGTTGTGGGAAATCCCAAAATTGTAGCTTGTCAGTCAGAAGTACAGGTGGCCTATGGGTCCCTGAGCCTGTGGATAACATCTGGAGTAAGGGCAGTCTTATTGGACACTGTGACCTTAAATCATGGGTTTTGAGCTAACTCTGGGTGCTTAAGTGGCCAAAATACACGGCAGGACAAGAGATAACATTCTAAATGATACCAACCTCAGCTGATCCCACAGGGAGTTCTGATGCTCTGAAGCTCACTGTTGTTCCAAGTTGCGCAGGCGGATCAGACGTTTATAGTTCCATGACGTCTTCAAGCTGCCCTTGGGCAGCTCTCTTTAACCAAGGCAATTCCTGAAGAGAGCAGATAGCTGAAGGTTATGGCCAGGTAGCATTCCTAGAAACTGAGGGATGCTGTTCAATCTTGAAGCAGAATTACCAGGCAAGTCACAGTGCTTGCTACACTTTGTAACTCCTTCTACTAAATGGTAGTGAGCAGAGTGATTAAACAAAGAACTGAAGATTCTTTTGGATTTGTAAACATTTTGCCCCTAAAGAGAATTCAAAGAGTCAAAGAGCGAGATTGGCTGGTTGATCCTGGCAAATCCTCACAAGTGATCATATCATTTTCCCAATTAAATCTTTTTGACGTCTTCCTATTGCCCTGGGGATGGATAGTCTTAATATCCTTAGCACAACAACTTAGGCTTTGTGTGAAACGGCCCCTTCTTGAATCTGCAGGATCATGTCTTTCTCATCTCACTGCACTCATGTTCTCTCTGTCTGTGGGTTATGCTCAGTCGTTAAGTCACCTCCAACTCTATGCGACCCCAGGGACTGTAGCACACAGGCTTCCCTGTCCTTCACTATCCCCTGGAGTTTGCTCAAATTCATGTCCATTGAGTCAGTGATGCTATCTAACCATTTCATCTGCTGTCACCCCCTTCTCCTTTTGCTTTAAATCTTTCCCGGCATCAGGGTCTTTTCCAGTGAGTCGGATTTTTGCATCAGGTGGCCAAAGTATTAGAATTTCAGCTTCAGCAACAGTCCTTTGAATATTCAAGGTTGATTTTATTTAGGATCGATTGGTTTGATCTTGCTGTCGAAGGGACTTTCAAGAGTCTTCTCCAGCACCATAATTCAAAAGCATTAATTCTTTGGTGCTCATCCTTCTTTATAGTCCAACTCTCATATCTGTACACAACTACTAGAAAAACCATAGCTTTGATTATACAGACCTTTGTCGACAGAGTGACATCTCTGCTTTTTAATATGCTAGATTTGTCATAGCTTTCCTTCCAAGAAGCAAGTGTCTTAATTTCATGGCTGCAGTCACTGTCTGCAGTGATTTTGAAGCCCAAGAAAATAAAATCCGTCACTGCTTCTACTTTTCCCCCTTTTGTTTGCCATGAAGTGATGGGACCAGATATCATGATCTTAGTTTTCTGAATGTTGAGTTTTAAGCCAGCTTTTTCACTCTCCTCTTTAGAGTGGTATCCTCTGCATATCTGAGGTTGCTGATATTTCTCCCATCAGTCTTGACTCCAGCTTGTGATTCATCCAGCCCAGCAGTTTGCATGATGTACTCTGCATATAAGTTAAATAAGCAGGGTGACAATATACAGCTTTGATGTACTCTTTCCCAATTTTGAACCAGTCCATTTGTCCATGTCCTGCTCTAACTGTTGCTTCTTGACCTGCATACAGCTTTCTCAGGAAGCAAGTAAGGTGGTCGGGTTATTCCCTTCTCTTTAAGAATTTTCCAGTTTGTTGTGATCCACACAGTCAAAGGTTTTAGTGTAGTCAATGAAGCAGATATCTTTCTGGAATTCTTTTGCTTTTTCTATGATCCAATGGATGTTGACAATTTGATCTCTGCTTCCTCTGCCTTTTCTAAACCCAGCTTGAACATCTGGAAGTTCTCAGTTCATGTACTGCTGAAGCCTAACTTGAAGGATTTTGAGCATAAACTTGCTAGCATGTGAAATGAGTGCAATTATTTGGCATTGCCTTTCCGTGGATTGCACCTGACTTTTTAAAGTTTTAGAGTCTTTTCACAGGCTGCTTCCTCTACCTGGAAATGCTTCCCTACCTCTTTACCTGGCCAATTTTTACTGATTTTTAGGTCTTTAAATGTCTGTTTCTCAGAGAGGTCTTCCCTAACCTTCACTCTAGATAAGGGCCACCTGTTACACGCTCTCATAGTACTTGTGCCCTTTAGATGGCCTAAAAATACTTACCAGACATAGTTACCTGTGTGTTTAGCTGTTTAGTGCCTGTCTTTCTCCTTCTGGTAAGTGTCATGAAGGCAGGAACTATGGCTATTTTGTTCTTCCCCTTTTCCCAGCACTTAATTCAATGTGGCATGAGAGTTTAATATTTGTTGAGTGAATAAGTAAATGAAGTAATTAAGGATAGACAATATTGATGCAGGTTAGTGGCTAAAATCATATGGCTCTGGAAGCAGATGGAGTTCAAGTGTTTTAAATTCTGATTCCTCTATTGAGAGCTCTGTAAATATGTCCTTACCTTCAACAATGTAGAAACTTCAGATTATCAGTTCACATTGAGTTTGTCTGACTTGGGAAACCTAACTCAATAACCAAATTCTAGGAGAATAATGTGGGATGAGAATACCTATTTATTAGCAGCAGTACTGCATACCCCTGAAGCACATGGACTGTCCTGGGATGAATCCAAAACTGTCATCTTGGCCACAATATTCAGCCTCTTGGTACATCAGTTTCCTCACCTGTAAACAAAGCACCTGTGTTTAACCTGTCAAACATGTCTAATTCACAGCACCCAGTTTAATGTTGTTATAAGGATCCAATGGAACCTGATAAGTGCTTTATATGTGTTGGTGAATATTACTTATTAATTTAGGTTGAGAGACACCTCTGGCTTGACAGCTGGAGCTGGTTAGCTGCAGAAGACATTCCCTCTGGGTGAGTAAATTCAGGCCATAGAACAAATAGACTAGAGTTTTTTGGTAGAATAAAAGTAATGGAAATATCCTCTGGCAACATTTCCAGAAAGCTGGAAGGGAGCTAGAGGACAGATCTTCTCCTTCCCAAGGACTGTTTTGCCTAAAAATCCATGGCGAATCACTCAGACCCAGAATTCTCCTCCTCCTCACAGAGAGTGTAAACACCCTGGGAGATTCTGGACCCTTGCTCCCCTTGTAGATTCCAGGAAGGCCATTATCCTTAAGGAAAAATGGCCTCTCTCCAGTCATTCAGGTCATAACACCATTGATTAGTTTTCTTTAAACACACTAGACCTAAGGAAGAAGTCTTATCACCTTGATTTCAGTTCCTCCTTTGCCAAATTTCCTTGCACATTCATGAGAGGCTGATGCCTCTTATGGTGGAACATTTCTTCAGGTAGAGTTCTAATTTTTCCCTCATCATTTCTGAAAAATTTTAGAGCACTTATATAGTAGCCCTCAAACTGGGAAACTGGAGACCCGAGCCTGGAATTATGAGAATGAGATATGGGTTTTAATTCTGACTTTGATACTAATTGGTGAACTTGGTCATAACCTATGGCTTAGGCTTCTTCATTTGAAAATGAAGCAGAAAGAGAAAATAAGCTAGATACCCTCTTAGGTTTGCAATTCAGAGATTTTGCATCACGCTCTCAAAAAAAACTCAATATATTGTTAATGTACTTTCAGGGTAGAAAGTTGTACTGAATATTTTATAAATGAAGATATTAACTTTTCTTCATGGTGATCTTGGAAAGTAGATTTGGTACCAAAAAAAAAAAAAAAAAAGATTACAATTCTGAGGATTGGATAAGAACCCAAATATGGTCTTCCAGGGCATCCATATGACCATTGCACAAAATATTGGGTTGGCCAAAAGGTTCATTCATTTTCTTCTGTAAGATGGCTCTAATAGTGCTTAGTTGTCTTTAACATCATTCATAACAATTTTGTTAGATTGTATTGTGACAGCTGTCAGATCAGCATGCATTTAAAAAAAACATCAAAACTGATGAATTTTTGTGTAGCCATTTTAATATTGCTGATGGAAGAAAAAAGGCAACATTTTGGGCATATTGTATTTTGTTATTTCAAGAAAAGTAGAAACACAACTGAAATGCAAAAATGATTTGTACAGTATATGAAGAAAAATCTGTTGAAGTGGCTTGTGAAGTTATTTATCACTGGACTACGCTCCATGGTTAGGTAGACCAGCTGAAGTTGATGGAGATCGAGACATTGAGAAGAATCAATGTTATACCATGCAGGAGGAAGCCAACATACTCAAAATATCCAAATTAAATACTGAAAATCATTTGCACCGGCTTAGTTATGCTCAATGCTTTGATGTTTGGGTTCCACATAAGTGAAGCTGGGGGGTGGGGTGCAGGCGGGGAAACCTTCTTGATTGTATTTCTGCAAACAATTCTTTACATAAACATAATGAAAATGTTCTATTTTAAAACAGATTGTGATGGGAGATGAAAAGTGGATACTGTACAATCATATTGAAAGGAAGAAATCATTGGGCAAGCAAAATAAACCACTAACAACCACATCAAAGGCTGGTCTTCATCCAAAGAAGGTGATGTTGTGTATTTAGTAAGATTGAGAAGGGATGCTCTATTATGAGCTCTTCCCAGAAAAACAAATTATGATTTCCAACAAGTACTGCTCCCAATTAGAACAACTTAAAGCAGCACTCCACTTAGTCAACAGAAAATGCATAATTTTCCATTAGGATAAGGCAAGACCACATATGTCTTTGATGACAGGCAAAACTGTTACAGCTTGGTTGGGAAGTTCTCATTCATCTGCCATATTCACCAGCCACTGTCCCTTTGGATTTCCATTTATTTTGGCCTTTACAAAATTCTCATAATGGAAAAAAATTTCAATTCCCTAAAAGACTGTACAAGGTACATGGAACAGTTTCTGCTCAAAAAGATAAAAAGTTTTGGGAAGATGGAATTATGAAGTTGCCTGGAAAATGGAAGAAGGTAGTAGAACAAAACAGTGAATACATTGTTTAATACAGGTCTGGGTGAAAATGAAAAATGTGTCTTTTTTTTATACTCACCTGGCTTGGGTTGGTTTACAGATCTTTTCCTTGACTACTTCTTCTGGGAAATGAATGTAACTGAGCAAGGAGATAGGTTCTTAGAGGGGAGAGAGTCACAAAAGTCATAGTCATTCTACCCCAACAGTTTGCCATGGCTGTAGAGACAGCTGTAAAGGCTGTGTGACAAAACCTCTCTCAGCCTCAGTATCTATGTCTATAAAATAACACCAACTTTGCAGGGTTACTGTAAGAATGAGAACAGCAGTATATAGTATTTCAGTTCAGTTCAGTCACTCAGTCGTATCCAACTCTTTGTGACCCCATGGACTGCAGCACACCAGGCTTCCCTGTCAATCACCAACTCCCGGCCGGAGTTTACTCAAACTCAGGTCCGTCGCATCTCCTCCCAACTTCAATCTTTCCCAGAATCAAGGTCTTTTCAAATGAGTCAATTCTTCACATAACATGTCCAAAGTATTGCAGCTTCAGCATCAGTCCTTCCAATGAATATTCAGCACTGATTTCCTTTAGGATGGACTGGTTGGATCTCCATACTGTCCAAGGGACTCTCAGTAGTCTTCTCCAACACCACAGTTCAAAAGCATCAATTCTTCGGCGCTCAGCTTTCTTTAGAGTCCAACTTTCACATCCATACATGACTACTGGAAAAACCATAGCTTTGATTAGACAGACATTTCTGGGCAAAGTAATGTCTCTGCTTTTTAATATGCTGTCTAGGTTGGTCATAACTTTCCTTCCAAGGAGTAAGCGTCTTTTAATTTCATGGCTGCAGTCACCATCTGCAGTGATTTTGGAGCCCCCAAAAATAAAGTCTGACACTGTTTCCACTGTTTCCCCACCTATTTGCCATGAAGTGATGGGACAGGATGCCATGATCTTAGTTTTCTAAACGTTCAGTTTTAACCCAACGTTTTCATTCTCCTCTATCCCTTTCATCAAGAGGCTCTTTAGTTCTTCTTCACTTTCTGCCATAAGGGTGGTCATCTGCATATCTGAGGTTATTGATATTTCTCCTGGCAAACTTGATTCCAGCTTGTGCTTCATCCACCTGGCATTTCTCATGATGTACTACTCTGCATAGAAGTTAAATAAGCAGGGTGACAATATACAGCCTTGACATACTCCTTTTCCTATTTGGAACCAGTCTGTTGTTCCATGTCCAGTTCTAACTGTTGCTTCTTGACCTGCATACAGATTTCTCAGGAAGCAAATCAAGTGGTCTGGTACTCCCATCTCTTTCAGAATTTTCCACTGTTTGTTGTGATCCACACAGTCAAAGGCTTTGGCATAGTCAATAAAGGAGAAATAGATGTTTTTCTGGAATTCTCTTGCTTTTTTGATGATCCAGCAGATGTTGGCAATTTGATATCTGGTTCCTCTGTCTTTTCTAAAACCAGCTTGAACATCTGGAAGTTCATGGTTCACATACTGTTGAAGCCTGGCTTGGAGAATTTTGAGCATTACTTTGCTAGCATATGCTGCTGCTGCTGCTAAGTCGCTTCAGTCGTGTCCAACTCTGTGCGACCCCACAGACGGCAGCCCACCAGGCTCCTCCATCCCTGGGATTCTCCAGGCAAGAACACTGGAGTGGGTTGCCATTTCCTTCTCCAATGCATGAAAGTGAAAAGTGAAAGTGAAGTCGCTCAGTCGTGTCTGACTCTTAGCGACCCCATGGACTGCAGCCCACCAGGCTCCTCCATCCAAGGGATTTTCCAGGCAAGAGTACTGGAGTGGGGTGCCATTGCCTTCTCCGTTGCTAGCATATGAGATGAGCGCAATTGTGTGGCAGTTTGAGCATTATTTGGCATTGCCTTTCTTTGGGATTGGAATGAAAACTGACCTTTTCCAGTTCTGTGGCCACTGTTGAGTTTTCCAAATTTGCTGGCATATTGACTGCAGCACTTTCACAGCACCATCTTTTATTTATTTATTTATTTTTATTTGCTACAACGGTGCTGAAATCCTTTTTTAAAAAATATAAATTTATTTATTTTAATTGGAGGCCAATGCAGCCATGAAATTAAAAGACGCCTACTCCTTGGAAGGAAATTTATGACCAACCAGAATCATGGATTCCGGTCCCATCACTTCATGGCAGATACATGGGGGAAACAGTGGCTGACGTTATTTTTCCTCGCTCCAAAATCACTGCAGATGGTGATTGCAGCAATGAAATTAAAAGACGCTTACTCCTTGGAAGGAAAGTTATGACCAACCTAGATAGCATATTAAACGGCAGAGATATTACTTTGTCAACAAAGGTCCGTCTAGTCAAGGCTATAGTTTTTCCAGTGGTCATGTATGGATGTGAGAGTTGGACTGTGAAGAAAGCTGAGCGCCGAAGAATTGATGCTTTTGAACTGTGGTGTTGGAGAAGACTCTTGAGAGTCCCTTGGACTGCAAGGAGAACCAAACAGTCCATTATGAAGGAGATAAGTCCTGGGTGTTCATTGGAAGGACTGATGCTAGGGCTGAAACTCCAATACTTTGGCCACCTCATGGGAAGAGTTGACTCATTGGAAAAGACCCTGATGCTGGGAGGGATTGGGGGCAGGAGGAGAAGGGGATGACAGAGGATGAGATGGCTCAATGGCATCACCGACTCAATAGACATGAGTTTGTGTAATCTCTGGGAATTGGTGATGGACAGGGAGGCCTGGCGTGCTGCGATTCATGGGGTCTCAAAGAGTTGGACACGACTGAGTAACTGAATTGAACTGAACTGAATTACTTTACAATATTGTATTGGTTTTGCCATACATTGACATGAATCTGCCACGGGTGTACATGTGTTCCCCACCCTGAACCCTCCTCCCACCTCTCTCCCCATCCCATCCCTCTGGGTCATCCCAGTGCACCAGCCCTGAGCACCCTGTATCATGCATTGGACCTGGACTGGCGATCCATTTCACGTATGATAATACACATGTTTCAGTGCCATTCTCCCAAATCATCCCACCTTGAACCTCTCCCACAGAGTCCAGAAGACTGTTCTATACATCTGTGTCTCTTTTGCTATCTCGAATACATGGTTATCGTTACCATCTTTCTAAATTCCATATATATGCGTTAGTATACTCCATTGGTGTTTTTCTTACTGGCTTACTTCACTCTGTATAATAGGCTCCAGTTTCATCCACCTCATTAGAACTGATTCAAATGTATTCTTTTTAATGGCTGAGTAATACTCCATTATGTATATGTACCACAGCTTTCTTATCCATTCATCTGCTGATGGACATCTAGGTTGCTTCCATGTCCTGGCTATTATAAACAGTGCTGCAATGAACATTGGGGTACACGTGTCTCTTTCAATTCTGGTGTCCTCAATATGTATGCCCAGCAGTGTGTTTGCTGGGTCATATGGCTGTTCTATTTCCAGTTTTTTAAGGAATCTCCACACTGTTCTCCACAGTGGCTGTACTAGTTTGCATTCCCACCAACAGTGTAAGAGGGTTCCCTTTTCTCCACACCCTCTCCAGCATTTATTGCTTGTAGACTTTTGGATAGCAGCCATTCTGACTGGCATGAAATGGTACCTCATAGTGGTTTTGATTTGCATTTCTCTTGAGCATCTTTTCATGTGTTTGTAAGCCATCTGTATGTCTTCTTTGGAGAAATGTCTGTTTAGTTCTTTGGCCCATTTTTTTATTGGGTCGTTTATTTTTCTGGAATTGAGCTGCAGGAGTTGCTTGTATATTTTTGAGATTAATTCTTTGTCAGTTGCTTCATTTGCTATTAGTTTCTCCCATTCTGAAGGCTGTCTTTTCACCTTGCTTATAGTTTCCTTTGTAGTGCAGAAGCTTTTAATTTTAATTAGGTCCCATCTATTTATTTTTGCTTTTATTTCCAATATACTGAGAGGTGGGTCATAGAGGATCCTGCTGTGATGTATGTCGGAGAGTGTTTTGCCTATGTTCTCCTCTAGAAGTTTTATAGTTTCTGGTCTTACGTTTAGATCTTTAATCCATTTTGAGTTTATTTTTGTTTATTGTGTTAGAATGTGTTCTAGTTTCATTCTTTTACAAGTGGTTAACCAGTTTTCCAAGCACCACTTGTTAAAGAGATTGTCTTTTCTCCATTGTATATTCTTGCCTCCTTTGTCGAAGATAGCACCATCTTTTAGGATTTGAAATAGCTCAACTGGAATTCCATCACCTCCACTAGCTTTGTTTGCAGTGATGCTTCCTAAGGCCCACTTGACATCACAGTCCAGGATGTCTGGCTCTAGGTGAGTGATCACACCATCGTGATTATGTGAGTCATGAAGATCTTTTTTGTATAGTTCTTCTGTGTATTCTTGCCACCTCTTCTTAATATTTTCTGCTTCTGTTAGGTCCACACCATTTCTGTCCTTTATTGTGCCCATCTTTGCATGAAAAATGCCCTTGGTATCTTTATTTTTTAAAAAAGAGATCTCTAGTCTTTCCCATTCTATTGTTTTCCTCTATTTCTTTGCATTGATCAATGAGGAAGTCTTTCTTATCTCTCCCTGCTATTCTTTGAAACTCTGCATTGACAACAGAGGATGAGATGGTTGGATGGCATCACCTACTCAATGGACATGAGTTTGAGTAAACTCCAGGAATTGGTGATGGACAGGGGGAACTGGCGTGGCAGTCCATGGGGTTGCAAAGAGTCAGACACAACTGAGTGACTGAACTGAACTGATTCAAATTGGTATATCTTTCCTATTTCTCCTTTGCCTTTCACTTCTCTTCTTTTCATAGCTATTTGTAAGGCCTCTTCAGACAACCATTTTGCCTTTTTATATTTTCCTTGGGGATGGTCTTGATCACCGCTTCTTGTACAATGTCATGAACCTCAGTTCATAGTTCTTTAGGCACTCTATCAGATCTAGTTCTTTGAATCTATTTGTCACTTCCACTGTATAATCGTAAGGGATTTGATTTAGGTCATATCTTAATGGTCTACTGGTTTTCCATACTTTCTTCAACTTAAGTCTGAATTTGGCAATAAGGATTTCACGATCTGAGCCACAGTCAGCTCCTGGTCTTGTTTTTACTGATTGTATAGAGCTTCTCCATCTTTGGCTGCAAAGAATATAATCAATTTGATTTCAGTATTGACCATCTGGTGATGTCCATGTATAGAGTCTTCTCATGTGTTATTGGAAGAGGGTGTTTGCTATGACCAGTGTGTTTTCTTTAAGCCTTTGCCCTGCTTCATTTTGTACTCCAAGGCCAAATTTGTCTGTTACTCCAGATAGTTCTTGACTTCCTACTTTTGCATTCTAGTCCCCAATAATGGAAAGGACATCTTTTTTGGGTGTTAGTTCTAGAAGGTCTTGTAGGTCTTCATAGAACCATTCAACTTCAGCTTCTTCAGCATTACTGGTCAGGGCATAGACTTGGGTTACTGTGATATTGAATGGTTTGCCTTGGAAATGAACAGAGATCATTCTGCCGTTTTTGAGACTGCACCCAAATACTGCAGTTCGGACTCTTTTGTTGACTATGGACCTACAAGACCTTCTAGAACTAAACACAATCACAGAAAACTAACCAATCTGATCACATGGACCACAACCTTGTCTAACTCAACGAAACTATGAGCCATGCCATGTAGGGCCACCCAAGACAGATGGGTCATAGTGGAGAGTTCTGACAAAACATGGTCCACTGGAGAAGGGAATGGCAAACCACTTCAGTATTCTTGCCTTGAGAACCCCATAAACAGTATGAAAAGGCAAAAAATATAGGACACTGAAAGATGAACTCCCCAGGTTGGTAGGTGCCCAATATGCTACTCGAGATCAATAAACTAACTCCAGAAAGAATGAAGAGACTGAACCAAGGCAAAACCAACACCCAGTTGTGGATGTGACTGGTGATGGACATAATGCCTGATGCTGTAACGAGCAATATTGCATAGGAACCTGGAATGTTAGGTCCCAGAATCAAGGCAAATTGGAAGCAGTCAAACAGGAGATGGCAAGAGTGAACATTGACATTTTAAAAATCAGCTAACTAAAATGGACGAGAGCGGGGGATGAGGGGGTCAAGCTGGTTTTCGAAAAGGCAGAGGAACCAGAGATCAAATTGCCAAAAATCCGCTGGATCATTGCAAAAGCAAGAGAGTTTCAGAAAAACATCTATTTCTGCTTTAGAGACTATGCCAAAGCCTTTGACTGTGTGGATCACAGTAAACTGTGGAAAATTCTGAAAGAGATGGGAATATCAGACTACCTAACCTGCCTTTTGAGAAACCTATATGCAGGTCAGGAAGCAACAGGTAGAACTGGACATGGAACAACAGACTGGTTCCAAATAGGAAAAGGAGTACATCAAGGCTGTATATTGTCACCCTGCTTATTTAACTTATATGCAGAGTACACCATGAGAAACGCTGGGCTGGAAGAAGCACAAGCTGTGATCAAGATTGTCGGGAGAAAGATCAATAACCTCAGATATGCAGATGACACCAGCCTTATGGCAGAAAGTGAAGAGGAACTAAAAAGCCTCTTGATGAAAGTGAAAGAGGAGAGTTAAAAAGTTGGCTTAAAGCTGAACATTCAGGAAACTAAGATCATGGCATCTGGTCCCATCATTTCATGGGAAATAGATGGGGAAACAGTGGAAACAGTGTCAGACTTTATTTTTCTGGCTCCAAAATCACTGCAGATGGTTACTGCAGCCATGAAATTAAAAGACGCTTACTCCTTGGAAGGAAAGTTATGACCAACCTAGATAGTATATTCAAAAGCAGAGACATTACTTTGCCAATAAAGGTCCGTCTAGTCAAGGCTATGGTTTTTCCAGTAGTCATGTATGGATGTGAGAGTTGGACTATGGAGAAGACTGAGCGCCGAAGAATTGATGCTTTTGAACTGTGGTGTTGGAGAAGATTCTTGAGAGTCCCTTGGACTGCAAAGAGATCCAACCAGTCCATTCTAAAGGAAATCAGTCCTGGATGTGCTTTGGAAGAAATGACGCTAAAACTGAAACTCCAGTACTTTGGCCACCTCATGCGAAGAGTTGACTCATTGGGAAAGACTCTGATGCTGGGAGGGATTGGGGGCAGGAGGAGAAAGGGACGACAGAGGATGAGATGGCTGGATGGCATCACCGACTCGATGGACGTGAGTTTGAGTGAACTCCGGGAGTTGGTGATGTACAGGGAGGCCTTGCGTGCTGCAATCCATGGGGTCGCAAAGAGTCAGACACGACTGTGCGACTGAACTGAACTAAAATGGACTGGAATGGGTGAATTTAATTCAGATGACCATTATATCTACCACCGTGGGCAAGAATCCCTAGAGGTAGGTAAGTCGCTTCAGTCGTGTCTGACTCTGTGCGACCCCAAAGACGACAACCCATCAGGCTCCACCTTCCCTGGGATTCTCCAGGCAAGAACACTGGAGTGGGTTGCCATTTCCTTCTCCAATGTATGAAAGCAAAAAGTGAAAGTGAAGTCGCTCAGTCTTCGACTTAGCGATCCCATGGACTGCAGCCTACCAGGCTCATCTGTCCATGGGATTTTCCAGGCAAGAGTACTGGAGTGGGGTGCCATTGCCTTCTCCATAATAGGCACGCAAGAAAAAGTTACACCTTTATTGCCAACTTTCCCTATTCCAGTAAAAACATCGATAGACTGAATGCATATTGTCCTTTTCTAAGACAAAATGTTAAATCAACTGTACTCTGATACAAAAAAAATTTTTTTTAAAGGCAAAACTGATTACGGTAAGTCTTGAAATTTTCTCAATTCAGTTTCCTCACTGCAGCTGAGCTCAGCAGTTTCAAGTTCCAGACCTGGAGTTATAATTGGGTTCCAGTCCTAGCTCTGTCCCCCTAATGCCAGGGTAATACAGATGGATAGAACCACCTACCCAGGATTAGACTTTCTCTTTTCTCAATTTCCAAAATCAGAGGGGCATGAAAGACCCAAAGGCTCAACCCGCCTAGCACCCACCAAGAGGGCGGAAAGTGGTGGCAAGAGGGCGGAAAGTGGTGGCAAGAGGGAGAAGACAGGCACGGAGGAATAAAGGCGGGCCCACGAGGCAGAGGGCGGGGCTGGAGTTCCCGCCTCCGCTGCGCGCGCGCGCACTACAGACGCACGCACGCACATCATACCGCGGAAGCGCGCGCGCAGGCCCAGCCCTCGTCGCCGCCGCCATTTTAGCTCCTGGTTCCGGCCGCACGGTGTAGGCTGTTGTAGCGGGAGGGGTGGGGGTCCTCCAGAGTTTAGTAGGTGCCCTCGACTGCGCCGATAGAGCCGCCAGGGTTTGTTTTTTCCTTCCTTCATAACCGCCTGCTCGAAGAGTTCGAAAATGTCTAAGCGACACCGGTTGGACCTGGGGGAGGATTACCCCTCCGGCAAGAAGCGTGCGGGGACCGATGGGTAAGCCAGGCCGGGGGCGCGAGGCAAGGGCTCGGGCTTTGTTGGGGTCCCGGCGGCGGACGGGCCAGGGAGGGCCAGGCCGAGCGGACTCCGGGGCCCGACGCTTTGTTTCCCTTTCGGCTTGGGTCATTGGCGGCGGGGCACGGGAGAGCGGTGCCACTCCCGGCGTTCGGCCCGGCAAGGGCGCGGGGAGCTGAGTGGCGCGGCCGCCGCCCGCCCAGTCGGGAGAGCGGAGAGGCCTGGCGTGGTCACTGGGCGCCTCCTCCCCGGGCGGAGTCGAGCGAGAGTCACTTCGAGGGGAGCGGACGGGAGGGAACCGCGGACCTCGTGGTCTGGGCTCCCGGTAAGGCCTGGATCCGGAGGAGAGAGTGGGGGAGGGCGCGGCAGGAGTAGTCGCTTCCAAGGGCACTAGGTACTTCTCGGGCAGCGGGGTCTGGAAGAGGGCCTTGGCGGGAGGTTGAGTGCCCAGCAAGGGGAGAAGCGGAGGCCGAAAAGTGAGAGAAGCGCGTGGATTCTGGTGTAGGCGGGGGTGGAGGTGGTGGAAGTTGAGTGAGGCGTGCAGACGAGGAGTTACCGGCGGAGAGTAGAGGGCCCGCCTTGAGAATAGAAACTGTGGAATATACCTTTTGGGCAGCAGCTGGTGATTTGAGGCCGCTGAGTTTATACTTTGGCGGGAGAGCGCGTGCCTCGGTCCATTCAAACACTTCAAAGTAGGTACGAGGCAAACTTCCGCTCTCTGCCCACGCTCCCGCCATCTCCTTTATTTCCTGCTTTGGCCGAAACAGTAGTTACAGGGTTATCCCTGGGATAGATATTAGAAGATAGTCTTTCTCTCTCTCTTTTTCCTGTGAGTTCTTGTTTTCTGTCCCTCTTCCCCGCCCTCCTTCGTAAGGAGCTTTTAAAACAAGACCCATTTCAAAAGTGTCTAGTAGTTAAAACGGCAAAATGTCGCCCTTGGGGAAATTGCTTGGGAGTTGAAATACACAGGTGTTTTCAGATTTCTTTCTACTCAGCCTTTTCTTCAAGATGCAGAGGAATTTAACAATTGACTTTCGCAATTGCATGAAAATAAGTTTTTGTTCAGTGTGTACTTTCTTCCCTGATGTACAGAAATTTATTTGAATAATTCAGGCAGAGACTTGAAAGTCTGGATACCTTCAATACTTTGCATAATTTTGCCTATTATTGTGTGTATACTTGTGCAGAATCGCTGTGTCAAGTGTGTATAACTTTTTTGAATTTCTCTTCACTCAGAGTCCTTCCTTTGGGTTGATTGAGGTGTCTGGGGAGTATAAGCCAGGATAGGGTGTACTTTTTGATATCTTTTCATGTATTGAATACGGGAAGTATAAGTACGTAAGATTTTAATCTGGTAAATTTTTTAGTTTGCAGTGTTACATGTCAACTTTGTCGTTTTCGGCAGTGGACCCTCACTCCCCCCAACACACACAGCAAAATTTTAGCTCCTTAAACGTCACAAACTCTTTAGACCTGGAAGTGACTTGAAAGAGAGTATAATTGTTTACACTCAAGGGATGGGGAATGGAGATCCAGAGTTGTTAAGGTGGCTTGTGCAACCTTTCAGTTTACAGCTGAATTTAGAACCTTGATCTTTTGATTTGCCTCTTGCTTTTTCCAATACAGCACACAGACATGACTAGTTCAGAGTCATTACAGCCTATTTTAATGACATTTATATTGGGTTAGTAAAGTAGGGAACACTTGGTTCTTTGTTCCTGTGAAGCAACAATAAGTTGCTTGTCATCTGGTTAAGGAGCAACTTAGCATCTTAATCTCTCTCACAGAGTTGAAATTGGAAAAAAAATACATTGTAAACGAATGAATTCACTTATATTATGATGTATGTGCACCATTCAAATGCTTGGAATTAGTGGTCCCATGATAGGGACACGGATTTGCGCCTTTTTTCTTGTAAATCTGGCCTCTTTAGTAAAAATATTAACTTTTCGGGTCTTTGATGGTGAACTTATGATTCACCCGGGTATTGTAAGTGACATCTACCTTAGATGAAGGAGAGTTCATCTTTGAAATAAAGCTCAAGTTCTGAGATGTTTTGGTGGGGCATTTGTATAGTAATTACTATGTCACCTGAATGCCATTTCTCATAGAACTTTCTCTAGCAGTGAGTTTACAGTGTTGGTAAGTGCTTGGGATTCCCACCCCCTACCCCATTTAATAATTTTAAGTTACTTTTGTTACTGTCATGCAGCCTTGCAGGGTTTTTTTTTTTTTAAGCCCTGCTAGTTACAGTTAACAGGTGGCTTTACCTGGGAGAGTAGGCTTGTCGGTCATGTGAACTCCACTGCCAAACATGAATGTCCCATTTTCCCCATTCCTGAGAAGTGAAGGTAATTTCAGTGAGAGATTATACTCAGATTCATGCTCCTAACTATATTTGGCTTTGTTTACTCGTGCTATATTTTAGTTTTGGAGTCAGGTAGAGACGTTGAAGGTTTCTGTTACATATTGACTTTCTTTTTTCCATTATTCACAACATTTTCTGTGTAAAATTATTAACCAAGAGACAACTTACTGTTGAGGTATGGAAAAAATTTTTGAAAATAGGGACTTTTTCATCTTAATATTTGTTTTTGTTATTACTGCCTGATAAGTTTTTTCTGTTAAAAATGTGAAGCAAATATAGTGATAAAATAACATGTGTAGTTCCCAAAATATTTTAGGTACTATATGTGTGTGTGTGTATATATATGTGTGTGTGTGTGTGTGTGTGTGTGTGTATGTTTTTTTCACTGAAGTTTTGCAATGTAGGTGAGGTTAAGTAATTTGCCCCAGGGAACACAAGAAATGTCCATTCATAAAAATGTAAAGTAAAAGTAAAGTAAAAGGCAAAAAATTCTCAGATGCCTTCATCCCCTTCTTTATTTAATCTCTTGATGAAAATTTGTTTTACTTATATGTCTGCATATTTATTCACAGGTATGAACTATAATATTTGATAGCCATAGGATCTTTTTCTTTTATTTCATTGGGAGGTACTTGCTTTACAGTATTGGGCTAATTTCTGTCATGCATCAACATGAATCAGCCACAGGTATACATATGTCCCCCACTCTTGAACCTCCCTCCCATCTCCCGCCCCATCCCACTCGTCTAGGTTGTCACAGAGCCCTGGGTTGAGTTCTTTGTGTCACAGCAAATACCTACTGGCTGGCTATTTTACATAGGGTAATGTATATGTTTTCACGCTACTCTCAGTTAATCCCAACTTCTCCCTCCCACACTGTATCTACAAGTCTGATTTCTACGTCTGCTTCTCCATTGCTGCCTTTTAATATGTATTATTTAGGCTTTGATTTTTTTTTTTTTTAATTCACCCAGAAATGTGTCATAAGCTGTGGAATAGATATACATTATTCTTTTCATTGGCTGCATAGTATTCCACTTGTAAAGGAGTATCATAATTTATTTAACTAGTTTCCGTTCACTGATTTTTTTGGGTAGTTTTCCAATCTTTTAAGTAAAAAGTGCGATGAACATCCTTATGTGTACTTAGTAATATATCTTAAAAGTCCAGTGTATCCTTGGAAAGTGAGAATGCCAGATTAAGAGCAGTGCTTATTTAAAATACTTGGATAAACAGGTTACATCTTTAGAGCGTTTCTGTTATTCTGTGTAGAATTTTAACCTGGTATTTTAAATTAAAAAATACGATAACCAATGTTATATTGGACATTTATTATGTTCCAGGCTCTATTTTAAGCACATTACGTATATTAACTCATTTAATCCTTGCATTACCCCATGAGATTTTTACTGATGAGGAAAGAAATAACTGATTATATAGTTAGCTTAAGTGCTGAGGCTGAGGATTAAGCTGAGATAGAATACTGAACCCTGTGCTCAACAACTGTGTCCTGTTGTGTCTCTTCCTGTCAGTATTGTGGCTAAGTGATTATAGTGCACTGCTTTGATAATTGGTTTTTTAAGCATTAGACCTCAATTAGTAAATCTTCTAAATAACAAACTCCTTTATAGTAAGAGTACTTGTGTTAAAAAGGAAACATGCATATATACAATATCCTACATATATTTATGAAGCGGTGAGTTTGAGCCCTCCTTAACTGGCCCTTTTATCTTCCCTGTCCTGTTGAAGTTAGAGAGTTAGAATCATAGGCAACATGTCAAGGTGATTGAATTTGCTTTCTTGTTTTAAGACTCTTAATACTGTTCACTTTGCAGATTAGTACACCGAGGCTTATATATTTCCGGTGGATATGCAACTGTGATCTTGGTGCTCCTTTTACACTTACATCAGAGTTAAACCCCAGTATGTGGTCAGCAGTTAATCTTTGTGTCTTCAGAATGTATTTATTCCTTCCTCTGTTGTGGTTGTTTTTGGTAATAAAGTTTCTGGTGAAGAAGGCCCCTGAAAAACATGGCAGGCCGCCCTGTCCCTCACCAGTTCCTGGAGTTTACTCAAACTCACGTCCATTGAGTCGGTGATGCCATCCACCCTTCTCATCCTCTGTTGTCCCCTTCTCCTCCTGCCCTCAATCTTTCCTAGCATCAGGGTCTTTTCGAATGAGTCAGCTCTTCACATCAGGTAGCTGAAGTATTGGAGTTTCAGCTTCAACATCAGTCCTTCCAATGAACACCCAGGATTGATCTCCTTTAGGATGGGCTGGCTGGATCTCCTTACAGTCCAAGGGACTGTTAACAATCTTCTCCAACACCACAGTTCAAAAGCATCAATTCTTCTGCACTCAACTTTCTTTATAGTCCAGCTCACATCCATACATGACTACTGGAAAAACCATAGCCTTGACTAGACAGACCTTTGTTGACAAAGTAATGTCTCTGCTTTTTAATATGCTGTCTAGGTTGGTCATAACTTTCTTCCCAAGGAGTAAGCATCTTTTAATTTCATGGCTGCAGTCACCATCTGCAGTGATTTTGGAGCCCCCCAAAATAAAGTCAGCCACTGTTTCTCCATCTATTTGCCATGAAGTGATGGGACTGGATACAAATAAATGGCTGTCTGAGGAGCCCTTACAAACAGCTGTGAAAAGAAGAGAAGCGAAAAGCAAAGGAGAAAAGATATACCCATTTGAATACAGAGTTCCCAAGAAAGGATGGTTGGTGGTTTATTTTGAAGTTAGGCCAGGAAGCTTAAGTTCTGAACTGGTGGGGCTTCATTTTGTATGCTAGGTAGATTATCCTTTAGATTCCTTTGATTTCTTTCTTTTTATGCCAGATGGGATGAGAAGTTTCAGTTTTAGCTTGTATATCTTATAGTTCTGTAAAAGGTGAACACTGGGATGAGAGAAGGGAGAAATCCCTTTTTATAGATACGTGTATGAAAAGATTTTGTGTGAAAAGTATGTGTGTGTGAATATTTGTACGTGTAATAAGATTTTTCTCTCTAGGCAAGTTTCTGTAGAATAGAATTTTATTTTCAAAAGGACAAGAACAAATAAAATTGGTCAGCTTATCATTTTTTGTAATTGGGGAACCATTGTAACTCATGCTGGGTTCAGCATTTTAGCTGTATTCTCCTAAGGGGAGTAACTGTTGCCCAGCTGATATGCTCTTACAGAGAGTGAATGGTTTTCCCTTGTCTGCTGCCGATAATTGGGGCATCAGAAATTCATGACTTGTGTGTGTTGTGGATAAGGAACAGTGACATATTTAGCAGCTTGTTTCATGGTTCCATGTTGCCTCACTGTTTCAAGTCTGAGTCCAAATACCTTGTACATTGTCTGCTGTAGAATTTGGTCTGAAGTAAACCAGATTAGTTCCCAAGAGTAGGAGATGGCAACCCACTCCAGTATTTTTGCCTGAAAAATTCCATGGACAGAGGAGCCTGGCGGGCTACAGTCCATGGAGTCAAAGAGTGGGACACGACTGAGCACACACACATACACACACTAGATTTGTAGAATGAATAAACATAGATAACTTTAAAATTCTTACTGTATTAGGGATCGTCTCTAGTCAAAGAGTTGGACCCAAATTAGCGACTAAGACACAACAGTTAGTAATTAAAAGTAGATAATAGAATTGACTAAATGACCTAAGATTAATATACTGGTCATCTGCATGATTTTAAAATTTTAAATAACTTAATAGTAACCCATGATTTTTTTTTTAATGGGCTACTTTTCACTTTATGGATGATTAACGTATACATAGGTTCTACAGAGTATTTTCAATGTTTTACTATTGCTGTTAATGACAGATGCAAGAGTAAACAGTGAAAACCAGAGTAAAAAGTTTTAGTTTTTCTCGTAGAGTAATATATGCTTTTTAAACAAAATCTGGAAACTATAACTTAAGAAAGCAAACTTACTTGTTCTTCAGCTCATATTTGTGTGACTGTAATGTGAGGTGGAATTATCTTTGAGGCTGAAGCAACAAGATTTATTTCTTGTTAAGTTTTAAATACACTTTCAGTGCAAAAATACATTTTCATATAACCTGAAGGAGAGTTTGGGAAGGACTGATGCCATTCTCTTTGCCTAATTTGTCCCTGCCTTTTTCCCACACTGCCCTTTGTCTTTAACTTCTAAGAAGGTAAGGATTTTACTTGCAAAACGAATTCTTGTGTTACTTCAGCTGATGGGTAAAAGGTGGAGAGACACTGTTGTTACCAGAATTTGAATCATCATCAAAGAAGGGAAAGATGGTTATGAATGAGGCATGGAGAATCCTTGATTAAAAGTTCTTTCTCATTGTTTCTAATACTTTTGAGTTTTATATCAGTTTATTTATTTGGTTTTTGGACTTTTACTTTCTTGTGACTATAATGCTGCTGTGAACATTTTGCATAGAATTTGGAATCTGAATTGTAAGATTTTTTTTTCTTCTATTTTTAGGAAGGATCGGGATCGTGACCGTGACCGTGAAGATCGGTCTAAAGATCGAGACCGAGAAAGAGATAGAGGAGATAGAGAGCGGGAAAGGGAGAAAGAAAAGGAGAAGGAATTGCGAGCTTCGACAAATGCTATGCTTATCAGTGCTGGATTACCACCTTTAAAAGCTTCCCATTCAGCTCACTCAACCCACTCGGCACATTCAACACATTCGACACATTCTGCGCATTCAACACACACCGGACATGCAGGACACACGTCACTTCCACAGTGCATTAATCCATTTACCAACTTACCCCACACACCTCGATACTATGATATTCTGAAGAAACGACTTCAGCTCCCTGTTTGGGAATACAAGGATAGGTTTACAGATATTCTGGTTAGACATCAGTCCTTTGTACTTGTTGGTGAGACTGGGTCTGGTAAAACAACACAGGTGAGTTACTGCATACCATGGTACGTAGTTTATTAATGTTTGTGTTTACTAAGTGTTGTGAATTTGGTCCTGGCAGTTATTCTCATTGGCTGGGCTGTCAGAATATTTTGAGGCACAGCTGCTTTCTCTAGCACTTTTTAGTGACTTACAGGGTGGAGATTCTGTAGGGAGTACCTATTTTCCTGAGTCTCTTTGGGAAAACAGCAGTACTGGTTTTGATACCCCCCCCCCGTTTTATTATGTAAATTATGACAGTGACACTCTCCCACCCACTCTGAATTTGGGGTGGTACATACTTGGGGGTGCCAAGGTGAGGAGATCTGAACCATTGGAGTGATTTTTGTTTTTGTCATTTTCATTTGTGTTTATAATTGTTTTGAACTATGTGAATGATACCTATTCTTTAAGTAGAAGAGCTAAGTAAAATCTCTTTACTTATGATCTCCATCCAGTAGTGTCCCCATCCTCCCCACCCCTGAACTAAACATACATATTAGTGTTGTGTTAGTAATTAGGATATTTCTCAAACATGGATGAGCCCTTATTTGCTAGGCCCATATCATAGACATCTAGGCTGTTTCTGATGATTGTTTTGCATGGGCAAGTATGTATTTAGGATAAATTTCCAGATATTGCTGGGTCAGAGGAGGATTAATTGTAATTTTGGTACATACAGCCAAATAGCCTTTCATAGGCAATAGGCAACATAGTTTACCCTTCCATGAGCATGTATTAGAACAGATGTGGGAAACCACTAGAGTGTGTTACTGAACTTTTGCAAATGTGATAGGTGGAAAGTGGTATTTCAGTGTAATTTTTAACTTGCATTCTCTTGAGAAGTGAGGTAACTGTATTTTCAGATGCTTGATCCTGACCTATCAGAACATTTCTTAGATTTTACAAAAATAGTAGTCCCTGGCTATTGTAGAAAATTTGGAAAATTCGGGAAAATGTTGGAATGAGTTTATTATTCCTCATGCTGAAATAATTACATTGTTTCCTACTGGCCTGTTTTTCCATATTTATCTATGATAGGTGTTCACATTTGAGTGTACTGCATTTGCAAGATAACATTTTTTTAAGGTTACATGACACAAATTATTAATTATTTCATGGAGACATTTTGAAGACTACAATAGCAACCCAAATTGAAAGTTTTTGTTATTTAAAAGACTGAGCTTTCGTTAATATATTTCTTTTAAAGTGGAGGAAATGCAGTGTTGATGTTAGAAACTAAAACTGTTGCTTTATTTTTATCACCTTATGGAAATTTAAAGAATTAAATACATGGAACGATATAACTCTGAACTTATTAGTTTAATGTTTTTAATAATTATTTCAGTGGTTTATGTAGTTTGTTTCATCAGCAGTTGAGTAAAGCCAGGCACTGTGTACTGTGTATTAATGCATTTTTTCAGCAGCCATGCAAGGAAGTTGTTAGTTACCATTTTACAGATGAGCAAAAGGAGATTGAGATTTATGAGAGGTTTAGTAGGTTGCCCTAAACTACATAGTAGGTATGATTGGGTTCAGTATTTAAAACTTTTTACCTTTGTCTCATAGCCAAAGTTACTTCATATTGCTCTTCTGGGGTCTTACATGGTTAACATTATTTCAGAGATGAGCTTATTTAGAAGCAGTTAGTAGAGAAGAAGGTCAGGTGAACTCAGAACAAGAGGTTTGTGATTATTTGGATTGTTACTTGGGATTTTTTGTTTGTTTTTAATACTTAAGATACTTGGATACTTAGGGTTGCAGGGCATTTGGGGGATTTGAAGGGAACTCTTCAAATAATGAATTTGATGCAAATACTTTTTTTGGCATACTTCTACTGAATTTTGACTCAAAACCGTTAAGAATTGTCAGCCATTTTGAGTAATTTTTGTGTGTGAGTGCCTGGCAGAAAATTAAATTCTCCAAACAAAATCTACCGTAGTTTAACTTTTGACTGAGATTGATAGTGAAGACATTGTACATTGCAATTTGGTATGCATATACTATAGCCAAATAAAAAACTAAAGCTAATTCAGCCAAAGGGACAGCATGAGAAAGGGCATATGTTTAGAGAGAAGAGAAAGCATATCCCCTGGCCAGAGTGTGTAGTGTGTGTTTGGAGACGGAGGTGGGGCTGGGGAGACTGAAACAGTAGCTTTCTTGCTGTAGATCAAGGGGCCAGCAGAACCTTTAGGTTGAAGGGAAATGACAAGGAATTTTATAGAAATGTCCCGTCTAGTGAGAATTTTGATGACAGGCTTTGTAGGAAGTCATAAAATTTGATTTTGTATAGAGTGGTAGAATGGAGAATAAAGGACAGGTTGATGACTTCTGTCAGTCCAGTGGTTAAGACCCAATGCTTCCACTGCAGGGAGCATTGGTTCAGTCCTGCTTAGGGAACTAAGACCTCCCATGCTGTGTAGCCAGGAAAAAAAAGACAGACTGGAGTTAAGATGTTACTATTGTTGAGTAGGAGACATGGGAGGGATTTTTAAGTATTTGGAGAAAGGTGAGAAGTGGTGTTGGTTTTAAACTTGTTGGATTCAGGATACCAAAAAATCAGCCATTCTTCAAGTGAAATGATAAGGTCAGGTGTAGGACTAGGGTTGGGATTGACATTTATGTATGACAAGAATAAATAAATCACTCAGGATGATATATAAAACAAGGAGACTGAGGGCTATGGATCAGTTTTTAGGTAGATGGTCACAATTGAAGGAAGGGAAGAAGCTTAGGGAAGGGATGGCTTAGAACTGATATCTGGCTTGAGCAAGTTAGTAGCGTATTTCATGATGTACTTCCCTTCTTAATGCTATTCTTAGAAATATGGATAGGTATATTGATGGAGCCAGGTTCCAAATCTTGTCTAGAAACCTTGGAAGTTCCTGAAATCCTTTCAGAGTTCCTGAGATTTTTTTATATACTTAAAACAAATATTGTAGTACATTGAAAATAGAAGCAATTAACTGTCTTCTGTTAAGCTAGACATTAGAGATAAGCAGATCTAAAACAGTGTAGTCTCTTGCTAAATTTTGTTTTTTAGGATGTACTTTCTTCATAGAAACTGTTAAGGCTAACATAGAATGGGGTTTTACTGTTAAGGAATTAATAAATATTTTAACAAGTTTTCAGTTTTAATTTCCTAACACAAGGAATGTATTAGTTGTTGGGTATCCTGGGTTATTTTAAAAGTATAAAGAGGTCCTGAGATCAAAAGTTCAAAAACTGATGAATTAGCCAAAGTTGTTCCTATCTTATTTTTAAAGTGGGAGTAAGCTATTTGTTTCACTAGAGTGAATTTAAAAATCTGTGAATGTTCTTGCCTTGAGAGTTCTGAATTAAGTTTTAATAACTTTAATTGACCAATGAATGTTTATTTGAATTCCATTTTGTTTGATCATATGAAGTACATTTTGCCTTTGTAGGCAGTTTGCTGAAATGAAGATACATATAAAACTTTTCTGGAAAGCCACATAAACTTCGATCTGTTGGTTTACAAGCCCAGAGATGCCCTTCTATTTTAGTTTAGTATTTGTGTTCATTTTAAGTCCTTTAAAGATACGCATATTTACATTCCTAGAGAAGCAGCATAATCTCTCCTTTCCCCTTTCAGATACTTGTCAATGACAGCAGTTATCCCAAAATTGCAGAAAACCTGACTACAATGCAATAATAGTACAACAGCCAGTGTTCTTCAAATATCACTGTACAAATTCTATACCAAAAAAATTCCCATGTTTCCTGTAACATTAAAACCAGATAGACTTGAGGGCTTTGATGGGGACCCATTGTGTCTTTGTAGCAGTGGGTTCCAGTTTAATGTAGTAAGCACTTAAGATTTTTCCCATGGTTCTTTTTCGGGTAGATGGGTGGAGAAAGAACCATTAAATTAGAGGATCTCTGAGCTTCTGTTGATAATGAAACAGCCAGGAAATGCACTGTCATCATGGCAACAACCAGCTGCTTATATCTGTTGGTCTCCCCCTCCCCTTCTGTACCCTTCATTGCACTCCTTCAGGGAAGTGCTATTGCTACTTCTCTAGGTTCTATTGAGTTTGAGATTGAGAGTTAATTTTAAGATCTTCCTAAAATTAACCTTTAGGATGTTACTGTTGTGTATACTTCTGAGGGGAAAAGGATAGGAGTTAGATTCTCTTGACTTAGCTGTTTTTTTTTTTTTTTTTTTAACATTTTGAATGTGCTTCACAGCATGTAGGATCTTAGTTCCCCAACCAGGAATAGAGCCTGTGCTCCCTGCATTGGAAGAGTGGAGTCTTAACCACTGGGCTGCCAGGGAAATCCCTAACATAACAAATTTGAATTGAATTGAAAGATGCAACTTTATAACTGCAAATAGATATTATTTCTACTTTTATGTGCATTACTTTGTAACTGAAATTGTATAAGAATTTAAGTTAACAGTTTCTTAGAATATTTTGGGGAACTAACATTTGTTAGAAACTTAGAATTTTCCTAAGTTGAATTTTTTCCCCCTGTGTATAGAAAAATGCTTGATGGTGGAACATTGATACCATACAGCATATTCAGCTCAGTGTACTTAGCTCACTGAGGTGTGGTTTACATCATATCAGTGTTGTCTGTGACCTTTCCTTGCCTTGGAGAGCTCATGCTATTAAAAGTTGGAGTCGTAAATAATAACTGTGATGTGCCTAAATTGAATTTTGTCTTAAATTTTTAGAATGAGATAAAACACTTCATGTTAAACATACTCGATGTGTAGGCAGAGTAGAATTAATTTAAATGTGAAATTATTTGATAGATTCCACAGTGGTGTGTGGAGTACATGCGATCATTACCAGGACCCAAAAGAGGAGTTGCCTGTACCCAACCCAGGAGAGTGGCTGCAATGAGTGTGGCTCAGAGAGTTGCTGATGAAATGGATGTGATGTTGGGCCAGGAAGTTGGTTACTCCATTCGATTTGAAGACTGCAGTAGTGCAAAAACCATTCTTAAGTAAGTACTGTCTTTAAAAATGGACACTATTTCCCTTCTGCTTTTAGTTTTCTGCCACCAGATAGCAGACCTTACTAGTGGAGTCTCAAGTTATCCAGTTTTAGAATAATCCAGATTAAACCTTATGCTTACTAGATGACTTTTTAATATGGATTCTTTTTTTTTTGTTAGTAATATATATAGCTGTTCAGTAGACACTGAAGTTCATAGGTCAGATTTTAGTTACTTGGTGCTATATCTTAGGTGAAGTGTATCATTTCAATATGACAGAAAGGTAGATGATATATCTTAGTAAAGGAAAAATATTTGTAGAAAGAAGGATGTATGGGAAGGGATATGATTTATTTGGGGTAGAGGGCTTTTGATACTAATTACACTGGTGTTACCATGGATGTGTTTTGAACTAAAAGGAGCAATCTTTTGTAATACACTCTTATTAGAGTCTCCTCAAAAACCTCTTCGTTATACCGTATTGAACTTCTTTCTAATATGATTGACAACCATATTGAGCTTCTTTCTAATACTTTAACTTCCCTGATTTCTCATCTTCATCTTCACACTTGCATTCAGCATAAATAGTGTGATGTTTGTTGCCTGATGGTAATTCTTTTGAAAATCTTTTGTTTATTCCGTGTGTATGTGTATGACAGTTCATTCATTTTTTTAAAATGAGTTCTTTGTCTTGATACAGTCTTCCCCCTGAGGTTGTTTTTAGAAGACAGTGGTGGGTAAGATGTTACATAGACAGTGACAGGAGTCTTTGATGGCAGACTTTGATACAGCGTTACAGGGGAAGCTATGTATTTTACAGAAAACTTCAAATGTATGTAAAAGTAGAATAATGCTGTAATAAACTTATATTTATTTGTCTTGCATCTTCAGAGTTGACTCATCTTGTTTCATCCATATCTCAACCCATTTCTGTGTCCCCCAAAATAAGAAGCAAATCCTAGGCATCATATACTTTTGATCTGTAAATATTTCAGTGCATCTGTCTCAAAAATAAGATTTCTCTAAATGTAACTGTGCTATCACAACTTAAAATTTTTTTCCATAATCAAAACCTTGTTACCTTTAAGATTTCATCTCAGTTTCTTTGATTTATTATTTTATTATAATTTCCAATTAATTGCTTTATTAATTAGTTAATAGTAATTGAACTTAAGTGTTTACTTCAGTCAGCTTGTCTTTATGACTTTATGAGGTGTGTTTTTGACTTAGACCTTAATCTTTACTGAATAAATTTTTAGTGACAGTCATGGTATTTATCAGTTGTAAATACAGTATAATTGACAAAAGTGTTACCTAAAATCTAAACTTATTTTTTATTACTTTAAGATTAGATAATGTCAAGGAATTGAGGATAATAAAGTACAGATTTTGCTCACCTTTAGGAGAAACAATATGACATTTGATTTACTGTGTGTTGAATTTTTTTTTAAGTAAGCCATAGTTGAGCAGGGAGAGCAGAATTTAGGAATTGGGAGATGAGAAAGTTACATGCAATATTAGGGCAAAATGTATAAATGTTTATAATAGGAAGTGGTAGGCTTTCAAAAGATGCGTGCTCGGGAAAGATTTTAGTTCAGTTAATAGGGAAAGAATGACAACAGATTTGAGAGCTCTGTCTTTGGCATTGTGATGTTTTTTACGGAATGGTTTCTAGAGGCTTTATTTAAATTTAAAAAGAAACCTTAATTCTTATAGGGTAAGCTTATTGGAATTTCTTCTGGAATCTTCTGAAGAGCTAGAAGGTAACCTAGTATTGTCTTTAAGTGATATCACATCCTATTAGTATGGAGTGAGTGGTAGTTTTAACTAATGGGAGTGCTTTATTAAGTGCAGTGTCTTATGAATCCCTAGATATATTTTGTGTAGTCATCCATCAACTTGTTTCTTGAGAACCCAGATGTTCAAAATAGCTAAAGCTTTAACTTAGAATTAGTTATGTAGTTAATTGGGTAGGAAGAGTGAATACATCAGACAAGTATCAGATGACTATTTGAGCCCTCCATTGAGCCCTACATGAACTATTTTCATGTGTAGATATAAAATGCCTATGTATCTACTTTGTAGCCAGAAGAAGCCTTTAATCTTCACTGTAGAAGGATGGTGATGAGGACTAACTCATAAAGATTCTGCTTGAGGAGCTGAGAATTTAACCATATCCTTCCTGATTCATTGTGTACACTACATAAATGCTGGTTTACTAATTAATTTGTTTGAGACTACTTTAGCTTCATCTTTATACGCTAATGGTCCAAAGATAGTTTCTCCAGTGTTTGGGACACATAAGTGTCTACATTATAGGTCTTAATATTGCTCTACTTAGGATTGGATCTAGTGTAAATTTGTGTACACTGTGTTAAACTAGCCTTAAATAGCTATCCAGTCCCAGTAGGCAAGTTACTTTTCAAAACCACCACTGCTAAATGGTTTTTATAATTTGCTGTGTGTTTGCCTGCTCCCATCTTTTTTTTCTCCTAAAGTATTGCTTTTGCAATGTACGTATGTTCCTTTGGCCATCTTGGAATGGAAGTTATTGGGGCGGGGGGTACCTCAATGAGGTAGTTAAAATATTTAATATTTACATTATTATTTTGGTAGCTAATTTCACTATTATTTTTGGTGATATGCTTCCTATTTGTTTTTTCCTCAAACTATAAAATTACTGAGAGATTGTGATACCGAGGGAACCTAGTAACTTTAACTTACGCAAGTAATGCTTAGTCATTCATTCAGTCAGCTAATAACTGAGTACCTTCTGTGTGTTGGGCAGTGCTAAGTATAGTAGTAAAAGTAAAACTGGCCCCGTCCACATTAAGCAAATACACAGTAAATATAAAATTTCAAATTGTGATTAGGCTTTGAAAGAATTTTGGAGTGTATTTGAAAGCATGATTTGAGAATTCACTTGAGGTTGGAAAAGAGAAGGCAGAATTTCAGTCAAGAACTGAAGTAAAAGTAATGGTTTGCCAGGAGTAGCAATAGGGGTACAGACTTTAGGCACATGGAACACCATTTTTAAAAACCCTTTTTGGAGTGGCATCAGTCCAATTCACTGTGCAGCAGCAGGAGCACACCCCAAATGCCTGGAACTTCTCATCCAGGCGGGAAAAAAAGAATAAAAAAATAAAAACCCTTTTTTTCTGAATGGAAAAAAAAGCATACTTTTTGCTTGAAGGCACTGTAGTCTTCATGTTACTTACACTGATTTGTGTAAGTCAGCATTTCTAAGGCAGAACAGTTTTGAGATGGTTCAGGACAGGTTTATAGACAGTATGGATAATCAAAGATAGGTTTGATTCTTTTTCTTAACCTGATTGGAACATAAACCCATTGGGAAGGGAGTTTGTATCTGTATACTTGTGTGTGGATCCTTTTTTTAAAAAAAAGTGACATGGAAGGGGCAGCAGAGGAGTGTGAAAATTTGTCACTACAGTGTACACTATCAGTGAACACTATCAGTGAACATAATTGTGGAAAGGGTAGAGTTTTCACAGAAAGACATTTTCCCTGATTGTTTAAACTTGCCTTGGTGGAGAAGGTACAGTGATAGGTTGATTTGGTGTATATAATTTGCCTTTTATTCTGAATTGTTTGCTTTTAAGTATCAGTTTCATTTCAGTTTTGGAATTTGTCAGAAGGCTAGGAACTCAATCTGGGATAATGTGTATGAAGCAGAAAGTGTTGCAGCTCTTTCTTGGAGGACACATGCTGTTAGCTCTGTAAGAGTAGGTAAGCATCTTGAGATGTTTATCTTTTATATAACTTAAGGACAAGCTGCTGGAAATCAGGAACAATTAAGATAGGACATAGTCTAGATCTAATTGAGTGATGGGGAAAATAAACAGCCTGGGTTTTAAGATATGATAAACCCTTTGTAAAACCTAAGGGAGAGATGTTTTGAACAAACCAACTAAAGAAGTACTATTTCACAGAACATGGTTCAGAAACTTGGGGAATTTTTTAATTTCCAAAAGGCAATCGAGGTGAGAAGATGAAAGAGAACCTAAAAGTACATAACAAATACAAGAGCCTAGTATAACAGAACCTCTAAGGTTGCTACTTGGGGAGGATTTACCAGCCATTGCCATAGCAGATTCTTTGGGACCTCAGGAAACAGTTTGAAGGACCAGCTGCATGACTACTTAGAGTTTCCAGAGTGAATTTCTACAAGGCAGTCTTGTTCTAAAAACTTGAGAAAAGAATCAAAAGGAAACAGATTGTAGAGCACAGACTCTAGGATCATAGTGCCTAGTTGTGTCCTAGTTCTGCCACTTACTGGCTGTGACTTTGTCCACGTTAATTAACCTCCTTGAGCTTACGGCTTTTTCAGAAGATGGAGCTGACAATAACAGCTACATCTTAGGATTGTTCTCAAATCAAATATGTAATTTTTGTGTGTCCCTTAGAATAATACCTGTAACACAGCAAGTGCTAAGTCAACGTTTCTTCTCTTGCTGCTGCTGATAGTGGTGGTAGATTTTCACTGTGAGAAATTGTTGTAGTTTATTAACCAGTTAACCTGGTTAATTTAAAATGGACTTATAAAGCTAGTTTAATGAAGTCCCTTTTAATACAGTATTTGAATTACAATGTGAATTACAATTACAATTTGAATTACAATGAATTAAACATTGATATTACTTGTCAATATGAAATGAATGAATGAATCCAAATATTCTTTTAGGGTTGAAGGTAAGATGTGGAAACAAATCTGGTCTTTAGAGATTATTATATAACCATCAATTATAAACTAATTTATTGAGCATCTGTTGTATGGTGGGCTTTGTTCTAATTCAAGTGCATCTCTGAATTAGGGAAAAGTAGTTTTACTGGATCTTCAGAAAGGAGTAGGTGTAAAGAATAAATGTGGTTATTTACCACTTCAGCAGTTCCTGTCATAGGAACTAAAAAAATCAGTTGTCACCTTAGAAAAAAAGTCTGTTGACTTTAAATTCATACAAAGCTAACTTGATTTCCTAAAGGTCTACATACAGTATTACATTTGACCTTTGTATTTAAAGCACTTGCAAGGGATTAGTTATAGAAGTTTCTCTTTGTTTATAGTGCCAACACCTTTTAAGAAAATACTAAGAACATACATGTCCATCCTAGCTTTCTGTAAATTCTGTTGTAAAGATAAGAGATCATTTCCTTCAAAAGTTATGAAAATGTGAGGAATAAGCAGTATATTTTGAAAAAATGATTTAATTTCCTTGTATGCTCAGTGGCTCAGTTGTGTCTGACGCTTTGCAACCCCATGAACTGTATAGCCTGCCAGGCTCCTCTGTCCATGGGATTTTCCAGGCAAGGATAGTAGAGTGGGTTGCCATATCGTTTCCTTATTTCTTGTTAATTTCTTAGGTGTTTCTTCAGCTTGATTAGATCTCTAATTCTGAAACACATACCAAATGTATTTTGGCTGTTTGCCAAAATAAAGCTGTATGCTTAGGCTGCTGATCTTCAGCATGTAAGTTAATAACTAGGAGGCTATGTATTTGATAAAAAAGATGTGATGTTTTCTGTTTGGCTTTTTTTAAGTGTTGGAATTGCATTAAAACATTTTAGATTCCACATTATTCAGAATACCATATGGCACCTTTCCATATGACTGTTCACATTTGATGGTTTGTACTCATTGTAGCCAGTATAATGCTACATAGTGTTGTGGCTATAGTAAGATTAGTGTTATTCATAAGGGGTAATGCTTTTGCTGAGAATGTCAAATTAAACTTCAACCTATATAAATCTTTATTCCTTTACAAATGAAAGGAGCATTATGTTTATTAAGGGGCTATGTCAGTGTCGTTGACTCTTTCCTGACTTGATAGAGGAGGTATGCTGTGAAGCAATTAAGGTAGTTTGAATGTCACATGAATTGTATAGATGATTTCACAAAAGAGGAAGTACTTCATTTGAGCTGAGAAGGATGGCGAGACCTAGATAGGCAAGTTAACTAGGTGGATAAGTTGGATTTTAAGTAGAGTAGACATTCTCATGCTGCTTTGGTTTATAGCATGCTTAATGTCAGGAGTTTTTCATGGCACTCTAGGCCTAAAGAAATAACTCAAAATTTTGATAAGAATTTACGTTCTAACAATCTAATAGTCCATTAAACAAATGTTGGACATTGAAAGAAAAAGCTCAGTAATTGATTTCATTCTTATTCACCATTATTTATTAATGGATGTCTTTGCTATTGGAACACAGCAGTTTGTTACACTTTCGAATCAGATTGGATGCTGCCACCTTTATTTTTCTACACAGTAATGTAAACCTAGATTGTGCTAGGGAATTGTATGTGAGCTGTGTAAGTTAGAGGTGAGTCCGGAAATAGCCAGATCACTTGAAAGAGGTGTGCTAGTTGCTCAGTCGTGTCCAGCTCTTTGTGACCCCATGGACTGTAGTCCACCAGGCTCTGTCCATGAGATTCTCCAGGCAAAAGAATACTGGAGTGGATTGCCATTCCCTTCTTTAGGGATCTTCCCAATCCAGGGATTGAACCCAGGTCTCCCACGTGGCAGGCAGATTCTTTTCCGTCTGAGCCACCAGGGAAGCCCTCTGAAAGAGGTAAAAAAAACTTTATTTTTTAAACTGATTTGTATATATACTTAAAATACATGATCAACTCTTTGTACCCATGTCATATGGAAGTACTAATTGACACAAGGAAACAGTTGTTTTGATGGATGAAGGTCATTTGATGAGTTTTATCAGTAGCTGTTCAGTAAGTATAATAGCTTTCACTCTAAACATGTTTAAAAATTGTTGGCTTTTTGGGGGATGATCAACCATTTCATCAGAGAAGGCATTGGCACCCCACTCCAGTACTCTTGCCTGGAAAATCCCATGGACGGAGGAGCCTGGTAGGCTGCAGTCCGTGGGGTCTCTAAGAGTCGAACACGACTGAGCGACTTCCCTTTCAGTTTTCACTTTCATGCATTGGAGAAGGAAATGGCAACCCACTCCAGTGTTCTTGCCTGGAGAATCCCAGGGAACGGCGGAGGCTCATGGGCTGCCATCCATGGGGTCGCACAGAGTTGGACACGACTGAAGCGACTTAGATCAGCAGCAGCAGCAACCATTTCATAGTGTTGATATTGTGAAGGATGGGTAGGGTATTTAGACTCATCATATTTGGTGGTGAAAAGAACAATATTTTATAAAATCACTATATATGGTTTTGTCTTCTAATATTATCCCTGATAAATGCAGGCTGTTTTAGCTTTGTCATTTGTTCCTTACTGTTGTCATTCAGAGAAGTATTCTGCTGATAGGGGCTTTGAACAAAAAGTAAGTTACATGTAGAAAATTGCATTAAGTACTACTTTTGGTCATGGTCTCTTTCAGAAGTCTTGATCCATTATAAGTTAGAAGAAATTACCACACACAAACCTGTTTGTGTAGGCGTTTTATCGTAGGTAGCTTTTCTTTAATAGAGACGTCACTTAACTGGATTGTAATGGATTAGTCTAAAAACTTAATGGTAAATAGAAATTTTATGTGAACTTTAAACATTTTATTTTAACCCAGAACTTAACACATTCATTTATCAATCTCTTAGTGTAGAACCAACACCATTTCCTTGAATATGAGCCCTTTGTAGTTCTATTACTTAGTAAAATGTCTAGTTGTTAAAGTGAGATTAAACTGAGACACTTGCAAAATACACAGGTGTTGCTTTTCTTGAATTTTAAGAGTTCAGTCTTCTGGAATTCCTTTTTCACTCTTCTATAGTTATCTCACATTTGATGGTTTTTTTGTGATTTATCTTTTTCAAGCTTTTCTGAAGCATATAACTTAGGATACATACATACAACTCTTTTCTACCCTAAAAGGTTATCACTGTGTAACATAAGATGATATTGGCCTAGTTGGTAGGGACAGAAGTGTGGTTATATTCTAATATGTTTGTAGAGTAAGATTGATTTTCCCAAGGATTCATTCATTAGGTTAGTTAAGAGTGTAGTGTGCAGTTCTGCTATATTGAATACTTACCAAGTGCCAGACAGTTGGTGCATTTAGGTGGTTTATATATATTGTTTTATTTAATTTGAACGATAGCCACCGTATTCTTATTTTTCAAATGGAGCATTAGAGGAAGTTGAACTTAGAACACCAGTAAGAAAGCAGGGACTTGACCAAGGTTTGTCTCGCAAAAAGCATATGTCCTGAATCACTGTATATGCTGTTATTTCTCTCTCATTCTTCAGCTCCATAGAATTATTTATGTGTAAGTATTTGTAAGGTAGTAAATCTAATTACTTAGGTTTTACTAGATCTGTGAAATAGATACCAGGAATTTCTTTTGGTCATGCTGAACGAATTTTGGATCCTCTAGAAACAGTTTTGATTTATCTGCATGTTTAGTCATGCCAGAATAAAGCCTATACTTTGAAAGGTAACCAAAACCCTAACAGGATTGGAATAGCAGCACACAACTAGGATTTTCAGAACATATTAAACTTCAGCTTTAATAGTAGGGCTGGTTCAAGACATATGGCTGCTAATTTCACTTATATTTTCCCTGGAGATTGTTCTAGAACAGTGTAAAGTTTTTTCATTCATTTTAATGACGGAATAGTTTAATGCCTTAGATGGACATTCAGAATTTACAGCTTCTTTTATTAAGATCAGTTGGTGTCCTTAGTATTCTCTTATAATCTTGTACACGCATTTTTTCACACGTGTTCAGGTGAGTATATCTGTGAAATGAGTTTCTTAAAAATGAAACTGGTTGTGTCAGAGGGTGAGTTGGAATTTTATTAGCTGTTGCCATATTTTAGCTACTCTGACTAAGGGATGAGCAAATGAGTATCTGTTTCTATGGCCTTGCCAACACTTTGTTGTGGAACATGTTTATCTTTGTCTATATTGTAAGTTAAGTGAAATCTCAGTATGATTTTAATTTGCATTTATCTTTTATATGAAATTGAGCATCTTTACATGTACTTATGAGCCATTTGTATTTCTTTTTGGAATCTAAGATGCTTCTGTCAGCTTTCCAGACATATTGCTACCTGGTTGACAGTCATTTTTATGGTGCTGTTTTAAAATGCATATCTTAAACAAGGTCCTACTGTATAACACAGAGAACTATGTTCAGTATCCTGTGGTAAACCATAATGGAGAATATATATTTTAAAAATATATGTAAGTGAATCTCTTTACTATGCAGCAGAAATAAACATAACATTATAAATCAGCTATGTGTCTGTCAGTCTCTCATTCGTGTCTGACTCTTTGTGATCCCATGGACTGTAGCCTGCAAGGCTCCTCTGTTTATGAGATTCTCCAGGCAAGAATACTGGAGTGGGAAAGTATTTCCTTCTTCAGGAGATCTTCCCGATCCAGGGATTGAACCTGGGTCTTCTGCAGTGCAGGCAGATGCTTTTACCATCTCAGCTCCTGTAGTTCAGTTCAGTTCAGTCACTCAGTCGTGTCTGACTCTTTGAGACCCTATGAACCGCAGCATGCCAGGCCTCCCTGTCCATCACCAACTCCCGGAGATTACCCAAACGCATGTCCATTGAGTCAGTGATGCCATCTAACCATCTCATCCTCTGTCGTCCCCATCTCCTCCTGCCTTCAATCTTTCCCAACATCGGGGTCTTTTCAAATGAGTCAGCTCTGCGCATCAGGTGGCCAAAATATTGGAATTTCAGCTTCAACATCAGTCCTTCCAATGAATACCCAGGACTGATCTCCTTTAGGGTGGACTGGTTGGATGTCCTTGCAGTCCAAGGGACTCTCAAGAGTCTTCTCCAACACCACAGTTCAAAAGCATCCATTCTCCTGTGCTCGGCTTTCTTTATACTCCAACTCTCACATCCATATATGACTACTGGAAAAACCATAGCCTTGACTAGACAGACCTTTGTTGAGAAAGTAATGTCTCTGCTTTTTAATATGCTGTCTAGGTTGATTATAACTTTCCTTCCGAGGAGTAAGTGTCTTTTAATTTCATGGCTGCAATCACCATCTGCAGTGATTTTGGAGCCCCAAAAAATAAAGTCAGCCACTGTTTCCACTGTTTCCTCATCTATTTGCTATGAAGTGATGAGCTCTGAGGGAAGCCCTAAATTGACTATACCTCAATTTAAAAGATCATGAGTGGAAAAAATAATAATTTTAAAAATACCATTGCAGTTTCAGACAATGTGAAGTTTAAGTCATTGCAACTAGGCTCAAACACATCTTTATTAATAAATTTTTGCCCACGAGAAGTAAGTTTGTTTATTCCTGTAGTATAAAAAAAAATCCATGCTTCAACTCTTGGAAGGCACTTTTTGCCTCCCTGCTGTGGGAGCATTTTCCCTGCAAAGAGTTGTCGAGATGCTTGAAGAAGTACTGGTTGGTTGGGGAGAGGTTAGGTGAATATGGCAGATGAGGCAAGACTTCATAGACCAATTTGTTCAACTTTTGAAGTGTTGGTTGTGCAACGTGCGTGCAGTCGTGCGTTGTGGCAAAGAATTTAGCCTTTTCTGTTGACTAATAGTTGCAGGCATTGCAGTTTTCAGTGCATCTCATTTTGAGTTGCCAAGCATACTTCTCAGACGTAATGGTATCTCAGGATTCCATGAAGGCTGTAGTGGATCAGATGGGCAGACACCAAACAGTGGCCATGACCTTTTTTGGTACAAATTTGGCTTTGGGAAATTTCAGCGCTTTGAAGCTGCTTCTTGGTCTAACCACTGAGCTAGTCATTGGTGGTTGTAGTATAAAATCCACTTTTTGTTGCATGTCACAATACAGTTGAGAAATGGTTCACTGTTGTTGCATAGAATAAGAGAAGACAACACTTCAGAACAATTTTTTTGATTTGTGGTCAGCTCATGAGGTACCCATTTACTGAGCTTTTTCAGCAAACCTTTCCAGTTTGCTTCAAATGCTGAACGACCATAGAATGGTCGTAGTTGAGTTCTTCGACAGCTTCTCGTGTAGTTATGAGAGGATTAGCTTCAGTGATTACTCTCATTTGGTCGTTGTCAACTTCCGATGGCCGGCCACTGTGCTCCTCGTCTTCAAGGCTTCTTCTGTGCAAAACTACTTGAACCACTACTGCATTATATGTTCTTCAGTGGTTCTGAGTGAAACACATTGTTGATGTTGCAAGTTGTCTTTGCAGCTTTACAACCCATTTTGTACTTGAATAAAAAATTGCTCGAATTTGCTTTTTGTCTAACTTCATTTCTGTAGTCTTAAGTAAATAAAAAATAAACAGCAGGTAATAAGTCAGATGGTAAAGAATCTGCCTGCAGTGCAGGAAACTCAGGTTGGATACCTGGGTCAGGAAGGTCCCCTGGAAAAGGGAATGGCTTCTTGCCTAGAGAAATCCATGGATGGGAGAGCCTGGTGTGCAGTTGTTAATGGGGTCACAGAGTGTCACGACTGAGTGACTAACACTTTTCCGCAGCTTAGCAAGCATCAAAATGTGAAAACGTGAAAGCAAACACAGGTTGCTATCTATGCAAATTTTTTGATCAAGTAGATCCCAAATGAAGCCAGTTCTGTATTTCTAACAAGTTCCTAGGTGATACTGATGACTTTTTAAGCTAGTATTTTCCCAAGACAGTTAGAGAAACATTGTGGATAATAGGATACCCAGTAAAATGTAGAGTTTGGCTGCCCTGGGAAATTTTGGTTACTAGTCCATTACTAAAACTTCAAAATTATGGAATTACAGCTTATTATTGTGACACCCTATTTTTATGGCTCACCCCTGAGTCTGGGTAAATATTTAATTGCTACTGTGGAAGGTAGTAAAACTTGATCTAGGTAAAAGAAAATAGTTAGGGTCTTTGTAGGGCTATCAGAACCTGGTTCTGCCTTTTTTGTCAGGTTACTTTGGTTTTTGGGGAAGGGGTTTCATATATCTAGCAAATCATCAGGTGATAGCTTTCTACGTTTTTTTTCTGGGCTTGTTTAAAATTTTTCTTCGTTGTGCACGAGAGCTTTCTCTCTCGTTGTGAGTGAGGGCTAAGCTACTCTGTTGCGGTGCTCTGGCTTCTCATTGCAGCTGCTTCTCGTTGTGGATTAAGGGCTCTAGGGTGTTCAGGCTTCAGTAGTTGCAGGTTTGCGGCTCTGGAGCACAGGCTCACTAGTTGTGCTTGGGTTTATTTGCCCCTGGGCATGTTGGAATCTTCCCGGACCAGAAATCAAACTTGTGTTTCCTGCATTGGCAGGCGAATTCTCAATCTTTGGACCACCAGGGAAGTCGTGGGACTTTGAGGAGAGTATGTCAGTGTCTGAGGGGCCTGGGATTGGGAATTGGTATACTGATGCCTAGTCTTAGCAGGCTATTCCACTGATTTTAAAGCCCTGGAAAAGTTAACTGCTAATACTCCCTGGGAAAGCAGCAAATTTAACTATGTTAATTCTGATTGGATTCTAGAATCTGGAAGTCTGAGGATTTGGGTTTAGTTGACCATTTAACTTGGTACAGGTGATAATGCATAATTGTTAATAAAGAGCAAATAATAGTTCATTAATTATAACTAAGCTGCCATTTGTAATCGTTACCTTCTTCTCAGAAAAATAAAGAATGAGTATTTGGGTCAGCTCGGCTTTTAGATGCCATCATCACATTGTGGTGGTCTGAAGCTTGTTGAGGAAAGATCAAAATAAAGGGGTATTGTTTTTTAAAGGGGTTTTCAGTGAAAGTTTGATACTTAGTGACTTTTTAATCACAATTTAATATGTAACAGAATGCATTTTACAGTCTTTTGAGGGTATTACAGGTGGAAGTTAGATGGTTGTCAGTGATTGAACTTGATCTAGCTGTACATATCATCACTTCACATAAGTAATACATATTTCTGGAACTACATATGTTGAGTTCGTTAATTACAGTATTTTCAAAAATAACTACACTAAAATTCCGTGTTGAATTGAGTAGGCTTGGAAACTGAGCAACAGGGTATAAATTTGATAGTGTTTAAGCAGATATTGTTCAAAGAGTGACCAATCCATGTTTTTTGCCTTGCAAAGCAAAAGAGTATTGTTGAAACTAAGGAAATTATCCACAAGTAGATGAAACTGTATTAATGTTTTGCTACTGAGATAATGTGCAAAAGTACTGCCGAGCTTGTGTCAGTAATACCTGCAGGCAGGAGAAATTACCAAGTGTCCTCATAGATCAAGATATTTCAAAACATCTAGAGACTAGAGTAGCTGATTCATGCACTGTGGTTAAGGCATTGAGTCATAGTTTAATTGGCTCTGTTTTTGCTTTCATGGTCTTCATATAAAATAATTTTGCAGGTAGTGCTGTGCCAGTGTCAAGAATGTGATTGTTTCCTTTTTAAAATAGGACCAAAGAAGAAAGAAGCATAAAATATATCAAGTAAAGATGTATTTCTTTGCTAAAAGTCTTAATCTACAACTAAGTTTAGGCAGAATAAAGAGAAGGCTTCACTTGGGTTGTACACTGTCATTTTGTTGAACTTGGTGCTTCAACAGATGGTTTTGGCTAAAAATACAAAGTTGGTCCTTGAAAGATTAGATTAATTTGTGAAAAATAGAGCCAGAATAGTGAAGTCATAAATGATGACTTCAGATTTTTATACTTGTTTTAATTATGTAAATAAAACCATGGATTTGTATTTAACTGAATGGCCTGTGACTTCAGCATTTGCAAGCAGACTTCATTTTGTCCAAGTGCCAAATGCAGGATGTTTTGTATTAGTGACAGTAGCAGCCAGAAGGGAACAGACAGGAGATTCACTGACCCATACAAATTATTCCTCACACCACCTTTCATCTGAGTGCCTGGATTCTCTCAAACCATCCCTAAACCTAGTTTTCCTCTTTGGTTCATTGATACAGATAATGCTGTATGCCTTGTCTTTCCGTAATTCATCAGCATTTCCACAGCGTAATGTTGCTCCTCATTTCATGCCTGTATTCCTTTTTCTGATTCTTTACCATCATTTTATTGAATTAGATGGGACTGAGGAAAAAAAGATGGTAGACTCATGCTGTCTCAGCCCTTTTGAACCTATTAGCTTAAGTGGGAAGTTAGTGAAGTTTTAAAGAAATAACAAGTTTAGTGCTGTAATGTGATAAAGCAATTTAAAATGGTTTCTTGGTTTTGTTTTTGCAAGTTGAATATTTTAAATTTTATTTTGTTTTTAAGAAATTTATTTAAGTGACCATTTTCACTTTGGCATTTGTGTGAAATGTGTTTAATTCTGTCATCAGATTAACATTGTTTCTCAGTGCATTTTGGTATTACAGTCTCATTTGACAGAATTTGATAATGTATAACTTGTTTGATACATTCAATAAAACGTTTTTATGGAAGCTTAATTTTGTAATTGATTATGAAATAATAACATTTGTTTTGAACAAGGGTTAATTTATATTTATCTGATGTCTTTGCATTTCATATTTATGTCTTAAACTTTAAACGCACTAAACAACCAACATGTTATTTGTCAATATAGGTATATGACTGATGGGATGCTACTTCGTGAAGCAATGAATGACCCTCTCTTGGAGCGTTATGGTGTAATAATTCTTGATGAGGCTCATGAAAGGACATTGGCTACAGATATTCTCATGGGTGTTCTGAAGGAGGTTGTTAGACAGAGATCAGATTTAAAGGTGAATTAGTTTATTTGTTTGGTTCTTTAAAAATCCTATATGTGAATATATATATATATTTAAAAGGGAGTACATGCTGATCACTACAACTACAAAAATAATCACCTATAAAAGCAAATATGGAGAGTACCAGCAGTGGTTTATACTTTCTTTTTAATTTTTCTTGCTGTCTTTGTTTTAGATTTTAAATATACTTCTTCTTAGTAATATGTTTATAATCATTTCATTATATAGTCCATCCAGTTTTTTGTTTCATTTTAAATGGTTTTATGTCATGGTGTTTTTAAACCTTGTGCTCACCCTGCCTTTTTATTCAGTACAGGGTATACCTTCATTAAGGATCAAATCTCTGTTCTTGTCCTAACACAAACTCACTCATTCTAACTCATAATGCTGGAGAGTGGAATAACTGTATCCAGAACATACTGCTCCTCAGAAATGCCTTCCCTTAACCTAGGGTCTTGGTTCTTCCCTCTCCCACCCCCACCTGCCATCCGTTGTACCATTTAAACCCTGGCCAGTGTTACTGTATTGATAAGGGCTTAAAACTGACTGACTGTGTGGACATTGTTGTCTCCCAAATTTTCTGAAGTTCCCTTTTTGCATTGTATGTGTGCAGTTCATTGGAACTTAGTATTGAGTGTTATTGTATGTGTTACAGAGGTTTGTACGCTGGGGAGAAAGATTCTGGGTCTTAAAAGAATTGATACTGAGTTTGTTTGACTATAAAATTAAATGTATACTTTAAAGAATATATTTGAATAACTATGAGTACTATTACTGGTTAAACATTATGAGCTATTGAAATTTCGAGGGAGGAACTCAAAGTAGAAATTAAGAACTCTATAGTGGAATGTTTAATGGGAGAGCTTTCTATTTAATGGGTTTTGTCATGTGTAATTTAAATAAAGAGAGGATGACCACACAGTCATGCAGCCGGCACCTGAACAACCTTTTGTTGCTGTGGCTTTTTTGGTAGTATAGAAAACCTCTGTTTGTTTTAGAAAATTTTCTGAAGAACTTATGCTTAGTAAAGATGATTTGGAAGAATGGAGAAATATTTGTACCACTGATTTATTTTATTTTATTTTTTGCTTTCTTTATTTTTCCCTGTGTGCAAGGTTGTCATTTTTTTTTAATAGCATAGTAGCAATCATATTACATATTGATGTCTTATATCAATTCCTTTTATGTAATTTTATAAACTTTGGTTGTTAAGGTGTTGCTTCATGAAAACATATGGTAGTTTATTTATGAAGAGTGAAAGTGTTAGTTGCTTAGTCATGTCTTGACTGTTTGTGACCCCATAGACTAGCCCGCCTTGCTCCTCTGTCCTTGGAATTCTCCAGGAAACAACACTGGAGTGGGTAGCCCTTCTTTTCTCCAGGGGATCTTACTGACCCAGGGACAGAACCACAATCTCCTGCATTGCAGGCCGATTCTTTACTCTCTGAGCCACTAGAGACACCGTAGTTGATATATATGGAGCAGTAAACATTACTCGTCTCTTTACAATCTTTGAAGACAGCTTCAAATAATTTACTGTTTTCTTTTCAGGTTATAGTTATGAGTGCTACTCTGGATGCAGGAAAATTCCAGATTTACTTTGATAACTGTCCTCTCTTAACCATTCCTGGGCGTACACATCCTGTTGAGATCTTTTATACTCCCGAACCAGAGAGAGATTATCTTGAAGCGGCCATTCGAACCGTGATCCAAATTCATATGTGTGAAGAGGAAGAAGGAGATCTGCTACTTTTCTTAACTGGTCAAGAGGTATTGTCATTATTTGCTTCCTTATTTATATTATTTCTATTAGACAACAATTTAAAACTTAAGAACCCAACATATATTAACCATGTATTTCTCATCCCAATGTCTATAAAGTTTTTCTTCAGCATGATTGTATTTATATGTGAAGTATATAACTCCCTTTATCTATGTACTCTAGGAATATACCCTTTTATGCCGTTAGCCTTTGTGTTCTAGTTGATATCCTGAGAATATTAAATGCTTTTAGAATTTCAAGATGTAGCAGTTTTAATCTCAACTTTGGAGAGACCTGAGTGGCAAGTGGTTTTGTGCTAATTTGCCATTCTGCTGAGGCATGAATGAAATCTGGTTACTCTAGGCAGTAATTTAGTTTGTAAGGGAATTTGGGTAACTCAGGTGCCCATCTACCATCAAAACAAGTGTTTGTGTTTTGTTTTTGTCTTCTTGCATGTGTCTATTGAGAATTGGAAGGAATCGCTGAAATTCTTCAGACTTTACATCATTTTTAAAATAGGAATTTTACTCTCACATGCAGCATTTTCTAAACTCATTTCTATCAGGATGTTTACAGGTGTGCTATGAAATTCTTGATGGCTTAAGGAAGCTCAGTGAGTTATCTGGGTGAAATAAATTCTTTTAGAGGTTTTCTGAAAGTTTGTCATTTGTTGTAATAGGCTTTGTGAATTTTCTCCAGTGTCCTTCTCAAACTAATATACATGCCAGTCATTTGGAAATCTTGCAGATTTTTATTTGCTAGGTCAGGTGTAGGGTCTGATCTAAGAGTGTGTTCTGAGTAAGTGTCTAGAACAGTGCTACTCCATTAGAACTTCCTTTACATCTGGAAATGTTTTTATATCTGTAGTGTTCAATATAGTTGTTGCTGTTCAGTTGTTCAGTCATGTCTGATTCTTTGCAACCCATTGGAATGCAGCACACCAGTCTTCTCTATCCTTTACTATCTCCCTGAGTTTGCTCAAACTCATGTCCATTGAGTCAATGATGCCATCCAACCATCTCATCCTCTGTTGCCCCCCTCTCCTGCTCTCAAGTCTTTTGCAAGCATTAGGGTCTTTTCCAATGACTTAGCTCCTCTTCATATCAGGAGGCCAAAGTTGGAGCTTCAGCATCAGCCCTTCCAGTGAAAATTGAGGATTGATTTCCTTTAGGATTGACTCGTTTGGTCTCCTTGCAGTCCAAGGGACTCTTAAGAGTCTTCTCCAACACCACAGTTCAAAAGCATCAATTCTTTGGCACTCAGCTTTCTTTATACTCCCAACTCTCACATCCATACATGACTAGTGGAAAAACCATAGCTTTGACTAGATGGACCTTTGTCAGCAAAGTAATGTCTCTGCTTTTTAGTATGCTGTCTAGGTTTGTCATAGCTTTTCTTCCAAGGAGCAAGCATTTTTTAATTTCATGGCTGTAGTCACCATCTGCAGTGATTTTGGAGTCCCCCAAAATAAAGTCTGTCACTGTTTTCATGGTTTCCCCATCTATTTGCCATGAAGTGATGAAACCAGATGCCACACTATTAGTTTTTGTAGCCACAACAATATAATGGACTTGAATATTTGCATTGCAGCTAGTGAGAGGAGGAACTAAAATTTAATTTTATAGAAGTTTAATTAATTTAGTTACATGTGTTTGACCGCCTTGTTTTAGTTTTTGTGTGGTCTGCTAGTTAAGAACTGTTTTTACATATTTTAAGGGTTTACATGAAAACAAAGAATGTGCTTCAGAGGTGGTATATGGATGCAAAGCCTAAAAAATTTTGGCCCTTTATAGTAAGAAATCTGATCCCTGCTCTAGAACATTTTTTTCTCAAGTGTGGTCAGTGGATTGCCTGCCTTGGTAGGGGAATTTGTTAAAGCAAGTTCTTGGCCCTGTTTCAGGCTTGCTGAAACAGATGAAATTGACAGATGAAATATTGTAAGAATCTGCATCCTTGCTGCTGCTGCTGCTAAGTCGCTTCAGTCGTGTCCAACTGTGTGCGACCCCATAGGCGGCAGCCCACCAGGCTCCCCCATCCCTGGGATTCTCCAGGCAAGAACACTGGAGTGGGTTGCCATTCATTTCCTTTCCCAATGCATGAAAGTGAAAAGTGAAAGTGAAACTGCTCAGTCATGTCAGCAGTCCCATGGACTGGAGCCTACCAGGGTCCTCCATCCATGGGGTTTTCCAGGCAAGAGTACTGGAGTGGGGTACCATTGCCTTCTCTGCATCCTTAACAAGCTCTAAAGGCCATTTTTCTGTTCCCTTAGGTTAAAAGTCACTGTTCCAGGTGAATGTTTTAGCTATTTTAATGCCCGTGGTACATTAGTGACACCACCCTAAATAATATAGTGAGAAATTGCCCTAGTTCTTTAACATAATCAAAATCAGTGGTCTGCTGTGTGACCGCCTAACCTCCAGGAGAATGTGAACTGTAACTAGTGTTCAAATTCTACAGGGATGCTTGATATATAATATTTAATTAAATATGGTTGCATTAAGAACTATAATTGTTTAGTAATTTTTTTATCCTTGAATTTTTTTTTCCAGTACTATTTCTGTTTTTTCCAACACTATTTATGTTGTGAAGTGAAGTTGCTCAGTCGTGTCCGACTCTTTGCGACCCCTTGGACTGTAGCCTACCAGGCTCCTCGGTCCATGGGATTTTCCAGGCAATAGTACTAGAGTGGATTGCCATTTCCTTCTCCAGGGGATCTTCCTGACCCAGGGATTGAACCCAGGTCTCCCGCATTGTAGACAGAGGCTTAACCGTCTGAGCCACCAGGGAAGTCCTTATTTATGTTGTAGGCTGATTAATTCTTTGCTGTGGGAACCCCATGCGTAGTAGGGTGCTTATTGTGTCTCTGGCCTTTACCCATTAGATGTAGATACACTCCCCCAGTTTGCAAACATTCCCAGTAAAGAATCATACTTGTTCTTTTGGGAAATACAGTGTGTTGCAAATTAACTTTTACAGATAAACCTCTCTATAAGTCTGTGTATGCATTTTGAATGGAAGAATTTTTTTATATTTTGCAGTGTTGAGGCATTTGTGTTCATTTTGTTTGGTGTCTGGTCCCTAGTTTCTCATTTTCTCTAGAATGAGTAGCATGTTTTTTTTAAACGGCTGTTCAAAATAATCATCATGTTTAGATAGTCAAGCACATTAGAATTCTATAAGAAATATCAGATGGTCTTCTGTTGGGGACCTGAAATGCTTTTCTGTGAGTTGAATTTCTGTGGCTGATACTTTGGCAGCTCTCCCACAGCTGGGGAACGGAAAGGAATAAGCTCCAATTATCTCATGTATCCTGTTGAATTTTTAAGTTTCTTTTATACGACTAGCTAGTCTTGAGGAATTTGAAGACCTTTGAGGAGAAAGTAGCAATTCTACTATTTTCCTCATGTCTGTGAGCCTGGTATTTTTATTTGGTCAGTTAAGTGATAGATTTTGGGAGTTCTGTACCCCATCTCCATAAATTTGAATAGTACCCATAAAATTTATCTATCTCAAAACTTAAAAATGACAACCATATTACCATTTTAACCATGTAAACAATAGTGTTTCTATAGTCCCTTGAATTAATTTGGGAGGGGAAAGACCAGTTTTAATTAGTGAAGGTTTGGAAAACGTGAATGTTGATTTTTTCGTTGTTGTTAATCTGTTAAACCAGGTGTTCCTAGTAGAACTCCCTAGAGGAGCTGTGCTACCAAGTTTGGTAACACTGATTGTAATTAAAATATGAATTGTTTTAAGTAAATACTTGAAGATGTTGAACTCTTCATTCTTTAAGCAATACATTCCTTCATCTTTAATTTCATTGAGTGAAATTAGTCTTTTCAACATGTAGGAGTTTAGATTCTTTAGTAGGGTCTAAATTAATTTGCTAATATATATATTGATGCTTTTGGAGCTGAAAGTCTTGCTCAATTCAGAAACTCTTGAACTTTTGTCTCAGTTCATGACTAAGCAGAAGATTGCATTGTGCTGATGAATGTCAATGAGCTTTCTGGTCTTTCGAACTGTCAATGTTGATTCTGAAAGTTCAGTTAAATTTAGGGAAAATTTTGTTGCCAAGTTTAAAAAAATAATGTTTAGAACTTTGTCTACATAAAAACAGTGTGGGATTTTTTTTTCCTCACTCTTCAGCGTTGTCATTATATCACATGCAGTAGTGATTTTGTTTCAGCTCCATACATGCTTAGCAGATAGTTTCAAATAAATTTGGAGTAATCTTGTTAAAATTTCTAGAGTCTGCAAATGCACAATTTGGGGCTTTTAACTTTCTATATAAAATCTGGTATTTGGTGACTTCTGAATTAACAGAATTGAAAAATATTCTGAATTTGGCATCAGTTTTCCTATACAAGATATATATATATGTTTTTAAGAACTATGTGTATATATATATATATATATAGTTTGGGGTTTATATTGTGTTTTTTTTTTTTTTTAAGATCTAATTTTGTTTTTGTATACCAGCAGGGGGCATTCTAATCTAGATACAGCATTTGAAAGCAATTTTTGGGTAAAAATATTTCTTTCTTTTTTCTTTTTTTTCAATGAATAGCAAACTTTCATTTCTTTTGGAAACTGTATACCTCAAAGGAAATTGGTATATAAGATCTTTAGTAATTTTCTTTTGTCACAGTTTTTAAGACCTTATCAATACTCCAGAAAGCTGGTATGTTTTAAATTGGTTTAAAATCTGTTTTTGTTCTTACATATATTCTTTTAACACGGAAACAAAGTTGCATTTTAGTTAAATCATTTTAAGGAAAATTATTCTAGCTTGATTATAATATATAATAAGTTTACTTGGTAAATTTTTAAAAATTGTTCTGTCTTTTGAATAAAGGATAATTTGTCAATAAGGGTAACTTCTGATTGATACTGGCCATACTGCCAAATCATTTAGTGTACTTCTGAGTTTAACTGAATTAAAGCTTCTGTAAAATTTTAAATATAGCTCCCTTCCCATGTTAAAGTCCCTTTCTCATCCCCTAGAGCCTTCACCTACCTCTCTGTCTCTCACACCCTCCCAGTATTCATTGTGTCCTCTCTTGAAACCTGGAATTGAATGCAAATGTGTTGGAATTGTTTTGTGTATTAGGGAAATTTTTGAAGAGGCTTTAAGATATTTGGGTTAACCTAGTTCTTAAATATCTATGTTGATACTGTAGAGGTGTGTGTTCTCATTAGGCACAATGAAGCAAATCTTCCATATAATTGCATTAGTGATATGTGACATTAAAGCCTAATTGGCTTATTTAAAATATCTTGCACATCAATTTCCTGTAGATTGTGAAAATTGAAAAGGTTATGAGTACAGTTAAATATTCCTGGGTGAGAAATTTCAATTTTAGTACAATTTGTTGAGAATTAATTAGGACATTGACTCTTAAGAAAAAAGGGTATGGAATGTCAATAAGGCAATTGTGTGTTTATGTGACTAGAGAAATCAAAGTTTCTTGGATTATTTCTGAAATCCCAATGAAATCTGCTGAATTAATTGTGATGACTAAAATAAGATGCATAGAACTAGGATTCTGGTAAATCCTTAAAATGTTTCAGTGTGTATTCATTCTGTTTGCACACTTAAACTTTTATTTTGTAGGAAATTGATGAAGCCTGTAAGAGAATAAAGCGTGAGGTTGATGATTTGGGCCCTGAAGTCGGTGACATCAAAATCATTCCATTATACTCCACACTCCCACCTCAGCAGCAACAACGCATCTTTGAGCCTCCACCTCCAAAAAAACAGAATGGAGCAATTGGAAGAAAGGTAACATTGAAATGTTCTCTATAAACATTGCATTGATACTGAAAGATTTGTCTGTGAGATATCAAATTGTATTGAATTATAATTCAAGGAATAAGTTACAGGTGATTGTGGTCTGAATTGTATGCTACATAGTTATCTGTATTTCCAAAGTAAATAGAAGGAAATGTATTTGTGTAGAGTTCTGCATATCTTTTGACAGGTACTGCTACCATGTCCCTGGGAAATTCTTCCTTAGCAAATGGAAGGTTGCTTAGGGTGAGGAAGGTGGCCAAATGTCTTTCTCCTGATTAAATCACTTGGCACAAAGTACTTTTTTCTTCAGTTCCTTGGCTTCTCCCCAGAATTTTTGCTCAGTTGCTCAGTCGTGTCCTGCTCCTTGCAACCCAATGGACTGCAGCATGCCAGGCTTCCCTGTCCATCAGTAACTCCCGAAGTTTGCTCAGACTCATGTCCATCGAGTTGGCGATGGCATCCAACCATCTCATCCTCTGTCATCCCCTTCTCCTCCTGCCTTTAATCATTCTCAGCATCAGGGTCTTTTCCAATGAGTCAGTTCTTTGCACCAGGTGGCCAAAGTATTGGAGTTTCACTTTAAGCATCAGTCCTTCTCCTTTAGGATTGACTGGTTGGATCTCCTTGCAGTCCAAGGGACTCTCAAGAGTCTTCTTCCCCACCGCAGTTCAAAAGCATCTATTCTTTGGCACTCAGCTTTCTTTATAGTTCAACTCTCACATGCATACATGACTACTGGAAAAACCATGGTTTTGACCAGATGGACCTTGGTCAGCAAAGTAATGTCTCTGCTTTTTAATATTCTGCCTAGGTTGGTCATAGCTTTTCTTCCAAGAAGCTAGCGTTTTTAAATTTCATGGCTGCAGTCACCATCTGCAGTGATTTTGGAGCCCCCCAAAATGAAGTCTCTCACTGTTTCCATTGTTTCCCCATCTATTTGCCATGAAGTGATGGGACCAGATACCATGATCTAACTTTTTCACTCTCCTCTCTTACTTTCATCAGGAGGCTCTGGTTCTTCTTTGCTTTCTCCCATAAGGGGGGGTGTCATCTGCTTATCTGAGGTTATTGATATTTTTCCCAGCAATCTTGATTCCAACTTGTGCTTCTTCCAGCCCAGCGTTTCTCATGATGTACTCTGCATAGAAGTTAAATATGCAGGGTGACAATATACAGCCTTGACGTACTCCTTTTCCTATTTGGAACCACTCTGTTGCTCCATGTCCATTTCTAACTGTTGCTTCCTGACCTGCATATAGATTTCTCAAGAGGCAGGTCAGGTGGTCTGGTATTCCCATCTCTTTCAGAATTTTCCACAGTTCATTATGATCCACACAATCAAAGGCTTTGGCATGGTCAATAAGCAGAAATAGATGTTTTTCTGGAACTGTCTTGCTTTTTCGATGATCCAGCGGATGTTGGCAATTTGATCTCTGATTCCTCTGCCTTTTCTAAAACCTGCTTGAACATCTGGAAGTTTATAGTTCATGTATTGCTGAAGCCTGGCTTGGAGAATTTTGAGCATTACTTTCCTAGCGTGTGAGATGAGTGCAATTGTGTGGTAGTTTGAGCATTCTTTGGCATTGCCTTTCTTTGGGATTGGAATGAACACTGACCTTTTCCAGTCCTGTGGCCACTGCTGAGTTTTCCAAATTTGCTGGCATATTGAGTGCAGCACTTTCACAGCATCATCTTTCAGGATTTGAAATAGCTCAACTGGAATTCCATCACCTCCACTAGCTTTGTTCGTAGTGGTGCTTTCCAAGGCCCGTTTGACTTCACATTCCAGGATGTCTGCTCTAGGTAAGTGATCACACCGTGATTATCTTGGCTGTGAAGATCTTTTTTGTACAGTTCTTCTGTGTATTCTTTCCACCTCTTCTTAATATCTTCTGTTTCTGTTAGGTCCATACCATTTCTGTCCTTTGTCAAGCCCATCTTTGCATGAGCCTGCTGCTGCTGCTGCTAAGTCGCTTCAGTCGTGTCCGACTCTGTGCGACCCCATAGACGGCAGTCCACCAGGCTCCCCTGTCCCTGGGGTTCTCCAGGCAAGAACACTGGAGTGGGTTGCCATTTCCTTCTCCAATGCGTGAAAGTGAAAGTGAAGTCTGTCAGTCCTGTCCAATTCTTTGCGACCCCATGGACTGCAGCCTACCAGGCTCCTCCGTTCATGGGAGTTTACAGGCAAGAGTACTGGAGTGGGTTGCCATTGCATGAGCCTAGTGGAGTATAAATTAACAGGAGATTGATTGGTGGTGGGGGGGGGGGGTCAGGTTTAGAGTTAATCACATCAAAAACTGTGAACATGACTTTAAAAAAAGTCTGATCCTAGCTTCATTATGTTGAATGCTGCAACTAGAACATGTTAAAATATTTTCTGTTACTTTATTTGCATTCAGAATTTGGGGGGGAACTTTTGAAATTTTAAGTGATAAATTTAGTATATAATTTTGAAGGTGATTTGTTGACTGAAAAGTACTCATTCTCTGTAGTATTTTTTTACTTCATTCTTTGTCAGTTGATGTGTATAAAAATAGTTGTTTCTTAAACGTTTCTATAATAAAGTGGAGTTAGTGCATCTTCCATGCAGATGGTTTAATTTTTCTTGAAATCATGGGTACTTTGTGTATCTGCTTTTAATTTTAAAATGGTGATTTTATTTATCTTGGGGTAAATACAGCAAGGTTTACCATGTTTGTCTTTTCATGTAGTTCTCTTCATTCTGTTTTGAGTTAACTTTGATGGGGCCCACCTTAACTTCATATTTGAGCTCTTCTTTTCTCTGTTAATACTAGTATACTAGAAATTTAGGTTCAGTCTGGTGCCGGTTCTGTACACGGTACATTTTGTAGACTCTTCAACAGTTTAAGCCCATGGAATAGAATTAATTGTTGTTTTGTTCTGTTTTTTAAGCTATTGCTTTTCATGTTCTTGTAAATCCTAGAATATTTAGAGGAATTTTGTCTTTCTAAAAAGAGTGATTTAGCAGCAGTTGTGTATGTATAATGTTGAGGCCACTGGAGTTTCCAGGGCTTTGGTTTACCTTGGGATATCTCCAGCTTGTAATTCAGAATCAAAACTAAGAGCCACAGTGCTACTTCATCATCCACTAATTATGTTTTTCGTTCGGCTAAAGCTATAGGATCTCTTGCTGGGAAATCATGTTATCTCCTGGCATGAGTCAGCTTCATCTTAGAAGTTGAAGGAGCACTCTCATAGCCTCCCTGGATTGACCCCAGTGGGAGGGGGAACTTCCCTTGCAGTGGTGCATCATACTCTATGAGGGAAAACACTTTGAAGCCCCACGTGTTTAAGGGATAATGAACGATTTTTATAGAAGTTTATAGAGAAGGGTTTACTCATCCAGTCATATATTTTGAAGCTGGTTATGGGAGATAGTACTAGTTGAAAACCTGAGACCATTGAAATGCACTATGGCCAAGCACTGACTGGCTGGCAAGATGAGTAAGTGACCATCAGACCCAGGGCCTGGCAGGTCCAGTTAAAGTAGGAGAAAGGATTGATGGGATTGTGGGGAAAGAGGAAAGGTAATGAAGATGCACACAGGTTATATGAGGGTATGGAAAAGAGGAAAAACTGGTATTCAGTTGCTGCTTTCCTGTCCTCTTTTTTTAAATGCTGTAACTTTGGTAATAATTCTATTTGTAAAGGCCAAGGCTTAATTCTTCTATCATGAATTCATTAATTAAACATTACTGTGCCACTTACTGGAATGGGACTTTTCATTCAGGAATGCTATCACTGATTGATATTCACAAGTAATTTAAAACTACAGGAAGGGATAGATTGGGAGATTGGGATTGACATATACACACTACTATATATAAAATAGGTAACTAATAATGTCCTACTGAATAGCACAGGGAACTCAGTACTCTGTAATAACCTGTATTGGAAAAGAATCTTAAAAAGAGCGGATATATGTATATTATGGAGAAGGCAATGGCAGCCCACTCCAGTACTCTTGCCTAGAAAATCCTATGGATGGAGGAGCCTGGCAGGCTACAGTTCATGGGGTCACTACGAGTTGGATACAACTAAGCGACTTCACTTTCAGTTTTCACTTTCATGCGTTGGAGAAGGAAATGGCAACCCACTCCAGTGTTCTTGCCTGGAGAACCCCAGGGATGGGAGAGACTGGTGGGCTGCCGTCTGTGGGATCACACAGAGTTGGACCTGACTGAAGCGACCTAGCAGCAGCAACAGCATGCATATATTATAACTGATTCACTTTGCTGTACAGCAGAAAGTAAGACAACATTGTAAAAAAAAAAAAATGATAACTGACCAAAAGCACAAAAATAAATAAAATTATGTAGAAAGAGTTAGGGATTTAAGGTCTCCTTCCAATTACTTAAAATACTATTTGATTCATACTTCTGTTAAATTATATTGGATCACATTTTGTAATGTAGTACTTCATTTGTTGTCTTACTCCTCATTGTATTTATGCAAAATAGTTTCTAATTGATAGTGATGAAACTAACAAAACAGCCTTTGAAACTAAAGTTTTAAAATGTAGGCTATATTAAAGGTAAACTTCTATGGGCATTGGGTACTTAACTGGCATTCCTTTTACAAATAATTGAGATCTTTTCGCATGGTGCTCTAACATAGCATCAGTGGTATACTTTCAAGCTTTCTAATAGTCAAGAAAAGTTGAGAATGCAGTACATAAATTTTTGAGGGTGGGTACTTTACCTCTTTTAATCATCGTTGATATTTGTTCAGGTATTTGACTTTAAGCTAAAGCTTCTGTTGCTTTCTACATGCATTAACATTTACTCATAAATTATGTATGCATTTTTTTTGACTAAGACTTATATTTGCTATTTTATAGATTTGGTGTTATTAAATCCAGCAACTATGTTTATTTTTATTTCATTTTCATTAATTTTGTCCATACAGATAGCTGATTTTTCTGTATCTTATCTCAGAGTTTACTAATTAACATGGCTCAGAGCATACATTGCTCAATAAAAAAGAGAAATGGCCCTTGTGGAGATGTCTCTCTAATTTTAAAGAGAGGCTTAATGATCCACTATCTGAAGATAACTTAGTGTGGTACTGCTGGAATATTTACAAACAAATAAGCTAATGTCCTCACTGAATTAGAGACCCCACCGAGTTCCCTAGGGACTAAAAACCCACACTTTTTAACCTAAATGCATTATTGTGTCCAAATAGAATTCAAGTAGAGCATCTCAAGTACTTTGAAATGGAATTATTGAAATAAATCAACGTGAATTCCATTAAAAAGCAGATTATTGAGGGGAAAAGAGATAAATCTACATGAGAGTTTATTCTTAACACATTTAATATAAAAAGATTAGAATTGGCATTGTCTTGATTTTTTTTATCATAGAGTTTATTCTATATATTGGGCTCTTTATCTGAAATAATTCCTTTGTCGTTGAGGTTTGAACACTCTTTAAGGCTCTTTGAGCACTATTGCCAAGCTATAGTCTAGAAGGCTTTGTAGCATATGTACTCTGACAAATTCAGGACCACTTTGTGTTGTGACCGCTTCCTACATAGATCATGTGCCACTTAATACATCTAGAAAATACTTAGGGCTTGCCTCACCCCACTGTTAAGGTTCCAAGGCAGCTAGATAACTTGTATCATTTATTTGTCTGTTGGTTTTTTTTTTGCTGAGTATGTGTGCATGTTTTATTTAGCCTTAGTGAGTATTATATCTGCAGCTCAAAGTTGTACAGTTTAAGAGTTTTTCCCTTTTTTTGTCCCAAAACCCACTTCTCATGGGGCAGGGAGGTCCTACTCAAATTATTTTATTGTCTTAAAGCTTTCTAGCCCATTAATTTTTTTAATTAAAAAAATCAGAAAAAACCTAAAAGCCGTGCTTCTCTAGGTCTTTGTTAACACTTTGGATTTCAGAGTTTAACTTCGGGTGGCAGTTGACTCAACAGTAGACACAGAGGTTGCCGAAGTCGGTGTGAACATCACCTGATTCTTAATATCTGTGGAATCACAGATCCACACCTCCTTACAGATGCTGTACAGTTTGTCACACAGACCCAGAGAGAACATGTGAACACCAATTTTTATGGACAAAAATTATTTTTAAATTTAAAGAGTTTGCACCAGTACATTTTTATTACATTGACTGTACTTTGTTCTAGAAGAAATAGATGAAGTGTATTTTTCCCCCAAAATATATGTTTTATACTTCTATTTATATGTACATTTTCAAGAACTGCAGTTTTTACCCCAGAATTCCAGAAAGCCACAAGACCTCTTATATAATAACAAGCATGTGGTTTGTGATTCTGTATAGTTTATAAGGGCTCTGTCTCAGCTGACTAGTATGCAAGAGTTATAAAAGGAAATTGAAGTTTGAGTGTGTTAAAACCGCTCCACTCTTTTAGCTACTTAGATTTGATTCCTGGCTTTGATACCTACCTTTCCACTGCAACAGACTGACTTTGTAGAAGAATATTAAACTCTGGTTATACTTATTGAAGTTTACCTCCTGACCTTGTTTATGCTTGCTTCAGCTCTAATTATTGAATGTTCATGTCTTTGAAATGTTCTGGAAAATATATTTCATTAGCATCAGACCACTTACAGTTTACTGTTCATTTGCTAGTTAGTATGCTTTTCAGCTGGTCAGTGCAAAAAGGGAGCATTTTGGTTTTAGATATATAAATAATTGTATAATAATATCATCCGGTTAATGATGTTCTAGTAGCCTTTTAAACCTCCAAGATTACCTGGCAATGTGCCTAAGGGCATCCTTATCCACATGCTCTTGTTTAAGCAGAACCTTCCACAATGCTCTTCACTTGTCCCTTGTGGGTTGATCCCACCTTATCTTCAACAGCTCTCCTAAATGCCATTTTCTGAGTAAGTTTTCCTTGTCTTTGCTTGGGCAATAAATCCTTTAAAAATCTTATGGCATGTTTTTTATGTCATTGTACTTCCATTCCACCTCTAATCTTTCTTTGCAGATTTTAAAAGCTTTAAGAGCAGACTCTGATTCATCTTCTGTGTCAACTGCTTGCATATTCAGGCATCTCCACCTTAATGGCAGTAATCTTCCTCAGATCAGATGCTCTGAGAAAAATACTAATGAAGATCCCATTTTTCCATTGCTTAAAAAGAAAAATTGTGACATGTCATTCTTAGGTCCCTAATTTTCTAAAGCATATTTAAAATACAGTAAAACACCCACATGAAAAAACAATCATGTTAGTATATAAATACTTTGAACCTTATTCACTTTCAATAAAAAGTTCAAATCATTCCTTAAGATTCCTTGTATGCTGTGACACCCCCTCTGAGATTTCCAGAACATCTATGTTCAATTCTGATGATACACCAATTCTTACTGGATTCTAAGTTGAGATTTTCACCACCATGTGCCATTTCATTTAAAATATTTAGTTGACTTTTGGTGATATAGTTTTCCTTTGTAAATGTTGCCTGAAAGTATTGAAACATGTACGTGTTGTACAGTTTGAATATTAACCAAGGAGTGTTTTCTCAGGGAGACTCTCTGTGAGATAAACTTATTGCTTTATCAGTTATTTTCTTTTGATTTTGTTCTGCTATTTGAATAATTAAAACCTAATGTAGTCAAGTAATAACCTGAAGATTTTTTGTTGAAAAATAAAGGTGCTATGATGAACTAAATGAAATTTTGAATTCTTAAATATTAATTTGTCTTTATATAGCATTGGTTATTAAAGATTAAACCTAATTCCTGTTTATTTACTGGTTTGTAATTGTTTAGTATAAGTTAAAGACTAATTATTTGAATTGTACTTGGCTTGTAGTTTAAGTTAAATACTGTTCATATCTTAACAGGTAGTTGTGTCAACTAACATTGCAGAGACATCTTTGACAATAGATGGTGTGGTGTTTGTAATTGATCCTGGATTTGCAAAACAAAAGGTACATATTTTAGTACTATAGTACTTTATAAATTAGTGTTCATTTAATAGTACTTATTGCTTATTTGTTTCATGAGTGAAGTTTACTTTTTAGAATTATTTTCTAGTTTGTGTTTCATTTTCAGAAGTCTGTGATTTGAGCCTTTGGTTCTAGCTGGCTTTCACATACTAAGCCCATGTTTATAATCCTGTGTTTTTCTTTTCATTGGTTTCTTTGTTTCTGTGTGGTGATCCTGAGTGTTTCATATGTGAGTGTATATTCATGTAAGGAGTACTAAAAAGTACAGGATTATCATCCCTGCCTACTAGTCACTCAGTCAGCTAAATTAGTTTCTGTTATGTACCAGTCATAGTACTTGGGGGGAAAAAAAGTATTATGTTAACCTCTAGTTCAGCAGTACTGAATACCCAAGCACTTTAGCCAAATTAAGGGATTACTCAGTTAATAAATAAAACTGTTTTCTTACCTAAGATCTTTGATTGCATTTGATTATGTTTTATAATTGGGAGAATTTGTTGTACATAGTATTCATGTTTTTGATGGAAAACAATTCTTTAAATTGGCAGCATATAACTGACTTCTGGACTGAGTTCAAAATATTTTCTTGGTGTCCACACTGAACATTGGGTGTTGAAATTGACAAGTTTTTTTTTTCAGGCAAAAACCTTCAGCACTATCCACCATATAAGAGTAAGGTAAAACTGAAAGTATTTTAAATTAGGAAGAGTAGAGCTACTTCTGTGTTAAGTGACTTTTCATTTAGTCTTAGAATGCTGGAGTCAGAATACCTGAAAGAAAGTTAAGGAATGATGAATTCTGTTTCTGCCCCAGCATGATTTATGCTGGTCGTCAATACTACTTTGTTTATTTTGGGGTTAACTTTGGGCTTTGGATACTTTTGTTAGATCACAGTTTTGTGTTTAACTGGAGGATGAATTGTAATGTTATTTACATTCCAATAGGTGTATAATCCTCGAATCAGAGTTGAGTCCCTTTTAGTGACAGCCATTAGTAAAGCTTCAGCTCAGCAAAGGGCTGGTCGAGCAGGACGAACCAGACCTGGAAAGTGCTTCCGACTTTATACAGAGAAAGCTTACAAAACAGAGATGCAGGTAAGGGTTTTACTGTGTCCTTACTCTGTTTTTGGAAGGTTAGGTTAAACTTGTTACCAGAAGAAAATTACTTCACTTACTTTATCTTATCTTTTGGCACTATAAGCTGTTCAGGTTTTCCCTGAAGTTTATGGTGTAGTCTACCAGTACAACCCTTTGTTATAGTTCTAAGTTGAATTGGGCAGCAGTGGTAACCTTTCAAACCCTATAGTTTACAGGAAGTATCTGATTCCTTTTTAGTCCACAAATACTTTTCTCCTGTTTAAGTCAGTCATTTAGAAGAAATGCCAAAGGAAACAGCTAAGGACGAGAACAGATATGTTTTTTCCCCCTGGAGCAAGAAGATTATGGGATATTTAACAAAACAAATGTTTTTGTATTTTTCTAGGATAATACCTATCCTGAGATTTTGCGTTCTAATTTAGGATCAGTTGTGTTACAGTTGAAGAAACTTGGTATTGATGATTTGGTGCATTTTGATTTTATGGATCCACCAGGTATAAATTCTCAAAGCATGTTTTGTCAATCTTTTTAACCAAAACTGACTATCCTATTCCTTATATACATTGAATACATTTTACCTTTCCCTTACAATACATCAAGAGGAATTTTGTGTGTTGGCATTAAATCTAAAAGAGTGGGAAAATAGCGAATACTCTTTTTTTCCTTATCTTTCAGGGTAACTAAATTATTTTAGGAGTTATTAGCAGGGCATGAAAAGGGAAAATCTTTTTTTTTTTTTTTGAGGCAAAATAATCTGATAAACACATTGTTGAGTTAACAGTTCCTGTACTTAAGAGGTGACGTTTAACTGCCGTACAGGCAAGTTTTCCAGCTTTGTATGAGTCATAGTTTGCTAGATCTCTGTAACTGAATTTGATGGCAGTTTGAGTTTTACGTTTGGTCCACTGTAGAATGAAAAATGAAATTGCTTCTAACAGTGTGTGCTTTGTCACGTTTTTGCTTATTAAGGCAGCTTGTCTTAATAGATTGCCTTTTCCTCCTAGCTCCTGAAACTCTGATGAGAGCCCTAGAACTTTTGAATTATCTGGCTGCTTTAAATGATGATGGAGATCTGACTGAATTGGGATCCATGATGGCCGAGTTTCCTCTAGATCCACAGCTCGCTAAAATGGTTATTGCAAGTTGTGACTACAACTGTTCTAATGAGGTCCTATCTATTACTGCTATGTTGTCAGGTAATAGAGGGAAAGGAACTAAAAAAAGCCCAGCTCTTCAAAGTTTGGGTGGACTTCACTTTTGGGTTTGTTTTTTAATTTTTAGTATGATAGTGAATTTTATAGATGTTTTTAAGGGACTTATTTTGTTTGCTAAATATTTTGAAAAATTGCTTCATCATAATATAGTGTTTACAAAAGTAAAGCACTGTGCATAAAATGTAGTAAAAAACATTGGCTCAGATTAAAATATCAGTAAGAAAAGAATAGGTCCAGGACTGCCTGGTGGTCCAGTACTTAAGAATCTGTGCTTCCACTGCAGGGGGTGTGGGTTCCATCCCACAAGCCTCACATTATAGCCAAAAAATTAAAGAATTTAAGTCTGAAGATACTATAACTGAGTTCTTTGGTAGGTCCATCAGTTTTGGAGTTTATTGCTGAAAGTTCAGGAAGAACATTGTTCTAGTAGCTGGCACTATTTAAGTGAGCCTGAGACAAACCAAGCTATCATTTAAAGAGTAAGCTTTTTCTTCATGTGTAAATTGTATTGCAGTGGCAGTCAAATAATTATTTTAAACTTAGTATCAAATAAATAGAAGTAGTAATGTATAATTTTAGGTTTAAAATCTAATCTGATGGTAATTCTTTTACAGTGGCAGGGAAACACTTGATAAAAGAAATATGTTTAATAGGTAAAATTGCTTAATTTTAAAAATCGAAACATTGAGCTGAACAAATACTACTGTTTTTTATTAATAGCTATAACATTTAATTCACAAATAGTAACTTGGAATTTAGATTTTCCAAAACAGAGAAATATTAACGTAGAAATGTACACTGAATCTTACAGCTAAAAATAGAAAGTGTATTAAGTTTTTACTGACTGGCAAAGTACTCTATAATACTAATTTCAGTACTGGGGAAAATTGACTTCCAGTCACAGAGTGGCTTATTGGTCTTATTTATACCTCAAATAATTCAAACTCTTACATGAAAGTAAAGGAAGAAATTTTTTAAATTTCTAAATATAAAATTTTTGGCTTAGTTTAGATGTATGTTTTAATGATGTGAATTTTTAATTTAAGAACTAGCGAAAATGTTTTTTTTTTGCAGTTATGATTGATCAGACTCAGAGCAGATGGGCAGGGCAGTACTGAATCATTTTAATGAAATTGTAGTTTCTTGCGGAGGTGGTGGTAGGTTGTTGTCTGCCTTTTCTTATATATGTGATTTTTGTTAGATTCTCCTGGTTGTAGTTAACCCAACATTTTAGCTTGAGAGAGTGTGGGGTAAGAGTTAACAGACTGTGTTTGTTACCTACCTAGTTTTTATATTTCTAGCTTCTCTTTTATTGGGAATACTATAGAGTTAGCATTGTTCGAATTTAGAAAACTAGCTAGCCCTTTAAAAAATTGGTCATTATGATGCAGTTGAGATCTCCCATCTACATCTCTTACTTGTGGTGGTTCTGCAAAGCATGGGGATAACTGGTTGTCTTTAGCACATCAAGAGAGTGAACATTTTTGTACATTAGTTATTAAGCAAGGCATTTGTTAGCGGGAGGAATGTTAAAGGATTAAGAAGAAGTCATGCAACTAAAACAGTTTACTTAGTTTGTAATGCTTTGTTTACCATTTAAGGAGTTTCTGGAGTTTGGGGGTCCTGATATAAATAGTAAAAAATCAGGGGCCTTATTGAGTGCTTCTTAAACCCAATTATTTAACTCTGGTAGCTAGTTCACATTAACGTTCACAGCTATGAGATTTCTGTATTTATATCTTGTTACCTTGCTTCAGTTACATTAAGCAAGACTTAATATTTACTGTGATCATGTGTCATTGTTTCTATTTGGCTTCTTTGGAATCATTTTAAAGGGGAAACTGTATGGATGGCAAAGAGTAATTTGATACTGTATTTGATCTTGTTGATTATTCCTATTATCTTTTATCTGAACTGATGATATATAATTTTTTTTTAATTGACAAGGTTTTAAGAGCTTTAAAAATGTGTTGACAAAGTCCCAAGCTGTTAAGTATTTTTCATACTGCTTTTATAACTATGGAATTGCTAAAGTGAATTAAGGAAAGTTGTATTTGAAAAAATGTAGAACATACTTTGTAACAACTTCAAGTTTTATGTGATTTAAAATTGAGGCTCTAAAAAAATATTGTAGTTCATTTTGATGACCCTGACATAATGACTGTTTCAGACTAATTGTCAACGTTTAAAATATTGGATTCTGCTTTTATATGAGGACTTCGAGTCAAATATCAATTTTTAAAAAGAACTTGGGACTTTATTTGCTAATCTTTTTCTTAAAATGCTGGAAAACTAGGCTGAATATTCCTAGCCTTTTTGAATTTTCTTAATTCAAAGGCGGTTTAACCTTCCACCACTACTGCTATCATCAAAACCCAAGATTTCATGATATTTTTTATGTTACATATGCTTCTGCTCACCAGTGCTAATAGTGATACCCACCAGCTGGTAATAGCCACAGCACTAGGGAAGAATTACGATAGAAATGTGGCAATAGACTGGTTGGAAAGTTGTTTTTAGTCCTTCAGTGGGGAATTCAGCGAATTAAATGGATGAACTTTTGAAAAATTTTTGTTTAGCTAAAAGGCTATTGACACCATAATTCTGGTTATTGGTAGAGCTATCGGCACTGGTTTTTTCAATAAGTTGAGCTTTTAGTATCTTGATGGCCTTCAGAATAGCTGTTTTTGATGCCTACTTTTAGATTTAGTTAAAAATAATCAGGTACTCTGTAGCTTTGAAACCCTCTTGTCTTACAGATGTGGTTAGGTGTTGATGTACCAAATCAAGGTAGTAAACAGTCCAAGATGCAGTTGGAGGCCATCCTGCCCTGCCCTATGCTCTGTGAACTGACCTAGCTAGGCCTTGTTCCTCTGTCTGTGAATGCGTGACTCATCGATATGGGCGTTTGTGTTGGGCCCATACCAACCTTGTTTAGTCCCACAGTGTTTTGTTCGTCCCACGGAGGCCAAGAAAGCTGCAGATGAGGCCAAGATGAGATTTGCCCACATAGATGGAGATCATCTGACACTGCTGAATGTCTACCATGCTTTTAAACAAAGTAAGTATAAATTAGATTGAAGGCAATCTTTTGTCTAAACGTCACTTGCAGCATATAAGGTATTTCTTCATCTCCCTTTCATTTATTATCTGTGACAACTTTACATTAGAAACCCAGAGGTACTTGAGAAAAAACTCCTGACTAGCATTTAAAATAAAAATTGCCCATCTTTTCCAAAGTTGTTTATTTTTATAATCAGGAGGAAAGCACTAGAAAGCTGGAAAATACAGAGCAGTAAAAATGAAATGCTGGTATAAAATTTACCACAAACATACAGCTTTTGATAGTTTTTTTAAAAACTTTGCCTTTTATTTGAATAGTTTTGTATTACTTACAGAATTATTACTAATATTTTTCCTAATAAATAGCTCTTATGTAAAAGTAAACTAACGAAATAGGGAAATAGGCTACAAATGTCAATGACCATGTGGTAAGTGGTTCATAAACTCAAGTGGGGGGCTATTCAGCATTACTTGCAGTTCAGTAAATGTGCATTATTATTTGAGAGGTACCATTTCTTCACCTATAAAATTGGCAAAGGCTAAAGAAAAATAGTCTTTAGCTGTGTAGGAGTGGGTCTAGTGCAGTGCAGCAGTCTTAACACCAGAGGTGGGAATAGAAATACATGTTATCTTTATGAAAAGCAGTAGATTTGATATTACCAAGACCCTTATCAAATTCATATGATTTGACTTATAGATAATCTGTGAAATTTTCTTTCAGTATTCTTTGGACAGAGATACGATTCAAGTTTTTTATCTCACAGTTATTTATGATAGTAAAGAAAAATGAAAAATACCTAGATGCCCACCAATAGAAAGATGGTTCAATGTGATGCTATCGCTACATGATGACATATTCTTCTAGCTTTATATCATATTTTCAGAGAGTATTTAACAACATGAAAAAACATTTTCCAATTATTTGAAAACAAGGAAACAGTGATAATGAAGAATGCCCTATTTATAAAAATTAAATGAGAGGAAAATGTGACAATAGTCTCTTGAGGTTCATTTTTATAACTTTTAAGTTGTATTTGATAGTCTTAATCTAAGCCTGTTTTTCTTTGAAAATGAGAAAGACGTGGCATTTTTCCAGATTCTCTGAATCTTCCCGTTAAGACTATCTATTGAAAACAGCCAGGTAGATTTTCATGGGTAAAATAACTTAAAAATAGTTTTTCCAAAATCATTGTTTTGTCATTCAGTAGCCAAAAACCTTAGTGCTGTTTTTAATTTTGACTCCAGATTTTTAGTAAAGTTGATTAAGACTATGATTAATTTATAAAAATGATGTGATTTAGTTCCCTTGTTGATTTAGCTTGCTATTTATATGGATTTTATTTTTTAATTAGATAATACACCTATTTGGATGATTCATGTCCCCTCTTAATTTCCCTCTTTCCAACTTTGTAGATCATGAGTCGGTTCAGTGGTGTTATGACAACTTCATTAACTACAGGTCCCTGATGTCAGCAGATAATGTACGCCAGCAGCTATCAAGAATTATGGACAGATTTAATTTGCCTCGTCGAAGTACTGACTTTACAAGCAGGGACTATTATATTAATATAAGAAAAGCTTTGGTTACTGGGTATTTTATGCAGGTATGTGGACTGTATAGGAGTACATAATTAAATGCTTACTTAATATTTGTTTTCTATAAGCAGTGCTTGGATTCCACTTAAACACAAAATTCAGTTAAAGAATGCCTATAAATAATCTTTAATTTTTTGTCCAGATTCTTGAATGAACTAATATACTGAGAAGTTTTTTACATGTCTTAAGTTTACCAAATGGCATAGTTAGGGATCCAGTTATGTAGAAATCAACTTTACAAGCACTTTTTAAATAATGGAGTCTTTTTATACTAAATAGATATATTGACTATTTTCAGGTGAGTTTTATTAGTTATTTCTTCAATGCAAATTTTGACTTTGGATAAATGTATCAAAGAATTTCTTTGAATCTTGATCTTAATTGGAGATGTATAATTGTACTGGAATGCTGAAAGGAAGCAGTTTTCTGGATGGATCCAGAAGTACAATTCACTTTGTTCTCTTTGTGGAAGCTAATCACCCTAAAATTCAAATAAGCAACTGTTTTATGCACAATCCTGTAGCGCGATCTTTGGTATTTATAATAAGACACGTGGGTGCTAGGAAAGTCAGATATGGAATAATGATTTAAGATGAAAAATAATTTTTAAATGTTTCTTTTGGTTTTAAGTGTTTTATATTGGAGGCTGAAGTTAAAACTTATCTGGTAATTCTTATAGTTTAAGGGACATGAAGCCAATTAGGTTTTTCAAAATGAAAGTGTTTGTGGTGAAAAAATGAAAACACGTCAGTCCCTTATTTGAGATGAGATTGATTTTAGTTATCTTTTAAATATCCCACTTGTTCTTTGATGCTCTCCTTTGGCTATGTATAATAAGTAAGATGTCGCCTGCCTTAAGGCCAAATGAGCCCAATACATAGAGTGGCCATTAAGTGCATGGAGGCAGAATGAAAGGAGATCGGTGCCTGTCTGTGTTTGAGATCGGAATAACAATGTTTATTGTGGCATCTTATTCTGAAGTTTCAGTGCTTATCAGAGTTAGGATTTTCACTATTACCCAAGCATTATGGATTTCTAATTCTCTCTTAAAGCTAAAGTCCATTAGAAATGGGACTTTCTAAGTGTAGTGCCTGGCACCTAGTAGGTGCTTAGTAAATATTTATTGATTGAAATTGAGTTTATTTTCTACTATATGTTAATAATTATGAATTGCTCATTTCTGTTCTTCATACATGCTCTTTGTTACTAGAGTTCTAGAATTGGAAAGGGCATGTTGTCATCTGCTTTGATACTTGTTAATTGTTAGATGATATTGATCCAATTGATATATTTGATTATAGATAGAAATATAGGACAAGAAACCCATGCATCTCCTCTCTCCTCTCCCCACCCTCCAATTCCTTTTCTTATTAAATCTCTCGTTGTGGGTTACTTTTGCTCTATTTTTCTATCTTAAACATGAATTTTCATCTTTTAGTAATTGTTCATCTGCTACATAGTTCCCACCTGGTATTAAAGAACCAGTCTCAGGCAATAAGACCAAATAGTATATATTAGGCTTTGTGGGCTCATTCAGTTCAGTTCAGTCACTCAGTCCTGTCCGACTCTTTCAATGAGTCAGCTCTTCGCGTGAGGTGGCCAAAGTCCTGGAGTTTCAGCTTTAGCATCATTCCTTCCAAAGAACACCCAGGACCGATCTCCTTTAGAATGGAAAGGTTGGATCTCCTTGCAGTCCAAGGGACTCTCAAGAGTCTTCTCCAGCACCACAGTTCAAAAGCATCAATTCTTCGGCGCTCAGCTTTCTTCACAGTCCAACTCTCACATCCATACATGACCACTGGAAAAACCATAGCCTTGCCTAGACGGACCTTTGTTGGCAAAGTAATGTCTCTGCTTTTGAATATGCTATCTAGGTTGGTCATAACTTTCTTCCAAGGAGTAAGCGTCTTTTAATTTCATGGCTGCAAGTCACCATCTGCAGTGATTTTGGAGCCCAAAGAAGTCTGACACTGTTTCCCCATCTATTTCCCATGAAGTGATGGGACCAGATTTAGGTCCCTTATTGAAACCGTTCAACTCTGCTTCCTCTTGTGTACAAAAGCAACCTTGGACAAATGGGCATACTTTGTTTCAAAAAACTTTACTTACCATTTTGAATTTCATGTGATTTTCACTCCAGCATCACCAAGTGTTTCTCTTTTGTTATTTTTCCCCAGTCATTTAAAGGTGTATAAACTGTTCTTGGCTAAGAAAGATGTAGGCAGTGAGTTGGATTTAGCCTGCTGTAGTTTGCTGATGGCTGCTTTTATTGGGCAGTGGTAAATAAGTCTAGCCATCAGATTAAAAGCAACAGGTGAGGCTTGCCTTTCCCTGATTATATAGGTATAGATATATAGGCTTTATATCACTTTTGTATAGCACGTCAGAAGCATTGTATTAATTTACTGGGTTTCGGTTTCAGGTGGCACATTTAGAACGAACAGGGCATTACTTAACTGTGAAAGATAACCAAGTGGTTCAGTTGCATCCCTCTACTGTTCTTGACCACAAGCCTGAATGGGTGCTTTATAATGAGTTTGTTCTTACAACAAAGAATTACATCCGGACATGTACAGACATCAAGCCCGAATGGTAAGCTTTGTGTCTTTAATTCTAAAAGTTTTCGTTACCATTTTGCTCAGAATGGAATCTGAAAAGTCTTGTCTTGTTCTTCTATTCACTCAGGGGAACTCGGATGTTCCCCAGCTAGGGTGTATACTCCTGTGTATAGATTTGGGGCACAAAATGGTGTGATTATCTCTCAAGAATAATTGCTTTGTGAAGAGGATGGTAGAATTGTTAGTATGGGCATGGGCAATTTGGAGACAAAGTTATACTTGACTAACATGAAAAGTATCTTTGAAGCCATTCTCTTGCTGTTGTGATTAACTTGGTCTCCAGGTTCCAGTAGTCAATCAGTCTTTGTATTTCAGCTCTCAATGATTGTTTATTTGTATGTTGGTGCTTTAAAAGCAAAGCAGGCATTAAAAACTGCACCTCTTTTTGTACCATTGCATATTTGATCACAAAATGTGATCAGAACTGACTGACTTTAAGCCAAATTACCCACCCACTGCAGTCCCCCTTTGTGACTTTTTTTTAGGGGGCAGAATCTATTCTGTAACTTAAGATAGAAAATGTCAGTCAAGAATGGTGGGACTGAAAGCACTTACTTTAGTTGATGTCACTTGCTATATATTTTGGGGCTTCTTTCCTCCACTGATTTGTGACTTTTGACACTTAAATTGTGTAGGGCATTACCATTTTATCTTAAATGCTTTGTTGAGAAAAAAATTATATGGCTAAATGTTTAAAAAGATTCAGTCAGGTGTATTCTTTGGGGTATAGAGTTACATTTATGGTTATTAAAACTTAGAAAATGAGAAGATCCAGTCATTTGAATATCAGGGTGTTTCTTGTATGGAACTTGTAATATTGTAACTTTAAAGAGGTAGATCAAAATAGTGTTCCAGAGTGAAGAAACTTATGACCTTATGTTACTGTCTGTGTAAAAGAAAGGGGTATTTTTTTTTTTTACAAGAATTTATCTTGAGTGGTTTTTTGTTTTGTTTTTCAAGTTTATGAAAAGTCGACCATCAGAAAATCTGCAGCTTACTGAGAAGTGCACATTTCTAAAAGTGGTGTTTATAAGGATTAGGCATTTGTAATTTTAACATTGGCTTGGATTATAGGTTTGCATTTATCAGTGTATTAATGAATAATGCCTATCCTATCTGAAGCTCCAGTACTCTAATTGTTAATTTGGTGATTTTTCCCCTCCTTCTGGACAGGTTGGTGAAAATTGCCCCTCAATATTATGACATGAGCAATTTCCCACAGTGTGAAGCAAAGAGACAGTTGGACCGCATCATTGCCAAACTGCAATCCAAGGAATATTCACAGTACTGAAATTCAATGCTTAGAACTGAAATTATTCAGAGGACAGCTTTAAAAGATGAACGAACTGAAAAGTTCAAGTTGTGCTCTTCATGTTGGTTCAATAATGGCCTTTATTTGAAAGCTTTTTAATTTTTCTTTACAGTAAATATTCCATTCTGATTTCATAAATTAAACATTTATGCCTCCCTTTTGTGTTGACACTGTAGCTCATACTGGAAAAGTCGATCAATGTTTTGCAGTTTATTGAAAGTAGTTCTATATATAACAATGTTATAAGCATTTCTTTAGAAATGGTTGAAAATGCTTCTAAAATGTGATTATCGACCATGGTATGCATGATCGTTGTAATTGTTGACATTCCTTTTAGAAGTTGTGAAATGTTACAACTTGTGCTTATGTAGACACAATCTTCTGTCTCGGTACAGAGGCACTGACTTCAATAAAGTCTATTTATACTAATTTCGGCCACAGCACTTTAATATTTTTGTTCTAGTCTAAGTATGGCTTCTTTTCTTCCCAAGTGTGGGGCTTTTTTTTTTGTTTCCTTAAATTGTAAGCATACTATGACTCCATATTCAGCATCTTTCCACAGGGGCTGCTCTTGAACGTAGTCTTTAAAGTGGTATGTTTTAAAGAACATACTGTAGCACTTTGTTAGGTTAGTTAGGATATGATCTAGTGGGATGAAGTATGTCATTTTTAACTCAGAATTGGATCCCCAAAGACAGAGTAATGATAGTTTTCATCATAAAGTTCATTCTATAAGACTGATTATTTATTTTGTTACCAAATTTTTAGCAGATCTTTTTGTTTTACTTAGACATTCTATGTACTCTAGTCACTGAAACAAATGTTTGTATTAAATAGACAATAGGAAGTGATACTGTAGATCTTGGTCAGTTTATTGAATTCTTAATGTTGGATGTTTTGTGCAGTGTACAAAGTCATTAGTATAGTGTGTTAAAATGTGAATTTCCTTCCCTGTGACAGGCATAGACTATTTTATCTACAAATGACCCATCAGAGGGTAGGTGTGACCATCTTTAGGGTCAGGTGTATTCTTCAGGGTGAGTCCTATCAAAGGGTCCCTAGTAAATCAGTTCCTTATACTTAAAGCATGCATACTGTACTCATTAATGCCCGGACTCACCTCTTCTACTTTTCCCACTCAACAAATATTAAATGTTAAAGTAAATTGTAGGTGTACATAGTTGGAATTTAAATACTACTTTGAGGCATATATCTAGTATGGTTTAAGGGAATTAACTGGGAAAGTTAAGAGTTTTCCACACTACTGGGATATTTCTATTAAGTGCCTAGTTTTGTTCCTATGGAGTAATCTATGTGCTGAAATAATATTTTAGGTTTTGTTTAAATTTGTTTAAATTTTTCCTGGGTTTAACTGTTGGCAACATTATATGCTTATGTTGTCTGTTAATCAAATTATACCACAGTATACAGTTGGTGAATCAGTTGCATATCTTTATAAATCTATCTGATTTTATAATAGATAGGTTTCTAGTGTATGTACTGTTTAACCTTGTGCTTTTTAAAATCTGGAGTTTGACCATTATGTTTTCTTACAGAGACAAGTTATAGAGCAATGTGTAGAACAGTGTTGGTTATTTATTTGGCAGAGTTTCTAGGAATGGCTCGTATTCTTTGTATCGTGTAAGTGTTGAATATGTGTTGGTAGTGGCTACATGGAATCATTAGAGCAAACTGAGTTTTTATTCTTTATTGTCATGCCTACCAAAAGATTAAAATTCCCCCCATAATATTCAGAAAAATCTTTTTTGAAGATTTCTTAAGAGATCTCCTTATCTCTCAAAATAGTAAAATAGAACTATTTTTTGTTGTGAATATAGTTCTCAGTATCTGCGAGGGATTGGTTCTAGGGCCCCTTGTGGATACCAAAATCCATGGTTGCTCAAGTCCCTTGTATTAAATGGCATGATACAGTTGGCCCTCTGTTAACCCAGGTCCCACATCCCTGGATTCAGCCAACAATGGATTCAGAACCCCTAGATACAGTGCAGACTGTGTAGCATAAGGAAGCAAGACCAGCAGCAAATGGAGCCTTTGCTTGTAAATGGTGAGGGAATTAAGACAGCTTGGGTATAGGACAGGATAAAATAAACATAACCCTGTAATCAATCCATTTAGCTAGAATCCCCCAAAATAAAAGCTATATGATTTAGTCCTAGGATTTTTAGGTTTGTATGGTACCTGCAAACAATTTCACTTCTCTTCTCAATAATTTTAACGGTCATCCCTTCTGCTCAGATACTTTAGAGACACCATTACTTTAGAAGACATCTTAATAGTTGTGTTTGAAATGCTGAGCTGAATACTGTTTCTTTGTAACTTTTTAATTCTTCTAGAGTAAAGTTTGGCACCCCACTCCAGTACTCTTGCCTGGAAAATCCCATGGACAGAGGAGCCTGGTAGGCTGCAGTCCATGGGGTCGCTAAGAGTCGGAAACGACTGAGCGTCTTCACTTTCACCTTTCACTTTCATGCATTGGAGAAGGAAATGGCAACCCACTCCAGTGTTCTTGCCTGGAGAATCCCAGGGACTGGGGAGCCTGGTGGGCTGCTGTCTATGGGGTCGCACAGAGTCGGACACGCCTGAAGCGACTTAGCAGCAGCAGCAGAGTAAAGTTAAATATGTCTGGCTGTTCTGCATGATGCCATTTAGTTATTTGAGTTAACTGTCATCTTTATTATTTGGCTGAATAGTCTGTTTCCCCTGAGCTGCCATCTTTGAACAGCTTTGAACATTCCTGCTTAACTTCTGATAGGTGTTTTCTGGATTATAGTCAGTACTATGGTCTAAACTGGGCAGAGTGTAATGGAATCTGTATTTTCCAGGGTACCAGACATGCCGTTGCTTCTGTTAATGCAACTTAAAATTGTTACCCTTTCATGCAACCATTACCTTCTAGCTTCTGTGAATCTCACTATAAATTTACGGTGTCTAGTTATTACATGATAGTTTTGGATGTGGCTCAGGGTTCACAATGTTAATATTTGGAGACCTCACCCCACGTTAAATGCATTTATAGCCCATTAAATAACCTTGTAAGGTTAGACATTTTAAAAATTGCTTCTTAAATACTGGTATCAGTCATATGCTAAGTTTAACCCAAATCTGGGAGTTACTTGTATTTGGCAAGTTTCTTGCATCCTTTTAATGTGTGGGCCTATTTTATTCTGTTTGAAAAGATGCTGGGTTTTTTTTTGTGTGTGGAGTCTTTATTTATAATTAAAAATAGACTGTAGTAAGTGGAACCAGATTGAGAATTCATGATAAAAATGGGAAGACTACATTTATAACTTTTTTTTTTTAACATTTCTCCGTAATAGACATTTTTGTGGTATTCCTTCAGAGAATTTCTATATTAATTGCTTAGTAATACTGATCATGTTCATTTTGTTAAGTACCAACTCTGGAAGGTATTGTGTGAGTCTTTAAAAATAGATTGGTAATTCAAATGTCTCAAATAATGGTTTGGTTGGAGTTTTAAAAATGTGTTCAAAGATCTGTAATATAAAAGCAAGGTATAATGAATATGGTAAAGATGAAAGAGCTAATAGGTATCAGAAAGAAAAGATGGTTAAAGGATTAGTTGAGTATTGAGGAAAGAGAGGTAAATAAGCAGCCCAGTAAGTTAAATGGTTAAGTGTGAGTCACTGGAAGTGGTGAAGGCCTGGGATAAATAAGCTCACATCCCTGGCTTTGTCTTGGACAGTGCCTTAATGATATTTTAAATCAAGCTGGAAATTCAAATTTATATGCTAAATCTCCCTTTTAGAAGTTTTAGATTTTTTTTTTTTCTGCTCAAAGCTGGCTTCTAGGAAGCCAATCATAACTTTGGAGTTAATAATCAAAACTTTGTGGTGGACATTTCGTTGTGTGTCAGACAAATAGTAGGATTTCAACAGGCACTGAGTATTTCGTAGACAGATTTACATACAGTAAGTTTTCTTTTTTAGCTGTAGTTTGATGAAGCTTAACAACTCTATGCAGTTGTATAACCATCACCACAATCAATGACACTTTGATGACTCTGAACGTGTTCCCCCTGTCCCTTTGTTCACTAATCCCCTTACTCAACTCCCCAAGAGTTTTGCAGACCGACAGACTTTCTGTCCTTTTAGTTTATTAGCCTCTTCCAGAAGGTCATAAACTGGTTGCCGTTTTGGAGCCTGGCAGGCTACAAGTCCATGGGGTCGCAAAGAGTGGTATACAACATAAACACTCTCCTTCATTGGGCATAATGTTCTTAAGGTTCATCCATGTTGCGTATATTAGTATATTCAGTAGTCCCTTATGTATGTATCATATTTGTTTATGCATTCACCTGTTGCTGGAATGTTGGGTTATTTCCAGCCTTTGTATTGTGAGTAAAGCTGTTTGCAAATAGGTATTTGTATGGCTGTGTGTGTGTGTGTGTGCTGAGTTGCTTCAGTCATGTCCAACTCTTTGCGAGCCCATGAACTGTAGCCCACCAGGCTCCTCTCTCCATGGAGATTCTCCAGGCAAGAATACTGGAGTGGGTTTGCCATGCCCTCCTTCAGGGGATCTTCCCAACCCAGGGATCAAACCTGTGTCTCTTAGGTCTCCTGCATTGGCAGGTGGGTTCTTCACCACTAGTGCCACAAGGGAAAGCTTTACCTAGGAAACATTGCTAGGTTGTATGGTAAGTGCATGGTTAATTTTATGAGAAACTGCTAAGCAGTTTTTCAAAGTGCTGATGCTATTTTGCTCTCCTACCATCAACGTGTGTTGTTCTGCATTCTTGTGTTTTGTAATTACCCATTTTTATTTTAAATTTTAGCCATTTAGGTGGGTATGTAATCCCTGTTTGTGGTTTCCATTTGCATTCCACTAGCAACCAGTCTTTGGAGAAGTGGAGTATCTTTCTACATGCCTTTTTGCCATTCATGGGTCTCCCCAGGTGGTACAATGGTAAAGATCCACCTGCCAGCGCAGGAGACACAAATGCAATCCTTGGGTCGAGACTATCCCCTGGAGTAAGAATGATAAACAGTATTCTTGCCTGGAAAATTGGCATGGACAGAGGAGCGTGGTGAGCAACAATCCGTGGGGTCACAGAGAGTGAGATGCAACTGAGCACACACACGTTTGCCTTTTGTATCTGGTGAAATGATTGGTTACATCATTAGTTCTTTTTATAACTAAATTTATTGTTGAGTTTGAGTTTTTTACGTATTCTGGATCCAAGTTCTTGATGAGGTATATAATTTACATGTTTTCCATTCTCTTATGTTAAGAGTTTCTTTTGAAAATCAGCAGAACTTGTAAATATTGTCTCACACACACACACACACACACCTCCCCCCCCCCCACACACACACACCCCCTGCCATTTATCCTCTTCTTTTCTTCTTTTCATGATTTGTGTTCTTGGCATTCAGGGCCAGCTTCGACGGTGTATTAAGAAGGGAACAGTGAGTATTCCGTCTTGACTGGAGCATGATGTCTGTACTATAGTGTGAGGACAGATGAGTCTATCTATGAATTTAGGTTGGGAGGGCTTTGAAGGCTAGGTTAAAAGTGGATCCAAGTTCATTATAGAGGATAGATTGGAAGTGGTGGGAGACACTGAAACCACTTAGAAAATAATATAATCCAAGTAAGAAGAATGAACCCAAGCAGAAGAACAAGAGTGAAAGAGCACAAGATAAGGTAATGAGCTGGTTGAGAGACTTCCCTGACCGAGCTTCCACTGTGTTAAGACTGTGCTCCCACTGCATGGGGCTTCAATTTGAGTCCTTGTGGAACGAAGATCTCAAATACCATGTGGTATACCCCCGTATCCCCCAAAAAGCTGGTTTAGGGTACAAGTGAATGAAATGGCTTGGTGTGCCAACTGGATCTCAGCTTCATTCAGGTCGTTTTATTGAGATCCCAGTTGCTACCTAAAGAGAGAAATGGCAAAGATTGCAAGTACAGAACATTTGATCAAAGAGCTGGGGAGTGAGAGACGAAGAAATAAAACAGCTTGCATAGTGCAGTTACAGGTAGATTTGGGAATCTACAAAGTTGTTGGATTCACCAGTTTACATACATTTAAGGTAAAGACTGCGAACTGGTAGCCAAAAGAGCCAGATTTTCGCCTGCTCGTTTGTTTTGTGTGACCTTCTAGTATTTGAAACCAGCTAGAGCCATTGTTCAGAAAGGTTTTTCAAAATATTCTGAAGTGAGGCAAGGACAGGCCCACCTGAGGTTTAGCCTGGCACTCAGTAATCTGCAATGGGGTTGTGGCTGTTCCCTGTAGGAAAACACATTTTCTGTCATTTGCACACCCCACCTGGCCTCTGTTAGTCATTGTTGAATGAGAGAGTTTTTTGAATTAAGAATTATTTCCAAACCAAAGTGAATCATATTCCCTCCTACATATTCACAGCAAACTGCTTTTCCCCATCTTTTGGAGTCATTATGATGATTGTCTTTCCCATTTCTCTCCTTGGAGTTTCGAGTATTTTAAGGCTGTTTTTCTCTGATGTACTGTGAGTTCCTTAAGGTCAAGTTCCTTGTCACATGTCACTGTCCCTGGTACCTAACACTAGGCCTGGTATGCAGTAAGGTATCAGCAGATATTTTAAAAATCTGATCGCTGTGGCTTTCTCATGTTTGCATTGTTCCTTCCTCACTGGTGGTGGGGGAACTTATAGACTGCCTTCTCCTTTTTTAATCACCAGGCTAGAAATCCAGTTGTCCAAGGAATTTGGGCTGGGGAATGGTGCAATGAGCTGATTGGGTTTGAAATAACTGGATGTGACTTAACCTGAACTGTTCCCCATTTTTCAGGGGAGAACTGGTTATAATACTTGGCCAAAGGGTTGGGTTAACTAAATGAAATGCCTGTAAGGAGCAGCTTTTCCTATTCCATTGCTGTTAATACAACTATAATTGGATATTTTGTGGGTCCTGAGTAAAGCTCCATTCTTTACTTGAACTCTGAAATATTTATTGTGATCACCTTCCAGAGGTCTGTCTTGCTTAGTTCCTGACTCTTAGGATTCTTAAAATCACCTGGAAGGAGATTCCCCTGTGTAAACATTGATACTACTGTGACTATAACAAGAAGATGTAAGTAACATGAATGTTCTCTTCTTATATGCCAGAGGATGTTTGCAGGCAAGTAGCCTGAAAGAATGCATTGAATGTTTTGAAAGGAATCACAAACTTTTCATGGACAATCCACATTATATTTAATAATGCAGCGTCCATGTAGTGTTTCCGATCCTGTGCTGTCATCTGCTGAAGTCAGTATCTAATTACAAATAAATGACCAATGTATTTGTCTACAAGAGAACTTGAGGATGTCGTGCACTGTGAACAAATGCAGTTGAAATGTCCAGAGAAAGGCCTTATTTGTTTTGATCTTCCTTTTTTTAGTCTCTTGACAGGGTTTAGGCACAGCCAGGCAAGTAGGAGACAGGTGTTTAGACTTAAAGAAGACTTTTTGAACTGTTAGGCAGAAACCAGTTTTTCTTCTGTAGCATTTCCCCCCAGTCCCATAAAGGAGGAGAGGAAAATAATATTTAAATGTATAAGTAAGGAAATTAGTTTATTTTGTATTAAAATTAATACTCATAGCTTTTGTATATGTCTTATATTTAAAGAATCATCTTTTCAAAACTTAATTGCGAAAGGGAATACTGTGTCTTTCACCAAATTCATCTTATTAGTAAATACAAGTTTTATCACTATGTTCATATGTGTTATTAAATTATGTCTGAACAGTATAGCTGAACAGAGACCTCGTAGTGGTCTAAAAGTTTTCCAGGGCCATTGGGCTTCCCACAGACCCTCTTAAGTCTGCTAGATTTATTTTTTCAGTAAGGGTTTTAAGTTTAGTTTTGCTATTTATTTACAAATAGAAAACTTAAAAAACAGGTAAGTGACAGTTCCTCAATTCTCCCTGTCTCCTTTTTTACTTCCAAGTCCTTATGTAGTTTCTAAATGTGTCATTGCAATCTTTATTTATTTATTTTACTGTTCTGAACTAAGACTTTTGAGATAAGTCCTACGTGATGAGGATACCTTGAATCCTAGTGCGGGGTTGGGGATAGGGGTTAAGAATTACAGTGACAGGCTATGAAATAGTGTTGTCATAACTTATCAGTGGCTAGTAAATAGGGTAGTTGCCTTCTGACACCATTTTGAGTGAAGGCAGCTTAATTGCATTGCTTCTGTTTAGATAAGCATTTAGAATCTACTGTCAAAGGTATGAATGCTGTGCTTAAAGTATTTCTATTATAAAAGATTTGATTTCTTAAGTGATTTTTCTAAGTTCCACTTTACATCAAAAGTTATTTGGACAGTGTCTTTCACTGTATGTGTATGTGGAGAAACACTGCTTACAAATGTATGTAAATCTGGTGACTAAAATATTGAAAATTTTGCAAATACATGATTGATAGTTGGTGATTTAAACTCATGTGTTACCTGTCGTTCCCCTTCCCCCGCCGGCCAAAGAAAAAGAATCCTGTGAAAAAACAATTAAACCTTTTGATAACAATTTGTAATTTTTTAGTTGTGTTATTTTTACTTGGAGGAGACTCCCTGTTGAATGAAGATTCTATTCTAGTTTCTAGGCAGATACATTCATGCTTCCAGCCTCATTGCTTTCTGCAGCATAAACAATAAACACTTAAAACTACTCGGCATTTACCAGGATGCTCATAGAGGCAGTCTGCAGCTATTTGAGCTAATTTTTGCATGCTTTGTGAATTCAGATTTTCTACCAAGTTGAAAATCCACTTTGGTTTGCAGTAGTGATGGGTTTTATCCTCTGATGATTCAACCTTTTCGATTTTTGAAAGAGTTTTAACCTTAGCAGTCATGTAGCACTTGAAAATTCAAAACAAGAATTTGACTCTTGACTCTTAAAATGATTCTGTGTGTTTTGTTTTTGTGGAATGGGAGGGCCAAATAGATAGTTACTTTCTGTTGCAATTGTAACAGCTGTCAAAATCAGGAAATGCTAGAAAGGACCTCAAAAGTCATTGATTCTAAACCCTCATTTTCAAAGATAATCAAGGCCCTGAGGTAACCAAGTTTGCCTCAAGGGTATTCAGTTTGTTATTTTCTTCTCTCATTCCAAGTGAGGGCTTCCCCCTACATGCAGTTATATACATGCTGGTTTTATTTTTATAATTCCTTTTGATTTTTTTGCTTTTCCCAAACAAAAATTGTTTTTAAACTATGCCTGTGGCATTAAGAGAACTTGGATGACAGTTACTAAAACATTTTGTGTGTTTGTTATTTTAGTAATTTCATAATGGAGGTAGTTTCAAACCTTTGATAATTTCAGGCTGGTTTTTTTCTAATTATTTGATTAGCATCTCATAGGGATGTGAAATCTCCGTCCTTTATAACTAAAGATGGAGTTACTTCCTTTCCAACTTTCAGATAATGCGTATCTTTTTTTCTTTTTACTTAAGGAAAAAATCTGAAACTCTGGAAGAAAAACTCATTTCCAACATATTTTGATTTGCCCTACCATTTTGGACACTACTTTTTTATGTACCAAGTAGTATACTAATTAAGCACTTAAACTAAATTTATGGATCATTCACCAAAGCCCAGCCAAGGAGAATAAGGTGCTATGAGGTTATGTAACCTGCCCAAGATTTCAAACCTAATAAGGGAGAGCTGAGTTCTAAACCTTGAAAGTGGAGGTGAAAGGTAGGGAGAGCAGGCCCCAATGTCTTATCTCTACTGCATTGTTATTTCTCTTTAACATCTAACCCTACCCCCAGCCAGTGCAAAATTGAGCTTCCTTGTCTTAGCTGTGCCACTGGAGACCTACATTTTTGGAGGCCAGGATTTAATGTGTAAATCACAGTTGTGCTCCATCCCTTAGTCCCAGTGCCTCTTGTCCTTGTCTTGCCGAATTTGTCAAATGTCAAAGCTACCCACTCACACAATCTTTACTTGAGTTGTCAGTCACTTTGTTTCATCCCAGCCCCATCTTGGGGATTTCCCCCCTTTCCTCCTAAACTTGGTTATGCACTGAAAAAGATGTCGTTAAAGTGCGTTTCTTCTGCATTCCTAGGTGGTCTGTTGCAGGAAGCTTTCCAGTTACCTGTCTCTAGAATTGCTTCATATATAGAAGTTGGCCACTCCCCTTTAGTCTTTAAATCAAGAGAGGATTAAGGTCATACCACTGTTTGAGCAGATATAGAAAAGATATTTATGAGCATTCCCTGACATATTGACATACTTGGGCCAGCCGATTTTCTGTCCTTTAGAAAATCTTACTTGAATTCTGTTGGCACAATTAAGTGGAGTTGGTAAACCATCTATTTTCCTTTGCTCCATAAGCCTGATACCCAGTGGTCAAGGTTTGAGACCAAAATACTTCCTTGCTAGGATTAACTAAGAAACGTGGAAATTGTTCTTAGCTTCCTGCCTCACACATTCATCTTCAGAGTAGGTGAGGTGGCTGAGATTCTAAGCCAAGCGGCCAGACCCAGAGAGCCACCTGGTTCTGGAGATGCAGCTAAGCAGTCCCTTCACAGAGGGGTTGTCTTGAGGAGACAGGGATTTTAGCCACTTCCTTGTTTGGGGTTCTTGTTACTTGACTGTTGAACCTTTGTTCATTCTCTCATCTTTTGGGGAGGGATAAAGTGGAGTTTCATCTTTCACCCAGAGGTCAGACTCAAGTCAAACTTTAAGGCAAAAATCATTATATAGTCCAAATTAGATCTCTCCAAGTTATCCTGTTAGAAGTGCACGCTGAGGGACTTGCCTGGTGGTCCAGTAGTTAAGATTTCATCCTTCAATGTAGGTAGGGTCAGGGAGCTAGGATGCCACATGCCTCCTGGCCAAAAAACCAGAACAGAAGCAATATTGTTAACAAATTCATTGAAAGACTTGAAATGCATGCTGGGCTATTTCAAGGAGAAATATTGACCAGTTTTTCCTACAATATTGAAAGATCACAATTTTTAAGCCGAGAATTGATATGGTTGGCCTTCATTCAGGGGCCATTTATAAAACACTATCAGAATAAAATGAGAATCTCATTATCAAAGACATACTTCAAGAGGCAAACACTTCTTGAGATGGGCAGACAACTCTTGAGGTGAGCAACACTTTCCATTTCATCTGTTCCAGGTACTTTGACTCAGAATAATGGGCTGACTTGCCCAGACTGTTTATTCTGGGTTTTCTCTGTTTTTGTTGGTATTTACTGATGGCTTATCATTGAATTATCACATTTAATTAATTAATTTTTACCTTGGATATTGTGAGAATTGAGTAATCATTGTGATGAAAGCTTTGTAAGATCCTTGTGATAGTCGTTAATGTGGAGCCCTATACGAAGGTCACAGGACAAAAGTCTCTGGAACTGACCGAGCTCCATAGCAACTATTGCCATAATTTAATGTACGTGCTCAGTTGTGTCTGACTATTTTGTGACCCCATAGACTGTAGCCCATCAGGCTCCTCTGTCCATGGAATTTCCTAGGCAAGAATACTGGAGTGGTTGCCATGCCCTCCTCCAGGGACTCTTCCCAGCCCAGGGATGAAAAGCACCTCCTGAGCCTCCTGCATTGGCATGTAGATTCTTTACCAGTGAGCCACCTGGAAAGCCCCAGTCATTAATGTGATTCTCCAGATATTTCTGGTTCTAGTCAGGTGGTAGTTTTTTTCATCCCCCTTGGAGTTAGGTTTGGCCATGTGAACAAAACTTGGTCTCTTTAGGCCAGGGCAGAAGTGCGACTGGAAGCTGTTAAGAGCACAGTCAACGTGTGAGTCCATTTCCCTCTGCCACGGCCCTGATCTAGGATGAGGCCACACGAAACAAAGCTCCCAGCTGACCCCAGATGCAGATGAGCAAGAATGAAACCTGTGTGTGTAAAAGCCACTGGGGTATGGGGATTTATTTAGCTCCTGCTTGTATCCACACAAAACTTCCAGGTCTTATTTTTACTGGGGAACATCTGTTTCTTTACTCTAACCTTTGCTTTCAGTTGCTATTGTTCACTAAAAGGATGCTGTCTACAGAATGGCCTGCCTCAGGGAACCCTGCCCCTTACCTAAATGTTGACACATCCCCTCCCTAAGGCTAGCCATTCCAGGAGATATTTGCAAGATTAATTGCCTTTTTTTAAGAAAAACTTTACTGCCTCACCTCCTCTCCCTTTCTGTTCTGTTAAAGAAACTGACATCCAGACCCCATAAGACGGTTATTTTGAGACATTAGTCTGCCATCTTCTTGGTCTGCCAGCTTTATAAATAAAGTTGTTATTCCTTGTCTCAACACCCGACTTTTTGGCCCGTTGTGCAGTGAGCAGAGTGAGCTTGGATACAGTCACCTGTGAGACTGTGCAGTTTGATGCACAAGCCTAATCCAGTCAACAAGGCTTATGGTGAAGCCATATTGATGATATTTAACAAACTTCTGAACTCCTAACAGGAAAAGCTAGCTCCAGAATCCTTCAAGGATATATTTGAATCATGCCCTGTGTCCACTAACTGAGCATGACCATTCATGGGAAAGGTGGAGAACTCCTATTTAGTGAGGCCCCTCTCTGTTCCTGCCAGTGTGCTAGACTGATCTGCACAAATGAACACATTGAGTCCCAACAACAACACTGAGAAGAACCCTGAGCATTATTCCTATTGCTCAATATAGACAGTAAAGCTGAGAGATACTGAATGGCTTGGGTCACATAAGCAGGTGATAAAATTGTTTTTGAGAGTACAGAAGGCTACTTTAATGTACAATGACAATTTCAGCTTTGTTGTTGTAGTTCAGTCTCTGTCGCATGACTCTTTGTGACCCCATAGACTGCAGCCAGTCAGGCTTCCCTATCCTTCACCATCTCCCAGAGCTTGCTCAAACTCATGTCCATTTAGTCAGTGATGCCATCCAACCATCTTGTCCTCTGTTCTCCCCTTCTCCTCCTGCCTTCAATCTTTCCCAGCATCAGGGTCTTTTCCAGTGAGTTGACTCTTCCCATCAGGTGACCAGAGTATTGGAGCTTCAGCTTCAGCATGAGTCCTTCCAATGAACATTCAGGGCTGATTTCCTTTAGGATTGACTGATTTGATCTTGGAGTCCAAGTGATTCTCTAGAGGCTTCTCCAACACCAAAGTGTGAAAGCATCAATTCTTCGGCACTCAGCCTTCTCTGTGGTCCCAGCTCTCACATCTGTACATGACTGTTGGAAAAACCGTAGCTTTGACTATAGAGGCTTTTGTTGACCAAGTGATTCTCTGCTTTTTAATATGCTGTCTAGGTTTGTCGTTGCTTTTCTTTCAAGGTGGAAGAAGTGCTTCCCCATCTATTTGCCATGAACTGGTGGGACTGGATGTCATGATCATAGTGTTTTGAACATTGAGTTTTAAGCCAGCTTTTTCACTCTGCTCCTCCACCTTCAAGAGGTTCTTTAGTTCCTCTTTGCTTATAAGGGTGGTGTCATCTGCCTGTCTGAGGTTATTGATATTTCTCCTGGCAATCTTGAGTCCAGCTTGTGCTTCACGCAGCCCAGCATTTTGAATTTTGCATGATGTACTCTGCATATAAGTTAAATAAGCAGAGTGACAATATACAACTTTAAACTCTAGGTTTAAGCCTAAATTTCAGCTTAAACCTAGAAATTGGCTAGGAGTACCTACTTGCCCAAGTCTAGTTGCTCAGCTTAAGGGTTAATTACTGTTATTCTGGATTTAAAAGGGAAAATGTAAGTCTCTCCACTGCACCTTGACCTTTCTCACTGACCTTTTCAAAAAGTCACCCTGAGGTAAAGGTCAACATAACAAGACCCTAAGGGCCACCCTTGGAATTTGGGACTCCTAGATGGGTGGGACTGTTGGCTAGACTCTGTTTTTATCACAGTCCCTTTTTATTGCTTATTCATTTAAATTACTATATCTTTTCAAGAGAGTTCCAGAAAAGCATCTATTTCTGCTTTATTGTCTATGCCAAAGCCTTTGACTGTGTGGATCACAATAAACTGTGGGAAATTCTGAAAGAGATGGGAATACCAGACCACCTGACCTGCCTCTTGAGAAACCTATATGCAGGTCAGGAAGCAACAGGTAGAACTGGACATGGAACAACAGACTGGTTCCAAATAGGAAAAGGAGTACGTCAAGGCTGTATTTTGTCACCCTGCTTATTTAACATACGCAGAGTATATCATGAGAAACGCTGGGCTGAAAGTACCACAGTCGTCAATAACCTCAGATATGCAGATGACACTACCCTTATAGCAGAAAGCGAAGAAGAACTAAAGAGCCTCTTGATGAAAGTGAGAGTGAAAAAGTTGGCTTAAAGCTCAATATTCAGAAAACTAAGATCATGGCATCTGGTCCCATCACTTCATGGCAAATACATAGGGAAACAGTGACTGACTTTATTTTTTGGGGCTCCAAAATCACTGCAGATGGTGATTGCAGCCAAGAAATTAAAAGACACTCCTTGGAAGGAAAGTTATGACCAACCTAGACAGCATATTAAAAAGCAGAGACATTACTTTGTCAACAAACATCCGTGTAGTCAAGGCTATGGTTTTTCCAGTAGTCATGTATAGATGTGAGAGTTGGACTGTAAAGAAACCTGAGCGCCAAAGAATTGATGCTTTTGAACTGTGGTGTTGGAGAAGAGTCTTGAGAGTCCCTTGGACTGCAAGGAGATCCAACCAGTCCATCCTAAAGGAGATCAGTCCTGGGTGTTCATCGGAAGGACTGATGTTGAAGCTGAAACTCCAATACTTTGGCCGCCTGATGCAAAGAGCTGACTCATTTGAAAAGACCCTGATTCTGGGAAAGATTGAGGGCAGGAGAAGGGGACGACAGAGGATGAGATGGTTGGATGGCATCACCAACTCAGTGGACATGGGTTTGGATGGACTCCGGGAGTTGGTGATGGACAGGGAAGCCTGGTGTGCTGTGGTTTATGGGATCGCAGAGTCAGACACGACCGAGCGACTGAACTGAACTGAACTGAGAAGATCAGGTTATCCTGGATTATTTGGTGGGTCCGCTAAAACCATAAGAGTCCTTATACAAAGGAGGCAGAAGGGTCACAGAACGATAGATTTAATGACTGAGACAGATGGGAGTTTGGAGGGATTTGAGGAAGGAGCCAGAAGCCGGGGAATGCAGGCAGCTTCTAGAAGCTAGAGGAGTCCAAGGAACAGGTTTTCCCCTGGAACCTATGGAAGGGATACAGATGTGGTGACGCTTTGATTTTAGCCTGTTAAGACTCACTTTGAACTTTTGACCTCTAGAACTTAAGATGATAATGCGTTTCAGGGAGGATGGGGGTGGGGGGGGTGTGTTTTGTTTTTAATATTTATTATTTATTTGCCAGAATCAGGCCTTATCTATGGCATGCAGGATCCTCACTGTGGCTCATGGGCTTAGTTGCCCTGTGGCACTTGGGATCTTGTTCCCCAACCAGGAACCAAACCCATGTCCCCCTCATGGCAAGGCAGACTGCCAACCACTGGACCACCAATGAAGTCCCAGTAATGTGTTTTAATTTTACTAATTTTGTAGTAATTTGTTACAACAGCAATAGGAAACTAATACAACCATCATCACATGCTTTATGTAAAAGCTATAAATCAATATAATAATGTCTTCTTGTTCCTTCTTGCTAAAATGCCCTTCCACCAGTTACCTGCCTGGGTTTCTCCTCCACCTTCTGCACCTTCCTGGGTCTCTACTCATATGCCACCTGCCCAGAGAGGTCTATTTTAAATTATACCCTCTTATTACTGTATCTCCCCTTTCCTTGCTTTATTTTTCTTCATAGCACTGATAACCTGACAATATATACATTCAAATGTATAATTTATTTATATATGAGAGCAGAAGCTTGTTTTGTTCACTTTACCTGGCACAAAGTATGGACTCCATGAAACACTTGTTGAATGAAGGAATGAAGGGAAGATCATGCTTATGATATGAATCCTCTCAAGGGCTTCCTAAATGACATTCCCCATTCACTTGTATTCTTAGTGTAGTTTGTGGATTTCTTCCTTGAATCTTTCCTTAAGATGAGGGTACTCTGCTTAAATCAAGTGCTTCAAACACACTGTGGGTTCCCACAAGAAATCAGCAGTAATTCTACTTTGCAAGGCTAGCAGCCTTTTAAAACCATAATCGTGGGGATTTGGGCCACTGTGCTGGGCAGAGGACAAACATGAATTCAATGGCAGGTGATCTGATGGCTCACCGGGGCTTCCCTGAAGAAGCATATTTGTTTCATTCTAATTCACCCTCACAGATCAGCAGAGCTAGGAGGGAGCCTGGGCGGGGTGGGGCATCATCTGGATTCATTCCCTGCCTTTGCCATATGACTCCTGAAACATTCCCTAGGTTCTAGGGTTAAAAAAAATAGTACCGCGTTCCCCACATCCCTTCTCCCACTCTGAGCTGGCCCCAAACTGCCCAGGTTTCAGCCCAATACTTGACAGGTTTTATGATACCACTGGGGACAGAGTCCTGGCTGTCCTGGCTCGATGCAGAGGGAGTCAGATGGAGCGGTGGCTGTCGCAGACCTGTGGGGCTACCACTTGTGCCCAGCTGCCCAGGCTGTTCCTGGTTTTCCAGCAGCAAGGTGATGGCCCCAAGAGCAGCCTTGAGCTAGTATGGGATGGCAACTTTGCAGATAAATACTTCTGTCTCCGCTCCGCAGCTGGGGTGATTCTCAAAACATGTTTCACACTGGATAGAGCCCCAGTGCCCTTGCAGTGATGAACCTGATGGTGACCCTTTTACCGGCTTCCTTCCTTTCCCTGACCCCACTTTCCTACCAGTATTTCCAGGAATCATCTTCCAAATAAGACACACGTACTGCATTGCCATCTCAGCGTCTGCTTTGGGGGTCTGCCACTTAGTTCTTTCCTGTCCAAGTCCTACTCTTTCAGCTGCATCTTTCCTGTGCTCCAAGACCCAGCCTTACCTTCTCAGGCCACTCCAGCCCATTCCTTACTCAGCAGTGATATCCCACCTTACATTCGGTACATACTCTCTGTCTTGCAGCAGTTCTAATATTATCGAACATCTGATGGAGTCAGAGTGGATAGGATGGGTATATCACTCCCACTGAGACAGTAAGTTCCTGGTTGGCAGGAAGTATGTCTTTTTTTAATTTTTATAAAACATTTATTTATTTTACTTATTTGATTGTGCCCATCTTAGTCACTGCACATGGGATCTTTGATCTTTGTGGCATGTGGGATCTAATTCCCTGACCAGGAATCAAACCTCGGGCCCCTGCACTGGGCGCAGGAGTCTTAGCCACTGGACCACAAGGGAAGTCCTGGTACTGTGTCTTACACTTGATAATTTCCCTTTGAGAATATAGTTTTGGGCCAGATACCTAATAAGTTCTCAACAAATACTCATTCAATGATCAAAGTATTCAGAAAAGAGACTGTGATTAGAAATTTTTTAATTAGAAAAAATTTGGTTTCATATGACAGAACACCCAGCTCAAATAAGGTTAAGTAAAACGGGGACTGTTTTGGTGTGTACAGTAGAAAAATCTAGGGGTACATTGGCTTTAGGTAGGGCTGCAGCCAAAGCCCAGACAATGGCCTTGGAACTCTGTCTCTCCTCTCCTCTTGCTCCTGCTTTCCTCTCCCTGTTGGCTTTTTCAGCCTTCTCTTGGGTATGCCACCGATATCTCATCAACTTCATTGCCAGCTGTCTCAACAGAGAAGATAGTGGCTCTTCTTGGGAGCCCTGGCCTCAGGATGCATCCGCTGGGATCCTCCATACCCATCCCTGAGCCAATCACTGTGGCCAAGGAGGTGAAACCCTGCTGGTTGTCTGGACAGGGGAGCTGGTAGAACATGAGGTGAGAGTGGTCAAGCCCCGCACGGTTCACGTGGCCTCTGAGTGTGAGGGGCTCCTCAGAGAAATCAGACCCTGCAGCCAGATGCTGTGACTAGGCGCCTGAGCTCATCGTGCCTGTTTCCTGATCTACAAAATAGGAATAATAACACTGGTATCTGGAACGAAGCAGAGGATTAATGAGTTAACACACTGTGTGCTTACAGCATTGCTCAATCCATGGGAAACACTCGATAAATGCTTGCTAGTATTATAGAAGCTGATATATACATATTTGGCTGCATCACATGTGGGCATCCCAGCATGTGGGATCTTAGTTCCCCAAACAGGAATCAAACCCATACCCCCTGCATTGGAAGCATGGAGTCTTAACCACTGGACCACCAGAAAGTTCTCTGAATACATATTTTTGATACTGCAGAATCTCTGTTTCCAATAGAATCTCCATTCGGAACTTAGTTGGTTCATACATGATGGATCTTTAAAAATGTATCCCTTCAGTGTTTCACTTCAAAACCTACATAGATCTGAGACCCTGGCGGGACCGGTCCCAGGGGAAGGCAAGTGAGATACGTAGGACACAAAATAGAAGGAGGTGCTCACTGTCAGGCGCCAACCCTGTACTTGCACACTATTGACCACAAGTCCTCTTGTAAATCGCACCCTGGGTTCCTCGCTTGGCTCACCAGTGTCCCACCACTCCAGGTTTATTGGTTCAAGTTTCTGGTTGTCTGTTGTCTGCACAAGCCATACACTGACGTCATCTCTTAACTTCTGTTTTCGGTTTCTTTAAAGACCAGCAAGAACTTGAATACACCTGCAAAGGTGAATTCTGGATTTTCACCAATTTCCCTAACACTATCTGATTGTCTGGTCCACACCAAATTCAGTAGCTTCCCTGGTGGCTCAGCAGTAAAGAATCTACCTGCGATGCAGGAGGTACAAGAGACATGGGTTCAATCCCTGGGACGGGAAGATCCCCTGGAGGAGGACGTGGCAACCCACTCCAGTGTTCTTGCCTGGAGAATCCCATGGACAGAGGAGCCTGGCAGGCTACAGTCCATAGCGTCGCAAAGAGACACGACTGAAGTAACTTAGCACACATTCTTCTAGCAACTTAGGTCTCCTCAGTCATGGCAAAACATTTCAACCGGTTTTCATAGGAACAAGAACTTCTTTTTCTCACTTGTTTTTCATTAGTTTCCTACTTTGTGATTTAAGTATGAAATAAAAGAAGTATAATTGGAATAGAAGGTCCCTGAGGGCAGGCCTTCTCTGTCTTACTCACCAGAGCATAAAACTGTGCCCACACATCGCAGATGCTCAAGTGTCTGTTGTTTGAATAAATTAAACTGGCATCCACAGATCTTGGAAACAAAAGATTGACTCAGTTTTTGGGAATGTGTGGGTGAACTTAAGCAGAGCAAACCAGCTCTGAGCATTTCACGGGCCCTAGGCATTGTCAGCATGCTTTAGAGAGGGACTGGTTGGCCTCGGTCAATCTGGCAAGTTAGGAAAGAAATAGTTGAACAAGAAAGCAGATACCACATTATGTGTAAATACCAAGGGGAAGAGTCTAGAAGCATCTGCTTGTTGGTCACACATAGTAGGCAGGTGCTTCCCTGGGCTGACTTCTTTTTTCTCTTCTTCCAGCTCTTTATCGTCTGAAGTATCTTCCTCCTCCTCTTCAGAGCTTCTGCTTTTGAGAGTTAATAATGTATCAAGCACTATAAGAGAGATGTATTATTTCATTTAATCCCCAATAACTCTATGGAGTTATCACTTTGCTGACAAAGGTCCGCAAAGTCAAAGCTATAGTTTTTCCCGCAGTCCTGTACAGATGTGAGAGCTGGGCCATAAAAAAGGCTGTGAACTGAAGAATTGATGCTTTTGAACTGTGGTGTTGAAGAAGACTCTTGAGAGTCCCTTGGACAGCAAAGAGATCAGTCAGTCCTAATGCAAATCAACCCTGAATTTTCATTGGAAAGACTGATGCTGAAGCTCCAATACTTTGGCCACCTGATGCAAAGAGGAGCTGACTCATTGGAAAAGACCCTCATGCTGGGAAAGACTGAGGGCAGGAGAAGGGGGCAACAGGATGAGATGGTTGGATGGCATCTCCGACTCAATGGGCATGAGTTTGAGCAAACTCTGGGAGATGGTGGAGGACAGGGAAGCCTGGCGTGCTGCACGCAGTCCATGGAGTCACAAAGAGTTGGACACGACTGAGAGAATCAACAACAACAACTCTATAAAAGTAATAGAATCTCCACTTGGAAAGGTTAAGACCTAGCCCACAATCACATGGTCAATACTGCAGTAAGGACTGGGTGATTCCACAGGTCTTAACTATTCTTAACCACTTAGACATACAGTCCTTCCATCCTTCCATGCATGCATCCATCCAGCTATCCATCCTTCCCACTAATGGTGCTTGCTCTTCTCTCCAACCATGGCGCTTAGGCTCTTTGTATATGCAAGACTTGCTTATAGACTCATGAAGGAAACATGCATATGCTATTACAATGCAAGCTGTTAAGTAAGAAAGCAAGGGGAAATCAGCACGCTAGTGGGGAGAGGGAAGCAAGGAAGGATCATATTTCTCAATCACATAGGTGGTGCCTGATAAATATTAATTATCTGTTGATTAATTTGGCTCTGTTTGCTCCCCAGGAAAAGCATCTGCTCTCACGATGAAATGAGCATGTGGGTAAATGTAGTTTGTGAACTCAAAAGCACTTACAAATGTAAAGAAATATGCCTGTGGTTACCTGACAGGTGACGCACCTGAAGCGATGCCTATAGGTAGTAGGTGCTAAATGCACGGGTGCTGTTATTAAAGACAAATGCCAGGGCACAGTTGGTGTGCTAGCCTTGGTAATTTAAAGGGGAAAACGTTTGTAATGTTGTGAAAATATTCTCTCCCTCCATTTTTCTATTCAGTTGCAGAGTGGTGATAAAACTGAAGCCAGAGGGGGCACATGTTTTCATGAAAATACTCCATTGCCTACAACTTTTATTTTAAGGCAGAATCTGAGGTGTATTCCCTGCTACCCACACAAACTCACCATTCACTGCTTGTCTCCCACCTATTATATGCCTAGCATATTTCATGGATTCTTCCCCTAAAGAGCTTCCTATCATTCAAGATTTTCAAGACAGAGAAAACAGGGTTCCTGTGTGACTCTGGGTGAGTTTTGTAGTTCACCCAAGGCCAAAGTCTTAATTCTGACATATTTATGATTAAATATCTACCTCATGGAGGCTCTAGTGAAAATGACAGCAAATAACATACAAGAGCACTTACCTATTTTGATACCTGTCATATAGCAGTAGCTCAATAAAATTGTGTTCCAGTTATCTATTGCTCTTTTAAAAAGGACCTCAAATTCAGTGGCTTAAAACAACCATCTTACCACATTCCATGCATGGACGGTCAGGTTATTTGGAGGGAAGGCATGGAGCTCAGCTGGAGCTCCATATGGCTGCATAGTACTCACAGTAGAGGGGCTGGTTCTAAGAATGTGTCCCAAGAAACTGACGGACGCTGCAATATCTAGCCTCAGAGGTCCCACGACAGTCTCGCTGCTGCCTTATCTTATCAGGCAGGTCCCTAGGGCCAGTTCAGATTCACACATACTGGAAGGAGGACTTATGTATGGAAGGATTTACATTTAACCTGCCAGCAAGTTGTAGTTGTTATTGTATGTGAGGAGGCATGCGGTCAGCATGGGCTGCTGGGCTCTGGTGCTGACCACAGGTCCACTTGGGGGCAGGCCTGCACGTCCAGCTGTGGGGAAGCAGCTGGTTCCCTACTTGTCTCGTCTGGCCTCTCACTGACCTGCAAAGGCAGGGTTCAGGGCCAGCCGTGGGTCTCACCTTCTATTCCTGTGGACTCTTTCTTTCCTTCCTTCCTCTTTCTTTTTCTCCCTCTTAATTTTTTCCTTCTTCCTTTCTCTTTCTATCTCTCTTTTTTTGGTTTGTGTTTTGGTGAATTTATTTCAAGTTCACTTGAATTTGTTTTACTGAGTAATCCTCTATATACTGGTTTAAATTCTTTTCCTTTTTCAGTTTAGTTCAGTTGTTCAGTCATGTCCGACTCTTTGCGACCCCATGGACTGCAGCGTGCCAGGCCTCCCTGTCCATCACCAACTCCCGGAGTTTACCCAAACTCATGTCCATCGAGTCGACAATGCCATCCAACCATTTCATCCTCTGTCGTCCCCTTCTCCTCCTGCCCCCAATCCCTCCCAGCATTAGGGTCTTTTCAAATGAGTCAGCTCTTCGCATCAGGTGGCCAAAGTATTGGAGTTTCCGCTTCAACATCAGTCCTTCCAATGAACACTCAGGACTGATCTCCTTTAGGATGGACTGGTTGGATCTCCTTGCAGTCCAAGGGACTCTCAAGAGTCTTCTCCAACACCACAGTTCAAAAGCATCAATTCTCTGGTGCTTAGGTTTCTTTATAGTCCAATTCTCACATCTATACATGACTACTGGAAAAACTGTAGCTTTATCTAGACAGACCTTTGTTGGCAAAGTAATGTCTCTGCTTTTTAATATGCTGTCTAGGTTGGTCATAGCTTTTCTTCCAAGGAGCAAGCATCTTTTAATTTCATGACTGCAGTCACCATCTGAGTGATTTTGGAGCCCAGCAAAATAAAGTCTCTCACTGTTTCCATTTGTTTCCCCATCTATTTGCCATGAGGTGATGGGACCAGATGCCATGATCTTAGTTTTCTGAATGTTGAGTGTTAAGCCAACTTTTTTACTCTCCTCTTTCACTTTCATCAAGAGGCTCTTTAGTGCTTTACTTTCTGCCATGAGGGTGGGTCATCTGCATATTTGAGGTTATTGATATTTCTCCTGGCAATCTTGATTCCAGCTTGTGCTTCATCCAGCCCAGCATTTCACATGATATACTCTGCATATAAGTTAAATAAGCAGGGTGACAATATACAGCCTTGATGTACTCCTTTCCTGACTTGGAACCAGTCTGTTGTTCCATGTCCAGTTCTAACTGTTGCTTCTTGACCTGCATACAGATTTCTCAGGAGGCAGGTAAGGTAGTCTGGTATTCCCATCTCTTTAAGAATTTTCCACAGTTTGTTTAATTTTCAGTTTATTGAGATATAACTGACACAGCACTGTATGAGTGTAGGATGTACCACATAATGACTTGATATACGTATATTGTGAAATGATTACCATGGTAAGTTTAGATAATATCCATTACTTCATACAGTTACAAAAACTTTTTCCTCATGATGGAGAACTTTTAGGATTTACTCTTTTAACAACTTCCAAATATACCACACAGCAGCATTAACTGTAGTTATTATGTCATTGTACATGACATCCCAGTATTTACTCATATACCTCCATTTATAACTAGAAGTTTGTACCTTTTGACCACCTTCATCCAATTCCTCCAATCCATGCCTGCTTTAGTAACCACAAATCTCGCAAAAACTCTTTTTCTTTGAGTTTTATTGTTGTATTTATTAGATTCCACATACAAATGAAATCACGCAATATTTCTCTTTCTCTGACTTACTTTAGTTAGCACATTCTGCTCAAGGTCCGACCATGTTGTTACAAATGATAGGATTGCCTTCCTTCTTATGGCTAAACAGTTGTTTAGTTGCTAAGTCATGTCCGACTCTTTTGTGATCCCATGGACTGCAGCCCACCAGGCTCTTCTGTACATGGGATTTTCCAGGCAAGAATACTGGAGTGGGTTGTCATTTCCTTCTCCAGGGGATCTTCTTGACTCAGGAATTGAACCCATGTCTCCTGCTTGGCAGGTGGATTCTTTACCACTGAGCAATCTGGGAAGCTTCAGTCAGTAATGTGATTCTCCAAATAATGGTATCCCACTGTATGTATGTATGTATGTGTGTATATATACACACATACATACATACAGTGGGATATCCATTCATCTGTGGAGGAACACAAGTTGTTTCTGTATCTTGGTTATTGTAAACAGTGCTCCATGGACTGAACTCTTTAAGCAACTGAATGCTAAGTCTTAACAAACACCTGATCACGTTGATGAACACAGCAACTTTATGAATAAACTCTCATTCCATGCAAAGATCTTAGCTCTGAGCATGAGCTAATAAATTACAGATTTTGTACCCCATGGTAGGAAGGAACCTGGCCGCCATTTTGTTTTGTCTTCTGGGCTATATTAATATTTAGGAGTCATCCTGAGTGCTGAAATGGCTTTTTCATATCATAAAGACTTTATGTTTCTTAATGGTTCTGGTTCTATTTGTTTCATAATTCAGATCCTCTGTGAGCATCTTGCTAGGACACATTTTCTTCTGTCCATGAGACATCTACGTCAGTTCATTCTCACGTGGGTAAAATTCCATTTCTTCACTTTCATTATGTCTCTTATTTGTCTCACTTTTATTATGTCTCTTTCACATCATTCTGTCTCTTATTTGCCAAAACCAGCATTTCTCAAAGTGAACATTAACAGATGTCATATGTATATAAAAACCCTGATGTCAGGTAGACCAAGGGAATGCTGATGCTTAAAAAAGTCAAGCAAACCATTTTCTTGACTACAGGACTTATCAGAACCTTTAACAAACTAATGTGTACTTCGTTCTTTGGAGAGAATAGCAAATGCCACAGATTTGTATTACCCCAGACTGTTACTACAGAGCACCTCCCAGGACTTAATGTTTCATGGGACACACTTTGGGAAACAGGCCCTACCCTGTGCTCCTTTTAGGAGGAAGATGCATGTGACCAGCATGTTGTCAGTGTCTGCACACCTTCCCTTCCTCCAGGCCGCACTGGTAGAGAAAGAGAAGTCTAGGTTCCCTTGCAGTTTCTCACCTCAGCTCTGTGCTCCTGGGCAGGTTAGCCTCAGATTTCTCTGGGCTAAGATGTAGTTAATACAACTTCCTGAGTTGAGGCAGTGGGGGATTATAGACAGTAGTACACACAGAGAAGGAGCTGGAGCCGGTGCCAGAAACACGCCTGCTCTCCCTCCCTGGTTCTGGGACTGAGCCACCATAGGGAACAAGGAGTGAGCGCACTCGCCCCCTAGTGGGCATTTCTGCCTCTGCCACCTGAGTTGACCCATCCTTAGCACTGATGGCTTCTATTGGCTTGTTAGCAACTATTCAGAACTAGTGTGTGGGAGATTCATTTTAGATGAACCTAGTTGATCGTGTCCCACCTGGGGTAAAAAAAAAAAAAAAAGTTGTAGATGAACCTAGTTGAGAAATTATTTATATGAAGGTGATAGATCTGAGAATGGGGATTTGGGGTGTTTTCCCCAGCAAGAGACAACGCATTCTTCCCATTTTACACATGTTGGCCTCGAGGTCACCCAGGGGGGCCATTCCACACCCCTGAGTCCTTGTATAGAAAACCAGGAACAAGATCTTATTACCTTTATCATGTGTGGTTCCTAATTTTGAGGGGAGGGGAAAGAGATGATTTGCCTGATTCTGTGATCCAAGGCAATTGCGAATCTGAAAGTCTTGCAAATAGTAGGCAGGCAGTGATAACAAAAGTCGCTGTTTATTCAGAGCTTGCTCAGCCAGGAAGCATCTTAAGTGCTTTAGTTATTTAATCCTTGCAACAAGTCTTGGAAGATGGTAGAATGAGTTTTCCATGTTAGAGCTGAGGAAATGAAAGCACAGACCATTTGAGTAATTTGCCTGTGGTCACACAGCTAATATGGGCTAAAAACCGGTGTTCAAACCCATCCACGCAATCAGATTTTGCACCTGTGTACTTAAACAGTGCATCACCCTGCCTCTTAACAAATCGCCTGTGGACCATCCTGGCCACACCACGTGTTCACAGTATCTCTGCTGTGTGCCTATTCCCGTGTCAAGTTGGTGGAGGATACAAAAGATTCATGAGACTATTTTATGTCTATGATTGCTCCAGAATTGGTTTTGACTTCTTAATAAAGGGTAAAATCCCCGAGGAAAAAACTGAATGATGAAATTTAAAAGAGCAAGTTTTTCAAAGTAGGGAGAAACTGGTTAATAGCAGGCTGAAGGGCAAACATGTTAAAAGGAACCAACGCAGGGAAAACCAACACTGTATTAGTGACACATATGATTTGTATGCCTGTAAGCAGGAAATGTGAAAGGGGGAGAGAGCTGTCTTCTTGAGTAAATGAAGCATAGAAGTTCATTAGGGCTATAAAGAAGTGTTAAAAGAGGAAACACTGCCTTAAGAGCATCAATGGATTGTAATATAAACCATGTCAGGTAGGTGCAAATTGGAAACGGGAGATGCAGAGGCATGATCTGAGGAATACATTTACCAAAATATCAGATAAATAATAAATTATTAAATATGTTAAAAGCTAAAAGGATCTTTGTGTCTGCAAGGCTCTTAAATTCAAGAGAAAAAAAAAAAAAGACTGGCTGATCTGGTCCGAGAGGGTGAAGGGAGGGCAATGGAGACGGTCTGGCTGGATTAGTCCTTCATCTGAAGTCACAGAAAAACACACCCCTGGTGGAGTTTTCACAGAAAATCATTAGACCCAGGCCACACGCGAGGCCCTGGGGAAATTAAGGAACAAGTTAAAAACCGGAGGGCGGCTGACAGCTAGGAGGTCCTCTGGCAGCATCCTGTGTCCAGGAGCCTCAGGCCTGGCGGAAGGCCCCACTGACCAGGGCAGGGAGGTCTGGCCCACTGGGCTCTTCTGTCCCCTCTGGAGTGCCCTTCAGCCCCTCTCCTGCCCACTGCCTGGGGCCTGGGTGCAGCCTGCACGGTCCCTGCGCAGGGCTGGTAGGGGAGAGGGTGTGAACACGGGCCTCCCTTGGAGCTTCTGTGATGCCCCTGCCACCTCTCCCACCTGGACCGTGGGCTTTTCCCCCACAGACGGGAGGAAGGTCCCAAAGGCCAGCAAGGAGTGGCCACGTGGGGCACACACAGGACTCAGAGCCCCTCCCGCAGCTGGGTGAACGTGGGCTGGAGTGTGAAATGGGATGGTGATCACGACACCTCGCTGAGTTCCCCAGATGCTGGCTGCAGGCCTGCTCCACCAAGTCCTCCTGCCCAGGTGGAGCCTGCAGTAGGGAGGTCGGCGTACTGGGTCCTTGCTGTGAGACCTGTGGGGCACTTTCTGCAAACACAGAGGCAGCAGCATCGGTTTATTTCATCATCGGGACTGTCACCCTGTGAGGTCATTATTCCTCCGTTCCTCCTGTTACAGCCCAGGAAACTGAGGGGGATGGAGGCTAGAGAACTTGCCCAGGATGCTTGCTTCAGTCCCACATGCCTGCTGTGCAAACTGGGCTCTTAACCCTACATAGTACAGGACGCTGGCGATCGCACGGACAGTGTGCAGTCGTAGCTCTGACCGGTGGTTTGGCGTACCCATGATAGGGGCATTTCACTGAGGAAGTGATGTCACTGGAATCTGAATGAGGTCAGAGTTAACCAGGGAAAGACAAAGGGAGTTGGTCTCTGAAGGGGACTCGTCCCTGAGGGGGAAGGCTGAACCCCTGTGGTGAGGACCAGCCTGCGGCTGCAGCACAGAGCTAAATGCCTTGACCAAGCTCCTTAGCCTCTCAGAACCTCAGTCTCCACATCTGTAAAATGGACAGAAGAGATCGGAGGGGGATGAAGCTAGGGGATGGCTGTAGAGTGTCTGGCCCACTGTTAGTATTATTTATTGTCAAGAACAGTGATGTATAACGAAGAATCCCCTCACCCCCATCCCTCCACCATGGAGTCTCTACCTCAGCAACGACACCACGTGAGAGCTGAAAGAGGTCACAGGTGGTCAGGGGAGCCCAGTGAAACCAAAGTCAATAGCCCAGATTTGACCCTTCAATGGGCCAGGCCAGCCAGACATTCGGGGTCAAGATCAACAGCAGCTCCAGCGTCCTGCGCCCCCCATGTTACTCCATTCATGTTTGCAGCAGACCCTCCCTGGGTAATTTCACAACCCCATTTGTAGATAGGTTGGTTCCAGATAGGTCTCCTGAGGCCGCATGGAGAAGCAGGGCTGGGCCCTTCAGCTCTGCTGTCCCCTCTCTGTGCTCTGTCACACGCTCTTCAGGAGAATTTCATAGCTATGGGATACCCCGAGTGCTGTTCCCTAAGGTTGCCATTAAGCTTTTATTTTATGTTGAGAAATTTAAATAAATCTGACTCTAGGTGACTGTGTGATTCCTTGCCCTTTTCACTTGGGTATAACTTCAAATCTTACCACCTCCAACAGTCTTCCTAAAAGATCCCCACCCTTTCCATGAGCTATATCACAGGGTGGAATTGTTTCTCTAGCAATCATCTCACATCATCTCATCCATGTGTTTGCTTACTGACTTTACTGCATGGCTCAGCTCATTGGACGGTGAGGGCCAGAAGACTAAGAACCCTGTGGGTCCTCCATTCGCCAGTGAGGCCAGTGCATTCCCCGCACGTAATAGATGTTCAGTGTCTCTGTGTCTAGACAGTGTGGTCAGGAGCACAAAGCCTAGGCCCCCAGGTGGGCCTCTATTGTCTGCCCCACTGTCTGCCCTCTATTGAGCAGCCAGGCCTCACTTGTCCCATCTGTAAAATGGGCAGCCACCTAAAATGATGTGCAAAAGTATGAAATGACAACGGACAGATATTCATGATGTGGTAAGTGGGGGAAAAAAACAGGCAGTAAAACAGTGTGTCAGGGTGAGCCTACGAAGGGTCCAGAATATAGAATTAAAGGCCCCGCTGGGCTTCCAGGGTGCTTAGTTTCCAACCTGAATTCCCCATTGACCAGTGTATGACTTGTGGTAAGTGACACTCTGAGCCTTGCTTTCCTTATCTGTAAAATAAGACTGTTAAGAGTCCATGTCAAAGAGTTGTGAAAATGAATGAATTAAGGAGTTGGTGTGTGAGAGTGGTATTTGGCACATAGAACCTATTGCTGTTGTTGATATGACCATTATTGTTTCTATTATTACTCTGATGTAGCAAGTGAGAATGAAAGCCTGCAAAATGAGATGGACAATATAATTCCATTATTTAAAAAATGTGTGTATACATGACTGGAGGTATGGAGACAGGTCTTTTCTCATTCTGTTCTTTCCTCCTTCCTTCCCTCTTTACCTCCCTCCCTATCTTCCTCTCTTTAAGTATTACTTTTGTAATGAGACAATAAAATCAAGAAAAGTCATTTAATCCTAAAAATAATAAAGTGAGCAGGACACACTTCCTGGAAAGTGGGGAAGGTGGGCTCGGGCCTCTATTCCTTCACAATGGACATGCCAGGCATTACACTCAGCCCCTCACCTGCATTCCATAGTTTAATCCTCTTGGCAGACCTGCCTGCTAGGTTGCTATCATCACTGTTAAACAGATAAGGAAGCCAGGGCCCAGAGAGGTCAAGTGATTTGCCCCAGAGTGCCCAGCTACCAAAGAGGTGGTTCCCAGCCAGGCCTAACTGACTTGGAGCTTGAGATCTAAACCTCATCATTTGAACTGTGGGCCTGGGCAGCACCATCAACATGCCCGGGAGCTTGCTGGAAAATGCAGAATCACAGGCTCCAGCCAGTCCCAACAGACTCTGCACTGTGACAAAGTCCCTGGGTGGTTCACGGGCATGGTCAAGTCAGAGAAACCGGGTCCACCTTGGGTGTTGTCCCTCAGGCTTCACCCAGCACCTGCCTGCCCTCCCGCCTGGCACTTCCTGCTCCTCACTGGGATCTCACTCTCCAGATCTCAGTGGGGGAAGCCAGGAGAAGCGACTTCCACACCACCCTCTTTACTGACTACTTAGCATCTCTGAGACAAAGGTTTGAAAGGGGTGGGGCGGGGGAGATGTTTGAACCCACAGAACTGATTTGAGGATTATCTACAGAGTATCTGTATCCATGTTATCGCTTTCCAAATAGTGGACTGTAAAGAGGATAGTTTTGGTATTTAAAGAAAAATAAATACTGCAGGCTTCATAACCAGAGGCCCTTCTGATATGCTTAAATGCGGCCTGGGTGGCCTGATTTAAGGGGCTAGCACTAGAACAGGAAAGGTAAATTATCCTGGCCTGCGGGTGTTTATATATGATGATGGAATGCAAACAAGCGTTGTTTGGCTCTGAAAGCAGAACCGGAGAAAACTTCATCTAGGTATTTAATTATACAGGGCAGAGTGGAAATGGTCTTTTGTTTCCTCACTGGCCCATGGTTGGAAACCCATAGGTCACTCGGAATCAAAAGGCATTAAAATGTATAGAAAGGAACTGGAACAACACATGTAGCTGGAGCTTTCTGCATTTCTGCTTCTGTTCTGCACTGCTAAGGCTGTTTACACCGTGAAATTTGTGGATGGAGTCAGATAATGTGGTCTGTACACATGCATATGTGCAGGCCCATGCACGCGCACACACACACATGCACACCTCTTTAGGATTTATGAGAGAAAATACAATGATCAAGTCTGATAATTGGGCACTTAATTCTGTGTAGGTAGAAGAAGGGTTGGAGATGAACATTTCTTGTGTGTGTGACACAACCACACACAGTCAAGGTCCTGTGCTGCAGATTTTGTTTTTGCCAGTTTTTTTTAATGAAATATCTGGGTTTTGACACCAGTGCTAGAGCCAAGGCAGAGACCTAGAAAGATAAATGATTTAATTCGGGCTGTCAGGTTCTGTTTGTTTGGAAGCAAGGATTCACGGAGGAGAAAAGCGCATTAATTGAAGTCTCAAGGTGGTAGTAGAACACATTTTCTTTATTACTGCTCTCTGTGGAGGGGGCTGGCTTTCTTTTTAAGTTGATTTGGTCTTGTTCAGTCAACTTTTATTGAGTTGGTCCTGGAAAATCCACGTGGATAGGGCCTGCCCGTGGGCATGGGGCTCTAGCAGTGGCGGAAGCAGGGCTGAGAGAGACACGCTCTTTCCTCTGGGGCCCTTACAAAGGGAGTTCTCCAGAAGGTGACTCCTAGCTCCATGTTGAGAAGGTGTTGGCCAGGCAGAAAGGTGGGAAAGGCATTCCAGGCAGATGAAAGTTTAGGGAGAAATCCCAGGGATTTCTATGCCCACATGGCATACTAAGGCTGTGTGTGGCTGTGGGGAGGACCAGAGAAGAAAGGGGTTTGAGATGAGGCTGGGGAGGTAGGTGGTAGGAATCTGATCCCCTTCAGGGTTCCACTGGCTTCTTAGGCCACATGGGATCAAAGACAATCATGCCAGACTTGGAGATGGTGAGGACCACTAGATTGAAGGAGTTGGCAGGGGCCTTTTTAAGGATCTGGGCTTTTAAAAAAATAGTAATTGTTATTTAAAAAAAAAATTGAAGTATTTACAATTGAGCAATTTACAATGTTGTGTTAGTTTCAAGTGTACAGCAAAGTGATTCAGTTATTCATTATATGTGTGTGTGTGTGTGTGTGTGTGTGTATACACACACATGCATACAAACATATTCTTTTTCAGATTCTTTTCATTAGAGGTTATGGCAAGATCCTGAGTGTAGTTCCCTGTGCTGTACACCAGGTCCTTGCTGCTAGCTATTTTATATATAGTAGTGTGTGTATGTTAAAGGATTTGGGGTTTGATCCAAAGAGCAGTGGAAGCCACTGAAGGAAGGCTGCAATCAGACTTGTGCTTTGAAAGCTTACTCTATTTGAATGGCCGGTATAAGCACAAGAATGGAGACAAAAAGAATGGACAGGCATATACTGTGAAGTCCTGGCAAGAGAGGAAAGTAGCCTGGCCTGGGAGGAAATGGAGAAGAGTGGAAGGTTTAGAGGGAGGACACACAGTGAGGGCTGGAGTTGAAGGGAGGGAGATGTCAAGGTGGTTCTTCATATAATCCACACTTCTAATTGCCTCCCAGAGACACACATGATGTGCCATCATCTGTCTTCAGATGACACCCAGGACTTGCAGGTATGGTCCAGGAGTGGTCTGAAGAATACAGGCTTCTGGGGTCATCTTACCTGTTGGTACTGAGATTCTCTCTCTCTTTTTTTTTAGTAAATGTCAGAACCAAGTCAGACAAACCAGTGTGACAGGTGAACTGAGTCCAGCCTTTTTTGTCTTCTCTCCCTCTGAACTCCTGTCATCTGCTCTATGGCAGGTATTGTAAATTCATGCAGTATCCATTGCAACCCCTCCTAATTAACCTTTTGGTACTTAGAAGCCAGAAAATGGAAAACTACATTTCCCAGACTCCTTTGCAGGTAAGGGGCCCCAAGTGAACCTACTCTGGACTGATGGGCAGAAGTGATCAGTGTGTGGTGGCTGCCAAGTGCAGGAGATGAGGTGCTCTGGCCAATGAGGTGGCAAGATCTTTGTTCTTCTGGGACAGTGGGTGCACGAGTTCTCTGATGTCCCAGGCCCTACTGTCTTATCGCTTCTTTTTCTGGCTGCTTTGCTCCTATTTGTAGTATCCGAACCCAATTCTCTGGTCCTCCCAGGAATGATATGAATTTCCTCAGATTGTCTGCTTCAAGTATAGAAAAGTACATTCTGTTGCCTGCAAATAAGAACCTGCAGTTCACTTCGTTTATTATCACATATTCTTTGTTGTTCTACGTACAGTGTTCCTCTCTGAACGCAGCGTGAGCTCCTTAAAGACAAAGATGAGGTTGTGAGTCCTCTCTGGTACCAACCACAGTGCTGCTGTGGATGACTGCCACTTCTGTCTGCTGGACAGCCAAGCATCAGTCTTCTAGCAGAGAAGATTAGTAGTTTGTGTCCCAGCTTTCCTCTGGGGAACCTTATCTTCTCCAGTCGCAGTTCATATGCTTTGATAGGGTAACTCCACCAAGAAAGCCAGGGATGGCTGTGTGATTCACATCTGGTCAGTCAGAGCATTGCATATTGCTGGTGACCATGATGAGTGTAAAGATGGGTGTATGATCCAATCAGAGCCAGTGACTGGAAATCTCAGGGCTTTTTCTGGGACGGTTGAGAGAGAGGGGCATCTGTCTACTCTCTTTCTGTTGGGACTACTGATAGAAAAGCAAGAGGTGAGCCAGGAGCTGCTGGAGGCTCTGTGCAGGGTTGACAATGAGGTCAACCCAAAGGCGAGTGAAACCAAGAAACTGTGGTGCTGACACAGGCTGAGTCTTGCAGAGATCCAGCCTTTCCCGAACACAGCCCTGCTCCTGGCCTTTTCAGTTCGCTGAGTCAATAAAGGTTTTGTTTTTGTGTTTTTTCCTTCAACCAGCGAAGTGGGGTTTTTGTCACTTAAAATCAAGAGTCATAATTAAAACAGGAATCGTCCATTAGTAGCTCCTGACTGGCTCATCAAAAAACTGATGAGTTCAGTTCAGTTCAGTCACTCAGTCGGGTCCGACTCTTTGCGACCCCATGAACCGCAGCACGCCAGGCCTCCCTGTCCATCACCAACTCCCAGAGTTCACCCAAACCCATGTCCATCGAGTTGGTGATGCCATCCAACCATCTCATCCTCTGCCGTCCCCTTCTCCTCCTGCCCTCAATCTTTCCCAGCATCAGGGTCTTTTCCAATGAGTCAGCTCTTCGCATCAGGTGGCCAAAGTATTGGAGTTTCAGCTTCAACATCAGTCCTTCCAATGAATATTCAGGACTGATTTCCTTTAGGATGGACTGGGTGGATCTCCTTACAGTCCAATTCTCTGTTTTCTCTTTAAGCTTTTTGTCACTTTCGCTCCCAGGCTTTAAGTGACCATCATTAACACATGTTGCACTTTTAATGATTTGATGGAACAAACAATTCAAATGCAGCCAAGATATACCCTGATCCATTATCCTCTTAAACAAATTGGCAGCTGTTTCTGGAAGGAAAGAGGTTCCAAGTGAGGGCCAGACAGTGAGAAAGGTGCTGTGGCCTTGAGCTCTGTCCTAGGTAGATATTAATTGCCGCTGTAGAGCATGAACTAAGAACATGGGCCATAGCACCGAAAGGAATTAGGGTTACTTGGGTTTGATTATTACCTCCACACTCATTAGAGGTGTGATCTTGGCAAAGTTGCTTAGCTTCTATGAATATAGCCCCAACTGGCTTAGAGTTTATTGGCTTATACACTTGGAAAGTCCAGGATAGTGTCTTTGGCTTCAGGCTGGGTTGAATCCAGTCGCTCAAAAGATGTAAGTCAGAAATGTGTGGTGTTTCCTTTCAGTGCTGGCTTTCTTCTGCACTGGCTTTATTTTCAAGCAGTTGGGTTCATTCTTGTGGATGGAAGATGGAAGAGCTCCAGGCTTATAGCCTCCCAACTTTGCTCTCCTGGCAGAAAGAACACACCTCTATAGCTCCTGTAGCCCTGTAGGTGCAGTGGAAATCTGAGGTAGTTAGATTTTATCAGGTCAGCTTGGTTCACCTGCGTATCCCTGGAGTGAGGGACTTAGGCTGACTCACTGAGATGGGGGAGGGAATGTTTCTCAAAGGAAAAGCAGGGGGGCTGGGCTGTTGCCAGAAGAGGGGACCGATGCTAACTGGGTGAGAACAACAGAGGCCCCTTCTTACTCTCCTAGACTGTGTTCTCTCAGGAAGAAGTGGACAGGCTCCCACTTCAAAAGGTTTCGGTAAAATGAAATGAGTTAATGTCTGGGGAGCAGATGCTCCTAGTGCTCCACCCATAGTCCAACAGCTCTTACCGTTTCCAAGTATGAGGCCCCAGAGTCTAACAACAGCCTCTGCATCCCTTTGCCTGAGAACTTTCTCTGGCTGCCAGACCTCACTCCGCCCATGTATGCCACAGGTTGGATGTGCTGGGCGGAGGGTGTGGTTAACAACACCTGGGAGCAGCCTTCAGTGCTCAGTCCCCTCATCCGTTGAATGGGGTGACTCTGAAATGTGCCCCCTAGAGGTCCTCAGATAGGATTAAGCTCCAGTTGCCCACAGGTACACCCTTTAATCCTTCCTTCACTTCTCACTTCTATCCGCGTTTCCCAGGATGCCCTCCCAAATAAACATCTTGTACTTGAACGCACTTCCCTTTGGTCAGGGAAGCCCAAAGTAAGACTGTCCTACGTTTAACATCGTTCCTGCCGAATTACCAGCATCCAATACACATTTGTGATTACCACTGTTGTAGTTATTTGGGGGTTCACTTTTCTGATGCAGTTTGGTTTTGCATGAACTGCTGCATCCTTCCTCCTGCCCTCATCTTTCTGCACTTCCCACGGGGTCTCCCTTTCTCTCTCTTGTTATACCATCCCTCTGCCCTCTTAACTTTTCCTTGTCTATTTCCTAATTTTAATCTCTCCCCAGGGTAATTATAATTTTGATGAGTGAATTAAGTTTTTAAACAATTACAAAGAAAACTGGCAACTAACACAATTGGTAGACCAAGCAACATGTGTTGAGACTGTCCACTTCATGAAGGTAGGAATGATGTTGGTTTTCACTGTGCCTGGAATTAACACATGAGTTTGTATTCAGAGGGCTTTTTAAAAATAAGACAGATTAGCAGACTTTATTTTAATAAAGGAAAAAGACTGAATGAAATCTACTTCCTCTGTACGTTACATCTGCTTCCCATCTGCAGTTTTTGCCAAAATGATCATTTTTTTTTATCCACATCCACAACAATTTGGCCTCCTGCATCTGCAGAGTGGAGCAACTGTTCACTAAATGATACCCTAGTGGTATGAGAGTGTTAATGCATCTCATTTATAAACAAGGAAAACACCCCAGCATCATCTGGACTATTAACCAATTTCCAATATGAAATTAATGCAAAACTTATTTCTTAAGGGGAAAGTATTTACAAAGAAAGATGGATTTTCTCATTAATAGAAAGATATCAATTTAACAATCGTACATTTGCAGTGTGACAAATCGTGACTTGGCAGTATGACAGAGGAATGCGTGCAGAAGAAAATTTGGTTTATCTTGAGAGAACCTACCACAGTGGATTTGGAAATCAAATGTGCTGTGTTTGGGGTTTCCATCTTCAGATCTCTGACTTCTGCACAGCAAAGAGCTGGCAAGGTGGCTGGGGCGATCTTTTCTCAAAGAGCTTGTGGCTCCCTCAGCTTCCCAAGGGGTTGTTTCCATCTGTTCTGGGTCCCAGTGGGGGTAGAAGGGGTGGCTTGTTTTTATGTTGCTGGGCAGTAGCAGACAAACCTGTATGTTACTGCATTTCTGCCTGGTGAGAAACCTACTGAGGAAGAATTCTTTCAGGGTGTCAGGGCTGCCCTGGGAGAGGGACAAGCTGGGCAGAGAAGGAAGGTGTTTCATCAGAAGTCTATCCAGGTGGCCCTCCTTGGGCCTGCCCTGTTTGAAAAAGAAAGAGCTGGAGATTTGAGGGCAGCCAAATGTTTGTGGCTGGAGGCCAGACTTCATTTATACAAGTGTTCTCTGGTTTGCTGCTCAGAGGAGATTCTACCTGTTTCTGACTCTTCCTCCCCACCCACAATGTCTGAAGGTCCTGAGCCTGCTCAGTGGATCCCTGTACCTACTTTCCTGTGTGTTTGGAGTTGGGAGAGACTACTTTCTTAGGAGAAAAAAGTCACGAACCAGAAATCTCTGGCTCAGGACTTAGCTCTGCTATGTACTAGCTCTGGATAGGATAGGGAGTTGAGTCTTTTTCCCTGAGCCTTAGTCCCTTCATCTCTAAAACAAAAATAATAATAGCTTCCTAACAAGGTTCCTAGGGCTTCCCTGGTGGCTCAATGGTAAAGAATCTGCCTGCCAATGCAGGAGACTCGGGTTTGATCCCTGGGTCAGGGAGATCCCCTGGAGTAGGAAATGGCAACCCACCCTAGTATTCTTATCTGGAAAATGTCATGGACAGAGGAGCCTAGTGGGCTATAGTCCATGGGGTCACAAAGAGTTGAACATGACTTAGCAACAATAACAGGGTCCCCATAAAGAGTGGATGAGCTGGTGAATGTACAATTAAGCTTTAAATGAACACATCTCATAGATGTATACATAACACAAATTTGGGCAGTTAGAGCAAACACTGACTTTGCTTTTGAGGGGGATGAAAGATGTGGTCATGGAACAGCAGTGCTCTGATGGGCTCAGATCTTTATGTGAGAGTTTGGTGGGGGTTACAAAGTCTGGGTTTAACTCCCACTACTTTGTAGCTGGGTGATCTTGGGCAGGTTATTTAGCACATCTGAGCCTATTTCCACATCTGTGAAATGGGTTTAGAGTCTTGATTCTTCCAGAATTGTCATGAGGAATAAATCTATTCATTCAAATAGTAAAGGGGATCACAGAGACAGAATTAACTTGTCCTAGGGTGGAGGTGGGACCTGAGCCCAAACAGGGTATCAGTAAGTGGCTGCAGGAACAGAATTTAAACTTGAGCTAAAGTGTATATTAAAAACACTTTACAGTACTCTGTAGAAATATTATCTAAAGGACTTTATTTAGATAGGAAGACTAAGAAAGCCCAGGCATTGGGCCTAATTTCTATTTTCTAGCCCCTTTACATTTAATATGGATAAGCATGAGATTGTACAAGGTTAAAGGCAGGAGGGTATGAAGACTGTTTCCCTCTTTCTCCCAGCCCAGAGCTCCAGGAAACAATAGACTGAATGATGAATGTTCTATTCAGTATCTTGCAAATATTGAATAGAAGCCCCTCTATTCAATATTGGCAAGATCAGCACTAATTTTCATAACTGAATAGACTTTCTGAGGGTCTAACACTTCTTAAAAACAATTGTATTTGATGAAGCCAGGTCATTTGGCATTATTTGGATCTGAAGTTAGTACATTAAATTTTGTCCTTCAATGTTCATTCTGACGTGACATTTTAGAAAAAAAATCTGTTCCCCCTTTATTAAAATCTTTAGTGGTCAGTGTGATTAGGTACCACTGATTTGAAACACCATTCTTCACGAACACAGGAAAGAGGATGGTGACTTTTTTTAAAAAGGATCATTTGATGTTTCTTTGAAAAACATTTGATGTTTCTTTCAATCTCAGAAAAATAAAACAGGTATTTAGCCAGAAGTCGAGTCTGTTTTCTCAGTCTCTACTAGGAGCAATGCTATTTCCAAGAAAACAGAATCTGTCTTTCTAGAGAGATCCTTTTCTCTTGCTTTATTTCCCCTCTGAAATTAGGAGCCAATGTTTGTGACATCACTGGGTTGCTGTGGAAATGTTTATTTCACAGAGGATTTCGACCTCAAGTGGGGAATTTAAAAGAGGAAGTATGGAGTCTTGGAAGAACACAACTGGTTTGCATAAAAATGGGCAGCATTTTTGGAAGAAAGATTCGGAAAGAAAACAGGTTGTTCCTAGTTTTCCTGCGAGGATTCAAACACTTGTAGGAGTACCTTACACTGATACACCGATTTTTATTAGAATTCTACTTACTGTAAATATCTGAAAAAAGTTGGAGAGAGCAGGCTTTTTGCAGGGGGGAAAATTGGCTATTCCATTATTAAAATTGACAGAAAGGTTTGGTTCTAAAATGCCATTTTGGGGGCGGGGTTATCCGTTTACAATTTTATAACATACAATAGACTTAAGAAAATAGCTCCATTTAAACAACTATGACTCAAGGGGCCTGAGTTTCAATGCAGAAACTACAAAATCCTTCTGCGTTTTAAACTGTTAAATCAACAGAATGCCAAACTAGAACCTTTCTTCCTGCTGGGGCAGTATTGTCCCCTAAATCCACTTTCCAGTTCTCTCAGCCTAGCCTAGTTTGATGTAGCATTGACTTAGCTTAACTACAGCAACCGGCAAAAGGAAGTGGGTTTGCATTTGGGATGGGAGGAGGCGGCCACGGGTGTGTGTGTGCCTGCGTGATTGCGCGCGCGCGCGCGCGCGGGAGACGTGGGGCACCAGGAAAGGGGGAAAAAAAAAATCGAGACGTAGCAACTATATGAAAATAATTTCCCCGTGGCTGTACGAGTGGTCTCTGCAAGGGAAAGCAATTTTAGGAATTAAAATAAAAAATCTTCAGAGAGGCTGGGAGGAAGGCTGGACAGGAGGGTGAGGGGCATAGCGGGGGACATGTGCCTCCTCGCCGGCATCTTTTCTTTTCTTGTACAGGCTTGGGGCGACCCCTCCCTAAACACCCACCTACTCGCCGCCCCCTGCTGTCCCGGGGCCCGCACGGCCCAGCGGGAAGGGCTGGCCGCTGGCCGTGGTGGGGCTGCAAAGGTCTGGCGGCGCGGGCTGATTTAGTGGCCGGGGCTGTAGTACAGGCTGTCCCCGGCAGCCGGCGGAGTCAGCGCGCCCACGTGACGGCCCCGGCTCTCCGGTGAGCTCCCCAAACAGACGCACACCCAGCCACACGCGCGCGCGCGCGCGCGCACACACACACACACACACACACACATACACACACACACACGCACGCACCCCCGCGCGCACACGCCCGCCCGCTCTGCCTCTGCGCCCTCCATCCCGGCTCGCTCATTCTCTCGCCCTCTCGCTTCCCCTGCGGTCTCTCGCTCTGCGCGCACACACCACACACACGCACACGCACACACACGCGCGCACACACGCAGCCGGCACAGGCAGCAGCGGCGGCGGCGGCGGCGGCTGCTCAAGTCAGGACGAACCTCTCTAGGTACCTTCTTGAGAAGGCGGCGGCGGCGGCGGCAGCGGCAGCCGGAGCATCCCTCCTCCGCCGGAGAGGGAGCACCGCCGAGAGTTTCCATTCCCTTTGCCGTTCCCTTCCCCCTCCTTTTATTTTTCGAGAGAATTTCTTCTTCGCTTATTGGTTTAATTTGATTTTGAAAAATTTTGGTTGCTTGTGTGTGTGCTTCCCCCCCCTTCCTCATTTTATTTGCATCCAGAGCATGGCGGGCTGCGGGCTGTCGGAAGATACCTTCTTCTCTTCCTTCTTTTACAACTACGGCTCCTCCTGGGAAACCCCTTCCAACCAGGTAAGGGGTGGCTCGGTGCCTGGCGGCGTCGCGCCCCGTGCCCCTCGCCGTGCGCTCACTTGGCACTCGGCGGGGAGGCAGAGGCTTGGGAGGGGGTGGGGAGGCTGGGGGGCCAAGTGGGTCGCACCGTCTGGGTCAGTGCCAACCGGCTAGAGGAGGTGTCCCCCTTCCCCCAGCACTAGCTCTTTGGTCTCCAGGGTCTGTCGCGTCCCTCCCTTGTCCAATCTGCCATCCAAACCTTCCCCTTCCAACCTCCCAACCCAGCGGGAACCGGAAAGAGAGGCAGGAGCCGGCACGTTACCCCGAACAACTCCAGGCAAAACCAGGGAACTCGAGCGCAACCTTCCCCCAAGTCGCCGCGGGCGCCGCGCCCCTGTGCGCCCGGCGCCTGCCCGCCCTCCAGTTGCGCCGAGGGGCTGCAGAGCTGTGAGTCCCCCCGCGACGTGCTGTTCCCCCTCCACTTCCCCCGGGGCCCCGAGCCACCTCTTTCCCTAAAATGGCTGCAATCTCAAGTGGAGGCGTCCCCTGACCCCGAGGAGGGGGTGCAGAGTGGATGCTCCGGTGCCCATGACCCCACGCCTCCCCCGGCGCGCACAAGCACCCCACAAACACACACACTTAACTTTGATGACTGTGCAATGCAGTCCGGCTGCATCGTGCCCTCGACGCTCCCCGCCGCCGGCCTGCAGGTGTGCTTGTCGGTGTGACTTGGGGGGCGCGGAGAAGCTGGGGGTAGACGCCGGAAGGGGGGCGTGGAAGATGGGTGTTAGCGGGCCACGGGTAACCTGGAGAGACAGGCGTGTGCTCAGGGTCTAGGGGTGCAAAAGCTATTCTGGGAGCCAGAGCGAGAAAGAGAAAGGGGAAAAAATACCTTTTAATTAAATAACTGTTGTAGTCTGCTGCCCCCACCGCTTGTTTGGTGAAAGTCTACAGGCATCTGTCATTTCCAAACTACACGGGGAAGTGGAGCTGGAGTCGAGGGAGGGGAGAGGGGGTGTGTGTGTTGTGTATGTATGTCTGTCTGTCTGTGTGTACGCGCACGAGTCCAGGCTGGGGAAAGTTAGGGCGGGAGGCGAGGTGGAGGAGCAACGGTGAAAGGCAGCAGCAACTCGGTGGGCGGTCCGGGGTGTGGGGGATTCCCGGGCCCGCAGAGCGAGAGCTGCCGGGGGAGCGGGCCGGAGGGGCGGGTGCCGGGGCGGGGGCGTCGAGGAAAAGAACTCGTTCTGCCCGTCTCTCCCGGCCACTGGGGCGTCTCTTCTTACCAGCTCGCTCGCCAGCCACGGCGGCTAGCCCGGCTGCCCGCCGCACTCGCCGGCTCTGGCGCGCTCCTTCTTGGGCCCGGGGGACAGCGCGCTCCTGCGAGCTCCGGGCAAAAAAAAAAAAAAAAAAGCCAACCCCGCAAAGCAAAACAACTGAAAAATGAGCTCCGCCGCCCCCGCAGCACCCCCAGTTTCCAAAAAGCTGAAATCGCCGAATTCGTAGTCTCCGGGCGAAGACCTCGCGTCTCTGGCATGGGCTTTCCAGAAAGCGCCGTGGCCATCGAGTGAATAATACATAAGAGGGGCCCGGGAGCCTCACAGAGGCTCCTGTCGCCGCGGCAGCAGCAGCGGGAGACGGCGGCGAGCTCTGGCCAGACTGCCGGGCCGCCGCCGCGGGTGGGGGCATATGGGCAGCTCCAGGGAAGCGCGCGGGTCCCTGACCGGGCGCGGAGCTAAGGAAGGCGGAGGGGCGGGGGGCGGCCCGGGGGCACGAAGTTGGAGGTTCAGGGTGAGGCAGCTGGGAAAGCGGAGGCCCCGCTGTGAGTAGAAACTTGGAGGAACTGCCGAGGTGGTCGGGCGAGCGCCGGGTTTGGGCAGCTCGAGGGGGGCCCCGCTGCCCGAGGCCGGCGCTGGGTGCTTTCTCCAGGCCACCCTGCCTTGTCTGGTGGGGTTCGGGTGCTCTCCGTGCCTTCGCGTGCTGGCTCCAGATTTGCCGAGAGCCAACCACCCCTCCGGCTCTGCAAACTCCAGGTCTCCAGGAGCGGGCGTCCGGGTGCCTGCGTGTGTGTGTGTGTGTGTGTGTGTGTGTGTGTGTGTGTGTGTGCGCGCGCGCGTGCCTGTGTGTGTGTGATTGTCGATGAGTCAGAAACCAGCGCCAGCTGGTCTTTGAGGACCGAGAGGTGTAGGAAAGGCTTGAGCCACAGTGCATCCCGCACAAGCCCGGCCGGGACTCGGGATTCCTCGGCCGCGCCGCGCCTTCCCCACCCCCACCCCGCCTCCCCCAGTCCTGGAGTCAGATGCATTAGGCTAAGTTTCCAGGCGCGTACGTCCGACCTGCACCTACGGGCCGAGAAACTCAGGCACTTGGTTTTCCTCCCAAGGAAGAGAGAAAGGAGACTTGGGTGTAGGGACGCTCACAGTGATACAGCTTTACAGCGATGGGAGGTTTGGCAACATTTTTAACGAGATAGGAAGCAAGTCGTTTGAGAAGCGTAGCAAAGGGCTACGGCCGGATTTTGCAAGACAGGCAATCACGTGCAAACTCCTTGGAAACCGAAGGAGGTGGGCGAGAGGGGGTGGTGCGGGGCAGGATTGGAGTAAAGGAAGGAGAGAATCAAAGAAGGGGCGGGGGTGGCGTTAAAAAAAAAAAAAAAAAGAGGAAAACTATCGGTCTCTTCGGGTGAAGTTAGTTTAACTTAATTTGGAAAAACCTTTCCCCAAAAGGCAAGATCTTTCTTCTGGAAAGGGAAACTCACGTTGCTAAGAAAATCGGAAAGAATTTCTGACAAAGCAGCTGGTGCTGCTTTGTGCAGGGTGATTAGCTCGCGGGCCGGTACTGGGTGGCGCGCTACCCTTAGTGCAGTGAATTGCACGGTGGAGAAAGGGAGGTTATCTGAAATATTGATTGCTTCTTCCAGTGGTGCGGTATGAACTTTAAGATAAAGTACAGAAACAAATGAGAGATGTACATCGTTAGAGAAAGGTGCCCTCAAAGTGCTACCGAGGCTTTAATATCTGGTGGTAGGGGCAGTCATTCAGGCAGTTCATCCTACCAGGATTTGCGGCTTCTATCGCGGCCCTATCACCTTTTCAGGGATGAAGAATATGTAGGTTTAAGGACCTAGTCTCTTATTGATCGCTAGTTTGCATTTTCAGTATTGGAACATGGGCAAAGGGCTAAGAAACCTGCTCCTTGACTGTACCTTCGGAGAAAAAGGATTAATTAAACAAAGGCAGCCCTAACTCCTATCTTGGACTCTGGGCAGGACTGCTAGGGGGAGGCCTGGGCCAAATTTGAAAGAGTGAGACTTATTCAAGATTTTTACCTGAATTGCTGCCAAAAGGCTTACAAATCCTCCATTACCTAAAAATAGCAGTGTTCTTCAAATATAATTTGTTTACTCCACCTCAATTAAACATAAAACCCTGTTCCTAGTGTTAGAACGTGCTTATGAAGGTAAGGGTTCACTGTACTAAAAAAAAAGTCAAGCTTTTTATTTCTAGATCAATATGATATGCTCTCAACATTTAATACCATGTAAAAGGAGCCTTTTTACAACATCAATAGCAGGCAGGCATGTCTCCCTAAGAAGCTCTTTTCCTGGAATTACAAGGCATTTTGATTGCTTTCATTTTCACAAGAAACATGATTATGACACCTCTGGTTATAAACAAGCAAGTGAAAAAAATAATGAAGATGGGGGTTCTTCATATAGAGACCTGGAAATTTGGGAGCAGCTGGGGCGTTTATTCATTACTAAACACAAAAACCAAAACCCGGAAAACCCAAACACGAATCACTGCTGACTGGAAGGTTTTTACTTATCCTGTGACATTTTGTTATTAAAGCAGGGGGAGGGTGGGTTGGGGTGAATTTTTTGGAGAGAGCCCAATGTGTATTAGAGCCGAAACTGCATCTGTTACCATTTAAAAACTGGGAAATTCCATCTTATATCTGAAGAGACCATGTTGCAGAAATTTTGCACCCACTTGCCAACGTGCAAAACATACCATAGTGAGAGTGGGGGCGGGGGAGCATCTGCTTAGGTGGAATTTATTTCTTCAATTAGAATGAAAACCCCAATTAAAGTGTGTATGTGAAATGTCTCTGATTTGGCTCAGTGTAGCAGACAACAGACCATTCTTTAATTTACAGTTTCACGCCTAGGGATGGCAGTAGTGCAAGCTTCCAGAACCCAGCTCTATCTTTCTGGGTTGTGCTTTTTCAACCTGCAAGTCTCTCCCATAGTTGTTCAAGCTTTCCAACTCCATCATGAAGCTGACCGCGCGCTGGTCATTCCTGCTGGCAGCTTGGACCTGGGTCACCTTCTTTAGCTGTCCTGCTATAAGCCCAAATTGAAGCAGGCCAGGTCTATTATGATATTGAAGCAATCAACTGAAAGTGAAAAATGAAGCCAATTAGCTGACTGCTTGGGTGTCCACGAGGGCAGACATCTGACTTTATTCACCCGATTGACCGCTTCTTTGGCTACTGGGTAGCTTAAACCTGAGTTTGTGAAAAAACCACCATCACCAGCAGACTTGACTCTGCTTTTGAACTTTTCTTCCTCTCCTGTCTCCTCCCCCCACCACTCCTTCAAATTGCCAGACTAGAGATAGAAAATGGCATCCTTATAAGGACACACACTATCTTCTCAGAGTGGACAGTCACTGTTTTGAATTCAGCCCTGGACTTTTGTTAGCCAAGACCTGTAATTCTTTTTACTCACTCTATCTTTTCAAGCAGGATAGATGTTTCAGTGCGAAATCATTAATGGATTTGGGTAAGTTGTTGAACGCTTGTGCTGTCTATATTTTGGTGGGGGAGGGTGCTTGGCAGTCCTTCCATGAATATGGATACCTGAAGCAGAAGCTGTCCACTGAGGAACATTTCTTTTATCCAGTCCATGTACTATAAATAACTCAATATTCCGCCCCCCGCCCCCACCCCGCCACCTCTTTTCTGGGTGTTTCTTAATTCCTGAAGTGATAACACAGCTGGGATTCATTGAGGTGAGACAGAGCTTGGCAATGTCCTCCATTTGCAAGATTGTTAGAAAGCCAGTATCTTAAAGCTGAAAAAATGTAAACTCGGTTTATTCTTTTTTTTTTAATTTAATTCTCCTGAAGATGAATGTATGAACTACAAATTAGTTTTTAGGTACATTTCTATAGATTTACCTTAATTACACTTTTGAAATCTACCTCTAAATCCAGCTTACCTGATTCCAGTTTTTCTATCCCTGGATGGATTTCTCCTATGTAGAGAGAAAAGTAAAAGAGACTTGGAATAACTTGAGTTTGTTGTGGATCTTCCAGTAAAGGTAGCTTTTTTAAGGCACCAGTTTGAAAATATTGTTCTCTTTTCTGTATAAAGTTTTGTTAGCCTAAAACTTGGGAACCAAAGTACAGTGACAATAGCTAATACTGTTCCAAATAAAGTAATGTGACTCATTTAATCTCCACAACATACGAGTAAGATGCTTTTATTATTGTTCCCATTTTATAGATGAAGAAAGTAAGGCAGAGAGTTAAGAACCTTGCCTTAGACCTCAGTGCTAGTTAGGGACAAAACTGGGCCATCTTCTGCTTGCATTGCAGGAGACCTAGGTTTGATCCCTGGGTTAGGAACATCCCTAGAGGAGGGCACAGCAACCCACTCCAGAATTCTTGTCTGGAGAATTCCATGGACATTGGAGCCTGGCAGGCTACAGCCCATGGGGTCACAGAGTTGGACACGTTATGAGTGACTTTCACTTAATTAATCTATAGCCAGATATAGTTCTGTTTGGGAAAGAGGTGGAATCTTCTCTTTTGGTGAAATCAGCCATAACTACCTGATGCTTTTTTTTTTTTCTTGGTGACGGACTAAATGCTTGAGTTTACCATTCCTTTTGATTTGAATAGTTGATCCAGGTTGAGAGATAGACAGGGTCTTCAGATTGCCAGCTGCCACTAGCAGATAATTACGGTTTGGTGGAGGGCTCCTTTTGAATGTATGTGGGTATCAGGAAAATACAACTTTATGAAGAAATATAATTCTAAGATACTTGAATACAATAATTTTATAAATAATCATTTAGATGCACCAAAACCCTAGCTCATAATATATATGTATAGTTATGTATGTGTGTGTGCACATATTTTTAAGGCATAGCTCTCCTTTTATCATTTTGGGTTTGTTCTGTATATAGTTGTGCTTGAGATTAAGACTGAAATTTACCTTTCTGGTCACGGCCATGTTATAACAGGTGTCTTCTGTACCAATTCATGCACCTAACATTTATGTCCATCATGAACTAATGCCTTTTAGTGGTTCATCCCTTGTATCGTGATCTTCCAAAATATAGTTGTGGGAAGGGGAGGGAAAACATTAAATGTCAGTAGTTACAGCAAGACAGTCTCAACGAAGAGGGCAAAGAGTCTCTCTCTAGTTTCACGTTCTGGCAGCCCTGGCGGAAATGTAAAAGTGCAGGGTTTGCATTGGAATGAGAATGGGGTCACCTACCCTTTGTAGTCATCATCAAGGAAGCAGAACTTCCTCCCAGAGAGAGAGACCATAGGAAATCAATGATCACACTTTGCTGGTGGAAAGGTAAATGTGGACAGCAGACGGCATTAAATAAAAAGGCAGCAGAAAAGTGATTTACTCCAGACGGCAGTGTGGCTTTTTGGTTCCTTCAAAGAAGTCACATCTTTAACATAATTATATTAAAATCTTTCTTTCTTTTGAGATATATTTTTATAAGAAAAAAAAGGAAAGGAGAAAATACCATTAGGTGATGCTATCGTCTTTTCACTTGAAGATTGTTTTTTAAGGAAAGCAGAGTGTCTGGAATAGGAGAACTACGTCCCCCCTCCCTTCTTTTTTGTTTAAGAATTGACCTGATTTATTAGAGTTGCCAAATTTCTGTTTGTTTAGTCCATGTATTCCTTGACACAGAAGGGAAGTTTGCCATGGGGCAAGGCTCACCTTGACAAGGTGTTGCAAAGGATGCTTATATGGGAGAGGTGCAGAGAAGGGGGTGGTGATCACTGGGCTAAAGGGCAGTGTAGATGTGGAAGCTTAATGAAATATGCAAAACCAGTTGTGGGGTTCTAACATGCTGGCCCTCTTTAGCTTGTGCTTCTGATTGCTTTGTGAGCACATCTTCCTGTAGATTTGAAATATCGAACTGCAGGTAATAGCTGTGGGGCTAAGAATGTCTGGCTTATATCGGGGAAGAGATGAAACATCCATGTAATCTCTTGCCTGAAAGCGTATTGGAAAGTGTGTTAGTTGTGTAACACCGAAACAAAACAAGTCAAAAAAAAGCACAAAGAAAAGGAAAACTTGCACCAATACCCCCTACCACATTTTGATCCAATTTATTATTTCCAGTAGCAGTTCAGTCCCTAAAGTTAACAATGAATGATTATGATTCTGTAGTTTCGTTTACAGCATAAATTAGCATTTTGTTTTCTGTTACAGCTTTTGAATGAGGAATTATAATGTATAATTTGCTGAAAATAGATGTTATCATCTCTTAGGATGAGAACAACCACATAAACTTGAACAAATGATAAAAATGGAATCAATTACATTTCAAATGGAAGTAGTTTACAAACCTCCAAATACAAAGTGGCAGTAGTAGCTGGTTATTGTAACAAATAATTAGTTTTTTTAAACAACATTTATTCAATTCCATTGACGATTTGGTAATTGTTCACAGTCAACGGTAGCCCTCCCTCTTCCAAAATGAAATGTGGCGTGGAATGACTGCATTTTATAAACCACAGTTTGCTTCATTATTTAGTGTTGCAACCAGAATGTATATTTATTTGCAGATGTAACCCTTTCTGAGTAATAAGAAAACAGTGAATTGACTAAAATGATGCCACCAAGCCTGGTTGGTGGCTTAAGATGAACACCCAAGGGCTCATGGGTGAGAGTGTTTTCCGTTTGCAAAGAAAGAAAAGAAGCATACTGTCAGAATGGACGTGTGTGTCTCTGCGTGTCTGTGTGTAAGGGGAAACTTTTTAAATGATTTATCAAATAATAGATGAGGCATAATTTTACATCAGCAAGAATTCATTTCTCTGTCCCACTCCCATCACTGTACTTCCCATACCTTTTCCATCCTGACTTGTTTTCTCTGTGTAAATCTCACCTCCGTTGCCACTTCGGAAGCTCCATGTGGGAAGAAACCGTGCCTTCTTCACCTCAGGATCCCTCATCATGCCCAGCCTGTCATAAACAAAACAGATGTGTTAGAAAATGGTTGAAATTTCAGAAAGCTTTTATGCCATTATGTGTCCCTTCGTTTATTTTTTATTTCATTTTTTAAAAGTCTTTATTGAATTTGTTACAACATTGCTTCTGTTTTATGTTTTTGCTTTTTGGGTGCAAGGCGTGTAGGATCTTAGCTCCCTGGCCAGGAATCAAACCTGGGAGCGTTGGAAAGTGAAATCCCAACCACTGGACCCATCAGGGAAGTCCCTGTCCCTTCACTTAATTGTTCTTTGCTCCATCTCTTAGGATGATGAGGACAATTCTACAGTGTCATTTTTGAAAATGGGAATTTGACTGGGAGAGTAAATGAATCCTGCCTTCATTGAAGCGTCCCCAGGGAAGAAGATGATTGGTTTACCATAGGCTCACTAGACCTCTTAATTTTTAAAATGAAAAGTTATGAAGTATATACTTAAATTAATAAATTCAGAAAAGATAAGGGCAGAAAAGTGGGAATCTGAGGCATTGTAATTTTAATTTTTTATTTTTTGGTAACTGCTACATGCTGAGTGGATCATTCATTTTTGATTATTTCTAAAAGATTAATCTATTTCTTTAAAGTTAATATGCAAAGAAATATGTTCAACATCACTTTATTTTTAGATCCCACGATTTAGTCTGAAACAAATCAGTGGTGCATTATAAACACACAAGAATGTATCTAATGACAGGAGTCAGGCTGAACAGATGCTAAAAAAGATGCTTCATGTGAAGTCAAGGGAGCTGCAGGAGGGAACGGAAAAAAATCTCTAGAAGTTGGAGGGCTTGTGAGGTGAACACTGTAGAGACTTCTCACCCATCAAATCTGTGCTTGTGTAGTTCAAAGCAGAAGGGACTCCATTTGCTTCTGCACAAAAGTAGGAACGATGACATCCATCCTCTAGGATGGTTGTTAAAATTAAGTGAGACCTTGGACCTGGAAAGACCTTTGCTATTGACTAATAAAGAGCTGAGTCAATGTTCAATCTTATCCGTCAATCCTCAAATATTTATAGAGTACCTTCTGAGCACGCACTGATATGCTAGCCCAGCAGTGTGCCTGGCACATAGTAGAGCCTCGATACATTAGACTGAGTCGATAATAATAGAGTTCTTGCATTGAACACTTACTATAACATTTCAGAAACCTTGCAAAGTGCTTTACGTAGATTAACTCACTTTGTCATCAAAATAACCCGAGAGGTAGATACTGTTATCAGTGTTGCATATTACCTATTAAAAATGAGAGAGCCGAGGTTCAGAGAGGTGAAGTGACTTAACCAAGATCACACAGCCAATAAGAGCCTGTAGGTGGTACAGTCAGGATTTGTATCTATCCTGTCAAGCTTCTGAGCCCATGTTTTAATTTTAACCACCATGCTCGGCTGCCTTAAGGTGGATGAATCGATGGGTGACAAGGAAATCAAAGATGAGTAAAAACCTGCTACCTTGAGCATGAATGTGGGTTTCAGGTAGAGCCTCACTTCTATGGAGAGTAGGCTAGAAGACGGGTAGTACTTCGAGAAGAGAGCAGACAATGTGCTGTGGTCATCTGGATGATGAAGAGTTTCTTTTTGGCTGGAAGAATCACAGAAAATTTTGAGGAGGCAGTTGCATTTGGTTTGGGCTTTGGAAAACGGAGAATTTGGGCAGGTGAGAATGAGGTAGAGGGGACATTTCAGGTAGAAGGAAAACACAGGAGGAATTTGTCAAGGTTGGGGTATTTTTATTCTAGTTCTTTTTTCATTCAACGAAATTTATTGGGTACTTACACTTTACATTGTGCTTGTCCCTGCCCTCAGGAGCTTTAATTTAGTAGGAGAGATGTAGATCACATGACATATGCTATATATATATTATATATGTAATATATATTACATATAAATTATTTTGTATCTATCTCCGTATGTATACACATACATCAATCTATCATCTGTCCTTCCTTCCTTCCTTGCAGCTGTCAATCATCTCTAAACTGTGTGAAGTGCCAAGAAAGAAAAAGAAAGAATGTTATACAGAGAGAAGAAGGGGTTTGTGGGGGAGGGGTCTGCCCTACTCATTATTTCAACTTTAGAAATTCGCAAAGCATCTTCCAAGGGTGAATTCACCTCCTCCCACCAGTGATCTCCCTCCCTCTCTCTTGCTTAGCAAAGGGACAGGGAGCTGGCCGAGTTGGGCTGATGTGAGTTAGTAGTCTAAATAGGAGAGCTGCTTTCCATTCTGTTCTGTCAGGAGCAATTAATAAAGCTTTCAAATTTAGTTGAAAGTTCAGATCTTTGCATCGGTTAAGATCTGCTCTGATGACAATGTCAAGAGAACAGTGTAATTAGTAAATCAAATATTAAGTTTTATTTTGGATCTTATTGCACTTTACTAGATGGCTAAATTTTTTCTGGATTAAAATTAATCATCCAAGCTAGAAAGTGAAATAGCCTCTGAAGTTGGGAATACACTCTGAGGCCCATGTAGCAGTGCTAATGAAATCCTTTACTTCTTTCTCCTTGTAATGCCAAACTAAAAGGGTTGCATGGTGTGCAAAGAGCAGAAAAAAAAATGTAAAAGAGAGTGGAATCATCTTTACAGTATCAAATGCTTGTTGTTTTAGGAAGTAGGACTCCATTGCTAATTGATATTTTTACCCTGCTAGTAACAGATTCATTAGGAATTATTTTAAAATTATTTCCCCCAATTAAACTGATCTTAAAAAACAAGTTTCTAAAAAAAATTTAATGGGTTGATTCCTATTTATGTACATTAAAATAAATATTGGTTCATCTTACCCAAATTTTCTTTCCCAAATTCATTCTTTTACTGTAAGTAGTAAAATTGAGTATGATGATGTTTTGGGGAGTGTTTATAAACTGTAAAGTGTTCTCTTAGTCGTTATCATTATGATGGAAGGAGAGCTTGCCTTCTGAAACCATTTCTTTTTATTACAGTAGCATTGAATACACACCCAGAAATAAAGTAAATGTTAAATAATATGCATTACACTCACTTAGGTAGTTATTTTTTAAATGTTTGTTTACAGTGATATTAAACATTTGCGTTATGGGGCCTCACTCCAGGAATAATGACGAAATCTGTTTTAAATCTCTACCTCTTCTGTAGCTGATTCTGTCATGTGACCTCTGAGGGTTTCTCAGAAAAGCATATACTGAGGTCGTTTTAGGCTAATGAGTCTTTCCCAAACATTACAGAGTTGTTTAAATAAAGTAGAGAATGTCCTGCAATATGAGAGCCTTTAGAAATACTCGAGTATCCCTCTTTTCAGGAGAATTTTGGGAAAATGCTTATTCTCATATTTGAGCATATATGGTATTTAAGAAGTCTTCATAAATAGTAAGCACTGCTTGAATGCTTGTTGTTCCTATTAGGTTTTATATGTCTGCTGTATTTAAGTAGCTGCAGCTTTTTCTTAGTTGATTTATAAATGCCTTGAGTTTTTTAAAAACATTATTTGGATAACCTGCATATTAAATACAGTGCAGGGCACAAAATATGTGCTAAAATCTTTATTGATCATTTGAAAAGAAAAATAACCTTTGACTCCTTCTGGGAATTTACAGATATCAGCCCCTGTTTCAAAAAGGATCAGAACATAGAGGTAGGAACATTCCTTTAACCACCAACCCAAAAAGGACTTTTGCTAAAAAGAGAGTTTTCTCTCAAAATGAGGACAAATACTTCTTTTGTTCTGCATTTTCAAGAACAGGGAATACTTTCTTCCTTTATACTTCACTGCCTAATTTAAAAAATATATTTAAACCTGATTTTCTAAGGTACTGTTTTGGAATATCTTATATCTGGAAACTGATAAAAGCATGGTATTAATTTTTCTTACTACAGATATGATACATTTTTGTTTTGGGGATTTTTCTTAGGTTCAGAGAAAAGAGGAAAATCAAAACCATATATATTGCAAACGTCTAAAGATAATCACAGATACTATTCTAATGGATATCTTTTCAGTCTTTGTTCTAGGCCTACATAATATTTCATTTTTAAATTGGAATCATGTATAAGAAATTTTTAATTTTTATTTTTTGTAAGCAATTTTATAGCCTGATTTTAGATCAATAAATCATAACTGACTTGCCACATAATATTTCATATGCCTCTGTGTCCCTTTTACTGTCTTTGTAGTATTTCTTTGTATGATTATTGGACCATTTATTTAACTATCTTCCTACATATTGGGTTTTTAGGTTGTTGACAATTATGGCTAAACCTGGGGCATATCTATGATTATTTCTTTAGGATAACACCCAGTAATGGAACTGCTGGGTGAAAGGGCATGCCTTTTTAAAGACTTTTGTGTTAATTGTTTCTTGGAAGAGATGCACTAGCTTATACTCCCAGCAGGTATGTATCAGATGGAGGCTATTAGGAGATGAGTCCTTGTGTGATAGCATTGTCTTTGTCCATTTGAAAACTTCAAAATAAACCTTTTGAATGACCATGTCAGTCAAGAGGTCATGCTTATAATAATGATGACTTTTGTTGATCTTTAGTTTTTCAGATTCTTTGGGCTGCTAGAATAAAACTGGTTATCAGATGAGCATTTGTCCCTCTCTTTCTAGGGCATATTATCTCTGTAAAACCTCCTGGCTTGTAATCTGTTGTGATCTACAGAGAAAAATCTTCCTTGTTCCACTCATGGAACTACTTAAACTTTAAAACAAGGAATAAGTCTGGATGCTAAACGGTATCTCTGGTCATGCCTGAGATAATTCCAAGGAAAGAGGAATGTTGACTGTATACTAAGGCATCATTATTGCTGGTCTGGTCTGGACCCAAATATGACAAATCTTAGAGATATCTGTGAAAACAAAACTCCTATACAAAAGTAATAATGATTCAATTCCCCAGTGAAGGACATATCACTTCTCTCTGACTCTCCCCACTGCCTTTATCTGTTGATCTCCTTCAACCTTTTTTCCATAGGGTTTCTTTGGACCCTTGGTTTATTGCAGTATAAATTCCCTTTCCCTAAATCTTGTCTTTGTTATAAGTGAATTCCTCATTAAGAAAATACAATTTTGGGGGGCGCAGTAGCTGTTTATTTGTTCACACCCCTTAGGCCCAGAGGAACTGTGGTCATTGTTACTTCCAGAACATTACTTGGCCACTATAACACAAAACCCTGCAATTCCTATAGCCCCCAGGGAAATTCCCAGAGGCTGTATCCTACTTTTCTTCCTGGCCATCTTATCATCTTCCTGTCCCTTCCCCCTTCTCCTGAAGGCTCATGCACTTGACTAATGTCTTCCCTCTCCCCCAGCTGTCATCACCAGGGTGATCTTCAGCATTTGTGCATGGAGGATGGACCCAGTGGCTGAGTCTCAGAGTTGCAACACTTCACCTCCCACAATGCTTTGGTGACCCAGTTATCTCGCCCACACCCTGGCTTCATCCTTTGGAATAGCTCTGCTCCTGGAACCTTAAACTCCAGCGTCATTGTACATGACACCAGCCTCATAGCTTTCTACTCCCTCACCCATTTTTTTCCAAGATTGTTGATCCCAGTACTACCCTCCCTTTCTCCGAGCTCATCAGTCATACTTTCCCTCTCTCTCTTTTTTTTTTTATGCCAGCACAGAAACCATGATACATCACTTTAACTGCTCTCTTGCCAAAACCTCAAAGCCCTTAATCCCTTGTCCTTCTATATTTGTCCTCAAAATCCCAGTCTTGGGTCAGTCCAACCAACTGCTTTGTTTGCTTCTACATACAAACTGTTGCAGGCTGTTGGAAAAACCCAGTCACACTAACAAATGTGATTTTTATTGTCCTAAATCTCAGTGCCACTCACCAAGCTCTTTCTGGGTCATCACTGTCTGTATCTGTAACTCCAATCATTGCCCACTGTCCTCAACTCCACCTACCACTGGTTCCCTTCCCAGGTGAGGATTTGTGGCCATGGGCTCTAAAAATCACTGCAGATGGTGACTGCAGCCTTGAAATTAAAAGACGCTTATTCCTTGGAAGAAAAGTTATGACCAACCTAGATAGCATATTCAAAAGCAGAGACATTACTTTGCCAACAAAGGTCCGTCTAGTCAAGGCTATGGTTTTTCCAGTGGTCATGTATGGATGTGAGAGTTGGACTGTGAAGAAAGCTGAGTGCCGAAGAATTTATGCTTTTGAACTGTGGTGTTGGAGAAGACTCTTGAGAGTCCCTTGGACTGCAAGGAGATCCAACCAGTCCATTCTAAAGGAGATCAGCCCTGGGTGTTCTTTGGAAGGAATGATGCTAAAGCTGAAACTCCAGGACTTTGGCCACCTCATGTGAAGAGTTGACTCATTGGAAAAGAGTCTGATGCTGGCAGGGATTGGGGGCAGGAGGAGAAGGGGATGACAGAGGATGAGATGGCTGGACAGCATCACCGACTCGATGGATGTGAGTTTGAGTGAACTCCTGGAGTTGGTGATGGACAGGGAGGCCTGGCGTGCTGCAATTCATGGGATCGCAAAGAGTTGGACACGACTGATTGACTGAACTGAACTGAATGTGAGCTCCCTCAGCCTTTTGTCTCATGTCTGGACATCTCCATCTTTTCATTCCTTTCTCATTTTCTCCAGGACTTTGATCCATAGTTGTGGCTTCATGATTCCATACACTTAGGAATAAATTTATCACTTCCATCCTGAAAAATTCCTCCATCAACTTTTCATTTCCCTTTAGACAGTGCCTGTCTCCTTCTTTTGTTGGATGGCTTGAAGAGCTCAGATGATGTGACTGTACATTTCAAAGTCATGAATTCACATGACTGTGAGGTTGGTTTCTCTTAGTGGTTCACAGATTCCCGGAGCAAAGAGGCAAATAGTGATCCAGGGCAGATAACCTATCTGCCAGACTCAGCAGGAACCTTGTAGATTAGCATTGTTTCTAAATCCTTCCCTTCTCCCCTACTCTCTTTCTAATGACCTCTGATAAGGGTTCCATCATCACTACCATTATCCCCTCTCCTGGGAATGACTTCATAATTCCCAAATACTGGGACTCTTATTGCAATGGTACCCCACTCCAGTACTCTTGCCTGGAAAATCCATGGACAGAGGAGCCTGGTAGGCTGCAGTCCATGGGGTCGCTAAGAGTTGGACACGACTGAGTGACTTCACTTTCACTTTTTACTTTCATGCATTGGAGAAGGAAATGGCAACCCACTCCAGTATTCTTGCCTGGAGAATCCCAGGGATGGGGAAGCCTGGTGGGCTGCCATCTATGGGGTCGCACAGAGTCAGACACAACTGAATCGACTTAGCAGCAGTAGCAGCAGCAGGGACTCTTATTAGTTATATGAAGTTAAGTGAAGTGAAAGTCTCTCAGTTGCGTCCGATTCTTTGCGACCCCATGGACTATACAGTCCATGGAATTCTCCAGGCCAGAATACTGGAGTGGGTAGCCTTTCCCTTTTCCAGGTGATCTTCCTAACCCAGAGATCAAACCCAGGTCTCCTGCACTGCAGGTGGATTCTTTACCACCTGAGCCACAAGCAAAGTCCAAGAATACTGAAATGGGTAGCCTATCCCTTCTGTAGTGCATCTTCCCGACCCAGGAATCGAACCAGGGTCTCCTGCATTACAGGTGGATTCTTTACCAACTGAGCTATGAGGGAAGCCCTATTAGTTATGTGTATATATATACACGTGCAGATATTTCTGTGACTCGGTTGAGAAGTTCCTTTGACTTCTGTGGCATCTTCCTGTCCTTCATTGCATCTTCTCCTCTCATTGACTCTCGAGCTTTGCTTGAGCTTGAATGTGATGTTGCTGGGATTCCCACCCTGATCTCCCCTCCTTTTACTGTATTCCTGCTCTCCTGTGGCAATCTCCTCACTCATGGAAATCAGTCTGTCTTTCAGATTTCTATTTCCAGGCAACATCTCCTTCCTGAATTCCATAACTGTTTAACCAATTAGTTATTTGACTGTCCCAAACTTTCCTGGTGGCTCAATGGTAAAGAATCCACTTGCCAATGCAAGGTGCAGGTTTGATCCCTGAGTCAGGAAGATTCCCGGCAGAAGGGAGTGGCAATCCACTTCAGTATTCTTGCCTGGGAAATCCCAAGGACAGAGAAGCCTGGTGGGCTATAGTCCATGGGGTTGCAAAAAGAGTCGGACACGACTTAGTGACTAAACAAAACAACTTGGTATTTTAAGCACGGTGTGTCAAAAGATAGGATTCTTTATCCAGATTGTGTTGCTCTTGAATTCCTTATTTGGTTGAAAGACAATTATACTCATCCTGTATATCAGTTAACTTTTGCAGTATACCAAACCACCCAAAACCTTGTGTCTTCAAACAACAAGCATTTTAAAGTGCAGAATTATATAGATTAGCAATGTAGACTGCGATCAGCTGGGTGGTTCTTCTGCAGGGTCCATCTAGGTTCACTTATGTCTGCAGTCAGCTAGCTGTGGATGGCCTCACTCATACATCGGGCAGATGGCTGGCTGTTGGTTGGGGATATGGAGATATGAGCCATGTATCCATATATCCATCTTCCAACAGGCTGGCCCAGACTCATTCCTATAGTAGTGACCACAGGATTCCCATGAAAAGGAAGAGAGAGGAAGCTGCAAGATCTCTAGAGGTATAGGCTTAGAACTTACAGAACACATCTCTTCTGTCTTATTCTGTTGGTCAAAGCAAGTCAGAAGTCCAGCCTAGATTCAGGGAGTGGAGAAGTATATTCTGCCTCTTGATAGGAGGAGCTTCAAGGCCATATCACAAGAACATGCATGTGTGTGGTAGGTGTTGGAGGTGGGGTGAGTAGAAGGGAATTAGAGGCTGCTTTTATCATTACTAATCTCATGACCCAAGTCAGTCAATATCTCTTGCTTTCCTTCTCCTTTCACTTCTAGTCAGCCGTCAAGTTAGGCTGATTATGCCTTTATGATAACACTCTAATGTTTTCCTATCTTCAGCTGCTGGTCTACTTAATTTGTAAGCTTAACCTCTGTTAGTTGGCTAGGGCTGCTGTACCAATGTACAATGGGCTGGGTGGCTTAAACAACAGAAACTTATTTTCTCATAGTTTTAGAAGGCCAAGATCAAGCTGCCAGCAGGCTTGGTTGCTTCTGAGGACCACAAGTGAGGGACCTGCTTCAGGCCTGCTGCTAGGCTTCTCGATGGCTGTCTTCTCTGTGTCTCTTCATGCCATCTTCCCTCGGTTTGTGTCTATGTCCAAATTTTATTCTTTTTTTAAGGACACCATTCATATTGGATCAGGGTCCACCCTAAGGGCCTCATTTAACCAAGTCACACCTGCAAAGATCCTGTTTTCAAATATCGTCACATTCTGAGTTCTGGGGGTTAGAATTTCATCATGATCTTTTTTTTTTGGTGGGAGACACAGTTCATCCCATGTTAATTTCCCCAGTATCCTCTACCTCATTGTAAAACAGCATTATGATAGTGCTAGGGCTGAAGTCTCAGGTCCTAATAGGCTATTAGTGCCAAGTGATATATTTTTTGCCATTAAAAAAAAAATATTCTCTCTTAATAGACTAAGCTTCATGAAGGCAGCAGACCTCGTTTTTGTGTGTCTAGCACTTGGAACACAGTAGACCCGCAATCAACAGTGGTAAATTTGAATGTATGACTTTCAGTTTATGAAAAAATAAGTAAAATTATCTTTTAATTCTAGACCCTGGGGGCATGGTTCTCCAGAAACAGTGATCTCAAATTTGTAATTTAGAAAAGAATGGTGAATGATGTGACTTTAGTGCTTTTTGGCTGACCGTGAGCAAGGGAGTGAGACAATTCTAGCCTCCACCCAGTTAAAGTCATGTTATAATGACTGCAGAATGACTGAAGGATGTGGTTGAGAAAACAGAACTTGTTAGACCCATGTATGTGATTATAATACATTCTATTAACTAAAGAAAAAAGCTGAGACTGTATTGCAGATGACAGTAATGTCAGACGTTTTTGAAACAATATGTATTAGGGTTTTCCAGAGAAACAGAACAAATAGACAAAACAGTGTATGTATGTGTGTGTGTGTTTTGAGAAAGAGAGAAGTATTTTAAGAAAATGGTTCATACAAGTGTAGAGGCCTGGTAAGCCCAAACTTTGTGGAGTAGGTTGGCAGCCTGGAGAGTTGCCATTGGAGCCCCAAGGCCATCTGCTGGCAAATTCTTGTACAAGGAGGTCAATCTTTGTCTATTAGGGCCTTTAACTGATTGGTAGGACCCATCCACACTGTGGAGGGTAATCTGCTTTACTCATGGTTACCAGTTTAAATGTTAATCTCATCCAAAAAGCACCTTCACAGAAACATCCAGAATAATGTTTGGCCAAATATCTGGACCAGCCAACCTGACTTATAAAAACTAACCTGGTTCCATGAATATAGTGACCAGAATGTAGGCAGAGGATTGGACAAAAATAAATAATAGGAGAGACTCTTGTTGAAAATGCCATGAGGGTCTTGCCCGATTTAGATGTTAGCCAGCATTTGAAAAAGATGTTCTGTAATCTAAAAAGGAGTAGTCATATAATTTTCTGTAGCTTGAGTAGAAAATATGATGAGCCCTGAGTGTTTAAGAAAACTTTAAAATTCTTATTTTATGATGAATTTAATTCCAGTTGATAAGACATAACACAAATATGGCTACTGTATTCATTTTTATGCAAACATGAAATCAAAGTTTATGCTATATGCTGAGAAGGAGTATTATAGATTAAACAAAATCATGAAAATCAAAGTATTATTTGCTGAGAAACCCAAGTTGGAGTGCTGAGTATTATAGCTTAGTTATCATCCTTTACTGTTACTCTTAGATCTATTTGTGATTCTAATCAAATCCCCTGTAGTTTCTTGTCTTTAAACAGACTCAGAAGAGTTATGAAAAGAAATAATTATTTTCTTAGACAGTTTTTGGATTCTGAGAAAGTCTTTCATAACAGGAGAGGCCTTTGTGGGTGGTCATTTAAGAGGCAATAACAGGCATGAAGCTATATTTCCATTAAATCTTAAAAACATTTACAAGGGTGAGGAATTTGGAACAAGCTATTTTTTTCTTCAAATGGCCAAATATTCAGATGATGAAATACTGTCTTCAAAGATGTCTGTAGGCATCTGGCCCAGACTTAATATGCAGTGTTTATGAAATCAAGGGAAGCGAGAAAGGTTACTTGTAATGATGAATTCCACACCGTAGTTATTAATTCTGTCATCGTTTTTACTAGTGAGTATAATTCAGCCTTCAGATTTCTCCATTTTTACTGGGAAGGAAAGAATCTCTGCAACATTTGTATCTTCTCAGGCAGATTTGTAAAAGGACTCTGGCTTCAAAGTTTTGACCTCTCCGGCTTGAAATCTATCCATATAGAAGCTCTTAAAGGAAACCTAAGTCGAGTGGAATGGTGAGGTCTGGTATTTTATAGTCAGCTCTGCAAGTTTTCTGATCTGTGAAATGGACATTATAACATCTGCTTTCTGAGGTTGTTGTAGAAGTTATGTAAGATAATACAAATGAAAGGCTTAGTGCTCGTGTGGGATACATCAGAAGCTTCAATGGTCATGTTGGTATTTAAGAAGACAGAGACAAGTGCAGCATAGGTGAACAGATGCTAACCAGGATTACAAGAGACAGTTTTGGGGAAACCATCATATCCATTTGATCCTATTTTCTCTATCCCCTTCTGTATTTGTCTCCACAGAACATGTTGGTAATGGTAAGTTTCAATAAAATATTTTCTAGAGACAAACATATTTAGTCTTTTGTGGAGAGGCCTTACGCCCTAATAATACATATGAGTCAGATCAGGTCTAGAAGTTCTGTTGTCTTCTTCAGATTTTCATGTTTTTTTTTTTTTTTCCCTTGTTTGCAAATAAAATGGAAAAAAATTGCTCATTTATTTTCAGGAAATAAAAACATGTAATACCAAAGAAAATTAGAAGGTGAACCTCCAGAATAACATGATTCTTCAGAAAATACAATCCAATTATAGGAGACAGGTAATATCCAGTTCTTTTTTTGGTTGACCTATAATAAATGCAGATTGCATAGGTATTTAACACAGAGTGGTATTTCAAAACCAAATGGTGACTATTATTTCCATTATCAGGGAAAAAAGTAATGTTAAAGTAGAAATTAGTATTTTGAACTTCTAAATGGGAAAAATTTTTTTTGAACAAAACTACCTCAAAAACTATAACTCTCTTCCATCTCAAGTTAGAGGATTGTTCTTGCCATAGATATTTTTGGAGGCTCGATCATTTCCAGACACTGTTTTAGAACCTGAATAGACAGCAGTGAGCAAGAAAAAAACAAAAACAAAAACCCGGGCTTGGGTGGCAGTTTTCATCTTGCAGGTGGAGACAGAGTAAAAACAATAAAATTACATGGAGGCACAAGATAATTTCTGAAAGTGATAAGTGCTATGAAGGTGGTAAAGGAGAAAAAGGACAATATGATGGGTTCACCCGTGATGGGGACACAGTGTGTGAGAGATGGAGGGGGTGATCAGGCTGTGGGTCCTCAAGGGCAGACCCCTGTGGAGCTTCTGTGGGCTGGCCTCCCGTGGACAGCACTGCTGATGAGCAGCAGCTAGGTGAATGAGAGATGTGGCCAGAGATCAATATAGAGGAAGTGGAGCCTGGATCCCACCAGACTGCAGGTGGATGTGAGTTTAGAATCCATCCTCAGTGACAGGAGAATTCACTGGAGATGTATAAGCGGGGGAGGGACACAGCATGATTTAAGTTTTCAAAAGATCACTCTGGCCACTTCGAGGAGGAGGAGAAGGGGTCTCTGGCAGAGACAGGGGTGAATCAGGGGCAAGAATGAACCGTTGGTGGTTCTTGTAAAAGAGAGATGGTGGAGGCAGGGACTGAAGATGGAGAGTCATTTTCTTAAACAAAGAAGAGTTTGGGCAGCTGCCTCAGTTTCCCAGCATTGTAAGGACTTCAGAGTGTCTGGTAAGTAGTTGGATGATAAATCTGAAGTGGGCTCCTCAAACACTAAATGGTGGGCAGAGTTTCAGTGGCACCTTCAGGGCAGATGCCCCTGGATCTCTCTGATTGGCTGGATTCAGAGAGATGAGAAGAATGCAGCTCCAGTGGATACACTCTGTACCCTTGTGAACCCTCTGGGGATTTTAGAAACAAGTGTTTAAAATGTTTAAATGAACAGACCTCTGTGCTGTTGGTTCCTGTGGACAGCGATTGCCCAATTTGAAGAAGGGCTTGGTGCTGGAGTCTTTAGAAGCTGCCAGTCATTGCCTAGATGTTCTGTGGGGAAAAGTGTCTTCTGGGGCTGTTTCATGCCAATGTTTTCTCCTTTCATTTGCATGGAAGAAAACCCACTCAACACACACACATACAAGGCTTTAGTTGGAAAGCAGATGTATGGCAAGGATCCAGACCCATCATGGGATTCAAGGTCAGAAAGTGAAGTGAAGCCAAATGTAGTGTGAAGCAGGACTGGGCACTGCAGTGTTGGGACAGGGGCCACATGCCCCCACTGTCTTAGGAGCCCCTTTGTTCCTTGACTTATGTGGCCTAAGATCCTGCCTGGATGGCTGCCAGTCCTGATACATGATCAGCGCTCAGCCCCAGTGCTCCATCCCAGTTGATGTTCCTTCTTTGCCTCTTGGTTTGGTTTCCCAGGGGGCAGTTCTATTTGGCTCAGGCCCTGGATTCATCTGCTTGGTCCTGGTTTGTGGTAGTGGCTGGGGGCCAGCTAACCTGGTCCCTCGTCCATCTACTCAGTGGTGCTGGGTGGGACAAGGACAGAGGGGTCCAGGACTGCATTTTGGTGAAGAGCCATCTTTGGTTTCTCTGTATCCTTGGGCCACTTGGCAGGAAAGGGAGGAGATTGTTTCCAGTCATGTCATGGAGAGGGTGAGAAGGCAGTGTTGGTGCTGGGATGGGTGGCTGCCTCTGGAGAATTCGTGATTGTCTCCAACAGAGGGTTGGAGGAAGGTGGCCGTGGGGAACAACAGGCAGAGAAGAGATTCTACCAATGGCTGAAGGACCTACTCTAGGGCAGTGTTTTATATGCATTGGTCAGAGTTCCATTTGTAAAGTAAGATAAAGATGTGAGACAGCTGACTAGTAAATTCAGTTTCTCCCACTTGTTTTAGTGTGTTGGGTTGCTATAATGAAGTACCGTACACTGGATGACTTACAAACGACAGAAACTCATTTCTTACAGTCCTGGAGGCTAGAAGTCCTGGATCAGAGTGCTGCATGGTGAGGTACTGGTGAGGGCTCACTTCCTGCTGCAGGGTTCTCGGTGTGTGCTCACATGCCTCAAAGACCCAAACCTCTGGTCTCTTCCTCTAGTTACAAGGGCACTAATTCTGTCCTGGGGGCTTCACCCTCATGACCCGATTACCTCCCAAAGCCCTCACCTCCTCATACAGTCACACTGGGAATTATATTTCAGCAAATGAATTTTGAGGGGACACAAACACTCATCTGTAGTACCACCTTGTCTATTGGGAGACTTTTACCTTCCATTCTGTCAATACAACCCTCTCCTTAGCAGTCCTCTGTGTGGTTATTATGTTAAAAGTGTCTTTGTCTCATCCCTTTTCTTGAGGAAATTAAACTATGTAAGGAATTCCTACAACTCAGTAGCAAAATACCAATGATCAGAGTTTTTAAAAATGGGTTAAAGAATTGACATTTCCCCAAAGAAAACATACAAATGCCCATCAGATATATCAGTGGCTCAGTGTCACTAATCATCAGAGAAATGCAATTCAAAGCAACAGTTAGATGCTATAACACACTTTGTAGGATGGCTATTATTTTAAAAAAACAAAAAAAAAGTGGTGAGAAATTTAACTGTTCCCTTTCTTATCCCAGCTTTGGTTTGTTTCAGGTTCCAAAATCAGGTGTTGTTGGGACATAGAAGCTATGTAAGAAAAAGCTGTTTCACCATTGCCATTGTGCATTCAGGGACTACAACAAAAATACAATAAACAGGGAGGCTTAAAAAACATTTATTTCTCACTGTTCTGGAGGCTGGAAATCTAGGGTCATGGTGCTGGCAGATTGGTGTCTGGTAGAGGGATAGGCTTGCTGGTTTATACTTGGCCATCCTCTCAACATGACCTCATGTGATGAAAACAGTGAGAGCGCTCTCTGGGGGTCTCGTTATAAAGGGCACTAATCCCACTCATGAGGGCTCCACCCTCATTACCTAATCACTTTCCAAAGGCCCCAGCTCCAAATGCCATCACACCGGGGGTTAAGATTTCAATATATAAATTTTGGGGAGACACACACATTCAGATCATAACAATATGGACTGAATCATTTCAGTGATATTTTAATGAATATCTTCTAACCGGAAATATTCTCCAGATTATCAGAATGTATTTGGCAAATGTGGGCAATCTTTCCTTGCCCAGTAAACTCAGAAACACATAATGCTGAAATTTCCTGATAGTTCCATATCCCTTTTACTTACGCAGATTTGAGGACCTTAAAAGAGCTACAGAGGCATTCATACCTCTGAAATGCTTTAAGTTCAGGGCTTAACAAATATCAAAACCTTCTTGAGAGGTTTGGAGGAGTTGAATTCTATGGATGCAAATTGTTATGATTTTATATAGATAAAACCCACTGCTGGTATTTTGAACAGAGTCCCCACGAAACATAGTAATCCAGTACCAACAATCTGGTTGTGTCATCAGAGACAAAAAGGAATTGTGAAGATATTGATTTTATATCAACATGGGCCTACGGATACATGATTCAGGAAACATTTAAATAAAAGGCCAGTCGGAAAAAGGGGGTTATATGAATCTTCAAGATAGAGACACTCAGTCTCAAGATCTTATTTAAATACTTCACACCTGTGAATGCCACTGTCCTCACAGGTTTGGACTTACACAATTGGAGCAAGTGTCTTAATATGTGTGGGGGCCTTGTGTAGAGTAAGTCATTTGATCATAGGGTTCTTAGAAGGGGTTCTTAGAAGAAGGCTTGCTGAGCTGACTACTGCTCCCATAAGCCTTGGTGCAGACCCCGAGACCTGGCTGGGCAGTCTGAGCTCTCCCCTCCTGCCTCTCACCACTTCTGCCCCATCCTTTTCCCAGTAGCACAGCTGTTTCTCAGTGTTCCAATGCAGTGTGATCTCTTATTCCACGGAGACTTTGCTTTTACTCATCCCTAACCTAGAGCGTCCTTTCCAACTCATACTGCTCTGTAATTTTTAGCATATTATTAAAAAAAAAGTGACATACACTTTGCAAACTAAAATAGTGACATTCAAACTGAGGAAGAGAGGCAAAGAATGTATGTAATAGTGAACGTTATTTGACCAACCAGACAAATATATAATTTGTGCAGGTTAAAAAAGCATATTAATAACTTCATGAGGTTAACCAATTTAGGACTCAATTAGAAATGTGATCCCAGGAACTACATACAAATTATTATAATTATGGTGACAGGAAATGGCACTCCTAGGAAATGGTAGGAGGCAGAAATTTAAAGGGGGAATATATTATTTAAAAGTCAGGCAGCTTGTCTTTGCAGCCCTAAGAGTTAAATTGGGAAAATTAAAGATCTCAGATCATAAAACTACCAGCAGAATGAAGTACTAAGCTAATCCACTCAGCAGAAAGCAGTTCACCACCATAATTGGAAATACAGACTTGTGGTTACTTAATAGAAGTGAACATTTAATCATGTCAGGGCCACTATGTGCCATAGATTTAACATACCATTGCTAACATATTTTGCCACTTGGACAATTAATTCCACACCTGTACTGTCCCTTATCCAGCTTTATAAAACATGTCCTCCCCATAAAAAATAAATGTTTGTGGCAAATAATCCTCTCTCTTGTTTCCAAAAAACAGATTACTCTCAGGAAGGCCAAAATATCACCTGCTGTCAACCAACAAATTGCCCAAGTTCAGGTCATTATCACCGCTGTCATTATCTTACATATAAAAGCTGTTATGTTTGAGCATAGAAATGAAACGGATGATCTTGAATTTATCTGGAGTTTTCATTAGACCTTATAGAACTTCATTTTGCATGTTCATAAGATATGGCTGAAAATTGTCCATGCAGCCCCGCGTTTTTAAAAAGAGAAACTGCCTCTTTAAATGAAGAATTTTTTCCTTACCGCTAAAGGTTTTAGACAAACTCAGCCTCCCATGAACCTTTTCATGTTGCCGTCTACTGACATTTTTCTTTCTGGATTTTTAGAAACATAATACAAAATAAAAATTCACTTGGAGGTGAAACAGCAAGCGGTACAGATAACAAGAGTATGTATTAAACTTACTCTTTGGCTTTTATTTTCCCCTTATTATTTATGTAATTTGTGTTTCTACTTTTTTTCACCTTTAAAGTCTGCTTTAGTGAACACTGACTTCCTTGATTCTATTTTATTTAATTAAACGTTTTGAAGACTTTTTCCCCCACTCCATTTCAATGAAACACGACTGAGGAGAGAGTGAATATAAACATCTTTGCATAACTGATACGCTGAAAAATGCATGACCGCTTAAATGTCACAACTCCACCAAGCATTTCTTTTTCATTCTAGTGCTACTGAATTTTAAGGACAAGCTGAATTTTGCATTTGTAGCTTTGCTAAAATCGGATAGTGCCACACTCCTGGGCTCACAACTGTCTCCATGATGAGCATGTTTTTGGGACCTCCGAATTTCTCGCTGTCTCCCCTTTCCCCACCTTTCCCCTCTATCCTTCCTTTTCTCCCTCTCTCCTTTTCTTCCTTCCTCCTTCCCTTTTTTCCTTCCTCCCTTTCCCTCCCTCCTTGCTTCCTTCCTCCTTCCCTTTGGCAAATAGCCAGGGCTGCGGGCATAACAGATGTGAGGCAACCTTAGGCTGAAGCAGCAAAGTCCACATCCAGGGCAGATGCCCCTCCTCCCCTTTCCTGTGCCTCCTGGTCCTGAGACTGAGTGAGGTTCTGGTTCTGCCAGGTCCCGCAAGCCTCGGGAATTAATTCTGTTCTGGGCGGTGTAGCTCTTCCCTGACTGGACTGCTCATTTACTTGCTCTCCAGCGGTCAAGCTGCGGTAGCTGAGACTCCAAGAATGAGGTAAGGTCTGATTCCAATGTCCTACCAGCAGGATCCCACAGGCAGAAAGGGGCAGGGGAATACAAATCTGAAAGAGAAATAAAAGGACACAAGAGAAACAATTAGGTTATTGAAAGACAGAATAAATCAGAGCTAGAAGACGAACGTAAGGGCAGGGGAAGTGGGTCAGGAAACTACTGTTTCCGAAGCACCTACTAAAGATGAGACACGCACGTGACTATAGGCGCCAGGGGATGCACATGCAGTGCCAGGTGAGTGGTGACTAGAGCTTGTCCTTGTCAGTTCGTCACAGGCTCCACCATTCCACACCGCCTCTCTGACAAATGAGTGATGCCCGATTTTAGGAAACAAGACTCCTTACGTTGTCTCAGATCTCCACTTAACATTGTGTTAGATACCTTGTGAATGGTGAGGACCCTGTGAACCAAGAAAATCTCTGCTTCTTCAGAGGAGGCTGTTGCTCCTTGCATTCATGCGTGCTAAGTCATGTCCGACTCTTGTGCGACCCTATGGACTGTAGCCCTCCAGGCTCCTCTGTCCATGAGATCCCCCAGTCAAGGATACTGGAGTGGGTTGCTGTGCCCTCCTCCAGGGGATCTTCCTGACTCAGGGATTGAACCCACATCTCTTAGGTCTATTTGCATTGGCAGGTGGGTTCCCACTAATGCCACCTGGGAAAAGCTCACCAGTTGTGGCCAGGTAGGAATGCACGTAGAGTGATGAATTCTGATTTCTCAACAAGTAGGCATTCCATGTTTGATTGCTTATGTGTGTGTGTGTGTGTGTGTGTGTATATATATATATATATATATATATATATATATATATATATATGAGAGACATCCCTGGAGGTTTGAATGTTGACAACAAAATTTAAAAATTTAAAGTTGATTAACACTATCAAATGCATCTGTGAGATGAATGTGTCTGGAGCTGGTAGTTTCTGACTTATGGCCAGTGCTGGGCTTGAGCTGACCAACTCACTCCTCGGCCTGGCCCCACCAGGTGGGAACTTCTCTTCCCTTTCATAGGATTTAAAGGAAACTGACAGTAACCTTGGAAGCACATGGAATTCAGCAAGCGTTTTCTGGGAACCTCCTCTGTGCCAAGTGCTATGTTGTTCCCTGTGGGAAGATGTAAAACAGTTCCTGCTCTACAGATACTTCTAGTCTACCTCGGGATTCAGGAAGGATGTATGAAAACTTTACCACCACCACAATAACAGTTCAGGGCAACAGTTACAAGGCTTCCCAGGATTAACTGTCAAGTGAATCGCACAGATAATCATTGTCCTAGGAACTCCTAGAGACCACTCTTTGAGTTTGCTATTGGGCAAGGAATTTGAACAGGCATCCAAAGATTGGGAAGATGCTCCAAAACAGACTGGAGAGAAGAGCGGAAGTCAGAGTGAGATACTGAAGCAGTTTCTCTTTTGGAAGAATTCCTTCTGGGGAAAAAGTCTCCATGGAGGTACGGGATTTGTCCCAGGGGGCTGAGTCACCTGCCCATGACTTGTTGGTTAATTCATGGCAAATCCAGGCTTAGAACTCCAGGGTCTGTTTGAGTAAAGGGGTCATGTTATTGGGGTCTATCTTGGATCTTTGATGAGAAAGTGAAAGTGAAAGTTGCTCAGTCATGTCTGACTCTTTGTGATCCCATGGACTATAGTCCATGGAATTCTCCAGGCCAGAATACTGATGGGAAAGATCAGAGCAATGATAACAGGATTCTCTGAGTGACTTCGGGGTCCTTGTGCCTGCAGGTTAGAATCTATCTAATCCTGTCTTGGAAAGTTTCGTATTTTCTTCTGGAAATCTTTTTTTTTTTTCATATGAAAGTGGTTATGGGAACACCCAGATTGTGGCTGTATCTGGCCACATTCCTAGGTTTGAGTGTCTGCCTGATACCAGTTGAACACTTAACAGGTCATCATAGGAGGCTGTTTTAGTGACTCCAACCTGGAACCTGGAGGAAGTCAAGAGGGAAACAGGAAGAAGTGACAAGTACAGAGAATGGAAGGACCCATATGGATAACTTATAACTGGTGTGCCCAAGGAGTCCTAGTTGCTCTGCAGAGTCGTGGCTTTCAAAATTTGTCTTATGAACTGCAAAGCCCAGTTCAGTTAAACTTCTCACTCAAAAATTTCCCAGTTTAGAACAGATGAAGATGGTCTTCCCATATCCCCTGCACCTGAGCCTTCCCTGAGAGGGTGAGGAGGCTGAGTCCTAACCAGTGGACCACCAGGGAATTCCCAATATCTTTTTATTTTGTATCTTATCCTCTTCAAGTTCTTTTTGGTTCTTGGGCTATAATATATATAGCATATTAATGCAGAAGTAATGTATAATTAAATTATAAATTAAAAAACATTCTGGGGATTTGTGCTCAATTTTATTTTTTACTTTACTAATGGAAATAATGTTTGGAAACCTCAGTCCTGGTCTGTGAGTTTCAAGCGTCAGTATTTTAATTTTCTTCTACTAATGGGGCTAGATCCCATTGTGATATAAACAGGATGCCCCGTTCTTCTGAGAAGAGAGTTTAACTGCTCACAGGCATTCTGCAATTTGTCATTTATGGCAGGTTTTGAGGCCATCAACATTGCAGTGGTATTTTTGAGAGGAAATTTTTATCATTATAGCTCCAACACACATCACAAGCAGAAACAATAATTTCATTAGCAGCCAAAAATTGTAATAATGCTGTTGAATATAAATTTCACTGCTATGGTAATTCTAAAACACAAGTATGATGAATAAAAAATTGCTGCAGTATTATTGGGAATAAACTTTATTGCCATGAGTAAGACACAAGTGGGAGGATTGATGGAGACTCAGATTTTGGATGATTATTTTCAGCCAGTGGTGTTCAGTAGGAACATAGGTTACTTTTCCCTCCAGTGTCATACCCTCATCTCTGGTGGAAAATTCCTGCTCCCTAGAGAATGGAATAATGCTCCCTTCACTCAAACTGTAACTCACATCTGTCTTTTACTCAGTCTTTTATTACCTCCGTCATTCTATCCTGTTGCTTAAGAGAGAACCCAAGAATTGTCCTCTCTTTCCCTGTTTCTCCAAATGCATCACCAAGTGCTATCAGTTCTAACTCTGAGTCAGTTTGTTCTTCTCCATCTTCTCTGCCTCCCCCTGATCCAATGCTGGACCTCCTACTAAACTACCCACCCTCTGTGCTACTCCCTTCTAATCAGCTCTCTATCATCCAGAGCCAGAGTGAATGTTGCCCCTATGGGAACTGGATCAACCATCTTCCAGTTAACTGCCTCTTGCAGCTTTCCTTTATTGACACATTTCAATCCAAACGCCTTACCATGGGTTTCAAGATCCTGCAGGATGTCCAGTCTCATCCCCTGCCGTCCTCTCCCTGGGTCACTATGTCTAACCACTCATGTCTTTCTTCTAATTCTTAGACTCTGCTCTGGCCTGAATTGGGTCACTTTATCCCAAGTTCACATGTTGAAGCTCTAAACCCCTAAAGGTGACAGGGCCTTTGGGAGATAATAAGGATTAGATGAGGTCATGAGGCTGGGGGGTCCTCATGACAGAATTAACGTCCTGATATAGAGACACCAGAGAACCTGCTTCTTTCTCTGTCATGTGAGGACACAGAAAAAAGATGGCCTGCTGAAAGCTGGGAAGAGCACCCTCATCAGGAATCTGTCAACCAGCACCTTGATTTTGGATTTCTCAGCCTCCAGAACCCTGAGAAATACATGCCTGTTGTTTAAGTCAGACAGTCTGTGGTATTTTGTTATGGCAGTAAGAGCTGATTAAAACACACCAAGTGCTTGCCAGCCCTGGTGCATTAGTTCCCTCAGCTCTGAGCTGCCTACATCTAGCCTTCAAGTTATGTATGTCCCTTCCTTGAAACATGCCTCCTTGACCACCTAGCTAAAGTGGCCGCTATGGGCCTAGGTTACTGCCCATCTCTGCACCTGAGATGTGGCCTCCACTCCTCTAGGGGGCACTGTTCACATAGACTATGGGGTAAGAGATGGCCTTGGAAGCTGTGTAGTGAAAGCGGTCCTTCCTCATCTCCTTTCTTTCCTTCACAGATATTAACCTAATCTGACATCGTCTTACATGTTTGTGTACTGCTTTGATAAACAAAAGCTCAGTCTTGAAGTGTAAATCAAAATTAATGAGGTACACCTCATATCAGTCAGAATGGCCATCATTACAAAGTCTACAAATAAATGTGGGAGAGGGTGTGGAGAAAAGGGAACCCTCCTGCACTGTTGATGGGAAAGTAAATTGGTAGAATCACTATGAAGAACAGTATAGAGGGTCCTCAGAAAACTAAAAATAGAGTTGCCATAGGATCCTGCAGTCCCATCCTTGGGCATATGTCTGGAGAAATCTCTAATTTGAAAAGATACGTGCACCCCAGTGTTCATTGCAGCACTGTTTACACTGGTGAAGACATGGACACAACCTAAATGCCCATCAACTGAGGAATGGATAAAGAAGATATAGTACATATATACGATGGAATACTACTCAGCCATAAAAAGAATGAAATAATGCCACTTGCAGCAAGATGACTGGACCTAGAGATTATCATACCAAGTGAAGTAAGTCAGAAAGACAATACTGTATGATATCACTTATATGTGGAGTCTAAAATGTGACATGAATGAACTTATCTGTATAACAGAAACAGACTCACAGACATAAAGAACAGGGCTGTAGTTGCCAAGCTGGTGGGGGGAGGGCGGGGGAAGGGTGGATTGGGAGTTTAGGATTAGCAGATGCAAGCTGTTATACAGAGAATGGCTAGACAACAAGGTCCCTCTGTTTGGAACAGGGAGCCATGTTCAATATTCTGTGATAAATCATAATGGAAAAGAATATGAAAAAGAAGATATATATGTGTATAAATGAATCACTTTGCTGTATAGTAAAAATTAACATTGTAAATCAACTCTACATCAATAAAATAAATTTTAAATAAAGAGCCCGGTCTTTTAAGAGAGCTCTTATAATTTTCAGGTTTGTAGTTCCACGTCTGATGGGGAGGACAGATACCATCACATATTGGCAAACAAAATGCCAGGTGTTCATGTTGCTCTGCTGAGTTCTCGGTGAGGTAAGTCAGGCAGACGTTCCTCGCCAGGCAGACACGCTGTGGGGTGGCAAGGAGGTGGCAACTCATCTGCCGCCTCTGCTCACCTGTGAGCGTTGCAGAGAGCACTGCCTTGCCAGGCCACACTGAAGCCTGAGGTGGGAGAACAATTGGTCGTACCCATCCTGTTTTGACTTCAGATTTTGACTTTTCGCTCATCATTAACTTTTTTTCTGTCAGTATTTTTTTTTAACATATTGCATTAAAATATTGTCTTGGTTACTGAGTGGGTTTTTTTTTTTTTGGCTGCACTGCGTCTTTATTGCTATGCATGGGCTTTCTCTAGTTGTGGCGAGTGGGGTCTAATCTCTAGTTGGTGTGTGCAAGCTTCTCATTGCAGTGGCTTCTCTTCTTGTGGAGCACCCTCTAAGGCATGTGGACTCAGTAGCTGCGGCCTGGAGGTTCAGTAATTTTGGCTCCTGGGCTCTGGAGCACAGGCTCAGTAGTTGTGGCACAGGGTCGTCATTGCCTTGAGGCATGTGGAATCCTCCCGGACCAGGGATCGAACCCCTGTCGCCTGCATTGGCAGGCAGATTCTTAATCTGCCTTATCCACCAGGGAAGTCCCATTACTGAGATATTGATGCTCCCTTAACTTTGGCACCCAAGGGAAGTCTGCCCCTGTCCTAGTCCTGGCCCTCGCTGGGAGTGTCGTATTGATAATGATTATATAGGTGTAGATAAGGAATCAAAGGTCTTACTTTGCTCAGTGGAAGAGTGATTGATTGGTACTGTGGGTAGTGGTGTGCATGGAGTTGGATGGATGCAATCTAGGTGTCCACCCTGCTAAATTGACTAAGATATGTCAGAAGCTAGGAAATTGCCTGAGACTCTCATAGCCCAGCATTGACTGAGGCCTGGGAGCTAGGTCATATAAAATGGTAGGAAAGAGCAGGGTTTGGGAGTCTCATGCCTCAGGTTCCAACCTTGCTTCCTCTTGCTTCTGCCAGCTTATTATCTGTGTGGTTTAGGCCAAGTGCTTTATCTTCTCAGAGCCTCAGCATCCTCAGTAAAAAGGAGTTGAAAAAAATCACCTCCTCATTGGGTTGTGAATAGTAAATAGGGTCATTGCTTCATTTGATGCGGACCTAGGAGGTGCCCATGACATATGAGCTCTGTGCTCAGCCCTGGATTCAGAGGTTAAGAGGAGAAACAAGGATGCAGTTTCACCCTGTAGGGGTCTGTGGTCCCAGGGGGTGGTGGACAGAGGTCACATATGCCAGTGTCCGTGCTGTGGGGGCACTGGTACGTGTTGTCCTCCTCAGAGAGAGGAGAGGAGAATCAGTGATGTAGGTGAGATTTGAGGGGAAAAAAGCAGGTGTTCAGTAGGCATAGCGAGTTGGAAGGGCTTCCAAGAAGAGGAAACAGCTTGTCCAAAGAGCCAGCCTCGGGAAGGGCATGACCTGCGTGCAAAAATGAGCACATGCCAGGGTGGCCACCATGCAGAGTTGCTTTATGTAATTTATGTTGTCATTTTTACCAGTATCAGCCACTCTCCTGGGTTATACGGGGAGGATGGGATCCAGAAGGTTCACTGGCCTACTTGTGCCACCTGCCAGAAAGACCATGCTGCCTTCAAAGCAGAAATTGAGTTCCGGGTCTGAGGAACCTTCTAGAGAAGGTTCCAGTGAGAGGTAAGGGGAGAGGACAGTTTCTCAGTAAAGGTGAAGAAAGAGGGCAAAGAGTTAAACCCCAAAGAGCTGACCTCAGGATGGACAGTGGATAAACAAGAAGGGACGTTTCTGTGTCACCAGCCATATTTCTTTGGAAATAAGAATTGTTTTTCCAGAAATAACTTCAGTATTCAGCAAGAAAAGGTCCTGAGCTGAGAAAATTCCCTGGTGAGTTAACATTTATGAGCAGTGTGCAGGCAGCTTTCAGGAGCTCTGCCCATTCCCCCCACGTGGGAGTTGAATTTGGGGGGAATCTTAAAAGTTTCAGCTGCTAAGCTATTTCCACGGGCCTGTCACAAATGGACAAAAATTAGGTGAGAGTAAAACTGTGGAAGTGGAAAAAGGGAAAATGTTAGTTGCTAAGTTGTGTCTGACTTTTTGTGACCCCATGGAACACAGAGGCTCCTCTGTCCATGCTGTTCTCCAAGCAAGAATACTGGAGTGGGTTGCCTTGCGCTCCATCAGGGGATCTTCCCAACTCAGGGATTGAACCCAAGTCTCCTGCATTGGCAGCCGGATTCTTTACAGTCTGAGCAACCAAAACTGTGGGATGTTAAAGTAATTTGAAAAACGGGTGGAGGAGGGATTTGCATTAGGATCGTTTGGTGTTGTTGGCAAAGATCACGGAGCAGGTGGAAAAGGACTGCTACAGCCTCAGCTTTCAAGCCCGTGTGACCTCAGAGAGCGTGAGTTTCCAAGCTCTTCCCTGAGATGCTGTGCAGTGAGTGCTTGTCACGCGAGCGTCATTCGTGGCAGCTGATAGTGCCTGAAAACATTCCCAGAGTCCATGGGAAGATAACGGCTCTCCATGGCCTTTTGCATTTGAACTAGTGACCTGGAGGTGAGAAATTCCGTATTCCATTACTGACTCCCTCAGCTCTTCCGGGCACCCTGATGTAGCCCGACACTCAGAGTCATGTGTGGCATGCTGCATCGGCTCATGATGAAAAACTACACCGACAGAAAGCGAGTCCTCCATGCAAATCCCACGAGGCCAACTTCGCAATTAACAGCTCTGACTTTCCTGAGAGTGGCTGCTGAGAGCTTCATCATTGCCAAACTGTTCAAAATCCCAAAAGAGGGGCGGTGAGTTCCTAGCAAGCCCCACTCTGTAGTCAGTTGTTTATGCTTCTCATTAGCTTTGAGCGCTTGCTTTGGCTTTCTTTCCTTTTGTGGGAGAGAGAATGGTTCTTATCAGTGCCCTGCAAGGGATTGGAGGGACGCGAGTGAAGATTCAGAGCAACTCGGAGGTCAAGAGATGTTTTGACAACAATGACAAGCACAGCAATCAACAGGTCGTCCTCCTATCCAGGGTCTTCTGTGGGAGGGAAAAGGCTGTCATTATGGAGGCCAGTGAGGCTTGGTGTCATTTTGTTAATAAAGGCTTTATAAGAATTGGGAGAACACCATCTGGTCCTGGGGCTCTGCCAGGTTGAGGAGACTTTAATAGCTTCTTGAGTTTCAGCAATAGAAATTGGGCTATCCAGGGAACAGAACACGTGCTCAGGAATAGGAGGAGTTAGAACTTATTTAAAAAGTGAGGGGGCCCTAAGATCGCCCTCTGTATTGGCACAAGAGAGGGATGGGCTGTGTGGTCAGAGCAGCTGCTCCAACGATGCAAAAAGGAATAATTCAAGGGTGCAGCTTAGCGTCCCAGGTGACCCTGTTGTTTGGAATCTGTGAATCAACAGAAGAGGAGACTCGTTATGTAAAAGGTTGCCAATAATCCTTTTTGGAAAGACACCTCATTCATAAACTCAGTGTCTATAGACAGGAACATTTAAGATGAGGGTTTATAAGTTCCTTTTGTAGACGATGGTGATCAGCACTGGTTAAAGCAGATATGGATTTCCTAGTTTATGAAACTTGTGGGCCAAACTGAAACCCAGTATAACCTATTTCATGACGTAAACTGTCGAAGCGTTGCCACGAACATTCCAGAGGATCACTTGTCCCCCTCCTAGAGTGAAGGCAAATAATATTTATTCATGGTATTAAACTTTTAAATTAAGTTATCCAGTAGCAGCCTCCTGAGAAAGAAATAAAAATGTACAGGGACACTGGTTAGAAATGTTACTATAGATTAAGACTGTGGAGGCAATTAATATTAAGAAAAAGTCAATCTAGCAAGGTAAGACACTGAAATATTTATATAAAATGTTAAAAAAAATTCCATGAGCTATTACCCAGGTGGACACATCTCCATGTAATTATGGAGTTCGCTAACAAAAGCAAATTTCTCTCTCCTTCGTTGTGGCTCTAAGGCATTAGAGTTGGCCGAAGTTCTGTTCATGGGGAAGTAATTTAAATAGATACTGAATGAGTTGAGAGTCTACTATGTAAATTGTCCATATTCTATAGGTCAAAGGGCTTCCAGGTGGTGCTAGTGGTAAAGAATCCACCTGACAATGCAGGAGATGCAAGAGATGCAGGTTGGATCCGTGGGTGGAGAAGATCCCTTGGAGTAGGAAATGGCAACCCACTCCAGTGTTCTTGGCTGAAAAATCCCATGGACTGTGGAGCCTGGTGGGCTACAGCCCTTAGGATTGCAAAGAGATGGACACAACTGAGCACTGAGCACACATAGATCAAAAATAGGACTCCCAAGAGGCAGCGGAAATAGAGAGAAGGAGGCTGTCGGGTGCCTAGTAGGTGTTCAATACATCCTTGCTCAGCTATATTAAAAAGGATGGTGCAAGACTTACTCAGAAAAACAGCAAGGTTGGTGACCTCAGTATTACTTAGGAGTTGGCAAAAGTTGTTCAGATAAATTTTCCTAGTTAGGCCCCTTCATACTTTGGTGAGACTAGAACAATACTATGATCCACAGTTATTGGTAAGAAGCTCACAGAGGTATGATGATGTGCTGAGGACCCAGCAACCTTGAAGGGACAGTGAGACTAAGACAGGAACTGCTCCTGTTGGTAGAGGAGGATAGGCTTTCTTCCAGAACAGTCCTCACTAGTCCGCCCTGTGGATGCATGGTGAACCCAATTTTTTTCTGCTTCTGCTCTGGGCTTTCAGCATCACAAAAGGGAGATCCAAAACCATGCTGATGGACACCATAACCATGACATTATGGTTTCCAGTTTTGGTTAGATCTTCAGTGCTTCTTGAAATCTCTTTGCTTTCCCCAAATTAGCTGCCTTTGGATTCCCCATGGAAGCCCATTCAAAACAAGCTATTCCTCACCTTATGCAGATTATGCAGTTAATCTTACCTCATCTTTCACAAAGGAAAAATGAACCCAACTAGGGGTTCCTTCATTTTCTTTGCATATATCTGAATATTTACCTGTGGCAAACCACTCATTCTCCTCTCCTTTTCTGTAACAGATAAGGCTTACTAAAGCCAACTTCTGCTATGGTCTGAATGTTTGTGTCCACTCAAAATTTGTATGCTGAAATCCTAAAACCACTGTGATAGTAGTAGGAGGTGGGGCCTTTGGGAGGTGATTTGGTCAGGAGAGTGTGGCCCTTAGGAATGGGATTGGTGCCCTTGTGTGGGAGACCCCACAGAGATCCTTGCTCCTTCTACCATGTGAGGTCACAGCTAGAAGGTACTGACTGTGAACCAGAAAATGTGCTCTTACCGCACATTGAACCTGATGGTGCCTTGATCTGAAACTTATTAGACTTTAGAACTGTGTGAAATATATTTCTGTTGTTATAAGCCACCTGAATTATAGCATTTTATTATAGCAGCTATAATGAACTAAGACAACCTCTTCACTTGTCTGCCTGTCTCCCTAATCCCTTCTGCCTTTTCCACTGGCTTATTCCATTTCCTTTTTCTTTCTTTATCTTCAGTTTCTTCCCTCTGGCTTATTCACCTAAGCCTATACATGATCTCATATTGCTTCCATCTCCTCTCCCAAATTGAAGTTCTCTTGATATTGCCTTCTATTCCCTTGCCCTCACCCCCATTTTCTTTGAAGCCATACTAATTTAGCTTTTATCCCAACTCTTTATTAAAAGGGCTTTTGCTAAGATTACCAATGACCTAATTTTCAAACTAATGACCTATTTTCAGTCTTCTTTCTTGATTCTTTTAAGTAATTGCCCTTGTTGACAATTCTCATATTTCCTTCCTTGGCTTGTGTTCCTTTCTTTATTCATTCAGTCCTAATATGTGCTGAGGACACTCTTCTAGATTCTGGAGATACAGAAGTCTATCATATTCTGGTGGAGGAGGCAGACAATAAATAAATATGGAAATGGATGTAAAGTATTACACTGGATAATGATGAGGCCATGATGATGACCATCTTTCCCTGACTGGCCACTGATCTTTCTTCCAGTGTCTTTGACAGTCTCTCTGGTTCTTCAGTTTGGTATTTCCATGTTTGTTCTCCTCTTTGCTGTTTCTAAGACAGTGCATCCCCCTCTGCAAGGCTTTAATGATCATATCTCTGCTAATTACATCTGTTTCCGGGTTTCCATCTCCAGACATAGCTTCTGAAGTTTGGAGGCATCTTTGCAGCCGTTTCCTGGACATTTCCGCTGGGGATCATCCCATCAGCCTTTCCAGCTAGAAGTTTTTGTCTTGTCCCTGTAATAAGTCACTCAGGGTGGTTGATTTTGTGACTCAGAGGCTCCAGAACTTTGTCCTACTTTCCATCTTCAGGGTCATTACCTTAGTTCAGACTCGGATCATGTCTTTTATGGGCTCTGGCTTCTACCAGGCTTCCCTAATCCCAATGTGCCCAACTCCAGTCTACCTCCCACCTTGCTGCCCAAATTACCATCCTAAATATATCTGATTTTGTCAGTTCCCAGTGTTAAAAACCCTCTTGCTTCCCTGTGGCCTGTAGCAAGGTTTAAAAACAGTAGGATAAAACTCCTGTGTGGCGTAGGAAGCCATTTTATGTGGTTTGCAACAAACATTAAAAAATATGAAGAGGAACAGAATGAATTTCACGTAGAAAAGGTGCGTCTTGTCTTGTAAAACATTTGTTTCAGCTGCAGATCTGGTCAGGAAGGACTCAGTTGTGATAGAAAATGTGTATCTTATCTGTGCAGCCCCAGAAAAAGTGAAAAGGAAAAGAAGTGCCTGCTTTTGGGGTATCATATGAATTCCTTTGCTTAGCCTATGAGGCTTTTCTCAGTCTCACCCCCGTCTCCCTCTGCAGGTTCTCACACGAGGCCCATCACAAGAAAACCTTCCTCAACTCACATGTAAGGGAAAGCACCTCACTGTCCCTGAGCAGGTCTGCTCTGTCGATCCCACGCCTTTGTCCACGCTGTCTGTGTACTGCTGTCGTTTCCCACGGGCAAACCTCTCCTAGTTTCAGCTTCTGGTCGCTCCTCTAGGTGGGGCCCTTCCTCCGCGGGGCAGTCCCCAAGCTTCCTGACCTTGCAGTGTGCTGCTGGTCTCCTTGGATAGTGACTCACTTGTTCAAACGTCTGATTTCCCACATTAGGGCCTGTGAAGGATGAATGTTGGGCCAATTCATCTTTGTGTCTTTGCTACCTAGCACAGGGTCTGGGACACGAAAGAATTCAGGAGATGGGGGAGAATGCATGTTTATGAACTTTACGGCAGTTATGAATGTATGAGTGCATGCACCCACAGCTGACTTTGGAGTTCTTTGACTACGGTTATGTATTTGCCACCTCAGCCCAGTGCCCCTGAGGCCAGACACTGCCCACAGCTGTGCTGTGCCACTTGGTCCAGGCTCAGCAGATGGGCGTTTGCAGTGAAAGCCCATGTGTATTTTGTCATGTCCTGCAGCAGGTGTGACGCTGGTCCCTGTCCCTGTGTTGGGTCTTTCCATACTGACGAGGTCAGTGTCTTATGGTTCGGATCTCATAAGGCCTGGGACTGCCCCATGGTTTGAGGCATTTGTATAACTAATGATATGGAAGACATGCGTTCATGTTTTAGCCCCTGAATGCATGTGGCTTACAACCACCACAGGATAGAGGCGGGAGGTGTTGGTCCAAAGTGGAGTTGGTCTATTTGCTGTCACATCATTCTTCCTCCCCGATTGCTTAGGAACATTTTGGAGTTCATCTTAGACCACGGGTCAGCTTCCACTCTGCAGCATGGCCGGGTAGTACCCCAGCCTGTCCTTTGCTGGGAGAGCACTCTCAGAACTGGATACACATATGGTTTCTTCTTTACAGTGAAGTGACCTGAGTACCTTTGACAAATTACTTGCATCCTGGGAGCTTTACTGTTACCCTGCACTGAGTAAGGATGTCATACCACCCCTGTTGGGTTGTTTTGGAGATCACATAGGCTAAGCTGCTTTGGCAACTGTGAAGCACTCTGTACATGTAGCTGTTTGGGGGCAAGAGAAAGAACAACGGAAAAGAAATGGGACATAGAAAGAAGACGGAAGAAACTGGAACATTGGGTGGGATGGGAAAGAGGGGTCCATGGCCCGGCTGTTTTGCTTTGGATTGCCTGCATCTCTACCAGTGAGGGTGGAGGATCTTCTGTGTGCTTGTTACTGGGGAGGTGCTGGGGCTGCATGTATGAGTCAGGGAGATCCCTGTTCTATTCAGCAAGGCATAGAGACCCGGGTTTCTCAACCTCGGCACTGTTGACATTTGGGACTGGATAATTCTTCCTTATGTGTGTGTGTCTTTCCTGTGTGTTTCTTGGCCTCTAACCACTCGATGCCAGGAATCGCCAGCCCCCATTTCTCCAGTTATGACAACCCAAAGTGTCTCCAGACTATGACCAATGTCCCCTGGGGACAAAGTCACCTCTGTTGAGAACCACTGTCCTAGACAGGTATTTGCCCACCTCCCTATGGCCTATTCAGCTGTGAGGGAGCCCTGACTGACAGCATTGGGCAGAATACCACTGGCATCAGCAGAGACCCTGAGCTGTCCACTGGAAAGATGAAGCCAATAGAGCTTCAAAAGAAAGTTGACGTTCAGCTTCTTCAGTAAAGACCCTACCAAAAACCAGCTGAGTGAGATTGTTTTGCAGGAGGGCAAGGAGAGAGTGAGACTGCTAGCAGTAAGAAAACTTGGAACAAAAGAGGCCCTGTGTTTCGTTAGTGAGCTGGTTCTTAGCTTTAGGCATGAAGTTGTGATCAAGGGGTGAGAACCGTGGCTCAGAGGAACCTGGGCAGATGTCCCCTTTGGAGGAACTAGCTCCTTGGAGTAAATGGAGAGAAGGAGAGAAGACAGGGTCACTGTTTTCCTTCTTTTGTGCTACTGAAAAAACAAAAAACCTGCTATAACTAGTTTCATTTCATGTTTTCTAGGAAGTGCCCAAGTTTCTGTACTCTCCCCACTACTGCTTTGCCAAGAAATAACAAGGGGTAATTCTTGATAAAGCTTGAAACTCTTTTCTCAAGTTATGGGATAGAATGTCCGAGAAGGCTTTAGAGCAAGCATGGTCCCCAGATAGTACAGTTTCTTCTGTGTTGGCCACAGATGCATTTGCAAAGATTATTGATGTTAAAAAAATTGTTGAACAGAAAAATTACAAAAAAGAAAACAGATGCAACATTCCCCATACATCTGAAATAAAATTTTTTCATGTGCATAATTCCCTCATTTATAGGCGGCAGGAAGGAAATACAAATAGATTTGTGATGAAGGCATTCAAAATTGTGAAAATTTTACCTTAATGTAGGAACCCAGGCCTGTGTATGAAGCAGTTAATTCTCAGAGCTATTACCTTGCATCCTTCCCTAACAGACCATCTGGTTTACCTGGGCCTCAGTGTTTTGACCTGCAGAATGGGAATATTAATGCTATACCATTTCATAGAGGGGATGAATATATTAACTAAGATCTTTGCAGGTTTCCTGACAGCTGAGACTTAAAAAGGTCAGAGTGTTCTCCCCGAGACTTGGTGTTATAAAAACATTCACCTGCATTACAGGAAAGCTGTTTTCTGTGTGTGTTTTCGATTACGTCGGTCTGGGTATTTATCTCTTCAGTATAGCACTATTACCCTAAGGTACATATTTTTCAGATCATTATAAGATTCCTGGTGTGATAATGCTGGGGAGGGAAAAATCCATGCATGCAAGGCAGCCTTGGAGCAGTTCGAGCATTTACTGTTTATTTCTAAGCTACACATCTGCAATGAGCACTAGACCATACTTAAACCATAATGTATGGTTTGAAGGTCACTGCCGGTTATTATCTGACCGGTAATGACCGCAGAAGTATACATTATTGCTATTAGGAGCCATTTTTGTACTATTTTCAGTTTTCCTTTTTATTGAGTAGCTGCTGACACCCCCAGAGCTTCACAGAATTGGGTTATGGTCACGGAAAATCCTCAGTCATTTCACGGGGTTTTGTTTGGGGGGAGAAGCTGGTATGTAGCTGCTGCTTTTGTTTGTGTGCCGTCAAGGGGATTGAAGTTTATATGAAATGTTCCTTTTATTTTGAGACGGCACTTGGGACTTCCCATCCTGTGAAGCCTTATTTTCTCCTTTAAATTAGGGATTAAGGTTGGAGGAGTTGGATTGGTTTATTTTCTTGCTCTTTCTGAATAATTAGTTATTATGTCTCTGAAATAATCACAGTGTCAATATTATATATTCTGGAATCATAAAGCATTATATTAGGGGCTTTACTTACCTAGGATAAGACATAAGAATGGAGTCCAAAGTTAACTTACTGTTTCCCCAGAGTTGTAGTTTTATTTTATTTTTTGATGAATCTATGAGATAGAATTTTCCTTTAGATAGGAAAATGGGTACAAAGAAGTTAAATCACTGTGCAGCATCATACAATGATCATGTGTGGTAGAGTTGCAAAACTTCTAAGACTGTGCTTTAAATATTTATACCAGGGTTGTAATCTTAAATCACATTTATGATTGTTTTTGTTGTGGTCTTACTGAGAAAACTGTAGTTCTGCTATTTGAACTGGTGAGATCTTTATTTTTCCAATGCTTAAACATTCCTTTTTGAAATATTTACTGTTAGAGAAATCACCATGGAGTAGCTTTTCTGTGTGTAGAAGCTTGTTATTTTGTGGTTAGTTTCAGTCAACTTTCATTTTCTGTGGAGATTCAAATAATTATTCAGAAAATAATACCAGGGGAAGGAATCAGAAATGCGGCACCATGACAATTTGATCCCAGATGTGAATTCTTTCCCTGAAAGTGCGCAAGTGATATGAAAGACTTTATTCAGATGAACAGTTGGATATAAAGGTCTTAATAATAAAACCTCATTTTGACAGCTTTTACTGTTGGACAGCAGGCTTCATTATATTTGCCATGTTGATTTATTATTTTTAGTTTCTTTTACATATGTATGCAGGCTATGTAGCAATTTCATCTGTATCTTTTTCCCCATCACTATGTGGCCTTATGAAAGGATGTATTAACATTTTTAATGAGAAATTTTATGTAGAAATAAGAAACAACAAACTAACATTAATTATTATACTTGTCCAAAGTAGAGAAGAATCTCCACCATATATCTTTGTCTATTTATGTAACTGTCTAATGGTGGATAAATTATACCCTTGTTGCTGCAGTAAATTAAAAAATAATAATAATCCGAGCTAGAGAAGCAGTTTTATAAATCTATGGTTCTACAGAAATATTTCAGGAGATGATGAAGTTTCCCCAAGACTTTGTTATTTTGGCATGTACAAACCTTTGCTAATGGGTGTCATTGTGGTCCAGTTATTGAGATAATAATTATGGTCTGTGATATTTTAAGGTATCATTTATAATCTTACCATCATAGTTTTTCTTCCATGAGAGAAATGAGATGGGTAGGGATTGATGCTCCCTGTGATTCCTTGCCAAGCTAGAGCATTTTTGAGTGTTTGGAGGATGACAGAATGATCTCTTTTATACTCTTAAATACGTAATCCCAAGAAGGTTTAAATCAATGTGTTAATTGGTAAGTGATACTGTAATTATATGCATAATCAGGGAAATTTCAAATCCAGATTATTTACTTGCTCTCAGGAAATTAATCTGCAGAGGCCATATCTTAGATTGCTTGTTTATTAAGTGGGACCCCTGTAGTTACACAGTGCTGACTGGCTGTGCCCTCCATGAAGCATTCTTCTAGATGTTCCCAGCAGGTGTCAACGGCACAGAGCCTTGAGTGCTTATTGATCCAGATTCAAACAGTTCATTAATCTAAGCGCACATTATATAGATTTTTCAATGTAATTTTGAAAGGGTTGAAAAACTATATTGAATGATGAGAGATGATACTCAAATTATGCTTTTTATAGCACTTCTCCCTTGGGATTGTGGCATTCTAACTGGGATGAATACTGGAATACACAGGATATAGTTCCCTCTGGGCTTAACATTTCTTCTGCTCTCCTATTACTAGGTGGTTACTTAAATAGGTTACCCAGCCAGCACAACTCATTGATAGTTTTTTCTCCTGTCTTTCTTATTTGGTATAATCAGTGAGGCTTCCCCCCAAATATTAAAAAAAAAAAGAAAAGAAAAAAACAGCTATAGATGTGTAAAGGCTAAAAAAAATTACATAGAGAACATTTTTAGGATGTTTTTGTCTTTCTCATAAAAATTCCTTGGTAAAATTTTCCTTACTCTCTATTCAAGGTCTCTACTTTTAAACACGTACCAGATAGTTTCAAACAATATATTATTATATTCTGAAGTATTATTATATTCTGAATGCTAAAAGTCATCATTGTATGTATTTGAATCTCCACCATCACAGTCATCACTTTGTAAATCTCTGTTGAGGCAAGGTAGCATTCAATTGTGCTGGAGAAGACTCTTGAGAGTCCCTTGGACTGCAAGGAGATCAAACCAGTCAGTCCTAAAGGGAATTAACCCTGAATATTCATTGGAAGGACTGTTGCTGAAGCTGAAGTACAGAATGTACTAAAGCATACAATACTTTGGCCACCTGATGCAAAGAGCCCACTTATTAGAAAAGACCCTGATGCTGGGAATGATTGAAGGCAGGAGGAGAAGGGAACGACATAGGATGAGATAATTGGCTAGTATCACCAACTCAACGGACATGAATTTGGGCAAACTCTGGGAGATAGTGGAAGACAAGAAGAGGCTGGTATGCTGCAGTCCATGGGGTCACAAAAAGTCAGACACAACTCAGTGACTGAACAACAACAACAACAACAACAACATTCCATCCAAACAGGCTTGACTTGTAGGCAGAGTTGGGTTGTGTTTGACTTTTCCTTGGCCTGTTGCACATCTTCCCAGTTCCTTTAATTTGGGATAATAACTTTACTGCCTTTGTTAGAAGTGAGGCTGGGAGAGGTAACTGATTATCTTATTCATACTAGTGTGCAAATGACTGATACTGGCTTATTTTTCTAAGAGAAAAAGAGCAGCAATAGGCAAATGAAAAGAACTTGACAGAAAGCATAAAAAAAGGGAAAGGCTAGAGGTCATCGATCCAGCCCTTCACCAACATGACTTATTTTGTATCTTGCCTTGATAGTCTACTTGTCAACCAAACTGGGTTACAAATAGAATGTTTCTTTGATTACTACAGAAATATTCACTTAGGTGTGTTTTATTCTGCTAGTTTAGTAGAAACTTGTTATATTTTCCTTGAATCTCATTTGGAACATCTTTGAGGGTTTCATTCCTTTAGCCAGAACTTAACAAACCTTATCATGTGTTAAGCTGGAGAAAGCAAGTTAAATATAGGCCATGATTTGGATACAACCAGGTCACTGACTTGTCAGCAGATGCACGATTATGGCACGTTGGTGACTATTGGGCTTTCGAGAGCAACCAGAGTGAATAGATATTCAGAGGGAATGGCAACAAATTTTGTCTGGGCCAGCATGGAAAAGTTTTTCGAGGAGATGACGTTGAACTGGAATTCATGTTATCTATCTGCATTTTCTAAGGCTGGGAAACTTTCTAGAAATGTTCAGTGTCTATAACAGCACAATAGGGGCTATATTTTCTATTTCAAACCTAAGGTGTCTGTCTTGTCATCTTAGTGAATTGGCTTGAGGTGCTCCAATACTGCTGACCTGTAAGATCAGAATGCTATCATGCTTAAGAATGCTTAACTTAGTGGGGTACAGTTATGCTTACTCAGACATTTGTAGCTGATTAAAGCTTTATTTCCAGAGCCTACCCATTTTTTCAGAAGTAATTTGTGCATGATTATGGAAGTTACTGTGTTACCTATTTAAGTTAACTTTAACACATTCTGTACTAAAGTATTGAGTTGTTGAGTTATTAAAAAGGGTTTTCCTTATATGGCCATAGTTCTCTATAGGAACAGATGGCTTTTTTTTCTCCTCTTTGCATTTTAAGAAGAACTGAATAAAAGGCATGTTGGTGTATTTCACTTACCATTACCTAGTTCAGAGTGTAGGTGGGTCTTAGTTAATAAGGGAAGGCTTACTGGAAGAAGCAGATATTATTCTGAGTCTTAAGCATGAGAATGAAGGATGAAAGCCTCCCCAGATCTGAGCATGGGAAGGAGGTTAATAAAAAGAACCTGAAATGGGAAACGGAGTACCACATCGGCTTTAGGCTGGATTGTGCCGTGTATACGCTCTGTCCAAAAATATCTCTGTTATGGGGACTTTGCAAGTTTTATCTTTTCCTATGTCTGTCTTGGATGAGTTGATATTTTAGAGCAGGGGTCCCAAACTTTTTTTTGGCAAAGGGCCAGATAGTAAATATTTTAGGCCTTATGAGTGATATGGTCTCTTTTGCAACTGCTCAGCTCTGCTGTTGTTGCATGAAAGCAGCCATAGGCCATACATAAATGAGTGACTCTGATTGTGTCCCAATAAAACTTTATTTACAACATGGGCTTCAATTTCCCAAATGTTAGACCTTCTGTTTCCACTGTTGTGATATACTGTCATGATACCACTTCACCTTGAATAACATCTGTGCTGTTGTTTATTTAATTTTCTCCCTTCTACTGTTTACCTTTTTGTTTTAATTTTTGAATTTATTTTATTTTTTTTTCTAATTTTATTTTATTTTTAAACTTTACATAATTGTATTAGTTTTGCCAAATATCAAAATGAATCCGCCACAGGTATACATGTGTTCCCCATCCTGAACCCTCCTCCCTCCTCCCTCCCCATACCATCCCTCTGGGTCGTCCCAGGGCACTAGCCCCAAGCATCCAGTATCGTGCATCGAACCTGGACTGGCAACTCGTTTCTTACATGATATTTTACATGTTTCAATGCCATTCTCCCAAATCTTCCCACCTTCTCCCTCTCCCACAGACTCCAAAATACTGTTCTATACATGAGTGTCTCTTTTGCTGTCTCGTACACCGGGTTATTGTTACCATCTTTCTAAATTCCATATATATGCGTTAGTATACTGTATTTATGTTTTTCCTTCTGGCTTACTTCACTCTGTATAATAGGCTCCAGTTTCATCCACCTCATTAGAACTGATTCAAATGTATTCTTTTTAATGGCTGAGTAATACTCCATTGTGTATATGTACCACAGCTTTCTTATCCATTCATCTGCTGATGGACATCTAGGTTGCTTCCATGTCCTGGCTATTATAAACAGTGCTGTGATGAACATTGGGGTACACGTGTCTCTTTCCCTTCTGGTTTCCTCAGTGTGTATGCCCAGCAGTGGGATTGCTGGATCATAAGGCAGTTCTATTTCCAGTTTTTTAAGGAATCTCCACACTGTTCTCCATAGTGGCTGTACTAGTTTGCATTCCCACCAACAGAGTAAGAGGGTTCCCTTTTCTCCACACCCTCTCCAGCATTTATTATTTGTAGACTTTTGGATCGCAGCCATTCTGACTGGTGTGAAATGGTACCGCATAGTGGTTTTGATTTGCATTTCTCTGATAATGAGTGATGTTGAGCATCTTTTCATGTGTTTGTTAGCCATCTGTATGTCTTCTTTGGAGAAATGTCTATTTAGTTCTTTGGCCCATTTTTTGATTGGGTTGTTTATTTTTCTGGAGTTGAGCTGTAGGAGTTGCTTGTATATTTTTGAGATTAGTTGTTTGTCGGTTGCTTCATTTGCTATTATTTTCTCCCATTCTGAAGGCTGTCTTTTCACCTTGCTAATAGTTTCCTTTGATGTGCAGAAGCTTTTAAGGTTAATTAGGTCCCATTTGTTTATTTTTGCTTTTATTTCCAGTATTCTGGGAGGTGGGTCATAGAGGATCCTGCTGTGATGTATGTCGGAGAGTGTTTTGCCTATGTTCTCCTCTAGGAGTTTTATAGTTTCTGGTCTTACGTTGAGATCTTTAATCCATTTTGAGTTTATTTTTGTGTATGGTGTTAGAAAGTGGTCTAGTTTCATTCTTTTACAAGTGGTTGACCAGATTTCCCAGCACCACTTGTTAAAGAGATTGTCTTTAATCCATTGTATATTCTTGCCTCCTTTGTCAAAGATAAGGTGTCCATATGTGTGTGGATTTATCTCTGGGCTTTCTATTTTATTCCATTGATCAATATTTCTGTCTTTGTGCCAGTACCATACTGTCTTGATAACTGTGGCTTTGTAGTAGAGCCTGAAGTCAGGTAGGTTGATTCCTCCAGTTCCATTCTTCCTTCTCAAGATCGCTTTGGCTATTCGAGGTTTTTTGTATTTCCATACAAATTGTGAAATTATTTGTTCTAGCTCTGTGAAGAATACTGTTGGTAGCTTGATAGGGATTGCATTGAATCTATAAATTGCTTTGGGTGGTATACTCATTTTCACTATATTGATTCTTCCAATCCATGAACATGGTATATTTCTCCATCTATTAGTGTCCTCTTTGATTTCTTTCACCAGTGTTTTATAGTTTTCTATATATAGGTCTTTAGTTTCTTTAGGTAGATATATTCCTAAGTATTTTATTCTTTCCGTTGCAATGGTGAATGGAATTGTTTCCTTAATTTCTCTTTCTGTTTTCTCATTATTAGTGTATAGGAATGCAAGGGATTTCTGTGTGTTGATTTTATATCCTGCAACTTTACTATAGTCACTGATTATTTCTAGTAATTTTCTGGTGGAGTCTTTAGGGTTTTCTATGTAGAGGATCATGTCATCTGCAAATAGTGAGAGTTTTACTTCTTCTTTTCCAATTTGGATCCCTTTTATTTCTTTTTCTGCTCTGATTGCTGTGGCCAAAACTTCCAAAACTATGTTGAATAGTAATGGTGAAAGTGGGCACCCTTGTCTTGTTCCTGACTTTAGAGGAAATGCTTTCAATTTTTCACCATTGAGGATAATGTTTGCTGTGGGTTTGTCATATATAGCTTTTATTATGTTGAGGTATGTTCCTTCTATTCCTGCTTTCTGGAGAGTTTTTATCATAAATGGATGTTGAATTTTGTCAAAGGCTTTCTCTGCATCTATTGAGATAATCATATGGTTTTTATTTTTCAATTTGTTAATGTGGTGTATTATATTGATTGATTTGCAGATATTGAAGAATCCTTGCATCCCTGGGATAAAGCCCACTTGATCATGGTGTATGATCTTTTTAATGTGTTGTTGGATTCTGATTGCTAGAATTTTGTTAAGGATTTTTGCATCTATGTTCATCAGTGATATTGGCCTGTAGTTTTCTTTTTTTGTGGGATCTTTGTCAGGTTTTGGTATTAGGGTGATGGTGGCCTCATAGAATGAGTTTGGAAGTTTACCTTCCTCTGCAATTTTCTGGAAGAGTTTGAGCAGGATAGGTGTTAGCTCTTCTCTAAATTTTTGGTAGAATTCAGCTGTGAAGCCGTCTGGACCGGGGCTTTTGTTTGCTGGAAGATTTTTGATTACAGTTTCAATTTCCGTGCTTGTGATGGGTCTGTTAAGATTTTCTATTTCTTCCTGGTCCAGTTTTGGAAAGTTGTACTTTTCTAAGAATTTGTCCATTTCTTCCACGTTGTCCATTTTATTGGCATATAATTGTTGATAGTAGTCTCTTATGATCCTTTGTATTTCTGTGTTGTCTGTTGTGATCTCTCCATTTTCGTTCTAATTTTGTTGATTTGATTTTTCTCCCTTTGTTTCTTGATGAGTCTGGCTAATGGTTTGTCAATTTTATTTATCCTTTCAAAGAACCAGCTTTTGGTTTTGTTGATTTTTGCTATGGTCTCTTTTGTTTCTTTTGCATTTATTTCTGCTCTAATTTTTAAGATTTCTTTCCTTCTACTAACCCTGGGGTTCTTCATTTCTTCCTTTTCTAGTTGCTTTCGGTGTAGAGTTAGGTTATTTATTTGACTTTTTTCTTGTTTCTTGAGGTGTGCCTGTATTGCTATGAACTTTCTCCTTAGGACTGCTTTTACCATGTCCCACAGGTTTTGGGTTGTTGTGTTTTCATTTTCATTCGTTCTATGCAAATTTTGATTTCTTTCTTGATTTCTTCTGTGATTTGTTGGTTATTCAGCAGCGTGTTGTTCAGCCTCCATATGTTGGAATTTTTAATAGTTTTTCTCCTGTAATTGAGATCTAATCTTACTGCATTGTGGTCAGAAAAAATGCTTGGAATGATTTCTATTTTTTTGAATTTACCAAGGCTAGCTTTATGGCCCAGGATGTGATCTATCCTGGAGAAGGTTCCATGTGCGCTTGAGGAAAAGGTGAAATTCATTGTTTTGGGATGAAATGTCCTATAGATATCAATTAGGTCTAACTGGTCTATTGTATCATTTAAAGTTTGTGTTTCCTTGTTAATTTTCTGTTTAGTTGATCTATCCATAGGTGTAAGTGGGGTATTAAAGTCTCCCACTATTATTGTGTTATTGTTAATTTCTCCTTTCATACTTGTTAGCATTTGTCTTACGTACTGCGGTGCTCCCATGTTGGGTGCATATATATTTATAATTGTTATATCTTCTTCTTGGATTGATCCTTTGATCATTATGTAGTGACCTTCTTTGTCTCTTTTCACAGCCTTTGTTTTAAAGTCTATTTTATCTGATATGAGTATTGCTACTTCTGCTTTCTTTTGGTCCGTATTTGCATGGAAAATCTTTTTCCAGCCCTTCACTTTCAGTCTGTATGTGTCCCCTGTTTTGAGGTGGGTCTCTTGTAGACAACATATGTAGGGGTCTTGTTTTTGTATCCATTCAGCCAGTCTTTGTCTTTTGGTTGGGGCATTCAACCCATTTACGTTTAAGGTAATTACTGATAAGTATGATCCCGTTGCCATTTACTTTATTGTTTTGGGTTCGAGTTTATACACCGTTTTTGTGTTTCCTGTCTAGAGAATATCCTTTAGTATTTGTTGGAGAGCTGGTTTGGTGGTGCAGAATTCTCTCAGCTTTTGCTTGTCTGAGAAGCTTTTGATTTCTCCTTCATACTTGAATGAGATCCTTGCTGGGTACAATAATCTGGCTGTAAGTTATTTTCTTTCATCATTTTAAGTATGTCTTGCCATTCCCTCCTGGCTTGAAGAGTTTCTATTGAAAGATCAGCTGTTATGCTTATGGGAATTCCCTTGTGTGTTATTTGTTGTTTTTCCCTTGCTGCTTTTAATATTTGTTCTTTGTGTTTCATCTTTGTTAATTTGATTAATATGTGTCTTGGGGTGTTTCTCCTTGGGTTTATCCTGTTTGGGACTCTCTGGGTTTCTTGAACTTGGGTGATTATTTCCTTCCCCATTTTAGGGAAGTTTTCCACTATTATCTCCTCAAGTATTTCCTCATGGTCTTTCTTTTTGTCTTCTTCTGGAACCCCTATGATTCGAATGTTGTAGCGTTTAATATTGTCCTGGAGGTCTCTGAGATTGTCCTCATTTCTTTTAATTCGTTTTTCTTTTATCCTCTCTGATTCATTTATTTCTACCATTCTATCTTCTAATTCACTAATCCTATCTTCTGCCTCTGTTATTCTACTATTTGTTGCCTCCAGAGTGTTTTTAATTTCATTTATTGCATTATTCATTATATATTGACTCTCTTTTATTTCTTCTAGGTCCTTGTTAAACCTTTCTTGCATCTTCTCAATCCTTGTCTCCAGGCTATTATCTGTGATTCCATTTTAGTTTCAAGATTTTGGATCAATTTCACTATCATTATTTGGAATTCTTTATCAGGTAGATTCCCTATCTCTTCCTTTTTTGTTTGGTTTGGTGGGCATTTATCCTGTTCCTTTATCTGCTGAGTATTCCTCTGTCTCTTCATCTTGTTTAAATTGCTGAGTTTGGGGTGTCCTTTCTGTATTCTGGCAGTTTGTGGAGTTCTCTTTATTGTGGCGTTTCCTCACTGTGTGTGGGTTTGTACAGGTGGCTTGTCAAGGTTTCCTGGTTAGGGAAGCTTGTGTCGGTGTTCTGGTGGGTGGAGCTGTATTTCTTCTCTCTCCTTTCGAAGAGTTGGGTTGCTTTTCTGGGTGCCTGATGTCCTCTGCCGGCATTCAGAAGTTGTTTTGTGGAATTTACTCGACGTTTAAATGCTCTTTTGATGAATTTGTGGGGGAGAAAGTGTTCTCCCCGTCCTACTCCTCTGCCTTCTTGGCTCCTCCCCTCTTGAATTATTTTAAAAGGAACTTTGTATCATGACCATAAATGGGAAAACAGTAGTAAGTTTTTTTTTTTTTTTTTTTGTTCAGAAATACATATATTTAAAATTTTTATATTATGTTGAAGTATAAAGCCTGTTAGGGCTTCCCGGGTGGCTCAGTGGTAAAGACCCCGCATGTCAATGTAGGAAACGCATGTTTGATCCCTGGATCAGGAAGATCCTCTGGAGAAGGAAATGGCAACCCACTCCAGTATTCTTGTCTGGGAAATCCCATGGACAGAGGATCCTGGTTGGATATAGTCCATGGGAGTGGCAAAAGAGTTGGACACAACTTAGTGACTAAAGAACAATAGCTGATTAACAATGCTGCAGTAATTTCAGGTTAAGTGTTACTAATAAGAGATTACCAAAAAAGTAAATACAATGGAAATGAAAAAATAAAAAATATAAAAGTATTCATTCATGAACTACTGATTGCACATACACTATGTTTTGGGAACTATTGATTAAGGCTGCTGTCAGAACCAAGTAAGGGAGCTTAACATTAGCCTCTCTGATTTGATGACTGGTTACCTGGACGTTTTAGAAGAATGTAGACAGTTAGGCTTCATCAGGAAGATGGGGCTGAGGAAAAGATTCTTGCATTGAAGACCAGATCACTATGAGACACACCAAGAAGGCTCCTAACCTGGGGATGTGAATCAAATAGAGAACACCCATTACATCTAAACTTCAAGTAAACAACACATAATATTTTAGTATAAGACTAAATACCTTACCCTTCTTTCCTTTACCCTGGTCCAAAGCATGGGGTCAGTGCAAGGGCATGTGAATGGCAGGAGGTGGATGGTACAGTGGGGGAAAAAAGGTTGCAGGAAAGAAGTAACTTTTCCTACTGAAAATTTGCTCTGTGGGAGGTCTCAGCAGAGGACAATGAGTTGGTCTGACCAGGAGGTCTGGGTCAGAAATTAAGGCAACTTCTTGTGACTCACTGAGTGTCCCAGCCAGGAGTTTTCACATGATCCATTTCTGTACCAGAAAAACCACTGAAGACCACATGGGATAGGGCAGAAAATAATCTTGCAGAGAAATTTTTACTGTTAGCCTATTTCTGTAGCTATATTATGCCTACAATGCTTGGGAAAAATCATCAAAGGAGAATTTAGAAGTGTTCTCAGATTGTCAGGTTTTCATCTAAAAATGTTAATGTACATTAAACTTTTAATTAAAAAAAGCATATCCCATCACAAACTATTTTTAATATGGAATATTCAGTGGCAGTGCACACATTCTGTTCTGTGCTCCATCAGGGCATTAACTGGAATAGTTTGGGTTTAAAATGAACTGAACTAGGTTGCATATCCCCAGGTTCAGTCCTGAACAAATTATGTTAGTTAAACTGCCATCTTTGCAGTGTGCAGGCGTGCTTTCGGTTGTTCTGTGCAGGGTAAAGTTGCAATTCCGTTGTCAATTTCTGATGGCATCAGAAATGCCAGCAGCCGACAGAGCCATTTGTGGAAAAGAGAAAAGAGGAATATCATTACAGGTCTTTAGAGACCTATTTTTCATCTTCCTTATTGTTTTTAAAAGATTTTGTCTATAATTGCAGGCCTTGAAGACTTTGCAGGCCACAAAGATGCCTGGATTTAGACTAAATATTTGTGCAAGTTTGTGAGTTTGTATGAGTTTGCATTTGGACATGAAAATCTAATGCTAGCAGGAATTTTCTATTTTCTAGTCTCTTCTCCGTGATTTGGATGTGATTATAATCAGGAAATAATTTGAATATGATAGAACCCTGGTGATTCCTAATTCTAGCCGTCCTGTGAAGCAGCCACTTTTGTTTTTCTCTGGAAAGGACGGAAGTTGCTTTTTCACATGGATGAGAATGAGTGCACGCCTTGCTCACCTGGCCACAAGGTGGCGCTGCAGTCATTAGGAAGCGTGGTCACAGTTACATAGTTTGGCTGTGGCATTAAGGAAGTTCCACAAGGCTGGACTTGGGAGAGAATAAGCTTTGGTATCTCTGACTTCTCTGGGTTGTAAGCTCTTTGGATTTTCCTGCATACTTTGTGTATCTAGGATGCTGCTGAAAGAGAGAGGATTTTCTGATTAGGATGTGGTGTTTTCTGCATTTGTAGTTGAAGATTTGTTAGAGATTGCTGTTGGTTGTGGAGTAGGAAGTGGAAGGAAATATCATACTTCCATGGTTTCTAAGCAGTATAGTTGTTCCAGCTGAGCAACAAATGGTGTCCTGAGGGAGAAGGAATGCCCTTTTCTTTGGTGTTCACCTGCTCAAGGGGGAAGTGTTCTCTTAGTAGAGATACGACCCAACTTCTGGACAATCGTCAGTCTCGCAGCATCTCTCTTTACACTAGCCTCCTTTTTTCCTTCTTTCCTCTCTGTGTTTAACCACCGGGGAAAAGAAATCATTGTCCAAAAGAATATATATATTTTTTATTGTTGTTCTTGTTTTTCCTCCAACAGAAGCCAAGTATTTGAAAACTAGACACCCCTCGATGGTCTCAAAGAAGAAAAAAAAACCAAGTATGAGTGTCAAAGAGTGAAAACTGAATTATACAACCCAAGTTGCTCTCTAAAATAAGAATTCTGGCAAAGAATTAGCAAAAGTAATTCCTAAAGAGTGGAAAGTGTGGTATTGATCAAAACTGAAGTGTGCCTAGTGAAATTAAATTTGTTATCGAATGGCTTCAAGACATTTTCTCAGGGTCTATTGGCAATTAGATCAGCAAACAAAGGGATTCATCATGAAATAATAGCTGTTTTTTGAGGTCCTACTCTGTGCCAGGTCCTATGCCAGACACTTGTGTATAATTGCTTGGTCTTTAGGTTTTTAAAGTTTTATCTATCTTATTTACTTACTTTAGTCTCTGCTGTGTCTTCGTTTGGAGAAGGCAATGGCACCCCACTCCAGTACTCTTGCCTGGAAAATCCCATGGACGGAGGAGCCTGGTGGGCTGCAGTCCATGGGGTTGCTAGGAGTCGGACACGACTGAGCGACTTCACTTTCACTTTTCACTTTCATGCATTGGAGAAGGAAATGGCAACCCACTCCAGTGTTCTTGCCTGGAGAATCCCAGGGATGGGGGAGCCTGGTGGGCTGCCATCTATGGGGTCGCACAGAGTCGGACATGACTGGAGCGACTTAGCAGCAGCAGCAGCAGTGTCTTCGTTGCTGAGCGTGGGCTTTCTTTGGTTGTGGTGAGCAGGGGCTGCTCTCTTCTTGCCGTGCGTGGGTTTCTCATTGAGGTGGCTTCTGCTGTTGCAGAGCACAGGCTCTAGGGTGCAGTCTCAGTAGTTATGGCCTGCAGGCTTAGTTGCTTCACAGCACTTGGGATCTTTCTGAATTAGGGATCGAACTGATGTCCCCTGCATTACAAGGCACATGCTTAAACACTGGACTACCAGGGAAGCCCTAGAATAGGTTTTTGGAATGGATATTATCACTCTTCTTTGGCACATAAAGAAATGGCAGTGTGGATAGGTTAAGTACCTGGCTTGTGTCCTAACACCTTTAAGAGCTCTGGTTAGAATTCAGTGTGTTGGGCTTCAACACTGTATCTTGGTGTCTAGGGAGTGACTTGATAATATCACATTAAGGTGGGCAGAATGTCTATGCCACTTCCCATTGCATACCTAGGACCTGGCATAGTGCCCAGTACATAGTAGGACTTTGGAATTCATTAGCTCAACCAACAGATAAATACCAGAGGACTGAGAGTAGTCCATGGTGTTGAATTAGGAAACCATGTGTCCCTTGAAGTTCAAGATGTAATAATAACTTCCTATTTGGGTGGCCCTGTACAGTTTAGGGCTGGGTTGCTTCACACCCTTGGACCTTCCCGTGGTAAAATCTGAAACTGGTCCTGTACACCAAGGGCAAGGAGAGATGGATGAGAGAGAAACCCACCCCAGATGGGTCGGTGGTGGGTTTTATAGGAAAGGAAACTTACAAACAAAGATTGTCTTGGGCAGCACAAGATGGTAGATTTCTGCCCCCACCCACCCACCAGAATCATAAAAGTTTACAAAGAAGCCTTCATTGGTGTTCAATCACACACACAGTCCAGATGGTCTCAATGATACTTTACTTTTCAAGGCTGCATCCTTGAAACAACTCCTTGGGTGGGAATGGTGGGTGGAAGGTCCATGGACGGGGAGGGGGTGAGGCACCTCTGATTGCCTGGGTCCAGCCCGGTCAGCTGGCAGACATGCCCGCTCAATGACTGCCTCCAACAGCCTGACATATACTTTATTTCACTCAACTTATCTCAGACTCTGAGTTCACTGGGATGTTGGTTTAGTTGCTAAGTTGTGTCTGACTCTTGTGACTTCATGGGACTGTAACCCACCAGGCTCCTCTGTCCATGGAATTATCCAGGCAAGAATACTGGAGTGGGTTGGCATTCCCTTCTCCAGGGGATCTTCCTGACCCAGGGATCAAACCCACGTCTCCTGTATTATAGGCCAATTTTTTTTTACCAATTGAGCCACCAGGGAAGCCTCACTAGGGTAGGAAGTATCATAGAATTTTACTGAAAGAAGAAGTTAGATCCCTGGGGATAAGCAAACTTCTTGAGTTCAGATTTTCTGCTTGAGACCAAAGGATCTTTATTGCAGCCTCATACTCCATGGATGGCCACATAAGTTTTTATGAATTAAAATCATAGATAAGGAATAATATCCCTGTTATTTTTTTATTATGTGTGTATGAGTAAGCATTTCTACAGAAAACTTGAAACAAGTAGTCTGAGGGAGAGGGGTAGTGTTATAACTATATAGAAGCAATTTCACTTAAAAATATCTTTTAAAAAACTATTACCTATAATAAATACTTGTTCTACAAAGCTTAGAAAACACAGATAAGCAAAATGAAATCCAGTGACAATTGTCCATCATTTCTCTACTTCAGATATAGAGACAAGCATGCCATCTATCCTTTTTTTCTATGCATATATGTTTTTTAAAAAAAGCAGTCTCATAATTTCTTTGAAGTTTAATATGGTACACATCTTTATGTGTCAATAAATTATTTCTATATCATCACTTTTAATGACTACAAAGTGATCTGCTGTATGAACAGACCATAATGTATTTTACCAACCTCTTATGGTTGGACATTTGGGTTGCTTCCAAATTTTTACTGTAACGAAGCAATATTACAGTGAACGCCCTTGACCATATATATATATATCTTTGTGCAATTGATCTTGACCGATCATTTCATAGATGAATCTACAGAGACCAGAAAGGTTATGAAATTTATCTGAGAGGCAGAACCAGGCAGAACCAGGACCAGATTTCTGGGATTTTAGGTCCCTGCCTAGGAGGACCTGTTTCCCTGTTACATCAGTGGAGGCTGCTGGGCGATGTCTACACCTTCCTGTGAAAAGGGAGGAATCTGTGGCCGGTGCTGGGGATCATGCAGCATCAGGGCTAAGCTACCCTCAGAAGGAGAAAGTCAAATTAAAAACAGACAGATAACATTACTTTATTGCTTTAACACTGTTAGTACAATTCTTTAAGTCCTTTCTTCCTGTTCTTCTATTATGTTGTATTCCCTGAGTTTCTTTCCTTCTTCTCTGATCTTCCATCTCCCTCCCTCCTTCCCTCTGTTCCTTCTTTTCTCTCTCCCTTTCCTTGCCTTCCGTTCCCCTCCCCTCCCTTCCACTCTTCTTTCCTTTATCCCTCTGTCTGACAAGTATTGATACTACTCGAGTTTCTATCTTCACATTTCTTTTCTACTATTTCCCTGTTTTAATGGCTTCATCTACCACTTCTAGACAAATGATTCCCAAATCTGAAGCTTCTCTCATGATGTCTCTCCCAAAGGCCAGTCCTAGACTTCCTACCCACTGTTAGAACTTTGTATCCCTGGACCCCACACTTCTAATGAATGCCACTCGTTTCCCCAGGCTGGAATGTCCTGCCAAGTCTCACCAGTCCTATTTCTGGCACTCAGCCTCCCTCTGCATTCCCACTCCTTCTGCCCTGATTCTGAGGCATATTACCTCTTGCCTGGACTGTGACCATGGCCTCTTACATGGTCCCCCGGCCTTTCTTCTCTCCCTGGGTAATTCATCCTGCCTGGGCTTGGTGCACGAATCTACTGAGGTCACTGCTCTGACCTGCACTATCTACTGAATAGATTCCAAAACTGTTAGCCTGGCCTTCAAGACTTTGTGTACTTTGACCCTAAACTACCTTCCTAGCCTCATCTAACCTCTTTCTCTCGAATGGACATTGTGTTTCAGTCCAGTTGGGCTCCCTGTTAACACACTTACCTAATAACTGACTTTGAGCCTTGATTGGGCCAGTTCCTGGACCTGAAGTTCCTGTTCCCGTCGGCCTCTTGAGATCTTAAAAAGATGAATGCCACCTCTTCCATGAAGCCTTCCCTGGTTCCTTGAGTCATAGGTGATCCTGTCCTTCTTTGATTGATCACAACGCTTTGTGGGCAATGGTAAGCAGCCACTGTAGCTATGTCCCACTTGGATTTTCAGCTCCTCATGGGGAAGAACACGTGTCTTCCTCTAAACCCTACTTTCTCAAACCCTTTTCCTATAAAATTAGTGTCTCCTTTATAGTAGGTTCTCAGAAAGTATTTGTTGATTAGTTAAAGAGTTTGGGGTTTAAGAAATTTTACATACATTTATCAGAAGTATAGCCACAGTACAAAACAAATTTTAAGGGCTTGCTGTTTTTAAAGCAAAACAAACTATGTGTGTGTGTGTGTGTGTGTGTGTGCGTGCGCTCAGTTGCTCGGTTGTGTTTGACTTTTAGCTGCTACTTATCAAATCTTCTCCTTGTTCAGTGTTCTGGAAATACATATGATTGGGATTCAAAAATAAGTGGTCAGAATGTCAGTAGAGTTGTCTGGATAGATACACTTTTGAAAGTGAGAACCCTTTTCTCTGACCCTTCTGCTCCATTCCTTCTAGCAGAAAGGTCATAGGATTGAAGTCATTACACTTGACTTCTGTTCCTTGTAAACTGTGTGACCCTGAGCAACTTTTCTCACTTGTGACATAGTGATGCCTACTGTATTACTTCAGAGTTACATTTGGCTGTTGGTAACAGACATTTGATACGGTGGCTTGAGAAAAGATTTTCATGTGCTATAGCTGTTAATGACCCCAGCTTCTGCTTTCTGTTTTCCCTCTTGGTGTGTGGTGTTAATTTCCAAGGTAGCCTCAGAGACCAAAATGGCTGCTTGAGCTCCAGCTTTCTTATCAACATTCCCAGCAAGGAGGAGGAAGGGACCAAGGCCACCTCTTCCTAGTTGAGTAAGCTCCCTTTAAATAGTTTAAAGGAGTTTTCTAGAAGTTACACTCAACAATGTTGGCTTAGAGCTGGTACAGTACTTTTCAGCTGCAGTTACATAGTTGAAACACAAGAGGACTTTTTAAAAGTACCTATGCCAGTGTCTCACTGCAAATAAATCAGAAGCTTCATGGTTCGAGTCAGGACTCAATATTTTAAAATAATCTCAGGTGATCCAGTTGCATAACTCAGGTTGAGGATCCCCGAGGTGGGGTGACTATATAATTGATAATCCAAATGGGGACACTTGAGCATAAAAGAGGGACAACTGGCTTAAACTGAGCCTGTCCTGGGCACACCCAGAGGTACAGTGATACATATTATAGTTTATCCTCTACCCTTATCTGCTACATGGCTAGGCATGTATTTTCCTACTGATCTGGAAGGAGAAAATGGAAGCGGAGAAAAGATATTGGTTAAAGGCTCTCAGGGTTCTCTCCAGTTCTTACTCAAGTTTTACGGCAGGGTTAATGAGATGAATGTACATAAAATCACTTTGTAAGGTACAGGGTTTCAGAGATGTGGTTATAAATAAAATGATCATAATTTAGGACGCATAAGTATATTTCATGGCCAGAAGGAACACAGTTTGGATTGACTCAGCATATGTTTAATTTAGAGCCTTAAGACCATTTTCTTAGTTCACTGGGAGTCAGTGCTTCATGGAGGTTTTAATTTTTTATTTTTTGACTGCAGCGTGCAGCATATGGGGTCTTAGTTCACCAACCAGGGATTGAACCCTCAACCCTGCATTGTAAGTGCAGAGTCTTATGAACTGCCAGGAAAGTCCTCACAGAGCTTTTTGAGTGTGGCCTTGGGAGGCTGATAAAACCACTGAGGTTCGAATCCCAGCTTCTTCCCAGCCTTGTCATTTGACGTCTCTAAACCTCTTTAGTCTCCAGAATATTACTTAGCTCAAAGGGTTGTTACAGGGATTAAAGAAGTTAATATGAAGAAAGGATTCAATTTGAGGCCTGGCTTATAGTAAACGTTCAGTAATTGGCCATTCTCTATTAGTCAAAAGATTACTTTGGAGGGTGCAAAAAAAAAAAAAAAAAAAAAAGCCCGTCTTTTCTGCCTTTCAAGAGCCTAAAGTGCTAAAGTGTCAGGGGTGTTTTTAGTTGATCACTGTCCCTGAGCCCTTTCTCTCCTCCCCTCTGGCTGGGAGGTGAGCCGCAGAAAGAAGGAATTGCGAATGCAAACTGTCTTTCCCCTCCCCGTGGTCCCCTGTTTTAACTGACCCCCCAGCAAGGGTCTGGATTGAACCACCAGTGGGGCTCCCAGCTGACTAGAGCAGCTAATCGCCAGAATTAAATTCATTATTTCAGCGACTTGATGCGTTGGGAGATTTGTGCATTTGAAATAACCTTTGCCTGTGGCGATTTTGTCTCCAGTGATTCTTCCTTCTGGCCACTGTGTTCCAGGTATAATCTCCCTTTGCATCCACTCAGTGCTAACTTGTAAACTTTCTTCCCTGGGGCTCGCTCCTCTAATCTTGCCTTCTCTGTGTTTGGCTGTACCCTTGTCTTCCTTTATTCATTCTGCATTGCTTTTATCTCCTTACCTTTCCTCCTGCTGAGTGTAAACAAACCTTAAGGCAAAAAAAAAAAAAAAAAAAAATGAAGGCGGGCAGGATGTTGTTCCCTTGAAGGGGAAAAGAGTCTAAATCTCAGAGATGGTGCACCTTACTGTTGGCAGTCAAAATTCAATACTTTCTACTTGTAGCATCACTGCCCAAACAAGGCTTAAATGTCTGGAAGAAGTAGCAAGGGGAGTTCTGTGGGGAGGAGAGCTGCATATAGAAACTATTTTTGAATAAATTTTTGAGTTTGTTGATAGAAAACCTTTACAAAGCCTGATTGGCTTTTTTTTTTCCTGTGTCACTGGATATGCTTTAATCACTTGTTTTCCCGACTGCTTTTTTTTTTCCCCTGACTGTCTTAAGAGACATGATACTTGTAATTGGGTCTGATTCTTCTGGGCAGAGATTGGCAAATTTTTTTCTGTAAGAGGCCAGCTAGTAAATATTTTAGGCTCTGCAGGCCATTCTCTCTCTGGCAACTACTTGACTCTGCTGGCAAGGTGCAAAAGCAGCCACAGATAGTGGAAAAACAACAGGTGTGACTGTGTATCAATAAAACTTTATTAAATAGACACTGAAATTAGAATTCCGTATAATTTTCACAGATCATGGTATTCTTCTTTTTCTTTTTTCTTTTCCTCTCATTATTTGAAAATGTGAAAATAATTCTTAGCTCACAGGCAGTGGAGTAACAGATGGTGGGTGGGATTTGGCTCTGGGGGTTAGCTTTTAGACTCCTGCTCTAATGAATTAGAAAAAGCACAAGGATTGGACTTGTGCTTGGTTCCAGTCACTTCATTTGGAGTCTAGACTCAGTTTCTTCATTAAAAAAAAATCAGGTTAAATGATACCACCTGCTAGAGAGGATGTGGGCTTCCTGGGTGGCTCAGATGGTAAAGAATCTACCTACCAGTGCAGGAGATGTGGGTTTGATCTCTGGGTTGGAAGATACCCCGGAGAAGGGAATGACTACCCGCATCAGTATTCTTGTCTGGAAAATTCCGTGGACAGAGGAGCCTGGTGGGCTACAGTCCATGGAGTCGCAAAGAGTTGGACACGACTGAGCAAGAAAACATGCACTGAGACGATGTGGGGCAACAAGAACTCTCACTCACTACTGGTGAGAATGCAAAATGGTACAGCTATTTAAGAAGACACTTTGGCAGGTTCTTACAAAACATATTCTTGCCATACAATCTAGCAAGTCACGGTTTTTGGTATTTTCTCAAATGATTTGAAAACTTATATCTACACCTACACAACAAAAAACCCTGTATATGATGTTTATAGCAGCTTTATTCATAGTTTCCCAAACTTGGACGCAACCAAGATGTCCTTCACTTGGTGAATGGATAAATAAACTGTAGTACATCCAGGCAATAGAATATTGTTTAGTGCTAAAAAGAGTTGAGCCATCAAGCTATGAAAAGATATGGAGGAACAGTAAGTGACTTTGCTATATGAAAGAAGCCAGTGTGAAAGGTGTACATACTGTGTGATTCCAACTATATGACTTTCTGGAAAAGGCAAAACCATGGAGACGGTGAAAAGACAGGTGGTTGTCAGGGTTAGAGGAGAGCGAGCAGATGACGCACAGAGGGGTTTTAGGCCTGAGAATTATTCTGTATGCTATTACAATGATAGATACATGCCAGTGTACATTTATCAAGACCCAGAGAATATATAATATTAAGAGTGAACCCTAATGTAAACTATGGACTTTGAGTGGTTATGATGTATCAGTCAGTTCATCTAATGTAATGAAGTTTCCACACCGTTGATATTGGAATAGGAGGTGTCCTGTGTAAGCCTGTAGAGATAGGGAGTATATAAGATTTCTCTGCTCAATGTTGCTGTGAATCTAAAACAGCTGTGAAAAATAAAGTCTATTAAAAAATAAGGTTAATGATATCTGCTCAATCTAACTCATAGCCCAGTGATATGTAGAGTTAGTTGTAAAGCACTAAGGAAACAGGAGTTGCTACCACAAAGCTAGTTACTGAATAGAAGTCAGCTCCCTTCTTCCCTTTGAAATGTTCTGAGTAACAGGAGTCTGGAGAGAGGTTTCCAGAATATAACGTTTCTGGGTACCTCCTGGAAATGCACAGTGGAGGCATTGACTTCTGGGTTCTAGGAACTCAGGTGGGGCTGTTGACTAGTTTCTGCACATGGTCTCTCCATGTGTCTTGGGCCTCTCCTAGCATGGCTTTCTGAGAGTGACTGTCCCAAGGCTTGTCATTAAAAAACTACCACCGTGCTTGCTTCGGCAGCACATATACTAAAATTGGAATGATACAGAGAAGATTAGCATGGCCCCTGCACGAGGATGACACACAAATTCGTGAAGCGTTCCATATTTTTTACAGGAAGCTTGGGGCTGGTGCACTGGGATGACAACAGAGGGATGGTATGGGGAGGGAGGTGGGAGGGGGGTTCAGGATGGGGAACACGTGTACACCTGTGGCGGATGCATGTTGATGTATGGCAAAACCAATATGATATTGTAAAGTAAAATAATAATAATAATAATAAAAATAAAAAATAAAATTAAAGGCATCTGAACAACAACCAAAAAAATAAAAAAAAATAAAAAACTACCACCAAATGCAAAACGTGATTAAGGTTATTCAACTCAGCATTTCCCAGACACATGCATGACTTCAGAGACCATTAACCAATCCAACACCAATAACATTAGGGTCTGTGGGAGTCTACAGATGCTCTTTGGAGGATGCTAGTCTAAGTCATTTCAATTAATGCCATAGGGAAGCTAAACACATGAGGAATTTACCTTCATGAAGCTTCAAATCTTGCTGAGGAAAAAAGGCAAAGAATTGTCTTCTACTGACATTTGGTCTTATTGCTGTTTGATACTACCTGTCGCACAGAGTCGGACACGACTGAACCGACATAGCAGCAGCAGCAGCAACAACAAGTACTGATGCTAAAGCTGAAAGTCCAATACTTTGGCCACCTCATGTGAAGAGTTGACTCATTGGAAAAGACTCTGATGCTGGGAGGGATTGGAGACAGGAGGAAAAGGGGACAACAGAGGATGAGATGGTTGGATGGCATCACCGACTCGATGGACATGAGTTTGAGTGAACTCTGTCAGTGATGGACAGGGAGGCCTGGCATGCTGCGATTCATGGGGTTGCAAAGAGTCAGACACAACTGAGCGACTGAACTGAACTGAACTGAACTGAACATGTTATATTTTATTAGAAAGTTATGAGCTATTGGCAAATGTGTGGATTTAAGTCACCTTTTTCAGTTAGACTTTGTTAATTTTTCCCACATTTATTTCAATAGTAACAGATTATTGAAATGAAAAGGCAAGTTAATGGAGGAGTCTGCCTCAGTTACAGTTCTGTTTCCTCCATACTCCCTATGTGTGCTTCCCGTGTAGTGTCTCAGTGGTAAAGAATCTGCCTGCCAATGCAGAAGACATGGTTTGACCCCTGGGTCAGAAAGATCCCCTGAAGGAGGAAGTGACAACCCACGTCAGTGTTCTTGCCTCAAGAATTCCATGGCAGAGGGGCCTGGCGGGCTACAGTCCATAGCGTCACAAAGAATCGGACACAACTCAGCACGCATGCAAAAAATACTCACTTTGTAAAGAGAGATGTACATAGAATTCTGGTTCTCAAGATAGCAGCATAGATATTTGTGGATTGATGTATTGGGGAAGTTAATGATGCTGAAGCTCAAACTCCAATACTTTGGCCACCTGATGTGAAGAACTGACTCATTGGAAAAGACCCTGATGCTGGGAGAGATTGAAGGCAGGAGGAGAAGGGGATGACAGAGGATGAGATGGTTGGATGACATCACTGGCATGATGGACATGAGTTTGAGTAGGCTCCTGGAGTTGGTGATGGACAGGGAAACCTGGCGTACTGAAGTCCATGCGGTTGCAGAGTCAGACATGACTGAGTGACTGAACCGAATGACTTGTTAGCCTCTTCGGTGTTGTTTGGGAGAATAATCAAGTATTCTGAAATTGTTTCTGAGCTGCCCACACTGCAGGATGCTCTGTGGAGTTGCCCATAGCAAGAAGCAATTTGGCTGACCTCTTCTTTGCTGTACACCTGATTTTCTGCTCCAAACATAGCACCACATTTCTGATGCCCTGGGCAATGAGTGCATATCTCTTCAAGATGCGCCCCACCGCCTAAATGAACCTTACATACCCTGCATGGCTTCTCTTTTAACCAGGCCATTCCGAATGCATTCTCCAGTGTGAAGAAAGGTCTGTCTAGCTCTTGAATGTGATGTAATAAAAGAACAGAAATTTATACTGGTAGGCAGATAATCTGTGCTGCTGCTGCTGCTGCTGCTGCTAAGTCACTTCAGTCGCGTCCGACTCTGTGCGACCCCATAGACGGTAGCCCACCAGGCTCCCCCGTCCCTGGGATTCTGCAGGCAAGAACACTGGAGTGGGTTGCCATTTCCTTCTCCAGTGCATGAAAGTGAGAAGTGAAAGTGAAGTCGCTCAGTCGTGTCTGACTCTAGTGACCCCATGGACTGCAGCCCACCAGGCTCCTCCATCCACGGGATTTTCCAGGCAAGAGTACTGGAGTGGGGTGCCATTGCCTTCTCCGCAGATAATCTGTACTGATATAATATTCTCAAAGCCTTGAGAATAAATGATTTCTTTTCCATTACAGCTGGCAACAATAATATCTATACTTTTATAGCATTTAATAGGGTACATTGTCCCTTTAACTGTGTTTAAGTGTTTAAGAATGGGGCAACTTGGTCAGGAGAAAAGTGTTTGCAAATAAAGCAGTGAAGCCCAGAGGTTTTGATGAACAGGCCCAAGGACTCCCAGAAGAAGATGGAGCTACGGTTTGCGTTCCACTCTTGACTCCAGGTTCTTTCAACTCTATTTGCTGCCTTCTGAGAGATGGACATCCTGTAGTTGGACAGGTAACAATGAACTTATTAATACTACGCATTTAAATGACATCTGTGATGCCTACTACACAGAATCACCTAATAGCTAATATTCTTTTTCCCAGTAGTCTTGAAACATAGTCTGGATAAATCCAGAGCTCTTAAAAATTTTTTCATTAGAAAACATTTTGAAAACATTCAAGAGCAGAAAGAAGAGTATAATTGCTCCCTATGATCCAAGTTTTCAGTTTTAATAATTAGCAGCACATGGGCGAGCTTGTTTTAGCTCTTTCCCCCACCTCAACTGGATTAAATGAAAAATCCTAAGTATCATATTATTTCTTCTGTAAATACTTAAGGATATGTCTCTAAGAGATAATGTTTTCTGATTTTTTTTTTTCCGTATAACAAACCTCTTCTAAACTTAATGCTTTAAAACTATAGTTTATTATTCTCTCCACAGTTCTGTGGGTTCACTGGGTTTAGCTGGGCAGGTCTCTAATGCATCTGAAGATACATCTGGGCTGGATTTGCAAGAGGGCTCACTCATAGGACCGTCCGCGGGGAACTCAGGTGGCACTGCTGATTTTAGTTCCTTTTGATGGTCTCTCAATGTGGCTTGGGCTTCTCCTAGTATGGCTGCTGGGTTCCAAGAAGGAATGTCCCAAGAGCAAGAGTTCAAGACATTTGAGTAGAAGCTTTAAGGCTCTTATGACCTAGTCTCAGAGCTTACGGTCATGCTTCCATCACATTCCATTGAAGAAGGGAGTCACTGGGGCTACCCCAGGATTAATGGAAGGGATTTAGACTCTACCTCTCAATGGGAAGAGATGCTAAAAAAATTAAGAATAATTCCTGGATATCACAAATATCCAGTCAGTGTTCAAATGGACCCATTTGAACTACTGGTATTTTACATTTGGTTTGTTCAATGCAAACGAGAATCAAATGAGGATCAAATGAGTTCCACATTTTATGGACTTTTATGTTTCTTTTAATCAAAGATACTCCCTCTCTTTTTACTCTTTGCTTGAAATTTATTTGTTGAAGAGGCAGGTAATTTGTCCTATTAAATTTACTACAGTCTGAATTTTGCTGCTTACAGACCCCGATGTTCCTCTTTCTCTTTTATTTTTCTCTTGGAAACTGTTAGGTACAGAAGCTTGATCAAGTTTAGGTTTAACATTTCCTAGGTGGTGATGTGTACTTGTTGCGTCACACCAGGAGGTGCAAAATCAGTTTTATCTCTTTGGCGATGTTGAAATTGACTTGTGGGATCAGGTGTTAAATCCAGAGCACCTTACTCCAATTGTGCCTTTTTAGGAAAAGTTTTTAAGTAGTTGCCTCATGTTTTGCAGTTTCAGGAAATGTAGTGTCTACATTTCTATATCTCTGCATTTACCCTGAGCTAACCATGGTGACTGCAGCCATGAAATTAAAAGACGCTTACTCCTTGGAAGAAAAGTTATGACCAACCTAGATATCTGCATATTCTGCATATTGAAAAGCAGAGACATTACTTTGCCAACAAAGTCTGTTTAGTCAAGGCTATGGTTTTTCCAGTGGTCATGTATGGATGTGAGAGTTGGACTGTGAAGAAGGCTGAGTGCCGAAGAATTGATGCTTTTGAACTGTGGTGTTGCAGAAGACTCTTGAGAGTCCCTTGGACTGCAAGGAGATCCAACCAGTCCATTCTGAAGGAGATCAGCCCTGGGATTTCTTTGGAAGGAATGATGCTAAAGCTGAAACTCCAGTACTTTGGCCACCTCATGTGAAGAGTTGACTCATTGGAAAAGACTCTGATGCTGGGAGGGATTTGGGGCAGGAGGAGAAGGGGACGACAGAGGATGAGATGGCTGGATGGCATCACTGACTCGATGGACGTGAGTCTGAGTGAACTCTGGGAGGTGGTAATGGACAGGGAGGCCTGGCGTGCTGCGATTCATGGGGTCGCAAAGAGTCGGACACGACTGAGCGACTGAACTGAACTGAACTGAACCATGAGCTGGACATCATATCAGATTCTTTCTATGAATTAAGTTTTCATAACATTTATTTTTTTTATAGGGCTGATTTATTTTTCATAACAGCCCTATAAAGGAGGTGTTATGAGCATCCCCATTTTCCAGAGAAGGAAACTGAGACACCATACTCCTAGTGCCTGACATCCAGACAGTGAATGCTTTCTGATTAATTCTCAATCACAAAAGGGACTCATCCTCATTTGCGGGACTCCTGAGAAAGGGAACGAGGTCTTTTAGGAGGGCAAAATGAGGAAGTCACACATTCAGTTGCCTCCATTTGACATCCAGAGTCATTGAGTCTTGAGGCTTGTGAGGCAAATTCTGCCCCAGCTTCCTAGTGCAGGAGAATGATTTATTGAACAATAACATTTCCCTCTTTTGCATTATTCATTGTGCAGTAGGGTCAGGAGGGCGTGGCCTGCTACCTCCGCAAAGGATGCCGGGATGTCACCCTGCTTTACATTTGTGTTACTTGCTTTACCCAGACACTGGGTGCCAGCAGGAGGCTCAGAAACGACAATTTTATTTTAAAGAAAATATTTTCAAATGCAATTTGCAGTTTATACATGAAGAGTAATGAGCAAAACAGATGCAGCTGTCTTTTAAATTAACCCTGCCGTGCCACCCAGTTTGCTTTCCTACCGAAGTGATAATGTAGGCAGCTTTGGTGCGGTTTGTCGGGAGTTTGGAAACTTCTGGAGCTTCAGAGGCAGTGGAGTTTGGCTAACAGACAGATGCATGGCCGATATGCCGGGTATCTAGGGCTGCTGTGTTGGGGGGGGAAAAAAGCCTCAGAAGAACAGAATTCAAGAAAAACATAGGGAAATGGCTTCTGAGAATGAACTGCAAGGACCGGATGACCGAGCCCTGAACGGCACTGTTGGGTAGCGGGAATGCTTCACTTTCTCCGGGGAACCATTCCTGAAGGACACAGCAGCATTTCCTGCATCTCTGTGGAGCTATTTAGAGCCGTCTTGGTGCGGCTGCCCAGTCTCACGTGGTCTAAAGCAGAGTCCGCGCTCTGTCACCTTGGAGAGGTTGTCCTCCACGCTCTCAGGCAGGCACCCGTGCGCCTTTGGGGGCCAGCTCTGCCCTCCCTGGAGGATTCCCCATCTGGAGACCACACCCCAGTGGTCATAAATGCACCCAAGCTGTGTGGGTCTCTGGGCTCACCAGTCATGCATGTTGATAAAGCCAATTTCTTAACAGTGCTTGAAAGGGAGAGACTAGTTCCAATTTAGAAGATACAATTTCTTTACATTCCTGGGCATGGCTCTTGGTTATTTTGAAGGGCACGAAATGACTTAAATCAAGGTGAGTTCACACCTGATTATAAAGAAAGAGACACAAGCACACACGCAGACACACCCACAATTTAATGTTTTGGTATACTGACATCACTCCCAAGCAGACACAATGAGGGTGCTGTTTGACTCAGAGAAAGAAGAGAGGCGGCCTCAGGTGTAAGACTGAGGCGCAGACTACCAGGAAGTTTCCATGGTCTGATGAAGGAGATAGGCTTCACTCTGAGGCATATAATGGCTTTAATCCATCTGCTGCCTCATTTCTTTTCTTGGGGTTAAGGGCTGAACCTGGCCTGTAGAGACTCCAAGTTAAATTAGCCACTCAGGGATACAGCGTTTTTAATGACCAAGCAGTTATCTCATTAAGAGCACGAGGACGTTTTATGTAGAGCACTGTGGTGGTTGCTTATTTTTAAAATACTTTTTGTCCATGTGCCTTTCCCATGGACAGAGTCCTTAGTAGTATTTCCTGGGTTGGTGTCTTATGACTCAGGAATAGAGGCTTATATGAGATCTGCAGGAAGGAAGAGGAAGAAAGAGAGGAAGGAAGGAGAAAGGAAAAAGGGAAGGAGGAAGGAAGGAAGGAGGGAAGAAAAGAGGCAGAAACAATGACCCTCAGACTGGCCAGTTCGCTGGAGTTGAGTTGAATATATCACTGTTGAAAGATTTGTCTTTTCGCTTCATGTTTTTTACCTAAATTAAGGTGATTGGCTACACTGACTGGTTGGAAGCCACCATTAGGTCCCACTCCATCTATCTTTAGAGTGGTGGTGCAAAGTCTCCGGTGGGGCAGCATCCTCAGCCATGATGTAATGAGAGTTTCTACCTCATGCTTGTATGTCATTCACACGAGTGGAGCATCATGGGAGCTGGAATAGATTGATGTCCCCTCCAAGAATAGCACTGATTATAGAACAGATTTTCCCATATACAGAGCCATTTTTAATTCACTGCCTACCACAGCTGCCAGCCTGCAGAGATAATTCCTTCTAGCAGAATAGCTCTAGATTATTATAGGGAAATCAAATTTGCATAAAAGCTCCCTCCCTTTCTCTCTCTCTTTCTCTTTAAGTTACTAAACAGATATTGTCAATTGCTTTTGTTGGGAGAGCTTTGCGGGGGTCGGGGTAAGGGGAAAATACATTAATTTAGGGGGAAATGACACAGAAACTTTCTATACAGTTTTAAATATTTTGACGACGTATTTAGTGTGACATGACACTTGATGGATGCTTCACTGTTTTCAATATGCTTTTTAGTTCAACAAACTTTTAATATATTTAAAATTTTTATTTTGAATGAACATAGGCCCTGGGGACATAAACATGAATGGCCTTTACTTTTGAAAAGCTTATTTTATTTGATTCATGGGGAAAATTATGTGAAATAAATAAGGTATTAGGTCCATTAGGTCCATTTTGCTTATGAGGAAACTGAGGCTCAGAGAAGTTTTTGAAAGTGTGCTCAGCTGAAGAAGGAAAGATTGAGAACAGGTCTTCAGAGTCTCGTTTGGGCTTGTTTGGGGTACCATGATGTCACTCAGGAGGGGAAAGGTTGCTGTTGCAAATTGGCAGCTTAGAGGTGTTGGCCAAACCTTTTAATTTGTCTTTGAAAAATCAGAAAGTTTTACCCCTGCATCTTCCACCCCTCAAAAGAAAGGACTTCTGGCTTCTTTTTAAAACATATCTTAACATCTGACAACACAAGCCTGTATTCCATCAAGGTAAGTCTGCTTCATCAGACTGGGTATGGCCCACATCCTTATGCCCAAGTTGCTCACTTAAGTTACCAGCTTTGGGCAAAGAAAGCTTTGAGTTGTTCCCTCTGCTGAATCTGGCAGAGACCAGGGATGTGGGTACATTGCCCTGGGAGTATCATTCTTGCACTTGTTTTTAAAATAATCTTTTCATTTTTCCCTTGCCTCAATTTTTCAGCTTTAAAAGAAAGTTGGTAATTTTTCAGCTTTTTCAAAAAAGATTATCTCCTGTAGGCCCCCAATCCTGATGATTTAGGATTTGGAGACTCACGAGAGATTTTTACTCTGTTAGCCACTGTAGGCTGATATTCTGCTTGTATTCTTTAAAAGGCTTTTGTAGATATTATTTTATTCAGTTGTGTTCTGTTTTCTGATCTGTTTTAAGCTATCTTTTGGGGGATAAAGAGTGTGAATGTAGAAGTCTATCTAGCCTTCACTTTGGCACGTGGGCTTCAATTTTCTGATTTTGTTGAGCAAATTTCTATGCTGAATATCCAGTTCTTTGCGACCCTATGGACTGTAGCCTGCCAGGCTGCTCTGTCCATGGAATTCTCCAGGCAAGAACACCAGAGTGGAGTAGCCATTCCCTTCTCCAGGGCATCTTCCTGACCCAGGGATCAGACCCAGGGATCAAAGCCAGGTCTCCTGCATTGCAGGTGGATTCTTTACTGCCTGAGCCACCAGGGAAGCCCTCATGCTGAATATAGGTTCTTCTTCTTAAGAAAATGAGGATAAGGCTACTGTAAGAAATAAATTGAGAGATAATCATGGTGTTGAACACTTAGATATAAGGTGTTGCTAAATTCTACTTTACTGCAGAAGTGTAATTAAATCACTTGATTTAACCATGGAAGCTATAGGTTAGACAGATCATCCAGGAATCTAAAAACAGCTCTGGCGCAGGAGACCTTCCGGGAAAGGATTGTATGCAGCAGGCTGAGTATATAAAGTGGGCTCTGGGCCCCGCCCCCAGTATACCTCTTCCTGGTGTGATGCCGTCACCTACTTGTTCCATCACAATTGAGGTGACAATCTGTTGAGGGTCCCACATTGGGTGGAAGGTTGTTTGGGTGCCCTTTGCATAACTTTGCAACTCTACAATTCCAAATCTGGGTTTCTGCCCACCGCCCACCTCCTGAGAAGATGGAGATACGCCTGCAGTATGGGTTGACTTCCAAGCTAGTGACAGTTCACTTGTCCCTCAAATATAACTCCTTTCTTCTCACTGCTTAAAATTCCATTTAAGTTGTGCTGTTTTGGCTTTAGGCTTTTGATTTTATGTTAAAAATTAGTTATCAACCTTTTCAAGTGCAGAGTTGGCAAAACATATTCCTACACTTTATCCATGTGACCTTCGTAAAAGCCCTGTGAGGTAGGAGAGTAGCATTGTCTCCTTTGGGGAAAAAAGAAATAACAGAGGAAAGACTATGATTTGGGAGCTAGAGATGCTGGTTTTGAGCCTTAGTTATAACTCAGAAACTGTGTGGTCTTGAACAGGAATACAGTATCTCTGAAACTGATTTCCTTCCCTACATACAGAAAATTAAAATATTACTTTACAGAATGATTATAAGGATTAGAGATAATATTTTCATCCATCCACCCATCCATCGTTTATTTATTTATTTATTCTACAAATATTTTGTCAGCTCCCACTGAGAGCCAGGCTCTGTACTGGTTCTGGGAATACATTGGTGAATATGACAGACCCTGTTCCTGCCCTTACTGGGCTTATGGTCTAACACCAAGTACAACATGGAGCACACAGTAATTTTTCAGTAAACGGCAGTTGTTTCGAAACAACCAGCCTAGTGGTTCCTTAGTGAGTGCAGAGCAGAGGGGGAGCTGAGCTCAGATTTTGGAGTCTTTGGCTCTGCCCAGTCCTTGGGGAAAGGAAGCTCACTGTGGCTGTGACCTGAGCCGCTTTATTCTGGTCATCATCCCTGGTGTGCCCTGTCAGAGAGGAGCGTCAGCAACAGACGTTTGTTTCTTCCAGTTCTGGAGGCTGGGAAATTTAAGATCAAGGCACTGTCAGGTGGGATGTTTGCTAAGAGCCCACTTCCGAGTTCATGGACAGCCTTTCCAAGTGAGTCCTCACTTGGCAGGAGGGATGAGGGAGCTCTCTTACAACCTCACTCTTGAGGACTCCATCCTTACAACCTCCCAAAGGCCCAAATGCCATCAGGTTTCAGCATATGAATCTTGGGGGCGGGGTCACAAACATTCGGTCTACATCAGAGTGTAGTGAGGTGGATTATGACCCACTGACTATGGGCAATTTACTTCATTTCACGAATCCTCAAGTTCCTAATTTGCAGAGCGGGCACCATGACAGCACCTGCCTCAGCAGGTTGTCATGGAGATCAGATGAAGTTTCTGGTAAGTAGCGAGCTCAGTACCTGCCACATCGGGAAGTGTTTATAACACAGTGGATGTTATTGTTGGTTGGGCTCTCAAATGGCATATGCATGGGTGGGGAGGACATATTTGCTCCTGTTTCTCATTCTTGGCTGTCCTTTCTGTGGCCAGGGGATCAGAACACAGCCGCAGATGCTGAGTCCAAGAGGCTTGTGTCCTCTTTCCACCTGTCTGCTATTTGTCTATATCGTCTGTTTAAAAACTGTGCTGGGCTGAGGCTGGTCATGAGGCGGGCAGGCCATTAGGACAGGTCTTCTTTTGGTCTATTCTGTCCCCTCTCAACCAAACAGTTCTGTTTAACAGTCCTGCCCTTGGCTGGCGGGGTGAGACCACTTATATTTAAGGAAGAGGCTTCAGAGATGCTATGGAGAGAGGGTGCTGTATGTCAAGTTTCTGCCTTATGTCAAGTGTCTGAAGTCAGGCTGCCTGAGTTCAAGTCCCAGCTCTATTTCTTATGAGCTAAGTAATTTGACTGCTGTCAACCCCAGTTTCTTCATCTGAAAAGTAGGGGTAATAATAGCTAAGACTTAAAGAACGTTTACTGTGTTCAAGGCACCTCCCATATACCAATTCATCCATCCCCAACCTGCTCTGAGTTAGCTGTTACTGGTACACCTGTTTGAAACCAGGAAGCTTGAGGCTTAGAGAGATTAACTAACTAGGTTTGCTCAAGGCAAATGACAGACCTGGGGTTTGGACCCAGGCAGTTAGAACCCAGAGTTTTGTGTGCTTAACCACTCCTACTGTCTCCTTCCCTGATGGGATGGGATAATAAGCATGAAGCTTGGCACACAGTATGTGCTTAGTAAAATTTTTTTTTCAAGTGAAAAATTTTAATTTTGTGTTATCCAGTGTGTACTTCTTTCTTTGTAATTTCTTCCTATCATTTAAACTTGGAAATCAGTTAGCCTTTTACATTTCAGCTATATTTAAAAATTCCTTTTTCTAACTGATGCTTTAATCTCTTGAATGTTTATATTTAATTATTTTGGCCACAAAAAGCAAATTAAAATTTTAATTATTTATTTGTTATTTTGTAGTAGTAAGAACAGTTAAGATTTACCCACTTAACAAACTTTTAAGTGTGTAATATGTTATGATTGATTATAGGTATAATGCTGTAGAGGAGCTCTCTAGAGCTTAGTCATCTTTTTATTTTTTAATTTTTATTTTGTTCAGTTTTAAGTTTTTAAATTGAAGCATGGTTGACTTACAATGTTGTGTTAATTTCTGCTGGACAGCAAAGTGAGTCAGTTATACACATATATATTCTTTTTCTACTATTCTTTTCCATTTTGGTTTATCAAAAGGTATTGAATATACTCTGTGTTATACAGTAGGACATTGTTGTTTATCCATTCTATATGTATAAAAGCTTACATCTGCTAACCCAAACCTCCTGCTTCATCCCTTCCCAACCTCCTTCCCCTTGGTGACCACTAGTCTGTTAGAGCTTAGTCATCTTGCTTGACTAGAACTTTATACCTATTGATTAACCTCTCCCCATCGCCCCTCCCCCAGCTCCTGGTAATAGTATGTGCAGAGTAGATAATAACCGTCACCCTCAGCTCTGAAGGTGAGTGTGGGTCTCTCTTTCTGGAGCAGTAGGGAGCAGGGCCTTAGGACACTGGCTGGTGGGCATTATTCCGAGATCTCAGACTCATTGGTGCCTGTGTTCATCTTGGCCTTGTGATAGAAATTTGAAACCTAATTAAAAATTTATTTATTTATTTATTTATTTTTGGCTGTCCTGGGCCTTGCTGCCTGGGATTTCTCTAGACGTAGCAAGTTGGGGCTAATCTCTAGTTGTGGTGCATGGGTTTCTCACTGTAGTGGCTTCTCTTGTAGCAGAGGACAGGCTGGAGGGTGTGTGGGCTTCGGTAGTTGTTGCACATGGGCTCAGGAATTGTGGCTCCTGGGCAGAGCACAGGCTCAATTGTTGTGGTGAGTGGGTTTAGTTGCTCCATGGCATGTGGGATCTTCCTGGATTAGGGATCAAACTTGTGTCTCCCACATTGACAGGTAATTCTTTACCACGGAACCACCAGGGAAACCTGAAACCTAATGCTTATGAGTTGCCCTCATGAGACTGTGATACCCTCATAGCAACACTAACATTACCGTAAATATGGGGTATTTATTAAGTGTCTACTTACACCTGATGCATTTTCAGATGCTCCAGACACAGGTAAGCAACCCTGAATCATGCCCCTCTTGGAGTTTTAAGACCAAAACAAAGAATGCTCCACTTGTTTTGCACTGATGTTAGTTTTCAGTCAGTTGGTATATCTACCTCAAATTCACATGAAAGCTTTTAAAAATCATTATTATCATCACCATTATCATCATCCTCCCCACCATCATCATAACAAGTTCTTACTATGTGCTAACTGCTATGTGCTTTGCCTGACTCATCTCATTTAATTCTCACATTAGAGCATAAAATGAAGATTTCTGTTACGTTAGTCACCTACAAATTAAGGCAAATGTTGTGAAAATATCAGTTGCTTAGCGATAGTTAAAACAGAAGGAAGGGGAGATAAATGTATCTCAGCTTTTGGAATATTTAAGAATTGCAACAAAAACATTTTAAGAGATTCCTTTGGTGTAAATGTCTGTATGCTTAGAAAAATAAGGTACGATAAATATAAAATTATTAAAACTGCTAGTATCCATTTCCAAAATATTGCCTAGTGGGCATAGGTCTTTTCAGTTTGTAATAGAATTATGTAATGAGTGCCTACTATGTTCTGGCACCTTGGTATTCCCCTATACCCTGCTTACTTGTGGAAGTTCTTGATTTTTATATAATGTCTCGTTGTGTTAGTAATGAATTAACAGTTAATTTCAGTCTCATTGAGGTACAGGGATTTTCCTAGAGGTACCTCTCAGTGCCAAATAATTTTTAGCAGCTTCCTTTGTAAGGAAAGTTTCCAGGATAGTCAATAAGGAAGACTCTCCCCATTTTATTGGATAGATTCTTTTGTACTTAAAATTTTCTTTCTTTCTTTTTTTTTGATCATGAAAGTAATATCAGCCCACACTTCCAATTCTGGCTACATGTTGGGTAGACCAGATGCTCTAATAAATCTTCCTGCTCAAATAACCTAAGAATGATGGGTAAAGTATAACTAACATCTTCTAATGATATCTACAAAGAAAGGGAGCAGAATTTCCAGGGCATAAAAATAAAGAGAGAGATGGAAAGTGGGTGTAAAGCATAAACTGAGACTCTGCCCTGAGGGTGTTTGCTGAGAGCAGAAACTTAGATTCTCAAGCTCTGAGTACTGTACTGGGGCTTTCCAGGCGGCACTAGTGGTAAAGAAGCCACCTGCCAATGCAGGAGACACAGAAGATGCAGGTTTGATCCCTGGGTTGGGAAGATTGCCTGGAGGAGGAAATGGCAACCCACTGCAGTATTCTTGCCTGGAGAATTCCATGGACAGTGGGGCCTAGTGGGCCCCCATCCACAGGATCACAGAGTTGGACATCATTGAAGCGACTTAGCACATGAGGACATACTGTGCTGGGGACCAGAAACCAGTCTTTGGGCCGGTGTAATGTGGGAAGGTGAAAGTGAGAACCTACTGTGAAGCTTGGGCACTCAAAGGACAACATTTTCCATGAAAAAAGGAGTTAGGGAAAAAATCCTCCTTTTGGCCAAGAGAAAGACTTAGCTCCCACTGGGGGGAAAAATGTCTTCTTCCCCACATTTTAACAACAGTCCTGCTCTCCTTTGGCTTTGGGAGCTGAATTTAGACTTGCTGAGTGATCTTAAATTGAGGTCCTCAGTGCCTGGAAGATGTGGGGTAAATGCTTTCTGGAGAAATGCACCTTAATCCTAGACCCTGTGGCATCTTCACAGTTTCAGGTTCTGTTCAGTTCAGTTCAGTCGCTCAGTCGTGTCCGACTCTTTGTGACCCCGTATGGCAGCATGCCAGGCCACCCTGTCCATCACCAACTCCTGGAGTTCACTCAAACTCACGTCCATCGAGTCTGTGATGCCATCCAGCCATCTCATCCTCTGTTGTCTCCTTCTCCTCCTGCCCCCAGTCCCTCCCAGCATCAGGGTATTTTACATTGAGTCAACTCTTCACATCAGGAGGCCAAAGTATTGGAGTTTCAGCTTCAGCATCAGTCCTTCCAATGAACACCCAGGGCTGATCTCCTTTAGAATGGACTTGTTAGATCTCCTTGCAGTCCAAGGGACTCTCAAGAGTCTTCTCCAACACCACAGTTCAAAAGCATCAATTCTTTGGCGCTCAGCTTTCTTCACAGTCCAACTCTCACATCCATACATGACCACTGGAAAAACCATAGCCTTGACTAGACGGACCTTTGTTGGCAAAGTAATGTCTCTGCTTTTTAATATGATGTCTAGGTTGGACATAACTTTCCTTCCAAGGAGTAAGCGTCTTTTAATTTCATGGCTGCAGTCACCATCTGGAGTGATTTTGGAGCCTCCCAAAATAAAATCTGACACTGTTTCCATTGTTTCCCCATCTATTTCCCATGAAGTGGTGGGAACAGATGCCATGATCTTAGTTTTCTGAATGTTGAGCTTTAAGCCAAATTTTTCACTCTCCTGTTTCACTTTCATCAAGAGGCTTTTGAGTTCCTCTTCACTTTTTGCCATAAGGGTGGTGTCATCTGCATATCTGAGGTTATTGATATTTCTCCCAGCAATCTTGATTCCAGCTTGTGCTTCTTCCAGTCCAGCGTTTCTCATGATGTACTCTGCAGTTATCTCACAATCCAGAGTTACAAACACATGAAAAATGTAGATGTTATGTATTTAAGAGTCAGGGAGAAAACAAACAGAGTGAGATCTTTAAGTACTTCAAATATTGGACCTGTGATGATACAGAAAAAATATTCAGAAATAAGTTAAAGATGTTCAATTAAATGATAGAACTGAAAACATGAGAAAAGAGCAAACTGCATGCATGCTAAGTCACTTCAGTTGTGTCCGACTCTTTGCGACCCTATGGACCATAGCCCGCCAGGCTCCTCTGTCCATGGGTTCTCCAGGCAAGAATACTGGAGTCGGTTGCTATGTCCTCTTCCAAGGGATCTTCCTGACCCAGAGATAGAACCTACATCTCCCATGGCTCCTGCATTGCAGGCAGATTCTTTACTGCTGAGCCACCAGGGAACAGTTATCCCCCATTATCCATTTGTTGTTGTTCAAGTAGCTCAGTCATGTCTGACTCTTTGTCACCCCATGGACTGCAGCAGGCCAGGCTTCCCTGTCTTTCACTAACTCCCAGAGTTTGTGCAAACTCATGTCCATCGAGTTGATGATGCAATCCAACCATCTCATCCTCTGTCATCCCATTCTCCTCCTGCCCGCAATCTTTCCCAGCATCAAGGTCTTTTCCAATGAGTTAGGTCTTTGCATCAGGTGGCCAAAGAATTGGGGCTTCAGCATCAGTCCTTCCAATGAATATTCAGGGTTGATTTATTTTAGGATTGACTGGTTTGATCTCCTTGCTGTCCAAGAGACTTTCAAGAATCTTCTCTATTACCAGAGTTCAAAGCATCAGTTGTTTGGTGCTCAGCCAAATTCACATCCATACATGACTGCTGGAAAAACCATAGCTTTGACCATACAGACCTTTTTCAGCAAAGTGATGTCTATACTTTTTAATACACTCCAGGACATTCCTTATCCATGGGGGAATACATTCCAAGACCCGCCAGTGAATGCCTGAAGCTACAAATATTATTGAACCTTATATATACTATGCTTTTCTTGTACTAATTAGCAGGTATCCCTTACAATGTGAATATGGTGGGCAAAGGGATGATTCATATTCTGAGCAGGATGGAGCTGGATGGTGCAAGATTTCAGCAGACTACTCAGAAAGGCATGAAGTTTAAAACTTATGAATTGTTTATTTCTGAAATTTTTCAGTCAATATTTTTGACAGGATAACTAAAACCATGGAGAGCAAAACTGCAGATGAGGGACTTCTGTATCAAAAGTTTATTGAAAAACCTAGGAAGATTTTTAAAGAGCCCAAGTAGAACGTCTAGAAATGAAAATAGAATTATTAAAATTAAAAGTAAAACATGCTCTTTGTAAGAAATTTGGAAAGAATAAAGGAAAACCCAAAAATTAAACATTATTCTATCATGAAGGCACAAGCAGTATTAATAATCTTCATGTAATTCATTCGTATTTTTTCTATGCATTTTTACAAAATAGACATTATATATGAATAGACATTCCATATGAATATTATTTTATGCCATCATTTTCTTTCTATATGAGCACTTTCCAGTCATTGTACTATATAATATATGTGAGTAAGGAAATGTCATCATGTACATGTTCCTCTGTAGCTGGATTTGGGCTTCCACGGTGGCTCAGCAGTAAAGAATCTGCCTGTAACACAGGAGATAACAGGATACACAGGTTTGATTCCTGGGTTGGGAGGTTCCCCTGGAGAAGGGCATGGCAACCCACTCCTGTATTCTTGCCTGGAGATCCCATGGACAAAGGAGCCTGGCAGGCTACAGTCCATGGAGTTGCAAAGAGTAGGACATGACTAAAGCAACGAAGCAGGCAAATAGTTGGACTTATTTATTTATTTTTAATTTGCAAAAAACATCTTGGCAGAAGCTGCCAGGACTTCTTAATGCTTAGGCTAGGAACTGGCACAGTCACTTTTCCCCATGTTCTCCTTGTTTAAATACGTCATGTGGCAGGTTAAGATTCAGTGTGGGGAAAATCTATGTAAGGGTATGGATATGAAGGGAATGGTTCATTAGGGACCTAGGTTCCATGTATATAATGTTTTTGTTTTCCTTTATAATACAGTGGTAAGGTATTACACACTGTTCTGTATCTTATTTTTTTTTTCAGTCAAATATTTGCAGTACATTTGGTATTAATACATATATTATTTGGGATTAGAATTGGCTGCAAGTAAAACTCCAAATTATAGTAGCTTAAACAAAATAGAAATTTGTCTTCTGAATTTATAGATGTTTGGAAGTGGTTGGTCCAACTCTTTCTATTTTGTTGCCCCACCACACGTGACTTCCATTCTCAAACCACCTCAATATGTAAAATGAAGTTTTACATTTTACAATATGTAAAATGAAGTTCAGCTGAATTCTAACCAGTAGGAAGGAAGGATAAGTGCTGAAGAAGTATTTCTTTACCTGGGATTTGTATTTCTCATTTCTGTTTCTTAGGCAGGACCACACCTAGCGGCAAGGAATGTTGGGATATATAATCTTTATTACAAGTGGACATGTGCCCAGCTAAACAAACTGGGGATTCTATTCTTAAAGAGGGAGGGAAGAATGGATATCAGAGGACCATTGTACATTAATAATTTTCTCATGTTTTTTACATATGAGTTCAAATGAGACTTTTTAATATATTCTACTATATTGTTTTCTGGAGAAGGCAATGGCACCCCACTCCAGTACTCTTGCCTGGAAAATCCCATGGATGGAGGAGCCTGGTAGGCTGTAGTCCATGAGGTCGCAAAGAGTCGGACACGACTGAGCGACTTCACTTTCACTTTTCAATTTCATGCATTGGAGAAGGAAATGGCAACCCACTCCAGTGTTCTTGCCTGGAGAATCCCAGGGATGGGGGAGCCTGGTGGGCTGCCATCTATAGGGTTGCACAGAGTCGGACACGACTGAAGCGACTTAGCATAGCAGAGCATAGCATAGCATATATTGTTTTCAGGATGATTATACCAATTAGAGTGCACTAGAGTAGGGAAATGCCTATCTTATGTCACTCTCTTCAGCACTGAATATAATGAATTTTATAATATTGGCAGTCAGTTAAGATTATGTCATGTTTTAATTTATTCTTCTTTGATTACTAGCATGAATTGACATTTTTATTCTATTGTTTATTAGCCATTTATATTTTACCCTCCTGAATTTTTGTTCATGCCCCAAGTCCAGGGAGCAATTTGGTTTGTTTCTCTTAACTGTTCATTAAACATTTATATTAAGGTTATTGATCCTGTTAATTATAAAGCAGAAATAATGTCTCTGACAGTCCTGGAATAAGGGATATATGAGACTATCATTTTCTGATTGTGGTGGGTAGTGAAGAGCTCTCTTCTTCATACTGTGTGGGGAATAGGATTTGCACAAGTTCCATGTTTGAGTTAATATCATTTTTCTGCAGCATTTAAAAAATATTTTATTTATTTTAATTGGCAGATACTTACTTTATAATGTTGTATTGGCTTTTGCCATACATTAATATGAATCAGCTGTGGGTATACATGTGTCCCCCCATCCTGAACCCCCTTCCCACCTCCCTTCCCTCCTTATCCCTCCAGGTTGTCCCAGAGCACTGGCTTTGGGTGCCCTGCTTCATGTGTTGAACTTGCACTGGTCATCTATTTTACATATGGTAATATATATGTTTCAATGCTATTCTCTCAAATCACCCCTCTCCTTCTCCTAAAGAGTTTAAAAGTCTGTTCTTTACATCTGTGTCTCTTTTGCTGCCCTGCATGTAGGATTGTCATTACTGTCTTTCTAAATTCCATATATATGCCTTAATATACAGTATTTGTGTTTCTCTTTCTGACTGACTTCACTCTGTATAATAGGCTTCAGTTTCATCCACCTCCTTAGAACTGACTCAAATGTGTTCCTTTTTGTAGCTGAGTAATATTCCACTGTGTATATGTACCACAACTTCCTTATCCATTCATCTGCCAATGGACATCTAGGTTGCTTCCATGTCCTAGCTATTTTAAATAGTGCTTCTGCAGTGTTTTAATTGCCGAAATAGAGTATCTTTCTATGAAGGAATCAGAAAAACCAGGAAGGGCATAGAGAAAGGAGTGACAGGGAGAGTTACATGTGCTATGTTTGAAGCACGAGCCGTGGGAATGAATGCAGTGCTCTTTGACCTCTAAAAGGATTGCCAGGGCTTCCTGAATCCTGCATTGTTAGGACTCAGAGGGAAAAACCTGAGACCCATACTAAGATATGTATTCTCCTGTTGTTTCAAGGTAGAGGAAGCTGTAATGATACCACCTATCCATTAGAGGACACACTACAGATAGCCATCTTGGCTCTCTATCCATTGAGAGCATTTTGTAAACCCTGTCTCTGTCACCTTTAATCTGCATAGGCACTCAACACACTGTAAGAATACTATCAGGGTGCTTTAGCTCTAGACTGTAGAGGTTGTGAGTCAACAGCAGCTTATAAACAGTGTCTGTTCTTAGAGATGACTATATCAGACGTTGCCCCCCACCCCCAATCTAACAGACAAGGGAAGCAACTGACCTAACATTCCCCAGCTTGGTGGCTGTGGAAGCAAATGTAGAACTCTGTGTTTGTAACTCCCATATAAGCTGCCACATTGTCCATGCCTAGCTGCCTCTGCACCTTCACCAAGGTTCTGCACCTGCCCTAAAGCTTTGGACTGCATCATCGTTCTGGAGCAATCCACTTTGCCTGATGTTCCAGGAATTCCAGGCATGGCTGCATCCTGAGTCATCTGCCCCCTGTGGCTTTACCTGAGAACAGCACTCTCCTGCCCCCTAAGGTCCCCTGAGCAGCATCTGCCCTGCTCAGCCTCAGAAAGCGCTGGAATGATCAAAGTTTGAGTCTTCTAGAAACTTGCTTCATCTCCAGGGCACTAACAGAAAGATAGCGAGATATTTAGGAGCAGTGTTAGGAGCTTGGAGAATCAATGAAGAACAAGTTATGAGCCAAAAAAGAGAAGATAGAATGCAGATGAAGAGCAAAGTGGTGTGGTTACTTTTTAAAAAATGCTGTTTTTATGATGTGAAAGCATGGAGTGAATAGAACATTTGGAGCCAGACTCGGGCTTCCTTCCATCCTTATTACTTACAATGGTGTGACCTTAGGCAAATCCTGTCATGACCTCTCTGAGTCTAATTTTTTTTTTTGGTGTTGTTCAGTCACTCAGTCGTGTCATACTCTTTGTAACCCCTTGATCTGCAGCACATCAGGTTTCCCAGTCCATCAGTATCTCCCAGAGTTTGCTCAAACTCATGTCTATTGAGTTGGTGATGCCATCCAACCATCTCATCCTCTGTTGCCCACTTCTCCTCCTGCCCTCAATCTTTCCCAGCATCAGGGAAAGATTATTATTTTTTTTAATTGGAGTATAATTGCTTTACAGTGTTGTGTTAGTTTCTGCTGTACAACAAAGTGAATCAAATATATGTGTATATATATCCTCTCCCTCTTGGACCTCCCTCCCCAGTGTTTATCGCAGCACTATTTACAATAGCCAGGACGTGGAAACAGTCTAAGTGTCCATCAACAGATATATGAATAAAGATGTGGTACATATATACAATGAAGTATTACTCAACCATAAAAAGTAATGAAATTGGGTCATTTGTGGATGACCTGTCTGAGTCTCAATTTTGACTTCCATAATTTGCAGCAATAACATCTGTCCTGTTTAAAGTCCAGGTTTGATATGAGGTTCAGATTGTAATGTAGTTTAAAAGCACCTAATAAAATAATGTGCAAACTAAGGAGATGCTGCTCTGACAATAGAAGCACCTTGCTGTTCTCAGGAGTTGCATTGGAGAAGATCATTCCACATTTTTTCTTGAGGACAATTCACATTTACAGATTTGGTGTTTTGGAGGAGCCTTGGAAGAGAAGACCACAAGGAACTGGAATCTAGGGTTGTATAATAAATTGACCAACTCAAAGGAACCTACCTCTATGCAGCCCAACACTATTTGTGATGACCAATCTTCAGGTACTGTTGTATGTAAATGAGCATCAGTAAAGTGTGCAAATGATAATCTAAAACCAGCCTGGCACCATGGTTCTTTGGGTCTAATAAATGAGAGGCAAATTTTTTTTACTAAGTATATTGCACTGATACTATTAGTTACAAATGATTCTTAGCTTTTATTAAAAATAAATTCTGACAAATCTGGACAGGAAAATATTCAGGGTTCTTATTTTAAGTTTTCCATTAGGGAAATTGTTGTTCAGTCACTCAGTCATGTCCAACTGTCTGACAACCCGCCAGGCTTCCCTGTCCTTTACCATCTCCTGGAGCTTGCTCAAACTCATATCTGTTGAGTTGGTGATGCCATCCAACCATCTCATCCTCTGTCATCCCCCTCTCCTCCTGCCTTCAGTCTTTCCCAGCATCAGGGTCTTTTCTATTGAGTTGACTCTTTGCATCATGTGGCCAAAGTATTGGAACTTCAGTTTCAGTATCAGTCCTTCCAATGAATATTCAGAGTTGATTTCCTTTAGGACTGACTGGTTTGATCTCCTTGCTGTCCAAGGGATTTTCAAGAGTCTTCTCCAACACCACAGTTCAAAAGCACCAATTCTTTGGTGTTCAGCCTTCTTTATCATCCAACTCTCACATCCATACATGACTACTGGAAAAACCATAGCTTTGACTATATGGACCTTTGTCAGCAAAGAAATGTCTCTGCTTTTTAATACACTGTCTAGGTTGGTCATAGCTTTTCTTCCAAGGAGCAAGCGTCTTTTAATTTCATGGTTTCAGTCACCATCTGCAGTGATTTTGGAGCCCAAGAAAATAAAATCTGTTACTGTTTCCACTTTTTTCCCACCTATTTGCCATGACATGATGGGACCAGATGCCATGATCTTAGTTTTTTGAATGTTGAGTTTTAAGCCAGCTTTTTCACTCTCCTCTTTCACCTTCATCAAGAGGGCTTTTTGGTTCTTCTTTGCTTTCTGCCATAAGGGAAATGTTAAAATATTGAAAATACATGGAGTATTTTACAGATGAACCAATGGGAGCTTTCAGAGTTTGTTATTCATTTAATGTGTCACTTTTAGTAAGTGACAGAAACAGGATTTGAACCCAGGGTCTTCCAGGCTCTGCTCTGAATCACTGTTCTATATTGTCTTGTCCTAAAAGGATGACAATTTGCTATTCTAGTTACATCAAGTAGGACATTGTACCAGATATGCTTTTTCATTGTTTTCTGAAAACCAATTAACTTCCAAGCTCTATATTATTTGCTTCTAAGCAATAGTGATTAATAATGTGTCTCATTGATTCCAAAACAAGCATTTCCCCCCACATTTTAGCATCTCTGAAATTGGATGCTTCTTATAAGTGATGGTGTATTGTTTAATTGACAGCATTTTTCTTTCTCAGTGGCACATAAAATAATGGTACATCTCACAATTGATATTATCTTAGATTTGATGAAATGCAGTAATGATGACTTAGCGTATATAAAGGATAGGGCAGTGTGGAGAAACAGAGAGATAACCACAGGGTGTACAAGGGTGGGGTCAGGTCTTTGTCTATTTCAGTGTTTCCCAGGGTGCAGGACAATGATTCAAAATGACTAGTTAGGTGGTACCCACTAACATGGGTGAAAACCCTGAGTTAACCCATGAGTGATCCCCCCCGCCCCCAGAATTTAGAATGTTGAAGAGTTTAGAGCTCTTTCAGCCCTTCAGAGAAGCATAGGAGAAAGTTTGTGTTTAATGCTGAGGCATCTTTAACATCTTGTCACACTAACCTACCTCCCTTTGTGATCTTGAGAGGGCAGGTTCCAGCAGTATTTAGCTAGAATTTAATTGTTTTGTTTTCATTTATTTACTTTTGTAGTTATCTTGTCCTTGGGGCAAGCACCACTGGTTTTCCAATTATAGTAGGAACAGAAAAATTTCCTTTGAAAAAGATGAATTTATTTCAGTAAAAATGGAGCCAATTAAAGAATATTAAGCAAATACTAGTACAGATGGTATGTGAATTGTGAATGTGGTCCTCATGTGACAGAATGTGTGCAGCGCGATCTGTTCTGATTACTTCACTTCTCTTTGTGTCTGGGCATGCTGTTCCTTAGTTTTAGGGACTCTTTTCCCTGCTCACTAATGATGGATCTCCTTTGCTTTCTCCTGGAAGCCTTCCCTGATTTCTATAGTCAGAATTAATTGTGCGTGCCCATAAGACCTTGTTTAAAACTCGATTTAGTTCTTTTGTTATTCTAATCTTCTTATCATAGATATTCACATGACCATCTTTGTCGTAATTGGAAGCCTTTTATGGGTAGGAACCACTTCTTAATTCATCTCCATGGCTTCTTAAAGGCCTTATATGCAGTTATAGAAAAGAATGAATGGATGGATTCAAAATTCATGTTAGCAATTATTTTATGCAATTTCCCGCATTCTGCAGAAACCTAGCCTGGTTTTAGACAGCTCATTTGTTCAGCTTACCTTTCAGCTTCAGTGTAAGTAGTAGTTACTGAGGCACTTGTAGAACTTGCATTGTTTTTCAGCATAAATATTTTGCAAAGGAGGTCATAGAATCATCTGAAACTATTCATGAGGAGGTTAAGCCTAAAGTAAAGCCAAAGAAAGATTGGAAGGAGGTGTGCCTGTGTGTGTGTGTGTGTGTCTGTGTGCCTGTGTGTGTGTGCATGGGTGCCGATGGAGCAGTAATCCGTTGACTTGAGAGCTGTACCTTCTGGTTGACTTTGCTCTCCATTTGAAGCCCAAGAGACAAAATTCAGTGACCAAAGATAATGGTAATCTAAGCAGAAAGATAAATAAAATACTTGCAGTTTTTATACTTGAGCAGTCCTGTTATCCTTTTCAGAGTCTTAGATAAGAAGCTTTGCTCAGCCTGCACGAGCCAAGGCAATGGGAAAGTGTACAGAATTATAAAGATAGGTGCTGTTTCTGGAAGGAAGTCCAATTCCTCTACCAATGTCGTCTTTTGAAAAGAGAGAGCAGAAAAAGTCCTGGTACCACTGCACCATCAATCAAGTTGGATTCATTGACTTTCTAAACAGCTCCTAATAAAACCCACTGTTTGCTAATCTTATCTCTGTGAAGGAAGAATGAGGCCAGAGTGCATCAGAGGAAGGGGAGGTTGATAAAAATGGGAGGCAGCTCTCTGGGACACATTTTGTATCTTCTAAGTCTTTCAAAGCGTACCTGGCTGTTTCCATCAAAAATAGCTCTGCTTAGTTCCTAGTATATTCTTAAAGAGTATAATGAGGGAGGCAGTGGTGCAAGCCTCTTGGTTAACCATCTGGCTTTTCTTTTCCTCCTTTTAGGCTTCAACATCATTGAGGTGCAATCAGCATGATAGTTTAATTGTACTCCAGGAATGCTCTAGTTCAGTCATGACTGACACATGATGATCTCTGGACTGAGAATCTTTATTAAAAAAAAATCTTCATCTAGCTGTCAGTCATTTACAAAAGAGAGTCCAGTTTTAATGATTGATGGCAATTGGACACATCTCACTGTCCTTCCTGGGCTGACTTTTCCTTGGGTTTCAGTTGGCAGGTAGGGAAGAAGGGAACAGTAAAAAACAAACAAACTCTTAGGTTATCAGGTTTTCCATGGGTATCCCTAGTGTTCTGGCAAACTGAATTGGAATAGTAACTAATTTGATCAATTTTACATTAAAAGCTAATTTCTGCTTGTATCTTCTGTATCCTTTGCAGGGTATGACCCTGTGGTCTGCTGATCCTTGAAAGAATTTATAGCAGATCTGTTTCAGAGTCCATTGAAAGCAATTTACTATTCACATGTTAAATATATGGGACAGTTGGTCTTGCTACAGCAATACAATTATTCTGGAAAAGAATTTTCAATGATGAAAATGAAAAAAAGTTAAAATAGTCATAATTTACTGCTCTGGAGTGCCGGGCAGCTGTTTTCTGCCTCGATCTGTATTCTAATAAGTCTTTTAAATGAAGAGATTTATGAGATTATTTTAATTTTGATGTCTTTTTAATGCTTCATGCATTTTAAATACAACCTTTTAATAGTTTTTGAGATTGAAGAATTTAATTTTGTTTTATGCTGCAGAAATAAATGTATTCTCAGGAGACCACACCATTATTGTAGTTCTTTTGCTTTCCTTTTTTTTTCCCCCCAAAATCAGCATATCTTCTACACATAGCTCGAATGCCAACCAGATTGGCAAAGGCTTTCTTTAGTTGGGGGGCCAGGAATTAGAAGAAAAGTGTTCATTAGTGTGTTACAACGTAACTGGTGCTAACAGAATTTTTGTAGAATTAGATGTGTATTTGCCCCCATTAGGGAAACGATTTCTGGTGAAGATGACCCAGCTTTACTTGGATGAGTAGTCAGAGATGTATGTTAACTGAATGCCTATGTAATACACCTCTTGCGATGAGGCATGGCCAAGTCAAACTCAAATTTTAGAGTGATCCTTGTTCTGTGTGTATACCTGTTTACTGGTTTCAAAGTACAGTATTATGGACAATCTTCACTCAGAATTGTATTTTAGAAAAGTAATAACAATCTGGTGCAATTCATTTTTTAAGGCATTGGAGAAGTCATAGAGATGGATTGAGAAGTGGTCTCTGTCCTAAAAGGCTCCCAATCACAATAAATAAAGGCATATGAACTTCATAATAATATGTTGCTTTTACCTTTTCTTTCTAGGCAGGGAGAAACATAAAGCTGAGGAAAGCTGTTATACCCGAAAGATTTGAAATATTCAAAAGAGGTCTGTTAAAAGGCAAACATAAGGAGTTATACCTAAGCTTTTCCCAGATATTTTAAGATAAAATTATTAAATTCCTAAGTTGCTTTAGACAATTTAACGTGTTGATTGAAGTTAGCAGGAGGTCATGAAACTTAGATCTCCGTATTATGTCAGAGAGGTTTGAATTGCAGAACATTCTTGAATCTATGTGCTATTTTTAAAAGGTGGCATATCCAAATCTAAAAAATCAGTAAAAGTACACTTTCAAACAGTGTTTAATAACATAGAAAATGCTCTTGATATAATGTTAAATGAAAAGCAAGCCAGAAAAAACTGCATATATAGTACATCAACAACAGAAGGAGCAGTTTTTGTGTGACATTAGAAAGTTATAATATGAGCTGCAGGAAGTTGGAAATAAAATTTTATATTGAGGGCATGTCAAGAAGTGGTTGTACACATATGCATATCACACAGCTACAAAACATTATAGCATCGAGGATTTATTTAGAAGTTTGTGGAATTTAGGATGATTTTTTTCAGCTTCTTTTTCATAATTTTCCACAGTAAACATATGTTTTTATGTGGGACCAAAGACTAATAAAAATACATCTGGTTGTGTAAAGTAATGCATAAAAGGAGCCAGAATTTATTATATAAATTGCTAAAAATGCTACCTTCTCGTTGCAAGCATGATTATTTTTGAATAGCAGTCTTCTCTTAATTCATATTTGAGAGGAAAAAAGGGCTAAACTTCCTGTGTTGTGACTCTAATCTCATTTTGAAGCTGGAAGCATGGACTTGTCTGAGGAATGATCATATTCCATGAACTTTTAGGGTATTGCTGCTAAAATACAGTGCTTTATCGTCCTGATTTCAGCGGCTTTTTTCATTTTTTCTGAAAAAATAAGCTACTTGTAATTCATACTTTGGGTAATGATTAGTCAAGTTTTACTATACTATTTAAAACTGTAAAGCTATCCAAATTGCTTTGTCAACAAAAAGGCAGACTATAAACTCTTAACCAGTCCCTTGCACCCCCTGAGTTATAAGGGTTGATACTTCTAGTCTGCAGCTTTAGAGCAAGTCCTGCATCCACCCTTATTAACCTCCTTATTTGTGGGCAGTCTGTCAGTTGTATTGCTCGCCTGGACTTCCGTTTCTTGAGTTTTATGATGGGTCTAAGACCTGTCTTAGAGAGTCGTAGTGAAATCAGAAGAGTTAATAGATGGAAATGATGACATGCCTGTGAAAGGAGTAATAGTACTACATTACCCTTATCTGTTGTTTAGTCACTAAATTGTGTCTGATTCTTTGCAACTCCATGGACTATAGCCCACCTGGCTCCTGCATATGTGGGGTTTTTCCAGGCAGGAATACTGGAGTGGGTTGCCATTTCCTTCTCCAGGGGATCTTCCTGACCCAGGGGCTGAACCCGTCTCCTGCACTGCAGGAAGATTTTAGTGACTGTAATTATAGAGTTAGGATTCTGAAGAAAACAGGGTTATATACCAACAAAGCCAATAAAAGCATGTGTTCTGTTTGACCAATTTGATTTATGTAACCACAGTGGAGCTGGGAATGGGATTATCTTCACTAAAAATACCAACGTTTGCACACGTCACCGGTGGGAATATGAAGTGATATCGCTGCAACTTCACTGAAAACACTAGAATGGGTCAGTAGCAAGGAATCCACATTTGTGCTTTTTGACACAAAAAGCTTATTTATGTCATCATTATTAATATTAATAAGAGCACATTCCCTCATGACCAGAGCACTGATGCTTCTGTGTATCATTGCACCATCTAATAATAATAATGGCTAATATTATCTATGTGCTTATTATGTTCCAGGCATATCTCTAAGTACTCTGTGTACATTAATCTCACTTAATATTCACAAAACCTCATGAGAGAGCTACTACTATCATCCCCATTTTGTAAATGAGGAACCAATGGCACAGAGCATTCTGGTAATTCGCTGAGGGTCTCCAGGCTAATAATGTTGGAGCCGGAATTCAAACCCCTCTGACTCTGGAGTCCCCTTTCTAACTATTACAGTCTTTGAAATCATAAGCAAAATGAATAATGGTTATCTGAAGCAGTAATATAGGCTGTAAGAAGTTCAGTTCTCATGGAAATGTTGGGAAATAGCCTTTGTTAATCTAAATTGCTTAAAATTGAAGCAAGGCCTGTGAGCAACTTCAAGTTGACCCCACTCTGCCTTAGTGTTGTTATTTGAACGTATTCAAAATTTTACTGAAAATATTTAAAAAATAAAATTAAGTTTGTTGTAGATAGTATTCAACTAAGAAAGGAGAGAAACTTGGTAACTTTAGCACTTCATCAACAATTTACTTATGCTGGAACTGTCTGTCATCTTTCTTTCTTCACTTTCTGTAAAATTGGTCAAAAATATATATTTAACATTTCTAGCCTCGACTGTAGAGATGACAGTGTACCCATCGGTATCATTTAAATGAGTCATACTTGCAAGTGGGTAACTCTGTTTAACCTTGTATAAGTTCTAGACAGCGCTTCAGAATCTACGAATGAGTCACAGTCGACAGTCTGCAAACATGTCAAGATACGTTTTAGAATTCTTTTTTTCTTAACTTTTCATTCCACTGGTTTGATTTTTGGTTACTTCCTCCCTTTCTTCCTTCCTTCTTCCCTCCCCGCCGTCTTCCTTCCTTTTAACTTTTGAAAGTTCTTATAGGAACTTTAAAGGAAAATTTGAAGAAAGAAACAAAAATCTTTCTTTTCCTACTTTGTGTGTGTGTGTGTATGTATTACATTACCCTTAAGGATTTTTTTTTTTTTGGTTTGCACACATAATTTATAATTATATGATTGCAGTCAAGTGAACAATTTTATTCAGCTTTGTTTCACGCAATTAATGACTGTATATGATTCCATTAAGCAGATGTCCGTAATTGATGTAGTTTTCTCCCCATTGTTGAATTTTTAGGTTGTTTCCATGTTTTTGTTCTTCTGGATAATATCCTAGTGAGCGCATCTGTGCAAATAGCATCCCTTCCTCATTATATCATATGATAAATTCCTAAGAGCAGAATTACTGGGTTAGACATAATGAATCATGAATCTTTTTTGTGGATCTTATGCATATAATGAATTTGATAATTTTAGATGAATTGAAGGAAAGAACGATAAACACTTTGACCCCGATATGGGCCAAAGTTCCTAACACTAAATTAACCCAGTAAGAACCACAATGAGAGTGAGGTTTCTTAAATTTCTATGCAAACTTCTTCAACTACACAAATGGATTTTTATCTAATCAACCTCAAGTCTACTTAATGTTGAAAGAGCTATTTAGTTAACCGAAAACATCTTGGTCATTTAGTAGATAATTTAGCCCCAAATGAATTCATTGCTGGTCCCAGATTATTTATAGCTATCAGTTGTATTCCTCATGGTAGCAAACTCTTCCAATAACCTAAGTAACAGAAAAATTTAAGGTGAGACTTTGGAAATGAGATCTCAGGAATTTTTCACACTGACAAAAGATCTTGCTAGTGTAAATTTTAGCTGAATAATGTTATGTTTTAGAGCAAACATTTGGACATGTATTGTCATATCTTTGTTTTGTGGCTGTATGACTATTATATTTATTTTTTAGTTTAAAAATGTTTTATTGGTGTATAGTTGATGTACAGTATTGTGGAGAAGAAGGGGGTGACAGAGGATGAGATGGTTGGATGGCATCATCAACTCCGTGGACCTGAGTTTGAGCGAACTTAAGGAGATAGTAAAGGACAGGGAAGCCTGGTGTAGTGCAGTCTGGGGTCACCAAGAGTTGGACACAACTGATGACTTAACAACAACAACAAAACTGTGAAAGTTTCAGGGATATAGCACACCAATTCATTATACATACATACATATATATATTCTTTTTCTTATAAGTTGTTACATAATATTGAATATAGTTCCCTGTACATACAGTAGGTTCTTATTGGTTATTTATTTTATACTTGATAGTGTGTACATAGGACTCCCCCAGTGGCTTAATGGTAAAGAATCTGCCTGCCAATGCAGGAAACACAGGAGACACAGGTTTGATTCCTGGGTCGGGAAGATCCCCTGGAGAAGGAAATGGCAACCGATGCCAGTGTTCTTGCCTGAGAAAGCACATGGACAGAGGAGACTGTAGGCTACAGTCCATAGGGTTGCAAAGAATTGGATACAAGTGGGCAAGTGGGCACACACACAATGTGCATATGTTAATCCTAGCCTCCTAATTTATCCATCCTTCCACTCTCCTTTCCCTTTTGTTTTCTGCGTCTGTGAGTCTCTTTCTGTTTGAGAAATAAGTTCACTTGTGTATTTTTTTTCTTTTAGATTCCATATTTAAGTGCTATCATATCATATTTGTCTTTCTCTTTCTGACTTAATTCACTTAGTGTGATAATCTTTGGGTCCATCCATGTTGCTGCAAATGGCATTATTTTGTTCTTTTTTGTGGCGGAGTAATATTTCATTGTATTTATGTATCACATCTTTATCCATTCATCTGTCGATGGACATTGAGGTTTCTTCCATGTCCTGGTTATTGTAAATAGTGTTGCAGTGAACACTGGGGTACATGGATCTTTTTGAAGTATGATTTTCTCCAGATAACATGCCCAGGAGTGGGACTGCAGGATTGCAGGATATGATAGTTATAGTTTTCTAAGGAAACTCCATACTGTTTTTCATAGTGGCTGCAGCAATTTACATTCTCATCAACAGTGTAGGAAGGTTCCTTTTTTTCCACACCTTCTCCCACATTTGTTACTTGTAGACTTTCTGATGGTTGGCCATTCTGACTAGCGTGAGATGATATCTCATTGTAGTTTTGATTTGCATTTCTCTAACAATTAGCGATGTTGAGCATCTTTTCATGTGCCTCTTGGCCATCTGTATATGAATGACTGTATTTGTATTAGGTGAAAAAAGATGACTGTATTTCCTGGATCGTCATTTCTGCAACTGTTGTGGTCACCTATCTATGAACCATCAGTGTCCTTCTTTCCTAGTCCTGCCTTCATCTCTGGTTTTAGTGCTCCTTTTCTTCATGGCTGAATTTGCTGAAGAAGTTCCTATCCTCAGGCTCTTTTTAAATCTGAATCATTTCTTGATCTTTTATAAAATTCTGTCCGTACCACCCACTGAAACTGCTGCAGCAGTGGTCAAATGACCATTCTTATTGTTAAACCTAAGTGATGCCTTTTAGCCTTTTTCTGTTTGGCCTTTGTAGCCTTTCACTCCTTCTGTTCCTCAGAATCTCTCTTCCTCAGCTTCCATGACTATCCATCTGGTTATTTTTGCTGACTGTGTGTTCTTGTCCCCAAGTATTGACGTTCTCCAAATTTCTAGGCTCCACAATTTGGCCAGTCTTCTAGGAAAATTCCATCCATTCCTAATTTTTTAAGCCTGGAACAATATGCTGAGTGTTTTCAAGTCTGTTCCTCTATCCTTTACCTGTGACTTGAATATGAATCCATTGAGCCTTTTATTTGTTCTTATCTGAATATCCAGAGTCACCTTTAATTCTATGTGTCCCAAATAAAACTCACTAGCTTTTTGTAGGTTAACTTTATTTAGATAATGGTACCATCCACTTATTCCACCTAGAATTCTGGGAATTACCATAGACACTTTTTTTACACTCAGTCACATCTGTCTGGCTGCTAAATTATATTGATTCTATTCCTTAACTCTTTCTGGAACCCCTTCTCTCCTTTCTTTTCCACTGTTGTTTGAGGGAAAAACCTATCAGAATCTTCTGTCCTGGATCCCTGACTCTAGTATTGCCTTCCTCCAGTCCTCTGATTGCTATAGCCAGTGATCTAAAAGAACTCCTCTATTCTTAAGGCTTTCTTGACTTAATCTCTCTCCACATCTCCTTCTCCAGCAGGCTCTATCCATCATGTGTAGATTGAAGTGGGATCCTTTTCCATAGTACTCAAAGTCTTCTGTGATCTAGCCTGTGCCATCTCCATCATCATCTTCTGTGATTCCTGTATTCTTTGCCCCAATGAAGTTCTTTGTTTTTCTTGTTGTTTCCAAGTGTCTCATACTTCTGGAAGTGGTAGTGTTAATCGCTCAGTCGTGTCCGACTCTTTGCAACCCTATGCGACAGGCTCCTCTTTCCATGGAGTTCTCCAAGCAAGAATACTGGAGTGGGTTGCCATTCCCTTCTCCAGAGGATCTTCCCAATCCAGGAATCGAACCCAGGTCTCCTGCACTGCAGGCGGATTCTTCACCATCTGAGCCACCAGGGAAGCCCCTCTCATACTTCTAGGCCTTTGTATATGTTCTATATAGACTGCTTTCTCTGTTATTATTAAATACCTGCTTACCTTGCAAGAGCCAGTCCAAGATTCTCCTCTTCCTATTCTGAATGTCCACCTAGGGCTACTCCCATGGTTCTCTGAGCTGTCTACTCTTAAAGAGATGATCACATTGACTTATAATTTCTATCTCTTCAGTGGAGTGTGAGTTCTTGAAGGCAGGGATTGTGGTTTTGTTTTGCTTTAAATAACATATATGTGCCATTAAAAATATATCTTATTGTCAAAATCTAAATAATGAAGTTCAAGGGAGGGACTAAAACCATAATGCCCCATCACTCATTTTTATTTCATCTAATTTGCATATGTGCCTATGTACAACTATTTCTTTTATAAAATTGGCATGGTAGGATATAGATAATCTTGTGGCCCTTAAAATACTAATATATTGTGCAAATTTCCTCATGTATTTAAATATTCTTCAAGAATATAATTTTAGTTTTAATGGCTGTATTGTATTTGATAATATTATATCCTATAAACATACCATAATTTATTTAATCCTTCTCCAAGATGTGTGTTTACTTTTTTTCAGTTTTATTGTATTATAGCATTGTCAAACATTGCTTTTTACAGATAGTTAACAGATTTCGTGGGAGAAGGAAATGGAAACCCACTCCAGTGTTCTTGCCTGGAGAATCCCAGGGATGGGGGAGGCTGGTGGGCTGCCGTCTATGGGGTTGCACAGGGTTGGACATGACTGAAGCGACTTAGCAGCAGCAGCAACAGATTTCATGAACTAGAAGAAGGGGACAAAGAAGATCTACAATAATACAAGTCTAATTTTGTCAAATTTAAAAATTCAGTAAAAGGGAGATATTTATAAATAGTAGTAGTTACTTTGATATGGTGAAGGTCTATTAATCTTTTAGATGGTTTTGTTAACAGTATTTATAATTAAAAATGTTTTAAAAACATAACCTTCATTGTAGATTAAACATATAGAATGTGTGACAACGACTGTTACTGGGAGAACCTTAGCTTTTCCATTTTCTGATTTTGCAGTAATACAGCTTTTTATGTAACTAGTTCATATTTGTGAAGTACTTTGAAGATGAAAGCTATTATGTAAGGGCAAAATCACTTCATAAAAATGTTACACATAAAATACGAAAATCCATAGACAGACTTTAAGAATTTCAAAGTAACATCAACTCTTTCATGTAATCATTTATAACCACCATCTTTAGACTAGTAATCCAGGATTCATTTATAGATTATCCTTGGAGTATTTTAGTGCTATCTGTTACGGTGAAATTGTTTTTATAGTCAAAGGCAGTGGTTAGGAATGACATTATTCTTTTTAACCATGGCTATTGAAGTTCGAGCCCAATTTATAAATAGGTGAGAATAAATAAAAATTGGCCATAAATGTAAATCTTTCTTTCTGCCATCCAGCACTGCAACTGCACAGATAGGTATCCTAAAGAAATCGATTTCATCACGTGTTGTTTAGGTTTTAAAGTTGTAGCAACTGTAAATTATGGACATCTGATTTCTGTAGCTTATTTAAAGAGAGAGTGTACAGACTGTGGGCGAAATGGGCCTGGAGAGTCAGTCAAGTATTAAAATAAGGATTTTCCTTGTGTGCATCTTGAAACAATATTCCACACAAACAAAATATCCTGCCTAAACTGATGGTGTCCCGATGTTAACATTTGACCCTATTATTCACAGAATGATTTTCGTTTTAAAATATTGCCTTGACAATTTCTCTTGATCCTCCCCTGCCCCCCACCCCATCCCTTCCTAAATACGTATTAATAAAATGAATTATGGGCTTCCTAGGTGGTGATAGTGGTAAAGAACCCGCCTGCCCATGCAGGAGACATAGAAATGCAGGTTTGATCCCTGGGTTGGGAAGATACCTGGAGGAGGGTGTGGGAACTCACTCCAGGATTCTGTTTTTTTAATTAATTTATTTTTAAACTGAAGAATAGTTGCTTTACAGACTCCCAGAATTCTTGCCTTGGAGAATCCCTCGGACAGAGGAGCCTGGCAGGCTACAGCCCATAGAGTTGCAAAGAGTCAGACACAACTGAAGCGACTAAGTACAAAATGAATTATTACTGCTGGTCCTGCAACTGAAGCTATAGATTTTCGATGATTGCTTCTAATCACAGTAGTACTCTTCACGGAGACACATCTCAATGCACCGAGTCCAAATGCCCACCACACCGTCCTATGAGATGCGTCCTCTTTGGCCAGAATTGAAACACAATTCTGGTTAAGACAGGGGCCCAGAACTATTACAGTGTTAGGAACCAAAAATCCTAACTTTGAGTACCATGGGAGTGTCATGGTTGAAGTCCAGTAGCTTCACTTTTGCTTTTCTGCCTTTCTTCTGGTATTGATGTGCATTGATGCAATAAAACTTCAACTTTGGAAATTGAAAACAAATGAAATATATTTCTGACTTTTTATTTTCATTTTTAGTTCTTCTTTCTATTCTGGGCTTCTTTTTCCTACCTTTCCCCAGTATCCCCACCCCTACCCTCGTCTGGATCTGGCTGGTTTCTAGGGATATTTAAGCTCAGGCATACATGAGGTATGAGAAAATTAATGTTATTCCTGAAATCCTTTTTTTTTTTTTTGCCTTCTGACCTTTTTTGTGCACTTGAAATTGCATTTAATATTTCATTACTACAGGTCTTTCCATTTAATTTCCTGGATTTTTTTTCCACTTGAAAAAAAATCTACAAATTTGGTTTTGCAGTACAGAATTATGGGAGCTAGTAATTCTCCAACCTATGACAGTTCAGTAACGGGTACCCTCTAGCATTTTTATTGCACACCATTTTATTACTAAAAGGTTAGGCCATTTGACCATTTTTAAAAGATGTATCCATCAAACGTTGCTCAGAGAGAACTAAAATCATGCACAACTTAAAATGTAATCAACATTTAGTCATTTCTTTGAAAGGAGTGTCCTTAAATTCATTATAAGAAGAATACTCCCCCTGTCCCCCCCTGACAATGCCCCACACCTAAGAACATAACCGATGGGTTTGTGAACATGGAAAGGTGGTAAGGATGTCAGGTGTGGCTAGTACCTCATTCGGCTAACCATGCAATAGTGAGAGTAATGAAGAAGCATTTCCTTAATAGTCTTTCCCTTTTAGTCACCCATAAATATTTCTAGAACATTGACCTTTAGTCAGATGGTGAATTGTTTCATCCTGACATGACAAGGAAAGATCAGTGAGCTAGTTAGGAAAACTCTCCTGCATTTATTTTCCAAATGGCTTAAAAGCAATCAAGAGAACTATACGATTTTCATAAAATTTATAACTTTCCTGGTGATTGGGAGATGGAAGGATCCTTTGTATACAATCGTACATATCCTTTTTGTCTTTCTGAGGGCTGACCTGTAACCACAGAGCAGATTGGGTTCATCCCAAATGTGACAAGTTTTCATGGCGATCCAATGGCTTCTATGATCTCTCTTCTTCACCCCACACGGGACTGAAGTGCCCAAGGTCCATTTGCTCCATAGGACATGCAGTAAATACCTGACTGATTTTGCAGTTAACCAATTTGATGGAGGGCTCTTCCACTGTTGGTGGTGGGAAATTGATAAGCTTATGTGCTAAATGCATTAAAGGACTATGTATCAAGCTTACAGGTTCCTTAGTGAGGCCGATGATAGTATTTAATAGTGATAATTTTCCAAAGAAGGTGACATGTATGAGCTGTTAGTTATTATTTAATGTGTGAATGGAAAATCCTCAAAGAAAAGAAAGAAAAAGTGTGTAGTCTTCTTTCAGGCATAATGTCTCCCATCTTATATAACCCATACAGATGATTCTGTGACTGTTACTTTTAAGATCACCAGTAACCATTTGGCATCGCAAGTCATGGTGGGCCTGCTCTGTGTCTCCTCCTCACTGTCTGGTTCTCATCTGACCATGGCCATGACAGGTCTTGCTGAGGACCTTGGGGTTTGCTCTTTCTTGTGTGTGGAGCACTCGTCCTGAGCTCTTAATACAGCTGCTTCCCTCTCATCCTTCCATCTCAACCTAAATACGTCCCTTTGGAGGAGGCTTTCTTGCAACCCTGTCTAAAGTAGGCTTTCTTCATTTTTATCTATCATTGTTCCCTGTTTAGTTCCATGATGACTCTAATCTCAGTTTGTAATGATTTTATTTAATTGTTCCCTCTCCTACCCACCATAATGTAAAGTCTACAAGGGCAAAGACTCTGTCCCATGATTTGCATATCCCTGGCTTTTCCTGCAGTATGTGACATAAAGTAGGTGCTCAATAAATATCTGTTGCATGAATGAGTAGATATACAAGTTAATTTTAATTTAAGCACAATTTAAGAACAATTCCCACTTCAATTAGTTAACATGCCATTGTCCTTTTTAACTGTCTTTTTTGGTCTATCCTGTGTTCAACTCTTAAGGAAGCTGACTGATTTTGACAAAACTTGGTACACTGCTCAGTGTAAGTCTCATCTTGTATTGGATTTATAACTCAGTCTGTCATCTTGAATACAAATGGTGGCAGATAAAACTTGACAAATTGGACGTGGAGCAGATTTCAGTACAGTTTGGTACATGGGTCAATGTACTATTTAATTGAAATGTGTGGAGTCTGAATTTCATGAACCCTTAATCCTAACCTTAACCTCCCACAACTCTATTTCCTTTTTTAACAACACTACTTTCTTCAAAACCTAACCTATGAGGCTAGGATAGAAGTGTTTTATAATATTGTTAATATGAAAATGATATTTAAAAAATTTTTGTTTTATTGTTAGTATTTATTCATGTCAAGAATATTTAATATTTTGTAGAACCTCTTAAGAATTTTTTAATTGAAATATAGTTGCTATACAATATTATATAAGTTATAGGTGTACAGTACAGTGGTTCACAGTTTTTAAAGGTTATTTATTCTCCATTTATAGTTATTGTAAAGTATTGACTATATATCCAAGGAGTTTTAGTGATGGCTATTTAGCTGTTTTTCTGATAGTCCCGCATCCCCTAGCTGGACAGGGTTGATGATAGACATGAGGTTTCTTCATGACTTCCGGCAGCCAGGTCCCATGGGAAGACCTCTAAGGATAACGCGACAGAGTGGGATTGCTGTTACGTGTTCTCTGAGTGTGTCTGTGCCAGCAGACTAGAGGTAGAGGCAGGTAGAAGGAAAGTACTGACCTTGATTTAGTGAACACGGAGGCTTTCCCACATGGGGGCCTGTCCTTCCCCAGGGGTGTTAACTGTCATAGTTTTGCCATAGGAAGCATTTTGAACGTTGTAGGAAAATTTTAACTCTGACATCTAGGATCGCCTCTTTGAAACCCATGACATCCTGTATGAGGTTTCATGTATTTTTAGATTGAAAAAATACTGACAAGTGATGTTTTATGAACTATAAGCACCTTGTTGGTTTTGTTTTGGTTTCTGCAGGTCTGTGCTCAATGCTGGGTTCTTTTGCTAGAGCATTTGCAGCAATTTCCTCAGTGATTTATTTGTGTTTGCTATTCCAGAGCAATTCCCAGGTTCCAAAACACTGGAAAAGCCAGTGTCAACACTGCAAGCAAAAAAGGTTAAAATATGGACTACAGCCTTGTTTGCTACTTGCAGTGGTAAAGTCTGATCCCAGTCTCCTAGAAAATAAGGTCTCATGAATGGTTACCCCACCAAATTTTCATTCGCTCTCTTCTTAAACACAGCTCTCTTTAAAAATTGTTTAAAAATATTTTTAAACAATTTTTAAAGGTTACTTTTCGTTTACAGTTATTACAAAATATGGACTCTATTCCCCGAGTTTTACTATACGTCCTGGAGCCTATCTTATACCCACAAGTTTGAACCTTCCCCTTTGACCCTTGTGTCACCCCTGCTCGCCCACCACTGGTAACCACTAAGTTCATCTCTGTGTCTGCTTCGTTTATGTTATATTTGTGAGTTAAAAACCCAGCTCTCTTTTTTGATATTTTAATCTTGTGTCCTCCTCTACCCCCAGCCCTCGCTATCTTCACTTTTGTCCCTCTCATTATAAACTTTCATGACATGCTTCACTTATTCCTTCTAGTTGTTTCCCTGAAAATAAAAGACATTCCTATTCATTATAGATATGCAATCTGTAGACATGTATATGGAAGAGACTAGAAAGGACCAACAGGCTCACTACTTAAAGACAAACCCTATAACATTTTTCTGTTTCCTTCCAGTCTTCCTCTGCCCTATATGCATGGGAAGGAGAAAGCTAATTTCTCACAGCAACCTTGCTTACAGCAGTGCGAAACATTTCTCCCGCCGCTTATTCTCAGTGGTATGGGAAATACATTCCCTGGCCCTGCCAGCGCTGCAAAGGGCAACTCTCTTTTCTTTTTCTCATCTCTTCCCTCTTCCATCTGTTGCGGACAGCTCTTTGCCCCAGTATCGCTAGACTCCACTGTTTCCTCATTACATTCCTTTGACTGGTCACCTCTCTCTTCCTGCGCTTTTGGCTGCAGGAGTCCAGGACTGGCCTACTTATCTCGTGGCCTGCAGTTCTGTTCATTCACACTTGTAGCTTCCCCCTTCCAGGGCGGAGGACCGGATTGTGTTTCTGCCTCTCTGCAGCTGACAGGAGGGAAGACGGTGCTGCTCATGGTGGGAGGCAGGGCTTTGAAGCTCTAAGTGTCTCTCTGGCTGGCGTTGATCTGCTCAGCCGAAGACTGCTCTTGGGGTTCTGGAAATTCAGACTGGCCTTCATCCAGCTCTTTCCTCTGTGAGCACAGAACCCCTGTCACCTCCAAATGGCAGGAAAGGAGGGGTGACTGCCACTTATTCACTGTTTCCGTACTATGTATTGCATATGCATTCACTCCTCACAATGGTCCATGAAAGGGTATCAGCCCCATTCTGAGAAACCTGGGGCCTAGGAGATTAAGAAACTTGCTTAAGGCCACCATACTAGGATTCAAAATCAAGTCTGCTGCTGCTAAGTCACTTCAGTCGTGTCCGACTCTGCATAGCTGCAAAGCCAGTGTTCCACCCAAGTAGAAACCCCTTTTATAGAAGCATAAACTTCACCTCTTTGGTGTTGGCAGTTCTCAAGGCTGCTGCTGCTGCTAAGTCGCTTCAGTCATATCCAACTCTGTGTGACCCCATAGATGGCAGCCCACCAGGCTCTCCCATCCCTGGGATTCTCCAGGCAAGAACACTGGAGCGGGTTGCCATTTCCTTCTCCAATGCATGAACGTGAAAAGTGAAAGGGAAGTTGCTCAGTCGTGTCCGACTCTTCGCGACCTCATGGACTGCAGCCTACCAGGCTTCTCCATCCATGGGATTTTCCAGGCAAGAGTACTGGAGTGGGGTGCCATCGCCTTCTCCCCAGATAAGGCTAAGAACTCCAATTACAGCAAAAGCGATAGTGTTTGTAGACAAAGGCTGGGTAGCACCAAGGGAAACCAGAAAAGGCCACCAGCTCCTAGGTGAGGTTCAGAGACCCCAAGGATGTCAGAGCTGGGTCAGGCCCTTAGGGGTGCTCCACACCAGAAATCCTCAAACTAGGCCCCAACTGGGAAGCTTTATAAATGTCCAGCATGTGCTATGGAGAGGAAAATGGCAACCCACTCTGGTATTCTTGCCTGGAGAGTTCTGTGTACAGAGGAGCCTGGTGGACTGCTGTCCATGGTGTCGCACAGAGGCAGACATGACTGAAGCAACTTAGCATGCATGCATGCATTGGAGAAGGAAATGGCAACCCATTCCAGTATTCTTGCCTGGAGAATCCCGGGGACGGGGGAGCCTGGTGGGCTGCCGTCTATGGGGTTGCACAGAGTTGGACACGACTGAAGTGACTTAGCAGCAGCAGCAGCAGCAGCAGCAGCAGCATGTGCTAACCCATTAAACATTTTCCAGGTGTGGGCCCCAATTGGACATTATTTATAAAGCTCTCTTTATTATTTATAAAGGTGATTTGATTTGAATATGGAGCCAACTTTGAGAACCACTGATTGAGGCAAATCCCCCCATTTGGCACCTAAGTAAACCCAAAGCCAACAGATTAAGTGACACGGCCAAGGTCACAAAGTTGGTTAGGAAAAGACTGGGGAGGAGATGGTAGCTTGTGTTCTTACTGTAGCTGCTGCTTCAAAGTGAATGAAACAAGCCCAGGGCTTTGCATTAAAATGTGCTTCTCTCAATCTCTGGAGGCTGAAAGAGAGATTATCTTACGTAGGTTTCCTAAGTGGCGCCAGTGTGTTTCTGAAGAGAGGCAACCTTCTGAGCCCATCCTCCTGACTTTCCATGGTCTCGGTGTAGAAGGTACAGACACGCCTGCCTCATGGATCCTCCCCCTGCCCCCACCTCTTCCTTCTCCTCATGGGCTTTTCGGATTCCTTCTTCCAGGGATGCTCTGTCACTTCTCCTCTGGAGAAGGCAGTAGGTGGGGCTTGGGGCCAGTGCAGGTAAGGGTAGGTATCGTCACTCAAAACTTTTCAGGACTCTAAGCAGCTTGCTTGTTCTGGAGGAAGTGTAGTAGGGACAGAAGTGTGTGTGTAAAGGATGGAGGCAGGATGAAATTATTCCTGATGGATGAAGGTGATCTGTATATTTTATGGTGGTTTAACATAATTTCCACATTGGAGGTGAGGGAAGGCAAGAGGTAGGTGAGGACAGAGAGTGGGGTGGGATGTATGTCATGTAGTCGTGTCTCTGGCTCATCTGTGGAATGCACTACAGCACATGCCTCTCTGTTGTGGCCAGCCCTGGGCCACAGTGAGGTCCTGTCTAAGCAAAACCAGAAGGCCTGTGACTGGATCAAGAGTCACATTGGCAGGGGTTATGTGTATTGCTATTGAAGAATGAGATTCCAACGTGTGTTTTAAGTCACTTGGGTCGTGTCTGACTCTTTGCAGCCCTATGGACTATAGCCTGCCAGGCTCTTCTGTACATGGGATTCTCCAGGCAAGAATACTGGAGTGGGTTGCCATGCCTTCCTCCAGGGGATCTTCCCAACCTAGGGATTGAACCCGAGTCTCTTATGTCTCCTGCATTGGCAGGCAGGTTCTTTACCACTAGCACCATCTGGGAAGCCCAGCCTAATGTGATGACAGTCCTAATCACAAGGCTTCTCAAATTGAAGTCATTTATCTATTATAATTTTTAGAGTCATATCTAGATATGTCTCTCTATGTCCTCTCTCTCTGTAAGTTTATCTGTATTTGTCATATCTATATGCCATCAATACCGTTTACTCCCCATCTGCCACGTGTCTGGCCTCCCAGGTGGCACAGTGGTAGAGAATCTGTCTTCCAATGCAGGAGATGCAAGAGATGCAGTTTTGATCCCTGGGTTGAGAAGATACCCTGGAGAAGGAAATGGCAACATCCTCCTGTATTCTGGCCTGGAAAATTCCATGGACAAAGAAGCCTGGGAGGCTGTAGTTCATGGGGTCGCAGAGTTGGACATGACTGAGCAACTGAACACACACACACACACACACACACACACACCCCATGTGTCTATCCATTAGGTCAAATCATATGAAAGGACCAATTTTTTGACCTTTTTTTTTTATTGCTTACATACTTTTATTCGGACATCAGCTAGGAAAAAAGACTTATTTTTCATTTTTTAAGGTTATACAGGGCATTGCTAATTTGGTTCCTAATATTTAAAGGAACAAGTACAATAGTTGCAAAGACTTACTCCTTAGCAGTCATTTTCCCTTTATGTAAACCACACATCCAAGCAAGATCAGTTGCTCTATAGAGAGGAACAAAGAGGGTTTCCCTGGCTTTTCAGGTTGTTTTTGACCATTTTTGATCTAAAAAAAAAATGCCACCAGTGGTTTCACCTGGTTTAACCTAGTATGTTTATCTCACTTTTTTTGTTTACCTTCAGAAATCTATTCCTAGAAGAAGTGTTATGTTCCCATTTAAATGGAAAACCGGAATCACTTGTTATAAAAAGAAGGATATCTAATAAAGAGTAAGAGAACATCAATAATTAATATGTTTAGTAGTTGCTATTGCCTGGTGAAGGCTATGAGCCTGAACCTGTTTTTCTTTTGTTAAAAAGAAATCTTAGTCTAGGAGAGCTAAGAGAGGTGGTAAAGGTTTTTTATCTCCAACCCAAGACTTTCTCTTTGATGGAATCACAGTGATTGAAAACAGGATTGAAAAGGAACTTAGCACGTTGTTTAATGCTGTGCTTGCTGGACTAACAACATCAGCTGTCTGGTGTGGTGGGTACCTTGAGCCATAAGATGTGGTCGTGACTTGCTCAGCCCCTGCTAATTCGGTAGGTGGGTGGGCACGAAAGATGCAAGTCTTCGCTGCTTTTTTTCATTGTAACTGAATCGAAGGTGTTGACAGGGCACTTGTACCTTCTTGAATAATTATGCAACAGCAAATATGCCAAAATTCTTCCTGCTGCATTTATAGCTACAGCTTTGCAGGGTGTTAAAAAAGCATGGCGTGCTACCAGTTATGGTGTTCTTAAAAAGTGAATGAGTTGGATGTTTTATATTTCTTTCTCTGTGTGACCCTGAGCAGTTTTTCTGTTTCCTCTGAGCTTCAGTTTTCTCCCATATGACTTGGAACGGATACCACTTTTCTTACCTACTCCTTCCCAGGATTGTAATTGGGACAAATGGGACAGTGATTGGAATGTGCATTCAACATGTAAGGTATTGGCGTTATTCTGACTCAGATTAATTTACTTGTAACTTTCATGTCACTGACAATACTCTCCCCACTGCTTGCTTTTATTAGTGAACATGAACCATTAGAGGAAACTGTTTCCTCTGCCCTTGATCTCATGGTTTGAATGGGAGGTGGGAAGCTGTTAGATTTTCATTCTGTTTTTTAAAAAATAAGTTTGATGGCTTTGCCTGAGTGTAAAAGGGATGTGCATGTATAATTACAACATTTACAGAACAGAAATATGCAAAATGAAAGAAGTAACGCTGTTCCATGCTCTCACGGCCTTTTGGACTTTTTTCTCCATCAGTGCTGATATCAAATTACCCTATATCTTTAAATGCAGTAGCCTCAGGAAGAGGTAATAAGCTTGGCCTGGCTTCAGTCCTCTTCTGAAATGGTGTTTGTCAGAGCCAGCTGGGGTGCTAGCGGGGGGTTGAAGATATGGCAGAATGAGGACCAGGCATAAAGGCTTATCTCCAGTCCATCGTGAAAGTTTGCCTGGCTTCTCATTGAAAGGAGAGAATAAAACTGTTCTAAAGAAACTGAGTTAACAGGCTATGAGAAAACTGCCATCTCCTGACTTTTCCCTCTCTGTTTCTCGTGCATCTCCTGGTGGATAAGCATCCTTCTGATTTTTGTTCCTGGGAAAGTTCTGCCTTTCATACAAGTGAGAGTTCAACCTCCTCCCTTTCGCTTAATGTTGAAAAAGTTAATTGTTATATTAATCAGTTTATTACACAGCCCATTGGGAACAGGACACTTAAAGGTCTTTTTTACATTTTGTGTGGCGTAAATTATGATATGAAAGCACAGAGTAATATATGGATATTTTAAATGCCCTTGTTCAGAGGATCTGCCTTAAAATTACCAAGTTCCATCTAGAAGAGAGAAACTTAAAGATTCTAAGATTTCATTATTGTTGGAATCTTAGTTATCCAACTTCAGATAAGAATATAGAAAAAAGAAAACTAGAAGTGATATTGGGAGAAAGGGGAGAGAAGACTTTTAAAATAAATGTTCTAAATTTGCATGCAGGTTACCATGACTACAAAATATCTTTATCACTTATTGGAAGTATCTGTTAACCTTCTGTGGCTGTCCCATCCATAGCGATATTTCAGGAATGCTTCCCTCAAATTGCACAGAACTTCCAAATTGTTCCTTTAACAGATTGCTAAGTTGGAGTTGGAGACGTCCAGCTTGTATCCAAATGGAGTTGAGAAAACTCACTCCTTACTGCAGTTTCTAGCTCACCTTTGACCTGGCTGGTTAAGATGATTCACATCTGACATCTTAACATACAACAACATGTTTAGGTTTCTGGGACTTGAAAGTGAATTAGAAATATCTCAGTCATTTTGGCAAGTTGTGGGAAGGTATTTTTAGAAAACCTTACTTATATAATGTATTTCTGATGTCTTTTCCTTTTTTCTTCTTCATGTAGAAACCATAGGTGAATATACAAAAGAATGGTATTTTGAAGAGGGAAAGCATTCATGGCTCTTGAAGAAAGGGCTACGATTCCTAGCCACACTGCTCGTGCAATATGACAGCAGTGTTTGTCGCTGCTGATTGGAGTGTTTTATAAGTTTCTGGGGATGTTCCAAAGCACCACCCAGACCTCTTCAAGGGCAAAAGGCGCCTGAAAGTGGCCAGATTGGGGCTTTTTTTGTCTATAGCAACAACAAAAAACAACAATACCCTCATTAAAGGAGTATAGACATTAATACATATATCTACTCAATAAGAATGTTTATAGAAATTAACTGCTATTTTGAAGAAAGCATGAGAGTAAAGACTTTTTCAGGCATTTTTAAGATGTTCCTGACATCCTCCCAGTGTTTCCTTTAAATTACTTATTACTTGCCTTAATCTGGAATTGTTCTCTTCTTTCATAATTGAAACTCCTGGAGTTGTTTGCAGTTGGGTGGATTAGCATTTGTTCATTGTAAAGCCCATTTCATTTAAAATTTTCTAGCATGTGAACCATAAGTGCCTCTTAAGTCAAGATGGCTGTTGAGGCTCAGAACATTTCTTTCTGGGTCTTCTCTTTCAACCTCGATCCTGAATTAAACAATTAGATCCTCATGATGAATTTGGCCTAATTATGGCTATCCAGTGTATGTTTCATTGTTGATGGTAAGTCAGGGTTCTCCTCTTCTCTTATGATTTTCCTTAGGTCCCCTCCCTATTTCTTCCTTGGGCGCTCACTTTTCCTTCCATGGGAGTAGTTACTAACTGTTGGGCTCCTGCCAGTGGTTACCAACCACTAACCCAGATGCTTCTCTGGACAGCAGTTGCTTTCTAAAAGGATTAAAAGTCGCCTTTCTACAATTTTATCCCTATGACCTATTTTGAATGGCCACATCAGAAGAGAGCAGGATCGACATGACAACATCGACAACCTTGTTTTTTCTTTCTAAGTGTGCACGTCAACTGATGATCCCTCAGACACTGATTTCTCCTCTCCTAAAATGTTCCTGGATGGAATCCCAGCATAGTTGTCATCTTGTGAGCATGATTAGAGTTGGAAAGTAACAGAAAAGGGAGGAAAATACTTATTTTTATTTCAGGGAACAGAAAGTCCTGCCCATGACTGGTGCCAGTGGAATTCTCCGGTGAATGGCCTCTGAGAAGGGCCTGCCCAAGTTAGGTTTTGTTGGATCCTAATTCATCACAATAAGCTGTTGACTGAAAATAGCATAAATTTAGATCTTGGGGAGGGCAGAGTAGACTGCTTTGAACCAGGGTCAAGTCTTTGGAGCAGCATCTGCTTAGGTAGACACGGCCTCTGGCACTTCCCAAACTTTTAATGCTGTAAGTTTAACTGATAAGAGTTTTGTGTCACCTGCTGCTGCTGCTAAGTCGCTTCATTCGTGTCCGACTCTGTGAGACCCCATAGACGGCAGCCCATCAGGCTGCCCCATCCCTGGGATTCTCCAGGCAAGAACACTGGAGTGGGTTGCCATTTCCTTCTCCAGTGCATGAAAGTGAAAAGTGAAAGTGAAGTTGCTCAGTCGTGTCCAACTCTTCGTGACCCCATGGACTGCAGCCTACCAGGCTCCTCCGTCCATGGGATTTTCCAGGCAAGAGCACTGGAGTGGGTTGCCATGCCCTTCTCTGGGGGATCTTCCTGACCCAGGGACAGAACCCAGGTGTCCTCATCGCAGGCAGATTCTTTACTGTCTGAGCCACCAGGGAAGGAAGTCATCAATCAATCCTTTCCGGGATCGAAGAGCTTCAGGTAAATATCAGCTCTCACATAAATTGTGCAGAGTCAATAAAAATCGGCCTAATCATTTCAATAAACATGACAGGATTTCTTTTCTCATTAAAGATTTAAGGAGTAATGCTACGTAAACGATAACTCTCTTCAATGAATGAAAGCGAGTAAAACATGTGAAAAGAATATCTTGGCTGGCTCTAGGAAGGAGAGGCTGGTGTTTTGGTTTAAATGCCAAAGAATTATATTTTCGACTTCATATTTTGATGGTGTGAATTTCAACTCTCGATTAGGTAATTTCTGACTGATGGTTCTTTCAGACTGGTTCAAGCCCAGTGGTTTTCATCCAGGAGATCAGAGAGGGAAGAAATGTTCAGATCTGTTCTCTCCCTTCCTCCTGTCTCTCCCAAGTTGATGATTATGAGAGAAGCCAAATTGGAAAAGGGTAGCATACTAAGTGATCTGGCTGTTCTGAATTTTTCATTGTATATTCTCTAATTTTGAACCTGTCAAGTATTACCTGTCAATCATCTACATATAGCTTGTTAAGATTACAGAGTCGTGAATGTGCATAGGAGACTGACTAAATCTGTGATTAGCAACAAAACTTATAAGGAAAAAAGTTGAAGCATAGGTTTAAAAAATAAAAAAACCCTACCACTAATAAAGACTTCAATGTTTACTTAACAAGAAATAGAAAATAACTGATTGGGGGGAGAAAGGTATGTTGGAGAATGCAGCACAACTGAATTTATCTGATGTACACTTAATAATATAATAACAATGCTGTGTACCCATGAAGCTAAAGAACAAGAGGGATTATTAGATTTGTGCATGGAAGTTAAAATGACTGCAAAGAATTGCTTTGGGAAATATATAAGATACAGGAAATGAAATGAAAGAAAATAAATACAGGGCAGATGACTGGTTTCTGTGTATTGCTGGAGAGATTTAATTAATTGCTAGTATAGCACTGAGCCATGAATTACTCAATCATTGCCATTGTTTCAATTTTGGAATTTTCCTCTTAAATACAGATTCATTAGAAAAGAAGAAAATGTCACTGGGCAGGGAATAAGTTTATGATTTTGAATGTTAAATTCTTCACAGTCATCTGTACAATATTGAGAAATCTTGTGAAAATATTTTAAAGTAATTTGGAAGGTCTTTTTTCTTTATTTTGATGGGAGGGCTTATTTTGTTTAGAAGTCTCATTGCAATCTGAAATAGATCAATGAACTTTTCAATTATTCAGTGCCATCTCTGCATTGGTCTGTTATTGTAGGTGTTTGACAATCAGCAGGATGTAGTGAAAAGGGCCACGGTTTTAGACTCAAACATATCTGATTCAAATCCTAGATGTAGTGTTTGTCAGAGGTGTGACCCTGCCCAAGCTATATAACTTCAGTGAGCCTTAGGCTTCTGTTGAGTAGAGAGGTATATTATGAGGATTAGTAATTATTCACTTATTTGCTATATTTGAGAACTGACAGTGTATCAAGTATTGCGCTCAATGCTCTGGATATAATCCAAGGATTGTAATTGTAGCTAACATTTACTGAGAGCTTGGGTATTGGATATTACGCTATTTCATGTATATTATCTAACTCAACCCTCACAGCAGCTCTATAATACGTGGATGTATATAAGTGAACACACACAATACATACAAAATATAAAAGTAAATAATTACATAATAGGCCTGGAATGCTTTGTTCTGAAGAAAGATCAGTTTCCTTATTAGAGGGATGTTGAAAGTTCTTTGACTGTTTTCTGTCTTCTTTTCTTATTATCCTTATAAAGAAAAAGGTCTCAAATATTACTTACCTGAACAACTAGAGAAAAAATGTGTAAGAATGTGATGTCATAAGAGTTGGGGGGAAGCCAGAGACCTCCACCTCTTGCAGAGTTGGAGGGCTGTTCGGGGCGGGGACCCTTGAGGAAGCCCAGCCTCCCTGGAAGCCACATATGGTTTAAGTGCTCACAACTTTTAATGTTGCACTTTGTGTCTGGGCATCCCGTCTGCTAAAGGTCTTGCCATTTGAAATGTCATGCAAACCAAAGTTTGCCATGTATTAATTCATAGTGAAAAGGGATGGTGTAATTGCCCACAGGAAACCCCTTTATAGAGTTTGAATGTCTTTATTATAAATAAGCCTCAAGTGCCTTCACTGAAAACACTTTATATTCATCAGAATGGCCTGTTTCTCTTTCCATTCCTGAAAACCAGGAATGATGGATCATCCACTGTTGATATTTGCTAGCCGATTATTTTGCAGTTGTGGTGGTTGTTAAAAGAGGTGGACTTATTCCGGCGATCTTGGGCCTCTAAAGCTTAATCTCATAAGAAAATCTTTAGCCAAGTCAGGTTTTTAATCGCTGTGTTAGTCATCCTACTGATTACATAAGGAACACTGTCGGAGCATTTCAAATGCCATCAGCTCTTGGCAGCAGAATGACAATGAGGATGAAGTATTAAAAACTAGGTACCCATAAAGGCAGACATGGAGAAAGTGCCTCCAATTCCCTGCTTCTGAATATGCCTCCACATTAATTCCCCTCCTTTAGAAGAAACTCACTGGAAGAAAAGCATAATTTGAATTAATTATTTGCACATATGGTGTGTTCCTGATGTCAGCTAATGCTACATTAAGGACAGACATGCTGGGCACCCATTAAATAATCAAGTAAATATTTGTATTGTTTATGATAAACTGGTTCCTTCTGTGGGTATTTTCTGTGTCTTTGTAAACGTTCCTTTTGTAGGTAGACTTTGTTTGTTGGGGCTTCATACCAGGCTCAAATCTGACAAAGAACGCTGTTTAAATTCCAAGTTCGACAAAGGAACCTCACACCCACTGTGTTTTTTGGAGCTAAGTGAATATTTAGTAACACTTTAATATAATAGCTGGATCATTATGGTATATTACTGAACTGAATGCTATGTTAATAACATTAATCACATGGACTCATTCTTGTCCTAGTCTGAATATTATAAGTACTTCTATATGATTTCCACTATAATTCCATAGTAATTAGTGATACAATTACTTCAAGCTGGCACCAAATGTTTATATTGAACCAACATGAATGTTAGGTCTCAACATTTAAGGGAGCCCAGCGTCTGAATAAAAGATTGGGGCCAAGATAAGTCAACCCAATTTTTCTTTGGTGAAATATGTTGTATAATTGGAACATACACAAGGTTTATAAATGCTCTGAGTACGTGAATGAGATTACTTTCATACTCTTCAGCAAAGGTCACATTGTCATGTGGAACTAAAGGCATTGTCTCCAGGCACATTTCCTGGAAAGAACCCAGTGCTGGGGTCTCTACTCTTAGTTGTTGAAATAGAAATTCCTAATGATTATTGGGACCTTTTGGAAGAAGGTCCTTTTATTGATTGTTTTCCAGTGAGCTTTAGCACATCTTGAAGTTTTTTTGGTTGTTGTTTGTTTTTTTATTGTTTGTTTTGCAGGCTTGATATTTGAAAGGGGCCTCTGTTTGTGCTTTCTAATGCCTCCCTTTGTCTCATAAATGGAAGCAAATTGTATGCTGGGCAGTGTTCTACTAAAATCCAAGTGGAGAAGCAAGTGGTACTTGATTAACCAGGATTCTTGGGAACAGACTGTGTCTGACTATGTCAGCTCAGGGAGATGAGTGTAACTGTTGGGATGAAGAGACTTGGAAACCACCTCTAAACATTTCTTGGAAAGTTAGAAGCAAGGATCTCATTCCTTTCCTGGAAGTGAGGAGAATGGGGCCAATAAATCCTTCTCTTTACTTTAAGGCAATACAGCTTGTAATTGCTACTTCTTGGCTGTGAAATTTAATTTGTGGAGGGAAAAATACCTAATCATTTCATCTTCCTCTGCATCCTGCTTAAAAAAAAAAACAAAACACCTCTAAATGAGTTTACTTCTTCTGGAACCCCAAGAAAAGCAGGTCTCTGATCTTTTGATCATGAATGAACCCATTCATTCATTTACTGGTTCAACACGCTTGTATTGCCTGCTGGGAAAAAAAAAAAAGTGGAAGTGTTAGTGGCTCAGTCATGTCCAGTCTTTGTGACCCCATGGATTGTAGCCCACAGGCTCCTCTATCCATAGGATTCTACAGGTAAGAAGACTGGAGTGCATTGCCATTCCCTTCTCCAGGGGCTCTTCTTGACACAGGAATTGAACCTCAGTCTCCTGCATTGCAGGCAGACTCTTTACCATCTGAACCACCAGTGATTGCCTGCTAGGTCTCAGGAATTATGTCAAGCTGGCATTGGCATGGGACACTGAGGCAGCCAAATGAGATGGTATGAGGTACATATGTTACAAAAGGATATCTAGTATCTGAGGTGGGTGAGCTTCTCAAAGGGCAGGCACTGGGAGGTGGGGACTCATGACTTGGAGTCTCTTCAGAATAGGACACCAGGGACAGGAATGCGAAGAATATTCTGGATAAATTGCAATACTGCAGGAATGTGAGTTTTGTATAGGACTTGGTCTTGTTAGTCTTCAAGTTTTATTCTGACAGAAAACTCCCTCTGATGTCAGGGTTGGGCTGAAATCTAGGTTATTGTTTTGTGTTTATTCCCATGTGGGTAGTTCTTCTGGACCGTGCATTTGTGTTTGAGGAGACTGGTCCAAGGGGAGGAACATGCTTTATGTTCTTGTCTTGAGCTGTCCCCTTTCCCTCTGCTGCCATCTTGATTTCGCACAAGGTGGAATGGGGTTTCTTTAGCTGATGGTGTGGTCTTTGCCTGCTTAACAACAGGAGGTCGGTGTTATCCATGGGATCAGATGCTGCTTCTTTCTTTGTGTTGGGGTCCTGAGTATACATTTCTCTAGCCTTCAGCTGTATATTTTGTACTTAGAAATAATATTAGATTTTTCTCTTTGATTATTTTTAAGCCTGAAAGCTAAAATAGAGGCATTCCAACAGGAGATAGTCAATCTCAGGGTAACACATACACAGTGCATCTATAGAGTAGGATATTGAGAGACAGAGAGACAAGAAAGAGAGGCAGGGAGAGAGAGAGACACACACACACAGAATAAACTAATCTCCTTTGGGGAGAGCTCATGGGATTTTTGGAGTTTCCCCAGTGGCTCAGCGGTAAAGAAACTGCCTGCAATGCAGGAGTGCAGGAGGTGTGGGTTCTGTCCCTGGGTCAGGAAGATCCCCTGGAGGAGGGCACGACAGCCCACTCCAGTATTCTTGCCTAGAGAATCCCATGGACAGAAGAGCCTAGCAGACTACAGTCCATAGGGTCACAAAGAGTTGGACACGACTGGAACAACTTAGCATGTATGCACGCACACACGAGATTCTTGATGATACTGGTTATGAAAGAAAAAAAAAGTTCTCCCTTTGTGGCTTACTGGCTCTATTGCTGTGTGAGCTTAGCAATTCGACGCTTGGAGGTAAATTGGGGAGTTTTATGGTCTCTGAATCCCTGAAGTATTTCATATATACTGTTTTCCTGTTTGTCATTTAAATTGATTTCTGTCTTTCCCTATCCCCTGTTAGGCTCTAGTCCTGGCCACATCTCTCATCAGCTGCCCCCTGCCACTACTTCCTTCTCTTTCCCCTCCCTGGCCTCAATGGTTCACTTGTATTCCAGCCACACCAACCACTGGCAGATGGTTGCCTGCACACATCATGCAAGTCCCTGCTTCATTACTCATTCTCATCTATCTGTGATTCCTGAGGTCCTTACCCACCAAGAGCTAGTTCAAGGGTCACCCCCTTCGTGAAGCTCTTCCCTTCCATTGAATTCTTACCCTGCGCTAGACACTGCTCACTAGACACTCCTTATCTGTATTTAAGCTCTAGATAAGATATGTATCTATGCATGCATATTTAAACTATGAAATATAGCTGATTTAAGTTATGCTGTGGCTTATGCTATATATAAGCATTGCATTATCACAGGAGATAGATGTTATTATCATTCCTCTTTTAGAAAAGTGAAAGTGTTAGTCACTTATTCATGTCCGACTCTGTGACCCTATGGGCTATAGCCCACCAGGCTCCTCTGTCCATGGAATTCTCCAGGCAAGAATACTGGAGTGGGTTGCCATTCCCTTCTCCAGGGAATCTTCCCAACCCAGGTTGCCTACGTTTCAGGCGGAATCTGTATGGTCTGAGCCACCAGGGAAGCCCTAAGAAAAGGAAAATTGAGCTGAAGGCGGAGGTAGATCCTGGTCCCTTGACATCACAGCTGTTGATTGGGTCTATGTGCTCTCCAGCATTTTGCTGCTTCAGCAGATGTACTGAAGGTATTTGATGAACCAGATATTCTTCCAGTGCCTGAAAAACAGTGGTGCTGAAATACCATATCCTTACTCTAGGGAGGGAGATCGACAATACACAAGCACATACAGAACAAACCAGATGATGGTAATGGTGGTCAGCGCTCAGTAGACAAATAAAGCAGGGATAGAGAGTGAGGGGGGAGCCATACAGATGGCCTCTGACCATAGGATGTCAGTGTGGCTGGAGCAGAGCGAAGGATAGAGAGAGACTGGGATGAGTTCCAGGAGGTGAGAAGGAAGCACGACAGGGGTTGGTGAGCTATAGACAGAGCTTGGTGTTTATTCTGGGGTTGTAGGATGGTTGAGCAGAGTAAAATTATCTGCTCTTTGGTTTTAGAAACTCATTCCAGTGGCTGTGTGGGGAATGGACTGTAGCTGCCCGAGGGTGGCAGTGGGGAGGCCAGTTAGGAGGTTTTTTATTTGATCCAGGGAAGAATTGATGGTGGCCTGAATGAGTGGCAGCTGTGCAGGTGGTGAGACATTGTCAGATTTGGGATGTATTTGAACGTTGACATTGCTGATGAATTGAATGTGAACTGTGAGAATTGGCCTGGTCAATGGGAGGAATGAATTTACCTTCTACTCAGCTGGAAGGTATGGATTTTAGGGGATGTATTCTATTCCCAGGGCTACTGTAACAAATTGCCATAATCTTGGGTATCTTAAAACAATAGAAGTGTTTTGCCTCCCAGTTCTGAGGGTTTAGAGTCCAAAATTAAGGTGTCAGCAAGGTCATCCTTTCTCTGATGACTTTAAGGATTCTGCCTGCCTCTTCTAACTTCATGGTTACAGTCCTTGGCTTGTAGATGCATATGTGTGCTCAGTGGCTCAGTCATGTCTAATTCATTGCAACCCCATGGACTGTAGCCCACCAGACTCCTCTGTCCATGAAATTTCCAGACAACAGTACTGGAGCAGGTTGCCATTTTATCCTCCAGGGGATCTTCCTGACCCAGGGATCGAACCCATGTCTCCTGCATGGGCAGGCAGATTCTTTATCACTGCACCTCCTGGGAAGCCCACTTGTAGATACATCCCTCCAGTTTCAGCCTCCGTGGTCAAATGGCATTTTCCCTATGTCTGTGCCCATTTTTCTCTTCTTATAAGGACACAAGTCATTGGATTAAAGCCCATCCAAATCCAATATGACTTCATCTTAACTTGATCACATCCACAAAGATCTTATTTCCAAATAAGGTCGCATTTACAGGTACTGGGGATTAGGGCTTGAACATACCATTTTGGGGGATACAATTCTCCTCATAGCAGTAGAGATCAAGAATTTGGTTTTAGTCGGGTTGAGTTTAAGATGCCTTTTGTTAGCCACGATGTGATGGTGTGTGGGCAGTTGGACACAGGGGTGTGGAGTTAGGGCAGAGTCTGGGTTGGAGGTGCACAGGGGTGGCATCTTAATGGAGGTGGTAGCTCAAACTGCAGGACCAGGCATCTCTGAGGAAGAGTGTGGGTTCTCAAGAGATGAGGTGTAAGGACTGAGCCTCTAAAGCTCTGAAAGTGTTTAGAGATGAGGAGATGGGGAGGGATTATCTGGATGAAGCTCATTTGATTGTGCCTATCTTTCTTACAAGGAGGAGAGCGGCATCTTCTCTTATACTCTCAGCTCCTGGCACTGGTGCTGACATAGAGGGGCTCTCCATAAATGTTTGCTAAATAGGTGAATGGGGAAATTGCTCTGTTTTAAACCCTAAAGGGCCTCCCTGGTGGCTCAGTGGTGAAGAATATGCCTGCCATTAAAACATGTATAATATCGTATAAGAAACGAATCGCCAGTCCAGGTTCGATGCAGGATACAGGAAGCTTGGGGCTGGTGCACTGGGATGACCCAGAGGGATGGTATGGGGAGGGAGGTGGGAGGGGGGGTTCAGGATGGGGAACACATGTACACCTGTGGCAGATGCATGTTGATGTATGGCAAAACCAATACAATATTGTAAAGTAAAAAAAATAAATAATAATAATAAAAAAAGAATATGCTTGCCAATGCAGGAGATGCAGGTTTGATCCCTGGGTCAGGAAGATCCCCTGGAGAAGAGAATGCCAACCCATTCCAGTATTCTTGCCTAGGAAATCTCATGGACAGAAGAGCCTGGTGGGCTACAGTCCATGGAGTCACAAAGAGTCAGACAAGATTTAGTGACTAGACAACAACCAACTTTAAATAAATGTACAACATCAGTGGGAAAATGATACCAATGGAAATGAGGGTGTTGACCTGTTTGTAGCCAACCCGATGGGTTTGCAATGGCTCACTCTTCCATGCTGCCAGCCTGGTATAGAAGGATTCTTGCTTATGTGACTCTTTGTGACCCTATGGACTATAGCCCTCCAGGCTCTTCTGTCCATGGGATTTTCCCAGCAACAATACTGGAGTGGGTTGCCATGCCCTCCTCCAGAGGATCTTCTTGACCCAGGGATTGAACCTGGATCTCCAGCACTGCAGGTGGATTCTTTACCCCTGAGTCACCAGGGAAGCCCATAGAAGAAGGATGGGTGTGTGAAAATGAGGATGGAATAGAATAAGCCCATGTCTTCTTTGCTGAGATTCTTCATGGGAACCAGCTGCTAAGAAAGGTCAAGCCATCCTCAGGTATCACTAATCCAAGTCCTGCACTGGGGCATGGGAAGTCATTTTCAAATTTTGCTGTCCCCCAGCCTCACCTGGGGGAACTCAGCTCTGAGAAATTGGCAACAGGAAAGGAGAGTTTCATAGGGCCTGGAAGTTACAGAGAAGGGTTCTGAAGTCAGGGCATTGTTAAAGAATGGAGACCACGTGAGAAGAAACAGAATCACCATCTTTGAATATTTATATAGATAGGATCTCTTTCATAGGGTTATTTTAAAGATTAAATAAATTAGTATTTTAAGTACATAACATAACATAATAATGTCTCTCTAGACATTATTTATTATACAAAGAGGTTGGGCTTAGGGGTCAGAGAGACCTGGATTTCAGTTCTGACTTACCATGTACTAACTGTATGACCTTGAGGTTACCAGCCTCAATTTACTCATTTGTGCAATGGAGATAATAATACCTGCTTGAAAGGGCTATTTTGAGGATTAGTGAGATAATATGTGTGACACCCCTGATATGTCATGAATACTCATAAATGTTAGCTCTCTACCAAAAGGAAGGACTCAACTATCTCTAGAGATTGTTCAGATGACAGGTGGGGTTGGCACGTGTCAGGTCAGGGATGTAGAGAGGAAATGGTTGCATCAAAAGAAAGGTCAGAGTTAATACCTTTTACAGCTTTTAATACAGACTATTTTAGCAAGCAGAACTGCTAGTAAAAACAAGGGCAGGAACATATATATATATATATATATATATATATATATATATAACAAATATATAGCAAAAAGATGAAAAAGTCTAACTTCAATTCATTACTTGAATGTATTGATTAAATATGTTGCCAGATGTGGGATGGTGAAGTTTTGTAAAGACACCAGAAGTCTGTGGTAAAAGAAGATGGTTTAACTTAGGGAGTAGGAGTCTGGACTTTGCATCAGCCAGCCTGGGTTTGATTTCAACTGTGCCATTTGTTGGTGATATGGCCTTGGGCAAATATTGTAGATTGGCTTTTCCCAGAAGCTAACCCTGAGTCTTATATATATATATATTTAAATTCATTATTTATTTATTTTTTGGCCATGCCGAACAGCATGCAGGATCTTAGTTTCCGAAAAGGGATTGGACCCATGCTCCCTGTAGTGGAAACATGGACTCTTGTCACTGAACCACCAAGGAAGTCCCTGATCCTAAGTCTTAGATTTGAGTTGCGTTACTTATTTGACTACACATTTATTTGGATGCCCTCGATTATCTTGGGGGAGAGGGGCAGGAAGCCAGTGCTAGTTAGTAAGCAGGTGACTGCTGTGGGCACCAGGAACCCAGTTCTGCTGGGACCTCCAGATCACCATGCAGACCTGCCTCAGCCTGTCCCACCCAAGGGGCAAGGAAGCCTGAGTATTGCCACCAACTCCCATCTGTCTATTTGAGGACTGCTCCTGGGATGGGGAATAGCGACTCCTTGGCACTTGCATACTGTCCTACTCCTGGGCCCAGGTGCTCCTGTGGCTAGACAAAGCCCTGGGGCAGACTCTGGGCTTTGAGAGCAAGCTAAGGATGCTAACCAGTGAGTATGCAGGGTGTCTTAATCAGCTTGGCGGCTGTAACAAAGCACTATAGACTGGGTGGCTTATCTACAACAGAAGTTCATTGCTCACAGTCTGGAGGCTAGAGTCCGAGATCAGGTTACTGGCATGGTTGGGTTTTCATGAGGGCCGTCTTCTAGGTTGCTGACTTCTTTCCGTATCTTTATGTGGTAGAAAGAGGCTGGGAGAGCTCTCTAGGGTCCTTTTATAGGGGCATTAATTCCAGTCATGGGGCTCCACCCTTATGACCCAGTTCTCTCCCAGGGGCCCCACCTACCAACACCATCACTGTGGAGGTTAGGATTTACATATTTGGGGGTGGGGCACAAAATATTCAGTCCATTGCAGAGTGGATTTGCATAGACACTCAAAGTATGTGCTAAACAAGTCACTTGAACTCCCTAAACCTCATTTCCTCTTCTATAAAATGGGCATAATAGTAACATATACCCCATAGTTATTTGGGGGGATTAAGGGTGATAATGAATAATTATCAATTATTAATGTTAATAATGTTAATTTTACAATGTTAATCTTAGGCTGCTTGGAAAACCAACAAGGGTAGCTTTTATTGCTATAAAAGAGAAATGTATGAACAAGGAGACTGTGCCTTTCAAAGAGTAGTGCCCAGAGACTCTACTGAGGAAATAAATTATTAGAGGGAGTTTGTGTCCATTTAATTTGCTTGGAGAAGTGCCCATAATAGAATCTTTTACACTTGGTCACTTAAAAGAATTATGTGTGGCTGACACACTGAAGTCACATTTATCCTCTTGGACAGAGGGTTCATCTTGAGTATAGAGCCTGTAATTTACTTACAGGTGTATATGGTGGGATAACTCAGGTTAATGTCCGTGAACAGAGACCAACAATTAGCAAGTTAATTAGGGTCCTGATTTTAGTAGCGAAGGATAATCATTTATTGGCTTAGGTCAAACCCTGGGCCTTCCCGTGAAGTGACTTTCTATGAAAATATTGACTGAGAGGGACTCCCTATAGCTTCTCTAGTACAATTCACACATGCTTGGGAAACTCATTATCTCTCACAGAGATAGCAGCGAGGATTACAGTAAGTTTAAGAGGCCGGCTTCAGTTGGCCTGTGTTAAACTGATGGTCAAAATATAAATAGGATTCTAATATAACAATAGGAGCATCAGTTCTTCCCCACCCCATCCATGCTGTTCAAGTGCTGTTTTGCTGGTGTGTGACTGCTGGCTGCTGGTACCTGCTCTTTTCCAGCCAATAATCTCAGACAAATTAACATTATCATTTCATGTGAGGCATTTGTTGGGGAAAAAATATATATATATCTATGTATATATATATAAAGAGTACTATTGTGCCTGGGGGCTAAAAAGCATTAGGAAGTGGTAAGCTTTTCTCTTTCTTGTTTTTCACAGTGACAGCTGTTGACCCGTACCAGGGATGCTGTATAAGGGCCTGGAGATTATAAATCCAATTTGGAGAAGGGGAGAGGGCACGGATTGAAGGGGCATCTTGCCGTGGATGAAGATCTGAATGGCAGGCAGCTCTCTTTTCTGCCGATGAAAGGCATGGGGTTCATTGCGTCTGGTTTGTCTTCTCACTCGACACTTCTTGCCTTTTCATGGTGCCGGCACCTACTTAGCTTGGTTGGAAAGTTACTTAGAATGTCCTTTGACTAATAAGGTGGAGGCTTGGCCATGCCTCATAAGCTATAGAAAGGATGATGGACAAGGCTTTTCAGAGCCACTTGGCTTCTGTTTCCTATGCCATCCGTCATGCATTGTGAGTGAGTTGTTTCTGTTTGTTGTAGAACAGGAGCAGAGATGAGGTCGTGACAGACGTAGCTTTAGCAAGCCATTGCAGCTTTTGAGAGGAGTTGATGGACAACGAAAACACTTGCTGGCTTTTCTTTGCTGGGGGCAGATTCCCTCTGCACTTTTTCGCATTTTGGTTTAAGCTGAATCTGCCTACTGTGAAAAGTTCGAGTCAACAACAAAGAAATACTTTTAAACGATATGTTACTTTTTTTTTTTCCTTAGCATTATCTAGGGAAGCTTGAGTTAACTAGGAGAGAACTGGACTTCCCAGGTGATTCTAATGATAAAGAACCTGCCTGCCAATGCAGGAGATGTAAGAGACTCTGGTTTGATCCCTGGGCCAGGAAGATCCCCTGGAGGAGGGCATGGCAACCTACTCCAGTATTCTTGCCTGGAGAATCCTATGGACAGAGGAGCCTGGTGGGCTACAGTCCATGGGGTCACATGGAAAGTTGGAAGAGTTGGAAGCGACTTAGCACAGATGCATGCAGGAGAGAGCTAAATGGTGGAAATACCCCACAAATAATTTTCCCTGACCCAGGTCTGGGAATTCTAGGTGTAAATGGGTGCATACTTTAATGAATTGTTTATGTTCAACAAGTCCTCTTATGTGGGAGGCAAAATAATGCTTCGGTCTCTCCACGTGAACATACGCTGACTCCCCAGAGTCTGTGAAAGTTACCTGACAAGACAATGGGCACTTTGTAGATATGATTACGGTTACAGACCTTGAGATGGACAGGTGCTCTTGGATTATCTGAGTGGACCGGATCTAACCACGTGAATCCTTAAAATCAGAGAACTTTTCCTGGCTGTGGTGAGTGAGAAAGAAACGGTGGGCCTGAGAAGGCTTTGATGCGTTACGCTGATCCTGGAGAATCCCAAGGACAGGGGAGCCTGGAGGGCTATAGTCCATGGGGTTGCAAAGAGTCGGACATGACTGAAGCGACTTAGCACGCATGCCTGTTGGTCCTGAGGTGCTAGGGCTGTGTGCCAAGAACTAAATTCTGCTAACAGCCCCAGTGCATGAGGAAAACATCCTTCCTAGAACATCCAGAAAGGGAGTCAGACCTGCCAATGCCTTGATTTTAGCCTGGTGCGACCTGAATTCTGATGGACAGAACTATAAGGTAATACATCTATATTACTTTAAATCACAGAGCTTGAGGTAATTTGTTGTAACAGCAATAGCACACCAATACATCTCAGTTTCTCTGGTCTAGAGTTTTCCTAACGGTAAGGTGGTTTCTGAGCCCAATCAGGAAGTGCTGAATCATTTCTTTTCAAAATCAAAATCTCTGGCTCCAGTGTTTTGATGAATTTTAACCCGTGATCCTGGGTGGCTGGAATGTCAGAAGACTTGGATGATGGGGAGCTGAGAGGACATGAATGAATATTAATGGAGCATCCTCAATGTTTCCAGAATATTGATTATCCTACTTAACCTGATTTCAGTTATCATATTTTATAGATAAGAAACTGTTTCTGGGAGATTCAACAGCTTTTCTGAGCTTAAAGAAGTAATAAGTGACATAGTGAGGTTCTGAACCTCTAAAAAATGCATTCTTTCCATCTCTTGCCCCACTGTTGCATCCCTGGGCTGACCTCTGGAGTCAGGAAATCAAAAGTGTAGTGACCGAGGATTCCACCACAGTAAACCAGAGAATAGAATCACTTGCCAGTTTCTGCTCTAGAAAACAAGAAAATAGAATCACTTGTTTCTTTGGTTGCTAAAATATTGATGAAAATGGAGGCCATCATTTACAAAAGCCCACAGTGGGACTGGGGGACCCAGACTGATTGGTGCATCTCTCAGTGTACACTCATGTTCCCATCTATGTAGTTGGCTTCTCTGATTACTAAGCAGCAATGCTTTGTGGTTTGCGGAATACACACCTAATTTCTTAGCAAAGGAATTAGGTTGGTATTTAATGCAAAAGAGGATTTGAAAAAATGATTGATTATTTTAAAGGATCACTTGGGACTGGCTTTGCAGATCCTACTGCCTTAAGCCAGATCTTGGTTCGATTGTTGGCAATGCTGGTTGGATTAGATGTGTGTAACACAACCCTGAAATCCCAGGGTCCTCTGCCGGCCTTTAAACAGTCCTGCACGTTGCCCAGAGAGAACACCGACTATCAGCTAATGAACCCCAGCCCCACCTTGTGCTGGGAGACGGTTTCTTTCAGTTCAGCCTTAAGGCTGGTAGAGACCTGGATTTGTTTAATGGGTGATTTTAAAGCACTCACTTTGCAGCATTAAGTCCCACAAAAGTAGGAAAGAGGCATACAGAGTGCTTCCTGCTTCTGAGGAGCATCTGGTGTAGAGGGAGCAAGGAAGCTGATCAAAAAGACCAACAGGTTTTCATAAACACGGGTTCTGTGCTCTGTAGATGGGGGGATTGCCAAGGACCTGGAGCACATGCCCAGGTTTGGGGCTGGCAGTCGGTTGTTTATGGTGTGTGTTTGCTTATGGGTTGGTCGAGGAGGATGGCTAAAAGCAGCCCCAGCACCGTCTGTGGCTTGAGAATCAAGTGTGTGTGCTGTGTGTGTGTATGCCATGTGTGTGTGTGCGTGTGTATGTGTGCGCTGTGTATGTGTGGCACGTGTGCCATGTATGCGTGTCATGCACATACGTGCCATGCACGTGCGTGTCATGTATGTGAGTGCCACATATAAGTGTGCCATGTATGTGTGCCATGTGATATGTGTGTGTGCACCATGTATATGTGTGTGTTGTGTATGTGTGTGCCGTGTTTGTGCCATGTACATGTGTGTATGCTGTGTGTGTGCCGTGTGTGTGTGTGTGTGTGTACCCGCTGCTGAGATCTGGGGGGTGAAACTGGCACCTCTGGTCGCCCTTGCCCATGGATGTAGAATCCTAGTCTGTTAGCACTTCTGAATTCCCTTCCCAAGAGCATGCTTCTAGAACCTTCTCTTCTGTCAGCTGCTGGAGTTCTGCCCATTTGTCTTGGCCATTCTTGTCCTAGCTGCTCCCTCCCCTAGCTCCTGGCTGGGGCCAGTGTCCGATATTGCACTGCTCTCTGTTGGATGGATGTCTTCGTGTTCTTTTCCCCAGTTTGTAACTTGTTCTTCAAAGCTCTCCCCCGACCCCTTCTCCCTCTGGGTCAGCTTCCATTCCCCTGTCCCTCCTATCCCAGGCCTCTCCTGGGCTCTCCCCTCTACTCTCTGGGGGCTCTGTGTTATTAAAGTCCCAGAGTGCCTCATTTGGGAGTTGGAATAGCAACAGTATGGACCCCAAATTCATCCCTCTGGTGCCTCCTTGATTTACACCCATCGGGTTTATAACTCCCCTTTGAGGCTGTAACTTCGATCCTGGAGCCCAACCAGCACAGTGCCCAGCTCTGCAGCTTTGCTCAGGAACTGCCCCACAAGATAGAATAAAATCCTTACTGAGATTAAAAAAAAGTGACAACCTCTCTCTTCTTTGTTGACTGCAAAGGCCTGTTTTAAAGAAGACCATATTAAAAAAGAAATGATTTTTTTCTTTGGTTAGAAAATAGTCTCAGAGTACACTATGCCCTAAATCAGGATGCTATATGTTTTCTGTACCATGAAAGCGTTTTCTTTCTTCCCCCTACCCCCGCAATTCTTACAATAAAATAATTTAAAATATTTAAAGACTAAGCACTTCTTACGTTAGGTAGTTAGTGTCTCTTTGGAAAGACTTTTGGATTATTTTTGGGCTTATTTTCTGGGCTTATTTCTGTCAACTAAGTTTTTATATTCAATTATTTAATGTGCATTGTGATGGTTTTTTATAAACACTCCTTATTAAGTGAAAAATCTTTTAATCAGAAATATCTGCCTTAAACACTGCTTTCAGCGCATCACAACTCTGCTTTGGAAATTCTGGGTTATTTGCTAATCGCTTTGTCTTCTAATCTAAATTTGAGCGTCTGACTCTCCAGGTCTACTTGCTCCTGACCCCACCTGATCTGTCCTTTTCAAATAGTTCTTTTTGTAGTCCTTTCTCCATGTTCTGCTCATAATGAACTAGAGGCTGTGTTGTAGTTGGTGACAAAGACTCTGAAGCCAGAGTTCCTGGGTTTGAGTTGTATCTTTTAGCTTTGAAACTTTGGCAAGTTGCCTAACTTGCCTGTTTCAGTTTCCTCATCTGTATAATGGGCTAAAAATATGACCTGCCTTATAGTGAGGTATTATTTTACACCCTCTTCTGGTGAGAGAATTGGTGATTTAGATAAGGAAACTGTTTTTGTCCTGTTCCTCCTTTTTTCTTTACATCTCAGGTGTAGATTCCCTTGCTCTTGGTTTAATCTGAAACTGGTGTTTTAATCATTTGGAACATTTAATTAGTATTATTATTTCTATATATTCAGAGACAGGGCAGATTTCAGGACAGTTTTGTCTGTTCAGAATATGTAGACTAAACAATTTTCCTAAAAAGTAGCACCAAATCTCTACTCTCGGCCCTAACTCTTTGCATATACATACAAGGTGTTATCTTTCATCCAGGCAGTCAAGTAAGTTTTAGGTTTGCATCACCTTTTTGTGTTCACTGCCGTATTATTGAGCATGGGAACTATAGGTACAGGATAATTTATCTATGAATAAGGGTTTGGTTTGAATCAGGAGACTCTAGAAATGAAGTGTTTTCGTGGTGGCTTTTGCTATTTTGAAACTTTCTATTCTGGTTCCCTGGCTCCCCTCCCTCCAGACAAATCCCAGGAGCCAGTTGACCTTCAGAGCTTAGTTTGAAGTTCATTGACAACATTGGGAAGTGAGAATGCCACGGTGGGTCAGAGTCCTAGTCTCTCTGGCCCAGTTTTCTGTCACCAATATTGGGGAAAGTATTTTTTCTTTTTTAGGAAAGCATGTCAGAGATCTACCACAGAATTATCTTCAGGAAGTCAGGGGCTTACCCTAGCAGTCAGCAAATCAAGGCATCCCAATGGATCAAACTGGCTTGGATGCTCATAATGAAACCCTCATAAAGAAGTCAAAGGCTCTCAGTCATGGAGTCTGAATTTTTGGAACTGTTCCCAAAACTATTAGAAGAAATGTACTTCACCCATTCACTTTAAAGAACAATCCTCTTTATTTTACAATACCCTAATGAAGAAAATACCTTTTGCATCATGAATTTAAATCTTGAATTTAAAGTCTTTAAATCAAAAGACTTTCTTTTGATATATGAGCTGGTAGCCATTATGTGGAGAAGGCAATGGCACCCCACTCCAGTACTCTTGCCTGGAAAATCCCATGGACGGAGGAGCCTGGTAGGCTGCAGTCCATGGGGTCACAAAGAGTTGGACACGACTGAGCAACTTCATTTCACTTTTCACTTTCATGCACTGGAGAAAGAAATGGCAACCCACTCCAGGGTTCTTGCCTGGAGAATCCCAGGGACGAGGGAGCCTGGTGAGCTGCCATCTATGGGGTCTCACAGAGTTGGACACGACTGAAGCGACTTAGCAGCAGCAGCAGCCATTATGTATATTTCTCTCTGAAAGAGAAATCAGTGGGGTTCTTCTGTTCATAGTTTAGTTGAGGGAGGCAGCATAGGGTAATAGTTAAGAGAACAGATTCTAGAGGTGGAAGATTTGGTGATTGTCAGCAGCATGGTCCTGGGCAAGTTCCCTCACCTTTTGTAAGCCTTGATTTTCTCATTTGTGATTGGAAATTAAAAAAAAAAAGAAAATTTCTCTTTCTCTTTTATGTATAAATACACACACATTTATTGAAGATTTTTTTTGAAACTTGAGTGAACAAATGCATAGAGTGCTTAGGAAACAGCCTGGTCCCTACCAAGACTCCATACGTGGAAGTGCAGCCATTGAGTACTCAGGTGCCTTTTATTTCCTGTATTTTATCCCATACAAGGCACAGAGACAACAAAAATGATAAGAAATGGCCTCTGCCTTTGAGAACCATGCAATAAGTGAATATTACAAGGCACAGGAAGTCTGTGGGTTTAGTCAGTAAAAGAAGAATCAAGTTGGTTGTGGGTTTGTTGGGTGTTGTGGTGAGGTGATGGTGTGCTGTGCTGTGCTTTCACTTCGGTCGTGTCCAACTCTTTTTGAGCCTCTGGACTGTAATCTGCTAGGTTCCTCTGTCCATGGGTTCTCCAGGCAAGAATACTGGAGTGGATTGCCATTTCCTTCTCCAGGGGACCTTCCCAACCCAGGGATCAAACCCATGTCTCTTATGTTCTCCTGCATTGGCAGGTGGGTTCTTTGCCACTAGTGCCGCCTGGGAAGGTGGTGAGGTGAAGAAGCTGTCTTCAAAATGGCAGCAGGGCCCTCCGTAATGTAGCTTCTGCCTTGGTGAACAGTCTTACCTCAGACTGCTTCCCTTCTTGCTCACTAAACTCCAAGTACACTGGCCATATCTACTCACTCAGCAACCATTTAGTAGATAATTCTTGAGTACCTTCTTTGAGCAAGACGCTTCTATGAGTAAGTAGTAACTAAAGTGGATTGGAACCCTGCTTTCCTAGTATGTAGGTACTGCTGGTATCTCAAACATGGTAAGTTCTTTCTCACCTCGAAGCCTTTAATCCTGTGTCCCTTCAACCTAGAATGTTCTCTCTTTGATGCCTTTTTCACTCTAACTTTCATACATCCTCATGTCTTACATTTTACTTTCTTATACAGGCCTTGCTTGTCTTCCATCCCCAATCCAATCACAATTAAATTTTGCTGTTATCTTTTCTCCACATATTCTTAACTTCTATTTCAAAACACCTATCACAGTTTTTTTTTTTTTTTTTTTTTAATTCAACTTTTTTTGACTGCACTGGGTCTTCATTGCAACGTGCTGGCTTAGTTGCCACGTGGTATGTGGCATCTTAGTTACCAGCAATCAAACCCATGTAGCCTGCATTGGAGGGCAGATTCTTAACCATTGGATAAGGAAAGTCCTTATCACAGTTTATTTGTATTACTGTTCATTTACTGACTAGACCATAAACTTCATAAAGTCCCAGACTGTGTTGATTTTTAAAAACATTTTTTTGAAGTATAGTTGATTTACAATGTTGTATTAATTTTTGCTATAGAGCAAAGTGATTTAGTTATACACACACGTATATATTTTTCATATTCCTTTCCGTTATGGTTTATCACAGGATATTGAATATAGTTCCCTGTGCTCTAGAATTGGAGAAGGAAACGGCACCCACTCCAGTATTCATGCCTGGAAAATCCCATGGATCGAGGAGCCTGGTGGGCTACAATCCATGGGGTTGCAAAGAGTTGGACACAACTGAGTGACTTCTGTGTCTGTGTGTGTGCTATAGAATAGGACCTTGCTGTTTATCTATCATATATATAATGGTTTGCATTTGTTAATCCCAAGCTCCCAACACTTTTCTCTCCTATCCCGTCTCCCTCTTGGCAATGACAAATCTGTTCTCTATAGACTGTGTTAATTTTGTTTACTATTTTATCTACCACATCTAGGACTTAGCTGGTTCACAACAGATTCTTAAAATATATTTGTTGATTTAATAAAAGAATCATCTTAGTATTAAACTCTATTTTCATTTTACAAGCACTGATGGAAAAATCTGTGCAGATTTTTGATGGTGATAATGCATTTAGATCAGTAGGCTTATTTTGGTTCTGTTAACTGATTATATGTGTGTATATATATATATATATATGTATATATAATTTTTTAATTGCTAAATTATGATCCTGGGGAGCTATTCTTTATGTTTGAAAAGGTTTCAAATAGTTTTCTTTTCCTCCCCACAGGATTAGCTTTTAGAGTGAATTTTTCTTGGGATTTTGTCACGTTCTTTAATCTTTATAATAGCACAGGTCACTCAGTATGAACGTCCTTGGGTGTTTCAGAGGCTCATTCTTCAGATGGAAAATGTAAATCTGCTCCCTTGATTGCCTGTGCTGTCAATGTAAGCCCAAATCTCTGGAGATAACATTTAGAAGAAAATGAAGAAATGGGTAATGCACCAAACAAATGTTACTTCTTTGTTTGCCTGCTGGGGTAAGGACTAGATGGGAAAGGAAGTGGGGCGGGCGCTGGACTTAGATGTCCTCAGCTGATATTAGACTGCAGGGATGGTCAAACGGAAACTCTTCCTTTGGTGAAGCTGACAAAAACCAGCCCACTGTGTTCCCATCTTTTTGAAAAGTGTTAGTTCAAGTTTCAATAGTGTTACAAAAGAAAAAAAAAAAAACTGCTATCATGGCAAATGATGCTGTTGAATGTGGATGGAAACCCCATAAAATTGTATGGGTGATATTAATTTAGTCACCTAGGGCTTAATAGTCATTTTATGGACATTAAAAAAAAGTTTTGTAGCCATAATGTTTTATCCATCTTTATGGTCTCTTATGCTGTGTTTAATCAGTGTAATTATGAGAGAAGATAATTAAATATAGTACTATACAGTTCTTAAGATTTTAATGCTGTTATTACTAAATTAACCACAAAAAAAGATACTTAAAATTTAAGCCATTGCAAATCTTAAAGAGAAATATCCAGTCAGAATTTTCAGGAAGTAGTTTAAATAATAGAGGTACAGCTGTGACTTCTTTTTTTGTCAGTTTATTTATGCCATTTAAAATATTTTTTGTCTATAACTTGGAGGGAAAATCAAGTGGAGAAGAATATTTGTACTCTTCTTTGAACAAAAGTGGTATCTGTCTTCAGTTCAAAATGGTTACATTAGAAATAGATGACTGCTCCAAAGGCTATTCAGTACTTCATTGAAAAGCTGAGATTATACATGCAATATCTTTTATTGTATATGTGTATTCAATACACATTAGCTGTATTATTACCTGGGCATAAATAAGAATCATTAAAAAACATTTTTAAAACAAAAACAGGGACTGCCAAAACTTGAACATGTATTCTGAACTCTCTTGCTTTAGGGGAGGCACTTGAATTTTCATTTTCTGTTATGAAAGCACATATTTTACAGCTGGTCTGACTGTAATTGAAGGGTCCTTGAGCTTAGTGGGTGCTTAATGGATCTCTCTTGATCCGTGCTCCTGTGGATCTCAGTGGTGGAGCAGGCATTGAATCAAGCTCAGGCAACCACCAGGGTTTAGATTGGGAGAGCAGGGTGGGGGGTGTGCTGGGATGAGGAACCAGTGTGGGAGCTAAAGGGAAGAGGCCTGAAATTCCTGGGGAAGAGGCAAGGAATGCCTGACCGATCTTTTCTACCCCAGAGCATCAGAGCTATGTAGTGGAAAATAAGTCTGAAGAAGAAGATGAAGAAGAAAAAAAAAAAACCAAACCAGAATGTGGAGGCTTAAAATGACATGCAAGAAGTACTGGACTGAATACATGGCATATTATTCAGCCTTAAAAAGGAATGAGATTCTGATACACACACAGCATGAGAAACCCTGAAGATATTAAGCTAAGTGGAATAAGCCAGACCCAGAAGGACAGCTATTGTGTAGCTCCCATTTATATGAGGGACCTGGAATGGTCAAATGCATAGAGACAGAAAAGAGAATGGAAATTTCCAGGGGCTGGGAGGAGGGAGGATGGGGAGTTATTTTTTATGAGTATAGGAAAGTGGGGAAGGCCACCCAACAATATGGATGCACTTATTGCCGTGGAATGCACAGTGGCAAATGGTATATTGTATACTATATATATTTCTGTATGTTATACTATAATAAGAACTTAAAGAAAAAGCACTGGATTGAATTCTGTAAGCAATGAGAGGCATTGAAGGTTCTGGTGAATGGCAGGATAAGACCAACTGGAACCTTTGTTTTTGTTTGTTTTTTTCTGAATGTCATCTTTGGAATTAAGCTCCTGATTTTTTTTTTTTAAACTTTGTACTTCTGTTGACAAGCTATGTTTGAGACCATTTTTGTTGCCATCATATAGGAAGATGAGTATTCAGTCTCTGCAATTTCATGAGAAAACTAACAGGGTTGATGGATGCAAGTTTCTCATGGAGAATGTATAGTTGACAGTGAAATTGGGACAGCAATCAATGAGCCAGAGCTGGTACCCCATATTTGAAAGACTTCTTGGCAAACCCGAAGACATTTTGATTTGCCTGTGTGCTTCCAGGAAGCCTGAGTTGGATAAAGCACTGAGGTCTAATGCTGAAAGTTATCAGCCTGGAATTAATGAAAAATGTGAGACCAGCCCTTAGGTTTGAGAGTAGTTTTGTGCACTCAATTGATGTTGTGTTCTTTTACATTCTCTGGCGAACATATTCTCATTGTGTGCTCAGAGGAAATGATTAAAAAACATCATTAAAATACTTCTTTTTCTCTCCTCTTCATTGGAAGAGGCCACAAGTGTCTGCCTTTTCAATTTGAACCAAACCCTCTTCTGCATTCTAATAGTGGCTCTAAAAGCTGATGGTGTGGTTCACAAGCTTGTGGGATTTTACACCATGAGATTTGCAAAGGAGGTGGGTCACTTATCATCATTTCTGATCTCCTTGTTTTAGAGACAGAGAAGCTGGAGCCCAGAGAGTCATCATTGATCCTTTCCTCTTTCCGTCAGTTTTCCTGGCAGTTAGAACACATTTATACCCTAATAGCCAGCTGGGCAAAGAGAGACATGCCAGGTACACCCAGTTCAAAAGGGAAGTCCTCCTGGGTGATAGGAGAGCTAAGGAGAGGACAGAGCACGGAAGGCTGCCTGGGAGAAAGCAGGTCATGGGGGAAGCCACCGCAGTCTGTCTTTATAGATGGAACCATGGAGTTGGAGCTCAAGTCTCAAGAGCTTTGTTTGGGCTGATGGGGACTTTGCAATGAGCCTGGCATCAGCTTGATATAGAACTTAAAATTTTTGGGGGGATCACTCCAAATTTATATTTATTTTCATTTGTTTATTTTTTTATGTTAACTTTGAATATAACTTTAGTTGCTTTTACAAAATTGAAGTATAGATGATTTACAATGTCATGTTGATTTCTCCTGTACAGCAGAGTGACTCAGTGATAACACATATATATGTTTTTTTTTTTTTTTTATTTTCCATTATGGTTTATCTCAAGATATTGAATATAGTTCCTGTGCTATCCAGTAGGACCTTGTCGTTTATCCATTCTGATTGTGATAGCTTGCATTTGATGTAGACCTTTGAAGTTACATCTGGGGTCATATTTGGCTTCATCCTTTATTTCTGTTAACCTCAGTTTTCTCTTTTGTGAAAGAGAAATAGCATCTCCTTCGTGGAGGTGGTCTGAGGATAAATGAGGCAATGCTTATAAGCACAGAGCAAGTGATCAGAAAGAGTAGCTGTTATTACCTTGTTGGCGGAATGATCAGGTGTAATCCCTACTGGGAGGCCTTTCTGACTCCCCCCCCTCCCTTGTCATCTACAGACACCTAAGCCCCTCTTTATGGAGCCCTTGTCTCGTGGTGCTATTATTCACTTACATGTCTATCTGCCCCACAATACCACTGTTCCTATAGATTAGGGATGACATTCTACTCCTCTTCATGTCCTCAGCATTTAGCACAGGGTTTGGCAAATAATAGCTCAACTACTGTTTGACTACTGGTCGGATGGATGAAAAAGAGAATGGCTTTATTTGACCTGTCCTGCAGCAACCAGGAGTGCAGGAGCTGTTGACCCTCTGAAGGTGGCATGTGGAGAGCAGCTGGTATGTCAGAGTGAAGAGGGACCTCGATTTTTGGGGCCTTTTCCCAGATGACAAATCAGGAGGTGATTTTTTTTCTTTGTGAAACTTATTTCTAAAATTCATAAAAAGGGATTTGGAGAGAGCACAAAGTTTTTGGAATGCAATTAAACAATATAAAGAACCTTAAAAATGTTCATAACCTTTGATCCAACAATTTTACTTTTGAAATTATTTCCTAAGGTAATAATTGAAAGGTTCAGAAAGAACTTTTTGCACAAAGTTGTTCAGGGAAGCATTATTTAGAATGGCAGAAAATTGAAAAAAAAAAGAGCCAACTATTTTTCTTTGATGATTAAGTTATTTAATCATCAAAGGAGTATGATTCAGTATATTTTGGTATAAACATATATTGAAATAAGATGAAGCCATTAAAAATGATGTTGAATATTGTAATAGCATGGACAGTGTAGGCATATAGGTAAAATTAGTGACATATGCAAATTTAAGATGTGTGTTGAAATATTTCCAGTAATCACATACAGACGTGAGAGTTGGATCATAAAGAAGGCTTGAGCACAGAAGAATTGATGCTTTTGAAGTGTGGTGCTGGAAAAGGCTCTTGAGAGTCCCATGGACTGCAGGGAGATCCAACCAGTCAATCCTAAAGGAAATACACCCTGAATATTCATTGGAAGGACTGATGCTGAAGCTGCAACTCCAGTGCTTTGGCCACCTGATGCAAAGAGCCAACTCCTTGGAAGAGACTCTGAAGCTGGGAAAGATTGAAGGCAGAAGGAGAAGGGAGTGGCAGAGGGTGAGGTGGATAGATAGCATCACTGACTCGACCTGAATCTGAGCAAACTCCAGGAGATAGTGGAATACAGAGGAGCCTAGAGTGCTGCAGTCCATGGTGTCGCCAAGAGTTGGACTCGACTTAGCAACTGAATAACAACGCAACATAGAAATAAAATAAATGCACACATAGCAATAATTGCTTCCATACTGCAATAATACTGGGTGATTACTTTCTCCACATTTTTCTATACTTTTAAGAAATATTTATTACTTTTATAACAATAAAACAAAACCCTTAACAAATTTAGTTTCCATAATCCATTTAAAGGCAGACACTGGGCACCATTTTCAGCGTGATTTTCAGGAGGAAATAGCCTCTACCAGCACTGCCACCATCTCCTCCCAGGAGCAGGAGAAGTCGATGGACCAGCGCATCCGAAGTGACACAGTGACACAAAGCTCCTGCCTCCAGGGGCATGTCTGATATCCCTGATATCTCCTCTTGGAGCCAGACATGCAATACCAGGGAAAAGGTGCCCAGGAGACGAGCACAAGAGTTCTGAAAGGGAGGGCCAAAAAGATGGATTGAGAAAAGGATGTGGAAAACAGAAGCCATTAGGACAAAAGAGGGACGGTGGTATAGGAATGGGGGAAATGTGAAGAAACAGAAAAGAAAGACAGCTGGTGTTTGGGGGGGATATGAAGAAAGCCCTCGATTAGTCCTTTGTCCAATTAGGTTGGTGATGGACAGGGAAGCCTGGCATGCTGCAGTCCATGGGGTCGCAAGGAGTCGGACATGACTGAGCGACTGAACTGAACTGAGTCCTTTGTATTGCCTGGGGTTCCATATATTCTGGTAAAATAATAGGTCGATAGGTGCTTTACTTTATTTCCTTGTTTTTATATAGCAATGGTATCATTAGGCAACAAATAAGTGGGCATATCCACCTGACTTCTGTCTCTAGGAGGCATTTGTATTCAAATTGGAAACAAGAGCAATGTTCCTTCCCATGCATCTCTGTCACCTTGAGCAGCTGGCTCATACTGAGCTGGGACTCCCGGCTCTGGGTGATGGACTGTCGTGTGACTGTTGTCTACCCACAAACACTTTGTTTTCCTAAATACAATATCCTCTGAAAGTTACCCTGGTGCGTATGGCTGAGCACTGAGGGATAGGATTCAGAAATGCTTGCCATGTTTTATTCTGAAACCTTTCAGAGATGACTTGGAAGGGATCGCTTTTTCCTGCTATGAACCAATCCATAAAATGGGAATGCCTTGCTAACATTTGTCACTGGCTGACATTTACAAAGGTGTCTGTGAGAGGAACTTGATAGAGGATGGGAGACAAAAAGGAAAGAAGGGAAGAAGTGAGGAAGGAAATAGCTGAGTGTAGAGGAAAGAAAGTTGCTTTCGACTTCAAGCACCTGTGGGCTGGCAGCTTAACTCACTTACCTAATGACCTGGTAAAATCACTTAATTTTTTTAAGTCTGTTTCCTCATCTATAAATGAAGATAGTCATACTTCATTCAGGGGCTGTGATGAAGATCCCATGACATAATATGTGTAGACACATAACACATACTAGGTGGTCACCTTTGTGATTCCTATTCTGTTACTGACTGCCTCCCTTATGCCAAGAATTATGCTAAGTGATTTCCAGGGCCCCTGCCTAGTAATTTAGACAGACAACTCCCATTATTTCCTCCGAACGCAATAAAGTTGTTTTGAGTATATCCTGATAAGTAATTGCTTCCTTAATGATACTCTAGTGGAATACAATATGGAAACCTCTGAAGGTTCTTATGCTTGAAACTAATTTTTAAGTACAAGTGCTTACAATTAGTCTTGCCTCGGCGTGATTTGTAGCATACCAAAAAGCCCTGGGCTTCTAAATATAGAAATCAAATACCTTGAATCCTCTGAAAGCCAAATCAGAAAACCTTACACAAAAAGAGGATATGCTAGCACTAGTCTTCAACATAATTGCGTATAATGGCCTAGGGAACACTGGCTGTTCAGTTAAGAAGTGTTTTAGAAAGGGACGTGTTTGATTTGTGTGTATAATATATATACATTATATATATTTAATATGTGATGTGTATATGTTCATGTGCTCCGTCATGCCCGACTCTTTGTGACCTGCTGGACCATAGCCTACCAGGCTTCTCTGTCCGTGAAATTTTCCAGGCAAGAATACTGGAACAGCCATTTCCTCCTCCAGAGGATCTTCCTGACCCAGGGATCGAAGCTACTTGTCTCTTGTGTCTCCTGCCTCAGCAGGGGGATTCTTCACCACTGCGCCACCTGAGACGGCCTTAATGTGTGTATAATGTGTGTGTGTGTGCATACACACTCAGTTGTATCCGACTGAATCACTCAGTTGTATCTGACTCTTTGTGACCTTATGGACGGTAGCCCACCAGGTTTCTTTTGTCCATGGGATTCTCCAGGCAAGAATACTGGAGTGGGTTTCCATGCCCTCCTCCAGGAAATCTTCCTGACCCAGCGATTGAACCTGGGTCTCCTGCATTGCAGGTGTACTCCTTACCATCTGAGCCACCACAGAAGCCCATATATACAAATAATGTATATATAATATATAATAACTAACCCCCAACCATGCCCGCAACCCCCGATACCCATCATAGCATATAAGAAAATTTCTTGGAAAAACAAACTCAGTAATTAAAAAAAAGCCCAAACCTTGTGGATAGTAATGCTTGGATGATGGAGTACTTTGCCAAGCTGGTGGTTAAAAATTTCCCACGCAAATAGATAAGGAAGAAAATATGAGTATTCATTGAGATTCCTGGAATTCTATCTTATTTATTGTCCAGCAGTTCGAGTCCTGTGATAAAGGAGCTTTTGGGAACTGCACCTGCTTTTGACTTTGCTAAACAATTCTTAGACATCATGTCTTTTTAATCCTCATAAGGTCTCAGGTAGTATTTTTTCAGTAATTGAAAAAATGGGCCATGGAAAGGTTAATTGATTTGGCTAATCAACAAGCCAGAATTAGAGCCAAACTTATACTTGGGGCCTTAGTTTGCTAACACAGAAAATGGGTGTAATCACATTTACTTTGGACCAGCAGCATCAGCATCACTTGGGAACTTGTTAGTGATGGGACCCCTGGAACTCATCTTAGACACTGTGAATCAGAGACTCTACAGGTGAAATGCAGCAACCTGGGGCTTCCCATGTAACTCAGTGTAAAGAATCTGCCTGCCAAGCAGGAGACATAGGAGACTGGCGTTTGATCCCTGGGTGGGGAAAATGCTCTGGAGGAGGAAATGGCAACCCACTCCAGTGTTCTTGCCTGGGAAATCCCATGGACAGAGGAGCCTGGCGGGCTACAGTCCATGGGGTTGCAAAGAGTAAGACTTAGAGACTAAACAGCATCAGCAGTGTTTTAACAAGCCCTGCAGGTGATTTGGGGCCCTCCCCCACTCCCTGCCTACTTGAGAACCACTAGGTCTGTTTCTTTTGAGCTGACTCTTTCCTTGTGACTATTTGGTAGACCCAGTGATCTTCTGCTCTATAATGCAATCTGCAGGCTAGATGCTCTAGAGTTTTGACTTCTGTTTAGCTCTTCTCATTTATCCTCTGCCTCTGGTAAGATTGAGAAGCTCTCTATATCACAAGATCCTTTGCAGAAAATTGGGTAAACACAATCCAAATATTTGAGAAGACATAAAGGGATTAGGGAAAATTTTGCTGATGGGACATTTGGAATACATGTGTAATTGTCATTTGTGAATGGATCATGAAACTTAGAGAAAGTAATAATGCATCAGATTGATTTTTAATGTTTCAGAGATACTTGAAATCTTTGAAAATTTAGAAAGATGAGAAGACAGAAATTGTCATTAGCTCACATTGCTGCCATGCTTTTAACTGTAAAGTATTTATGTATCTGTTATTTTATGTTAGTCTTATGAATATTTCAGGCTGGTAGATAGGCAAGAGATTGTCTTCAGTGTACAGATGTGGAAACTGACGCTCAGTGAAACTAGGCTAATTTCTGAACTTTACACTTGAGAAAATTGATGTTAACAGAGTGTCACATCTCTTAACCCTGTAGGCTAAAGCCCTTCCTCTATGGACTTCACTGCCTGTACATTATGTCTTTTAGGTAGCATAGATGATAATTTATATTTCAGTTTCACCTTGTGCCAATTAGTGTAAATAATTTTACAACTCAACTGCTATTCTTTGATAAGTTTCACATATACAAAATAAGAGATGTACTCTGGGTTCTTGTACATATCAAAATAAGCCATCAGAGGTAAAACACAAACCAAAGATTCTTCATTCACTCACTCAACAAATGTTTATTGAGGTTTTACTCTGCTCTCAATACTGGGTTGAATCTCTGTGTTTACAGTCATCTGCACAGCCAGTCTCCACTGGATTTGTTATTGTCATTTTATTACCTCTAATTACGTGGCTTTTATTAAGGCATGAAGTGCTGTGAAGTAGGCCTGTTCAGCCTCCTTCTCTCCTTGGGATCATCCTGGAGACACCTCTGAGGACTGGCTTTAAAGCCCCAGAGAGCCTCAGTCATACAGGATAGTCAGCAGTGGCTTGGACATACAAAGCATCATGTGAACTACTGCCCAAATCAACATCTGGCTAAACATGGAGTTTACTTCAGGGCCACATGGAGGTGTTTCTTAAATGAGAAATGGAAGGATGCAACTGTCATGTTAGGGGAAAACACTATATACATTAAGAAGCTTGCCTCATAGTGGAACTTCCTAAGAAACAAAGATTCGATAAACAATATTCATTCATTTATTTGGCTTTTTTTTTTTTTTTGAGATGCTATCCTAGTGTTGGGCAGATGGGCAAGTTCATTGTCTTTCTGCAACTTGTTTTCTAGATAAGAAAAGGAATAAATAAGTAATACAGTGCAGGGTTATATATAATAAATAAGTAATACACTGCACATGACTGTCTATGAGGGGGAAGGGTCGCTCATTTAGACAGGGTGTCAGGGGAGGCCTCCTGGAGGAGGGGAGATCGAGAATGCTGTAAGGAGCAGCTCAGGCTGACAGCTAAGGAAGAACATTCCAGGGAAAGAGAATTCTCGATGCAGAGCTACAAGAAGGGAATGGCCTTGGGCAAGGTGGCTGAAGAATGTCCTAGTGTATGTACATTGTTCTGGGCAGTGTAAGGATGGGCGACTCTGTTGAAAGATGGGCATAAACAAAATCTTTGGTCTTGACCTTCAAGGAGAGTATGTAGCATGGAGCACAGTATCAGAGCAATGAAAGATGAGGCTATGTCCTGTCTTTAAATGTTCTAAGGAATTTGGAGGAAGCGAACATCAGTGAAGGACTCGGGGAGGGGATCATGACAGAGGAAGGGGATTAGGTTGGTGAGCAGAAGGAAAGGGAAGGAGACCTTTCTAAAGGGGTCAAGAGCTGGAGACTGTACCTAGGAGAAGGTGGCTCGTTGTAGAGTGTTGTGGTGTCATGGAAGAGCGTGCAGGGTCTGGGGTCAGGCTGCCAGCTTGGGCTCCCAGCTCCACCCTTTACTAGTGGTGCAGTTGTGGGCTTTGTGTGTCTCACTCTCCTAATCTATCAAGTAAGTATTGTTACAGCATCTAAGTGTTCTGATTGTCTATTTCTACATGGTAATCTTCACCTAAATGTGGTGACCTAACACATGAGTTTTTTATTCCCTCTCACAGTTTTGTGGGACCACTAGGATCTGCTGAGCAGTCTGCATGGGCGTTCTCACGCAGTCATGGTCAGACCCCGGCTGGGGCAGGAGTCAAGTGAAGACTCCATGGAGTTGAGTGTGCAAGATAGTGTCTTCACTTGGATGTATGGCACCTGGGCTGCGATGGATCCAGCAATTGATGGCTCTCCCTGGACCACTTTCTGTGACCAGCTTGGGTTTCCTCCCTGCATGACAATTCTCTGGGGACTCAAACTTCTTCCCTGACAGCTAGCTTCCCCAGAACAAGGCGAGAAATGGAAAAATTCATGACATCATTTCCGGTTCACTGTATTGGTCAAAACAGTCACATGCCAATTAGATGTAAGGGGACAAAGACCTCCACCTCTCAATGGGAAGAATATCAAAGAATTTGTAGCCATCTTTCATCCACCACACTGTTTTATGGATTGTGGTAAGGAGTGAATAGGTTAGTAGAGAGCATTCAGCAAAGTGCAGGGTACACAGAACACTTTCAATAATGTTGATTATTATAGCGATGGCGATTAGGGAGGGTCTTGAACACCAGGCAGGAGATTTGACAGGTCAGCGCCCATGGAGTGGCAGGGTCATCTGAAATCCTGTGTTGGGATGGTGGGAGAGGAGGGGTTGGAGAGAAAACTCACTCCCTAGTTTGTATGTGCTTAAAACGAAGATTTTGTTCTGCTGGATTTTTTTGTTTGTTTGTTTTTTGCTAAGTTTTCTCATGGACAGTTGATAGCTCTTGCTCAACTACTTGATTCATTCATTCATTTGACCTTGGTGATCATTCAAATGTTTGGAGTGCTAGGTGAATAGGATATAGTCCTTGCCAGTGAGGGAGCGAAATTTCAAACCAATGTGTGTGGGTTAGTTGCTCAGTCGTGTCCGACTCTGTGACCCCATGAACTGTAGCCCAGCAGTGTCTTCTGTCCAGACAAAAATACTGGAGTGGGTTGCCATTCTCTTCTCCAGTGGATATTCCCACTCTCTGACCCAGGGGTCGAACCTGGGTCTTCTGCATTGTAGATGGATTCTTTACCATCTGTGCCACCAGGGAAACCCCTTTCAAACCGATAGTCACCAATAATTAACTATTTATGATTGTGCTAAGGGCCCCAGGAGATCATAATGAGAGACCTAGCCAAGCCTCTGCAGATAACATTCAACCCGAAACAAGAAGGATAAGGAGGAATTGCCAGGTAAGAGCCCTGGGAGGAGGGCCCAGCACCAGTTCAGGCAGAAGTGGAGCAGAGCTCAGAGAACTCGGAAACCTGAGTGGCAGCACTTGTGGTTGATGCAGTAGGTTGCAGGGGCCAGTGGCAGGAGCAAGAGTTGACGAGGTGGGTAGGGCTCCATCGTGCAGACCATCAGAGGCTAGTTAAGGACTGTAGATTTTATCCTAAGGGTAATGGGGTTCACAGGAATGGTGGTATTTGAAGAGTTCCCAAAATTGCAAAGTCTTTTTTTCCTGAAGAAGAAGGAAAAAAAATGTCTTAAAGAGATGGGAGATGGTGTTGAGGGATGAGCTTGGCTGGTTTCACTTGAACAAACAAATCACCGGTTGCCATTTATCCCCAATCAGCAATAATCCCAGCATGCTCACCCGGGGTCAGTCTGGACAAAAGCTGCCCACTCTGCTCCTTTCCACATTTGTCAGCCTGTAATAGCATCCTTATCTCAGGAAATCTCTAGATTGCTCCCCAACATAAACTGTTTGCTGGGCAGCCAGGGTCAGCCATGCCTGCTAAGCTCACAGACTGACCCAGGTGCCCTGTTTGAACTGCCAGGGGTCCAGCGGAATTGAAGCGGCCGGCCTGAGGCGGTGGTGTTTACTGATACAGGCTTGAGTCTGGGACTGTAATTTCCCCGCACCCGTGAAAACCACCTGCAGTAACCAGTTCATGGGCTGAATTGGCCAAGCAATGCTGGTAGCCGAATTCCTTCCCTCCCACCGACCTCAAAGAATCAGACCATTTAAAACAAGCTCCATTCATGCAAGGAGCAGGATTTCTCACAGAGTGGGTGGGCATTGTAGGAAAAAAAGTCCCTTGAATTATAAAACAAAACAGAAACACATACACATGGCCTTCACTGCTTTATTTTTTTAATTTATTTTTTAGGCTTTCACTTTTTTGTGTGTGCCAACACTGAAATGAAAATAGCCTCTCTTGGGAAGGGAAGTGATTTTAGTAGGTAAACTTCTGTAACTATCTGCTAGAGAAGATTTAACAGCTTTGAATATTGCCAGTGAGAAATTTGGGCTGAAAAAAAACTCTTCCTTGCCCAAAGGGGTTAAAAATGTGAAGCCTGTTTCTTTGTGTTTCTTTTCTTTTGTTAATGGGAACTGACGTTCTCTACAATCAAATGGGACTGAGCCTAATCATATTCTCCATGACAGAAGAAATTAAGGTCTGTGGTAGAAGACATTATAATCCTGACAGAATTTTCATGCTCTCCAAAAGCCCAAATTACTCTGTTTACTAAAATCACATGTTGGCGGATCTTTGTTTTAATGCTCTGATTTGGGGGCCTACTAATTTCCATTTTAGGGGGAGCAGGGAGGCTTCAGTGTTGTCAGTAGCCTCCCATCATTTATCTTTGGATGTGCGTGAGCAGACGAGTGGCTGTAGCCTTTGACTAGAAAATCTCCCCCATGCTGGATAACTTCAGGGTTTGGGCTGGCCAAAGGCAGTAGTGAGAACTGACTCATTTTATTTTTCTCTAAGGCCCAGCATGGTTTCTTCCTTCCCAAATGATCTGTTTGGGATCTTGATCAGTTAAGCTGTCCAGAATTTATTAATAGTCTGTAGAGTACCTGGGCTCCAACCCCATACTCCAAAATATATATATATATATATTTTTTTTTTTTTTCTGATAATGGATGCTGTGATTGCATATACTGCTTTTCAGTGACTGTATCCAAAGAAAAAGTAGTCATTGTAACTACATTATTTGGTTACACATGTATGCGGGTGATATTAAAAACATCGAATGTGACCAAAGTGGGCAGTGTACCTGATCAGGGTGCATTCCTATGTAGACAAGTGGCATAGCAGTGGTCAGAGATGGGCTGGTACATGTTTAACAACTGACTCTGTCCCCACAAAACTTTGTAACTAAGTCCCAACTCATAGTGAATGTTGATTTCTGTAATGTAAATACTCCTACCACATTCAACTTCAAGCCACCAGTATAATGTCAATGGGCTTGCAGAATTTCTGCAAATTTCACAATCTGTTCTTTAAAAAGTCAGCATACACCAGTTCTAGTACAGCACTGTCTGAAGCAGGTACATACCACTTTAATAGCATCCGTGCACACATACACACAGATACACATGCATCCAAGAGATCCTTTTCTCCTTCCAAAAAAATGTGAGGTTGAAAATGACATATAAGAACAAGTCAGCTGGGAATAAAGTGTCTGAAGTGTTACCAGATGAACCATCAGGGTTGTCAAGAGGAAAGCTGCAGTTTGATTATTTTCTGCTTCTCCATTGTAGTGAAGCTACCACTCAACCTTCATTTCCAAAATGCATTTCTCACCAAATGGTTTTTTTTTTTTTTCCCTAATATGCTTCATCTGAGGGGAGAAAATAATTTTGTCATCATGGCCATTGATGAAGCTAGCTTGAAAGTCACCAGTTTAAAGACCCATTTTCGTATTTGTTATGTGGACAAAATAAGTGGAAGCTATAATCAAGAAACTCTGCATAAGAGTGCATGGGTTTGAACTGATTTTAACTTAGTGGGTAATGAATTCTACAGCATCAACGTTGAAATAATTCCTTGCAAGGCTTCTTGGGGCAGCTACGTTCTAAAAATTGTCGATTCTTCTATTAAGTCACTGTTCTCCATTAATCCACGATCTATTTTAGAAGGAAAAACAATCCCATGCACCCCGTGAGAGTTTTGATTTGAGTACTGCGTTGCTCTTTCTTTTACGGACAAGTCCAGAGTTGCTCCTTACAAGTGTAGTCCTTACAAAGAATTCTAATAGGCATCCTGCTGAGTGTTGTCTGTTCTTAAGTCTCTTTTCATTTGAATTGGAGAGAAATAGCAGTCAGTTGAAATACTGGTCTCTTTGGCAGTGGCCTTTGCAGAGCTAAACAATACAAACCAACGTCCATCATCACGCATTACAACTAAATCATTTCCGTCGAATCGCATGTAGCAGATAGAGGTGATTGTTGCTTTGTACAGCTTCTGACAAATATTTCCCGATCCATCCATAAACATCTCTATTGGTGCCTCTCTGGGCTCTGGAACAGTGGTTCCAGCAGGATACTGCTGTGAAAAAAGTAAAGTCAAAGATACACTTGTGTCATCCTTTTTGCTTTGATTTCTTTATATATTGAGATTAGTTTCTGATTCCACTTGGGAGAAAATAATACAGTAGCTCCTCGGGAAAACCTGTCTTCAGTTATACTTAGCAAGGAAATGAGTCAAACTGTTGAGGCGCTGCCAGCTTCATCATTATAGGATTATGCATTTTAATGGGACACAAGTTCTAAGGCCTTTGGGTTTGATGGTTGCATCACACATGTTTTAGTTTTCCAAGCATCCTGAGGCCTGGAATCTCCCTAGTTTTTAAAAGCCAGGTGTTGGGTGACCTCTGTTTCTTTTTGCTTCATTTTAATCACTTGATCCTTCTTACACGGTCTCTTTGGGATGAGGGAATCGACCCCAGCAAATTTAATTCAAAGGGCACCTCTGTTTTGGAAGCTTTACATGATGACTTAGCAGAGAAATGAATTTCCTCTTCTTCAGAGCTTGCTTTAGATAATTCAGGCTTGCACAAAGAGGAATCAGGCCCTACATTTGGCAACTCTTTGTCAGTACAGCTGGGACTAGGGGGGAGAGGATGGGGGTCTGGATATCTTGGTGGCCTTGTAAGGCTGATTTTTTTCTCTTTTTGGAAAGTGCTGGAATAATGTAGTTTTAGAGGACTATTAGGGCTGACTTACTGGGAGTCATTTTCTAGCTACTGATATTTGCTCAAGTGCAATTTTTGTCAAAATAACAAACAGGTATTCAGAAAGTTTATTATCTAGCTTCTCTAGTTGCCTGTGTGTGTTTCTCTCGGCTACAATCTGTAAATCTGGATGATCCCCACGACACGCTGAGATGCATTCTTATGTAAAGCCTTTGCACATATTCCCAGGAGCTTCTCTGAGCTTTTTGCAAGGGAGACACCTGTTTACCGGCTTGAGCATCAAAACACATCTCTCTGTTTTTTAAATAAGAAGGCCCATAGCTTGCAAAGGATGTTCATTACCCAGCAAAATATTTTCAAGTTCCTAACGCTTAAATATACTTCAGAAATGTCAAAAAGAGTGAAAACCAAGTTTTCATTTTGAATGCATTGCGTTGTGGTGAAAAGAGAGAGAGAAGGAGTGTGTATATCATGACTAATATTGAATGCTAAGGTTGTCTACTTTTCCTCAGACCTGACTAAGGAAATGTAAATCAAGGAGAAGAGAATCTATGAGGCATATTAGTAAGGGTGTTGTATTTACTCTTTGTGAAAACTGTATTGCTCATTCTAGACTATCAAAGGGATGCAACATTTTCCTCCTTTTATAATGTTGAAGATAGAGGATAATTTTAGAGAACAATTGCTTAAACTTGCCAGAAACAAAATGCTGGAGAGGAACTTCTCTGCAGTCTAGAGGTTAAGACTTGACCTTTCAGTGCAGGGGGTGTGGGTTTGATCCCTGGTTGGGGAACTAAGATCTCACATGCCTCTCAGCCAAAAAAAAAAAAAAAAAAAAAAAAACCCATGAAACAAAAGGAATATTGTAACAAATTCAATAAAGACTTAAAAAAGAAGTTTATCGAAAGTTTGTGGCAGTGGTTCACAACAAGTACACGTTTTCTAAGAAAATCCATTATTTAGAAATTTAAGTTTACTAAGTAAATGAAGAGAAGCCCATTCCCGTGTTCCGGTGCCTTCTTCTGGTGCTCCTGCTACTGCGTGTCATTCTGGGTGCCTCGTGTTGGTCTTTTCTGGAGGCCTTATCTTACACGTGAGCCACACCTGGGTCCAGGATGACTCTTAGCAATTGTCTTTCTTTTTGATGAGCCAGCTTTTTGAGCAACAAACATGCTAAAGTAACCCCCCCCGCAAAAAAAAAATTGCTATGAAATCAAAGATAGCCCATGGATAGAAACAGGTACTTTAGAGAAAAGTAACATATCCTTCTTAGACTGCATTCAACTCATTCGGCAACAATTTAATGGGAGGAAAAAATTTCTTCTCGACTCCAAATGTCTGCCTTGAGTTATGAGTATCAATAACATTAGCCATAACTGCAGATAGAACTCTTACTGATATGAACGTATAATTCTATTAAAAATAAAGCTCACTAAGCTACTTGGGAAGAGAGTACGTACAGCAGTGAATCCTAAAGCTAATTGTGTGATGTTGAAAGCGCTTCCTAACCCATTAATTTTTTTTTTTTTCCTCTTTAATTTCATGAAGTGTTTCTTTGGTCTTGCATTGTGGTACAAGGTAACCAAAAGTATCCATCTGGCATAATCATGAACCCTCATTTATTAATTACTTCCTTTGTACTTTTTATCTTTCCTGACGCTTCTCTATTTTCACAATGAAGTAACTCTCATCTCAGGACAAACTAGGTCTTTGCTCAAATGAATACGTCATTTCTGATCTCTTCTTCTTTACATGTCTGCTCTGGACTGATTTTTTTGTTTTGTTTTGTTTTCAATCTGGAATAATCTCCCTGTTCCTCTACATCCCTGGAAATAGTATTTCCCCCTGAAGGTGACGCTCGCATCCTACCTTGTCTGGGGAGTTCATCAGACTTTGTGACACAGTACCGGTACTTAGTTCTCTCTTTGGTATTTGTAAATTCATCAACCAGATTGCTGATTCTTGAGAGAAGGGATGTAGGGGCTCCCCCAAATGACACATCTTTGGTTTAATCAGAAGTTGTTGTTTGATTTAATAAAGACTATTCTGACAATATCAGAGACAAAGATAGCACATGAGGCTGATTCAGGCCATAGCCTGATAATACTTTTCTGTGTATCCTTCAGTGCTTTAAAAAAAATACTGCATTTGGTTTATTGGCACTTTTGATGATGCCAGGCTAAGAATAGGCGTTCTCATGAAGCCGTCCACTGGGATGTGTATAGCTTTCTGTGAAGAAGTTATCGCTTATTCTGGACCAATCAAGACACAAAAATAGCAGAACAAAAATGTTTCCTTTGCCTTTTCTGATGCTGCCTTTGATCAAGGATTGCTCAATTTTGTTAATTCTCTTTTTTCCTTCTGGTTCAAACTTAACTTCAAGTTGAAGGGTTTGAACTATTTTCACAGGTCTAAGAGCCCTTAGGCCATATCATGTGTAATCCTGTCATTTCACAGATAAAGAAATTGAGGCCCAGAGAAATGTACTAAGAGGTCCAGGCTGGGCCAAGCTGCCTAAAACTCTACCAGCTCGATGCTGTCTGCAGTCTACCATGTACCCTCTTGTCATTAGCTACCTGCATTTTTCTATTTACTGTACTTCATTTGACAAATCATTAAAAATAGATAGCATAACACTGGCCCCGGGACTAGTCTTTGAGCAGCCCCATTATTTTTAGCTTCCCATGTGGAGAATTGGCTATTTATTCCTGCTCTTTGTTTCCTCTCTCTTAAGAAGCCTTTAATCACAACAGAACTTTACCTTTCACCCTGTAGTTACTGACTTGCCTGCCTGGCCTTAATAGCCTCCTATGAGAGAGACCTTCTCCACAGCCTTTAGAAAGTCTAAATAAATTATGCCCACAGATTCCTTTTTATCTGCTGTTTTTAGCACACAATTTTCCCAAACAAAAAACCAGGCCAAAGTGCACGTTCGTCTTGGTAGGTGCTTTGAAATGCCTTTCTGTGGAATTTATTCTTTTCTTGTGCTTGGGTAAAGATGGATGCTTGTCTGGGGCCTGGGCTGAGGCTGTGGAGTGTGGCAGCCAGCTCTGAAGGGAAAAATCCAGACAAACAACTGGTTTCTCTGTCTCCAGGGTGCCACGTAGCTAGTCTGCCTGCATGTTTTTTAGGGGTGGCTCCTTTGGTGTTGCCTCTTCTTGCTTGCATGTATGCGTGCTCCTCTGTCCCTGGGATTCTCTAGGCAAGAATACTGGAGCAGGTTGCCATGTCCTCCTCCAGGGAATCTTTCCAACCCAAGGATCAAACCTGCTTCTCTTATGTCTCCTGCCGTGGCAGGTGAGTTCTTTACCACTGGCACCAACTGGGAAGCCCTCTTCTTCTTGCTTGGGTGTGTGTGTGCTGAGTCGCTTCAGTCCTGTCCTACTCTGTATGATCCTATGGACTGTAGCCTGCCAGGCTCCTCTGTCCATGGGATTCCTCAGGCAAGAGTACTAGAGTGGGTTGCCATGTCCTCCTCCAGGGGATCTTCCCGACCCAGGGGTCGAACCCACGTCTCTTACATCTCCTGCATTGAGAGGTGAGTTCTTTACCACCAGTACCACCTGGGAAACTTAAGTCCTGCTAAAACTGGACTTCTTAAAGCCCTCTCAGCTCTGAAGCTTTGGGAACTCCATTCTTCCTTCTCTTTCCCTACTTTAGGCCTCAAAGCAAGTAAGACCTCTTCTACCTTGGGGGTCTCTGCTTCCCTCTATAAGCTTCTGTTATGGAGCCACAGCTCTTTTGGACGTTTAATTTCACTGCACTAGACTGGCCATACTTCCCTGATGAATGTCAGGGACTTGCTTGATCAATACCCACTGAATGAATGACTTCTGTATCTCCAGTGCCTGGAATAAGGTTGGAAAATAGCTAGAATTCAGTTCATGTTTATTATTTATTAGTCAATGTAGGAAATGAATAAATGAATGACTAGGGGGGCACAACTATGTTTAAAAGTAGTGTGCTCCCCAACTATCTGAATGACCATGGGTGAGCTACTTACACAGCCTTTAAAGCCTCATCTTCATCTGTAAGATGGGAATAATATTATTTATCTATAGGGTCTTGGTGAGGATTAAACCACAAAGGGCTTGGGACAGTCCTCAGTTTGATATCTTTATTTCCATTTTTCTCCTGAATCAAAATATAATAACTTTCTTCTCTCCCCCACATGCATACACAGCAGAAATTAATATGGGTTCTGCTTGAGAGTTAGGGAAATGGTAGGGACATTTACAGTCATAACTGTACTGAATTAGCCCAAGACACAGTGGCCTAATGAATGCCTACCTTACAGAAGACTTTTAAAAATTAATTTCCGTTTTCAGAGTTCTTACAATGTGTCAGGCAAAGTACATATGTGATATCATTTCACTCTCAAAGCCAGTTGTTAAAGGTAGCTGTTGTTATTCCCATTTTGCAGAAAATGAAACAGGAGCTCAGAGATGTCAAAGGGGAGATTTTGCATGAGTAAATGGCACATCCAAGTGTGGACTTCAGGTCTTGCCATTGCCTCTATAGGAAGACGTCATTACAGAAACCAACATGAGATTTTTTTGAAAAGTATTCTTAGACTAGTGTTGGAGGAATAAGTTCTCTTGCAGAAAAGGCTCCTCAGCAGCATAATCATGCCTCTTTATTTTTGCTTCAAGAAGGTGATAGATTATTGAATGATAGCCTGTTAAATAATGATCGAAAAGTAAAGCATTGAGACTTTGCTAACTGGTTTAGAATCTTGACATGGATGCTCAGCTGACTCAGCAGCTTCAGAGATGTGGCTGGTTCCTTTACCATGGTGTCGGTCTCTCCTTAGCCCTGCAGTTGCTGTCTCTGCCCATCTAAGATGGAACCCGCTGTGGAAGAGATATTTGGTGTTGACAAATGCAGCATCACATTGTCTGACCTCCTGCATCAGAAGAATTGTGATCTTCAAGCTCGACCAAGACAGATGAGAGCATTAATAATCCTGAAAATCATTCTGGAATTCAACAGAAGAGACAAATGGAGCAGAGCCCCCAGCCTCAGGGGTCGGAATGAAAAGTGCTGACTTCAGAAGCGGCTCCCTTGGCCTGGTTCTGGGTGCACTGAGTGCCTGCCAGCCTGTGGCTCTTCTTGCAGGCCAGAGCTCTTGGATATGTATTGTCCTCTCTGAAGAGCAGGCCCAGGATGGAACCTTTAGAATCCCCCAGTTTGGTCTGGCCTTGAATGCTCAGGAAGGTCCTGGCAGTGTAACCTACAAATGTTCTGAGCTTCAGGGAAGAGTTTCTCAACTGTGGCCCTGTTGGCAGTTTGGACTGGATAATTCCTTTGGGGCTGTCCTGTACACTGCACTGTAGGTGTTTTCCAGAATCCTTAACTTCTACCCACTAGATATCAGTCGCTTTGTCCTGGATGTAACAACCAAAATGTCTCCAGACATTGCTAAATGTCCCTTGGGAGTGCAATCAAACTGATCCTGGTGGGGAACCACAGCTGCAGGGTCATTGGCATGTGAGGCTTGGCCTGAGCTGGTCAGTGAAAAAAGACTTGATTCATTGATGTATCTCATACCTCAGGTGTACTTTAGAATGTTCAGCAGCTAATGCAGTCTTGGATGTAATTCTGTAAGATGTTCAGGGCCTGATACCGTAAGACTCCATGCATTTTCAGTTTTGGCCTAGCCAAGGCCATTTTCTTCAAGTGGCTAAACCTGGGAAAGCAGATGCATGTTTTACAGCCCTCCTCCCTTGCTCATGCAGACCTTGCAAATCCATCATGACACTTTCCTACTGACCTTAGAGGCTTCAGCATCCTTTGAACAGAGGCTCCAGGAACCTACCGTTGCTCAGAAGGAGTACGCTGAACTGTCAGCTGTTTGTCATTTCTGGGTTTGACTCTGTGAACTCAATCCAAAATGTTAAAGACATTGGTGGGAAGAAAGTCTTAGTTCATAAGGGGGTCAGGACCCTTGATTTCTAGTTTCTTTTGATTTCTTTTCTTTCCGTAACATCCAAAGCCTCTGCTGCTTATTCTATAAAATGGAGTCAACTTTTCTGGCCAAAAATGGAATGCCATAAGAGCTGTTAATTATTCTTCATGAATTCTGGGTGGCAGAAATCAGGCAGCCTTAGGGACTGAAGAGAGGCTGTGTATATTATCATGATCTAAGTTAGCAGAGGAGAACATTTTTGTCTTCATTCTAGATTTTCCAGGCAAATTTTGAGTTTGTGTTGCTGCTACTGCTAAGTCACTTCAGTCATGTCCGACTCTGTGAGACCCCATAGACGGCAGCCCACCAGGCTTCCCGTCCCTGGGATTCTCCGGGTGAGAACGCTGGAGTGGGTTGCCATTTCGCTCTCCAAAGCATGAAAGTGAAAAGTGAAAGTGAAGTTGCTCAGTCATGTCCGACTCTTAGCGACCCCGTGGACTACAGCCTACCAGGCTCCTCCGCCCATGGGATTTTCCAGGCAAGAGTACTGGAGTGGGTTGCCATTTTAAACTCTAACTCTCAGTACATTCAATAGGAAGCAATTTAATAAAGTTAAGCTTTGTATCCAGGTGATAGAACACTTTTTTTCCCTTGAAAATTCAGTGGTAAAGCATCTGCCTGCAATGCAGGAGACCATCTACAATGCAGATGTGAGTTTGATTTCTGTATCGGGAAGATCCCTGGGAGAAGGAAATGACAACCCATTCCAGTATTTTTACCTGGGAAATCCCATGGACAGAGGAGCCTGGCGGGCTATAGTCCATAGGGTTGCAAGAGTCAGACACAACTTTAGTGACTAAACCACCACCACCAAGAAGAAAAAAGAAAAGCAAGTACTAGAACAGAAATTCTATTACCACCACCCAGAATGAATAATTTCTAATATTTTGCCACATTCTTCTCAATTTTTTAATTAAAGAAATAGATCTTCAGAGATAAAGTGAAATGTTCAATCCATCTCTAGTTCCATGACCATCCTAATCTTTCCAGAGGCATCCCATATTATGAATTTGTTGTCTGTCTTACTAGGGTATTATTCTCTTCTTTTATTTACATAAAATATGGATCTATAAAAATGTACTTTATAATTTTGGGAATTATAATATTGCTTTTTTTCACTCAGTGGTATGCTTTTGAAGTTTATGCAAGCAGATACATATAGATATAGTTAATTAGGAGTTGAAAACTTGCTCATATTTCATTGTATGAATATAGTTTATTTATCCATTCTTCCATTTATGAATACTTATAGTTTACCAGTTTTTCACCTCTAGAAATAATCTTTCAATGAGCAATCTTTTAATTTCTCCTAGAGTTTCTTTCAGAGAAGGCAGTGGCACCCCACTCCAGTACTCTTGCCTGGAAAATCCCATGGGCGGAGGAGCCTGGTGGGCTGCAGTCCACTGGGTCGCAAAGAGTCGGACACGACTGAGCGACTTCACTTTCACTTTTCACTTTCATATGTTGGAGAAGGAAAGGGCAACCCACTCCAGTGATCTTGCCTGGAGAATCCCAGGGACGGGGGAGCCTGGTGGGCTGTTGTCTATGGGGTCGCACAGAGTCGGACACGACTGAAGTGACTTAGTAGCAGTAGCAGCAGAGTTTCTTTAGCACATGCACCTGATGTGAAATTGGTGCTTCATTTGGTTTATACATTTTGAATTTCATTAGATATTACAAATGTTCTCTAAAGATGGTGGTACCAGTTTATACTCTCACTAAACACATATGACAATTTCCGTTTCCATACATTCTGAGATTGGCTGGATTAAAGCTCCATAATCTTGTTTGACTTTTGAGCAATCAGCCAATTGGGTCACAATGTACTGACTGGATATTTTGCTGTATGGAGATCATTCTACCATAGAAATCAAGTATATTTTCCAACTTGCCTTCCAGTTCACCGGAACATGAAGCCTTTTAAGTGGCAAATGATAAAGCTATACAGAATCAGGGATTACAAGCATTCCATGCTTCTGGATTCTCTGGTGAATGCCTCTTGCTTTGGCTGGTACATGGCAATACCTTCTTTCACCATTTCCTTGACTCATAATTCTCTTTGATGTCTCAATCTGAGCTGGGCCTGCCTTTCACATAATAAGGTGTTTTCCTCCCTTTTCCTCTATTTCCTGATTCTTCAGTGTGAAAACTGATGCAAATACATTATTTAGTTTCCCTGCAATCTCCTTATCCTTTTGAATATCTCCTCTGTGCACTGCTTGTCTGGCCGATTCACTGATCCCTTTGCAGCAGTCTTATTTCTGATGTACTCATAGAATTTAATATTATTTGTTGTGTTATCATTGGCTGTTTGTTTTCAAACACCATTTTTAATCTTCTCTAATCTTCACTTTACATCTCACCTGCTAAAGTTTATTCTTCTGTAAGCCTCACACTGGAATGGATTTCAGTTTCTTGAAATATCCTTTTTCTTTGGTACCAATAGTCTTCTGAATCTTGCTGGTTTTCTGATTTTTTTTTTCTTTTGGTCACTGTTTTAATTTTTGTCTGGTGTGACTTTTGTTCTGATTCTGGCTTAAATTTTGGAATCTCTTTTCCAGGGGATTTTTCATGGTAGAATTCCTAGGCGAATGTTTTACAGTTTCATTGTGAGATGAAACAATAAACAAAATTAAAAAAAACAACAAAAAAAAACACACAACAACTTCTAGGAAAGTAAATTCCCTTGTGCTTTAACAAATCACTTCCCTTCATACTACTGATTAGGTCTTAGTAACAGAGTAGAGACAGAAGTATTGACAGTAGGTCAGTAAGTTGCAACTTTATTTCTTTTAGTCAATGAAAGTCCTTTCCGTCATATGCTTTTTTTGGTTCCTATATTTGCAGATATAAGACAGGGAAAAACAAAACATCAAAGTGGATTTTCTGATGGATAAGAAAATTAAAGCACTTCTTCCCCATTTTCCTTGTGGCTGCTTCAGTAGAACCCCCACAGGGCTTATTCCTTGGGCCATTCCTCTTCTCTGTTCTCCCATGTAGTCTCATTTAACCTTTCTAATTATACAAATGTTGCTGCTGCTGCTGCTGTCGCTTCAGTCATATCCGACTCTGTGCGACCCCATAGATGGCAGCCCACCAGGCTCCCCCGTCCCTGGGATTCTCCAGGCAAGAACACTGGAGTGGGTTGCCATTTCCTTCTCCAATGCATGAAACTGAAAAGTCAAAGTGAAGCCGCTCAGTGGTGTCTGACTCTTCGAGGCCCCATGGACTGCAGCCCACCAGGCTCCTTCGTCCGTGGGATTTTCCAGGCAAGAGTACTGGAGTGGGGTGCCATTGCCTTCTCCGATACATGTTAGACCTTTTAATATTTCCCTACTGAGGCTCTGCTCGTTAAAAAAATTTCCTCTCTGTTCTTCAGATTGTGTATTACCTACTGATCTATATTCAAGTTCATTGAATCATTCTTCTGGTCTGTTAAGCCCATTGAATAATTTTTTTTTTTTTTTTAATTTCAGATATTCATTTTTAGTCCTAGAAATTCCATTTGATTTTTTTGGATAGTATTTATTTTTCTTTGTGAGATTCCTATCTACTCATTTGTTACAAGTATGCTTTCTCTTACCTCATTGGTCAAATTTATAATAGTTGTTCTAAGAACATAATCTGTTAATTCTAACATCTGGGTCATCTTGTGGTCATCTCCATTGGTTGTCTTTCTCTTAATATTGGTCTCAGTTGCCTAGACTTAGGTATGTTGAGTAATTTTAGATATCCCAGATATTGCCAATTTTATGTCGTAGAAATTCTGTTATAGTCCTCAAAGGGATGGTAATTTTTGTTTTGTAGGTAGTTAATTTGGTTGAACTCAGATAGAAAACTCTATTTCTTGGGTGGCAGCAGCTGAAATCTCAGTTCAGATATTTTTATCTTTAGCTGAGCAGCTTTCAGATGGCCCCATCATTTGTAGTTCAGGGTCACAGAGATTTTCTGTCCTTTGATTTTTTAGGCCAGAAAGACAGGATTTTTTCTTTCCCCCTAAATAAGCTAACCACCATAAAAATGGGAAATTCATCTGTGACAATATATTTCCAAATATAAGTTACTTTCTTGAACCTGTCTACTTTTGTTTACTTTGCAGAGCCTTATGTGGTTGTTTTTGGTGTTTTGTCCACAGCTGATGGTTGTTGTCTGTGGGATCATCAATATGATAGGAGCATTATCAGCCATACTGGAGGGGGCTCTCCCCAACGTCAAGATTTTAAATACCATCTCCAAGTTATAGAGGCCATATTTTCAGCTTCACCTCTGAATAGTCTCTTGAGCTTTATACATATATAGCCAAGGTCCTATTCATCATGTCCATTTGGATATCCAGGATACATCAATATACCTAAAATAAATATTTTGGCTTCTCTATGCAAAATATCCCTCTCCCCATTCTCAGTAAATGGAATACCCGCGCCCTCCCCCCACCCCGCCCCGCCCCCCACCCTTGATGTTCATCTAGGAGTCACTCCGCACACTTTTCCTTGCTGCTCTCCTCCATTCAATTCATCAGCAAAGCCTGTTGGCTTTATATGCAACATAACCTTTGAATTCATATACTTCTCTGTCTTTAGTATTACCACCATTATCTCTTTCCTTGATTAATGCAGTAGTCTCTCAATATTAGTCTTCCTTGCATTAACCCATATCCTCTACAAAGTAGGCATCACACACTGGCTACAGTCTTCTTCAAATACAATTCAGACTATGTGGCTCTGTTTAACAACACTTCAGTGATTTAGATTCTTGGCTGTTAACATAAAATCCAGGTATTTCACTGTGGTCCACCTGGCCAAGCGTGATCTGGTTTCTTTTCACCTGTCCAACATCGTGTTGGCCACTGTCTCCACCAGGTTCTAGATACACTGTCCCTTCTGTTTCTTAAATGGATTCCACTCTTTCTTGCTTCTAGGGCTTTTTTCACTTAGAGTTCTTTTTATCTGGAATGTTCTCCCTTTTGCATTACTGATACCTTTGTTTCCTTCTGCTCAATTCCAGATATTATCTCTTTAAAGTGACCTTTCCTAACCAATTTGTAGAGTTACAGTCTACCTCATCTTGTTTATTTCCCTTGTGGTGTGTGTCACACCTGTAATTATTTTTTTTATTGGTTTGTAATCTTTGTTTGTCTTTCACACTGGAGTGTGAGTTCCTTGGAAGTATTCTTTTCTATCTTAAATGCTGTTCTTCCTCAGTATTTGGTACAGCAGCTGGTATATAGAAGGTACTCAACAATATTTATTGAATAAATGAATGAAACTAGGAGTACTGAGGCTTTTTCTTCTTTAAAATACTAACTCCTTAAGTCTTTCCCATTTTCCAATACCTCATGCCGAAAGGTTGAAAGAAGTCACTGATACAACTGTGATTTTTTTATTCATATCAACCCTCTTTGAGATGTTACTTTCATTCCATTACCAATTAGCTGGGTGTTCCTGGGTAAGTCTCGCATCTTCTTGAGCCCCCTTTTATTCCATCTGTGAAATGAACAAACAGAATGAGAATCAGTGGTTTACATTTTTTTAAGCTGCAGGAAACCTTCTGTCTTTTATTAACAATGAAATCTTATGCAGAACCTCAAATAGCTCTATTTAAAGTGAGATGGTCTACAATCCTTCTTCTCACTCCCCCACTTGACCTTTGAGACACCTTGGTAGAGCCTGAGGTCTTTGGCTGCAACTTGCAAACCGTTGTCTGTTCAGCTCAAGCAGCCTTTTACTAACACAATTGATTTTTTCTGAGATGAACTCTGAGGCAAATAGATGGCAAATAAATTCCATATTGCCCATGTGGTTAGAGTATGATTAATCTCTCTGTACTACATGAATCAAAAAACATTTGCAGTTGTTAAAAAATTAAGTCAAGAGAATATGACCCTAAACTCAGCAAACTAAAAAAAATGTCAACCTAATTTAAATGTACTTCAGAGAAGATGTGCTTTCAAAGTTGCTTTCCTTTTTCTTTTTCCCTAAGAGAATAGCTGTACTCCCTGTTAGTCGGGGAAGGCAGGGCATTGGAGCTCTGGAGCCAGGGTCTGTGTCCTGCCTATTCTCTAAAGGATGAGGCAGTGAGCATCACGGCTACAATACTGTTCTGTGTATTTGTTAAAACAGGCAGGCTAGTGGAAAGAGGCAGGACTGGATACAAGAGTGGGCTCATGAGTCAGCCGGGACTCTGGTCATTGTTAATTAATGGCTCCAACAACTTAATCTTCTGAACCAGGTCCTCTGCTGCTGCTGCTGCGTCGCTTCAGTTGTGTCTGACTCTGTGCGACCCCATAGACGGCAGACCACCAGGCTCCCCCGTCCCTGGGATTCTCCAGACAAGAACACTGGAGTGGGTTGCCATTTCCTTCTCCAATGCATGAAAGTGAAAAGTGAAAGTGAAGTCACTCAGTCGTGTCTGACTCTTAGCGACCCCATGGACGGCAGCCCACCAGGCTCCTCAGTCCATGGATTTTCCAGGCAAGAGTACTGGATTGGGGTGCCATTGCCTTCTCCGAACCAGGTCCTCTTCTATCCTTGGGCTCCTCAAAGAGTCTGCCTTTATCAAGTCATGCTCTTTTTAGTCTTCCTGGAGTGGGTTGCCATTGCCTTCTCTGAAGTGTTTCTTAATGGCTCTTAACTCTGCTGATTTTCTTTTTTTTTTGGAAACACTGACGAGTAGAATTGTTTTCAGCTTCTTCCTTGTTTCTCTTTATTTTGGGGAAAGTATAAGCTTCTTGAGGCCCAGAACAAGTATTAGAATTGTCTCAAATTCACAAGAGTGCCTACCACAATGCCAGGCATATAACATGTACCTTTGACATCAGTCAGTTCAAACATATGTTTAGAGAAGACTTTTTTCCTCTTTATGAAAGTAAGGTATATTTATTATAGAAAATTTAATATAAGCAGAAAGAAAGAAGTGTGTCCAAGTGTTAGCTGGGGAGAGCTGCCCCAGTGTCTTGGTAGAGTAAGTAAAATCCCACTACACAACTCGTGGGAACTTGACACCCTTTTCATGCTACCGCTGTGTCTTGGCCATAGAGATGCCTCAAGGGTGTCTTCCTGATTTAACTACATAGACCTGGAAGTGAACCTTTTGTTCCTTCACTCAATTTTCTCTTCCCTTTTCAACAAATGAACAAACAAATCCATGCATGCAAGGCATTTGTGTATATAGCAAACTTTACTTAAGGCTTGGGAGATGGAAGAGGCTTAAGTTAGAGCACAACAAATCACTTCAAATTAAATATAGAAATGCCAGCTCTTAACAGCCGTTTGACACCTTGCCATATTACTTGGCCATTTTCTTTATTCATCTCTATCCCCACTCCACCTTTTTTTCTTTTTCCTATGGCCCAAATAAAAATTTCTTTTTTATTTTTTAATATGGAACACGCTTAACTAGGTTTTTTTCTCCCTGCATTTCCTACCATGGATGTAGTCTAAAATGGATTTTTCAAAATGAAGGTTATGAAATAAATTTTGGTTGTTTGGTGAGGCAGGGAAGGGCATGGCCAGATAGAAAGTCTTCTTGAAATTTTGTTTCAGGTGTGTGTGTGTGCACTACTAGGTCACTGTACCTGTCAGACTCCAAAGAGGAAACAGAAGACACACTTGAGTTAGACTAATTTGAATAAGGTTAATAGTGAGACTGTTTTCAAAGGTGGGGAAGAGAGAAGGCATGAAGGCAGGACCCAGGGGCTAGCCAATGCTGAGCCATTATTAACTGGTCCTTTTGATTTTTGGGGTCTTGCTCATGCATCCTCTCCATGTCTCTTTTTTACCCCCAAGAGACTTACCTAGAAATAGTCGCAAATGAAAACAGCCCTTTCTGGGTGTATAAATGGGTAGAAAAAATGATGGCATGAACCTAAACATCATTTAGCAGGTACTAATGTATCAGTTTCCTGTTGCTGCTGTACAGATTACCATAAACTTAATGGCTTAGAACAAAACAAATTTAATATCTTACAATCATGGAGTTCAAAAATCTGAAATAGGTCTCACCAGGTTAAAGTCAAGGTTTTGGTAGGACTGTGTTCCCTTTGAAAGCTCTAGCTAAGAATCTCTTCCCTTACCATTTCTTGTTTCTAGAGGCTGTCTGCATTCCTTGGTTTGTGGCCTCTTCTTCCTTCAATCCAGCAATGACCAGCTGAGTTTGTCTCATGCTGCCATTTCTCTGGTTGTCTCTTCTGAATCCCTTTCCATGGTGGCTGGTGATTAATCACAGTGGGATAATCCAATATAATCTCTATTTTAATATTGGCTGATTAATAATCTTGATTCCTTCTGAACCCTTCATTTCTTTTTACTATGTAACCTAACATATTCACAGGTTCTGGGCATTAGTATGTAGACATCTTTGGAGGACCATTTTCTGCCACCACAACCATAGTCACAGCTGTTGAAGGATTCTAAGGCACACAGCTTGGATGCTACAACAACCAGAAGATACAGTGTGCTGTAAGCAGTGAGCCTCAGTTGAGGGGAGGAGATGGTTCTTAAAGAGAAAAGCAAGAGAATTTGAACTCTGGGCCAGCTTCCTGATTTGCATCTGGATAATGATAAAAAGATAAACTTATTGCTTGGGGCAGGTAGTGGGCAAAGAGGAAGCCTGTCTTTTCATTTCTATTTATTTTTTGTTATCAAAGGCAGTGACCTTCAAACTGAAACTGGGTGCTCAGTGGTTTCAAAGCTAGGTAGTCATGGGTCTGACCCAGTCCTGAGCCACCCCTCAGTACTGCAGGACTTGGATTCAGCATCGCAGGACCACTGTGGGTAGTTGTATCCACATCCCATAGGAAGGGAGCCAGGGCAGAGGACTGGAAAGTTACAGATGACTTAATTTTTAAAAAAGAATTAAATGGATTTTGAAAAGCCTGCAAACCAGTGACTATCAATCTTCAAAAAAATTCTAGTAAAATTTAAGAGAAGTAAATAGCTGGTTATTGAACATAGAGAAAAAAGAAAGATCACTAAAGTCAATGAAAAAGAAGCCAAGCTAACCTCATTTCTTTTCTGGTGGACTATTAGACTAATGAATCAGGACATGTGTAGATAGTGTGAATATTGATTTCATCAGTGTGTTTGACCAAGACCCTGAAGGTTATTTTTCTTCTGTTGGGAGATGGTAGCTAAGTTGGAGAACTGGTGGAAGGGGGTGACGCTTAGGAGAATTTATTGCTGATCAACAACTATGTTCCAGATTCTGACATGTCAAATTTAAGATGGTCACTAGGTTATCACTTTCACCCCACAAGCCTTCTCTGGTTAATATCATTGTCCTCCGAGATGCTAACATGTAAAACCACAGGGCATCTTCAGTATAAACTTCCTTCTTATTGTTTGTGTTAAATCCTGTCAATACTGATTCTAAAATGTTTTTTGACTCTGTACTCTTTAACATCACTGCCACCATCCTGGTTTAGGCTCTGGTTCCTTTTTACCTGGGTTAATAGTCTTCCTGTCTTGAAGTGTGCTTCTCTCCTATAATATACCTAAGAGTGTTCTTTCCTTAATACTGACCTAATCACATCGCACCCCTCCTCAAAAACATTTACTAGCTTCCAGCTCCCTGTTTGGCTCATACTCATTTTTTATTGCTAATATTAAGTCCAGATGATTGGTCTCTCATTCTCTTTCCTCTATCATTAACCTGAAAATACCAACACTCCTCAAATAGTGTTGCTGAGAGCTTCAACTTTGCTTTACTATGCATTTATTCACTCACTCACTCATTTTTCATTTGTTCAATGAGTTTTATTAAACACTGAGTTAGATGTTGGGGAGATAATGATGATCAGATATAGTCCTAATTTTTCAGAGGTCCCGCAGCCAGATTTTAAAAATATTGTCTTTGGCTATTTTTGTGCTACAATGACAGATTTGAGTAGTCGCAACAGACACTGTATAGGTTACAAAGCTTAAAATATTCACTATCAATCCCTTTTTAGAAGAAGTTTGCCATCCTCTGGCCTAGATCATCACTCAGAATTCACAGATAAGGGAGCTAGAATATGGGGGTTCTCTATGTTGACCAAGGTCTTGGGGTGAATCTGTGATCCAGCCAAGAACCCAGTGACCATACTGCTCTTGTTCCCTTCTTGTCCATCTGCTCCTGTGATTCTCTTTTCTTAATTGATTAATACTGATTATTCTTCACCTCCTCCGTTTTTGTGTCATTCAGATTTATTCTATAGGTTGAGGACGTATCCCTAATACTCAATATGCTTATCTCCTTCAGGCACTTCAAATGTTGTGCAAATTCAGCCAGCCAAATACCTTTAAATTCTGCACACCTGTTGGATTTTGGACTTCCCCCCAGGGTACAGGGACCCAGAGGTTGCAATAATGGGGATGATGGCTACTATGTTTTAAGCAGAGGCCAACATTGCGGAAGGCATGTAATTGACATAAACACAGCTATTACTATCATTTTGCAATGAAGATGTTATTACTTATATTTTGTAGATAGAGAAATGGAGATTCAGAGTAATTTATTAATGTGTTCAAGGTCACAGAGACAGTAAGTGGTAAAAACTGAATTAGAATCCAGCTTGATTTTTTGCTCCCCAATTCTTATTCTTTCCACCCTAATGCCCTGCTTCTTAGTGATAGCCTGGTATACAATTGGCCCCTGAACAACACAGAAGTTAGGGGTTCAGGCTCCCTCCCCACTTTCCTGGGCATTTGAAAATCTGCGAGTGACTTTACAGTTGGCCCTCTGTATCCTTAGTTCTACATTCGTGGATCCACCTGCAGACGGTGTAGAACTGGAGTGTGTAAACTGTCTGTGTGTAAGTGCACCTGCCCAGGTCTAGTGAATGTGCACTCTACTTTAGTGCACTCTCAAACCACTGTTCTTGTGTATGTTATCTCATTTAATTGATTTTGAACCTCACAACAACCTACCAAAATGTAAACTTCAAGAGAGCAATGACCTTGTCTGACTTATTCTCAGCTATAATCTTAGCATCTGGCACAGTGTCTGACACAGAGAGGGGCTTAGTATTTTCTAGAATAAGTGGATCAGCTCACACTCATAGAAGTGTAGAAGGGGACGCCCTTCTGCCCTAAAGCCAGTGACATATGACTTTTGCTGAAGTCTTCCTTTATCATTGAAACTCTATAACATGTACACTTTCTTCATAATTAAGAGGACTGTGTTCGCCTATTTGCCAAGGACAATTTCAGTTTGCTTCCGTTTTTGCACAATTATTAATAGAATCCCTTTTTGCTTTCAAAAGTGTCCTGATTTGGTCGATGAATCATATGGTCATCCACTTGGAACACTTAAAACATTGCTGAGCCCAGGAGGGTTGAATTTGGAAGTGTAGTGGAGAGAATTTGGAAGTGTGGTGGTTGAATTTGGAAGTGTGATGGAAATGTGGTCATTGCCTTTTGTGAAGGGACCGGCTCTGGAGTCAGACCACCTGGGTTTTAATCACTGCCCAGCTGTATTCTTGCTGTGCAAGTTGGACATGTACTTAACCTCTCATTGCCTCCATCCACTTTTGGAGATAAGACTGAGACCTGTCTCGCAGGGTTGCTGGTAAGGATTAAATAAAATAATTACACAAAGTGCTTACATCAGTGCCTGCATCACAGGACTCTAAATAGTAGCTCTAAGGAATACTCTGTCCTTTAACAAGCTAAAATAAGTTTGGAGATCTGTTATTGGAAGTCACCACCCTTCAGCATTCACTTGGAGTCAAGTAAAATGTAAAAAGCTCCCCTCCAAAAGGCTGTCCCATTGCAACACAAGCCGGTAACCAGCAAACGTTTATAGATCAAAATACCCTTGTACTGAGTGAGCAATTTACTTCAAGCTCTCTTAGTCATCCCAGATCTGTCAGCTTGTCCTCTGGTTGACCGAATCTTCCAGAACAGAAACTTCTCTTTCCTGATTCTGCTTACATTCCAATGGAGTTGGGGTGGGAGCTTGTGGAAGGGTGTCCCCTTTCAAGGTCTGCCACTAAAAGCTGATTCATATTCCCTATGTACGTTTCTTACTGGGACTATCCCCACCCATCGCAGACAGCATTTTGCTTGTACATTTCCCCCGCTTCCTGAAATTTGCTTTTAAAATGAAAGCATCGGAACAACAGAGTTTAGTTAAGCCGGACATGAACAGTCTCTGGTTTAAAAGACACTAGAAACCAACAACAACCAACTTCATCTTTTTTCCCTTCTTTTGTACAACACTGTTTATTAGACCAGATGATGTACTCGACTCCAAAACATTCATATGGAAAAAAAAATTGAAGAATTGTGATTAAAATTGATTTTTTCCCTTTGGGAAGTTGGAATCAAAAATGGTTACCTGCTCATTTATGAAACAGATTTATTCTGTTGACATGGAGGCTTGTTTGAAATGTAATTGAATTTCTGTTACCTAATGGAAAGTGACAGTTAACAGTATTTATTTTCCATTTGTGTCTCAGCAGATAACATAACACAATTTTGATTTGTAGTTAGCTTCGGAATCTGAGATTGTTCTATCTCTGTAATTGAAAAGATGGGAGTGTGATGGCCCCAATACAATCCTTTTTTGTTTTTATACAACCAGTAAAGGTAGCTTTAATACAGTAAACAGCCTCTCTTCCATGCCGCTAATGGTTATATTCAGATGTACTGCGTGAAGCATGTGTTTCTTATTAGGCTCTAACACATCTTTCTATGTTGATAATCTCTCCATTTAGAGTCCCATTTTTTTTTTCTCTCTGCAACTAATTCTGTAAATAACCTCTATTCTTTCTTCTCCCCCTCCCTTTTGTGCAAAAATAACTTCTAGCTTGGAAATAAAGTGAAGATTCTCCACGAGGATTGCAACCATTGCTGTCTAGCTGACATTTCTGGGAGCCTGGTGGACAGGAGATGGAGGTTGTAGATGAAGGATGACTTTTGAATGTGGTGGGAATTCCACCTAGAGGTCTGGGCTCTCATGGCAGGGAAAGGAAGGCTCCCTTTGAAATGATGTTACCCTTTTTCTTTCTGAGTCTCGACTGAGAGATACAAGAATATAATGACTTCCAAAGTGGACTGAAAATGGAAGAGAATGCTTATTAAGATGGGTTTCTTCTTCATTTAGAGAACTTGGAATTCAATCTTGAGCCTGTGTCCCCAGGCAGAGATTCATTTCTCTCCCCATAACTATATTCCTCTGACGCCCTGTTTCCCAGAAACCCGTTTGGATGGATAATTCCTGACTGCCACTGGAGAAACACTGAGTGTGCATGACAAATGGCAGAAACGGAGGTTTCACGGCCGCCGGACTTCATTATGGAATGCCCTGCCTGGCCCTTGACTTGTTAAGTGACCATGGGAAGTTCACTTCATCCACCTGCTATAAACGAGGGCCTCAACGGCCTTCAACAGTGGTTGGATGAAAGGTCTTCAGTGAAGCTACAGCATTTTGATTCAATAAAACAGGCCTTCTGCCTCAGGGCCACCTCCATCAAATACCCTGTCAAAGTGCTTGAGTTTAAGACAAGTAGCCAAGATGGCCTGGAGGGCAGGGGCAAAGAAGAGTTCGGCCAGATGCTGACCATTCATAACAATGGCCTGCAAGAGGAGAACAGACATTTCAGCTCTTGCTAATTTAAAAGTGGCCCATCAGTCTCATGGGCAGTGCAGCTCTCCTCTGGAAATAAAGTGTTCCAGCAAGGACATTACTCAGGACTTTTTTTTTTTTTTTTTGGTATATGATGTTTTGTAAACAGTTATGTAGCCATGAAATCAAACCTTTTATATACAGCATCAGATATCATAACCATCAATTATTATTCTATCATCAAACCATTTCCTTGTTCATGCTGAAAAATGAATCAAGAAGGAAGATGGATTTTTGAAGGTGGCCTGAATTTAGAGTGGCCAGGGACCTATAAGAATGCTGTGTCGGCCTCGAGAGGGACAGCTTTCTGTGAGGGGTGCCTGAAGAGAATAGGAAAGGCTGCCCCTAATGTAGGAATTGCGTTGATTCAAAGTGAAAGTTGCATTTCAGAATCAGCATGGCCCACAGGACGATTTTAGAGAACGGCTCTTCATTCAGTAGGCATTTACTGGGTACATGTCATGTGCCCAGCCCTGTGTCGGTTAATGGGACATGATAAAGAGACTTCAGGATCTTTGCATCTGAAGCGGTCACTGGTTCTAAGAACCAAGAAATCTTGGCTGCCTGCTTCAAAATGCATGCACACACTTTTTTTTTTTAGATGATGATGGGATAGGGAGAGTGCATTTTAAACGTTTCATTAAATGCTGACCCTTAAAGAATTCTCTTTGATGGCCTTAGAAGCTGACTGCAATCTCTCTCAACTGATGTTGCTTATTTACTAATAGACCCCAGGCTATTTCATGACTTGATGACTCAGTTTCTCTGTCAATAAAATTATGTCAGTAATTTTACCTACCCCATAGGGCTAGTTGCAATTTGCTACAAATTTTAGGGATGAAAAGCTCTAAATCACTACTGGTGTTATTATTTACTTAACAGCTAGAGTTCAATTCTCATCAACATGAACCTCATTAACCCTGGACTTGGATGGTTTTGCCAGATAAAATCCTCCCAAATTATGGGATCGGAAGGATCTTGTATTTCTTTTTAATGATAAATATTGAAAAATAAACCAACTTTTATTAAGATAAAATTTGAATTGGATTTATTTATTCACCATTAACAGACTCATAAATGATTATTATATTTTTTAACTTTATATTTTATATTGGAATGTAGCTGACTAACAGTGTTATGATAGTTTCAACTGTGCGGCAGTGACTTAGCCATACATATACATGTATGCAATAAGTGACTATTTTGACTTTTAGCGCGGGATCTTTTATATATACTGTAGTTGTGAATAAAAAATCAGGGGTGGGATTTTTCTCTTTACAAATGAAGACCAGAAATAAGCCCTTTAACAGCTCCAAACATGTATTAGGGACCGAGGGCTTTCTGTTTTTTCATAGTAGTGCATGTCTTTCGGTCTTTCGTCTTGAAGATGAAAGACATTTGCTGAATCTCCAGCCGTTATTTCCGTGTTACAGACAGGAAGAGCAAGGGCAGAGGCAAAAAGGGGGTGAGTTCCAGTCTTCTGTTATCTTTTAATGGAAATCCCAGCGCATCCCAGTCAATGACTTCTGCTTGTGTTTACTTGGCCAGAACTTATGTCCCCACGTGTAGCTGAAAGGGAAGCTATGAAATGGAGCTTCAACTGGGCACCTTGGTGCTCCAGATGAAACTGGGGCTTTATAATTAAGCAAGATGGGAGAATGAATTTTAGGTTAGGCGGCATGCCTAACAGATCTTAGGTAGATGTTCTCTGTGGCATACATGTACCAGTTTATAAGCCAAGGGTCAATTTATTACAGACTCAGCTTACTGCCAGATGCCAAAGGTAAATAAGTTTATCTAGCTGAAAATGTATATTATACATTTGAGTTATGTGTTTGTGTGTATATATACCTACTTATTTTTATACAATCATATATTTTGATATGTGCTTATATAAAACTTCATCACATGAGTATGTATATATGCCAATATGCCTGTATCCATTGTTTTTAACTATGCAAAAATGCTCTAGTTTAGAAAAATACCATTGTTTAAAGGAGGAAAAAACCCATAAAAGAAGTAACAAGACAGTTTTGCCTTATTTCCAGATAATGAGGTCCTATATAGCAAAATGCAGAGACATTACTTTGCCAACAAAGGTCCATCTAGTCAAGGCTATGGTTTTCCCTGTGGTCATGTATGGATGTGAGAGTTGGACTGTGAAGAAAGCTGAGTGCCAAAGAATTGATGCTTTTGAACTGTGGTGTTGGAGAAGACTGTTGAGTGTCCCTTGGACTGCAAGGAGATCCAACCAGTCCATTCTGAAGGAGATCAGCCCTGGGATTTCTTTGGAAGGAGTGATGCTAAAGCTGAAACTCCAGTACTTTGGCCACCTCATGTGAAGAGTTGACTCATTGGAAAAGAGTCTGATGCTGGGAGGGATTGGGGGCAGGAGGAGAAGGGGACGACAGAGGATGAGATGGCTGGATGGCATCACTGACTCGATAGACGTGAGTCTGAGTGAACTCCAGGAGTTGGTGATGGACAGGGAGGCCTGGCATGCTGCGATTCATGGGGTCGCAGTCGGATACGACTGAATGACTGAACTAAATTGATATAGCAAAATGTGGCAAATGGAATAACAGCATCAAAATATGAGGAAGACACAAATAACAGATGCAAATTGTTCCTGAAGAAAGATCTGGGGATGCCAGAGTCCTTTCGTTTATTTCATGCTGCTCCCATCTAATCAGACCTGACCTTTAGAAGGCCTTGATGTGGGACCCTCATCAGATTGGAAATGATGAATTAAGTAAAAGCTTAAATTGCAAATATGAAAATGTTTAATTTGCACATCATAAGTAAAAAGTCACATGATTTTTGATGCAAAATCTAATTTTAACACGTGGTTCTTATAGATGATGTTGAATGATACACAGTTAACATACAGTGATTTTATGTTTCTCCAAAAGGTGCTTTCTCACCTGGAATTTCCTGCTTAGAGCTTGCCTTTAGTGATGCTATTCATATTCTAGTGTAAGATTTGTCTTTCCTGAAGGACCCAAACAGCCGAGTAGTAGTCCCGAAGGCCGAAGTTACTTATGTACTAGGTTGGGCCATCCTTTGTTTTTCTTCCTCTGTGCCATAGAGACTTGATTGGCAGTCCATGTTCATGATAACTTAAATAAGAGTCATACTTGGACTTATTTGGAGAAGGAAGACCAAATCATAGCCCACGATTTCACCCCACCAGGATTGAGCAAGGTGGTTAACCATTTTGACCCCCTGAAGGTGCTTTATTTAGTAAAATACTGCTCCAGGGCACTGTAGAACCTTAAAAAATCCCATATACTTACTTATGCATACAATTCTGCCCCTCAGACAGAGCTAAGTCCTTCTATTACAACTTCTTAAACAATAATGCTCATGCCTAAGACATAGACTTTTAACATTGCAATGTCCATATATTTTTTATTCCACTGGAAACCATGGCTTTTGTGAATAACTTAATAGCAGAAGTCCCATTTATCAACTAAGTTCTGTGGTTCGACTGTGGCAGTCCATGCTGACAAATGAGGAAATGAGTGACTGAATTTAAAATCAGGTCCTTAGAGAAGTTGTATAATAAAGAGCATAAAATTTTCACTGCAGCTGTTCTTTGTGTTCAATCTGTGTATTTGGCTGTGACTTTTGGCAGCATTTGTGCATTGGTTTTGGTATAGAATATTTTATCCCCTTCTTGGTAATGAGACCTATGGTTTTAGCCGACTCAATTCTGTACTTTCTTTTTACTGCTTGGTCCAACAGCGGCCTATTAGCTGTTCTATTACTGTAGCGAGAGGAGCTGTTTAGGTTCTTATCATTAAACATTTAGTAAGCACACTTATTAAACACATATGTAGTATAAATGCTGTTTCACAGAACGGAGGCATAGGTGCATCTAGATGCTTTTATTTGGAGAGGACTGGATTTGTATGACAGATACCAGTACATCGCAGAAATTTATAGAAACTATGTGTCTTGGACATCTGTCTCTTGGTTTTTTTTTTGTTGTTGTTGTGGAGTTGAGCATAGTAAAAGGCGTGTTTTATAGAGACAGCATACATTTCCTGCTACATTTTAAAGCTCAGACAGTGCCTGTTTCTGTGAACGTTCAAAGCCTAACTCAGAGTTGGGTATGTGTAGGTGCTTAGTGGGTGTTGGTTGAAATGGACTAAACTGTTGTGAAGGTAAAATCCCATATTAGTCAGAATAAGTTGGTTCACAAACAAACAATCCTCAAATCATGCTGGCCAAGAGCAGTCATACAGATCAATCACTGATAAGAATGATGACCAACATTTATTGAGTAGCTGCAACATAGTAAAAACACTATTCTAAATAGTTTACTTGAATTAACTATTTGAATCCTCACGGCTAAATGAAATGTGATCTATTATCATTACCATATTACAGTGAAGAAAACAGAGGCATAAAGTGGTTAAACAACTTATCTGAGGTTACACAGTAAGTCTCGCAAATCCTTGGAAAGTCTGATTTCAACATCTGCACTTGTAATTGCTATACAGTATTTTTGTAAACGTTTAATGTTTTTGCCTCCCAAAGCCTCTCCTTTTTCTTCTTGCTAATAGCATGTGAATTTTGCTTTTTCTCTCCCAAGAACTGGAATATTAACTCAAATTAGAGCTACAATATGTCTCTGTGAAGGTGGCTGGTAAGAGGGTCTATTAATTCCTGATGTCTGGGTCCCCTGATATCTAGGTTCACATTCTTTCTGAAGCCTGACTCTAGTCTTTCAGTTAGCCCTATGAGTTATTATATGTTCTCTTTTCTCTCTTTGTAAAACATTATTTGGGCTTAAGTTAGCCATAGTTGGTTTCTGTTGCTTACAACCAAAGAACCCTGATTGACTCAGAGCATAGCCGGCAGTAGAGTGGTTCCATCTTAGTGATACATTTCTCTTTTGTTTCCACGTCTCTTGGCATGGAGCAGTAAAGGCTTTTGATCCTGGCAGACTAGTCTGTTTTGGCCACTTTTTTTTTCCTGTGTACAAATGGGATACTCATTCGATGGTGATTGAATGGAATCAAAATGGTAGGGCTCTCACTTCCTTTACTTCCCTGAAAGCTCATGATGAGCTTCAGGTGTTCATTATTTTCTGACTCCCAGGATGGAAACTAAACACTTGACGTTGGCTATTTTTGACCTTACGGTAATGAATCTTTTTTTGCAGTGACCCTTTTCTTCTAGATACAAAGATTACATAGGGATGATTGAAATCTATTCATTGGCTTTTATGATGCATTTATATCTCCATGATGGCCCATGAAGGTAAATTGTGTGTTTGTGTTTTGAAGTGAGCTGAAGGCTGTGAGAAGCTCATGAAAAGAAAGAAGAGGCTTTTAAAAGTACATTTATGAAAAGAATTATATCAAAACATCACAGCCTAGTGGTTCAGAGCATGGGTTTTGTGGGAGAGTGATCACAGGGATGTAGGTTTAATTCTTCCAGCTCTACTACTTGGCATCTCTGGGAAAGCTATGTAGTCTGCCTCATTTTCCCATTTGTGCTAGTAAAGTTGTAATGCCCACCTTGTGCCTGATATTTAGCAGGTGTTTATTAAATATGCTAATTAGTAGTCATATTGATTTGGTGCCCAAAACCCTTTCTAGTTTCAAGTGAGGGTCACTTTGGCACTTCTTTACTGTCTTTTATTTATTGTACTTGAATGTGTTGTCTTCTAAAAATATTCAAGTCCTTGTCCTCTGTCTCTTTCCTTTGCCATCAACCAAAATCAATCCCAGGTATCCAAGACAGGCAGTCTCCACACATTGTAGACTTGCAGTGGGAAAAAAAGTAAAGTGTTGATTTGATTGAGGAGATAGGAGGACATATGCTTGAGGGTAGGACAGACCTTGATGTCCATCCTGGCCTCTCCATTTACCAGCTGTGTGACCCTGGACAGGTTTCTGCAATTTGCCAAGTAATAAATCATACCAACTTCACAGAGCTGTGAGGATTAAATGAGCTAGAGCTATAAAAATCTAGCATAGAGCCTGGGTTATAACCATGGAGATACTTTTGGTGATAATATTATTTTCTGTTTGAAATATGAATGGGTTACCACTTTAAAGCATTAATCACAGGTACACACAGCTAGGATTGCAAAGTGGTAAAATGTTGCCATGAAAGCTGCTAGGTCCTGTATTTATGACTAATTCAAGCAAATTTTTAGCCAACCTAATATGCAGGTCAGGATGCAACAGTTAGAACTGGACATGGAACAACAGACTGGTTCCAAATAGGAAAAGGAATACGTCAAGGCTGTATATTGTCATCCTGCTTATTTAACTTATATGCAGAGTACATCACGAGAAACCCTGGGCTGGAAGAAGCACAAGCTGGAATCAAGATTGCCAGGAGAAATATCAATAACCTCAGATATTCAGATGACACCACCCTTATGGCAGAAAGTGAAGAGGAACTAAAAAGCCTTTTGATGAAAGTGAAAGAGGAGAGTGAAAAGGTTGGTGTAAAGCTCAACATTCAGAAAACTAAGATCATGGCATCTGGTCCCATCACTTCATGGGAAATAGATGGGGAAACAATGGAAACAGTGGCAGACTTTATTTTTCTGGGCTCCAAAATCACTGCAGATGGTGATTTCAGCCATGAAATTAAAAGACGCTTACTCCTTGGAAGGAAAGTTATGACCAACCTAGATAGCATATTCAAAAGCAGAGACATTACTTTGCCAACAAAGGTCCATATAGTCAAGGCTATGGGTTTTCCAGTGGTCATGTATGGATGTGAGAGTTGGACTGTGAAGAAAGCTGAGCACCGAAGAATTGATGCTTTTGAACTGTGGTGTTGGAGAAGACTCTTGAGAGTCTCTTGGACTGCAAGGAGACCCAACCAGTCCATTCTAAAGGAGATCAGCCCTGGATGTTCATTGGAAGGACTGATGCTGAAGCTGAAACTCCAATACTTTGGCCACCTCATGGGAAGAGCTGACTCATTTGAAAAGACCCTGATGCTGGGAGGGATTGGGAGCAGGAGGAGAAGGGGAAGACAGAGGATGAGATGGCTGGATGGCATCACCAACTCGATGGACATGAGTTTGAGTGAACTCCGGGAGTTGGTGATGGACAGGGAGGCCTGGCATGCTGCGATTCGTGGGGTCACAAAGAGTCAGACACGACTGAGTGACTGAACTGAACTGAACTGAATTGATTTAGACAAAAGTGTCTGGCCTTTGAGTGAGTTTTCCAATAGGAATTACTCCTTGTCTTCTGAGGATCAACTTAAATTCTTTGGGGGTGAGAGTTGACAGGTGAAATACAGGACAATCAGTTAATTTAAATTTCAGATAAACAATGAACAGTTTTTAGTATAAGTATGTTCCATGCAATATTTGGGACATGCTTATGCTAAGAAGATCCCTGGAGAAGGGAATGGCAACCCACTCCAGTATTCTTGCCTGGAGAATCCCTTGGACAGAGGAGCCTGGGAGGCTGTAGTCCCTGGGGTTGCAAAGTGATGGACATGACTAAGTGATTAACACTTGCACTTTCACTATACTAAGAAATTATTTATTTATTTGGTATTAAATTAAGCTGGACATTCTATGTTTTCCTTTTCTAAAGCTGGCAACTTCATGTGGGACTATATAGCAACTGCTCCCATGAACCTCACTGGTAAAGACAAGAATAATCCTTTCAGGATAAAGTTGAGTTTCTCTCTCCACTTTCTGGTGCCCTGGATTCTAGCACAAGGCTTTCTGATGCTTTTCCCACAAACTCCAGTAGAACCGTGTGTTACCTTAATTTTGTGTTCATTTATTTTAATCCGTTTCATCCTTAATTTTGTGTTCATCTATTTTAATCCGTTTCATCAGATGAACAGCATTAACTCATCCTATTTATATATAATCCATTTATAAGCACTGAAAAGAGGGCATATTTGGCAGGAAAAACAGCTTCTATTTAGCAATTGGCAAACGTCAAGAGAGGTTTGGCTTCGATAAACATCTTTAAAAGTTGTCATGGAGGGAAGGCGATTATTGCGATCCTCTTCCTTTTGGGGTAAACTAAAAAAATGAAAACAAACACACAAAACACCTCATGATAAGGAATGAAAGAGGTTTTGCCTTTATCTTTAAAGAATATCCTTTGAGGCTGCTTCTCTGTCCCAGCTCTCAAGGCACTAACTAAACAGCTTTGCGTTAATTGGAGAGGCAGCTGGGTTGAAAGCGGTGATTGATGCCTGTGATGGACCACGGCGAGGCCAGTGGCGCATGAAACCGCCTCCTCGGAAGCCTTCCCAGGGGCTTGCTGGAGCAGGCGGGGCCCAGGGAGGGCAAGGGGCTGGGGACTGGGCTGTTTCACATCGTCTTTGTTGCTGGGGCTGCCACCCTCGGAAAGCCTGATGGTTGTCATCCCAGAGTTACAGTTGTGATGGGTGCCAAAGAACCGGGCACTCCTAATGCCTTGTTATTGTATCTTTGTGCGATCATCGGGGGAAAAAAACGTGAAAGGAAATCCTTTGCCTGGTTTCCTATTTTTAACAGAGAGAGATTAAAATCTGACGGCACAGTGATTCAGTATTCCTGGATGAAGAGACCCATGGGAATGCTGGCTCTTGTTAGAAATCTCTAAAGGCCAATGATTCTCTACCCACAGAAAGCTTGTCTGGGGTGGCGGGGGCAGGTTTAGGCCTCTGTAGGTGTTCTTGGTGGCAACTCAGCTAGTTGATGCTCATTGTCACTTATTCTTTAATTTGTAACCTAACTCTTCCTCTGAATTGCTTCCTATTTATTTTAGAAAAGTTTGTAGCAATAGATGTGCAATATTTATTCCCAAAGAGGAACTTTAGAGATAGAAGCTCATAAAAATTAAGCCTTCCACAGAAAAACTATAGTATACATTTTAGGGACATTACTTGTGTATTAATGGACATTGATGCATCATTCAAGTTATATTTTCTGAGCATCGACTATGTATTATAGCTACAGTAACTATAAACAATGACAACAATAGAAACTGGTACTTATATGGGTTTTCTACCTGCCAAGTTCCTTTCTAAAACTCTTATGCATTTATATATTTATATCCTCATTCGTATATGAGGACGAGATGGTTGGATGGCATCACTGACTCAATGGACATGATGAGTTTGAGCAAGCTCCTGGAGATGGTGAAGGACAGGGAAGGCTGGTGTGCTGCAGTCCTTGGGGTCGCAAAGAGTCAGACACGACTGAACGACTAAACAACAACAAATCCTCATTTATACCATAAAAGTAGCCTCAGTTTTGGCCTAGGTCTTCTCTAAGAAAATGAAGTAGGGAAGAAATAAGAGAAAGCACAATTTCTATGCTCAAAGACCTGTGTTTTAGTTCAAAAGAGAAAGCATTTGTACCTGTAACAATCAGAAAACCCAGGGTGATTCATAGTACCTGAGTTCAGAGCAAGGGGCGGGTACTTGGGGAGTAAGACCATTCTAGAAAGCAGGAAGGAAAACTGTAATCACCGAAAAAGGCCTTGGAGAAAGGTTAGGCTCTTAAGTAGTAGCAAGGATACAGGAGAAGCACAAGCAAGCAGGTGGGGGATGGGGGCATGCCTTGGTGAGGCAGCAAGGCAGGCATGACTGGGTGACATTTCTGCAGCTTCTCCGGGAAAGGGCATGTCTTGGAGATGGAACATCAGGTCTTGGCCACCTGGTTATTTGTAATTGACATTTTCCATGGAATAGTGGACAGCAGCCCTGACCTCTTATCTCTTTTCAGCCCCTCCTTTCTTGAAAGCCACCAGAATGGACGTAATCAGGGCATTTAGAGCAGCTCATAACAGTTCCCTCTTTCAGGGCAGGGAGTATTTTTTGAGAGGCTATTTTGTACTTGGAGATTTATATGCATTTTCCTGGGGCTCATCTCTATGTGGGGGTGAGAATTGAGACCAAACCCTTGGCAGCATCCCGCTGTGTAGGACATGAGGCCCAGGGAAGCCTGTGTGGTGAGCTGTCTGGCTGTCTCAGGGCTGTGTCCTCCTTTTGGTCCATCTCCCTGCCTTCTGTCTCTTCTTCCTCAACCACTTCTTTCTATCTCTCAGGAAGTCAGACCCTCTCACCAGTCTTCTGCACTGCCTGCTGCCTGACATCCAAAGTGATAGCCCTTTTTGTCCTGCATCTTCAGGAGCCCTGGTTTGTTTGTTCCAACTGTTCTAGCCAGTTTCCCCTCAAATTCACTATGTCTTCATTTCTCTCATTCTCCAATGAATTCTCTCTGCTACTCTTCCACTCTTCACTGATTTCACACCTGATGTTTCTTTCTGACTTACTGCTTGCTTCCTGCTCATTTTCTCTTTTAATTAATTTATTTGTTCTGCATGTCCATGGGTCTCGACTCCACGCACCCAGGCCCCCGAGTTCAGCTTAAACGTTCAGGCTGTTAAAGCGTGCGGGCCCTGGGATCGGCTGTACTTGGGATAGAAGATGGTACTATTGCTTGTCGTTGTGTGTTTGGAGACAAGTTGTTTAACTCTCTTAGCCTAAAGATTCTTGTACTTGGGGATAAAACTTCCTACCCCCTGGGGTTCTGTGAAGATTCAATGCAATACTGCAGGCTCTGGGGAGCCGGGAGGGACCCAGGACCATGCCTGGCAGAGAGCAGGAGCCTGATGAATGGCAGCCACAGCTATACTTCACCCTTTAAGGCCATCCTAGTTCAAGTTCAAGGAGTTCTCTTTAACATTTACATCATACACACGTTGACACAGAATGACCTCTTGTCCAGTACAAAATGGAGATGGGGGAAATGGTGGGAAGAAGTTAATTTACTATGTCATTAAGAGATTTTGAGAGAGAGAAGAATTTTAAACAGGTAGTATTGTCAGGCTCAAGGGTTTGAACTTGAGCAAAAAAAGCAAAGGAGACAAACTTCTTAAACAAAAGAGAGATTCTGGGCAACCATCTCCAGAGGATTCATCTGGCATGGGTGGGGACTTTAGGGAGATTGGAGGTCAGTAAACCATGTAGGAGGCCACTGTGATGATCTGAGGGGGTGGAAAGTGGGTAAAGACCCAGACTAAAGTGACAGCCAGAAAGGATGAATGGGGAACATGAAACAGTGGGGATGTCGTGGAGGAAGAAGAGAGTAATATATGAATCAAAGTTTTGTCTGTGATATGGTAAAAATGATTGTTTCAAATTAATAAAAATGACTTTGCAAAGAGGAATCAGATGGAAAGGAGAAACTGAATTAAATTTTAGGCAGATTGTGACTCTAATGTCATATCAAGTGAATCTCAAAATCAGAATCTGATTCTATTGTCAGAAATAAGAGGCTGTCTTTGAGAACCACCAGTACTGAGTCATACTGGAAATGTTCTTCCAGCTCATTAGTTCAGTACATAGTTATTCAGTGCCTACTATGTGCAGGCATGATTCTCTGAGCCAGAAATATAGAAGTGAGAAAAATCAAGTCCCTGCCCTCCTAGAGCTCCCATTCCATTGTGAGAACAGAATGGGCAGTCAAGGAAACCCTGATCATAGATCACATTGACTTCATGATGGCTCCATGCTCTGCACTTTTCTTGGTTTACTTATGTTATTATTTTCTCAGGTCAACTCAGTGAGATGGATATGACTATAATCTCTATTGCATGAATAAGGCAATGGAGGCTAAGGAAGGCAAATTTAGAGGCAGAAAAGGAAGACTTAAGACTGAACTTTGCAGGCTATTGACCAATGAAGCTGGGAGGGAGAAAGAAGTAAAGGAGAAGGTGAAGAAAGGGTCAGAAAAATGGGAGAGAAATCAGAAGCAGCTGGTGGCATGATTAATGTCAAGTGCCCTGGGAAATTAAGCAAAATAAGAAATAAGAAAAGACCTCAGGGATTTGGCTGGAAAGATACTACTGATGACTTCTCAGTGGTCAGTCTCCCCAAATAGTAATTACAGGTAGATGATGCATATCAGATGCCTCACCAAGAGCATGGCAACCCACTCCAGTATTCTTGCCTGGAGAATCTCATGGATGGAAGAGCCTGGTGGGCTACAGTCCATGGTGTTGCACAGAGTCAGACATGACTGAGGCGACTTAGCACACACACAGTGAGAAAATGTTCAGAGATCACTTATCCCAGAAGTTAGAGAAAAGCGAAATAAAACAGCAGTTAACAAATGCAAACACATAAAGTTACTTTCTACGTGGAGAAGGTACAGAAGGTGCAGAAGGGAGAGTAAAATATAGGTGAGGTCAAGAAAGGGAAGGATCCAGGTGGCTGGAGGAGATGGGGGAAATGGTTATGAAGGCTCTTGAAGGATGCAAGCAAGGAGGAGAAAGGAGATGAGGGTGTGGGTTTGCTGAGATGGACCAATGTAGCAGATAGGTGAGGCTCTTGATTCAGACAGCTTTTTCTTCAAACTATAAGACTCCATGTTACCAGGTACAAGTCTTGGTCAGCAGAAAGGATTGGCGACTAAAAGGAGGAAGGAATATTTTCCATATTTTCAGTATCTCTCTGGGGAATTCATCAACTGCAACTTACTATTCAGTTAGTTGTACCGTCGATGTCTTCCGCTGTTTATGTATTTATTTTGGATTTTAAAATAACTGTTCCTTTTATCCTGTTGGTGCATGTCTTGTGCTTGTAGAAAAATGCTGGTGATATTAAAAGGAAATTTGTATTTGCACTTTTGTTAGTCTTTCACATCCTCTTCCTGTCAACTTTATTAGTGTGAAATGCCATTAATCATTACAGTGTCATAAAACACATTTTACAATAATGTTATTTCCCCTCAAGGTTTATTTCTACCATTCTAAGAGATATTTGTGTTGGAAATAGGTTTCATTTTGAGCCTTTCATCTTGAACTCCATAGTTATTCCTGGGACTGCTGTCCCTCAGTTGATAATTGCTTTCGGGTGTCTGTTACAGGCGTTGTAATCTCCAGAGGGAGCTCTGAAAAGAGATGGGTTAGACCAATAAAAAGACCCTTAGGTTTTGAATAAAAATCACTACATGGTCTTTCCTTAGGACCGTTTATTCACAGCCTGGGGGTTGAGAAACCCAGCCAGGGTCATCAAAAGGTAAGAAGGAACTCTCTGCTTCTGGGAGACTGTAAAGAGTGGACACTTTCTAAAGGACCTCTAGGATGGATCCGTGGGTTGTTGGTGGATTGAGTAGACTCATAGTTCAGGTTTGAGGGTATAACAAGGCTAGCCAGAATCCAAGAGGTGAAGAAAAATCCAAGATTTGCTTGGTCCCTAAAGAGTATTTAACTTGAAGGGGCACCACAAAAGATGGGGGTATGTGTGTGGTGAAAGTGTTAGTTGCTCATTTGTGTCTGACTCTTTGTGAACCCATGGACTATAGCCTGCCAGGCTTCTCTGTCCATGGAATTCTTCAGGCAAGAATACTGGAGTAAGTAGTCAATCCCTTCCCCACGGGATCTTCCCGACCCAGGGACTGAACCTGGGTCTCCCACATTGCAGGCAGATTCTTTACTGTCTGAGCCACCAGGGAAGCCCAAGGTGAGGTGAACAGATACACATACGAGAGTAGGTGCTGCAGGTTTAGATATCATTTTCCCTGTGTCTTCTGAATGCGGGGTCATTCTTCTCCGTTTCAACTCCATATCCAGGCAGGTCAGGAGCAGTCTTTTACTAAACATGTGGCATTTACTAAGTGCTTTTAAAAATCCCAATTGGCGTGATATGGTTATCACTTTTTTGAAGTGGTAGCATTTAAGAAAATGTTGTCTTCTGTATTCTGAGCTGAGAAGGCAATGGCAACCCACTCCAGTACTCTTGCCTGGAAAATCCCATGGATGGAGGAGCCTGGTAGGCTGCATTCTGTGGGGTCGCTAAGAGTCAGACACGACTGAGCGACTTCACTTTCACTTTTCAGTTTCATGTATTGGAGAAGGAAATGGCAACCCACTCCAGTGTTCTTGCCTGGAGAATCCCAGGGATGGGGGAGCCTGGTGGGCTACCGTCTATGGGGTCGCACAAAGTCGGACACAACTGAAGCAACTTAGCAGCAGCAGCAGTATTCTGTTGTGTATACATACCACATCTTTATCCATTCATCTGCTGATGGACATTTGATTGCTTCCATGTCTTGGCTGTTGTAAATAGCGCTGCTATGAATATAGGGGTGCATGTATCTTTTCAAACTATAGTTTTGTCTGGGTATATGCCCAGGACTGGGATTGCTAAGTCATATGACAATTCTGTTTTTAGTTTTTTAAGTAATTTTCATATTGTTTTCCATAGTGGCTACACTAATTTACATTCTCTTCCAACAGTGTAGGAAGGCTCCCATTTCTCCACACCATCTCCAGCATTAAATAACAGTATTGTTAGCAGAGAAAACCCTAAGTGTCAGTGGTACCAAGGTTGAGGACCTTTGCATGAAAAGAATGGAATATAGCGGGTAGTAATAGAATGCTACTTCTAATACCAGGTTACTAAAAAGATGATGACTTCCATATTGGGCTTCCCTGGTGGCTCAGCTGGTAAAGAATCTGCCTGCAATGTGGGAGACCTGGGTTCGGTGCCTGGATTGGGAAGATCTCCTGGAGAAGGGAAAGGCTACCCACTCCAGTATTCTGGCCTGGAGAATTCCATGGACTGTATAGTCCATGGGGTCACAAAGAGTTGGACACAACTGGGTGACTTTCACTTTCATTTCATATTGGGTCCTTCCCCTCACTTTCTCTTTGATTGCTTCTGCTGGAAAAGTCAGCTGCCATGTTGTAAGGCAGCTCTGTGGTGTGGCCTGTATGAGTGATCTTGAAGGAAATCTGATCTTCTGAGGCCTGCCAACTGCCATATGAGTGAGTTTGGAAGAAGATTCTACCCCAGTTGAGCCTTGAAATGACTTCAGCCCTGACTAGCACCTTGACTATGGCCTGTGCATGACCCCAAGCCAGATTCAGTCACCTATGCCACTCTTAGATTCCTGACCCACTGTGGTTGTGAGATAATGTTTGTTATTTTAAGTTGCTAAACTTTAGGCCTATTCATTACACAGCAATAGATAGCCGGTGTAAATAATAGCAATAGCAACCGGTACAAAAGAAATCTGGAGGCAAGGTGTTTCCAGAATTGGATCATAGATGCAATAATATCATCCAGGCCCAGATTTTCTCTGTGTATCGGCTCTTCCTTGGGCTTTCCCTTGGTGATCCTAAGGTGGGAGACCTAAGCATCATATGTGCTGTGTGTGTGCTTAGTCACTTAGTCCTATCTGACTCTTTGAGACCCTTTGGACTGCAGCTTGCCAGGCTCCTCTGTCTGTGGGATTTTTCAGCCAAGAATACTGGAGTGGGTTGCAATTTTTCTCCTCCAGGGGATCTTCCTGACTCAGGGATCAAACCTGAATCTCCAGTGTCTCCTGCATCGCAGGTGGATTCTTTACTCACTGAGCTATTGGGGGAGCCCATATACTCAATTCCAAAAGCAAGAAGAGAGTTTCTTTTTTGGCATCTCTTTTTATTAGGGTTGAAAACTTCCCCCAGGAACCACTTACATGACTTTCCCCTTAGGTTCCCCCATGGACATGATTAAGATACATACCAATGATATCCAAGTTGTAAGGCAGGCTGCTGCTGCTAAGTCGCTTCAGTTGTGTCCGACTCTGTCCCACCCCATAGACAGCCTCCTACCAGGCTCCTCTGACCCTGGGATTCTCCAGGCAAGAACACTGGAGTGGGTTGCCATTTCCTTCTCCAATGCATGAAAGTGAAAAGTGAAAGTGAAGTCACTCAGTCGTGTCCGACTCTTAGCGACCTCATGGACTGCAGCCTACCAGGCTCCTCCGTCCATGGGATTTTCCAGGCAAGAGGTAAGGCGGGCTAGTAAAGTAAATATTCAGCATTTTTGCTTCTATGTTGGAAAGCGGTCTCTATCAGGAAAACAAAGAAAAAGATGTGGAAGAAGAGACAATTCCACATCTTTCCCTTTGTGAGTAGAAGCCCGTAGCTTTGGGTAACATTTCTGTGAAGCAATGAGCCCAGAACTCTATTTAGGTCTCCGGGCACTGACTGCTTAGGCAATTACATGTCCCATTCACCTCTTCCCTTTCTGTAGCAGATATTTCCCCACTGAGATATGCTCGCATGCAGGGAATTGGTAAGGAGGGAGAGAAGGCATGGTTGGCTTAGGTATTTTGTTCTTGGCTGCTAGTTGACTCTCAGGGGACTGCTGCTGCTGTAATAGGAATCCTTGTTTCCTCTGAAAGTTTGGGCAGAGTTGTTGAAGAGGGATGGACTGTGGTTTAATAGTTTTGCTTTTCCTTAAGCTTCAGTGCAACCCCTGCTGCTTCAAACTATGACTATAGCCTTCTGGAGGGGAAATTATGGAGAGGAACAAAATCACATATTTTATCCTCATGACTGCATTGGAAGTGGTGGGGAGATGAAGAATACATATGAGGGGGAAAGTTTGTAAATATATGACCCGAAAAGGAATGGTTGAGCACAAGTTCTGGTTTAGAAATAGAGACCCACAGTCATTTCTGAGTTGCAAGAGCAGGTTAATATAGAGAGGCAGAGGGGACAGGGGTGGGATCATGGAATTTGGATATAAATGTGTTAAAATCTCAACCCTGCCCTCTGTTAGCAGTATGGTCTTGGCCAAGTCATTAAACCTCTCTGAGGCTCAATGCTACAATCAGAAGTACATGAAAGTACCTAGTGTAGTAAACCGTGTTTCCTTTTCTTTTATGAAAAGCCAAGTCAGGTTTCTTCTTTTGGGTAGAATCTTGATGTCCCCCAGACTCTTTTTCAGAGCCCCCTGTCCCTATTTTACTCCTCCCGGAGAATACCCATGTGCTTGTGTATTTCACCACATGGAAAAGAGATCTGAGAAACACAGGCAGTATTGGGATAAGGAATTTAATTTCTTACACATCACAGACATATTTGCAGTTTGAAAGAGGAAGACCGAATAGATACAGGCTAAATGCAGCAACATAAATCATGAATAGGGGACATCAGTGGGTAAATATTTCTTGGGAAAGATGCATCTTCCTATGACATCTAAGCCACCCTCTTTAGGCATCAGACTCTTCTCCTCTGCCTAAGACTGACCTTACAAATGCAAGTTCCCATTAATAGAAAGGGCTTCACACAACACTAATTATGCCCTCTTGACCTCAGTGGATGATTTGTTACTTTATTCTTTCATTTCTAAGGGGTGAAAACTATTTTGACATATGCTGCTTCAAGGCAGGGACAGAATGGGAGGGTTCACTCATTCTTTATTTAAAACTTTTTATTTTGTATTGGCATATAGCTGATTGACAATGTTGTCATAGTTTAGGTGGACAGCAAAGGGATTCAGCCATACATAGATATGTATCCATTCTCCCCTAAACTCCTCTCCCATCCAGGCTACCACATAACATTGAACAGAATTCCCTGTGCTATATAGTAGGACCTTGTTGATTGTCCATCTTAAATATAACAGTGTGTGCATGTTGATCCCAAACTCCCTAACTATCTCTTACCCCCTCCCCTCCCCTCCGGCAACCATAAATTCCTTCTCTGAGTCTGTTTCTGTTTTGTAAAAAAGTTTATTTGTATCATTTCTTTTTAGATATGGCATATAAAGGATGTCATAGGATATTTCTCCTTCTGTGTCTGACTTACTTCACTCATTCTTTGTAAAGGGATGGAGGAGATGGAGCACAGCTCTCCCTAAGTCTGGAGCTCTTTGGGGAAGCCCTGACTTTCTGATCGAGACACCAGGAAGTGCCTCCCTTCATTCTGGTCATAGCTCTGGGCTGCCCTTGTGGTCTTTTCCCCTTTAAATGTCCATCTTTGAGTAATATCACAAGGCTAATAAGGAAGGCTGTGGGTCCAGAAATTGACAGCTGAAAACTGTCCCCATGAAGAAGCTAATGGAGCGGTTAAGAACTTGGGCTTTAAACTGCCTGGTTCCAGTCCCCATGCTTCCACTCAGTAGTCACTGCTTTGAGTACGTCATTTAATTTATCTCCCAGAGTCTCAGTTTCCTCATCTATAAAACTGGATTAATGACAGTAATAATATACAGTGCTTACCTGAGCATGCCCAGACCTGTTCTAACACTATATGCATTGACTCATTTAGTCCTCACAGCCGTCTTAAGAGCTGAGAATCATTATACCCATTCTATGTGTACCGAGCTGAGGCAGGGTTAGGGTACTTGCCTCAGGTCACACAGCAGCCAGTGGGAGAGCCGGGATTTCATCATGAGTAGTCTGATCCAGGGCTCTGTTCCTAACCATCCACTGCCCTGATTTCCTGAGAAACCCTTGAGGCCTCGTTGAGATGATGCAGGCAAAGTGATACAATGGTCTCTTGGTTCTTGTTGTTGTTAGGTCGTGTTTACTGGGTTACTTTCTATAGAAAATCTTGTGTGTTCTTACATGTTGATGAGGTTAAGGATTAAGTATTATTAACCCTTAGAGGTTGCCAGAAAAAGTGTGAATGAAGTCTTTGACCTTCTTTTGTTCCTTCTTTCAAGTTCAAATGCTGCTAGCTAAAAGGAGAACTTTATTTATTTATTTTTTATTTAGAGAATACTTTATTAGTTTCTGTAATCAAACCCATGTAGATAAGACCTTACATATTTAATACAGTGTGTTACCCCTGTACAAATGGAAAAAATTATGTTTAACGTTTCTAGACCAATATGGCTGTTAATTTCTGTACAATGCCAACCCAACACGGTACAACTGGGATACTTTTTCCAAAGTTGACAGCACAGCTAAAGTTTCCAAAAATTCAAATTATATATATATATATATATATGTATATATATATATATAGATTTATTTATTTATATAAAAAGACCAATAGCAGTATGTTATGCATCAATAGCAGCAACAGCTTTTCCAAGTTCTGCAGTCATCTGAACAAAATTATAGAGACATCCAGCACACTCCATTAAAAAAAAAAAAAAATGTAAAAAAACAAAACCTCAGAAAACAGCAAAGTTGTGTTACTGTTGTGGTACCTGGCACCATTTTTTAATTACGTTTCTCATAAAAGGAGAACTTTAATGTTTTAGTTATCTGAAGGTAGGCAGGTAGGTTTTATGACCCCCATTTTAGGCAAGGGGTTCCCAGGTGGCACTAGTGGTAAAGAACCTGCCTGCCAATGCTGGAGATGTGAGAGATGAAGGTTCGATCCCTGGGTTAGGAAGATCCCTTGGAGAAGAGCATGGGAACCCACTCCAGCATTCTTGCCTGAAGAATCCCATGGACAGAGGAGCCCAGAAGGCTACAGTCCACAGGGTTGCAAAGAGTTGGACATGACTGAAGCAACTTAGCACAAGCAGTGATGGATGGTGGGACTTGTTAGATGATGCAGCAAGAACTGCCATCCAGGTACCTCCTAGCAGGACCCCTGCACGAGGTCGATTGGATATGGTGGGAAAGCACCTGGGACCCCTCAGGTAGTTGAGGACAATCATATTTGATGTTATATCATGATTGTTGCAGAAGCTATACCAACAGGTATCTCTGTTACTACATAATGAGCCTCACAAGAGGGTGGCGGGTGGTGGAGTCAGTCAAATGCCTTGGCCTTAAAATTGTTGCAAAGGAGAAGTGAAGGCCATCAACTGAGCTGGTCTGTAAGGACCATGGGAAGTAACAGCCGTATTATTGAAGCTGACCTTCTGCTTAAACCTGTAGCCATTTCATCAATCACCCACCGTTTGGGTCTCCTGAAGGTCAGTCAAATGATTCCGTTAATCGCTGGCTCATTCTCAGGTTCTCGCTTCAGGAGTAATAAATTTTTAAAACTTTTTAAAAAATGAAAAGTTGGATGACAGGTGTGTATGGAAGAAAAATAATCAGATGGAAGAACAGTCATTTAGGAGCAAATGGTCAGAGCAAGTGCTGAATTGAAGGTAAAGGTTTTTCATGGCTCAGAAAGAGCCCCCTGCCTCCCAGACAAGTGCCTGGATGAGAGAGAAGGATGAGGTCCTTGATTAGTCAAGGTGTGTCGTCAACATCACTTGGTTCTGTATTCCTGACATCAAGTCTTTCCAATACTGAGTAAGCAACATCCAGAGCCCGATGTGGGGACATTGCTTAGTTAACCACACAGATAAGGTCCTCACTGGTGACAAATTCTGGTGGACAGGCTCCCTTGAAATCAGAGAGCTGCCTGATCCACTTCTCACTTGTCACCTAAAATATCAGTCTTATTTTTGTTATACAACCTATTGGGGAAAACAAAAAACACAGGCAGACCCATAAAAGATAAATCTGCTTTATTATAAACAATTTTTTTTTGTTTACAAAAATAGATACTGATAAGATGGGGGAAATGGAGTCACTGAATGGAAACATTGAATAGGGAGTCGCTTGGTCACGTGGTCACTTCTCATATGGTTTAAAATACTACTGTCATTTCAAGATCATGGGCCTCCAAGTCAGAAAGACCTGAGTTGAGTCTCATTCTGCACAAATAGCTGTGTTACCTTACACAAGTCACTTAAGCTCTATGAGTCTCGGCTGCCAAATTTGTACATAAGGGTAGTTATATTTCCCCCTTAAGATTGCATTAATGCTTACATGAGAGCCTCCATTCATTCAGAATAAGATTTATTGGTGTAATAAATATCCTACAAGAGCATAGAGGTTAAAAGCATAGATTGTGGAAACAAAATACCTGTGTTTTAATTCCAGTTTCAACACTTAGACAAGTTACTGAAGTTCTCTGAGCATCTATAAAAAACTGGGGATAACAGGGGTATATACCTCATAGAGTTGTTGTGAAGATTCAGAGCTTCTGTATTTGTTGCCTTTAGAAAAGTGCCTGGCACCTAGTTAGTGCTCTGTAAGTGTTAGTCATTATTATGTGGTGGGGACAATGGCAAGCCAAAAGAAAAACAAAGAGAAAAAGAAAAAAAAAGAGGAAAAAAAGAGATAAGAACTCTTTATGCAACTCCTGGTTTATTGGGAGAAGACAAGACACACAAAGTGCTATCCACAGAGCCTGGCATTTAAGTATTCAGTAGACGCTAGCTTTAAGGATCATCACTGCCACCCAAATTACTTGGCCTGAGTCACCAATGGCCAGTCTGAAAGGCAGAGAGGAACTGTAAGTCACATCTAGTCCATACATCATGCCTGCACCTCCTTCTGGTTCCTCATCTTGCATCTGGGATGGATGTATCCTTTGAGATAGTCAGGGAAATAGAGGTGGCTGCCTGACAGCCCACTTATAAAGTGTATGTTCATCTGCAATGAGAAATGCTGGGCTTCTCCATCTTTGGTGAGTTGATTCTGTTGTGCATTACCTGTGCCCAAGAGAACGCAGACTGCAACATGCCAGTGTGCTGAGTGATTAACTTTACCCCCTTCAGCAAAGTTCCTGTTGAGAAACCTAGCCCGTGAGGCCATGGGTGGGATATGAAGGCTCACGCAATGGTGTTTTCATGTGTGCGGTGGATCCATCTCTGCACAGTTGAGGGTGAAGTGAAATGAAACCTGTTTTCTCATTAATTTTCATTGTTTGATTGGAGATGAAGCCCACTGAAAACACTGACTATAGAATCCCTAATTTTCATAGAAATATGTGTTATAAGAAATAATAAGGCTGTGTTTTGTCTTCCCAGCCAACATTTTCTATTCATTAATTGGGGACAAATAATAAGAAAGGCTCCCCACTTCTTCCTTCCCTTTCTTTGTTCCTCTCTCCTTCAGATCTTCTTTCCTTCTCCTCCCCTTCTCCCACCCCCTTCCTTCTTCCCCCTGCCCTCCTCCCCACCCCCTCTCTCCGAGATAACAGACCGTTCCAGACACAGGAGAACAGAGACACACCCAAGCTGCCAGGATGCAGCTCTGAAGCAGGTCACAGCATATTTCTGAGAACAAAAACTGTGATCTCCTGCCCTTTCTGCTTCCTGGGAAGTTGGTTTCTTTATTTGGCATTTGTTTAGCATTTATTTACAAAGTTTAGGTAGCAGCTGCGACTTCAGCAGGTACACAAAGCGAAGAGCAAGCTGGTTGCCAAATTCCACGAGTACAAATCAAACGTACTGCCACGTTCTGTGAGTTCTCGGTATTATGTGAAATTAAACTCAGGACTGTTAAGTTGCTCTGTGAGAAGCGGTGCATCCACTGATCGCTGCCAGCCAGTGGTCAGCATTAAAGATTACATGTGTGTCTGGCGGGCGTGCATCAGGAGTGTCTTATTTGAGAGGGGCGGGACGTGTGAGGCATTGTTGCAGGGGAAGAATGAACGGAGTAGATATTGGCTTTCTGGTTGAATTGGGCTGGGCCTCTCTAATAATAGCTCTCAGAGGGAAAGGCCAATTTGCTCTCCTGCTGTTTTCTAGAATGCTTAAATTCCTTTTTCTCAGTGGCCCAGTTATGTACCTTAAGCATATGGGAACTCAAACAACTCTCTGCCCCAAATCACATGTCCTGAGCACATTTCTAACAATGTGCCATTTTGACGGTGGAGCGGGAGTAGGGGCAGAGATTGCCCCATGGCAGCCGAGAGCGGGACCCACCAACCCCCTTGCAGAGGGACTCAGAGGAAGTTTCAGTGCCTGAGGGCGCCGCGTGTGTCAGAGCTTTGCCACCATCTGCGATGGGAGTGGGGAGCGAGGAGACCATGTGTGAATCAAGGCGGGAGAGTCTGCCTGCTTCTGGCTGGTGCATTCTTTGTTTGTTTGATTTTACTTTTTTTGGTTTAGAGAGCTAGACACAACGATAACAAATGCCTGGGCTCGCTCTACAGGATAGAAGGAGGGTTTTTTTTTTTCTCCCTCTGTTACTTCTTTCCCCATCATCTTGTTCCTCCATTGTTTCTCCAGCTTCAAACTTCCTTCCATGACACCTAAGAATGGGATTACAAGGATCACTCCATAGATTCATATTTTTTCTTTCTCAAGATGTGTGTGAAATCACTCAACCTTGCTTTGATCTTTGCCCAGTGTTTAGTCGATTCAAGACTTCTTGTTCATTTGCAGTATACACTGTATTTATAGAGAAAACAGTGAAACCAACAGGCTCTTGGCTCACTCAAACCAAAGACCGTTTTATTGTTAAGGCACAGAGGAAAAGGGCGGAATGTGATGTTTGTCTTGTGGTCAGATCGTGGAAGTCTGGGGTTGGAAGGCCCACAAGATCAGACGGGAAAGGCAGTGGCAAATTTTGCTGGCCAGTTGAAGTGACTATGAACACCATCATTTTTCTCAGTCCTGTAAGCTTTTCTTCTTGTTCTAGGGACAGTTTCTATTCATCTTTTTGGTTGTGATGGTGGGAAAATGTATTTGGAATTCAGCCACTTAAGCTCAGGGACTGACTTTCTGGTCACTAGGAGTGACAGAGGGGAGGGAGTTGATGGAGAGGTTTGCTCTGGAAGCAGAGGCAATTTGTTTTTATTTATTTATTCTTGGCTGGGCTGAGTCTTCATTGCTGCACAGACTTTCTCTAGTTGCGGAGAACAGGGGCTACTCTCTAGTTGCGGTGCTTGGGCTTCTCACTGTGGTGGCTTCTCTCGTTGCAGAGTTTGGGCACTAGGGCTTGAGGGCTTGAGTAGTTGTGGCACATGGGTTCGGTAGTTGTGGCTCCTGGCTTCTAGAGCACAGGCTCAGTAGTTGTGGCACATGGGCTCAGTTGCTCTGTGGCATGTGGGATCTTCCTGGATCAGGGATCAAGCCCAGTGTTTCCTGCATTGGCAGGCAGATTCTTTACCACCAAGCCACCAGGGAAGCTCTCAGAGGTGAAATGTGAATACTGTGTGCAGACACTCTGCTGGTGAGGGAGGAAGTCAAGAAGTTCACACAGCTTTATCCCTGTCCTTCTAAAGCTCACAACATAGGGATTTGTCACTTAATTGAATCAAAACGGCAACACGATGTGGAAATTCAGAGACTGGCCCTCTCTCTGGAGCTAAGAGAAGCCAGGGGAGGACCTGGGCTGGAGGTCTCTGAAGGCTTCCGAGAGGACAGATGCACTCTTCAAAGTTCATGAAGGCTCACAAGATTGAGCCTTGTGTACAGTATAAGGATTTTTGCAAAAAAAAATTATGACTTTTCCCCACCACCTGTTTTCTCCTTGTGTGTCACCTTAAATGTTGGTCCTGTCACCTTTTAAAATGGAGCTCAAACCTATACAAGTCCCAGGATCTAGGTCAAAGCCTAATACATAGGTGATGCTCAATTAATGTCAAAAAATGTCAGTTAAATGAATGAAACTGTCTTACGGACCGTCACTTGGACTTAGGGAAGAAAGCATGGATTTTGAGGGGGCCAGTAACTAATTATCTTTTTCTTTTTTGTGTTGAAAATAATTTTAAAGGTGGAGATGTACTGCATGTAACAGCTACCATCTTGAGTGCCTCATGTATGTGTGGTACTTATAGTCTATCAAACTTGGTCTCACAGCAGCCATGCAAGGGCGTTTAATCCCACTTATTGTAGATATGACAAAACTGAGGCTCAGAGATGATGTCACTCTCTGGTGGCACATATCGAGGGGTTGGCATAGCGAGTGTTTGCTCTCCTGTCAGTCAGATCCCCACCTGTGCTCTGTCCCCATTCCCCACCATCTCATGTTAATGCTTCCAGCTGATTGGAAAGTCAGTCTTTTAAACACGGGAATAAATGAAATGAGGGAATTTTATTTCCCATCAGATTTCATCTCTCTTAGAGAGATTTATGTCCCTGGATTGTATTTTCATGGAGCCTTTTTATGAGCAGCGAGATTTATAGGTGATAATCAATAGAACGCTGAGCTGAGTTCCTGTTGCACGTGTGTTCCTTTCACAAAGAGCAGGTAGGGCGTTTCGGGGAAGAGATGGTCTTTGTGGTTCCCAGGCAGCCTTGCTGAGCTGACACTAGTGGCAGGAGGAGGAGGGAGACGGAATCCACACTAGGAGGGATGCTCGGGAAATAGTAGGGGGCCAGATCTATATTTGGAGAAGGCAAACCGTCATAGGAGGCCCATCTGTCAGGAGAGAGCATAATTCTCACACCAGAATCTCCATGCATGTGCTGTTGAAAATGGATGCCCGTGGAGGAAGGCCCATTTGGAGCTGGGTACATCCTAGAACACATGAGGGACCTGAACGTGAATTACTTTTGATGTCAGACTGTATCCAGCAGAAATAGATGAAGCTGGAATGCCCAACCCTGGATACCCACGCAGTTTGCTCAGAGGGTATATGCAATCACACAACCCATGTGTGTTCATGTGTCTGATCTTGTATTGTTGATATCCTCCTTTTATGGGGTATTTTCTTGCCCATTTGGGGATGCTTTGTTTAATTTCTGCAGGGCTAAGTATCCAACCAAGGCACCATCTGGCACCAGGGCTTACGGTCCTTCTTCTCCTCGGTATGTCTGAGGTTGCTTTCAGTATACATGGAGACCAGAAAACCTTCAAAAGGGAAACGAATGAATTGCTAATTATGAGATTCGAGGATATTGAGAGAGCACTGCTATAATTCAAATATGGTCCTTCCAAATCCCAGATCCTTTCAACTATGGTCATAGAGGTCACTGGTTCCTAAACTTTGAAGAGCCTCAGTCGTGTGGGGAGTGAAGTAAAAATACAGGTGATCTAATGCAGGGCTTGTAATCCAGACATGCAGGTTTGGAAAAGGGCTGAAGGACCTCAAGGTTGGAGACCTTCCAGTGTGATGGCTGAGTCTTCTGCTTTTTTGTGAGGACTGAAAGGGGGTCACCAATGTGAGCTTGGGGGTGCGCCTGGGTGCACGTGTACTTTGGGGCCTGGAGCCAGCACAGGCTGCTACCTCCACTACCTCCGTGGCTCCTATCTCAGGAAAAAGCAAGCAGTAGGCATTTTCCTTCTTTACTGTGGGATTCCGGTGCTGCCACCCTTTCTCTGAATCTTAGGAGCTCTCCTGTATGTGTACTATGGAGCCCACTAAACTTTCATCAAGTCATTCCAGTATCTGATGGCTAGGAGCATCTGTGGTCGGATGTAATTATCACCACGCCATGTTTTTGTTCTGGAAAAGATTGAGGGCAGGAGGAGAAGGGGATGACAGAGGACGAGATGGTTGGATGGCATCACTGACCCAATGGACATGAGTTTGAGCAAGCTTCCGGAGATGGTGAAGGACAGGGAAGCTTGGCATGCTGTAGTCCCATGGGGTCACAGAGTTCGACACGACTGAGCAACTGAATAAACAACAAAATGTTTTTGTACTTGTGCTTTCCATCACTTTTCTTATTCCAATGTCATAATATCCTCCTTCTCTTCTTTGCTTTTATCCTTCATTCTTCTCTTATTTCCCCCCCCTCCCTTCCTCCCTCCCTCTTTCTTTTCCCTCTTTCCTTTATTCTTTCCTTCCACTTATCTTAAGATAAAGAAATCAGCACAAAACTTAGTATTTGCAGAAGCCTCCGTAGAGTTATTTCCATCAGCCTATTTGTATTATATATACGGGCGTCACTTGTGCATTTGTATTGGCAGCGTGCGCTTGTAAACGCTGCCATAAACTCGGTTCTTCCATCCAGGATGGGAATGGAGTTGTTAAAGACAGTTGATGAGGTGGCATCTGTTGGCCAACAGTTTTATGCTGCAGTAGCTCTGAGCAGATAACATTAATAGGAATCACATTTGAAAGTTGTAAATTTGATGTAAAATACTAAATTTGACAATAATTGCATTATAAAGCAAAAATTCTATTTATTAAAGGGCTCCCGTCTCTGTCTCTCCTTCATGTGAGGGGCTCTGAAATTCTTGCTCATACCTGCCCCTAGCAATTATCATGCCGTCTCTAAAATTCTGTTTTATTTTTCCATTTTCATAACAACTACATTATGATGTGACATATTTTTTCCAGATATTTTGCTTGAATAAATAAATAGGATATTAAATTCAACTGGGGTATTAGATTATAAATTAGTTCTGTAATAGGCGTCATAATGTTATTTAGATTTTCAGTTTACACAGACCTTGTAGCAACTCCCCAGAGCTATGCTACAGAATTAGAAGTAGATAGAAGTTGATGTAAGAAAATTGGTTTTTGTAATATGCTGATGCCAGTGGAGTTGTGCTGTGTGTAAAGGTATTTAAATGGAACGTTCCTACTTACTTCATTGTATAGACAAAAGATTGATAATGATTTCAGTGATTGATTTGTTGGTGCTAATATTGGCTGTAGATGAAACAGAAATGTTTCTGTCCTAAATTAAAATTGTATTTACATATGAAGGTTAAAAATCAAGTGGTAAAACACATATCATCCGTCCCATGGCTGGATGTTCCTCTGTAATCTGATATCATAATGTGACATAACTTCTTCGTACAGCTTCTTCTTGGTGATCAAGTTAGTTTTTTCAATTATATTTCCCATCAAGGAAGATACCCCACTCAGGAACACTGTGTGAGAACTGAAGTTACTAAAACGGGGATATAACCTTACTGAAGTCATACCTGTCACATACCAACGGGAAAACATGGACGTTTAATAGAAAACGTCATCAGCCAGGTGAGTGCCAATGGCGAATTATCGAGAGCATCTGGGCAGCAAAAGGAAGTTTTCTTTGCAGTGGGTGCTTTCATAACTCTAAACCAGGGGTTGGCAAACTACAGTAGGGACAAAACAAATCTGGCCTCCTTCCTGTTTTTTGAATGGTTGAATAAAAATAAAAAAGATAAATAATGCTTCATGACACATGGACGTTATCTGAGGAACTTCCCTGGTGGTCTAATGGTTAAGACTCTGCCTTCCAATCCTGGGGGTGTGGCTTTGATCCCTGTTCGGGAAACTGGGATCCCACATGCTACAGGATGTGGCCAAAAATAACAATAAATAAATAAATAATTTTTCTAAAAAAGAAAGTTAAATGAAATTCAATTTCAATGTAGATAAATAGGGTTTTATTAGAACACAGCCATGCTTATTTGCTTACATAATACCTGTGACTGCTTTTACACTAGGGTGGCTTATTTGAGTAGTTCATATAAAGACCAAATGGCCGGCAAAGCCTAAAACAGTCATGATTTGGCCCTTTATAGAAGTTTACTGAGCCCTGCCATAAATCAAAACCAGGGTAGACAGCTGTGTTCTCACCGTTTCAGAAAGCCCTGGACTTGGGGTTGGGGATTGATGAGGAAGTGGGTATCTTCTGCTTGGGACTTCTGTTTACTAGTGAACAGTGGTGCTAAAAGGAGAAAAAGAGCTAACAAATGAGGAAGATTGTACTTCTGGGCCTTAGTTTAAAAAAAAAAATGCCAAATGTAAAATCAGTCCAACTAACTTCTATAGTGTTACCAAACTGAACTTGGGCCTGCTCGCTCACTGTGTAGCAAAGTTAATTTACTGACACCAGGGTACAGTGAAGGGAATTACAGCATTTACTGCAGCTTCCAAGCAAGGAGAAAGGGCAGCTAAATTTCCCATGGCTTGCAGGGAAAGGCTTTTAAAGGTATTATTTGAGTTGAGGTTGCAGGGGGCATGATCTTCTTCTGATTGGTTGGTGGTGAGGTAACAGGGTGGTATTTTGGGAATATTAATCTTCAACCTTCTGGTTCCATCCACTTTGAGGTCTACGTACTTAGAGTCATCATCCTTCACCAGGGCGGGGTCTTACTTCTTACAGAAAAACTGAAAGCTATGTTTCAGAGTGTTATGTAGATCCCTTGAGGAGGAGCTGGAACTCTGTTTTATCACTGAACTATTATTTCTTGACTACTTTTCCTTTGCTCCTGCATCCCTCACTTCCATAATTAGTATTAATAACTTTTGAATCTGCTCTTTGGAACTCAGGGAAGATCTGGGGGACTAAAGATTTTTCTACAAACAAGAAATGGGGGATATAGAGGGGCTTTTGGACCTGGAAGGGCCCTGCTGTGGATCCTGCTGTGTTTCAGTTTCCCCTTTTTTTTGCTACTCCCAAAGGGAGCAGGGGGTAGGACAAGAAAGAGAATGAAGTTTTGTAAATATAAGTTAATCATAAACTCAGCAGGGGAACTCGATTTTAGGGGGGCTCAGTTTCAGCGTCCTGTGCCGTGCTCAGTCATGTCTGACTCTTTGCAGCCCTGTGGACCATAGCTCACTAGCCTCTGTCCATGGTATTTTCCAGACAAGAATACTGGAGTGGGCTGCCATTTCCTACTCCAGGGGATCTTCCTGACCCAGGGGTCAAAATGGCATTTCTTGCATTGGCAGGTGAATTCTTTACCACTATTCTTTACCACTGGGAAGACCAATATCAGTTTCAACTATGATTAAACATTTCCTACTGGGATAAACTCAATTCCAAGTTTTTGGAATTTTATCTGAATACCAGAAGACTGGTACCATATGGGACTTATGAAAGTGCCCCAGGAGCACAAAGTCTATTTTAAAGTCTTGTCAACCCTATGGCACTAGTGGAAGGCAGCCGTGGGGTGGCCAGTCCAGACCTGGCCCAGTAGTCTCTGCCCCTCACCAGCCCTGACATTTTGGAAGAATCTTGTTCTGTCTTAGGCCCCAGTGTCTTCATATGTGAGTTGAAGTGGTTTATCTCAATGACCTCTAAAGCCCTGTTTGGTTTTGAGGTGACACACACAGGGTAGCAAAGAGTTGGACACAATTTAGTGACTGAACAACAGCAGTGTCTCCTGTAATGAGAACTGTCATTAGCATAAGAAGGTCCCAGTCCCAAGAAAGGAGTCTTTTGTTTTTGGCATCTTGTAACTTCTTTTTTTGCCTCTAAAATGCTGCATTTCATTAAGGGCTCACAAGTCTTGACATGTTTGTAAAGAAAAACATGGCAGGAATTCATATGCCTTGCCTTATAACAAACATGTTGTGAATAACCTATATTTGGGTATACTTTGTCATAGGGATGCAGGCAGAGTTTGAAATTCGAGCAGTTTCTGAAACGGGATGTTTTATTCTTCTCAAGCAGATCCCAGAGTTCTTCCACTTTACACCTTGAAGGGAGTCTTTATTGGAGAAGCTGCTCTCCATTTCCGAAGAATGGGAACATTTGCATTAAATGATGCAAGAGATGCCATTGTAATTTCATGAGAATTACTCTTTCCAATGAATGTTAGATTAAGAACCAAGTAAAATCCCTTGAAAGTGGCTGGAAGATAAATTAGAGCTGAGCTGCAGTTAGGTAGAACTAAATTTTATTCCTTCCCTTTAAAATGGTTTTTAATTGATTTGGCATACTTTTTAAGTTAATAATGAATACTGTACCTGGGTCTGCATGATCACTCCTGTGAATTAGATCTATTGCGCTTGAAACAGCTTTCCCTTGCAGAGGACAGTGATTTTAATGAAGCGTCTTTGCTTATTGCACGGATGGAAATGTGGTTCATGGTGGTTTCAGACAGTTCTCTAATTAGCAGTCCAGTCTGTTCCCCTGAATATTTTCCCTCAAACAGTATGGAAATGTAGACAGGCAAGGTGCTTTATCATAATGCCGGGAGTTTTCCCCCATTTTGTAGGAGACCATGAAAATTCGTGTAGATCTTGGAGACCTTTTGTGTGTGTGTGATCTTTTTTAATTTTTTTCTTAAATTGGATAAATCCAGAGACCTTTAAAAGTGGTAGAAATAGGTAACTCTGAAATTTAAAAAATGGCTTTTATGTTAGAATAATGAATTTCACTGTTTGGGGCGGTTGTAGACAGGGTGGGGGGCATTAAGTTCCTAAATTAGAGTCTAATGATCAAATTTTGGTGTGTCAACTTGTAATATGGGTACAGGTGGGAATCTTATGTCTTTTACACTTGTGGCTTTTATGCTTACTTGTGGGGATGGAATCTTCTCAGTTTCTTCATCGTCATCATTATTTGAGCACGAGATGGGTGCTGGACCATGTTTAGAGGCCATGGCTTTGTTTAAAGGTCAGTGTTAAGGCCAACATGGAAATAGTTGCCATGAAAGGATGAGCCAAAGCCAGACCTTCCTGAGAAGTGAAAATATAAAGAATGGGGTCTTCCCATTGATTCACGGAGTGAGTGAAAAGAAATGGAGAAAATATAGAAGGAGAGAGGAAAGGAGAAAGACTAAATTTTGAAGATTACAGCATCCTGGGAGAAAGAAGCTAATAATTCAACACATTTCTATTCTACATAGGCTATTTGGTCACTATTAAGTAGTTTAAGAAAACGATTGATCTGAATATTGATGTAAAATGATAACTACCACTACAATATATTGAAGACTCACTGTCTTCCAGGTGCCAGGCTAAGCATTGCACGTAGAATGATCTAATTTGGCTGCTATTATCACTCTCTGAGCTAGGTATCATTACTTTTTCCATTTTTAAGATGAGAAAACAGAGGCACAGAGAAATTCCCATCAATCAGCTTCATATGACTAGAAAGTGATAGACTAAGGATTTTAAAACCCTGGAAAAATGACTCCAAACCTCATGATAGTACGGATTCTGAAGAGGAAATTGAGTTCACTGTTTAAAGGTGGAGAAAGAATTGTGCATTGCCTGAACTCAAACCAAGGAAGTCAGAACTAGGGCTGAATTGAAGAGCTGCTGGCTCCCATAATGCACTTAAAGCCCTAACCGCTGCCTGCTCTCTTGCTACCCAACTGTAATTAAAATTATCATACAGTATAATGATTTCTAATACATTTCAGAACAAATCACCATCTTATATCTGACATGTTGTTAATGTTTACTACCATAATTACTAATTTGAAATATAAGGCAGCAATTTTTATTAGTGTTTGGTTATGTATAATTATGTCAAATATGAGACTGCAATTTAGATTGAACTGTATTAGCAGCGATCATATAAAGTGATTATACTGTATATTTGACACCCTGGATATTTTACGTTTCTATAGATTTTTTTTTCCACTCTAAACCATAAAGAATTAAAGATCATCCAAAGGTTATTTATAATGCTTTTCATTTAAAGAGTTTGGAAATATAAATGCTAAAACTGAGATGTACTGAATTGCAGTTTAACTGAGAGGGATGGAAACTGCCTATCAATGAACATGTGTGATGTGCCAGACCCTCTGCTGGGCACTTCACACAGCTAATTTCTAATCCTCACAATGAATATGCTATTTTCCTGACCAAAAACCAGGGCCCAGAGAATTAAGAGATGTTATTAATCTAGTGAATGGTGCAGCTGAATTTCAAGTTCATGATCTTTTTGGAAGCTTTTTAACCTGGGTGGTTAAAAAAGAGATCATTTTATGGAAGATTATTGTTAGAATGTGCTTTCCTGTAAACTTAGCAGTATTTTGTATTTAATGAGATGTTGTATGTGATGTATATGATCCTTCCTTATATATTATCTCATTAATTAAGTTTTATTAGGTCCACTTTTGAGCTGGGGAAACTGAAACTCAGAAGTTTAAGTTTTATCCCAGTTTGCACAAGTTAGCATGAGAAGAGCCAGGATTTGAATCAGGGACTTCTGGCTTAAGTGCTCCTGTTTTCTCTGGTTAGATGGTTATCTGCTTCCTTGTGCTTACCACAAACCCTTTATTACAATAGATCTTGAGTTCTTTTTGTGATGCTGCTGATGACGTGTGATGATGACGGCAGCTAAGAGAGATCAACCATTCCCTGCTAAGCTATTTACATTTATCATGTAATTCTTCTGATATGCCTCTTTTTTGGATAAGGAAACTGAGATGTAGAGAGCTTCTCTCCCACAATGGGAGAGCCAGGGTTTGAAGAGAGAACTGTTTTGATCCCCAGATTCATTCTCTTACATGTTCATTCCCTGCAGAGATAATAGTCAAGTTATTTTTTGGGAGAAATGAGACTAATTCCTTATCTTTACCCAAGAAGACCATTTCCACTCCTGAATACGTTTGTTTGTTTGTTTTGTTACATTTTCCTAAACATTCTCTATTTTATTAACATATTTCAAATATTCAATGGTCAAAGTTTCTTTGAAAGTCAACATTTCAATGAACATTTCAAAAAAAAACCCCCAAAAAAACCACCCCCTCAATCCAGAAATATTACTTCTAGTCCCAAAGTGAAAGTTGCTCAGTTGTGTCTGAATCTTTGAGACCCCATGGACTATACAGTCCATGGAATTCTCCAGGTCAGAGTACTAGAGTGGGTAGCCTTTCCCTTTTCCAGGGAATCTTCCCAACCCAGGGATTGAACCCAGGTCTCCCACATTGCAGGTGGATTCTTTACCAGTTGAGCCATAAGGGAAGCCCAAGAATACTGGAGTGGGTAGCCTATCCCTTCTCCAGCAGATCTTCCTGACCCAGGAAATACTGGCTGCCCACTCCAGTATTCTTGGGCTTCCCTTGTGGCTCAGCTGGTAAAGAATGGACCTGCAATGAAGGACATAGGCAAATTATTTAAAAGAAATGTTTCAGATTTTAAAAACAATAAAACTATATTAGAGAGAGGAAATGGAGTAGTTACATATCTTAATTAAATCACTAATATGATTGGTGAATTTCCACTCAGTTACTCATTCACACATACTTTTTAAAAAAGACAGTGAGCTCCGATAGGGCAGAGACTGTGTCTATTTTGTTCACTATACTTTGCTGTGCATGCACGTGCTCAGGAGCATCCTACTCTTTGTGGCGCTATGGACCGTAGCTCCTCTGTGAATGGGATTTTCCAGGCTGGAATACTGGAGTGGTTGCCATTTCCTTCTCCAGGTTTGTTCACTATGCCAGATACTTAATACAGTCCTTGATATTTGGTGGAAATCCATGAACTCAAACAAATTAAGGAATCAATCAATGAAGTATAAGTATTAGTTTGTGTTTTGTCTTTTTATTTTGTTGTTCAGTATGTCCTATAGATTTTTAATCATAATCCTTCTAAATCTTGTTTATTAAACTTACAAAGTAATTGATTATTAGTGGAGAAAATTGCATCTTAACCAAGAGTGAGACTTTTGTCTTTGATTGATTCTCTCAAACTGAATCTTGCTCTTTATATTGACTCAAAGCTGAAGTAATGTACCTTTGTAAAACCAAAAACTTTTCTCTCTGAGGTCCTACTTCATAGCCATGTGCATGCTCAGTCACTTAAATTGTGTCTGACTCTTTGCGACCCTATGGATTGTAGCCTGCCAGGCTCCTCTGTCCATGGAATTCTCCAGGCAAGAATCCTGGAGGGGTTACCATGCCCTCCTCTAGGGGATCTTCCCGACCCAGGGATCAAACCTGGGTCTCCTGCATTGCAGGAGGATTCTTTACCACTGAGCCACCTGGGAAGCCAGGTGGCTTGATAGTTATAGAAACTCTTTAAACAAATCTCTCCTTGCATCCATGTTTTCTTGTCTTATCTATGATACCTGTATCCAACAGAAGGGCTTCTATTATGAGTTTCTAGTCCATCAGGGTTGAGGGGTTTGCTGGCTCATCCCCACCAGCTTGACTGGCCATTCCCTTGGCCATCTCTAAGCCAGTAACTTGCCCTTGCAAGGCTAGCATTAAGAACTGGACACGGCAGAGTCTGATCATGTGTCATAACTGAGTGAGTTGGCTGGATGCTGATCCAGCTCAAAGCAGTGACCTTGGTAGATACAGGGTTCTGTCTGAGCATGGAACACCAAATCAGTTCACCTTGAAAATTAACTTGCCCTTTCAGCCAAAATGGAAAACAGAAAATATTTTGTTTATGATTGTTTTATTGGATTTTATATAGTAAGGACCTATAATGCTTGAAAGGGCAGGTTAGTTTTCAAGGTGAACTGACAAGATTTGTGACGTTGTACAGGAGGCAGTGATCAAGACCAAACCCAAGAAAAAGAAATGCAAAAGGTAAAATGATTGTCTGAGGGGGCCTTACAAATAGCTGAGAAAAGACAAGAAGTGAAAGGCAAAGGAGAGAAGGAAAGATATATCCATCTGAATGCAGAGTTCCAAAGAATAGCAAGAAGAGATAAGAAAGCCTTCCTCAGCAATCAATGCAAAGAGATAGAGGAAAACAATAGAATGGGAAAAACTAGAGATCACTTCAAGAAAATTAGAGATACTAAGGGAACATTTCATGCAAAGAGGAACACAATAAAGACAGACATGGTATGGACCTAACAGAAACAAGATATTAAGAAGAGGTGGCAATAATACACAGAAGAACTGTACAAAAAAGATGTTAATGACGTAGATAACCATGATAGTGTGATCACTGCCCTAGAGCCAGACATCCTGGGATATGAAGTCAAGTGGGCTTTAGGAAGCATCACTACAAAGCTAGTGGAGGTAATGGAATTCCAGTTGAGCTATTTCAAATCCTAAAAGATGATGCTGTGAAAGTGCTGCACTCAATATGCCAGCAAATTTTGAAAACTCAGAAATGGCCCCAGGAATGGAAAAGGTCCATTTTCATTCCAATCCCAAAGAAAGGCAATGCCAAAGAATGCTCAAACTACCGCACAATTGCACTCATCTCTCACGCTAGCAAAGTAATGCTCAAAATTCTCCAAGCCAGGCTTCAATAGTACGTGAACCATTAACTTCCAGATGTTCAGGCTGGATTTAGAAAAGTCAGAGGATCCAGAGATCAAATTTCCAACATCTGCTGGATCATTGAAAGAGCAAGACAGTTCCAGAAAAGCACCTACTTCTGCTTTATTGACTATGCCAAAGCCTTTGTGTGGATTGCAACAAACTGTGGAAAATACTTCAAGAGATGGGAATACCAGGCCACTTTACCTGCCTCCTGTGAAATCTGTATGCAGGTCAAGAAGCAACAGTTAGAACCAGACATGGAACAACTGACTGGTTCTAAATTGGGAAAGGAGTATATCAAGGCTGTATATTGTCACCCTGCTTATTTAACTTCTATGTAGAGTACATCATGTGAAATGCTGGGCTGGATGAAGCACAAACTGGAATCAAGATTTCTTGGAGAAATATCAATAACCTCAGATATGCAGATGACACCACCTTTATGGCAGAAAGTGAGGAGGAGCTCAAGAGCCTTTTGATGAAAGTGAAAGAGGAGAGTGAAAAAGCTGGCTTAAAACTCAAGATTCAAAAATTGAAGATTATGGCATCCAATCCCATCACTTCTTGGCAAATAGATGGGGAAACAGTGGAAACAGTGATAGACTTTATTTTCTTGGGCTCCAAAATCACTGCAGATGGTGATAGCAGTCATGAAATTAAAAGATGCTTGCTCTTTGGAAGAAAAGCTATGACCACCCTAGACAGCATATTAAAAAACAGAGACAGTACTTTGCTGACAAAGGTCCATCTAGTCAAAGCTATGGTATTTTCAGTAGTCATGTATGGATGTGAGAGTTGGACTAAAATGAAAGCTGAGTGCCGAGGAGTTAATGCTTTTGAACTGTGGTGTTGGAGAAGACTCTTGAGAATCCCCTGGACTGCAAGGAGATCAAACGAGTCAATCCTAATGGGAATCAGTCCTGAATATTTATTGGAAGGCTGATGTTGAAGCTGAAACTCCAATACTTTGGCCACCTGATGTGAAGAACTTACTCATTGGAAAAGACCCTGATGGTGGGAAAGATTGAAAGTGGGAGAAGTGGATGACAGAGGATGAGATGGTTGGATGGCATCACTGACTCGATGGACATGAGTTTGAACAAACTCCAGGAGTTGATGATATACAGGAAAGCCTGGCATGCTGCAGTCCATGGGGTCACAAAGAGTCAGACATGACTGAGCGACTGAAGTGACTGATAATGCTAGATTAAAAATATGTACATAGCAAGATCCAGAACTGTACATTTTAATCAATCAAAAGTACCTTTTGTTGTTTTTTCTTTTTTTCAAGTGCTTATAACGTCACAGATATGTATGAATAAGTCCTTTTAAGGTTCATCATGAAAAAGAGACTGCTAAATCCTTTAACCCAATTCTAAAATTGATCCCTTAAGAAAAGTTAAATATCATCATTGTTTGTAGATTGGAAGATCACCACAAAGATAATTCTTTTTATAAATACAGATGGTGCCCTTATGGAAATTATATGACAGTAAGTAGATGCCAATAGAAAAAAAATGACACGTTGATTAGCTAGTAAAATAGTGTTCAGTAGAATTATGCTTCTTTGTCTAATTAATGGCTTATTTGAACTTGTGATGCCCTGTTTTCATTTTAGCTTTTAATGTGTTCCTTCAGAAACTTTTAAAATGTGAAATAATATGAATTTTATTGTCTTGAGCATAAAATGCTAATCATCGATTAGCAGTGAATCATGGCTATAAAGCTTCCACCTCTTCACCCCCTTTTCACCCCAAGCCATTCTTATGAATTGATGAAGCTGAATCAATTGCCAGCAGGTTGAAAACACAGCACTTGACTGACAGAAAAAAAAATGAGCCAATGAATATGTTATTGGCAAATTATTGATATAAAAATCTGTGCTCAGGGTATACTTGGGCAAAGAATATAGGGAGGGGCACAGTTTGTTCACTGAGTACCTGGTGTGTGTCAGATCTTGGAAACAACCTCATATTTGGGCTCTTTTGGTGCTTTTTTCTTTTATTCTCTCTGAGCTGTATTGTATTAAAATATCAGGATGGCCAAAAAGTTTGCTTGGTCTTTTCCATAGCACCTTATGGAAAAACCTGAATGAAGTTTTTGATCAACCCAGTAACTCCTCCTCTCTCCCTCTTTTAAAAAGCATCAGTTTTTTTTTTTTTTTTTAAAGAGTGCAGAGTCTTCTTATCATGGTATCAGGACATGGAGGGCATTGGAATCTTAGCATACCATTTTCCATGTTCACCACTGTTTGTTGGTGGTTGCGACGTGGAGAAATGTTGCCCAGCCTCTTCGAAATGGCATGTGAATAATCCCGTAATCAGTGTAATGTATGCTGTTATGGGAGTAATCAAGTCATTCAGCTTTGAAGTAAGATCCAATTTTTAAAAAGTGGTTGATGAATGCAGTTTCAGGTATTTAGAGGAGGCTGATGTTACCTGGACTATTTGGATCTTCTGGTTGAACAGGGAAAAAAGTACTTGAAGAAACTGAAGTGGACCATTCTAAAAATATCCCAAGTTTTGGGATAGATTTTCCTACCAGGCACAGTACGCAATTTAAGATTTTAAAATTAAACACGTCTGTGAGCTTTGGAATTTAGTATTGCCGAAAGCTGAGTTGGTTGGAAGGGAGGGGTGACGGTGGCCTCGGCCTCGTCTGAGGGATTTGCTGGCTCCCTCCTCCTCACTGTGCTTTACCCAGGGCTTGGCAGGGTGGGGTCCACCTTGTTAGTCAGTCTTAACTTAAATGTTTCTTCTCCAGTGGTGCTGTCTTCCCTAAGCACACTTTCCCACCCTGGGAGCTCTCTCTTTTCCTCTTTCCTTTTTGATTTTCTTCATGTGTCTTATGGGCTTCCCAGGAGGCTCAGTGGTAAAGAATCTGCCTTCCAAGGTGGGAGACAAAAGAGAGGATGGGTTCAATCCTTGGGTTGGGAAGATCCCCTGGTGGAGGGTATGGCAATCCACTCTAGTATTCTTGCCTGGAGAATTCCATGGATAGACGAGCCAAGCGGGCTACAGTCCATCGAGTTGTGAAGAGTCGGACATGATTGAGAGACTAACCCGCGCGTACACACACACACACACACACACACACACACACACACACACGTCTCTAATGCCTAGAAATTCTTGTTTCCTTGCTGGCTTCCCCTCTTCCAGGAGAATGCAAGCTCCTTGAGAGCAGGGGCTTTGTCTGGCTCTCCCAGTATCTTCAAGACCCCAAATGGTCTTTGGAGACGTGGGATGAAAGATTGATTGAAAGAGTGAAAACTCCATCTAAACCCAGGGCCTCAGGATTCTGGCTCAGCGGGTCCCCTGCCAGGTACATTTGCATTACTGACAGGTTCTAGGAGCAGCGCATCTCCCTGGCAACACACACCCCAACTCCTCCATGCTCACCTCTGGGTAAAGGCTCACCTAGCTGATCCTGTCCCCTGTCCCAAGTCAGAGGTTGCTGGTGATTGGGTGATAGGTCTGCTCAGGTTCCCAGCTTGGCCAGCAGCCGGCAGTAGTCATGCAAAATGCTGTGACTGTCCCTGCTAGTTAAGCTTCATATTACTTAAGACATCCATTTCAAAAATAACTCCGGCATCTTGGTTATGTTCTGTACTTGATTCCCATGGCTTTAGCGATCCAAATCCCATTAATGCCAGAGCCCTTGCACAAAGCCTTTTGTATTGACTTGGGTCAACTTAATCTGTGGGTTTGTGTTCCCCTCCCCCTCCTTGCAGCTTCTCAACAACTCTTGCTTTTTATTTTTCTCTCATTTACTTTCTCTCTCGCTGTAGTCCTTCCTTCCTTCCTTTCTTTCTCTTTCATCCTCCCTCCTCCCCTCCCTCTCTCCCTCCTTTCCTTCTCCTCTCTCCCTCCCCATCCCTCCCTTACTGCTCTCCTCCTGACTTTTCCCCCTGCCCAGCCACCACTTTCTTTGCCTTGGAGAGCCAGATATTGTAGGTGATTCCCTCCTCCCAAGATTGAATTCTAAGCATGTGAGGAGTCTTGGCTCCAGTTTCCTCCTTGCCTATCTCTTCAGGCTTCAGATTTATCAAGTGTACCAACATTAAGTAAGATCTTCATGAAAAGCCTCATATATAAAAATCTTCATGTTCAAGTAGGTAATTTTTGGACTAATCATTGGTGTATCAGCACCTCTCTACAGAATTTCTTTCCTTTTCTCCCCCAGCATTGATTTTCTGTTTATGAAAGTAATGCATGCTCACTGTGAAGCATTCAGATAATAAAGAAAACCTGGCCTGACTTTAAGTAGCAGGACTCCTGGTGTAGCCAGAAGAGGATTTGGCATTCTAGAGAATAATTAACAAAACTAGTTTTAAGAGCCAATTTATTGCAGAAAATAGGGGAATTACCTGTCCTAGGGAATGAGAACTGTTCAGATGTTGCCAACACTTCCCCCAAATGTGCTGTGGTCCCAGAATAATGACTTCTTTTCTAGGAAAAGGAGAAGATGCTGTGGTCCAGTGGATAGGAAACACTGCCACCAGCTTTCTTAGTTTGCAGAAAATATGCCCAAGTCTGCCTTTTCAAAGAAAGCTATCAGACCACATCAGAGGCAAAGAGGGTATAGATTCCATATCTTTTGATTCATTTATTCTTAGAGCAAATCCACATTTCCCAACTGTGCTGATGACTGTCATGTAAGGTTTGCCAAAGGGTTCTGGGGTCAAATAATTTGGGAAACACTCATGCTGTTGTTCATATTGCTTGAAGCTATGTGATTCACATCCACATATTGCAGAACAGGAAAACCTGAAGTAAAGAGACCCATGTTGCTTCTTTTCATGTTGTTTTCTGAAACTTAATTGACTGTGGACTTTTTTTTTAAAGTAACATCTAATATTGCCTAAGGGCTTTCCAGTTGGCTTAGCCAGTAAAGAATCCACCTGCAATTCAGGACACCCTGGTTCCATCCTGGGGTGGGGAAGATCCCCTGGAGAAGAAAATGGCAACCCACTCCAGTATTCTTGCCTGGAAAATTCCATGGACAGAGGATCCTGGCGGGCTATAGTCCATAGGGTGTCAAAGAGTCGGACACAACTGAACAACTAAGCATGCAAGCAGGCCATATTCTCTAAAACTATTTGGGTCAAAAAAACAAAGAAACCAAGCAAAAGCAGTTCCTGTATCTTTATTCTGGGTGCACAGCCTTTTCTGGGGGGCTTTTGCATTTCTGGTGTTCATGTTTTTCTTGGATGAGAAGATGAGTGGGGCCAAGGATTCATCTGTCAGTTCCCTTGTTCCAGGCATTGTGCTGGCCACTCTTCTTGCCTGACTGCATTTGAACCCCACAGCACCTGAGATCCACCCCACTCCAGTACTCTTGCCTGGAAAATCCCATGGACCGAGGAGCCTGGTAGGCCGCAGTCCATGGGGTCGCTAAGAGTCGGACACAACTGAGTGACTTCACTTTCACTTTTCACTTTGATGCATTGGAGAAGGAAATGGCAACCCACTCCAGTGTTCTTGCCTGGAGAATCCCAGGGACGGGGTTGCACAGAGTCTGACACGACTGAAGTGACTTAGCAATAGCAGTAGCACCTGAGATCCTCACTTTGTAGATGAGGACCCAAGGCTCAAAGCAGTGATGTGCCTTGTTCAGAGCCACTCGGTGAGGTAAGTCACGGAGCTGAGGGAAGACCATGGTTGTGGGCCCTGCACCAGGGCACTCAATACTTCCAATGCCCTTACCCTTCAGCATAGCAGACACAGACCCCACTGCATCCTTCCCACGTTGGGAACCTATTAGAGGCATTCATCAGTTGCTTTTTAAAAGAAGCTGTAGTCGGAGTGCACCATTACACACAGATCCCTCTTGGTGAAGACTGCTTACCATTCATACTCAAATAACTGAAAATTAAGTGTGTGATGTATATATATATATATACATATATGTATATATCCATATCCATTTATCCATTCAACCATCTATCCATTCATCCATCTATATGTATATATATCTGCTTCCCCAGAATGCATTCCAGAGCCTGAAACATAGTAGGAGCTTGGCAACAAATATTTAGTGACATAAAATGGGGAAATGAATGCTACATGAAGCATGTGTTCATGTCCTTACACTCCCTAGCCTCCTCTGCTTTGTTTTTCTTCGTAGCATTCATCACTACTAGACATGTGCTTACTTGTTTTACATTTTCTTATGTATTAGAAAATACATAAGAAATTTGGGTGTCTCCCCAAATTTGGATGTAAACTCTTGGGAGGAAAGTTCTGTGGGTCATTTATTCACCACTGTGGATTCAGGGAAGGTGCTCAGTAAATATTCGGTGAAAGAATAAATGGTTAAATAGAGGTTTTTACCATTACTTCTACTCTTCCAAAACTCTTAAATTGCTTTCTTTATTTCCCTACTTCTCTCTCAGGAGTAGTTAAAACTTACTTAAGGCTGTAAATAAAGGAAGTCTATGTTCTTAGCTATTTTATCCAGTGTAGCAAATATGGAAGGGCTCTGGGTTCATGGGTGTAGGCTATTTGCAAGACAAAAACACTTACAAACCCTGTGTACAGGAAGGTGTACCGTCATAGGGACAGGATATTCAATCACCACTTTCTGCTTTCTACAACAGCATGTTGCTCGCTCAGCGCAAGGGTCTTTGGCAGAAATCCCGTGTTAAAAAAATAAAAATCCAGACAGCATCTCTACTTCCTATCCACTAGAACCACACCCTGCTGGGCTTCTTAACTCAGGATGGAAAAATGTTTCAATATAATTAATCTCCTTTGCAATTCTGTTAAAAACCATTTTCCCCTCTCAAGATTTTATCCAACAGCCAAAGGGATCTGGAAAGGATAAGGACCCCTGAAAAGCTTTGACTAATATAGAATGAGGGTAATATTTTGGTTGGTGCTTAGGTAGGGCAAAGAGTTGAAAAATAGGTTCTAATCTTTGAAGTTAAAAAAATACGTGTCTGTGTAGTATTTCCCCTTGTTCCCTGCTCCCCATCTGTAGGTGGGTGCATCACAGTCTCTCTCTGTCACACACATACACACACACACACACACACACACTCTCTCTCTCTCTCTCTCTCTCTCTCTCTCTCTCTCTGTCAATCTCTCTCTCTCTCTCTCTCTCCACTCCTTGATGCCAGGAATGCTTCTGACACTCTGCAGGTGAAACCTTGCTCCCTGGCAGGGTGGCCCGTGGTCACCTCTACTTCTGTGGAGCAGTCAAAAATAAGCACGAGACCTACTCGGAATGTAGAGTACAGTTGAAAGGCATTTTGCCAAAATGTTTTCCGACCACCGAGTGGTAGAGATTGAAGCGTGCCCAGCCCTGATTGGATTACCACAGCCCCAGAAGCATTTTAATCTCAACTGCAGTTACTTGGCGTGGGGAGGGAGCTGGGGAGGAGAGGCGATGATTGAGGGGGGTGTGTGTGTGTGTGTGTGTGTGTGTGTGTGTGTGTGTGTGCAGTGGCAGCTTGTGTCTCCCAGTCTCCCGGCTGGCGCTGGGAATATGAAAATACTTACCACGGAGATAAAGTGAGGGATTCTTCAGTAGGGTCTGTTGATAACTTCCCTTTAATTTGGATTCTGTTGTATAAAATCTTTGTCAAAACAGCCTTTTAGCACACACAGCCTGGCGGTGGCAGATTGTGTATCAGTGGTTGATTATACTCAGGGAATAAACCAAAGCTTTAAAGAGGGATACGTTTTCATAATGGATGTGTGTTGAGGGTGGGGAGGTGAAGGAAAAAAAACCCAAAACTGAATTGTTAAGAAGGGACCCTTTCATAGCTCAAAGCAGCAGAATAGGAGAAAGAAGTAGGCTAGAGCATGAATGCCATAGAACCACGAGAAAAACATTGTTGTCAAAATGAATGGTGTTTATCCACTTATATACTCATATCTAACATTATATTAGTCAAAAAAATGTAAAAGCCCAACCTTGGAAGGAATTTAGCTTCTTAGGCCACACAGAATAAAGTAAACCATCCTAGGCAGTGGTTAATTACATCCAGACTGAAAAGTGGAAATACACCGGGTTTTCTGCCTGCCTGGGGCCTAGAGTCCATATGTAAGGGAAGATGTCCTGTGATTAGAGGTGAATGTCACGGTCATGAGTGAGGCAAGATGACCCTGCAGGACGGCTGGCAGGGGAATTGAGGATTGAGAGGCATGTATGGGCATGGAGAGGTCCAACCTCTGAAGGTTGAGCCGTTTGCACTTTAGGCTGAGGGAGAAGGAGAGCCAGGGCAGGGATTCAGGAATGCGGTCCTAGGGGAGGTAAAGATAGATTTGCTTGGCATTGGCATTTTAGATGGATCTGAGTGATGAGAGATGAAAGCTAAAAAATGGGAGCAGGAAGAATGACAATGGAAACATTTTCTGTTACCCAGAGACTTTCCTGGTGGAGTAAAATAAAGGAATGGGTATATGCTGATTTCTGGAGTGATATTTATGAAAACAGGTCAGAAAAACTGACAAGGAAGCAAGCATAGAGCTGGTTGGAATAGGAGTACCCATGTCCTTCTGTGTACTAGGGTTGTATAAACCCATGTGCACGAAAATAAGTGGCAAAAGTTACTGGGGAAGCTTCAGGGTGGAAATTTATAGCTATTATTTCTGTGGCCTCTAGCTACAAGAGCTAACAAGTGAAGATAGTCAAGAGACCCAAAGTGGGGAAAAATGACATTTTAACATTTTTGTCAGGTAGGCAATTTAAAAATAAACTTGAATTCAATATATACCATTAATGCTAGAGGTTGTGTTATAACAATGCAAAAATGCCTTCTTTTTGATAGTAGTTAAAAAAAAAAGTATGTCGTGGGGAGGGGGGGGCTAGGAACCATATATAGTTGAGGCATATGTGACCGTGACAGCAGCCCCACAAAGCTATTGAAAATGTACCACAAGTCTGCCCTCCAGAATTAACACCGTAACCTAGGTCAGGGACTCACTATTATCCTAATATCTGCTTTTGGATTCTGTCCAGTCCCATTAGCGATTCCCTTGTTGATTGCTCTGTTACTTGTGAATGTTAATTGCTTCTAAATCTCTTTGGCTGTTCAGATGCTTGGGGGAAAAATATCTGACTGGTGAAGGTATGAGTTTCTTTAATGTGCAAGTAAATAAGAAGTCTGTTTAGAGGCCCCACTGAAGTGTCTGTGACTCAAGATGTCATAAGTGGCTGATGAGGCATCTTCCTTTGCATGTCTGTTGTATGTTGGGGTGTAATCTTGGGGGGAAATGAGCTTTCTGTGATATCTGGGGTGTTTGTCCTAAATTGGCATGCTTGTAGATTCTTCCCTCTGGGATTTCTACTTGTTTCCTATGAAATGACTTTGCTACCTTCGAGATAAGCTTCTACTGAGAAAGTGGTATGAAATCAGAAGATGTAAAAATATAATTTGGCCCATCACTTGTATGTTGATCTCCATAGTTTCCGAACCAGAAGTGAAAGTGAAAGTGTTAGTTTCTAAGCATGTCCGACTCTGTGTGATGACATGGACTGTAGCCCACCAGGCTCCTCTGTCCATGGAATTCTCCAGGCAAGAAAACTGGAGTGCATTGTCATGCCCTCCTTCAGGGGATCGTCCCAACCCAAAGATCGAACCTACATCTGTGGCTCCTGAATTGCAGGCAGATTTTTCTTTTTCTTTTTTTTTACCATCTGAGTCACCTGAAAAGAAGGCAGCTTGAAAATAAACTTCTGAAAATTTCTTATTTTGCCATTGGGAAACAAAAGGCCCTGGAGGGTGAAGAGGTCAGGGTCACAGAGCCACCCACAGTGATGCTGGTTGGAGAGCAAGGTGACCTGACTCTTGGGCCCAGTGCTCAAGCAGTTAGGAGAAGGGAGAATGATAAAATGGGCATTTATTATAGTTTTCAGAAACAATTCATTGAGAATGATTTTTTTCCCCTTTAGCTGGAAAAATCTATTATGATCCAGTTTTGAGATGTATTTATTAGTAATTATAATAACATCCCAGAGAGAGTAAAAGGAGATACAGGAGAAAGGCCAAGCACCCAGTTCAGCACTGTGATTCATCTGTTCAACCAGTGTTTATGGGGTCCTTTGACCTTAGGATTCATTTAGTGGTGAATAAAGCAGTCCCTCACTCTCATGGAGCTTATAGTGGCGGAAGGGAGGTGGGGAGAAGAATTAGAAAAATAAGTTAAGAGATGGATCAATAACGTTAGGTTGCGTGAAGATTCCTGGAGAAAGAGAAAGAAGAGGGAGGGAATGGAGCCTGATGAGTTGGCAATGTTGTGATAGTTTTAGGTGGACAGCATAGCAGTTCGGCCACCTATCCATTCTCCCCCAAACTTCCGTTCCATCCAGGTTGACAGGAGGACCTCGTTGGTTACCCATGTGTATGTGTCAGTTCCAAACTACCTTACTGTCCCTTCCCCTCCGCAACATGAGTTCGTTCTCCAAGTCTGTGAGTCTGTTTCTGTTTTGTAAACAAGTTCATTTGAATCTTTTTTCTTTTTTTTTTTTTTAGATTCCACATATAAGGAATATCCTACGATTTTTCTCTTTCTCTGTCTGTGTGTCGGACATTTTTAAGGAGACACAGCTTTTATGAACCAAATAGTTTGTCTCATAAACAGAGCCTAAACTCATCTTTTTGAAAAACATTGCCTGAAGGAGCTATCCTTCTGGGACTGGTGTTTGTGACTCACCAGGAGTGTCCAAAACCATTGAATCTTTCCAGATAAATCAGAGAGATTGTTACTGTACTCAAATCCTTGAACTGTAAGATTTTAAGTTTCTTGATGATTGTTGATGAAATTTTTTGATGAAGTCCTTATTATCTACACATTTTTGTGTCCTCCAGGAAACCACCTGGAGCACTGAACTTGTATATAGTGGGAACTCAGTAATTGTTAATTATTTGGTCAGTGCCCAAATAAACGGCCTGAGAGTGGCAGAAATGATGGGGTGTCCTAGAAAGGGTTGTTAAAAATATACGCTTCTAAAAATGTTGTTAAATGAGATTATTTCTGAAGCTTCTGACTTCCTTGGAATAATTTTTAAAGACAAGTCCATATGCTGACATGTGAACATAAGTATGTGTATAACAAACTGAACTGTAGTAATGTTATTTTCAGGCCAAATTTTAGTTAGATGATTGTATTTTGTCAATTTAAATTTTTTCTCCTTGTTTAAACTGGATATGGGAAGTTTTTTTGTTTTTTTTTTTTAACCTTTTCTCTGGTATTAAAGGAATATTGGTCTCTGAGCTCTTTGGACCAAGTACGATTCTGCACTATTTTATTCTGGGTAAAATGTATTTAATACATTGAGATTGTGGTGGAAATTACATGGGAAATATCAGTCCCCAAGGAAAAGATAGGTGGTCAAGTTGTATTCTGACAGGGAAGATGAAAATTGTAATTCTTGTTCTCCCGTAACTGAATTCTCTCAGTATAACAGGCCAATAATTTATTCTCCTAATGCATTTCTATATCCCCATCTGCAAAGTGGGGGTAACACAAACTTACCCTCTGCCTTTCAGGTTTTTTGCGAAAATCAGTGAACTAATATTGGTAAAATTGGAGCCCCATGGATGAAGGGTACTTTGTAAGTATAACACCTTATTGTCATGTTATGTTCTGTGCATATGTATGTTATGTATTGTATAAATATCAGATGTCTGTTTTTGCTGTATTAGGAAATCAGTAACTCTGAGTTTCACACCCAAGTATTGAGAATCTGAATTCCTTTCAAGAATTTAACATTACTGAACTCTCTAATCGTTTGTCAATATGTTGAATGTGCAAAAGTCTGACCAACCCCCCAAAATATTCAATTCATGTTTACTGGACAATTTGGAAGAATACATGTCTGCATATTGTGTAAAAGTGTTGGTATCAACCCTGGATATGAATGCAAGGTATCCGAATTTCTCTTCCCTTATCTCTGTCTCTCTCCCTCCCTTTTTTTTTTTTTTTTTTGATTTTCATTTAACTCTGTGTTTTGATCAGTCCATTTGCATCTCAAAGAAATGATTGGTTTCTGGGAGACACTGCACGTTTCTCTGAGGTCCGTGATGTTTTGTTAATGATTAAACTGAAGGAGACATCTCTTAGATAAATTGCTAAATATTGTGTTTCCATACTTGAGGTGGGGGAGGAGGTCAGCTACAATGGTGAGCTAATGGATCACCCCCTTGTGACCATGTGACAGCCCAGGTGACTTGGGAGAGGCCTGTGGTCCACGGAATGGCTGAGGGCTGCAAGTTACAAAGCCCAAGAGTAGGCAGAAGCTGTAGAATCCTACAGCACCTGCTTCGACTGATATTTTCTGCTGCATGGGACATATTTTTATTTTGGGAGGTTAACCAGTGCTCTGGCATTGTGTGAACAACTATAGATTGGCCAACAGCATGCCTAGCTTAATCCATGGTGTATATATAGTTGTGTATATATATACACACACATATATATATATACACACATATATATATACACACATATTTTTAAAGAGTGGCTATCACCCTTTAAAAACTCCAAAGAGAGAAATTGAAAAAGGATTGTGACTGCTTATTGAAGCCTGTTTTGTGAGTTCCCCTGAGATTCACAGGCTATAAGATCTTATATCTGGAAAGGTCCATGCATGTTTCATCTCTGGTCCGATTTCTTGGCCAGTTCTCAGGATTCCATCTAATGGGTGCCCGAGCACCCCCAGAGGCAGACCTGCTACTGCAAGAGACAACTCTTTTCTGTAAGAGCATTCTTTCTTGAGTTGAACCCAAATCCACCTTCTACATATCTTGCATGCTCAGGTCCTGATTTTACCACCCATCCCTACAAAGAACCAGTCTTCCTACTCCAAAGTGATACCATTTTTCAAATATTTGGTGGTACTTACTGAGTCCCCCTTAAAGTGGTCTTGGTCAGCATCAGTTCCCTCCACAAGCAGAGCTTGTCTGCTTTGACTTCCCAGCTCTTTACCCACTGGAAGATTCTTATTCTCTGTGTCTTTCTTAACAAGCCGCACTGAGAGTCCTTCTGCAGGCCCTCTTCTGCATCTCAGAATCAAGAGTTCTAATCAAAGATCCGCAAGAGAATGACCTGGAAGGAATCGTCTGGAATCACATGCTCCCATGGCTTGGTTTGAATAATGGCACAGCAAAACCCACGTCCTTCTGTGAGGTGTAGATGATTGACAGGGAGAAAGTTGTTTTGGTTAATAATACAATCTGCTTGCCTCCTGGAGACGCAGCAGTCGCCTACTAATTCGTTAGAAGTGAATTAAGGTTGTTTACCGATGTTTTAAAGTAACTGTCAGAGTGGAAAAAAAAAGTTCATCCTGGATGAGACCACTCACCTACTTGCGAGTTGCTGTTTATTTTAAGCTGAGTGCATAAATAATATATTGAGATACGAAGGGTGATTTCAAGCATTAGAACACGAAGCCTCCTGTTTACCAACTGTCATCGGGCTGAAGAGAATTTAAACAGCTCTGAACCTTTTTGTCTGTGAATGCAAGGCATGAAATTAACTTTCATTTCATCGTTAGCAGAAAGCATGATTAAGGCAGTCTTGTTGATGTGTCTTCTGCCGATCGGGGGCTCTTTTGCTATTCAAGACGAGCCTGGCAACAGAAACAAGGATTTGAAACAAGAGCCTCTCCCCAGCCCTGCCACCACCTCAGAGAAACACAAGCAGGGATCTGTCTGGGACACTGAGTCAGTGTGTTCTGAATGTAAAGGGAAATAGTGAAATAATCCTAGGCTGGGTTCAGGGGTTCTAGTCCTGACCACCAGGAACCCTGTCTGAATCTCACTTTTTTCCCCTGTAGAAAGGGCATCATAGCCTCTGCTCCCACTGCTTCCCAGGAAGATGGTGAGACCCCAGTGATGTCATTGTTGGGCAGCGGCTTTGAAAAGTATCAGGTGTCACGTCTGGGCAGGACAAGGCTGTGTTTTAGGTGACTTATATAGAGTAACTCATTTCATCTGCCTGACAAAGCTATGGGAAAGGTATTGTGATTATCCTAGTTTTCCTACTGCAAAAACGGAAGCTCGGGAAAGCAAAGGGGACTTGCTTCATTGTCCCACAGCTAAATGGTTGCAGACTGGGATTCAAACACCAGGCAGCTGGGGGCCCGAGTTTGTGTTCTTAGCTATTACTTACTTGGGAGAAGTGGCCAGGTTTTCCTACGTAAGATTATGCCTCCTGGTCATGGTCAAGTAAATGAAACATCATTCCTTATGGTCTGGACCAAATTTAGCTTGAGAAAATGCAGGTATGACTTTTCCAGGAGGGAATATCAGCAAAGAAGATTCCCATTTGGGTAGGGATGTAGCCAATGGTATGGATTAATTATGTTTTATGTGTAAAGAGTCTGTTGATACTTAGATGAAAACCCCAAAGTGAAAAGACCTATTACATGGAATGCTTTCGGAAACAAGAAATGTGATTTACCTTTTGTCCCTGTAAACTTGAAAGTGTGATAGCCTTTGGAGTATAAGGAGAGTGTTAGAGAATGAATAGAAAATGTATGGAATGTTTAATTTTGCATGATTACATTTCATATGCTGCTGCTGCTGCTAAGTCGCTTCAGTCATGTCCAACTCTGTGCGACCCCATAGACGGCAGCCCACCAGGCTCTGCCGTCCCTGGGATTCTCCAGGCAAGAACACTGGAGTGGGTTGCCATTTCCTTCTCCAACATATGGGGCGGTGGCAAATAGAAGTGTGTGATAATATCATAGCATACCTATTTTAGATATTTTGGTGAAATGCTCTGGGTTTTACAGTCTGATACATTGACCCTTTGGGATAGGTCCTTATTAAGCAGATGAACAGGAATGTATTGTGAATGTATTCGCATCACTGAAAATATATAACTTGTATAACTACTTTTTAAATTTATATTTTATATTATTTGAATTTCAAAAGAGCAAAGAACCTAAAGTTATTGGTGAAAAACAAAAGTGATGTGAATTTGCACATCTTTTCCCTTAAAATATGCTCAGTCAGTAGCAGGGTTATACTTAAAAAGTAGAGTGGCATAAAGTGGGGTCTGGTTTACTTTTGATTTCCAAATGAAGCAGTTAAAAAATAAGACTATGTGCATAATCTCAGAAAAATGGACAGGCTCATGAGAAGTTGTCAGCTGAGGGGCAGACTAAATCCTGCAGTTCCAAATTGCAAAAATCTCAGCAATTGCTATTGTGCCCTAGCACTTGTTAATACAATAAGATAATTGCATAATTAAATACACTACGGAATTTCAATAATTGGAGACTTTGTTTCCTCATCCCAATATGCCGCTGGCTGGTATTGGAAAGCACTGCAGTGTTTTCGGGAGGCCAGATCATTCTTTCACATCACGTCCTCCACAGTGTACTGTGGCTCCTCTGGCGGTTCTGAGACACTTCCCCTTCGGGTTATTTTTAGGTGGTTATATTTAGACAAGGTGAAATTAAGCAGGAAGTCCCCCAAACTCTGACTTGGCCATGGGAGTTGAGGATCATTTTGCTAAAAGCATCCCTGGTGCCCTCTAGATCTTTCTAGGTATTAATACTATTGGGTGAAAAACAAGCTGAAGACAAGTTTTGTTTGGGGATGGGGAGTACCCCTTTGGGTCAGAATTGTGAGAGAGTTTAAAAGAGTCACTGAGAGGGCAGGCTTCAGAGCCGGGTTCCTGGGTTCAAACTCTGGGATAGCCTCTTATCTGCTGTGCAGCCCTGGGAAAGATATTCAAACTCTCCTGTGTGCTTGGATTTCCCTGGTGGTTCAGATGGTAAAGAATCTGCCTGCAGTACAGTAGACCTGGGTTCGATCCTTGGGTTGGGAAGACCCCCTGGCAAAGGGCATGGATACCCACTCCAGTATTCTTGCCTGAAGAATTTCATGGACAGAGAAGCCTGGCAGGCTACAGTCCATGGGGTCACAAAGAGTTGAACACAACCGAGCGACTAACACACACACACACTTTCTCTCTCTCTTTCTCTCTCTCTCTCTCTTTCTCTCTCTCTCTCTCTCCTGTGTGCTTATAGGTAAAAAGAGACTCTTAGCCTTCTTGCAAGGCTTAATTGAGTTAATGTATGAAAAGAGCTCAGGAAATACTAGGCAGCTTTTAAGCCCCAGTACGTGTTAGCTGGTATTATTAGGCAATCTGGGAGGAAGTTTCCTAGTCATCTAACTGTGGCAAATCTTTGCAGATGAACAAATAAGTAGATTTATGGTTTTATCCATTCAAGAAATATTTATTGAATACTTTATACCATCCTGAGTGTCAAAAAACCAAAGATGAATAATATTCATACCCTGCCCTGAAATAGTTCCATGGAATTGGGAATATAGACATGCCAATAGATGATGATGATAAAAATTATAGCATTAAAACAGTATCTGGCAGATAGTGAGATATTTTAGCAGGAACTGGTCTGTCATCACAGTGTCTCTGGCACCTAACACAGAGATGAATAAATGAGTGGCAGAAATTTGGTTTAAGATTATTCTGTTTGAGAGTCAAAATGGTTTGCGTGCGTGCATGCTAAGTCACTTCAGTCGTGTCTGACTCTATGTGACACTACTGACTGTAGACTGCCAGGCTCCTCTGTCCATGGGATTCTCCAGGCAAGAAGACTGAAATGAGTTGCCATGCCCTCCTCTAGGAGATCTTCCCAACCCATGTCTCTTACATCTCCTGCTTTGGCAAGCGGGCCCTTTATCACTAGTACTACCTTGGAAGCCCCAAAATGGTTTATTGGCACAGAATGCATTCCTCGCTGAGTAGTCACTGAGTATGTAGCTGGGATGTGACACATGCTTGGTGAATAAATGAGAGAACCAATGTATGGATAACACTGACTATAAGCTTCTTCTCTTTAAGATCACTATAGTGTGAGGAAGCAGGTGAATTTGCTAATGTTGGGCTGACTTTAGGGTGAAGCAAGTGAGCACCTACAGTGCAAAATTTAAGGAGGTGCTCACTCTCTGAGTTGCCCCAGTGCCAAGGAAGCACTCATCCTCCAAGTCCTGCAGGTGCTTCCTTAAATTTTGCATCTTAGCTGCCTCAGTTTCTCCACCCCCCACCCAGGCTCTGATGACTGGGCTTTGTGTGTTTGAACATTTTCCCCCAATTTTATTTTGAAAAATTTCCAAGCTTCAGAAGAGTTGAAAGAATAGTGAAAGGAACAATGTGTACACAGTTTACCTATATTCATTAAGTGTCAACCTTTGGCCACAGTGACTCTCTCTCTCTAGATGTGTCTTTGAACCTCGTGCTAATTCACCAAATATATCATGTTCCCTCCACACGCCCCTGCTTATACTGCTTATGATGTTAAATTTACTTCCTAAATGCTGCATCTCAACAGTATACATTTTGGAGGAAAAACACCAAAAAGAGCATAAGAGAACTTTGCCTAAATATTTTTTTTCAAATTTAAAAACTGCTGCTTGGAACTTATTTTTAGACTATATACTACTAATCTGTTTAGAACACAGCCAATAAAAGATGCCTCAAAATTTTAAAGGTTAGAAAGTTTTTCTGGGTGCTCTGACATTCTCCTTCACAGGGGAGAGGGTTTCTTGAAAAGGCAAATTTCCTTGACCATTTTTTTCCCCCAAGATCCTTTTGAAAAGTAGTTCAGGTCAGTTCAGTCCCTCAGTTGTGTCCTACTCTTTGTGACCCCATGGACTGCAGCATTCCAGGCTTCCCTGTTCATCACCAACTCCTGGAGTTTACTCAAACTCATGTCCATCGAGTCGGTGATGCCATCCAACCATCTTATTCTCTGTGATCTCCTTCTCCTCCCACCTTCAATCTTTCCCAGCATCAGGGTCTTTTCAAATGAGTCAGTTCTTTGCATTGGGTGGCCAAAGTATTGGAATTTCAGCTTTAGCATCAGTCCTTCCAATGAATATTCAGGACTGATTTTCCCCAGGATGGACTGGTTGGATCTCCTTGCAGTCCAAGGGACTCTCAAGAGTCTTCTCCAACACCACAGTTCAAAAGCCTCAATTCTTTGGCTCTCAGCTTTCTTTACAGTCCAACTCTCACATCCGTATATGAGTACTGGAGAAACCATAGCTCTGACTAGACAGACCTTTGTTGGCAAAGTAATGTCTCTACTTTTTAATAAGCTGTCTAGGTTGGTCATAACTTTTTTCCAACGAGCAAGCGTCTTTTAATTTCATGGCTGCAGTCACTATTTGCAGTGATTTTGGAGCCCACCCCAAATAGTCTGTCATTGTTTCCATTGTTTCCCCATCTATTTGCCATGAAGTGATGGGACCGGATGCCATGATCTTAGTTTTCTGAATGTTGAGTTTTAAGCCAACTTTTTCACTCTCCTCTTTAACTTTCATCAAGAGGCTCTTTAGTTCTTTTTCACTTTCTAACATAAGGGTGGTGTCATCTGCCTATCTGAGGTTATTGATATTTCTCCTGGCAATCTTGATTCCAGCCTATGCTTCATCCAGTCCAGCATTTCTCATGATGTACTCTGCATGTAAGTTAAATAAGCAGGGTGACAAGTAGATGGTAGTCCAAATACTGATACAATGAGATCATTGTTTCCCATATTAAGGATATTTACTTAAGGAGTGACTTTGCAAATATAATATAGGGGCTATTTATAAATTTGGTGATATGCTCTCAAATGAAAAGAGATACACTCTTGACTTTAGTTTACACTGGCATACTTTCATGAAAAAAACCCTTTTCTGATAATCTTGAATATGTATAAAAAAATAAGGTATCCGTCACTCTAAGTGTGTGGCAAGATCTGCCCGAAGCTTGCATTATGTCAGTGGTTTTGAAATTGCTGTCTTGGGAGGGGACTCAGGACCACCATGGATGATGGCAGTGTGGGGTGGTGGAGAGGGTTGCGGGTGCAGAAGGAAAGATGTGGGACCAGCACTGGGATACAGGCCACTCACTTCTGTTCCATCAGAATAGCTCTGATATAATGTACTTAAAATAGGCACCTGCCTAAGAATCTAGTTTTCAGGACAGTGTTGAAACTAAAAAGAAAGAGCTTGGAAACCTTAGCATTGGTGGCTAGAAGATAAAACAGGAAAAATTTATGCCGCAATGTTGGTTGGCAGTGAGAAATGATAGCTGTCAACTTGCAGGGTGGGAGAGGTCAGGAAAACTATGAAAAACAGACACAAGATCTAAAATACAGTCGGCGTCTAGGAGTATAAAACAGGGTCAAATGCCCATCCATAGCCTAAGGCAATGATTCTGAAACTTAAGTGACTCCTGGCTCTTAACCCAGAGGTTTTGATTCAATAGATCTGGGGCGGGGCTCTGGAGTCTGTGTTTTTCTGGCAGTCACTGGGTACCACACAGACAAAAATTGCCCTAAAGTCACGTCTACGGCGTACAACATTACAGCATTTGTCGTTGATAAAGATGACTGGAGTTGTAAAGAAAATGTTATATTCAGCCCAGTAGAATGTAGCCCTTTCTCAAATTCAGGGAAATTTTAGGATGATTTCTTTCCAAAATCCTTCAACTAGAAAAGATGATTGTGAATAACAGAGGGGGAAAGACAAACAGTTAAATAATTATCAACATATTATAAACTGGACTTCACCAAGTCCAGTGGGAGAGGAGAGAAAGTTTATGTCTGTCTGAATGCTGTCATGGGTTCTTGGAAGAGAAAACTTCATGGTGGGGCCACATGGCTTAATGGCATAAGTGTAGGCTATGGAGTCAGATGGACCTGGGTTTGAATCCTGACCTTTCCTTCTACCCACGGGGTGTAGGACCTTAGGAAAATTACTTAATCTCTTTAGGCTTGGGGCTTCCTCAAAGGGTAAAACTGAAAATTAAATTAGATGATATGTGATATATTCAAAGGACCGAACATAGGGCTTGGAAAGTAATACACGCTCAATAAGTGTTTGTAATCACTATTGTGTCTGTTCAACACGGTCATTAAAATGGGTAGGCGCTCAAGAGGGCAGGAATGAGGCCGTGTTGTTCACTGCTTTTGTTTTTGGTTTTCATATGGGATGGGAGAGTGGAGGCAGTAGAGTATCCCCAAGAAAGAGGAACAGTGTAGGCAAATGTTGACGGTATATGCTTGCATGCCTTCAGAGTTCCTACTACTGTTGTTCATGTAGAGGTTTTGAGAAGATACCAGTGCTTTACAGATCTTAACTGATGGACTCTGTGAAGTAGGTGTTGTTATCTAATAGATCATACAGCTGAGGCACAGAGAGTTGAAGTAACTTGCCCAAGATCACACAGCTAGTAGTGGTAAAGCTGGGATTTGAATGCAGTCAGTATCTATCCTGCTAATCACTCCACTATGCTATATTCATAATATTGACTTACCTCAATGTGTATTAGGAAAATATGACTCGCACCATAATAACCATGGTTTTATAGACAGTACTGCCTAGAAATATAGTAAAAATTTAAAAAGTAACTTGATTTAGATGTCATATGAAACAAATAATAGTAGAGGTGACATCTGATATGACAAAAATCCTGTGGCTGGTTCCCACATAATTTTGGCCTGGGAAATTCTGGGTCAAGGAAATAGTGGGGTTGCCCATGAGAGACTGTTGCCTTTAAATAATTCTTGTATAAAACAACAACAAATCCTCTAAGTTCTGGGAAAGAAATATGTCTATTTACCCTTGGAAGGGAAGCCTCGAGAAGGGAAGGCCTTCTAGTTTGCTGAATTCACTCCCATTTCCTGCTATTCCTTTGGGAAGGGGAAAAAAAATCCCTGCTGAATGTCTGCTGATTAGCTGGACAGAGATCTGGGCTCTTTTTTTTGGAGATTTTTAGTTTCTCCTCCTGCTCTTCTTCTTCCCTCCTTCCTCTTTCTTATTTCCTTCTCTTTCCTACCTCTTTCCCTACTCTTTCTCTTTAGTGTTCATGAGGACAGATTTCAAAGAGGCTGTGCCTGAAGAATGCAAATACCTAATGTGATTCAATAGAAAAAGAGTTTAATATTCTATATGGCATTTTAATTTACCTTCAGCTTTCCAGGATGGCACTCATGTCTGCCCTTGTATCTTTCCTTTGGATGTTTAGATAATCCTAAGCCAGTCCATGCTTAGGTGTTTGTATCTGCAGCAGATTTACCTTCCTAACATACAAGCTGTTTGAGGCTAATATTAAAATGAGTTTACCTTCTCTGGGCAAATGAGCACAGGAGTTAGTCTGTAAGTTGTAAAAAACTGGAGTGTAACTAGCTACATTTAGGCAAGGAATTTTTGGATAATTCACAGTCCTCTAGACCTGGATATGGGTGGAGTGGCTGCCCTGTAGGCTCCGGATCTGGGTCTTGTATTTAACAATGACTGGTCTCCTAATCCACTCCGTGCATTTTCTCTGTCTTAACCTGAGGACAAACATCATAATCTAGTCTTCTTTCCTCTCAGTTCAGTTCAGTTCAGTCGCTCAGTCGTGTCCAACTCTTTGCGACCCCATGAATTGCAGCACACCAGGCCTCCCTGTCCATCATCAACTCCCGGATTCACTCAGACTCACGTCCATTGAGTCAGTGATGCCATCCAGCCATCTTATCCTCTGTCGTCCCCTTCTCCTCCTGCCCCCAAACCCTCCCAGCATCAGAGTCTTTTCCAATGAGTCAACTCTTCGCATGAGGTGGCCAAAGTATTGGAGTTTCAGCTTTAGCATCAGTCCTTCCAATGAACACCCAGGACTGATTTCTTTTAGAATGGACTGGTTGGATCTCCTTGCAGTCCAAGGGACTCTCAAGAGTCTTCTCCAACACCACTGTTCAAAAGCTTCGGCGCTCAGCTTTCTTCACAGTCCAACTCTCACATCCATAGATGACCACTGGAAAAACCATAACCTTGACTAGATGGACCTTTGTTGGCAAAGTAATGTCTCTGCTTTTGAATATGCTATCTAGGTTGGTCATAACTTTCCTTCGAAGGAGTAAGCGTCTTTTAATTTCATGGCTGCAATCACCATCTGCAGTGAATTTGGAGCCCCCCAAAATAAAATCTGACACTGTTTCCCCATCTATTTCCCATGAAGTGATGGGACCAGATGCCATGATCTTAGTTTTCTGAATGTTGAGCTTTAAGCCAACTTTTTCACTCTCCTCTTTCACTTTCATCAAGAGGCTTTTTAGTTCCTCTTACTTTCTACCGTAAGGGTAGTGTCATCTGCATATCTGAGGTTATTGATATTTCTCCCAGCAATCTTGATTCCAGCTTGTGCTTCTTCCAGCCCAGCATTTCTCATGATGTATTCTTCATAGAAGTTAAATAAGCAGGGTGACAATATACAGCCTAGATGTACTCCTTTTCCTATTTGGAACCCATCTCTTGCTCCATGTCCAGTTCTAACTGTTGCTTCCTGACCTGCATATAGGTTTCTCAAGAGGCAGGTCAGGTGGTCTGGTATTCCCATCTCTTTCAGAATTTTCCACAGTTTATTGTGATCCACAGAGTCAAAGGCTTTGGCATAGTCAATAAAGCAGAAATAGATGTTTTTCTGGAACTCTTGCTTTTTTGGTGATCCAGCGGATGTTGGCAATTTGACCTCTGGTTCCTCTGCCTTTTCTAAAACCAGCTTGAACATCTGGAAGTTCATGGTTCACATACTGCTGAAGTCTGGCTAGGAGAATTTTGAGCATTACTTTACTAGCGTGTGAGATGAGTGCAATTGTGTGGTAGTTTGAGCATTCTTTAGCATTGCCTTTCTTTGGGATTGGAATGAAAACTGACCTTTTACAGTCCTGTGGTTTTCCAGATTTGCTGGCATATTGAGTGCAGCACTTTCACAGCATCATCTTTCAGGATTTGAAGTAGCTCAACTGGAATTCTATCACCTCCACTAGCTTTGTTCATAGTGATGCTTTCTAAGGCCCACTTGACTTCACATTCCAGGATGTCTGGCTCTAGGTGAGATCACACCATCGTGATTATCTGGGTTGTGAAGATCTTTTTGTACAGTTCTTCTGTGTTCTTGCCACCTCTTCTTAATATCTTCTACTTCTGTTAGGTCCATACCATTTCTGTCCTTTATCGAGCCCATCTTTGCATGAAATATTCCCTTCTTATCTCTCATTTTCTTGAAGAGATCTCTAGTCTTTCCCATTCTGTTGTTTTCTTCTATTTCTTTGCATTGATCACTGAGGAAGGCTTTCTTATCTCTCCTTGCTATTCTTTGGAACTCTGCATTCAGATGCTTATATCTTTCCTTTTCTCCTTTGCTTTTTGTGTCTCTTCTTTTCACAGTTATTTGTAAGGCCTCCCCAGACAGCCATTTTGCTTTTTTGCATTTCTTTTCCATGGGGATGGTCTTGATCCCTGTCTCCTGTACAATGTCATGAACCTCCGTACATAGTTCATCAGGCACTCTACCTATCAGATCTAGGCCCTTAAATCTATTTGTCACTTCCACTGTATAATCATAAGGGATTTGATTTAGGTCATACTTGAATGGTCTAGTGGTTTTCCCTACTTTCTTCAATTGATGTCTGAATTTGGCAATAAGGAGTTCATGATCTGAGCCACAGTCAGCTCCTGGTCTTGTTTTTGCTGACTGTATAGAGCTTCTCCATCTTTGGCTGTAAAGAATATAATCAATCTGATTTCAGTGTTGACCATCTGGTGATGTTCATGTGTAGAGTCTTCTCTTGTGTTGTTGGAAGAGGGTGTTTGCTATGACCAGTGAGTTCTCTTGGCAAAACTGTATTAGCCTTTGCCCTGTTTCATTCCATATTCCAAGGCCAAATTTGCCTGTTACCCCAGGTGTTTCTTGACTTCCTACTTTTGCATTCCAGTCCCCTATAATGAAAAGGATATCTTTTTGGGTGTTAGTTCTAAAATGTTTTGTAGGTCTTCATAGAACTGTTCAACTTCAGTTTTTTCAGCATTACTGGTTGGGGCATAGGCTTGGATTACTGTGATATTGAATGGTTTGCCTTGGAAATGAACAGAGATCATTCTGTCATTTTTGAGATTGCATCCAAGTACTGCATTTCAGACTCTTTTGTTGACCATGATGGCTACTCCATTTCTTCTGAGGGATTCCTGCCCACAGTAGTAGATATAATGGTCATCTGAGTTAAATTCACCCATTCCAGTCCATTTAGTCATTTTAGTTCGCAGATTCCTAGAATGTCGACGTTCACACTTGCCATCTCTTCTTTGACCACTTCCAATTTGCCTTGATTCATGCACCTGACATTCCAGGTTCCTATGCAATATTGCTCTTTACAGCATCGGACCTTGCTTCTATCACCAGTCACATCCACAACTGGGTATTGTTTTTGCTTTGGCTCCATCCCTTCATTCTTTCTGGAGTTATTTCTCCACTAATCTCCAGTAGCATATTGGGCACCTACTGACCTGGGGAGTTCCTCTTTCAGTATCCTATCATTTTGCCTTTTCATACTGTTCATGGGGTTCTCAAGGCAAGAATACTGAAATGGTTTGCCATTCCCTTCTCCAGTGGACCACATTCTGTCAGACCTCTCCACCATGACCCGCCCGTCTTGGGTGGCCCCACAGGGCATGGCTGAGTTTCATTGAGTTAGACAAGGTTGTGGTCCATGTGATCAGACTGACTAGTTCTCTGTGATTATGGCTTCAGTGTATCTGCTCTCTGATGCCCTCTCGCAACACCTATCGTCTTGGGTTTCTCTTACCTTGGACGTGGGGTATCTCTTCATGGCTGCTCCAGCAAAGTGCAGCCACTGCTCCTTACCACTATTCCCACCATTTCATGCTTGGCATATCGTGTGCATTCAGCATGTAAACTTATGCCCATTGGTTAAAGAATGATGTTAACAATTCAGTATTTCCCATTTCAGATTGTATTTCACCACATATTTTTGGAGCACTTACTAGGTGATAGGCATTGTGTTAGGAGCTTTCTTACTGTTGATTCTTGCACAGCCCTCTTCACCTGTTGACAATGGGGAAATTGAGGCTCAGGGAGGCGAAATAATTTAACCAAGACCACGCATTCTTGATTCGACCCAATTCAAAGCTGGATATTCCACTTTTCAAGCTCAGTTTTTTACTTTCTTTCTGTTATTCTCCTGGGCCTAGCGAACATTGAGTGGGTTTCCCCACTTCTATTAAACTCTGCTTACCACTGACTCTGCAGGAGCTCAATAATCCACTCACAAGTAGGACAGTCTCTGCCTCTCTGACTGTAAATAAAGAATCTGTCTTCATGGCATGAGACTCCAAGTGTCATCAAATGCCACTGCCCACAGTGTGTTCAGGAACGGAAGCTTCTCTCAGAGTTTCCAGCAGGGCCTGCCCGTGGAAACACCATGGGATTAGTCCTGTAGACGTGCCCCAGACACTGTTCCACGGATGAAAACAGTTGTCACAGGGACTAGAAAATTGAATTGGTTAAACCTTCTGGGTTTAGATTGTTTTTGGAGAGTGAGTAACTCTTATGATTTTTTTTTACTTGTCACAGGCTAAAAGGAAAAAAAAAAGTAAGAGTGAAACTTCATAGCTATTTTTCTTCCCTGTATGTTCATAGTAGTTATTTATATCTGGGAAGTTTCCATTGGGATTTGATTCAGGATATAGACTTGGCAGGGTGGCTTCTACACTCCGTGGTGACATTTGACAGACTGCAGGCAAAGCAGGATGGATTTCTAATATCTAGATGGATGGATTCTGGGATGAAGTGTTGAGATTCTACTGTATTATGAAATGGATTTATTGATCTGAATCTAAAAGTGGCCCGTTGCTTGTCAATATCAGATCTGTATCAATACATTTGATAAATGAGGGCTCCCGATCCTTTGCTTTGTTTGTTTTATCAACTGCACTTGGCAATAACAATAAAAGACTCCAGGTGGTGCCTTGTGAATGGCTTATTGCACTCGTCATGTGCGCTGCTAACCTTAGGGCCCAGTTTTGTGATCCCGCATATGTTACAACCACCAGAAGTGCTCGGCTGTGCCTCACTTCCTCCCTCAAATTAGCCATTCCCCTGCAAGGTTGCGTTTCAATATCAGCCTCACTCATTAACCTTGAAATGCTGTGCCCATACTGTAGGTAGCATCTTCATTTTCCAGATGAAGAAATTAAGACACTGAGAGGTTAAATGAGCTTCCCAAGGCCACACGGTAAATCTTGAATACAGCTGGAGCCAGGTGGAGGTGTCATGGTTCCTGGGAGAGGGTAGGACTCTTGCCTTCTCTGTGGTTCCAAAGTGAAAGGGTCTGAATGTGCAAGGAGCTTGTCCGTGGTATCCTTTCTGCTCAGGTGTGGTGAGGCTGCCATCTTATCTCTGAATCTTTTGGGGAAGAAATCCAGGTCCCTGTGTTGGAAACAGAAGGTTCAAAAATGTGCTGTCTCTGGTCTTTGTAGCCACAGACCAAGGTTGGATGACAGTCCTCGTGTGATGGTTCTTACTGAGACATGTATGTTTCTGGGGTCAGCTATGTGCCCAAGTAGATGTTATTATAGGTGATGTTGGTGGGGGGGGGGTGGTGGGAACAGAGAAACAGAAAACACAGTTCTTCCCCTCAAGTGCCTACATTTGAGCTGATGAATGCTTGAATGCTTGTCTGTATCCTCAGATCTCTTCCTTCAGGGGCTGGTAGAAATCTCTGGTAGGCTTCGCAGGTGGCGCTAGTGGTAAAGACCCTGCCTGCCAATGCAGGAGATATAAGAGACACAGGTTTGATCCCTGAATCAGGAAGATCTCCTGTAGGAGGACATGGCAACCCACTCCAGTATTCTTGCCTGGAGAACTCTATGAACAGAGGAATCTGGCAGGCTACCGTCCATAGGGTCACACAGAGTCAGGCACTACTGAAATGACTTAGCTCGTACACACGCAGAAATCTCTGGTGGGTGAAACAGGCCCCGTGTCTGCACTCACATGACTGCCGCCACTAGCACACTATTAATCAGTGATGTTAATAAATGATTGCAATGGTTGCACTGTTGACAGTGTGCACACTTACACAGCCAGTCTCAGCAACTACCTGGAATAAGGTTAACAAAGGTGCTTGAAGTCCACGACCCTTGCGTGTGCCGTGTGGGTGCAGGTCTAATTCTGAAGGTAGAGCTGATCTCTTTGGTGTGAATTATGTGACTGTGTAACCTTTGAGTCTCTTCTGGAACTTTGAATTAAATTCACTTTAGTCTGTCATCACAGTGATGATGAGCTGGAATAGGAAACCAAAGAGATGATTATCCAGCAAAATATAGAACTAGAACTAGAAGGCTTGAGGGGTAAGTGGAGTTTTATCTAGGAAAACTTTTTTAAATAAAACCTCTTTGGTTGAAAATTCACTCTAAAAGATATCATGGAAAAATGCTTATATCTCTGTTTTCATGCCTCCTTCTTTTTGTGGAAACTCAGGGCTATCATTCTGAAGACCAGGCATTTTTTTTTTTTTTTTGGTAGTTTGAGAGGATGTAGGGCAATAGCTGACTGAGGATTTTTAGCATGCAATTTTTGACATTAGTTTACTTCAAATGCAGTGAGTTAATGAGCACATTTTTCCAGAACCTAATTTATATCCCTTGTTCCAGGGAAAATTGTCTAATAATATGTTGTTTCTTTTTCTCCTCCACCCCTCAGTCCATATTCCTCAAGACTCAAAGAAGAAAGCCAATTTTACTTGCATATATTGTTGAAAATGCAGATTCCCTTAGACAGTGAGATTAAATTGGTTTGGAGTGGAATTTAGGAATCTCTGTTTCTAATAAGCGTCCTCAAGAGCTGATTACAGTCTTAATTCCTAACAGGCAGGTCTTGTGAGGCCCATACTTTGAGTAACAGTGTTAGAGGCAAAAGAGTTGATACCTGAACAAATTCCAAGTAGGGGAGGAGAAGTGATGTGTGTTAGAGGGAAGTGTCCCTTCTCCCAGAAGATGGTTTCACGGTGAATGAGTGGTGGCTTTTAGTCAATGACTAATTATATAACCTTGGAGGAAATTCAGAACATATGTCTTTCCCCAGATTTAAGTGTACAAACATATATTGAAGATATTTTCTTGGTGCTGTATTCAGGATCTGAGTGAGAAATGGTTACTGATCACTGGGAAATATGTTTATTATAGGAGCTGTTTTTTTTTTTTACAGTAGGGAGAATTTATTTGATGCAGTGAATATATTATTTGATTGATATGATCAGATTATAGAAAGTCTGTGAGAAAAGAAACAGTAACACCAGCAAACTATCACATTAGGGTTATTCATCCAGCCATTTGTATACCATGTGAATAAGCACTCTTGGAAAAATTTTGTGATTCTGTCAAATAGAGAAATTATTTGCAGAGAACATTTTCATTATTTTCAAAACAACACTAGTATAGCTGAGCATCAGTGTGTGTGTGTTTGTGTGTGTGCACGTTGCACATGGCTTGTGGGTGGATATCTGCAAACAAGCCATGAACTAATAATAAAACAACAAATTAGCAACAATTTAATTAAGTACAATTTATGTCAAAGTATCTGAATAGGGATATGATTACATAATTACATGTAAAAATTTGAGGGAAAGAATAGACATTTTTCTTTTCTTATAATCAACTCCCTGTTCCACCGTGGTCCGGCAGCTGTTTTTTGAGCTGCCAAGCTGGGCTGAGCTGGGCCAAACCTTTATGGTGGGAATGGTCTGTGCGAGTTGGCAGGCTGTCAAGCTGTGTGTGGTCCTTGTCCCAGCAAGTGAGTCAATGAGAATTTGAAGTTGCAAATGTGCCTCACGTTCACTTCTGAGTAACAGGGAAGGGGTTTGGGATTGCTGAAAGTCCAGCTCAGTGACACCCTCTCTTGCAGCAGTTGAATCAAGGAGATGATGGAAAATTAAGGTCTGGTGGGCCACAGAGCTTCCACAGGGCATGCACTCTGTGTACTGCGCTCAAAATGTCACATTCCAAGAAGTCCTGGAATTAGCAGGCTCAGTGTCATATCGCGCTGTGGGCTCAGCTCACATGATGCAAGCTTTTGCTTATCTGACCGGGCCTAAAATAAGACGCTTCAATGATTTATTTATGAGCTCTGGGCCACCCAGGCCTGTGATGTAAGTAACCTTGGGGTACACAGCATTTGATCACTTCAATTCCCATTAACTACCTGTTTCTAAATGGGGAAAAGCATTTACCCAGCACATTGCGTTATTCATGAAGACACAAAAGCAGCCTGTTGTGCTGTCGCTGGGGTGGATTTCCATGTAATGTGATCCAGCTGTTGAATGCTGCAGTGTAGGTGTCTAACATTAACTTGTCTCCTTCCCCTTTTCTGATTCTTTTTCTTTTTTCTCCTTGGTTTTTTTTTTTTTCATTCTTAAAAAGAATCTTGGCCATTTCCAGACATTTTAAAACATGTAACTGTATATCAAGAATTTAGGAGCTCCCTGTTTAAACACGGAAGGTCTTGAGTTGGTGGCAAAAGACCCATTTTACACAATAATGGGAGCACCTAGCACAGAGTTTCTTAGCTGGGCGCTGTTAATATTTCAGGCCTGATCATTTTTTTGTTGTTGTTGTGGGCATTGTCCTGTGGATTGTAAGATTTTGGGAGTATTTCTAGCCTCTGTTCACTAGATGCCAACAGCACCTACCCATTGTGACAACCAAAAATGTCTCTAGACATTCCTGAATGTCTCCTTGGGAGCAAAATTACCCCTGGTTGATGTAGTATGACAGCCAACTGGGTATTTGTTAATGAAGAATTTCAGATTCTCTCTGAGATTATGTGGATATAGGTATCAGACCTGGATTTGGAGGCAGAAAACCTGGGTTTGAACTCTGGCCCCAAAACTAACTGTGACTAGTTAATGTGACACTGGGCACAATATTTATCTTATAGAAGCCTTAAATTTCTCACCTGTTAAATAAGAACAATACTACTTAACTTATAGGGTAATTGAAAATCCATGAACTAACATGTATAAGGAATATAGCTTATGACACATGCTCAGAAATTGATGATCTGATTGTATGGCAGGACTTGATATATGAAATATTGTGGCTGTCAATTTAGGTATGCAGAGAAATAAAAGGCAGTCCTGAGGGCCCCTTTCATCACGTATTGCTCAAGTCTGTTTCATCGTTTTTCTCTTCCTCTCCATTTCCTTCCTCCAGCCATTCTTATATGCCAGAAACTGACTAATTTTGGCCTAAGATGTGAAACCTGGAGGATGGAAAGAGGAGTGATGAAGGGGATGTAAAAGAACAGTTTCCTGATGGGATCATTCTATTAGGGAGCCCCCTGAAGAGGTGTGGGCAATTCATTTAGCTTCTGGAATGTGAATATAGAAAGATGGTAAAAACAAAGAAACCCTCGACACACCATTAATCTGAACCCTACTCTGCACTCAGCAAATGCCAAATCCACCTTGTGGTTTTTGCTTCAGTAGAAAGTGAAATCGCTTTCCTTATTCAGGAATGAAGGTGACAAATGTTAAATCTGTTTTCTTAGGAAACAGCTGAGAAAACATTCAAAATGATTCCATGTGACTAGCACAGTTTTCTGCCTAGGTCTTCAAAGTCTGAGTCTCTTTTGAGCTGTATCTAAATCTAGAAATAAGGGCTGGGCTGAGAATGAAGGAGTTGACATCAGACAGGGAGTTGAGACTGTAATCTTTGACATCTCCCTTTCAGCCATCACACGCATATTTTATAGGCTACCTGCCAGCAATTAAGAAAACCTTGGCAAAAGCCTTATCCTTCTTATTTGTTCTGAAATCCTCCTTTCTGTGGAGAGGTGTCTTATAATTTCACTTATGTTTTACAAATCTCTCTTCCTTACGCAGGGCTTCCCAAGTGGTGTTAGTGGTAAAGAACCCGCCTGCCAATGCAGGAGATGTAAGAGACATGGATTCGATCCCCGGGTCAGAAAGATCCCCTGGATAAGGAAATGGCAACCTATTCCAGTATTCTTGCCTGGAGAAACCCATGGACAGAGGAGCCTGGTGGGCTACAGTCCATGGGGTCACAAAGAGTTGACACAACCAAAGTGAGTTAGCATGCACACGTGCTTCCTTATGGGCGTCCCTGATAACTCATCTGTTAAAGAATCCGCCTGAAATGAGGGAGACCTGGATTTAATTCCTGGGTTGGGACGATCCCCTGGAGAAGGGTCCCTTGAGAGTCCCTTGGACTTTAAGGAGATCAAACCAGTCAATCCTCAAGGAAATCAGTCCCGAATATTCATTAGAAGGATGCTGAAGCTAAAACTCCAATACTTTGGCCACCTGATGTGAAGAACTTACTCACTGGAAAAGACCCTGATGCTGGGAAAGATTGAAACAGGAGGAGAAGGGGACGACAGAGGATGGGATGGTTGGATGGCATCACTGACTTGATGGACATGAGTTTGAGCAAGTTCTGGGAGTTGGTGATGGACAGGGAAGCCTTGCGTGCTGCAGTCCATGGGGTCTCAAAGAATTGGACACGACTGAGTGACTGAAATGAACTGATGCTTTCTTATGCCCACACTCCTTCTAGTTATTTCCAGTTGCACTGTAGAACATGAGGGTTGGAAAGGATTTGAGGGATCATCAAGTCCATTGGTTGGATTGCTTCTAGACCATCTCTGACATGGTCCATCTGTCCTATCCTTGAATGATACTACAGATAGGGGCTCACAGTTATGTAAAGGAGGATGCTTAGAAGTTGGTCCAGTCTTTCTGATTGTTAGAAGCATGGGATCTGCTTTCCTGTGTCTGTGCTCAATATTCCTTCAACAAATGTATCCTGAGAACCCACCTGTGCTGGGACCCACATTCAAATAAAATATAGTTCTGCCCTTGCGAATGATAGTCATGGATATGTTTCATAGATGTAAATAATTCATTTACTCATTCAACAAACACAAGCAGTTATGCTGAACCAGGTACCTTGCTAGAATCTGGGAATACAATAGAGTAAGAACACCATCTCTACTCAGTGGAGCTTGCAGCTTGCAGAGAAAGACAATAATCAAAATTTCACCTTATTAAATATGTAACAAGATTGCACTAACTTCAGTGTAAGAAGGGAAAGTGACATAGTTTTGTATGTATATAACCACAGAACTGACTGAAATTGGGTGGAAAGGGAGGATCAGAGAGTGTTTCTACATGAAACAGACTGTTTTTTCTGAGCTGAGAAGGATGAGTGGGAATTAAAGGTTTTGAAGTTGGAAGGGAAGGGGTGGGGTTAGCATCCTAATCAGGGGGTTGGCAAGCACTGAAACAGGAGGAAATGTAGGGAACCAGGGAGTGATGGAGGCCAGCAGGCCTGGAGCCCAGACAGTAGAGGGGATGTGATCAGCAGGGTTTCAGGGGCTCTTGATTTTGGTTTTTGTCTTAAGATCAAGGCTGTTGAAGGGACTTTAAGAGCTATTTAGGGGGTAAATGGTAAAGGGGGCTTCCCTGGTGGTTCAGATGATAAAAAGTGCCTGCAATGCAGGAGACTTGGGTTTGATTCCTGGGTTGGGAAGATCCCCTGGAGAAGAGAATGGCTACTCAGTCCAGTATTCTTGCCTGGAGAATTCCATGGATGGAGGAACCTGGTGGGCTACAGTCCATGGGGTCACAATGAGTCAGACACAATTGAGCAAACACTTTACTTTAGGGGGTAAATAGACAGACTTGGTCATGGTTAGATATGAACCAGATCAGGTAGGGGGGGGGTGGAGAGAACAGCATGAGATAAATGCTGCTTGTGTGCTGAGGATGGAGTGAGCGACCCTGCTGGCGAGGCCATGGCAAGTTTTATGGAGATGGCAACTTCTGAATGGTTGTGAAATAAGAGTGGGCATCTTCCTGGCTGGTGATCTGGCTGGGAAAACTGCAACTACACAGACAGGCAGACATGAAGATGTACAGGAATATTCCAGAACACAGCAAGTTATCCTTCTTGGGCTGGAACACAGGGCTGGTATTGATGCTGAGTTTCACTGGCTGATCAGGAGCCCTGCAGACTCTGCAGAAAGGTTGGTCTTCATCCTGAGATGAGGCTTTGTGGGAGATGGAGAATCTCAGCTACAGTTTTAGAACAGTCACTCAGCTGCTGTGTGGAGGTGAAAATTGGAAGCCGGAACATCCAGTGGAAGGAATAAGGAGATCTTCACCGTGCAGCAGTGGTGAGCTGGAGCCTTTAAGGACAGGGAATCAACCCTCCTTCTTGTTGGGGCTTTGGCATGCCCCAGGCACCCTGATTGCCATTTCTCTAATAGCCGGGGAAATCCTGGCTTATGGTGTGGTGAATCTATAAAATGCTGCTTGGGAGAGAACTTTATAGCAGAGCAAAACATGAGTATTTCCCATTTTATCTGCTCTTTTGGATTGTTCATGCATCTGTCCATTGTCTTTGTCAGAGGCAGAATATTATTTATAAAGTGCTGTTCTTTCCCTCCCTCCCCAAACATCTGGATGTTTGAGTTGCACAGCTAAAACATCTGTAGGTAGGTCTGAAGTTTTGCCTCTTCTTTCGAATGTTTGGTGTCCCTCTGACAAAGTCCGTGAGTCTGTGTGAAGAGCCATCCATAAAACCAGATGGTACCCAAGGCCTGAGCTTGTAGATGAATTTTAAGGGGTGTAAGAATGAATAACCTCTGCTTCCAGGTGCCATAAAATAACCAAATAAATGACGGGTCCAAGGGGATTGAGAAGTTTTCTGGTTGATGAAAAGTGACATAAAGTCGTGCATTTACGCCTTTTAGGAATACATTTTCAGGTGAATGTTTGCATTGAGCAACTTGGGTTGGGAAGATCGGGGTGATTAAGATGTTATGTGTTTGGAAGCGTTCTCTAGCTACACTGAAGTCTATCATTTAACTTGGCTGTCAGACAAAGAGGTAAGAACTTGAAATTGGAGTTCATTCTTTCCTAAATAGCATTTTTTCGGGTTACAAATATATTTTCTGGCTTTTGGACTAACTCCTTGTAATCTTTTATAAAAGAATGATCCACAAAGGGTTTGGGCAATTATTTAAATATAGGAATTATACACAAACTTTAGAATTTGCCCCACTATAATATCTGGGGCAGGAGAAACATGCAAACCAGAGAGTATGCACACCATGTTAATAAATTGTAGGTAGACTATCTTGGGGGCTTCCCTGGTGACTCAGATGGTAAAGAATCCATCTGCCAATGTAGGAGATGTGGGTTTGATCCCTGGGTTGGGACAACCTCCTGGAGAAGGAAATGGCAACCTACTCCAGTACTGTTGCCTGGATAATTCCATGGACAGAGGAGCCTGGCATGTGACCATGACAGGTCGCACCACAGATGTTTCCAGAGCTGAGTGAGGGCTGGGGAGATGCCCCTTTCTCTCTCACCCCACCTAGCATGTGTCCCTCCCAAGAGGGTCTTTGAGAGCTGCCCGCGGGCCAAGGATATATCTGAGTAGCTACATTCCTCTGCTAGGCACCGCCTCTATTTGAACTACTGTCAAGGCAAAATTGCTTTATTTTCTAATTTTGATGATATTAGCAAATACATGTAATGGGAAATAAAATTAATCAGTTTGTGCCTGTGAAATTGCCTCCTGTTTACCTCAGCCTTGTAGCGATTTTTCCCCCTCCTACAGGGGTTATTTTAATTAACAGCGTGAATTTTTGGTAGTTTAATTTATTTTATGATTGTGTAAAAATACTCCTTTGTAAGGGTTTATATATAACTAGCCAGCTAATTAGCAGTAATATTTTAACAACAGCTGTAGAAGCAGGGAGTCCCATGAAACATGGCTTCTCCCTTCAGACCACCGGGATATTTATTGGTGTCTTTCCTTATCAGCTCGGGCTGAAGGCAACAAAGGAGGGTGGTGTGAGCATCAGATAATTAACAGAGAAGTAAGCTTCCTAGTCCTCCTCTCACCTGACACGCACAACTTCCAAACGATTCTGTGTCTCTAAGCCTCTGATTTAAGACTCCTTCTCCTTCTTCCAAAGTCTGTTATACATTCCTTGTGAGCCTCAACCTAAGGCATACCTTTCTGGAAAACTACCGGGAGGCTTTTAATGGCATTAACATGAACTAATAACAGCCACCAGCTTTTGGACTCCACTTTTCGTGGATGGAAAGCATTTTAACATAGAGTCCACCTTCCCTTCATTGAACTTACTGGGATTCAAGCATAAAACTAGGTGGAAATAGGGGCAAAGGGGGTAAGGGAGAGTTAGGGGAGATGGTGCAGAGAAACAAAGACATGGAGAGCCAGGAAAGCAAGCAAGACAGACGACGACCTCTCCCTAAACATCTACACTCTGCTCCCCGCAACCCCTCCTTTGTCACCTAGCACCTCCCTGGCTGCTTTGGGTTTGGGTTAGAGGATGGGGTTCAGGAACTGTGAGAAGGGTGCACGTGGAGAGGAAGGTATAAATGGAGAGGCGCTAGGGAACCAGCAGACTCAAGTGGCCCCCTGGCCCCCGTTTCAGGGTGTGCACCCAGTGGTCATGCTTAGTGAGAGTTCAAGAGTTCAAGAGTTGTGTTTTTGCACCACGTGTTTTATTCCTAAGGGCAAGCCAGCTACTTTTGTGGGGTCACAAACAGTCGGACACAACTGAACGACTGTCACGCTTTTAGGATCACCCCCAACCTTTCAATGTCTATGGTCTGCTTTCAAAGAGAAGGCTAGGGAAGCCTCCCCTTATTTTCTAAGAGAGATCTCTCCAGTCTTTCCTCTGTGTGCTCACAATACCTCACCTCGATGATAGCACAAGCCTAGTTTTCCCATCATGGTTTGTTTGCATGTTTGCTTACCTCCTTGGACTGTGAGCTCCATGGGAGCAGAATCTCTTTGTGGCTAGTTTGGTGCCTGATCTATAGTAGATGCTCAATAAAAAAAATGTTTGTGTAGATAAGAAAAAACCTGTGTAAGGGGAATTTGACTTTCCAATTAATTAAGCTTCTTGAGAGTCAGGAGTCTCAATTTCTGATGAAGTGCTTGATAGTCAACTCCTTATACTAGCAGTTGTGTCTAAAAATATTTCATGTGCTAGCTTGGTACAGTGTCTGAAACACAGACAAAACTCCAATGCTAACTATCAGTATTTCTTCAACATTAGTAAATTAGAGGGAAATTCTCTATAGAAAGTACAATGTAAAGTTTTCCAAAGAGTATCTAAATCTAAACATATGGGAAATCAGTAATCACAGACACAGATGTACACACACACGCACACACACACGCACACACACACACACACACACCCTTGGTTTGATTGGATTCATTTACGGGATTTTTTGGAGAGGGAAAATACCCCGCGGGGGATGGGCAAAAAGTTCCTAAGAAATTGAAAGCTTCTTGTACTGTATTGGGCTTCCCTTGTGGCTCAGCTGGTAAAGAATCCCCCTGCAATTCAGAAGACCCAGGTTGGATCTCTGGGTTGGGAAGATCCCCTGGAGAAGGAAATGGCTACCCACACCAGTATTCTTGCCTGGAGAATTCCACAGACAGAGGAGCCTTGTGGGCTACAGTCCATGGGGTTGCAAAGAGTTGGACACAACTTGGTGACTAAACGACTACCACTTATATAATCGATATTATCACTATATGATCACTCCAGTGACCAATAGAATGACTTACACTAGTAAAGTCCTTGTATTTCATATACACACAGAGAAACAGAGACAAGGAGGGTCAGAGCGAGAAAAACAAGACAGACAGAGATCACCTCTCTCTCTCCAGGTACCACAGATCTGCCATCCGCTTCCTGCCGCTCCTCCACTGCCAGCAAACCCCTGTTTTGCTGCTTTGGGTTTGGGTTCAAGGATAGGACACGAGAGTAGTGACACTGTATACCCATCACTTTAACAGTTGGTGCTCAGTGTCTATTTGATGAGGGGCTGAGTGACTTTATTCAGCTTTCACCCTCACCCTTCCAGGTGGTTATTGTTTTTATGTTTATTTGACCAGTGAGGTACTTCTTCTCAGAGAGGTTGATGATCCTGATCAAAGTTCCCTAGCTAATCAATGACAGAGTCAAGAGTCAAACCCACATCTTTTCATTCCAGAGTCTGTGCTTTATTTTATTTACTGTAAAATAGCACCACTGATGGAGAAGGCAATGACACCCCACTCCAGTACTCTTTTTTTTGTTTGTTTTTTTTTTCCCCAGTACTCTTGCCTAGAGAATCCCATGGATGGAGGAGCCTGGTAGGCTGCAGTCCGTGGGGTCGCTAAGAGTCAGACACGACTGAGCGACTTCACTTTCACTTTTCACTTTCATGCATTGGAGAAGGAAATGGCAACCCACTCCAGTGTTCTTGCCTGGAGAATCCCAGGGACAGGGGAGCCTGGTGGGCTACCGTCTATGGGGTCGCACAGAGTCGGACACGACTGAAGTGACTTAGCAGCAGCAGCAGCAGTACCACGCATATTGTATTTATTTATATGAATAAATAATAACTAAGGATAAGGGCAGCTCACTGTAATACTGAGGATGGTCTTGTGTAGTGTTTAGAGGTAGTGCTCTGTAATCAGACAAATTTGTGTTTGTGTCAACCACTTAACTCTCTGTGTGTCTTTGAGCAGATACCTAATGTCTCTGTGCATCAGTTTCCCTATCTCCAAAATGGAAGCAGTATTAACACCTATTTCATGAGGAAGTCTTGAAGATTATGGGAGATGATGCCCTGGCTACTGGACACAGAGTCAAGACCCACTGGTAGCAACCTAAGAAGTAGGTGACGGGTCCTGACTTCTGTGCCTAACTGCAGTGTGTTCTTCCTGGGTCATGCTGTCCTCATCTGAAACATGACAGTCCAGAAGACTTGATCTCTAAGGCCCCTTCCAACTCTAAAACCAGTGATCTGAGAATAATTTTGTGGTGTCTCACATCTGATGTGATTCCCCTCAGTATTTCTGAAATGTTTTCATTCTCCGATGAAGAGAGAAAATAATAACGTGAAGTGGAAAGATAGGGTAGAAAACAGGAATTTTAAGAGCATCAGTGAGTGGTGGATGAAGAGTGGGTATCATATGACAAGTAGCTAAATTGACCATTACGGGTATTGAACTCCATTTGGTGTGTAATAGTAGGTGAGCACTTGGCTATATGAAATTCGCATCTATATATCAACTTTTCCCAAACACCAGCTCAATTAATGAGTGCTGAATGAGTAATGGAGATTTGGCTGGGCAGAGATAGCGATAGAAAAGATGAGAAATATAAGTATTATACTGTAATTAAAAGAAAGGCGATGTGACTTATGGCCTCCATCTCAATTCCATTTTCTGTCTTTCCCTGTTAACCAGTATAAAGCAAGAACTATTATGGAAATAGATAGAGGAAGCAACATTTCTTTAAAAGTTTAAAAAAAATCTAAACTTGGGATTTCTTTTGATGGGGAAACAATAAAGTGGTAGATAATACTGAGGGTCTCACTGCAAGAAAACAATAATTGTAGTTTGTATTTTATTATAATAATAGGTTCCCGGCTAAATGCACAAATCTAATAAAACCATAATACCAAGCTACAATGGGCTTCATGAATTGGAAATGCAGCGAATTTAAATGCTTTTGGCACCTGCCACCCAGTTCCCCAATAATAAGATCTATAATTTCCTGATAAGGGCATGCACAACTCTTGTGAATTTAGGTCTGCAGAAGGGCCAAAGTCTGTTTCAGTGTTCATGTTATTTCCTGCTGGCCTCGCCAGGCCCACTCCTTCACGGCCAGCCCTTTTGCCAGTTAAAACTATTAAGAGTACCGAGATAGATTTTATGACTTTTAAAGGGATTTTGAACATATAATTAACAGTACAGGACCAGAAAATGGTGAGTCATCCTGGTCTTATCTAAGGGTGTTTCAAAAGCACTGAGTGTCACTTCTACACATTTAAAGAATACTGTGTGTTTGCAAATGGAGCAGAAAGTGTTAATATATGTTGGTAAGGCTCAGGGCATAGTGGGAAGAGGCTGTAGCTTTTCTTATCTAAGTGTCTGGGTGAAAGTTTAGTGCAATTTTCCTTAGTGCAAGTTACAGGTGTCACTGGAGGTTGGTGTGAACATGGTGAGTGGGGTAGGAAAGATGGAATTTCATTTCTCTGCTCAGGCTCTTGGTACTGACAAGACCTCTAGGCTAAAAGCAGATGTTAATTGAGCTGTCACATGCAGCATCTCCGTGTACAACTCAGGGTACTACGTGGGGGTCCTTGGAACTTCCTTTCTTCTAAACAAAAGGTGTCTTCATTAGTGGGCAGTTGGGTCCCATCTTATAACTATACTAGTGCTGAGTCTACGGAGAACACATGAAGAAACCACCAGGAGTGTCTTTGGCCTTTATTATTTATTTACTTTTAATTAGATTATACTTGATTTACAGTGTTGTGTTAATTTATGCTGTACAGCAAAGTGATTCAGTTATATATGCCTTCTATGTTAATACATTCATTTCCATTATAGTTTATCGTAGGATAATGAGTATGTGCTATACAGTATGACCTGGCTATATAGTATGACCTTGTTGTTTATCCACTCTATATATAATAGCTTACACCTACTAACCCCAGCCTCCCACTTCACCTCCCCCCAAGCCCCTCCCCCTTGGCAGCCACCACCAAGTCTGTTCTCTATGCCAGTGACTCCACTTCTGTTTCCTAGATACGTTCATTTGTGTCATCGTTTAGATTCCACATGTGACTGATATAATGGTATTTGTCTTTCTCTTTCTGACTTACTTCACTTAGTATGATAATCTCTAGTTGCATCCATGTGGCTGCAAATCATATTATTTCGTTCTTTTTCTCCCAGACTCACATGGCACCATGTGGGTGGCCAGTGATGGTATGATCCAGGAGTCTGGGAACCGTAGTTTCATGCTAAGCTGCCAGGAGTATGACAAAGCTTTCACCACTAACACCAAGGTTCACTACTACAGACCAATGGTAGGTCCACCTCACGGCTCTCTCTCCCTGATGCATTTTGCTGATATGCCACTCCAACACAGCAAGGGTTTTGTTCCTTTTTTGCTCCTTTTGAACTTGCATGTTAATTGCTAGTGGTGAGTGTTTGAGATAGTTACTACATACAGTATCAGGATAAAGGAAACACCTGCTGAAAAAGTGCAGTTTCCTCCCTGTCCCTCACCTCCTCCCATCACACTTTTTGCTCTCCTTTCCAGTTTGGAAAATGCAGTTCAATTGAGCTGAGTCACCTGCCTCTGATCACTTCCTTATCAGCTGCAGATGAGTCTACCTTGACTTTGCCCCCAGTCTCATTTAATTAGATATAAGCTTACCTCAAAGTCAATTCATTCTGTTTCTTAACATTGACCGCAGTTTCTCTTTTGGCTAACTCCTTGCCTTTCCCTGTGATTGAAGCAGTGGAGGTTGATAATTCATTTTGTTCCGCCATTATTGATTTGGTGGCTCTGGTCCAAAATTTGAAAATTTCTCTCCAGGTTGTTCTTGCCCTTGGTTTTTACAAAGACATTGCATAAAATGAAGGGTGTAGGTCAGAAATAGAAGCATCAGTGCTACTTTAGGGTATGAGGGTCCACTTTCAATTGTGAAAGAGGCTTATTGTTAATTGCAGAGATTTCCAAGGGCATCACACACTTCTCATGCGGTGGCTGGGAAAAAAATCCTTCTTACAAATGCTTTCTAAACTGAGAATGGATTTGAAAGACCATTGTCTGCCCTAGCTCAGAAATTATTCCCTCATAAAGGACTTGTGTAAAGGTTTTCGAGATACCTTTATGTGAAAGATAAACTATATTAAGGGCCCAAGAGCCTCTGCTCACCACATTTTTACTGAAGGTTTCCTTTCTTGATTCTTATAAATGTCAGTTTCACTGAAGAGTTGCTTAAAGTCACTGCCTCCCTTGGACTAAGAATTCTGAACCCGAATGTGGATGCTTCTCTGATGTCTTTTCTTTTTATTTTGGGGACCTTGGTAGGTGTCGAGTAGCCAGTGGAGTTTTTCTTGATGGATCATAATGAGATTATTGAAGGGTTCTTATATTGCCTTAAAAAAAGCTTCCCTAAATGATCACTGCAGAAACCCTGGAAACCAAGAATTTGTGTAGTGAGGCTCTCATGGAGGCTTTTATTTCTTCATGAGTCTCCAGCACGTTACATTTTATTTTCATGTTGAAACTAGTTGTAATAAAGGCCTATCATTTAAGAAAAAAAAAGAAAGGGGAAAAACATCCCATTTTTCTTTGTTTCATTTTCCCCAAATTAGTATGGCAAGCTGAGTCAGTGACCTCAGGTCTATTTATTGGAAAGTATGAAAGTGCAGTAGAAATGAACAGAATGTCTTCTTTTCCTCAGTTTACTTTACTTTCTTATGAAGATAGGGGCCTTTGAATTAGCTCCCAACCACAGTAGTGTGTGAGTGTTTTACTACCCTCCTCTGATTTTCCTAAAGGAAAAAGCAGAACCTATGGCATTGTCTTATATCTTTAGAGAACTGGAGGTAGATGCCTTCCAGAGACACTTATTCTAAATAAAGCTAAATTCTTCCCTCTCCTTTCCATCTAACTTGATATCATGGGTCTCTATAAATAAAGCGAGCTTGTAATGCCAGTTTATCATTGTCTTAGAGACCAACTTAGCCTTGACCTCAAGCCTGTAATGAACTCACTTTCCTGTGATCAGATGGTGAAATCATAACCCAAAAAAGTATTTTCCTGAAGCGAGATAGAAAAGATGAAACCATCATGTACGGACTTTTAAAATATTTCCCTTCTGTCAGTCATGACTGTTATAAAACAGGTAGCTCAATGATGTTTATGAGTCTTGCTGGCTGTCAGCTATGAAAGGATCCAGCCAAAATTGGGGGAAACTCTTACTGCGTTAAATATTCTGGCTCCAAGCAGCAAAATCCAAATCTGTCCATTGTGCTTTCATTTCAATAGGCCCTCTAGATTCTTAATTACAACGTGGGCTAATTATGCAGTCCAAGTTCTAAAGTGCACTAGATTTGCACAGCACGTCTCTCCTTCGCCTCTTCTTCTCCTTGGCATTATTGTATTGGTTTTCCGGACCCTGTCAGACTGAGATTTAAATCCTTAACCTGACATTCATTGTGTTCTGAGTATCAGCCTTTCCTGCCTTTCTGAATTACATGCCCAATAAAGTTCTCGTTTCTGTCATAGGTCAGGACTTGGTCTTTTATAAATTCTTAGGCTGGGACCATTTAAATTCTGTTTTTGATTTTATCCTGCCTCTTCAAATTATTTGCCTTGTAAGCGCTTTAACTTTTTGGTCTTTTGCCCCAGCTTCTTAGGCTATTAATTTTTTTTTTTTAACCTATGTGACCATTGAAGCAAATTTATGGAAACTCTCATTGACAATGAGGTAGCTTCATTCGGGAGAGAGAAGAGAAATGTTTGGAAGGTCTTCAAATGGACATATTTGCCAAACCGTGTGTGCACGTCCTTACTGCAGGTCCTGAGGGAGTCCTCAGCTATTACAGCCTCTTGAGTTTGGCACACTTAGGCCATTCTCCATCTATGCATTTCCTCCAGCCACTTGTTTGGTGGTGCTAGTGCTAAAGAACCCATCTGACAATGCAGGAGCTGTTAAGAGATGTGAGTTTGATCCCTGGGTCCGGAAGATCCCCTGGAGGGCGGCAGTGGCAATCCACTTCAGTATTCTTGCCTGGAGCATCCCATGCACAGAGGAGCCTGGCAGGCTGCAAGGCCATAGGGTTGCAAGGAGTCAAGACAAGACTGAAGCGACTTAGCATGCATTGGGACAATGTGTTAATTTCCTCCGAATCCATCTGAGAGAAAGAAGGAGAGAGGAGGGTGTTGGGGGTGGGGAGAGAAAGAAAGGGGAAGGTGCTCTTTCATACAGCGTGTATGTGAAAGCTTTATGGTGTGTGCAGAGGCCAGCGTATCCTCTTACATACTTGGTTGTTGGGTGACTTGTCAGAATGTTTTTGTTCTTAGTTTTGCTCTGGAGAGGAAATTCTCCAGTCTCATCTTATTTGCATATGCCTGGAAGTGAGACTTTTTGAGCTGTTTGTACAAATTCCAAAGATACACTATTTCTAGGCTTTCCTCAAGAAGAAAGGGGGCCCAAGGCAAGATGAAAAAGGAGACAATGCTGGAATTCTCTTGATGCAGCCTTGGGGCACATTCTGTGGTTATTCTAGCCATAATTGCCTATGGCTAGAGGTTCTGGGACAACTTTTCCTTGGCCTGGATTTCTGGTCCATCCATCTCTCCATTACACTTACCTGTCTTTGACCCATCTCCTTGGAGATTTACTTTCTGCCATCCATATTAAATACCACATACATGCAAATGTGCTCAGTTCTGTTCAGTTCAGTTGCTCAGTTGTGTCTGACTCTTTGCGACCCCATGAATTGCAACATGCCAGGCCTCCCTGTCCATCACCAACTCCGAGTTCATTCAAACGAACGTCCATCGAGTTGGTGATGCCATCTAGCCATCTCATCCTCTGTCGTCCCCTTCTCCTCCTGCCCCCAATCCCTCCCAGCATCAGAGTCTTTTCCAATGAGTCAACTCTTCGCATAAGGCGGCCAAAGTACTGGAGTTTCAGCTTTAGCATCAGTCCTTCCAAAGAACATCCAGGACTGATCTCCTTTAGGATGGACTGGTTGGATCTCCTTGCAGTCCATGGGACTCTCAAGTCTTCTCCAACACCACAGTTCAAAAGCATCAATTCTTCAGCGCTCAGCTTTCTTCACAGTCCAACTCTCACATCCATACATGACCACTGGAAAAACCATAGCCTTGACTAGATGGACCTTTGTTGGCAAAGTAATGTCTCTGCTTTTCAAAATGCTATCTAGGTTGGGCATAACTTTCCTTCCAAGGAGTAAGTGTCTTTTAATTTCATGGCTGGAATCACCATCTGCACCAAATGTGTTGCTGCTGCTGCTAAGTCGCTTCAGCCGTGTCCGACTCTGTCCCACCCCATAGATGGCAGCCCACCAGGCTCCCCCATCCCTGGGATTCTCCAGGCAAGAACACTGGAGTGGGTTGCCATTTCCTTCTCCAATGCATGAAAGTGAAAAGTCAAAGTGAAGTCTCTCAGTCGTGTCTGACTCTGTGCGACCCAATAGACAGCATCCCACCAGGCTCCTCCATCCATTGGATTTTCCAGGCAAGAGTACTGGAGTGGGGTGCCATTGCCTTCTCCGGCAGCAAATGTGTTAGAACCTATTAATTACTCACTGTGTTATCCCTTCTAGATAAAATATTTGTATTTTAACAGAATCCTTCCAGAGATGATGCCCTAAGTCACAAAGATGGTGTACAAGGTTGCAATTTCATTTGATTCATTGACCCTGTGGATATTCTTCAATCAGGCCAGACTGGAAGTCAGCTTCTCTCTACTAGCATAAGAATGAAACCAATTCTGCCTGGAGTAGCAGCAAGTCTTTTTGAATTTTTAAAAAAGTATATTCATGTATTATATCTGTGTATATTATGAACATGTATACATTTTTCTGAGTGAACAGCTTATTGGTCCCAGTGGCTGTTGAATTTTTCTATGCCATTTATGATTGTTCCCATGATATAGTGAAATATTCAAGGCAAATTTGATCAGTGTTTCTTAAAAAGGTCAAATGCTTCTATATAACTTTCGTCTAAAGACATTGCAAGACGTTTGCTGCTAGTCCAGAGGGAGTTGGACAGGTATATGTAACTAATGGAGTCACAAATTGGAAGCTGATGAAGTAGTGACAGAAGAATTTAAGCAAACCTGCTTCTGCATCAATAGTTCTCCTGACCTGAGATGTCTCGGAGAAGGGAACAATGTAATTCCACTGGGTCACTTCTCTTGTACAAATAATCAGCCGTGATTCTATTCCAGGATTTTTCAGTGATTCTTCCCTTCCCCCCATCAGGAAGTAAAGAATGGAGTATGATAATATTAGCAGTTGCCCAGCTTCAGCCTAATTCAGTCACGTCACATGCTGAACTGTTTGGTAATTTCATTGTCACACCGAAAGACAGATTGAGACATATTTCAAAAAAGTGTTTCATGGTGACCTGAAGGTTATGTATTTGAAGATGGCCATAAAAAAGCAGACAGGGTATACCATTTTGTTTGAATTTGAAAAGTTTTTCTCTTAAATTGAGGGGAAAACATGGGGAAAAAAAAGACCAAATGCAGGGCTATTTTCCTTGCCAGAATAGTTGTTACTTTTTTTCCTCTGGAAAATAAATAGGTTACTATCTAGGTCTTTGTGTTTCTCTTCCTCAGCTTTATTGTATGTCTTGTCACTTTCACTCTGGCAGTATTATATTTGACGAGGAAAGGACTGGATTTCGAGTTGCCAAAATATAAAAGCACATGTCCCACATACCCAAATAATGTTTAGTGGCACCCTCGTTCTTTGTGTTTCCTTATGGAATTATGATTTCTTCTTGAGTGGAAGTTTCCGGAAATAGGTATTTGACCTCCCTTACAAATTGCCGCCTGACAGCAAATTTTGGGAGGATTACAGTTCCCTCTCCAGAAGCCTTTGCCCCTGGGTAAAGTCCTCCAAAGTGAGCTCCATCTCCTAAAATTTCTGGGATTGAGCCCTTTTAGATGGGCCTCTCTGGAGAGTGTGGCAAATCTTCTGTTCTGGGAACCCATAGGAGAGAGACCGGAGCAGACTGGAGAAGGCCCTACGTCTCTTTGTAATGTTGACTATCAGGCGTTCTGAAGGGTCTGGAATTTTTAGTGAAATTTTTAGATCAGGATCCCAAGAGATTTGATGGGCAGGGAAATAAAGTCGCCACCCTGGTGTCACAAAATGTGTGACTGGTGAAACTGGGTTTTCAGCTCAAGGCTTTTGCTCCAGACTTGATTTTACCAGTACAGCCCACAGCTGCAGAGAGGACTTTGATTGTAGAGGGTCAGAACCTGAGACTAAGGACACAGACAGGGGCTGAGTCAGACAGGGATTTGGGATTTAGACTGTAAACTTGGACTTTCTCTCTGAAGCGCTTTGGAAAACCGCCCCCTGCCTTAATTTCCCTATGACTACTCATCTCTGTCTTGCTTTGGATCATTCACTATTTTTTCTCTGTTTCTCTTCCATATCTGATGAGAGATTTCCAATTATAAAGTTGCTGTGACATCATCCTTTGTCAAACAATGAAACCTTTTCTTTTCTTTAAATTTGGTCATCTGTCTGGTTCTTTGCCTTCCTGTACCTCTCCCCAGAGGTACAGCCCTTCGAACGTCACTCCTCCTCCCCTGCCCCCAGCCTCCTATTTCTACATCATGTCTTAAAATCCATGCTGAGCTAATTTTCCTTGACATGTGCACTTGGCAGTTATCTCAGTCAGCCTAACCACATTTGTCTCTAGACAGGGAGATGCAAGTGGCCCTCTTTGCTTTCTTCTGCTTTTAGATCTTTCCTAATGTCTACGCTGAGTTCCCTCTCTCTTCTCACACTGCCCATAGTCAGTCTACCCTGGACCCCATTCTACAGTCCCCAGATTTCCTCCCTTCTTTTGGGAGACTCATGGTCCAAATTAGAGACCCAATCTTGGGACAAAGAAGGGTACTGTATGGGATCGGTCCAAGGGTACCAGATAGGGATTAAGTAAGAGGATGTCCAGCTCACTGCTCCACCAGTAACCAGATGACGACCTTAGGTAAATTAATTTATATCTCTTGTCCTTGCATCCTTCATGTTTAAAATAAAACAGTCCATAAAATCGGAACTGACTCCCATTAAATTTGGTCTCAGATCCTTGTCTTACCCATGCCTCTCCCCAGAAGAAAAATCTAGAAGATCAAGAGAAAAATCCTTGAAGTGGAGGCTTTTATTGTTTTGGGTTCATTTCACAGGCAGGTTAGAGATTTGCAGTTGATCTTTTTCACCCCTAAATGTGTGCTAGTTTAAATACCAGAGCTTGTTTATACACATATACTCATGCAAGAATGACTAAGGATGATAAAATTGGAGTGTGTTGCTAAGAGCAGCTCAGCAATCAATAGGATTGCAATGGTAATAACACCAATACATATACTTAAAGAGATGTAAATTGCACTTCATTTGAAAGCGAGTTGGAACCACAATGGAGCAAGGTGGGATGAGGAGCTGGGCTGGCACAGAGTGGTACTGCACTTTGATGCTGGTGCTGGGACCTTGGCATTCTGGTCTGCATTTCTAAAAATGCCTTCAACTACCCTGTTGTTTCCCCCAGAGGAAGAGGAACTCCAGAGACCAGGAGGCATCCAGTGAACAGAAAACCTTTCCTCCCGTCAACAAAGTTTTTTTTAAAACAACAACCTTTTAAAGAAAGATTTCTTTTGAGGGACTATACCATTGGGTCTCACCCAGGCTGCATGTTAGAATCACCTGGAGAATTTTTTAAATTCCACAGAGCCAGGCATTTTCTCTAATCAATTAAACCTGAATTTCTGGGAGTGGGATTTAGATAATCATTATTGGAAAAAAGCTTTTCAGGTTATTTCAATGTGCAGCTGAGGCTGAGGACCATTAGTTATAGTCCTTGCTTCTCAGAGAGTGGGGATACCTTGGAGGTGCTTATACAAGACACAGTTGCTGACTCAGAATTCCAAAGGGTGGAGCTTGGGAATCTGCATTTCAAACAAATTCCCCCAATAACCCTGACAATGACATGAGATGAAAGATAAATCCAATAGCAAACAAAGAAATGAACTGTGGTGGTAAATATCTACTTTTGATGACATGAATAATTATAGCCTTAATTAGTTAGTGATAATAGTGATGCTAGTACATTAAATCAAAAACTAGGACTGACTTTCATTGTTGGAAGCTTCCCAACAGCCCTACCTTTAGTCCTTCCATGGGTTTTGAACAAACTGAGAAATAAAAGAGCCAAAATGGAGGCCATCTTTATTTCCACTGGAGCTGATACTAGACTTGGCCAAGAGAGGCAAATGGCCCATCACTGTAGCCCATGATGAGGTAGACCTGGCCACTGCAGGATGTGCCCCTACCCCTCTGGCACTTGCTAGAATACCTAGGGATGCCAGCTTTCCAAGGGTACTATGCCCAGGAAGAAAAGTGTGGAGCTGAGCTCAGTGTATTTCATATTTTCCCCAAATTCAAGTAAATAGATCATTCCGCTGCTGCATTATTATGGGATAGGGATAGGCAGCTGTTTCCTAAGACAGTCTTTCCTGCATGGAAACTGGGAGCTCATTGGGCAACCCTAGAGATTATTTTTGGCCTCTCACCCCTATTTGTACTTCCATAGCTTAGATACTCGCTGTGCTCTTCTCTGAAAACTGTCCTCAGATTTTTTTTTTCATATCTAGCTTTTCTCTCCCAGGTACAGAAGATTCTGCAATGCTAGAACCAGCCCGGGGTATGGAGGTCTGGAGCCTAAGTTGAGGCTGGAAGTGAGGGAATGTTGGGCTTTCTTCCATCACTGGAGTAACCAGCCCCCTGTATTCAATCCTTTAAATAATTAGAGCACTCTCTGTTTTTATGACTGGACCATGACTGATAGAATTTCACGTTTGTCACCTTATTTAATCCTCTCAGCAACTCAGAAATCTCTGCCTTTCCCTGTATCCTTGTTGTGGCTTCCCAGATGATGCAGTGGTAAATAATCCACCTGCAATGTGGGAGACCCGGGTTCAATCCCTAGGTTGGGAAGATCCTCTGGAGTAGGAAATGGCAACCTATTCCACTATTCTTACCTGAAAAGTTCCATGGACAGAGGAGGCTGGCAGGCTACAGTCCATGGGATCACAAAGAGTCAGCTGAGCACACACATATATCCTTTTTACAGATAAGTCCATGGAGATGTTCAAAGGTTAAATTATTTTCCCAAGGTTATAATTTCTAGAAGTGCTGGAGCCAAGAATTTAAACCCAGTTCTGTTTCAAATATATGATTTAAATATATGTGAAATACATGATTTTCCCATCGTCTCATGTTCCACTCCCTGCACAGAATAAAGAACCAAGATAGGGGTTTTCTCTTGCTGCTAAAGATGCCAGAAGAAGTGTTCCACTGTGAGAAGCGGGGTGACCGAGCACAGCTGTTCCCTGCACACATCTCTAAACTCCTGCCCTTGTGCATTTCACTGTCGATAAACATCACACCATCATAGACCTTAGAGCGGGAAGGGCCCGAGCCAGATCATCTGGCCCGGCATCCTGCCTTCTGGCAGGCAACTGCTAATTATCTTTATTTTTCCAAATGAGCTGCCGGGCCCTGGGAGGTTGTGTGACTTGCCCAAGATGACACAGCGAGTAAATGATAGCTCAGGCCTGGGCCTCAGGACTTTTGGGGTGACTTCAGCTCTCTCCAAACACATAGCCAAAGAAATCAGCTCAGAAGGAGAGGCTGGGAGACAGTTATCCCAGAATGCATTCAGAGGAGCTAAGGTTTTGCTTTACATTAGCCTTTCCCTTTGACTCTGAGGGCAAGAGCAGAGAGAGCTGAGGGCAAGAGCAGAGAGAGCTGCTGGCCAGGGGGTTCCTGCCTCGTCGCCCTCCTTCTAATCCTCCTTGTTCACAGGGAACAGCCTTTCCCAGCCTGCCTGAGTCAGGAGTGCAGAGGAAAGCCCTGGAACAATTCCTAATCCACAGCCAACGGGTATTAGGAAGACCCAGGCTGCGTTGACAGTGTGTGATGCAGAAGACCGGGCACCTCTACCCTGCTCTCAGATCTCCAGTTCCCAGCCGTCCTGCAGCCTGGTTGGAATGAGGTCATTTTAGATAAATATACAGGAAATCACTTTGTCACTGGTATTTACAGTGTCAAATGACGGCAGATTAGAATGCAGTCTCTTACTTTAGCAAGCGTGGAGGAAGTGGGGCTGGAAAGAATCTCAGACCTCCACTCACAGAGGGTTAGAGACCCCTGTCAGTACAGGCTCAGCATTCACCTCTCCTCATGTATTCTCTGCCTTGTTTCATAGGCTATTCCTTCTCTTTGCCTCCCTCTCTTCTGTTTTATTATTTTATTTTTATTTCTTTATTTTAAATTTTTAGTTTCAGGTGTACAGCAAAGTGATTCAGTTATAAATATATGTGTATCCATTCTTTTTCAGGTTCTGTCCCCCTATAGGTTATTACTAAATACTGAGTAGAGTTTCCTGTGCTATATAGTAGGTCCTTGTTGATTATCTTATATACAGTAGCATGTATATGTTAATCCCAAGCTCTTCTTTTACCCCTCTCCTCCCCTCCATGTTTCCCCTTTGTTTTTGTAGTTCTTTTATTTTATTGTTAGCATTATTATTATTATTTAACCTTTTTCTTTTTCTCAGTTTTCATTTTTCTGTTCTTTGACCATTTGCTCAGATATGTTACCTAAATCCCCAGCTCCCTACTATCTAATAATTTTGCAAATTTATGATATCCTCAAATGGATACTTGGCCTTCTCCATCCAAATCTACTCCTCTCACCACCTTTTCCATCTCAGCACACAGAAGCCCCATTTTCCATCTGTTCAGACCAAAAAACCTGGGTCACCCTTGACCTTTCTCTTTCTACCACACACCATATCCAATCCATTTGCAAACCTCATGGGATCCATCTTCAAAATATTCCCCAAATCCAATCACTTTTTAGTACATTCCAATTATTATCTTGGTCCAAGACTCTTAGCTGGGTTATTAAAATAGACTTAAAACTGGCCTCCCTGCTTCTTTCCCTTCCCCTATGGACTGTTCTCAACACAGCAACAGATCCTGTTAAAAATGGCCAGATTGTGTCTCCCTTCTGCTCCAGAATCTTCACTGGCTCACCATTTCAGAGTAAAAGCATTGGTCTTAAGATGATCTCTGAGGCCCCAAGAGAAAGAAGAGGCCCCTCTTCTTTCCTCCTCGAGCCCATCACTCTGGTCCACCTAAAATGACCTCCTTGCTGATCATTGAACAGACTTTACACACTCCCAGCTTAGGACCTTTGTATCTGCTACTTCTTCTCTGTAAGATATCCATATGGCTTCTTCTTATAGTTCCTTTGAGTCTTTTCTCCTCTGTTACCATCTCAGTGAGATCTTTCCTGAACACTCTGTTTAATGTTGTCAGCTTCTTCCTCACTCCTGAGCGCTCCCATCTACCTGGACTTTTGCCTTTTCTCCATAGCACACAGCATGATCTAATGTCCTGTATGATTTTCTGTACCTTACCCCATCCCCACCAGAATATTAGCTTCTTGAGGATAGATTTTTGTCTGGTTTGTTCAATGCTTTGTCTCTCTTGCCTAGATAATTCCCTGCTGCATAACAGATGCTTAGTAAATGTTTGTTAAATGAAAGAATGAATAAGTGATTGAACAAATTATTGAGCTTGAACAACTGTTATATGTAGGCATGACATGGTAGGCATTTAGGCATACATTAGTCATTCATTCTCTTCTTTAGTCCTTTAACAAATACTTGGTGAGGACTTGTATGATGTATCTTTGAAGATGTTCTAGTACATTCTTTCTTTTCTTGCTAACTTATTTTTCCTTCTAACGTCAAACTCGTGACATCCTTCTCATTTTGCAATGCCAGTCCTGTTCCTACCACCTTATCTTCATTCTCCTCTTCTATCTATGAAACCCAGTTCTCTTTGGTCCAATGTGGCAGTAGGTATGTTGTCTGAATCAGGTCCCATAATCTCCCTTTAGGAGTTAGATTTAGGCTGTTCTTCTCCTCCCCAGCCTGCCCTTGCACAGCACTTCCTGGAATGAAAGGCAATAAAGATTTAAGTCTCTGTTTCTACAATGAGCAGGGCATTCAGATGGCTTTTACTCCCATCTTGTTCATGATATTTCTGCCCAGGGTTTCACAGGAAGTGAATATCAGTGAAGGCATATTTCTTTCTTAAAAAAAAGAAGAAATGTTAACATGTGCATAATATCATGGTAACATTCATGCGACTCTAAGTGAATGGAAAAAAAAATATTACTGATAAATCAAACTGCATTTGTCTACTTGCTTTCTACTCTATCCCCCCAATCATGCAAAATTTCATATGCTTGTATTTGATATTTTCATGTTTTTATGCAACCTCTATAGTTACTATTTTTAATGACTGCAGACTACTGCATTTTCTTGATCATAAGATGCTACTGATTTTAAGGTACACCGTTGCTTTCTTAACAACTTTTCACAGAAGTGAAGTAATATTACCACTTTAAATGTATACAGTGAATGGAAGATGCTGTCTAATTTCAGAAATGTTGAAAATTTACCAAAAAAGGATCTTAAAATTGAGAAAAATAAAATAGTTCATAGTATGTATATTTATTTTACATTTACATTTACTTTACATTTATATTCACATAATTTACTTTACTAAAAATAACCCTGCTGTGAATGTCTTTGTGCCTATAGCTTTTATCTTTTGAATTGTTTCTTTGCTGTAAAATCACTGGGATTCAGACAGATACTTAAAGCTTTTGAAGCATATTGCTGTTACGTTTTTTTCAAAAGTGTTAAACATGTTAGCCCATTGTCCAGAATGTATGCTTGGGTATTTGTGCTTAATTGTAACTCTGCTAGCATTAAGTTTTGTCAATTTTTGTTTGGTTTTGGTTTTTGCAAATTTTATAGTCATAGCTGTTTTATGCATTGTTCTCATTATTTAGAGGGCTTCCCTGGTGGCTCAGATGGTAAAGGATCTGCCTGCAATGCAGTAGACCTGGGTTTAATCCCTGGGTCAGGAAAATCCCCTAGAGAAGGAAATGGCTACCCATTCCAGTATTCTTGCCTGGAGAATTACAGGACAGAGGAGCCTGGAGGACTACAGTGCGTGGGGTGGTATAGTTACACAAGTAGCAAACTGAGTGATGTGTCTAAACTGGTTAAAATGTATATTGCTGCTGATAAAGTGGTGGAAGATTGTCTTAGTCGAGCTTGTTCTTCAAAGTTCTGGTCTTTGGCTGTGGTGGAGGAGAAGATTCAATTAATAGAATTATTGAAAAAGAAAATCAATTTTTGTTTCAAGACCAAATCTAAGTAGACTGTTACTATTTCCCAAGTCTTTAAAAAAATGTATTACAGTTTAACCTTGAAATTTTTAAGAATTTCTGTTGGGAACTTTGACATTGCTTGTTTCTGTTACAGACTGTGTAAAAATGAATTCTTTTTTTTTTTTTAATTAAGTAAACAGTTTATTTTTAAAAATTATTTTATTGAAGTGTAATTGACTTACAGTGTTGTGTTAATTTCTACTGTACAGCAAAGTGATTGAGTCATGTGTATATACATTCTTTTCCAGATTCTGTCTTATTATAGTGTATCACAGGCTATTGAATGTAGTTCCCTGTGCTATACATTAGGACCTTGTTGTTTATCTGCTCTATATATAATAGTTTGCATCTAATAATCTCAAGCTCACAATCCACCCCTCCCCTAGCCCTCCAAACAGTTTTATTGTGGTATAATTTACATGCCATAAAATCCAAGCCTTGTAAGTGTGCAGTTCAAGGAATTTTTAAAGTAAAGTTTTACAGTTGTGCAACCATCACCATAACCATTTTAGAAACTTTACGTTTCCCCAGAAAGTTCTCTTGTGCCCAATTGAATCAATCCCTGCTTCTACCTCCAACTGCAGGTGATCACAAATCTATTGTCCCTAGATATTTTAGGAAGGATTTGTTTTAATCACTTTGAATGCGATAATAATAGCAACAAACATTCATGTATAGCATTTATCATGAGTTGAACAAAGATCTAATCACTTTGTATATGCACTGAATTCTCACAATGACCTCAAGAGATAGGTATTATTATTATTTGCATTGATGGAGGAGGAAATTGAGGCACAGAGAAGTTGACCTATTTAGTTAGTCAAAACGCTGGGATTCCAAGCCAAGTAGTCTGACTTAGAGCCTATTGTGTTAATCATCTCAAGTTACTTCCTTCTATCAATGTAACGCACTGCAACGTATAGGAAGTTGGAGAGGTTGAAGTAGATGTTAGATCCTGGAGGACTTTCCTACTCTATGCTAACGAGTTCACTTTCCATGTCTAGAATGGGAAGATGAGATTTACTCTCTTGCCAACTAAAGGCACATTTTCCAGCTGTCTCTGCCTGTTGACTCAAGTCCTGAGCCAAACACCCCAGTGATATCTTTTGCCCTTGGAAGTGGTACCCTTTACCGTCTCCCTGGTGTTGTCAATGGGTGTCTCTCAGTGAAGCAGATGTTCGAAACACCGGGACTTGCTAAAATTGATGCAGACTTTCCAAATGCAGCAGCATCTGGGTATTTCTAGAACATTTTGTTTCTCTACCGGACAGAATGGTGAACTTTGAGTGAAGAAAGGTCTTACTGTTACTGGAACAAACAAATCATTTCAACTAGCTGATTTAATTCAATTGTTTCATTGCTCCTCAGAATTGACCATTTTATGCATTTCTTCCATGCCTTTATATCACAGGCAAATATCTCCTCTGTGTCTGGTTGTCAAGAATTAGTATTATGTTTTATTTATCTGAATTTTACTCTGTTTGAAACATAATATTTTCCCAGTGATTAAGAACACAGGTTTCAGTGTCAGAAAGACCTGGATAAAATCCTAGCTCTGCCTTCACTTAGACAGGTTGTCCAATTTCCTCAGGTACTAAATGAGGGTAATACCATTTTACCACTACATTTGCCTTAAGATTAAATAAAATTAATGCACTAATGCTTACAAAATGCACATCAGTACATGGTACATACTAAGCACTCAATAAATTAGCTACTACTACTATTATATAAGTAAAATTTTAGTAAAATATAATAAACATTTGGGTAAGGTCCAAAGTCAGATATTTTGGGGGGAATCCTTTCATCTTCTTCCTGTTTCTCTTTCTCCAATTCAGTAACTCCCAGCTTCGCTCACTGTTTAATTCTGTGATCTCTCCCCTCTGAAAATTTCCTCTAGGACGTAGAATGAACTAAGATTTGATTTGTCTATGGATTTAAAAAATAATGTCACAGTTTTTTTTTTGGCAAGCATTGGCAAATGTTTTCATTTCTCCCATCTGGGGGTAGGATATGATATTTCTTGTTGTAGCTTCTGGAATTGTACAGAAGAATTGTGAAACAAGTGGATATGTTTGTAACAAGTGAAAATTTTAAACTTTGTGTCTAAAATCAGTTCAAAGAGAGAAGTCCCTTCTTTTAAAAAATTTTATTTATCTCTCTCTCTCTCTCTCTCTCTCTCTATATATATATATACACACACACACACATTTTATATACACAGGCACAGACGCAGACACACACACACATATATTTGCGTGTGTGCTCAGTTGCTAAGTTGTGTCCAGTTCTTTACAATACCATGGGCTGTAGCCAACCAGACTCCTCTCTCCATGAAATTTTCTAGGCAGGAATACTGGAGTGGGTTGCCAGGGGATCTTCCTAACCCAGGGATTGAACCCGAGTGTTCTGCATCTCCTGCATTGGCATGCAGATTCTTTACCCTTGAGCCATCTGGGAAGCCCACATACATGTTCTGGAGTGGGGTGTCATTTCCTCTTCCAGGGTATTGTCCCAATCCAGAGATCAAACCTGCATCTCTTGTGTCCCCTGCATTGGCAGGCAGATTCTTTACCGCTAGGGCCACCTAGGAAGCTTGATCACACATTATATATACACATACACGCAGCTCTCTTCTTTTTAAAGTGAGACCCTGTTTCTGGATATTATCATTAGGAAAGGGCCCCTCCAAGGGGCTTCTCAACAGGAGGGATGGGATGGTGGATGGGTGAGCCCGAGTGTGGTAGTGGCTGTTACATTGGCTCATGTCTGAATGACCCCCAGCACCAAGTCCACAGCATCACTCTAGAACATCAAGTATCTAAACACCATTTCTATCCCCACATTTTAAACTAGTCTCCAGACTGTCCATATTTAGGGGAGGGGAGATGGGCCTCTGGAGTCTAACCAGTGGCTGCAGGTGTTTAGTGAAGATAGATAAGCGTTAAGGGAATAATGGAGACAACTCATTGATTGATTGATTGTTAACTGAGCAGGACCCTTCCCTTGAGACTTTATCTTGATGATGTCTCTCATGGGCAAGAGGCAGAGAGGCAAATGGTGACAGAAAATTGACTCCATCACTGAACAGTTCAGGGGAAGCAAGAGCCCAGTATGATGGAGCAGATAACCTGGTTGCCAGGGTTTGTGAGATTCTGCCTGGGAATGTAGCAGTCCTAGCCTGTGGGCATTGGTCTGACAGTCACTCTCAGTGTTGTAGAGAGATTCTGAATGGTGGTTGCCAGACAATAAGAGTTCAGAGCATGTCAGCCCAGATGCGACTACCCCCAGAGGTGTGCTGACACTTGCAGAAAAGCATAGCAGTGTCCCTTTCCATTTCCAAGAGGTATAGGGCTGTAGAATATCTCCAGGACATTTGGACTGGTACCAGTCACCCTGTCTGCTCACCTTTCTGCCATCATTACTTCTGAATCAGCTGAAATTTGAACTCTAAGGGGAAAATAAGTACTCCCCACTCACTCCACCCAGACAGGACTATAGTTATTTGAATTGTAAGAGGATTGCATATTCCTCCTCTTGGACTTGATGATTGCAGTAGAAAAGGATTGAGCTTATGCATATATGTTTCAGTTAAAGGGGGGTCAAGGGTGGGCAGCAGGGCAGGTCACTGGGACACCAATCTGGAAGGGACATATAAACAGCACTGGGGGTGAAGGGAAGGTGAGGTCTGGTTACCACAACTCTACTCAGGGCAAAGACTAAAATGTGGTTGGAAGGATTGGGCTGCTTGGTCTCAAGAGCCAATGGATGTTCCCTAAACTGCCTTCTGAGGAGGATGAAAGCAGTCAATTGGTGGGCTGAGTGGGATGTGGAAGTTCAGGTCAGAACTGAATTTCTGGGGATGTTATAGAAAGAATTGAACACTACTACCTGTTGGCCTCTTCCTGTCTGAAACTCCCTGTCACTCCTCTGGAATATTTAACCAGCATTTCAATGCTTGTTGCTTCTCAGGGGACCCACATGACTTGATTCGGCCCTGTATCCTGGCCTAGTTGATGGGGGCCACCTCCTTTCCTTTCTGGCTGCCTCCTTGAAGCACTGCCTGTGTACTGGCCAGTTTCTCTGTACTCTCCAAACTGGGAAGAAACTGGTATAAATGGTTATGTGCAGGATTTTCCAAACTCATCATGGAATCTCTTTTTTTTTCTGTGACAATTACGACTTAGTCTTTTGTGTACCAGGCTTGGTAGGAGTCTGGTCCTTAATTCCCAGAGCAGATGGTCTACGCCATTTATTTATTCATTTGAAAAGCATTTATTGGGCATTTGCAGTATGTCAGTTGCTGCTGTATGCTCCATCAATATTTTTGATGTTAGATGATTCTGGATAAATTTCTCAATCATTCCCTAGACCATACTCTGGAAGACTTGTTTATGGTGATATTCTAAGTTTGTACCCGTGGCACTAGCCACTGATATTCTCCTAGGCACTCAAGATTAAAGCCTTAGAGTAATCACTAATGCCTTCTTTTTGTGAATATGTCATTGACTTTAATGATTTTTTCAAAACTTATCTTTAAATAAATGTTACACATTCCTTGTAGAAACATTAGAAAAACAAATGTTAGCTAAAAATGGGGGGAGGAAGTTATTTGCCATTTAAGACCAGTTGCCCGACTCTGATGTTTTTGTCTTTCCCTGTTTTCTAGTATCAGATCCCTTTTCTTGTCCCCATGGTCACCATCCAACACTCTCCATTGCTCGAGTTCTCATACCTGAACAATGGCAATAGCTTCCTCCTGGGGCCTTAACTCTTCAGAGTCGTGTATCCCTGAGGCCCACTTCTGTGAAGGTGTGGAATCATCTAGAGAACAGCATATGATCAAGAATGAAAGATAGTTGCCTACATTTTGTCACCAAACTGTTAATATTACCTTTGCATCTCTGGTAGTTTTCTAATCATTTTAATGATCTACTGTTTCTTATGAACATGGATGTTTTGCTTTAGATCTCTGGGAGAAAATACCTAGGGGACAAATAAATTCTTCATTCCTTCAGATCCTTAACTTCTGCTTCTCTTGGCTTTCCTGGTGGTTCAGCTGGTAAAGAATCTGCCTGCAATGTGGGAGACCTGGCTTTGATCCCTGGGTTGGGAAGATCCCTTGGAAGGGAATGGCTACCCACAACCAGTATTCCGGCCTGGAGAATTCCACGGACTGTATAGTCCATGGGGTCCCAAAGAGTTGGATACTACTGAGCGACTTTCACTTTCACTTTCTTTTTCTCTTGGCTTCAGCACATCACATGGATTTATTCACACATGTTGCCTCCACTCCAGAGTCTGCCAAGGGCTGTCTCAGACTCTGGGATGGAGATCTAATGTGAGGCCCACCTATGGGTGGGTACATTGTATGCATTATCCCTTATGTAGCCTTTACAGTGGTGGTAGTGATATTACTTGTGTGCATGCTCAGTCACTTAGGCATGTCCAACTCTTTGCAACCCTGCAGACCATAGCCTACCAGGCTCCTCTGTCCATGGAGTTCTCCAGGTAAGAATACTAGAGCAGGTTGCCATTTCCTACTCCTGAGGATCTTCCCAATCCAGGGATTGAACCCACATCTCCTGGGTCTTCTGCATTGGCGGGCGGATTCCTTACCACTGAACCACCTGGGAAGCTGGTGGTTATATTACTTGGTCCTGTATTAGGATGAGGTATAAAAAGGGGAAACGTGGGGGAAGGAAGGATAGATTAGAAGTTTGAGATTAACATATACATAGTAGTGTATATAAAATAGATAATCAGTAAGGACCTACTCTATAGCACAGGGAAATTTACTCAATATTCTGTAATAACTTATATGGGAAAATAATTTGAAAAACAATAGATACGTGTGTGTATAATTGAATCATTTTGTTGTACACCTGAAACTAGCAGTATTGTAAATCAACTATACTCCAATATAAAATTGACATTAAATTTAAAAAAAGATGAGGAATAAGCACAAAGAGCTTCATGCTCTGAAGATCACAATTTCAAAACCAAGTCTTGATGCCTGGTGAACTCTGGGTTGGGGAGAATTTTGGATGATCAGAAAACCAAAGGGGGCACTTCTGAGATAATCCCTTCCTGGGTAAGATTGTCTTTCTACCCTTTTTCTGGTAGTAAGTTTCATTTGTGGGTTCTGGAAACTGTCCCTTTAAATCCACTCAAATGTTTGAATAATGAAGGGGCCTCAGTGTTTTGTTTTGTTTTTTAAAGCTATGTTTCATGGAAGAAACAATTTGGGCCAGGAAAAAAACAAAACAAAACAAAACAAAACTGAAGGGCAAAATAATTCTCAGTGGATCTTTTCAACTATGGAAGATCCTCATTAACTCCTCAGAAAAATCAGAAGAGCTGATTTTGAGTAAGTCAGCCCCATGATACGGTCTTATATGAAGTTAGGTGCAAAATGGAAAAAAGCCTTTTATGTAAGGTGGTTCCATACCGTAGGAAAAATTGGATAAATTTTGGTCAAAATTTTGGATAATTTTCTGGTCAAATTGGATAAATGATACCCACCTCAAATATACCAGGCAAAATTACCTGCCTCAGAGATCTACAGATCTGTACTCTCCATAGCATCTAGCCCCATACCTATGACATGTGTTTATCTCACCCTGTCTAGTCTGGACTGTGCTATGAGAACAAATGGTACCTGAGCTTTGTCCTTTCTGTAGAAAACCACGTTCTCACAGAGATATCTAACGTATGACAATCCAGTCTGTTTAGCCCAGTAAATGTTCAATACACACTTTTCATGGTGAGTCAATGTGGGCATTTCCCTACTATAGCCTTCTTGGTCATTCCGTCTGGACCTTTTGGAGAACCATGGGTGACCACATGGTGTTACTTCATTTTCTCTCTCCCCTTTTTCCCTGATAAGCTTCTCTGTTTGTTTGAAAAGCCTTCATTTGTGTCTCATTTTTCTTTCATAGTAAGCATAGCATGATTTTAAAGTTCCACATAAACTCTTTCAGTGAGACATCAAACCCCCATTAACAAAAGTAAACTCAAGGATGATGAAATTAAGTAACTGGTCATTAACAAAGCCAAGATTTACTATCAGGATTGTCTGATTCTAACCAATTTTTGTTTTTTTTTTCCTCCTCTAAGGAAAGACCCTAGTTCATTCTGGTAAAAATTGTTTAATGAGGTAAATAAACCATTATTTCCCTCAGTGAAATTCAGCTTGGGTCTTCCTAAACTGACTAGGTACCAGCATCCTCTGCCCAGGTGCCAGCATCCTCCATGTCCTGTGTGAGTGTGGACGAGCTGTTCACTCTGGTGTGGCTCTAGCTCTGTGTTGCTATGAGGCATCTGGGCTGTTAAGACGGTGGGGAAATCCCAGGAGGGTCTGAAGCCATTTGTTTATTGTGAGTCTGATCCTGTCCTGGGGGGCCAGTCTCCTCTCTCTGCAGACTAGATCCAGTCCTCTGGGGAGCGGGCCAGGGCAGTGAAGATTTCCTTCCCCCTGGGCTCTTGGATTTGCTGCTAACAGAAGGAACACTTGGAGTTTTCTGTGATGGTGACTGGGATTCTTTTTCTCCTCTGGCCCTCTGGGTTGAAGGCACAGACTTGACGATTCACAGTTCAGAGCCATTCAGGTATGCTGTTTATCCAGAGTGAGGGGCACAGTGCCTGGGGCTTATCTCAATCTTGAGTCCCCTGACTCTCCTGTAATTTTTGCCATTTAAATATTTTTCCTTTTCCCCTCTTTACTTTTCTGCTTTCAAAGCTTTACCTCCTTGGTCAATTATGGCAGGAGAATTAAGGGTTAGCATTCTAGTACTACATGCCCACCCCCGCCCCACCCAGCACTCCTGCTTCTTGTCCTGTGGCTCACAGAAATGGCCTTGGCTTTATTTCTGATATATATTCTTGCCATATTTATATTACTTTATTATTTTTTGCATTATTAAAATTTAGTTACTATTCAAATTTCAGAAAAATATTGGCTTAAAACAAAAAAAATTTAATCTTTCACAAAGAGGAGGAGAAAAAAATGGCCTGGGATGGGGAGCCATCCACATGCTGTGGACAGCTGGAAGATTTGAAGGGAGAGACTGAGAAGGTGGCACACTCCAGTCAAGTGTGGAGCGATGCAGAAGAGTCTCGAAGTCTTTGTCTTCACCATCACATAGCTGTCAGGTGGAGTCCATCTCATACCTCTTGTCTCACTTAATTACGCATGACCCATCTCTTAGGTTTTGATGCTCTTCTCCTCTCTATTGCCCAAACCCTCCAAAGGCCTTTCTAGAACACCCAATTCTGTAATTGTGTCTGCTCAATCTCTTTACACAGGGCAAGGTTTTGAAGGCGTGTGTAACCCACACCCCCACACCGCCTCAGCTTCTCTAAATCCTTTGGAAAATAATGTGAAATAACGCTGTTGTTTTCAGGGAGGCATGTCATTTGTTTTACCGGTCTGTAGTTGATTAATTTGCAAATGATATTCCCAATAAAGTGCTTAGAAGTAGATAATTACAACTATATTAACAGTTCCCGGGGAAGCAGATGGTATTCTGAGGAGCTGCCATGTAGCATTACTGCTGATGCTCCACTGTAATGTACCATCTACCCCCGAAAACCACAAACAACAAGCGCAAATCCTGCTGATATTCCAGATTGGGAGGAAATTGTGCTTTTGCCTCACATTCCATTCTTATCGGAATTTTTATGTGTGTTTTCTTGATCGCTACAGTGCTCAGTGAACTGGTACATTTTATGTTGAGTCCCATAACTCTCCAACTCTGTAATTCTGAATTAGCCCCGTATTAAGCCCGCACGGAGCAAGTTTTTAAACTGTTCATCAGTGTTCCTCCTACCATGCCAGATATTTTTAAGCATAGATTATCTCTGTACAAACATATAATTTCAATTTCCTAAATTACCTGAGCCAACATGCCATGTTAGATAATCAATTAAGAATTTTGGGAGGCAGAGGAATCTCTTCCTTTTGCTTTCTCCTTCTGCATCATACACCCATATTCTTGTCCACATTCACGTGTGTGCATGTGCGTGTGAGCGCGTGCGCGCATACACACACACACAGACTCTTGACTAGTTGCATCATATTTTTTTCTAAGCTACCCAGTAAAAAAGGATCATTTTGCATCCTCTAGTTCTCAGAAGAAAGGCTGCAATGTCATGTATTTCTGTCTGTACATCTATGCATCAGGAGTTGTCCCTCTTAAGTAGGCTGGAGTTATGTAAGTGTTTATGTACACAAGGTTATAGACACAATAGGTCATGGGAGTTCAAGTTAAATATTTATTTTGTGCTATGGTCAGTTGAAGACGGCTGGGCCATGGCGATGAGGCTGCGTGTCACCCGGAGCAGTATGTAAGTGTGACATGGACTTCTCTGGGGACCACTGATGGTTGCTGTAGGTCAGGCTGGCAGTGGGCCACCAGCAAGGCCTCCACCTTCAGTTGCTGTCATCTCTGAATCACTTCTGGACTAGAGAGGCTCTAGACAGCATTGCCATAGACCGGGAATGACCACACTCTTACCTGCCCAAGTCTATAGTCATTTCTGCTAAGAGAATAGGAAAGGATGGTGACCAGTGTTTTCTCTGCTTTCTGTGGGTGAGAACGGGCTTGGAGAATGTGTGTGGGCTGCTGAGTGCTTAGTGCTTATTTAAAGCTGTCTCAGAGCATATGTTCACTGGCTTTTCTAGAAGCAGGCCTTGTGGATCTTGCTGGGGGCTCACGCATTAGGGGGCTTAGTTTGATATGCAAGTAGGCTCCAGGATTCCCAACAAGTTGCCCAATTATCACCATAAGCCTTTTTACTGTTGATGTACACTAGAAACTTTTAGTTTTAGCTGCCATTTTTTGAGAGTGTACCATGCACCAGGCACTGTGAGAACGACTTTGCATTATATCATTCCACTGAATTCTCACAATATTCTATTAAACAGACAAGAGTTGTAGTTCACCAAAGAAGAAATAGAAGCTCAGACAGGTTAAGTAACTTGTTTAAGGTCACAGAGCTAATTAAGTGTGAGAGTTGAGATTGAAATGCTAATCTGTCTACTACCAATGATCAGGCTCTTAATCATGACATTACTCAGTTATTTTATGCATTTAATTCAATGAACATAATTTAAGTCACCTAGAAGGTTTTTGTAGTTCTGTGCAGTTACTGAAGGTGCATGGATAGTAAAAAATGCACATTCTTGATTTTATGTAGGCTGCACTCAAGGATCAGAGAAGTAGACCATGAGATAGGCATAGAAGATGTGGCTTTGAACATGGGGCTGCAGTGGGGGGAAAGGGTCTTGATAGTCATCTGAAGGAAGCTGGGCAGCATCTTAGCCACTGGTGTACAGGCAAGTGAGTCTCATGATCAGAGATTTTCAGAAAGAGTTTAGAAAGAAGATGCTTCCATGAAAGGTGGGCCCATCGGCAGGCAATCTAGTTGGGAAGACTGTGCAACAATCCAGATGCATAACGCTAAGGTGCTGGCTGGCACACGTGATGAAACAAGTAGGAATGAACATCACAGGGTGGAATATGCCAGTGCAGGCATCACAGGAGCTAATGTTTGTTAACCTATAACCACGTGACTATCATTGTGCTAGGCATTAAAAAAATGAGCAAACTCGTTTAATCCTCAGAATCCCTATGAAGTAAGTTATATTATTTTTTTTTTTCATTTTATGGATGAGACGATGGAGAGACAAAGAATGCCCAAGTGCCCAATGAATCCAGATTCATTCTCTGCCCTTTTCACTCCAGAGCTTGATCTGCCTAACATGGTGTCAGACCTTGGACCAAGATGGGGTGTTAGGGTCCAACTCATCTTTTCCTAGATGTGCCAGCCATGCATGCCCTCAGGGACATATACCCTTCTCTCCCCAGGACAAAGTGCATGTAGGGCATGTGGGAAGAGAACTGGCGTTAGTGAGAATGATGATTTTGTTTGTGTCCCGTTCTGTGTCCTGGCAGCTCATTCAAGGCTATACTCAGGAGAACAACATTCAGGTTTCTTTCTATTTTCCTCCATTAAGTAGGACTTACCTTCTATACTGGTGATGGTTGTTGTTTAGTTTCTAAGTCATGTCCAACTCTTATGCAATGCCATGGATGGTAACCCACCAGGTTCCTCTGTCTAAGGGATTTTCCCAGCAAGAATACTGGAGTGGCTTACCATTTCCTTCTCCAGGGTATCTTCCCAACCCAGGAATTGATCCCATGATTTGGCGGGTAGATTCTTTACCACTGAGCCACCTGGGGACTCTCTGGTGAAATTGAGGTCAGAAGACCTGTGTTTAGGACTGTTTCTGTAGCTTAGAAAAGCATGCTTTTGAGCACATGATTTGAGATCTTTGAGTTTCAGGTTTCTCATGCTTAAGGTGGGGATTATAATATTCATTCATCTAGTTGTGCTTTTAAGGAATGGATATTGAGTACCTACTGTGAGCAACACACATGCTAGGGAGGCACTGGGACACCAACGCAAGAACTAGTCACAGGGTGTGCTGTTAGGAGTTCAGAGTCTAGTGGCTGAGGTAAGTAAATAGTTGCAATTCAAAGAATCAAGAAGATAATATTCATTAGAGGTTTTTAAAATCTAAAGTGCTTTGAAATGGTGGGCTATTACTGTTATTAAGTCTATTAGGGAGTGTGAGAGGAGAAAGTCAGAAAATGCCAGCGAGATCCAGGTTGGGGTTGAGTTCCCCACTTTGCCAAGGCTCCCACTGGGAGGGCTTCCAAGAGCACAGGCCCTTCCAGTAAGGGTGCTATGGCTCCCGCCTGCTTTTGACCTTTGTGAAGAGTGCTTGCGTGAACACACTTCACTTTCAAAAGTTTAAAAATACGCACTTGGAATTGTAGATGATCGACAATGAATCCCAGGCGTGTGGAGAATTGTGCTGATCTGGGAGTACATGGGCCATGTGCCCTGCAGTTTGACGTCAGCACCGTCCAGGAGGCGCACAGCCTCTGGGCCCCTCTGCGCGGTCAGTCTGTGATGCAATGTGCTTTCACAGCCTGTGAATCAATTCCCTCTAGGAAAAGAAAAAAAAAACACAAAAAAACCCAACAAACAGTATGCTGATGAACTGGATATACCACTGTTGAAATCCCTGATTTTGCAATATTTAAATACTTTCTCAGCTAAGATGGTGAAATAGTGTAAGCAGAAAAAAAGAAGCCACACGGAGTTATTAGAATCAAGCCCTTTCCTTTTTGAATGTTGACCTTTGAGTTTCCAAATTGGGTAAAGGAGTAATTATCAGGAATACCTTGATAAAAGGTTGTACGATCCCAGTTTAGGAAAACAACTTTACATGTTTAAGTCCTTTGTATTTTTGGTAGCACTTTAATACCAATTTTCTAATTTAATCCTTCATGCCAACTCTGTCAAGTAGATGGAATATTCATAATTCAATTATAGATGAAGACACTCAGGACAGAGAATTTGTGACCTGTCCCAGACTCTTACACCCAAAACACAGGGGACGGAGAAGAGGGTAAAGGAAATGAATATTCATTAAACAGCTACTATTTGCTCGGTGTTTAATATGATTGAATTTAATTCATCACACAATCCTGGGGTGGAAGATGAGTATTCTTATTCCTATTTTACAGACAGTTAAACCAAGGTCATGCATTTAATATTTAGAGGATGAGTTGAGATTTAGATCCAAGAGCTCCTTGATTCCAAATCTGTAGGTCTTTATCTACATTTCCAACATTGTCGATTATGTGTTTTTACTCTTCTGAGCACTTACCTCCAGTAAGTGTGTATTTGTTTATACACAAGTTATTTGCACATACTATTGTACTACTACTTTAGTACCATTATAAAACATCCACAGGAAATAAAGATATTGAGATGCATACAGATGAACGGAAGACATACCATTGCTGCACTCCATTTCGTAGACCACCGTCTAGTCTGTACTCCTTTCTTGCTTATTAGGAGCACAAAGTTCATTCCTTCAGCTTATTTTCTTAAACAAATCCACTAGGCAGCGTAGGGACATGTTAGGGTGGGGTTCCTCAGCAGAGGCACTGTTGGCATTTTGGACCAGGTAAATTCTTTGTTGTGAGAGGCTGTGTATTGCGGATACTTAGAGGCATCCCTGACCTTTATTCTGTAGATGCCAGTAGCATATCTTCCACAGAGTGACAAAGAAAAATGTCTCCAGACATTGCCAGATGTCCCTTGTTGGGGGTAGGGGAACAAAATCCTCCCCAATTGAGAACCACCGTTTAAAGGTAATCAACAGGAATGTTCTCCTTCTTGCTAATGCCAAAGAAGAAGGCATTCAGCAGCACCAGTTTGGAAGACGTTTTTCCTTGCCCATTGAAATTCATCCAGAGGACCCTTGGGCTCGGTTCCAACCTGTATCCAGCAGCGCCTGAGATTGGCCAGCCAGAACGGAGGTCCAGCTGTTCAGTGATGATATCAGCCTTGGGATGACTCCCGTCCCCCTGCATATCACATCTAATTTTAACATCTTGTGCTTCACTGCCAATGGACTTTGACAAAGCCCAGTGTGGAAGACTATGGTAGTCCAGTGTGGGGTGGAATCAGGTAGACCTGTGTTCAAATCTGTCTTCTGACACTATTATCTGTGACCTTGAGCAATTCCCTTGACCTCTGTCAGCCAGTCTTTCCTCATCATGATAAGACATGCAAGGGAGGAGAACATTTATATCATAGGGCTACAGTATTTAACACAGTGACTGTTACTGGCTCTTAATAAACAGTAATAGCTATTCTTTTAATTATGATGATGATTGTATAAGATACTTAGACTCTTGCCTGACACATAGTACGCACTCAATGAATGACACAGGTTGTCATAATGTGTATTGTAAATATGCATTTTTTGAGTTTGATGAGTTTGACTATGCTACTAAGTCGCTTCAGTCATGTCTGGCTCTGTGCTACCCCATAGACAGCAGCCCACCAGGCTCCCCCGTCCCTGGGATTTTCCAGACAAGAACACTGGAGTGGGTTTCCCTTTCCTTCTCCAATGCATGAAAGTGAAAAGTGAAAGTGAGGTTGCTCAGTCGTGTCTGACTCTAGCAACCCCATGGACTGCAGCCTACCAGGCTCCTCTGTCCGTGGGATTTTCCAGGCAAAAGTACCGGAGTGGGGTGCCATTGCCTTCTCCGGAGTTTGACTATAGATTCTGAGAAATAGGGACAAGATCTTGTTTATCACTTGATCCTGATTACCTAGTTCAGCCTCAGTTCAGTTCAGTTCAGTTGCTCAGTCGTGTCCGACTCTTTGCTACCCTATGAATTGCAGCACACCAGGCCTCCCTGTCCATCACTGACTCCTGGAGTTCACTCAAACTCACCTCCATCGAGTCGGTGATGCCATCCAGCCATCTCAACCTCTGTTGTCCCCTTCTCCTCCTGCCCCCAATCCCTCCCAGCATCAGAGTCTTTTCCAATGAGTCAATTCTTCGCATGAGGTGGCCAAAGTACTGGAGTTTCAGCTTTAGCATCATTCCTTCCAAAGAACACCCAGGACCGATCTCCTTTAGAATGGACTGGTTGGATCTCCTTGCAGTCCAAGGGACTCTCAAGAGTCTTCTCCAACACCACAGTTCAAAAGCATCAATTCTTCGGCACTAACCTTTCTTCACAGTCCAACTCTCACATCCATACATGACCACTGGAAAAACCATAGCCTTGACAAGACGGACCTTTGTTGGCAAAGTAATGTCTCTGCTTTTGAATATGCTATCTAGGTTGGTCATAACTTTCCTTCCAAGGAGTAGTTCAGCCTGGCATATAGTAAAGTGAAAGTGAAGTTGCTCAGTCGTGCCCGACTCTTTGTGACCCCATAGACTGTAGCCCACCAGGCTTCTCCATCCACAGGATTCTCCAGGCAAGAATACTGGAATGGGTTGCCATTTCCTTCTCCAGTAGGAGGTGGTGTGTAGTAGGTGGTCAGTAATTGTTGTGAATCCATGAATGCATGCATTCTTCCTCTGAAGCCATGAAAATGTGTGAGCACTGTCTTTTTGGGGTTTGCTTTAGAATCATAAGGGCCCTGCTAGGTAACACTCCAGAAATTCTCCAGTCCCTTTCACCTGTGCAGTTCAATGGGATTACATATGTTTGGCACTGGCTTGGGAGAGAAGGCAACTCAAACTCTTCTTATGACCTGAAGCTTAAGGAGTGGGAGTTCTGTATAATTTTATCCAGTCAATGGAAATGCAGGAACTCAATCATCAAGATTGTCTAATTGTTCCCTTGAAATTGACTGAGATGCTTGCTATCATGATATTTTCCGAATTCCATTTCATAATGCAAGTTTACTTATCTGGTTTCAGGTTTTCGATTTATTCTTTGTTTCCTCTGGCTAGTTTTAGAAAAATTAGAACTCTTTTGTGACTTTACAAAAAAAGATAACTTATGAGGTTGAGAAAAAAATTTTTATTGGGAATACATCAAAAATCATCAATAAACCAGGCATAACAATGCTTGATAAATTTAGGAGAAAATTGATTGCAGCAGTAATAGCTGATTTAAACTAATGCCTGCTTGCGTCATTACTCAAATAAACACAGGAGCTACATCAGTTTTAATTTCTGTCTTGTTTAAAAATGAGCGAGTTTCTTTTCAGCAAATGACTGTTGATGATCTGGATCTTAGCATTAAAAAAGGGGAAAATTTTCCACCATTTTCTGATCGTTGTTGTTGTATGTTCTTCAAATTTTCAGCACCTCAAACCTATAATTTTCAGAATATGTTTTATAAAAGCAAAATTAGCACTATGGGCTTGTTTTTGTGTTTGTGTGGGTTTGGGGAGTGTGTTAGAGAGGTGTGTATGTAAGTAGGCATGTGGTTTTTGTCATTCAACCTAAATGAGATATGCAGTTGGAATGTTCCTTTTGTTAGAAAAACATGTATTCAAAAAACATATTGCCTCTCAACTTTGTTGAGTAACCTCTCTTTAGATATTAATGGGATGAGTGAATAGAAACTTCCATTTTGCCTTGTTTGGTATCACTCAAAGGCTGATTTTATGTTAAATTATATGTAATTGCCTAGTCACATCAAAATACTAAAAAAAAAATTGAAAGCAAGAGTAGCCAGACTCTTTATTCCCACTGTGTCTAGGAAATGCTGCTGAGATTCAAAAGAAGTAAACAACTGAGTAAGTGGGGTTTCATTTTTCTCCCCCACCTCCAATTATGAAAATATTTGAAAAATGCAGAAAAATTTTTAATGAGCCAAAAGAAAATATTTAAAAGTTATATAAAATTCTGTCATCTAGTTGCAACCCCTCTTGGCATTTTTAAATATGGTTTCAGGCTCTTCATTCTATACATGGGTTCAAACAAAAGAGTCAAGATAATATTGCATATACATTAAAAAATCTTATTGAAGTATAATTGATTTATAATGTATTAATTTCTGCTATATGGCAAAGTGATTCATTTGTACACATATATTCTTTTTCATATTTTTTCCATCTTTTTCCTATTTTCATCTCAGAATATTGAATGTAGTTCCCTGTTGCACATACATTTTTGTATGCTAATTTTTCTTTCATGTAACTTATAGCCATGTTTTTGTGTTATCACAGATTTATAGCAGTTTAATATCTTCATTGGCCAGTAAACCATATTTGACCCAACTGTTCTATTATTAGGTATTTAGGTGTTTTCCACTATTTTCCTTACACAAAACTGTGGACCTCTTAATTAGGTAAGGGTTGTCTGGCCCAGATATATATTCCTGTTTTTCTTCTTTGGTGATTTGCTTATACCTCTTTCTGTGGTATCTTAACTTGACTTTTTCACTAGGCCAAATGGTCTTCTATGTTTTTAATAAAGTTTCCACATCTTTACCAGGGGATTGTTTCAGGCATAAAGGACCCAGGTGACTTACTGTAATTGACCTCTAAGTCTTGACCCCAATGTGGAAACGTTATTGCCCTGAGCCCAAAGGATGGAGTCATAGTTGCCTTCAGCCAAGGAGATTTGGCTAAACTTGGCCTTGCCTTTTAAAGCTGAGTTTTAATAAATCAAGGTTTACTTCTCCCCAAACCCACTTCAAATCTCCAATTGTCAGATGTTTCTTATGTTTAGCTATATATTGTTCTTATTGAACGTGGGTTGCTTTATATTGAAAATGCATGGTTTATTAACCATAGTAACAGACTTTCCAATATGAACGTGCAGCAGAAGGATTCCCAAGTATCTTGACTGTAACATCAGTGTTTTCTACATGGGGATTATGTTTGGAGCAAAACCCATACCATCCATTGATCATGTTTCTGAGGAGAAAAGCGTCGATTGCTCTTATCCAGGTTGGAAGCATAGAATCCAGACACATGTATGCTGGTCTATTGTGTGGGGAAGTCAGGGGTGAACATTGTGAACATCTGCTTCAAGTTACATCTTTTGCTAGTTTCACATTATAACTTTCATGACAGATACCATTTGCTAAATGTCTGTAGGTTCTATTAAATCTCTATCTGTATACTTGAAATCTGTACTTTTGTTTGGTAATTCTAGTTTTTCAGCTTAGGGTCTCACTAATTATGTCTTCCTTCTGGTCAACAAAATCACAGTTTTGGTCACACTGGTGATAACCACTGCTAATTTGTTCTGAAAGGAAGTTTTCATTCATTTAAATGGTACATGTTGAGTTCTGCTATGTCCTCAGGGACTAGACATATGAGGAAGATCACTTAGTATGGAAGGTGAGGGCTGGGTTATGCCTTGGATCACCATGACTAGGGGTACACATGGCCTAACCCCGTGGAGAAACACGAGGAAAGCACGGTGTCTGTTGCACAGAGTTTTCTGCAGTCAGTATTCAGTTTTAAACTTGAAAGTCCCTGTGTTTGTCTGTCAGGCCCAGTTTCTCAGTGGCAGGATCAGGTAAACAAACTCATAAACAGCCAATAAGACAGAGTGGTGGTAAGTTCTGCAGAGGAATTATGAACAAAATGTTATAGCATTTCAAAAGAGGGTGATGAAATTGGTGCTTATGCTTACCCTGACTTTTACAGCTCTCCTGCTGGTCTTGTTCTGTGCCTCCATCTTTCAGGATGCTGAGGAGCCTTTGGATATGAAAAGGGATAGTTTCTAGGAAAATTATCCTAGGAAGGATATTCCTTGCTGTTTCACCAAGGAATTTAGCCTCTATCTTCTTTTCCTTGAGTTCTTCCTTCCTCCCTCTCTCCCTTTCTTCTATCTTATCATTTATTATTTGATTTTCCCAATAAGTATTTCTTCAGCCGCTACATTTACCAGGATGGAGATACAGTGATGATAAATAAAGGGAAAGTTCTTGCCCTCAAAAAGCTTATATTCCAGTGCATCAGCCTATTGGCCCTTATTAAAGGACCAAATCATTGTGCCCCACATGCAAATGTTTCTGCTGCTCTCTAACTATGCTGTCTTAGCAGAAAACCTCCTGTTGGCTCCCCAGGTCCTTTAACTCTTTGCTAACGCGGTGTGAGTTTTATCCACATCATACTGTGCTCGTGGTAGGCCCTCATCATGTGCTTGCTGATGAGTACTTGCCCGATTCTGCCAGTTTCCTAATTATATTTAATTTTTTCTCTTAAAATTTAGTTTCCTGCATCTTTGACTTATCTCATTTCCAGTCAGAGTCTCCACAGGAGTTGACTCAAGGATGGTTTCAGTTCAACATCTATAATAAGCAGATCCCTAAAGCATTTATTTTTAGAGGTTATGTAATTGCCAGAACTTCCCTGGTGGCTCAGACAGTAAAGAATCTGCCTGCAATGCAGGAGAACTGGGTTCAACCCCTGGGTTGGGAAGATCCCCTGGAGAAGGGAATGGCAATGCATTCCAGTCTTCTTGCCAGGGAAATCCCATGGACAGAGGAGCCTGACAGGCTACAGTCCATGGGGTCGCAAAGAGTGGGACACGACTGAGCGACTAACACTTTTACTTCATTTGCACTATGCTCTACTCCAGCAACTTAATTTCATGGTAACTATGAACTACACATATTCCAGTGAACACTTCAAAGCATCCATGAGCACGGACAGAGTCAAGTTCACCATATTTAAGTCATCCAGAATTTAAATCACTCCTAAGTCAGCACTTTGGCTCATTCATTTTCATTCAGAGCTCAGAGCAACTTGCCTGACTTATCTCCTTGGTCCTCATATTATCCATCAGACCTTCACAATCAGGTTAAATCATTGCCTCACCCTCCATGAGTCTGCAGGCAAAGGATAATTTCTCATACTCAAAGATGTTTTAGGCTTTTGTATTTTAAAGCCAAACTTGTAAATACATCTTTATTCTTTCTGTGTACTTTCTTTTTCTTTCTCTTGTCTTTCTCTTTGGTTATTTCTTCCTTCACTTTCTTTGAATGGCTCATTATTTCTGTATTGAAAGGATGAATCTCAAGTACTGCCCATTCTTAGTGGAAAACAACCCCAGGAAGGATTTCTGTGCTTCTACTGGCCAGCAGTCTGTTCCCTCCCGTCATGAAGTCTTCCTGTTTGTGGGCCATAGGTTGGATTTTAAAAGCTGTGCCCTATTAAATTGATAATGGTTCATTTTCAGAGCTGCCTGTGGTTATGGATTCCCAGCCGCTCTTGTAAGTCTCTCCTGGGCCACACACCCTTTTTGGAGAGAGGACCTTTTCCTGGCAAAAGCAGTCGTCAACTCCTCTGCCTCCTCCCCATCGATTTGATGACTTGGCCTCTCAAAAGGTCATATACACGGTGGATTCTTTAAAGCTTGTTTATCTGGGAAAGGGCTTTTAGAAGGGAGATTGAATCCCTGCTGTCAATGACTCTTTTCTGAAACAGGGCCAGGGAGATAAGGAGAGTTCATGTTGCCAGGTAATGACCTTGCCTGGACCCACTTGAGAGAGGAACCCACAGGCATCTTGTTTGGAGAGGCCTGGCAGAGTGATGAATGGACCCACACTCTGTCCAAGGCAGAGAGGGCTGTGTCCTCTCTGTTCCTGAAAGGCCAGGAGAAAGAGAGTTGACCCACATGCACAATTTTCCAACTTTCTGGCACAGTCCTTTGGTTTACTCAACTTGTTGGGGTAATTTAATATTCATTAAAGTGTCTACTGTGCATGAGGTGCCAGTGGTCAGCTTTCACTCTGGTACACTCCACTCATCAGAGACCACTAGAGACAGTGGGGGCACCAGAGTCACAAATGCAGTCAGTTCATAAGCATCTCTTGTGTACCTGCACGTGCCTGACTCTGCATTATATCGTGTTATGTTCAATGGAACCACAACAAAAATATACATGACATAGTCTCACCCTCCCAACCGTTGTTTGAATCATATTGGGGCCCGAGGCACAGATAGATGAAGCAGCTAGAAAGCAGTGCCTGGCTGTGTAGAATTGAACTTCAGAAGGAACTTAATTGCAGCATTATTTGAAATTGCAATGAAATTAGAAACACTCTTGATGTCCATCTGTATGGGAATGTTTACAAATGATGCTCTAACCATACCTTTGAATATTCTGCACCTGTTTAAAAGAAAGCTATACATAGAACTATCAGTGCATTTCAGTCATTCAGTCGTGTCCAACTCTTTGCGACCCCATGGACTGCAGCAGGCTTCCCTGTCCATCACCAACTCCCAGAGCCTGCTGAAACTCATGTCCATTAAGTCAGTGATGCCATCCAACCATGTATCTCATCCTCTGTCATAGAACTATAGGCAATGACATTGAAAGATTACCAAGACTATTGTCAAGTGAAACAAGAAAGTATTTTACTTTCACTATATGCCATTTATATTAAAAGTATATATTTATGAATGAAGGTTAATGCATTGAAGAGAGACTTCCATGATATTTACATGTGGACTTATATTTTTCTGTTTCATAAAGATGTGTTTATTTATTATTTATATATTATTATATATTATTTATATATTACTTATATAATTTAAAGTTAGCAAGGAAGTAAAGGCTAGATTATATAAGATCAGAAGAGAGCAAGACATAGTGAGTGCTTGCTCCTTCTTGGCTCCGGATCTTGAGCCACTGTCTTATTTGAGCAAAAGACCAGGGGCCTGTCTGGGGTTGTTTCTTCCCAGGCACAGGGCTGGGGAGCAGCTGCGATAATCAATACGACTTTAAAAATGGCTGACTGCGCTTGTGAACATCACGTAGGTGGAGGGAGCTACCATTTGTCTTCATTTTCTGTTAGCCAAAGTGTTTGCGTTAATGGGGGTGAGGGTTGGCAATATAACTTTTGACTCCTTGTCCTCAAGAAAGGCATGTCCTGAGTGTGTAAGGTCCTTTTCTGCCATTGCTTTTTTAGATCTTGACAACCGCCGAGACATGATATTGTATTTATGGCTCCAATTTTATTTCACACCCATACCCGCTACATACTAATAAAAAATAAAGTGTGTCATGGTGATGTAGTTTTCTGGCATATGATTCCTACATACTTAAGTGTTCAGGAGTTATTTGAATGTATATGTCCTGTGACTCCAGACAGATTAGATATGAATTGAAGTTGGGAATTTTGTCTTTGAGCTCACAGGAAGCCCCTATAGTTATGCAGAATGGTAGCTTTTTACATAATGGACACTGAATAAATGAATGCTATTGGTGGAGTGAATGATTGAGCTGTTGAATAATTATTCCCTGACTTTTTGTTTTCATATAGAAAATAGAGTCAATGCAATAAAAGTGAAGCCATGGACTGAAACTGTATAAGTCTATCTTTCGAGTGAAATTCCTTTGGCTACTTCAAAAACTATAAAATCTTTCTGAACAGTAAGAAAAGCAGAGACAAATATAACAAACACCCATGCGTCTAACATCCGTATTTAACAAATGTTCACAGTTCGCAGGTTTGCATCAGATTTTTTTTTTATTAAGACATAACATATTTCAGATACATTAAAGCTCCATTTGCCCCCTTGCTAATCCCATTAGCCTCTCTCATGTGTCAGAGGGAACCACTAAGTCTACAGAATCTATACCTGTTTTCTTTTTTTTTAGGTTCTTGTTTACTTTATTTGTCTTTTACTGCACTGCATCTTAGTTGCTACACAGGGGCTTTCTCCAGCTGTGCTGCTCAGCTTCTCATTAGGGTGGCTTCTCTTCTGGAGCACAGGCTGTAGGTGGATGGGCTCAGTAGTTATGCACGGGCTTAGTTGCTCCACAGCATGTGGGATCTTCCTAGACCAGGGATCAAACCCACGTACCCTGCGTTGGCAGGTGGGTTCTTAACCACTGGGCCACCAGGGAAATTGCTCAAACTACTGCACAATTGCACTCATCTCACACACTAGTAAAGTAATGCTCAAAATTCTCCAAGCCAGGCTTCAGCAATACGTGAACTGTGAACTTCCAGATGTTCAAGCTAGTTTTAGAAAAGGCAGAGGAACCAGAGATCAAATTGCCAACATCCGCTGGATCATGGAAAAAGGAAGAGAGTTCCAGAATAACATCTATTTCTGCTTTATTGACTATGCCAAAGCCTTTGACTGTGTGGATCACAATAAACTGTGGAAAATTCTGAAAGAGATGGGAATACCAGACCACCTGACCTGTCTCTTGAGAAACCTATATGCAGGTCAGGAAGCAACAGTTAGAACTGGACATGGAACAACAGACAGGTTCCAAATAGGAAAAGGAGTACATCAAGGCTGTCTATTGTCACCCTGCTTATTTAACTTATATGCAGAGTACATCATGAGAAATGCTGGGCTGGAAGAAACACAAGCTGGAATCAAGATTGCCGGGAGAAATATCAATAACCACAGATATGCAGATGACACCACCCTTATGGCAGAAAGTGAAGAGGAACTAAAAAGCCTCTTGATGAAAGTAAAAGAGGAGAGTGAAAAAGTTGGCTTAAAGCTCAACATTCAGAAAACTAAGATCATGGCATCTGGTCGCATCACTTCATGGGAAATAAATGGGGAAACAGTGGAAACAGTGTCAGACTTTATTTTTGGGGGCTCCAAAATCACTGCAGGTGGTGATTGCAGCCATGAAATTAAAAGACGCTTACTCCTTCGAAGGAAAGTTATGACCAACCTAGATAGCATTTTCAAAAGCAGAGACATTACTTTGCCAACAAAGGTCTGTCTAGTCAAGGCTATGGTTTTTCCAGTGGTCATGTATGGATGTGAGAGTTGGACTGTGAAGAAAGCTGGTGTTGAAGGAGACTCTTGAGAGTCCCTTGGACTGCAAGGAGATCCAACCAGTCCATCCTAAAGGAGATCAGTCCTGGGTGTTCATTGGAAGGACTGATATTAAAGCTGAAACTCCAATACTTTGGCCACCTCAAGCAAAGAGTTGACTCATTGTAAAAGACCCTGATGCTGGGAGGGATTAGGGACATCAGAAGAAGGGGACGACAGGTTGAGATGGCTGCATGGCATCACCAAGTTGATGCACGTGAGTTTGAGTGAACTCCGGGAGTTGGTGATGGACAGGGAGGCCTGGTGTGCTGCAATTCATGGGGTTGCAAAGAGCTGGACACGACTGAGCAACTAACTGACTGAACTGATACTTGTTTTTGTTCTTTGATTTTTTTGTGTGAGCATACACTCCATCAACAGTCTAGATTTTTGTGAATTTTAAAATCTACATAAGAATGTTATGACGAATGTGCTCTTCCTTGACTTGCTTTCTTTTCTCAATATAATACGGAGATTTCTCTATGTTGATGATGTAGATGTAGTTTATTCATTTAATTCCTTTGTACACAGATTTCAAGGTTATTGCTTATTCACAGATACCCATTCCCCTGTGGATGGAGACCTAGATTTGCCCCTGGTGTTCCACAATTCTTAATAGCACTGTTAATGATGTCCTCATGGAGAGCCTTCCTTTTGCTCATGAGTGTATCCTTCCTGGGTATGACTGGGAAGTGAAATGGCTCAAGAGTGGGGGCATTATATTTTCAGTTTTGCTATATATCAATAAATTGTCCTCCACAAAGGTTATAATTAAGTGACATCCCCACCAGTGGTGTAAGAATATGCCTGCTTCTGGACATTTTCACTAACACTTGGTATCAGCATCTTTCACTTTTGATTTTTTAAGGGAATTTATTTCTGGCTGATGAAGGCTATGTTACAAAGTCCAACCCCTGCCAATGTGCTTCATGCTCCAGATTTGTTTAATATCACACGCTATCTGAACATCTCAAAAGCCAACCCCTTTGCCAGGAATGCGTTTACTGCCTTGATGGCAATCTCTTATTCAAGTCCCAATTAAAATGTCCCTGCTCCTCTCCACTTTCTCTGACTCCCCCAAGTCCTTTATTGGTCCTTCTCATCCCTACGGCTGTTGGTATAGATCTCATCGGTTGTGCTTACGGTGCTCTATTAGGGTTACTTTCTGTGGCTGTTTGCATCCTTGGACTCTGAGACTTTCCAGGGCAGGGATGATAGGCAGGCAGCTCAGTTCATGAGCATCTCCTGAGTACCTCGTTTGTGTCTGGCCTGTGCTAGGTTGCATAGAACTACCATGACAATAATAACAAAAAGTACATGCCATCATCTCTCCCTCCTGAGTGTTATTTGAATCCTATAGGGGCCCAAGGCAGAAATTTATGAAGCAGTTAGAAAACAGCACCCAGCTGTATAGAATGGAACTCCTGACTCTGTAACACTTAGACAACCCAGTCAATGATTACTACATAAACACATGGACAAATAAATTAATAAATTAGTTTATCCAATAGAGTCTGCCAAGAACTTGTCTAGGGGTTGGAGATGTAGCAGAGAACCAACCTGTGAGCTGTCTGTTCTCCTTGAACTTACTTGGGTGTGTTTGTTGGGATGGAAGCAGGGATGGACAACAAATGAATCAATAAATTGATATATATTATGTCAGGGAATGAAAGCTGTTGGAAAAGAAATCCAAGTAAGGTGAGCTAGAGGGGTGTTGTCTTGCAGCCCACCTCTGACTTCGGCTGCAGCTGAGTGAGATTCTTTTGCTTATGACAGCTCTCCCCATCCCATGGCACTTTCTCCAAAGCTGAGGAGCTTGCTTGTTTTGGATGGAGCAGCCTTCCCTCCAGTTACTCACAATGCTCACCTGCGCCATTTGCCCTGCACTGGCTTTCTCTCCTACCACTCCCTCACTTCGGCTCCCTAGAATCACCTTAAGTACATATTCGGCTCACAAGTTCTTGCCTCTGACTCGGGGAATCCAAACTAAGACAAAAGACGCTGGAGGGGTTGTCAATCAGTAATGAGGAATTAGGAGAGGACTCTCTGATGGAGGGCCTGAGTGTAAAAAGAATATGCGGTGGATACCTGGAGGGAAGGTGTCTCAGCAGAAGGTACAGCGGATCTAACCCCAGCCCTCATCTTGAGATAGGCACGTGCTTGGTGTGTTTGAGGAAGAGCTCAGAGAAACAGCTGGAGCAGATGTGAGCAAGGGAGGGAGGAGGGGATGATATCGGAGTAGGGGTGGGAACCTGGTAATCCAAGATAAAGGGTTTGTCATTCATTCTGAATGAATGAATTCGACGCCTTTGAACAGAAGAGGGACAGGATGCAACTGAAGTTTTAAATGAATGCGTGCATGTGTACTTATGGTTGAAACAGACCTCACAAATAATTTGGTTGTTTAGAGATTCCAATTCATGCAGTTGAAGAAGGGCAATTGTATTTCAGAATTGTTTTGCAGAAGGGACTTCCTGTAGCTCAGATGGTAGAGAATCTGCCTGCAATCTAGGAGACCCAGGTTCAATTCCTGGATCAGAAAGATCTGCTGGTGAAGGAAATGGCAACCCACTCCAGTGTTCTTGCCTAGAGAATTCCATGGATAGAGGAGCCTGGCAAGCTACAGTCTGTAGGGTAGCAAAGAGTTGGACATGACTAAGCGACTAACACACATACTAATTTTATTTCATGAGACAGTGTTGAATCACAAACAGTTCTTCCGGTGAGGAGGAAATCGATTCCATGCTTCCACAGTCCTGAAGTTAGCTGTGGTCAAAAGTTGCCTGGCTGTGGTATGTATGACTGAGCAGGAGGGAGAAAATAGGAAGGGAGCAATAGAAGTCTGAGGCTGCTTAGAATTTCCCTGGGTCCTGAGGATTTTGAAAATGATGTTTAAGGCTGCACAAAGGTCACAGACTATTTGTAGCTTTGTGATGGGGGTGGGTTTAAGTCAGAATGCCCTCTGCTTAGCCATGTTTTCTAGCAGGTGAGCTACAAGTAAAGATAAGCTTCCTTCACAAAATCTGGTCCTACAACTAAGCGGGATGTTAGCTAATTCATCAGGCTTGTGAGAAACTGCTGCCTGGCAGCTTGATTACTTTTGAGTTCCCCACAGCTAAGCCATGTGGGACTGTTGGGTTCCAGAGCAGTTTCTCCTCTGCAAGGTGGTGCCTTTCTGCTTCAGTGCTGGGAGTTTTTAAAAGAGGTGTTTGTGGGATTTATTCACTGCTTTGTTGAAAACAATGAGAGGACCCTGATCAGATCACAGAATCAGATGACTCAGAGAAATGATAGCCCTTCCTCTTTGCGTCTTAGGAGCGAGTCTTAGAAGTGGTGTAGGAAGGCAGAAAGGCTGCATGTGGAATTACTCAGGCCAACTGATCAAGATGTGGGCACCAAGTGAGGACCTAGAGGAAGGAAGATGACAATAATTCTAAGGCGAGAAATGCCCCTTTCCTTGGTGGAAACTCAGGAATGAATAATCCAGCTAATCTGACTCTCTGGTCCTCTCGTTCTTCTGCTCTGTGTGCATTAAATTTATCATCACCAGCGTGGCTGGAAAATGGAGGTCAAATTTCATTTTGGCCTGCAATGTGATAAAAATGACCTGCAAAAGGTAGATGACAGGTTGTTATTTTATGCCCTGGGAAATAGCAAAGATCAGATAGTACCTCCTCTGTGTTCTCCTTCTTTTTTTCCTTCTTGGACGGCTGATGCTAAGTTTCCTTAGCAATGCATCATAAATGCACATCCTGATTTGTTAGAAGGGTGGTCAAGGTGTAAAAGAAGAACAATCTGTTTCTAACTGGCAATTTCAATCAGTCCAGGTTGACTAGGTACCTTTTGCTGTATGAGTTCTTTACAGAACCACTGACAAGTCATAAAAATATCCAGAGCACAGGCGTGACATTCAAACACACTGTCTCTTCTGCTTATAGTTCATTGACTCCCAGAAGTCATCTATTTATAGCAATTAATGATTTCTAAGCAATTAAGTCCCCCTGTTTCAACAACTATCATATTGTAGGATAAATCTTTCCCAAAGAAATATGTGTGGCAGGCAGTTTCACTTATGGAAACCAGGGCCAAAGTTGGCATGCATGAGGCAGGGGAAGGAGTCTTTTCCATTTGAGGTGGGTAGGATTCACGGCAACTAAGGGTTATTAGGAATTCTCTCTACATCAAGGATTGTTTAAACTTAGGAAGTGCCTAGCCTTCGCGTAGCCTTGCCTCCTGGGATGAAGGTGTCCCTTTTCCAGGGGACAGTCTGGCTCCTGCGTTGCAACCTTCTCCACTGGAGGTCCTTCATGAGTCAGTACTACTGCTGCTCTGCTTTGCTTTGCAAAGATCATTGCAAGGGCTTATCTTGGGTAATTGTTATTACTACCATCTGCATTACGGTATAATTACCTTTCCAAAATGCTAGATCTCTTTAGCTGATGTTTAAAGATAAGTAATAGCCAAATAATTGCCAAGCCTTTGGATACAGAGCAGGAGCTCTGCAATGAAAGGTGGGCATGTGTTTTTCTCTCTTGTTTTTATTTTTTCTTCTTTGTCTGGGAGTGGTAGAGGGGTGACTGGGTTTCCTCCCTAGCTCTCCCTTTATTTTTACACAGACTGATGACTCAGTCAATGTAGAATTTATCCTTATCCCAATCTGATATCCCTCGTGTGCAACCAGCAGGATATAGATTGTGACATTCAATAAAATTAACTTGTAATAATCAGAACTTGTGGTGGGTAAATGCTGTCCTCTGTCCCTGAGGAACAAAAGTGAGCAAGCAGGTGAGATGAATTAGAAGAAAGTCCCCGGGTCTTTCAGATCAGACAGGCAGATTTGGTGTCATCTTATCCTGACTCCTCAATTTTCATATAAAAGATTGAAACTCCTTTCTTTGTGATCCCTGATGCTCTAAAGTTTGAGCTACACTTGGTGATTAAACCTTTAGTGTATTTCTTTATGAGCATGATCAATCAGCAGAACCTTATCTGCATGTGAATTTGGTTTTTTACTATAAATCCTAGACTACCTAAGACACAAAACTGTGGATGGTGAGATATAAAGATGCAGAAAATGAGAAAATTTAAGAAAATGGGGAGAAAAATATGGATTAAAATTGATAAGGCACAGAAAAAAGCATGATAAATAATATTGTGATGGTTTACATAGGAACAGTATTGAATTAATGGTTTTAAAATTGCTATTTTAAATCCTGCTTACTGTTTGACATTCCTGTTTTTCTGGAAATTCATTTGATTAAGCAAATTGGCCCAAATATCTACCTCCTTAAATTCTTATATAAGTAAGGCAGACGAATTACTTTGAGCCATGTGGATTCAAGGAGTAGGTACCGTACGTCCAAAAAGCTGGGGTAAGTGCTATCTTGAAGAAACCATCAGTCCCCAAACTTACCTGTTATAAACCAGAGTTTACACTGGGCAAACCAGGAAGGATGCTAGTATTTTAATCTCAACTGCTAGTCATATTCTCCACTCCAGTAGAGAAAGTATGCTGGAAAAGATTTTAATGTGTTGGTATTTATATGTTAGGCTGAAAAATAGCTTCTACTAGTTGAAATAGCTTTCTTTCTCTTGCTGCATTCCCACCATCAATTAAGCAGTCATTTAAAAAGCATTTTGTACAGCCCCATTTTAAGAAATATCTGCACCCATCAGAGCTGACATTCAAACAGCAAACTGTATAGCTTCCTGATCGTGTGTGTTTTAAGGGGACTAGAAATGTGCTTTACTCCATGCTCCACCACTATCTGAAATTCCTCTGTTAGATCTTGGTTATTTTGATATAACATTTTATTCCATTTTCAAGACAAAACTCCTAGAAGGAGTGCTGTAGTAAACTTTGCCACTTATTGTGAGCAATTTGCTCAGATGTTTTCTAGAGAAGCAGACTGAGATGAGGACCGGTAAAGAAAGCAGGCAGAGAGTGGAAAGCTCACAGAGCTGGTGAGGGATGTGGGGTGGAGAACAGGAAAGGGATGCTAAGGGTAAACTCCACCTTCTTCCCCGTTTTTCATGAAACTGGCTGAAACGCTGGTTTTCTGGTCAGTTAAACCAAGGAAAGAATTGAATCAAGGCTGGGTGTTTTAGGCTGAGTGCTAAGAAAATACATTCTTCCTAGTAGAGAGTTGCCCAGTCTGCTTTCTTCCTTTTGTTTGTCGGTGTCATATTGATCTAATGTCTGCTTTGTAGGAGTCACTACTAAGAACGAACAGAGACAACACACCGTACTTGTCCTAATGTTGCTCCTGGGAATGGACACAAAAATGAGTGTCAAAATGCCCAAAGCTTCATGAAACATCTCTACACCGGAGAAAGTCAGTTTGGAGTCAGAATTTTAGGGTCCCGATGAAGCCTCATATAGTTTGCAATCAGGGAAAAATCCATCAGTCCCCCAAAAGTCTTATTGCAGGACATTCTTCTGGGATGTGTACTTCCTTGGAAGGATGAGGAGAGGTGAGCTGCTTTGATGCCAGACCCGTGTCTCTTTCCCTTGCATTCCTCTAGCTTCTCTGTAATTGATGCTAATTGAATTTCAAAGCAAAGGTAGCACTCTTCCATTACTGTGGTGAATATTCCAGTCATTGAAAACTGGCATTACCTTACACAATCCCAGCCTTGCCTATTGCAGTTTGGGAGTTACAGCTAGGGGCCAGCTCAGGTAAGGGCAAATATAAGAATACTCAAGTGGATTGCCATGCCCTCCACCAGGGGATCTTCCTGACCCAGGGATAAAGCTCGTGTCTCTTATGTCTCCTGCATTGGCAGACAGATTCTGTACCACTAGTGCCACCTTAGAAGCCCAAACAGATAGATTTGTGCATTTTAAACAAAGAAAAGCAAGAAGCCCTCTGGAAATGGAAAAACCAAATAGTTTGATACTTTTGAGAAAAGTTACTAAACACTCTTAAATTTGCATGACAACTTAAAAACGCTCAAGCTTTTGCAGTTATAGACTAGTAATTGATCTAGATATCTCTTCTTGCTTCTTCTTTTCTCATGTTCTGGAGCTGAGAAAAGCAGCATTTCTAATTTACATGTCCAAATTAGTTTCAACCTACTTATATTGAATGATAATAGATTTCTTTTTCTTATAATTAATGTTGTCTGAAAACATAATACAGATTTAACTTATCATTGTAAAGATCTTAAGATTTTAATATTTTTGCAGAGGCATAAATACAGTGTAGCTATAATTATTTCATTATGTATGTATAAAAATAGGATACGGCAAAAAGTACATGCTTTCCCTCACTGATTACTCTTAATGTCTCCCAAATTTCCTGATTTACAATATTCTCTAAGGATGTAGATTTTTCTAATTGAAGTACAGTAATTTGCATATTTTTAGACCTTGTTGACACAGTTAATTGATATGTCATTACTTATATCATGCTGAATATAATTTACACTCTTTATTCACGGCAGACTTACAATGCTGTCCTTTTGGGGAAGAACTCACAAAGTAGCATTCTTTGTCGGCTTTTCTTTTTTGCTTAGCCAGCCTTTGCCCAAGGAAAACCAGAAAGAATGACGGCCAATTGGCAGGGTTTTCTGTTCAGCTGCATATTAACCATTAACATAATAGTCTAATAAATCTTAGCAGTGGTGGTAAGAATGGATTTTTTTTCCCCTAGCAGTTTGCTATTTTCAAAAGACTTTTCACCTATTATTATCTCAATTAATCCTCACATAATCCTTGAAAAAGGGATTGTTACATTTCCTTTACTGATGAGCAAAGAGACATGAGTTTGGGAGACATGAAGACTGGTCCAAGGTCATTGTAGCTAAAAGATGGCAGAGCTGGATGGACACCACTTTTCACCTTAAGGACCATGTTTTTTCCCCTGCACTGCACATTCCACCAGAGAGGTAAGGAAATACGACAAGAAGAGTATGAAAGAAAGGAAAATCAGGAAGAACTCCTAGTGAAGATTTGTTGTTATTGTTCAGTCGCCAAGTCATGTCCAACTCTTTATGACCCCATGGACTGCAAGATGCCAGGCTTCCCTGTCCTTCACTATCTTCCAGCGTTTGCTCAAACTCATGTCCATTGAATCAGTGATGCCGTCCAACCGTCTCATCCTCTGTCATCCTCTTCACCTTTGGCCTTCAGTCTTTCCCAGCATCAGGGTTTTTTTTTTTTTTTTTTTTCCAGTGAGTTGGCTGTTCACTTGAGGCAGCCAAAGTATTGGAGCTTTAGCTTCAGCATCAGTCCTTCCAATGAGTATTCAGGGTTGATTTCCTTTAGGATTGACTGGTTTGATCTCCTTGCTGTCCAAGGGACACTCAAGAGTCTTCTCCAGTACCACAGTTCAATAGCATCAATTCTTCGTATACCAAACATATAAGCTTTGAGACAGGGGAAGAGGTTCACATCAGAGGTGTCTGTCTAGGTGTGTCTGAAAAGTGTAATGTTCCCCAGCACATGTGCCTGTTTTCCTGTCCCTGAGAACCTGAATGGGAGTGCTGTGTACTCACTTTTTGCTTCTTTGTCACTCCCACAGTGCTTTGCTAGGTTCAAATGAGGCACTCAGAAATCATTATGGAGTGACTGAATGGCATCCTTCAGAAGTGGGCCTTATGGCTTCATTGTTCCGACGATGGACTGTGATCATATCTATGCCAGCTTTGGCCACCCACACCCATCCGAATCACACAGGCCTCCTCAGCAAATTACTTTTTCCCTTTTTCCTTTTCTTTTCTTTTTTAAAGCCCCATTACTCAGGCTGGAGAGTTCTCTTGTTAAAAAGATGGTTGGAATTGGGCCTAGCATTTACGTGGACTGCTAAAGATGTAGGATCTGCTTTTGGTGGATTTCCAAGTGTGCAATCCATCCAAGCAGCTGAAAATCACAACAAATGGAGTTCAGAAAGCATGCAAAGGCGAGACATTACGGTATAATGGAAAAAGCATCAGCCTGGGAGTGAGACAGGCCTGGGCTTGGATCCAAAATCTGCCTCTTGCTAAACATTTCATCCCTTGTAATCACCTCCCTGAGCCTCAGTTTCCTTTCCTGAGCAATGGGTCTCTAGTTCATGCTTCTCCTTGGGGGCAGTTCAGAGATAAGGTGTGGCAAACACCCAGCTCAGTACCTAGTGCCTATGGATGTTATTTTCCTTCCCTCATTCATTTTCAGGCTGACATTGATCCCATTTAGATGAGGTGTAACTTCTGCTCAAAGAAGATATGCACCTCAATTCTTTATTCATGGATGTTGGGTTGCATGACTTTTTCATGCCTCATTAATGTCCAGGGTTGGTGTTGAGAACTATGGACCTGTCTGTTGACCACTATGAACACAAGTAGAGGGGCTTCAGTTTTCTCCACCCAGCAGTGGGGGGGGGGGGGGGGGGGCGCGGTCTCATGCAATCTGGGGGATGGCTGCACTTCCCTGTTTCACAGAAGGGGGCAGTGTTGGGCACCAGGTAGGTTCCTCCTGGTCTCTTCACCCGGAAGCTCTTTTTCTGATGAAAGGCAGGCTGATCTTCCTCTAGAGCAGGGGTCTCCAACCCCCAGGATCTAATGCCTGATGACCTGAGCAGGAGCTGATGTAATAATAGAAGTAAGCTGCACAATAAATGGAATGCACTTGAATCATCCCCAAACCATCCCCCACCTGAAGAAAAACTGTCTTCCATGAAAATCAGAATTTCGTGGCCCCTGGTGCCAAAAAGGTTGGGGACTGCTGCTCTAGAGAATGCTGCAGCTGTTCATCACTTTCCTCCAGCAGCGGGAAATATGCTGAGCCCAAGGAAGAGAGTGAGGGCTGGCCACCGGCTGTAGTTTTCCTTTATTTTCTAGAGGTATGAGGCAGCAGAGTGGAAGGAATCCAGGTGATGGAGATGTGCAGCTGAATCTTACCTTTGGATTTCAGCTGCAGGACATGCAGAAGTCACTTCATCTCTTTGACACTGAGTACCCCCTTTGTAAAACAGTGAAAGTGTTAGTCACTCAGTTGTGTCTGATTCTTTGCAACTCTATGGACTGTAGTCCACCAGGCTTCTCTGTCCATGGGATTCTCCAGGCAAGAATACTGGAGTGGGTAGCCATTGCTTTCTCCAGGGGTAGCCTAATATGGTGATTAAGAGTGATGATTCTGGAGTCACCTGCTGTATGACTAATGGGCAAGATGCCTAACTCCTTAGCACCTGACTTTCCTTATTTATGTAAGTGGGTATAAAAAATGATGACTCCAGAATCATCACTCTTAATCACCATATTAGGCTACCCCTGGAGAAAGCAATGGCAACCCACTCCAGTACTCTTGCCTGGAAAATCCCATGGACAGAGGAGCCTGGTAGGCTACAGTCCATGGGGTTGCGAAGAGTCGGACACAACTGAGTGACCTCACTTTCACTTTTCACTTGCCTGCATTGGAGAAGGAAATGGCAACCCACTCCAGTGTTCTTGCCTGGAGAACCCCAGGGACAGCGGAGCCTGGTGGGCTGTTGTTTATGAGGTCGCACAGAGTCGAACACGACTGAAGCAACTTAGCAGCAGCAGCAGGCTACCCCTAAAAATTATCAAATAGAAAAATGACTGACTTGGGATTCAGGAATGAATCCTAACTCCTAACTCCTTAGCACCTTACTTTCCTTATTTATGTAAGTGGGTGCAAAAAGGTGGTAATGAAAGATAAATGAGATAATCTAGGTGAAGCTGGTAGAGAAGTGGAAGCTCATGGAGAGTACTCAAAAAACGTTAGTCAACATCACCACCACCACCACCATCAGCAGCAGCACGATCATCATCAGCACTACAGTAATCAGCTTGAGTCAGTGAGGGTATTTGCAAATAACAAGTGACATCTTCTTAAGGTACAGCGCCAAAGAGGACAAGTTGTTATTATTGTTCAATTGCTCAGTTGTGTCTGACTCTTTGCAACCCAGTGGACTGCAGCACTCCAGGCTTCCCTGTCCTTCACCATCTCCCGGAGTTTGCTCAAACTCATGTCCATTGAGTTGGTGATTATTCAAGGCATTTTTTTGCCCTAAAACCACAAAGTCCCTGGAGGCAAGGGGAGCTGCAGTTGCACTGTTTTTTCTCTAGGTGGTGCAACATTTGTCAGTGAGAAAACAGGTGTATTTACAGAAAAGCACGTTAAGGTTTTCTACAAATAGATGTTCATCTGGAAAACACGGGCTGCACATGTAGAAGGAGCTTCAGTGGTCAAGCAGGTACACACGTTTTTGCTGGCAATTAACAGCTATCTTTCCTTGGCAGTCCCGCCTGTGGTCCTGATGACCAATGGCACTGAATGGGTTAGAACAATCACGCCCCTACACAGAGGAGCTCATGCTCTAAGCAACCTCTTTGCAACCTACCTTCAGAGACAATAATGTGATAATAAGGTGTGAGTAGCAGCAGTAAATGTGTATTGAGTCCTTCCTTGGCACGTGCCAGGCAGTGTTCTAGGTCCTTTACCCGCATCCACACTCAGTCGTTCCAGTAGCTCTGTTAGGTGGGCTTCATTTCCAGACCGAGGACACTGTAACACAGAGAGTGTGAATAAACTATCCCAGGTCACATGCAGCATAAGCATGTGGCAAAGGATGGGTCTGAACCCAGGTCTCTGATTCAGAAATGCCCACGCTCTTAAAATCTGCGTGATCCTGCCTCATGAGGCACAGATGTAGGAGGTGACAGGTGGGGTTGTTTGAAGCCCAAATAGTCATTCTGAGGTGGTTTGACCATAGCTTAATGGTTGCACAGAAGGGTCCTCTTTGCATTCTCAGGCATTTGCCACTGTATGTGCCTCTGTCTCCATCTGTCTGTCTCTCTGTTTATCTCCCTTTATATTCTCTCTTATCTCTCTCTTGCTCTACCTTGCCTTCTCTCCCTCCTCTCTCTCCTACATTCCCTCTGCCTCATGCAGGGTTCAAGGCTCCAATCTACCCACAGTCTGGTAATTGACATGTTCTGCAGAGGTATCAACATGCTACAAGTTCATGGACATTCAAATCAAACTTGCTGTACATGAGTAACCAAAGATTGGTTTAAGAAATCATTTCCTTCCCCCATCCCCCAAATATCTGTAAATAGAATTTGGCCAAGGGATGATTCTATATACATATTATGCTTTTGCTGCTTGAAAGGAGAGGAAGAAGGTAAAAATTCTGAAGCCCCGAAAGAAAGCAATATTCTCAACTACAAAAAATTTGTTCTCTCCAGCTCTAAACATGTAATAAATCACCCTACAAAGAGCCTCATCTTTGAACTAAAAGTTGGAGGCTGCTCTACATTGGTTTTGGGCTGGTTAGGGAAGGTATACTGTGCGATGTCACCTGTGGCCTTTGAAAGGACCAGAGAGTACGTGTGATTGTGTACCTTCAAAATGTGATTTAATCGATGAGTGTTTCTGGGGTTTTGGAGGCATGCTCATCTTAGCTCTTTTGGAGAATTCCAAGCTTTGCTTTGTCGATATAAGCCTGATCTAGTCTTCAGTTTTAAGATGAGAAAATCATCCACTTCTTGGTTTTTCTTGATTTCTCTTGGTTTCTCAAGTATATGACTTAACAATTTTAATGATTTTTGGAATTACACTGCAACAGGCTGAGCTTTTTTTGGTTGTGTGGAAGGTGGTGAAGGACATAATTACCCAAGTTTCAGGAAATATCTGGTATTTCATGAGGGAAAATGCCAACATTTGGTACATCTGATGATTTCATTTTATATGTGTGAAAACAGAGGCAAATGTCTGTATTTGAGGAGAGTAATGGTATAGATCAGTGTCTGTACTTTTGTTGAGCACACTGTTAAAATAATAATTAAGCCTCCACACCTGTTAGACTGTGAAAAAAATCCTCTTTTCAGAAAACAGTGCCTTTCAAGAAGCATATCACTGAAATGAGGACAGGAGAGGCACATGGCTTTCTTGTCTCTTTCTCCTTTTCTTTCTTTATTCTTTTCCTTTCTTTTTCTGCCTCGTCTCATCACCCTCTCCCTCTTCCTCATCATTTCTTTTCTGGGGAAAGCTGTTTCATGATCCTATTAAATTATTTTAGCTGGGATATCTCTGAATCCAACTGAGATTCAGCCCCTCCTATGTTTCTTGAGCCATGTGGCACTTCAAGTGAACTCTGAAGGACAAAGAGCAAGAAAGAAATGTTGGGTGAGGAGGGAAACCATCACCAGCACCAAAAGCAGCACCCTCACTTTCACTGGCCCCAAACAGGAAGAAACTGATTGGCCCCAGAGGGAGAAACTAATCAACTAGCAGGTATTTCCTGAACACCTATTATGTGCAAGGCATTCAGCTAGGTCCTGGGTAGGCACCCTACCTGCCCTTAACAACCTGATGGGGTTGGCCATTGCAAAGCAAAGAGACCTCCCACATACCAGCGATGGACTAAACACCTGGTAAAAACTGTTTGATTAATTTCTCAAATACCTCTTCAGTGTTAGTTTCAGAGTTCTTTAAAGACCCATGGGAGGTGAAAAAGAAAAATAGAGTTCAGTGCTCACCACTGGACCATCTGCTGTCTTACCAGAAAGTAGAATATTCTTTTTTTTTTTTCTGTAAATTTGCATATACTCCCTAAGAAGTCAGTTTCCTAATTTCCAAATTGGGGATAATAAAACTACTGAACTCTGGGTGAAATACTTAGTGCCAAACATGTTGTTGTATTCAATAATTGTTAACTAAACTATTATTGTTGTTGTTATCTTCTGTTGGCTTCCAAGGACTTGTATCCCCAATTCCAGATAGCCCAGCGATGCTTTTACAGCTCTACACTTTCCCTAATGATGGCTGAGGACAGAGTACAACTAAAGAAGTTGGATACAAGATGTCAAGGAAGTGCATAATTTTAGGAATGCAACAAAGGAAGATTCAGCGGGCATTTTTTGTTTGTTTGTTTGTTTCTGTAAGCCAATATTTTTCACACCAGTACTGTGTCCATGGAGTTTTATGTCTTCTCTTTAACTTGCAAACTGATCATTTCTCAGAAACTAGACTCCTGTAACATTTCGTTAAAAAGATATCTCTGCCAGGCAAGGCACTAAGCCGAATCTTTACATTTACCCTCTTATCACAAGCAGATCCTTTTCTAGATCAGATGTTCCTGATATAGGTAACAAGGTCATCAAAGGGAGAATGAGAGAGCAAAGAGAGGAAGGAAACCAGTACCCATGAGAAGATGATTTTATGTCACCGGAATGCTGATCCACTTGCTGCAAATCTGTTCTGAATATAAACATGTGGTTTTCACCAGATTCGTGCCTGCTAGGGTTTAGGAAACATGCCAGTGTGCAAGGACCATTTACTGAATGATAGTCACAGGGCTCTTTTCAAGACTGTAAAGAAACTCCCTCACTTTAGTTCTATTTCTGCCCTCTGTTCCACCTCAGAACATAGACATTCCTTTCCATGAGACTGTGACATGACCCTTCAGTACTTAGAAGGCATAGTAGTAGCCAAAGAGTCTAGGCTTCAGAGTCAGACTGCCTGCCTCAGAGCCTGGATCTCATTAGCTTGTCTCTAGTGTGATCGTAGGCAACTTACTAAGTGCCCTGTGCCTCGGTATCTTTACCTATAAAATGGGGTAATAAAGATTCCTGGCCTTCCTGGTGGCTCGGTAGTAAAGAATTCACCTGCTACTGCAGGAAATATGGGTTCGATCCCTGGGTCGGGAAGATCCCCTGGAAGAGGAAGTGGCAATCTACTCTAGTATTCTTGCCTGGATAATCCCATGGACAGAGGAGCCTGGTGGGCTACAGGCTCTGGGGTTGCAGAGTTGGACATGACTGAGCGACTAAACAACAATAACAGCAATAAGGATTCCTATCCGAAGAGATGACTTAATGTGAACAAAGAGCTTAGAGCAGTGTCTGGCACTCAGTAAGCTCTGCAGAAATATTTGCTCTTGTTATTGTTGATGCCACTACCAGCTATGGAGTCTTGTACTATGTGCCAAGCACTTTGATAAATGCTTTACATCTAACATATTATTTATTTCTTATTTCCATCTGGTTGTCTTTATATTATTTCCACTTGGAGCCATCTCCTTAGAAAGGCATTGCATAAGCTATTTTATCTTCCTTGCAGCACTGTTTAGGGCCTGAAGTCATTTTTGCTATTTCTTTGATTGTGTGTTTATTGTGTCACTCTCTGCACTAAGATGTAAGTTTATTGAGGGCAGAGATGCTCTCTTGTTCACCATGTGATTCCTGGTCCCCTGGCCTGGCATATTGTAGGGACTCATAAATATTGACTGACCTGATTCTCTTGCCCAGTTGGAGATATCCCTGAAGCTGTTAGCTATTTCTCAGGTGACTTGGTTTCTACATTTTCTCCAGTCTACTGTTCATCTTATTCCTCTTAAAGTGTGGCACCAAGAACCAAGCATCATATGCCAGGTGTGATCCTGTTGGCCCGAGGGCTGCAGAAGTGTTTATTCTCGGGAGAATGGCTTCCATCTTGTTTTCTTAGGGAGAGACATCCATGGTTCTTTTCATTTCTGTCTCAGCTAGGGAGCACACCTCAGCTACTGGCCAGCCAGACATTATGAAGCAAGGTTTTTCTTACAATTGCTTCAATGATTATAGTTGACCATGTGGGGCTTTACTTTTATCCTCATTGAGTTTTTCTTGGCTCTGTTTGTCAAAATAGCTTAGAACTTTCCTTCTGACATCTATTGTATGTGCTCTCTTTCTTCAAATATCCATACATAGTCAGTGTAATCTGTACACACTCCTTCACACATGTGGAGCCAGATAGAGCCTGTAGCACCCAAAGTAGCCATCCCATATTGACTTTAAAAGGAAATTATCAGATTATTTATGATAATAGCTAGTATTAAGCACTTAGTGCATGCGAGGTCTTGTTCTAAGGGTTTCGAATGAATTAACTCATTTAATCCTCACAAGAATTTTACACGGTAATGACCATTAGTATCACCATGTACACATGCAAGAAATAAATAATCATAGAGAAACTAAATAATTTACCCAAGATATTGAGACAGAGTTGAGATTCAACCCAGAGAGGACCAGAGCCTGTTCTTTTTACTCTAACACCCTACTTGTGATCCCTCATGTAGATTACTAATCCATTAGTCCATACTTCCTGGTTACAGTGACTTCTGGCTATTAGTAATTCACTTAAGTCCACCATCTTATTCTCAAATAAACCATGGAGCATTTCACTTAACATTTTGATTAAGTTAAGGTTGTTCTGTTTTTTTTTTTTTTTTTTTGCATTTCCTTGATATTGTTTGTGGGCAATAATGTTCCCAAGGTTGGAGTTCATTTATTGTGACCTGGCAAGTACCTACTTGGATGTATCAGCGGCAACTTTTTTTTTGTCCCAGAGAGGTCATCTTTTTGTAAATGACACAGGCACCTCGGCTTTAAGTGCTTCTGAAAGTGTATCGAAAATGTTAGTCACTCAGTTGTGTCTGACTTTTTGTGATCCCATGGATTGTAGCCCACCAGGCTCCTCTGATAATGAAATTCTACTGGAGTGGGTTGCTATTTCCTTTTCCAGGGGATCTTCCTGACCCAGGGCTCGAATCCAGGTCTCCTGCATTGTAGGCAGATTCTTTACTGTTTGAGTACTTACAGGCTTATGTTGAGCATCAAAAGTTTTAAAAAAATGATGTATTGGGAACATTCTAATAGTTTTGCACATCTGTCTTTTAGTCTTCATGGATGGAAATGAACAGTTTCATGGCCTCAAAGCCATCCAAGGGCCTAATATTTACCATGCACCATCTCAAGTAGCTTATTCAGATCAAGAGTGCTGAAAAGCCAAAGCTCAGTTGAGACCAATGAAATAGCATTTGCTTGTTGGATCCAGGACTAGCACACTTATGCATGGTTCTTCAGATTGCAGGATGTTGGTAAAGTGAGTGATGGAATTGTCATCTCCATCAGAGGTCCTTTTGGCCTAAAAAACTTTGCAATTTGCCCTTCCCTTGTAGCTAATAGCCAAAGGTAAAGAGTTGAAGTCAATCAAATATGGATCCTGCAGTATTTCCTAGTCTGACAAACAAGATGATTTTAGATGGAACACAGATGTATGTATGCATTTTTACTTTAACAGTTATGTAGAAAAATATACCATTAATTTACAAAACAAGTGATATTATGGTTATTATCTCTTAGGATTAAGCAAAGTAAAAAACATGAGTCAATTTGAATTTCATTTGAAGAAAAATATTCAGTAAATACCAATACTGGTAGTTTGGAGATTAGCAAAGATTGTGAAAGTGATATATAAATGAATAAGATCTGGAGAATATTGAGCTAATGCAATGTTAATTAAAAAGGTAATTTTATGTATGTAAATGCCACTGAAAGTTTTTCATGCCTATTATATTTTTAGAGCTCAAATTGAGCATGTAGTCTTTCATGAGCAGTCTTTCATGGCAGGAAGACACACTGATAGATTGGAAGAGTGTGGCAATAACCATGGTAAATCCTAGAGATACATCACTCCTTGGTAGCATGGTGGGTAGGATCTTGTAATGAAACACACACTCTCAGGAATATCTAACTCTTACCTGCTTTTCAAATAAAGTAATTTCATGTTTTTATCCTTTAGTGTTACTTTAACCCTCCCACACCCAATGTTTATTTTTTAATTACAAAATAATCTAGTTTTTTTTTTTTTTTTTGTAGCAAAAAAAAGCATACAAGTTGAGACAGCCTTGACTTCCAAACTGTTTTCAGCAATGCCACTGTATTAGTCAGCTCTGGCTGTGTAACAAACCAGACCAAGATTCAATAGTTAAATATAATGATCTTCCTTTTAGCTCACAATTCTGTGGTTCTGTAATTTGGGTTTGTCTCATCTGGGTTCATACACACATCTGCAGTGAGCTGATGGTTAACTAGGCACTTTGATTTGGGGCTTGCAGGTTGTCATCTGGAATGATGGAGGTAGTTGGGCCACATGTCTCTCAACATCCATCAGGCTAGCATGGCTTGTTCTCTTGGCAGATAGAGCACAGAAGAGTGTAAGACCACTTGACTCTGAGAACCAGCACAATGCTGCTTCTAATACATTTGTTGTTGTTGTTGTTTAGTTACTAAGTTGTGTCCAACTCTTTGCAACCCCATGGACTATATAGCCTGCCAGGCTCCTCTGTCTGTGTGATTTCCCAGGCAAGAATACCAGAGTGGGTTGCTGTTTCTTTCTCTAGGGAATCCTTCCCCACCTAGTTATCAATCCCACGTCTCCTGCATTGACAGGCAGATTCTTTACCACTGAGCCATCTGGGAAGCCCTTTAATACATTGGATTGGTCAAAGCAAATCCCAAGGCTAGTTCAGATTCAAGGGGAAAGAGATTTCACCTCTTGGTGGGAGGAACTGCAAAATTACAATGCAAAGGGAAGTAGTTACAGGGAAGTGAAGTGTTGTGACCATTTTTTGTAGTCTGTTACAACCACTTGGCAAGCCTGTCTTCTTGGACAGATCACTTCACTTCTGTATGTCATGGTATCCTTGTATCTAAAAAACAAAATACACACACACTCACATATACACCAGCCCCTCAGTGCTCAAAGTGGCAACCAGGCCATGTGAATCAGGCCAGTTATGTTAAAATACTTTGAAACCTACAAAGTTTCTTTGCAAGGTTATGATTTTATGCTAACTTTGCACAAATTCCTCTGTAGAAGGGACATCATAATAGAACTTGCCTCATAACGAGATGCAAAGCGTCAGTAAGATGGTGACTGCAAACTGCTTAGGCCAGTCCTGGCACAAAGAAGGATTTCATAAACAGCAGTGACTCTTTTTATTATATTTATTAAAAAACTAAGATAAACTGCATATAGGTGGAGAATACTGAGTAGGTTGTGATTAAAAAAGAAACAAAAACACAAGACAAAACAAACCCATTGTAGTGAAATACGAGCTGACCCCCAAATCTCCAACTGCTTTACTATAAAATGTATTTGTTCATTGCCAGTTGATGGCTTTTGAAATCATTTATTTTTATTGTCTAACAAAGGGCACTTTGTTGAGTGCTTCATTATCTGTAGAAATGCTTTAGCATTTGCACCAAAATTCTGTGCTCAAATGCTAGAGCTGGCAATACCTCTTAGTGATAATTTTCAAGTTAAGTATTATGCATCAGGTAAATGATTGTGCATATAAATGGTCATTTTAGATGGTGCATTAGCAGGTAGAAATGGACAATCTTTTCCAAGGAACATTCAGTGTTTTTTCCCCCCACAGTTAACTGCTTCAAGTAAGATTGTAGAACATGCTGTGATGTTGTACAAAGTCAGATTAAAAAATAATAATAAAGATCTCACTGTTAGCTCTTCTAAGAAAGGACTCAGTACATTTGTTGTTTCTTTTCTTCTGCTTTGCAGTCTCACGTGTGTTTATGATGTTATTTGAGTAATGCTACTAAAAAAACAAAAAACAAAAAACAAAACCTGCTAACAGCAACATGCCAGTTAGAACTTGTAGCCCTTACTCATTACAGGCATTGTTTTAAAGTACAGACACCTAGACGTCATAACCGCAGGTAACTCCTTTAATGAAAGTGCTTCTTTGTTTACTGTTTCCAGCACTAGATTGTACAGCTCTGAAAAGCATTTGTTGTTGATTAGTTACTAAGTTGCGTCCAACCCTTTTGTGACCCCATGGACTGTAGCCTGCCAGGCTTCTTTGTCCATGGGATTTCCCAGGCAAGAATACTGGAGTGGGTTTCCATTTCCTTCTCCAGGGGATCTTCCTGACCCAGGGATCAAACCGGTATCTCCTGCGTTGGTAGGTGGATTCTTGATCTCTGAGCTGCCCGCGAAGCCTCCAAAAGGCATGGGTTGGAATTTACTCAAATCTCAGTGAGTGCAAACACAAAGTGCTAAATTACTGCATATTAAAATGAACATTCAGGCGCCACCACGAGGGCATCTCTCACATTTCTCTAATCTTTTTGATTCAAAACTACTTTGGCTTCCAGTAAGACAGTCCAAGATGCATTTCAATTCAAGAAAAGGATGATGAATGAATGATGGTGGTTTATGGAGTTCTATCTCATTTCTTTTTTTTTTTCCTTTTCTGGAAGGGAAGGGAAAAGAGGATTCTCATTTCTTGCAGTCTTCTTTTAACCAAAACCTCATATAGTTGATTAAAAGACAAGAAACATCCCATTAAAGATGCTTTGAGTTGTACTGTTTTCCCCCATGCTGTTTGCAGGAGTATATTACTATAAGATAACCTGTGTATGGCATACAGAGAAACCTATTCCCTTAGAAGGTAACCTTAAAGATTGCAGATAATTTCCTGGAAATGGAGTCTGCATTAATACATATAAATGGTGGTTGACTCATTGCCTATGTCTGTTCTAAGATATCCTGGATGTAGTTAAAGTGACCTGTTTCCTGTTGGTTTCCTTCTCTAGATGGTAAACTCCCTGAAGACAGGGCAACTGTGTTTTGTTACTTGCATGCCCATCACCTCCCAGAGTACCTGGCATCTATTAGGCACTAAGGAGCCCAAGAATTCTTTCATGGCTTGAAGACACTGCCCAAGCCCTGCCCTCAAGGAGCTTCCTGTATAGTGTTGGGGAAGATTGAGTTTTAAGACTTATTTCTAAAACTCATAAGGACTTTTGACGGACTTTGGTGCAGAATGTATAAAACAGAGCAGATTGGCACTGTTGCCATGGTTTGTTGCTTGTACTCCTAACCTCTGACCTTTCCTTCTTGGCTCTGCCTTCTTGTGTCCAGTCTATCTTTTCCACATGGTTCTCTGAGTTGGCATTATTTGTATTACTATTATTATTCTTGCTGTTCTTGTTGTTATTTTCTTAACTTGGGTTACACTTCTCTGAGGAGGCTAAATCTTTGCTGTGGGCCTTTGGCTGGGAAGTGATAGGTCTTCTCCACACTTGATAGAGGTTTGTCTAGCATGGGGCTTTGTCCACTCTGCATGGTCAGGAAATATATATAAATATATATATATATATATATATATACACACACACATACATATATATACATGTATATATGTGTATATATATATTTAAATTTTATTTTATTTATCCAAAAAGTATCTTACATTGAAGCATAGCTGATTAACAGTGCTGTATACTGCAGGTGTACAGGTGTACAGTTTCAGGTGTACAGCAGGTGATTCAGTTGTACATATACATGTATCTGTTCTTTTTCAAATCCTTTTCCCATTTAGGTTATTACAGAATATTGAACAGAGTTCCCTGTGTTATATAGTGGGTCCTCATTGGTTTTCTGTTTTAAATATACCGGTGTGTACATGTCAATCCAAAACTCGCAGTCTATCCTCTCCCGCAACCTATTGCCCCTGATAACTATGAGTTTGTTCTCGAATAAGTCTGTGAGTCTGTTTCTGTTTTGTAAATAAGTTCGTTTGTATCATTTTTTTTTAAAAGATTCTGCCTATAAGCAATATCATATGATACTTGTCCCAGGAAATATATTTCTAAGTGCCCAAACATCTTCTGTTTATAGCTGTTTTCTGGTTCCTCCCTAGCCCTCCATATTGTAATCTCGATCCTCTTCTGCCTTTGAACATCTCTTAGCTCTACTTTACCCCACTCTGCTTTCAAGGATGAATCTTGGGTTGTTTCCCCATTACAGTGTTTCACTGTAGGTAGGACAGTGGGGGATGATGGCGGCTTATGAAGTAATAAAGCAGTTGAGGCATGTTGCAAAAAGAACAGAAAAATCACCAGCTAAAAAGGTAGTTTTGTTCTGTGTCAGCACTGTTCTAGGTACTGGAACAAAACAGTGAATATAGTGACTGAGTTGTAGGGTGTTAAAGCTGGAAGAAGGGACCTTCTCATGCAACATACCTTTGTTGCAAAGCCTCAGAATACCAGGGGTTGTGGTAGGTTTCAGGGGCTACAGCTATACTCCAACACTGGGGTCCCTAACCCCTGGGCCGTGGACTGGTCTGGTCCATGGTCTGTTAGGAACTGGGCTGCACAACAGGAAGTGAGTGGCGGGTGAAATTAAAACCATCCTCCCTACTCTACCCATGGAAGAATTGTCTTCCCCAGAACTGGTCCCTGGTACCGAAAAGGTTGGGGTCTGCTGCTCTAGCCTAAGGCTCTTAAGAGTGTTTTTTTGGAGGAAGAAAAGTCCTGGTCCAGCAAACCTCAAGACTTGAGATGATGAGAGTGAAGATTAAGTCCTTGTTATTCACTGTGTTCCTAGTTGGAGTAGAGTGGCTGCATTTGAAGGTGGGTCGGTTGACTCTGGGCCCGTGGCTTCTAAGCTTCCCAAGGCCCTGGGAGATGAAAGGGTGCCATATGCTGCCTGTGTAAGTGGTCATTACCACAGTTGTGAAATAAATGAGATTTCGGAGGATTTTGTATTACCTCCTGCTAAATAAAGCTATGAATGGGATTACAATGCATTTTTAGGTATTTTATTATTTATGGTTGGCTTGGAGCCATTAGCCATTTTATATATATAAAGCAACAAAAGGATTTTTGAAAAAAGCCCTAGAAATCAGAGTAAATTCAGTGGTTGTTATCACAAAAATGGGATCATCTATTTATTACAAAGAGCTAGGGATGGACCTTTATGCCTCCTGGGGTGGGATTCCATTTTCTCCAGCAAATAATATAGGGTTTCCCCCATAATTACCTGATAGACTGGAATAGGTCCTTGGGATCCATTTCAGTCTATTGGGTAAATGATATGTTTTCTAATGGCATTTTTACCCAACAGTGAAGCTAGTGAACTAATGATATATATAGTGAGGCCTCTGTAGGGCCCTGTGTAGAGGCATAGTTACTTTTATAAAGTTATACATAGGCCCCAAGCTACCAGATTCCAGGGAGACAATATTTGTATTTAGTATTACCAGAGAAAATAAACACTTGGCAGGAACATTCTTAGGGCATTTTCACAGGATGTCTAAAGAGGCCAGGCGTTGGGCAGGGTGCCATTTCCAGCCAGTGACATCGTATTTGAAATGCAGCTGCTCTTTGTTGCTATGAAAGACATGTCAGAATTAGTCTGGGAAGATCTCATGACTAGTCCCATATGGTTGCCTGGATCATTGGTCTGGGAGTTGTTGATAGAGGAGTGATTTAGATTGCTGAGGCAACCATGAGATCATGGAAAAAGGGCCTGGGTGGCAGTCATAAGATGTGGTTTGGAACCCCAGCTCTGACTCTTAACAGGGCAAGTCTCTTACTGGCTGAGCTTCAATGTCTGTCTTTAAAATGGGAACAACTGTCGCTGCGTCACATGGAAATTGGGAAGACTGAGAGACATGTCTCATGTGCATTATCATGGAAAGGTTCTGGCATATTCTGGGACCTTGATGATGAGGGCTTATCAAAGGAATCAAACCAACAATAAATGACTTGGCACTAAGACAAGTATTCTCCAAACTTGCCTGTCCTCTGTTAAGCTGCTTGTTCAAATACATATTCCCAGGCCTCCCAACTGACTTGTCAGTTGAGAATGTCCAGAAGAGATGCCTGGGAACCTACATTGAATAAGCATCCCAGTTGATTCTGGTGGTCAGACTAGGTTGGAAAGGAGTAGTGTGAACAGAGAAAATGCAAGGATTCACCGGGTGTTTTGCTTTGGCTTTTGGTCATCCATGGGGCTAAATTAGGCACATGAATTGGTTGTTAGTCTCATTCACATGGCCCTTGGTTCCCACAATTAGCCATATAAGCAATCTCTATGGTCAGTTATACGCTGGTTCAGGTGTGTGTACAGATGTGTGGCCTCTGTCTCCATCGTGACCATCTCAGGGTGGCTTGGCTACAATTCTTTGACAGAATGATTTTTTTTTTTTCTTTTTGTAAAAGTCCAAATTGCAAGGCACACAAAAATGTATTCTAAACTTAAAATGAGTATCAGTCTATGAAGCATGATTTCCCAAAGAGATAGAAATCAAAGTGACAGTTCTGCCTAGCTCTGTCAGAGCTGACCCTGTCCGCTGTGCAGTTTCAGTGCTGAGTGTCTGATAGCATGGAGCTATCCTAAAAATGCTTTCCCTGTAGTCGTGATGAACCTTCTGAGGAATCAGGCACCTTCACAGGATGCCTAAGAGGTGCCCCAGGTATCAGATCTATGGTCTAGCCAGCCTGGCATTTTATCTGGGGCTGCTGGGACTGTACCTCACAGTCTGTGGTATATCTGATAGTTCTTTTCCATGCTGACCATCTAGAAAATTAAACATTTTAGTGGAGTAAGAATTAATAACTCTGAACCACAATGTCTGGGAAGCTTCCTATGTACCAGGGACTGTCCTTCTTTACAAATGTTATCCAGTTAAATCTTCAGGACAACTCTCTGAGTTATTATTCCCATTTCACAGATGAGCAAACTGATGTTTGGAAAAAGATTGTGTAACCTGCATGAGGTTGCCAAGCTACCGTAGCAGTGAATGGCAGAAGTGAAATAGGAATCCAGTTCAGCCTCATTCAACCATCATGCTGTATTATTCTCCTCATAATGTACCCCAGTGCTTCTGACTTTTCCAACTGCTCTGTACAGATATAGTCCCACTGATATTCATGCACCCAGGCTCCACCTCCTCGACTTCAGTTTGTCTGGTCTTTGACAATCTGCTTCTCTCCAGATGTTTCTGGAAATTTCTGTGGGGAGGGGACTTCTTGTCCAGTTCAATACTGAACATGGCTATTTTGCTTCATAATATCTTATGGATCTGTCATGCCCATTTAGAATAACAAAATCTCCGAATCAGAGGACGTCAGTGGTGATATTCAACACCTTGAATGATGTTAGAATGTCAACTCCAGTATCTCTGACCCTGTCTGAATGCCTCCGGGGATGGAGAACTTGCTGCCATCACAGGCCATCTCTGACCACCCTGGGTGCGCAGCACAACCTGTCCACAGTCTTCTGTTGTGCTGATGAGAAAGCTCAAAGGGACTAATATGCAACGTGCAGCTCATACTGGTCGAACGAATCCAGGACACAAGATGCCTGGAGTTTGGACTAGTCACCTTCCTTGGATAAACAGCAAGGTGACTTCACATCGGAACCGAGGATTCCTCTTCAGCAGAAACTGAAGAGGCTTTTAAGCCATGAAGGGAGTTGATGTGAAGGAAACACTGTGTTGTTTTTAGGATTGAAAGGAGAGAGTCTAAACCAGCAAGAGTAAAGTGCCCATGTTTGCATTTTATTGATTTTTTACCTATTGATTTCAACGGATGAACTGTCTGCCTGAGAAAAAGAGACCGACAGGGAAACAGAAACCCAGAAGGCTAGGCCTTCAAGGGAGGGAGGGAATTCCATCTAAAATATCCCAGGCCCTCTCTTCTTTCATGGTCAGCCCCAGAGCACATTCCAGGGCTTTAATCCTTCTCTTAGAATCCTGGAGGGAGATAGATTTGTGAGCTTGCCAGAGTCTCCTCCTCTGTTCTCCCAGGAGATCTCAGCAGTAGGGAGAGAGAACCAGGGGTTTTCTTTTGGATCTTCCTGAGCCCTGAGTGACAGTATCAGAACTTTTCTGGGCTTCTTTCTGTCTGATGCATCCATGCTTTGCCAACACCTAACAAGTGATAGTGTGTTAGTCGCTCAGTTGTGTCCGACTCTTGCGACCCATGGACTGTAGCCCACCAGGCTCATCTGTCCATGGGATTCTCTAGGCAAGAATACTAGAGTGGGTTGCCATGCCCTCTGCCAGGGGATCTCCCCGACCGAGGGATCGAACCTGGTCTCCTACATTGCAGCCAGATTCTTTACCGCCTGAGCCACCAGGGAAGCCCTAACAAGAGATTGCCCCAAGTAAATGTTCAGTATTTACTTGAAAATTGAATGAATAAATGCTTGATGAATTTTCTCTCTCTTTTGGGGCTCAGGATTAAAATATTCTTAAATTGAGAGTTTATCTGAACATCTCATTTCTTCTAGTTGGAAAACTCCCCGAAGGGCAGAGACCGCTTTCAAACTTCATTCTCAGTGCTCTGCTCTGCTATTGTACTACATCTTGGGGTTCAGTATCATCAGCCTTTTCTCCCTCTGATAAGACTAGAGCTAGTTTTTGCCCTCCTAGAGAACCCATTGTTTGAGGCTGATCTTCCTCTGTGTCTGTCCAGTGTATTGACTTGGGACACAATGGTAATGGTGAGATAACACCTAGCTGGGTCCTGAACACTTTTTTTTTTCTTTTTAAAATATCTTGAAGTATACTTAATATGCAATCAAATTCACCTGTTTTCAGTGTACAACTCAAAGATTTGGAGTAAATTACATAATTGTGCAACCATCGCCACAATCCATATTTAGAATATTTCCATCACTCTAGAAACATTCTTCATGTCCATTTCCCCTCAGTCTCCAGTCCCACCTTCAGCCCCAGGCAATCACTCATTTACTTTGTCTCTGTGGATTTGCCTTTTCTGTACTTTTTATATAAGAGAATCCTATACCGTGTGAAGTCTGCTTCTTTCATGCAGCATAATGTCTTGAAGGTTCATCCATGTTTCGGTGTGTATCAGTAGATTCTTTTTATTGCTTAATAGTTTTCCTTTGTATGGACACATCACACCTTATTTTTTCACTTTCTAATTGATGGACATTTGTAATTTTTCTTTTGCTTTTTGATTTTTATGCTGCTATGACCATTCATGTAAAAGTTTTTTTGTGTGGATGTATATGAAAAGCAGTGTGCTAGGCTCTCTGTAGAAGAGAGGAGGCCAGAGATGAATGGGAAATGCATTTCACATGTATTCGTGAATTTCCTTAATTACTACCTAAGAAACAAAAGAAACCTGTGTTATTATCATCACTTTTAGTACATAAGGTGATTTTATTTTCTACACCAAAAGTCAGTCTTAAAATGTCGATAAGAAGTTTATAATAACATAAGAGTAGGATGTCATATACTACATATTATGGATTTACTTTTTAAATAGGGATGGTGTATAAGGTTTCTATAAATATGAGCTGCTCAAACAGAAAGTTTTGCTTGAGAGTTAAGCACTCATTCGTTCATGAATATTTCTGAATTTAGTGACGACATATGCAAACCACAGTTCTCAGTGCTGAGGGTATAACAGTGAACAAAGAGCCCTGACCTCAGTGAACTTATAAACTAGAGGGGAGACTAGGACAATAAAGAAATGAAGAGGAAAATATATAATAGGTTAGACGGTAATCAATGCTGCAGAGAAAAATTAAGCCATTAACAAGGATAGTGTTGGAGAAATGAAAGTGGGAATGAAACAGTTTAAAATGAGGTGGTCAGGGAAAGCTTCATTGAGAAGGTGACACTTGGGCCAAGACATGGAGAAGGTGAGGGAGCAAGTCATGTGAGTATATGGCAGAATAGTGTTCCAGGTAGAGGGAAAGGCAAGTCAAAGGCCCTGTGGCCGGAGTGTGCATGAAGTACACAAGCAACAGTGAGGAGGTCAGATGGCTAGACGGGAGGGAGTGAGAGTAAGAGAGGATGTCAGTAAAATGGGATCAAGATGGGACAATGATGCTGTAGGGAAAGAGAAAATTAGCCAAGATGGTGGTGGTCTGGCTCACTGGCCACACAGCCTCTTGCTCTTGCCCCGCATTTGGTAAATAATGGTTATGTAACAGCTGAGGTCATTTGTAGCCCTGTGCACGCACTTGTGACGTGATCTTATATAAGGACCACCTGAAACGCCCTTGCAGCTACGTTATGGCCGCGTCTGCTGGGTCAACCACAAGAGAATACAGTGTCCGCTGCTACAGCTGCTGTGTCAGTCAGGAGCGCGTAAACATGTCCACAGTTCCTACAGCTCCTTGAGTTTTATTCCAGCTTCCTTGCTCGTGCCTTGCCTACCATGGGTTCAGCAAACAGTGAGATACAGCAAGACAGATGCCCTTGGGACAGGCTGTGAAAATTAGTGAGGTACTGAGGTTCTTGTCCTAAAAAGAGGCTGAAGGATCCCTTGGCAGACATTCTATGGTGCTAGATCAGGTGACAAATGATTCACTGGATATAAGAACTTTTCACATCTCTTGTAAAACTAAGACTGCACCATGATCTTTGGAGACAGAAAACTGCTGTTCGGTACTAAACAGATGGGATATCAGCATGGATGTCAGAGGACCTCCACTCTATCAACGAGCTGATGGGATACACCGAGCATTTGCCAGAGGTGGGTGATGAGAAGTGACCAGGCTCAGAGGAGCTCAGCCATCTCATTTTACTGACTCAAGTCTTCCTTGGACCCCTCCCTGCCCTGGCATTGCAATTTAGCTCAATTTAAAAATCAAGAATTCTTTTTTTCCTCTCAGTAGATTAATACCCTCTTGGTAGAGAGGTAGGAGGGAAAATAACTTAGTTTGTGAGGTTCCAACAGGTACTTTATAGTACACTAATGTCCACTTAGCCACCACATGGATTGTTCTGTCAATACCCAAGTCATTTAAAGTTGCAATTTTCGGATCTCTTTCACACCGGGTACACACACACAGGCTGAAGTTGTTTCCTTTTACTCCCCAGCTGTGAGTGGCTGACTTTTTCCCCCTTTGCTGCCACTCAGTAGAGGATTGCTGGAGCTGGAGTCAGGTAGCACAGGCGGTACCACCTGCCACACATTTTTTTGCTTCCCTTGTCTCCTTAGCAGCTGTTGCCTCTAGTATTTTACTAGTTTGATCAATGATAAAGAAGGATGACCCACAGACTATGGATGATCTTGTAGTTTTAAAACATTTGTTATAAAACACTTAGATGACTGAAGCCTTAGGGCTGCCATGAGAGCTAGTGTACAGAAATCATAGGAACCCTGAGTTAAATCCCATCCTTAGATCATGTAAAATGGTTTGTGTGTCATAGCTCTGACTTTGTTAGATCTTTGCAGAGAGATTATCCTTTTTAAAATAAGCATTTTAGCACAGTTTTAGATTTATAGAAACATTGCAAAGGCAATATGAGTTCCCATACACCCCCACCTAGTTTCTCCTATTATTAACATCTAAGATTAGTATGAGGATGAGATGGTTGCCTGGCATGCTGCAGTCCATGGGGTTGCAAAGAGTCAGACACGACTGAGCAACTGAAATGAACTGAAGTTTAGTATGGTTCCTTTGTTACAATGCACCATTACTGATATATTACTATTAAGTAAAGTCCATGCTTTATTCATATTTCCTTAATTCTTTACCTGATGTCCTTTTTCTTCACTAAGATTCCATCTAGGGCATCACATTACATTTAGTTGTCACATCTCCTTAGATTCCTCTTGACTGTGGTCATTTCTCAGACTTTCCATGTTTCTGATGACCTTGACAGTTTTGAAAGGGATTGGTCAGGCATTTTTCAGGATGTCCCTCAGCTGGGATTTGTCCTGTGTTTTTTTTTTTTTCTCATGATTAGATTAGGCTTGTGGAATTTTGTGAGGAAGCAAATCATGTCATATCAAGAAAGTGCATATTATCAACATGATTTTTCACTGTTGATGTTTAACTTGATCATCTAGCTGAAGTAGTGTCTGTCAGGTTTTTCCACTGTAAAGTTATTCCTTATTTTTCCTTTTCCCATATGCTACTCTTTGAAAGGGATTCACAATGTACTGTGCACACTTAAAAAGTTGAAGTTATACTTCACCTCTTTGAGGGTGGCAAATGTGCAGAAATTATTTGGAATTTTGTTGCATGAGAGATTTGTCTCTTTCGTTTACGTATTTGTATTTACTTATATTAGAATGGTCTTGCAGATATTTATTTTATACTCTGAGTTATAATAAATAAATAGTCTGTGTTATTTATTTTTGTTTCAGCTTTGGCAAATGGGGATTCTTTTCATTGGCTCTTGGGTCCCTTTGACATGCTCCCATCATTGTGTGTATGTATATTTGAACATTACTTTCTGGCAGTACAAGATACTCATGGGTTATTCTATTTCTTGCCCTAGTCCAAGAATCAGCCATTTCTGCAAGGATCCTTGGTTTCTTTTATTGGAGAATTGTATTAGAAACCAAAAACCAGGCTCTAGGAATGCTCACTGTTACTGTGATGTTATTCTATACCTGAGGTAGGGGGGCAGTTATCCTTAATGCAAACATTTTTGAGGAGACAAAGCTGTGATATGGTCGAAGAGGTTCTGAACTTGAAGCTGCTATTTGTAAGTGTACTGTGAATACAAGCAAGCTGCTTCACTAGTGAGCCAGCATTTCCTTTGATATGGGTATGTTGGTATCTTGTCCATCTCATTTACAGGGTTTTAACAAAGATCTGGAAAGTTCATATTATTTGAAAATGTTTCATGAATTGAAAATTTATACAAAGGTTTGTTTACTTTCATCATCCTAATACTTTGCATGTATGATGCCTGTTAGTATCATAATTTTGATCAAATTTCATGCATTTTTAAGTACAGGATTGTAAACACCAGCATTTATTTATTTTTTAAATGAAAAATTTATAATTTTTCATCTTAGAATTTATTTGGTAGTGTGTCCATTAGAAATTTCTGATTTGAAAAAAGAAAGCTTCTACTATTTTGCTTAAATTATTTTCCTGTCCTCAAATGTGCCCGTATTCTAAGAGATTTAAAAGGGAGTCAAGTCACATTCTAAGAAAGAGACGACCATAGTTACTCTTAGTAGTTATGTCAGAGTAGTTTGGAGGGTCTTGGAAGCTTCCCCCGGGGAGCCTCCCCTCCCACCAAATGAATATGCAATGCCAAAACAGTGCACTTGCCGAGCAAAATGCTGCACTGAGATAGGTCCCCTCAGCCCCCATTCCAACCTGCTGGCCCCCCACTTACTGCCATATAGAAATTCTGGGCCTGCCAATGTGTAGAGCCAGAAGGATTATTTTCCTCCCAATCTGGACACTAGGAACAAGGCACTGGCTACATCATGCTTGCCCCATGTGCTGCAAGCTATGAAGGCTGTGTCTTCAAAGGTAATGTGATGGAGCCCTCAGTAATTTTAAATAGACCGTCAAGGCAACTCATTTGAAAGGGTGCAACAGAATCAGATCAACCTCTTCCTGTTTGATGTCCCTTGTATAAACCAACTAGATGTGAGATTTTATTATATATGTATATATATAGGCACCATGGAGATACAGTTAGAGTTTCAGGACGTGAGGCTCAGCTCAACGCTGTCAGTCTCTGGGTATTGCTCCCTGGCCTGGTGACCCTGTGGAATAACCCCCAGCTGTGGGCTATAAATGATGTAGAAGAAGCAATGAACCATCTCAGCATGAGAGGAGACGCATATTGCTGGCATGGCTGTGTTTGTGCTGCTTATTGGAATTCTAAAACATGGTCTCATCTAGGCAAAGGAGCCCCTGATCTGTCCCCATAGTCAAGGATTCCAAGAGTTTGCCTCCGTCCTGGGTGCTAGTGCGACTCTGCTCCCGCCTGACTCAACTTCACTTTCCTCTGCGTGGCGCTCAGCTCACTCACAGCACCTGTTTAAATCAGTGTATTTGCCTTTCCTTTTCATTAAGCGCTAATGTCACAGGAAAGAAAGAAACACACGAGGAAGAGAGTTGCTTATTGTACTACAGACACAATACATAGATGTTTATTTGGAAAATGAGAATTATCTGGTTCAAACAGGATTTTCATTTTGCTGTAAATAAATTGGCTTAAGGTGAAATGACCAAGCAGAGAGAGGGCAGCACAGTGGAAATCCAGACTGCTTGAAAATGTGTTTATTTAAATGAATGAATAGTCATGGTATTTCTAGTTTAATGTGGAAAAGAGGCGTTCTCGTTGGTTTGGGAAAAGCTCCCTATGGGCTGTTCATCTTAAACACAGCCTAACAGAGTGCTGCTTAATGAGAGCCATGCAGATCTCAAATTCAATTTTGTTTTTAACTGGCTAAAGCACGTCTTTAACTTTGATCTGTAAGTAGGAGTCAGGAGCATGATTGGCTAATGTTTGACTTCCAGTTGGCCTAATGAGATTTTATGAATATCAATATTGCTACAGCATCATAATGTATTTGCTGGCTTTTTGTGACAGTGAAAAAATATTGCTGTCTATTAGTCAAATAAGTTGGTTTCATAACACCACAGTAATTATTCCAATTTCCCTTTGGTGAGTGTGGTACAACGGCTTCTTAATTTTGGGGGAGGTCAGCATATTTTTTTAATTGATGCTTAGTTTGACCACATCTAATGTCAGTCAACTGTTGTTAATAGGCCCTATTATAACACAAAGTGCTGATACTTTAAACATCGCTGGTGAACCCCAACAGGGCTGCGTATTCAGGCCAGCTCTACAAGGTTGCATTAGTCATTCAGCAGCAGTACCAAATTTATGTTGTTAAATTCATTTCAGCCATTGAAACTTGACAACTAATTTTGGATAAGAATGATTGGAATTGATAAACTCTCTTATATTTGGAAGTGGCTGTTTTTCAAAACAAATCTTTTATCTAGTATGGCACATAATTTAGTGGAAACATACACAAATCGGCATTGCTGTTGATCATGAGGGTGGGGGAAGCATTCAAATCATTAGATCCTTTATTTTTCAGGAAGAAATAAAGAATATTGTATGAAGGCCACAGTGCTCAGCCAAACATATTTACATATAGCTGCTGCTGCTAAGTCGCTTCAGTCATGTCTGACTCTGTGTGAACTCACGGACGGCAGCCCACCAGGCTCCTCTGTCCACGGGATTCTCCAGGCAAGAATATATTAGAGTGGGTTGCCACTTCCTTCTCCCATACATATAACAATAGTTGGTATACTAGTAATTTTTAGAAAGGAAGATGGAAAAGATATTTTCTTAGTGTCTATTTTCTACAAATCTTACAATATTACCTTTATGAAAACAAAACACTTGATGTTTCTGGCATGGCAAAAAGCTTCAAGAAGAAGAAAATCAGGGGTGTCTATTTCATGAACGCCTTCTATAGGACTGGCTCTTTATGGAGGTACACATTTAATCTTTAGAAAAATGCTGAGAAGTAGTTAATGTTAACCTCATCTTACAGCTAAGGAAATAGCCTTGGTGAGTTTGAATCACTTGCCCAAGACCAACTGTTAGAATATGGCTGAGCTGAAATTCACTCCCAGATGGGCCTGGCTCCAAAGGCCACTTCTTTTCATTGAAATGGAAGCTTATGACTGAACGGATCATATTTTTGCTCACCTTTGCCTCTCCCAGTGCCCTGTGTAATGACTGGTCCTCAGTGACATGATAGCTCCCTGCTAATGTTTTCCCTGGCCTCCAAAGTTACCATCTGCACCTCTGAAAACTGCCTCTTTCCCTTAGCTACTCCTTCATATTCCACTGTCAGCTAACTCAAAACCTCCTGCAGTGCTGATTTAGAATTTGCTACCTGTCCAGCCTCTATTCTCCTTTCTAATTCTCTCATGGTATGTATAACCCCATGAATGAAATAGATTCTTTCAGCCCCATTTTCCAGGTGAGGAGAATGGCTGGGGGCAGGTAAGTGGCTTCCCGTAGGCACATGTCTCATGTGAGATGGAGCTGGTCTCAGATTCCTCTTGTGTCCTACTCCAAAGCCTGTGCTCCTCTGGCATGGAATATGTACTGCATCTTGAAGGCAGGGATTAGAACTGTGTTGAGTTGGACCTTCTAGGTGAGACCAGGCTAGAATTAAGAACACAAGCAAATGCTCAAAGGTATGAGAACATGTGGCCAATCCTGAGAAGGGGCACTCTTGAATAAAATCATCAGGATTCTGGTATTTTTGATCTGTTTGCTAAGGGAGGACCTGGGCCATTTAACGGTGCTGTGTTCTTGCCTCTTGACCATTACAGTTCTCAATCATGCTCTTCCCATTGAGGACCAGCCACTAGGATTTGGGAACCATTTAGTTGGAGGGTAGCGCTGGCTCTTTGACAAACTTTTTAATCACTCATTCTGCAGCCAGCAGTTGCTTCCCTCATGTTCTGAGGAATCCACACCCACAGCTTTCCTGTTATTGCCTTCCTCCAGGTCTGGGAAGAAGATTTGGCTCAGTCCCCGCTTTGAGTTTTCACTCTAAAGGCACAGCAAGGCACACTAGTTAGAACATCTCTGCCGTCTCCTATCACATCGTCCGTAGTTACTCCTCCCAGAGAACACCTGGTTTTTGGCATCAGGAAGGAGAACATTTGACAGAACCAGAGATTCCCAAGAAGCCCATTCCTGATGAAACGGTTTTGCTTTTTCTGCTCCCATACCTTTGTTTAAGTTTCAGGTTTCTGTCTGGGGTGCTTCTTGAAGTTAGGAAATCAGACTGTAAACAGTGTCACTGCTGAGCTCTGGTAACAAAGCACTACAATATTAAAGCCCAGTGATATCAAATTTGTCAAATGTTTGTTGTAGATCATGCAACAGATGAAAATTCTTGGCTGTTTTGCATTGCCAGACCAATGAGAAACAGAGTCTTGATTTTTCTAAATGTTCTCACCTTTATTGATAAAGACTTTGTGGGTTGGCCATTTTATTCAGGCTGGAAGTTACCACCTTCTTCTCTCTGTCCCACTTCTCCATTGTCATGAGATCAGGGGTCTTGCCAGCTGCTCGGTCAATGCACTGTCTTGCTCAGGTCTCAGTAATGAAGAAAGAAGGCTGGCTGTGAGCACAGTTTCACTCCTCCTCCTCCTGATACTCTGCCTCACCTGTGCCTTGAAATCTAATGGAGGACATAGCTGTCTAGTGCCTTTCTCCTTCTATTCACCAAATTAATATGTGGTATGTGCTAGGCCCTGGATGCAGTGACAAAAATCATGGTTAAGGCCCTTGCCCTCCATAACTGTTCAGCCCACTGACCCCAGGAGCACTCCTGCCTGTTCAACACAGTTTTCTGCATTCACAAACTCCTCCTTTGCTCTTCTGTGCGTTGGAAAGCATTGTGAACTCCTTCTGCCCCTTTATTCAATCAGCTCAGTATTTCATTAACCTGAAGAGTTTGTTTGTTCAGCAGAGCTGGAGAACTGGGTGCATGCTAACTATATTAGATCACTTATAAAAATATTAGAGATGGCCAATGTCAGGGTCACCTCTGGTGCTCTCTCTTGTTGTATTCTGTCTTGTCTTTAAGCCAATACACTTGACACAGGTTAGGTATATAGTACGTGTTCAATACATTTCTTGTTGACTCATTGATCCCCTTTCCTTGTCAGGCTAGTTCCCACAATCCCAGGATGACTCAGTGTTTTAGTGACCCTCGACTTGAAATATTGTCAGAAGGGTTTTTTGAGGCTAAATAAGAGCCATGTGAACCATATGAATTCGTTTCTCTTAGTTGCCACGCTGGCCGCCTCAGGGGAGCGCCATGATCAAGCAGGCATAAATTCATCGTCTCTTACCTCAATCCTATTCCTATTCTCCCACTGGTTTTGTTGTCTTCAGCATTCAGTGATATGAACACTTTGATTCTAAGAGTTTACAGGTCTCAATGAAATGGAGTGATTTGTCTGTCCAGGGTCTGGAAGCCAGCCGCTCAAGCCTTCTGCCAACTCTGCAATGCTTTGGCTGCTGGTATGAATGTCTGCTCAGGAGGTCCCCAGCTTTTTCCTTGACCCACTATGTTTACACACCACAGCTCTTTTCTAGCAACATAAGCTGTATCATTGATGCCAATTCATGCAAATATTAAGTACCAGGGCCTGTTCTAGGTGCAAAGAACATGGGTCTCTGTGCTCAGGGAGCTTACATTCTAGTAGAAGATAGGACAGTAATGAAGTGAACAAGCAAACAGGATTAAAAATGATAATTTCAGATTGTGGTAAGGCCTCTGAAGCAAATAACCAAGGTGAAGTGATAGAGACATGGGGCTAGGCCAGGAGGAAGAGGCTGGTTTAGGCAGTACCTCCTCTTTCAGAGGTGACATGGGACCAGATATGGCATGATGAGGAGGCAGACACATAATGATCTTGAGGAAGAAGGTTCTTGGCAGAGGAGACCTAGGCGCCAGGTCCCTAAGGTGGGATCAGCTTGGTTCTTCATTAAGAATTACTGGCTGAATTTCAACTAGACGCCAGGTTCAACCATAATATCCAATGTGAATACTTCTTTACATAGTTTAACAGTGACTTTTATTTATGAAGGGCTTCCCAGGTGGCACCAGTGGTAAAGAACCCACCTGCCAATGCAGGAGACATAAGAGATGCGGGTTTGATCCCTGGGTTGGAAATGGCAACCCATTCTAGTATTCTTGCCTGGAGAATCCCATGGACAGAGGAACCTGACAGGGTACAGTCCATGGGGTTGCAAAGAGTCAGACACGACTGAAATGACTTAGTATGTAGCACGTGCATTATTTATGAATCACCAGGTAATATGCTGGACACTGCACCATTAGCACTAGTTGCTAAAAATGTAAGCTAGATGAAAGCAGGGATATTTGTTGTGTTCAATGATATATCTCACATGCACACAGAAAGTGTATAATAATTTGTGACCTTAACATATCATTACCATAATCCTATAGCTGATATAGCACCTCCTCTAATTTAGAAATGAGACTAAGGCCCAGAGACATTAAGGAGAGTTGGGATTTGAGCCTGAAACTGTCAGACTCGAAAGCCAATGCATTTCCTGCTGTGCTCTAACCTCCTATGCTTGTTCTAGTACATCTGACCCACCTGCTTCCAAAGTCTAATCTTGTTAGCATCCCACTGAGTCAAGACTGAGGCAGGGAGTTAATTTGGCTGTTCTGCTCAGCCCTGTTCATCAGGGAGTGGTCCTTCAGCAGCCCAATCATTATATGGTCCCACTGATTTCCAAGCTAACTTGCTGCCTTTGATATGGGCTCAGATCTTTTCAAAAAACCAGACCTCAGACTCTGACTGCCAACGCTTGCCTTGTAAGAGGTTTTACATAAATCATGGAATCAGAGCACAGCGCATGCTCTCACATTTAGGCAAATGTTAAAGAGAAGGGAGGAAGGGAGCTAACACGAATTGAAAACCTGCTATGTGACTTGTTTATGGGTTTGCATTTTATGTACAGAATGTTATCTAAAAATTAATAATTATCATATCAGAATGATGAGAATTGGCTTGATAGTTGGGTAGATCTGGATTAAATTCTAGGCTGTTGCACCTTAGAAGCTGTATGATTTTAGAAAAGTTACTTAATCTCCATGTTCCTTTGTTATAAAATAGGTCTAATGTTACCTATTCTATAGGATTCTTGTGAAGATTGATAAGATAACACTTGGAAGTGCTTGCCCAAAGCCAGCATTCAAAAAATGAAACTTATAATAAATCACTATACTTTATTGAGTCCAAGATGCCATCTATTAAGTACCATCATTTTATATACCATTAAGAAAAGGTGCTGTCAATTTAACTATCATGCACTATCAATTGTAAGATACATTCTGATATCAGAGATGGGCAAATGTGCATCTTAGAATGGATGAAGTATGTGGATGTTATCGGTTATGTAACCCACTAATAATGACAATACATTAACAAATTACCGAAGCATTTAAGGCAAATCATTGGCTATTGTTTGTCAAGTGCTTTAAGAACTGAATGCCAGCACCTTTCTTTATAGCTTCTCTCAATTATTCATGACCCTCAAATCAAAAAGATTTTTCTTACATCAAGTCAAGCTGTCCCACAATAATTTCAGCCAGATTTTACTTGTTTATTTCACTCTGCAGACAATAAACAAGTGGCCAGTGTCCACAGCACACTCATTCATCTGCTTGTTAACTTGCAACTTAAATGCCTTTCTTTCAGGCTAATTGCAATATAATTATCTCGGCCTGCAAAACATCTCACCAATGTAATGTGGTTGAGTTCGGGGAATTAAGAGATTTAAAAAGTTTGCTATTCGTTCATTCATCCAATACATATTTATGGAAAGCATAATATGTGCTTGGTCTTTTTTTAAATATTGGAAATAAGATTCTGAGCTAGACAAGGTGCCTACTCATGGAATTTGGGGAATGACGGTAATACATGAGTAACAAAGAAATAGTATTTCAGACAGTGATGAAGTTTGTGACAAAAATAAAGCTGGATAGTGTCATAGAAAGTGACTGATGCTGAGGCTATTGTAGGTAGAATGGCAGGGAAATTTCTTCGGAGATGTTACTATTGAATAGATACCTGAGTGATGCTGGCGTGGGGGGGAGGGGTGGAAGAGAATATTCTGCTCAGAGGCAGCTATTGCAAAGATTTCCTAAGGTAGAAATAAGCTTGGGCTGTTTACAGAACAGAAGGAAGTGCAGAGTGTACATGTATGAGGATCAGGGGAGGGAAAGTGGGGAGGTGGACAGGGGTAACACATGGTGGCCTTGACAAGGTGAGGGTGAAGAGACAGGAGTTTATTCTAGATTTAAGAGGAGGCCACTGGAGAAAGGCAGGTCATTAAACTGGGAAGTGAGGAGATCTAATTTGCTTTTTATTTTCTTCTGAATTTTGTGGCTGCAGAGTAGAGAGAAACTGTTGAGTGGAGTATAGGGGCAAGAATTGAAGTAAGAAGACATCATAGAGATCTAGACCAAATCTAAGATAGTAGGGATGAAAATGGAGAGATGTGGTCAGATCAGGGCAGATTTGGCAAGTGGAGGTCTTGGGGTGTGGATCTGGGAAGATGTAGGGAAGAGAAGAATTAAGACTGACTCCTGGGCTTTGAAATTGAGCCATAGAATGGATGGTCATGCCACTTACTGAGGAGGGAAGGAGCCTGGGGGAGTGCATTCAGGGAGACATCTAAGCTTAGGTTACCAATGAGAGGTATATCAATCATCCAAGTGGAGGGGACAGAAGGCAGGTATGTGAGCCAGTTCAAAGCAACAGTCACTGTTAAAGGTACACGTTTAGGATGTTATTTAAAGCTAGGTGAGAGTCTCTAGGAGAAAAAGGAAATAGAGTTGAGAAGATGTCTAGAGGAAGAGGCAAAGGAGCCCACGGAGGGGTGTGCTGCTAGGAGAAGATGGTGAGCTTTGCAGATCAATTAAGAGGAGGAGAACAAAGAATAAAAGACACCGAGGGCTGGATCATAACTGTAGTGATGGACCCATTTGGGGCTAGGAATCCAGTAGGAGAGTTTTCCTGGGAACAATATTGATGATGGTCAAAGAAGTGGCTGACTTTCATTCTACAGAAACTGAAACATTTTACAGAAAGGTTAAGTATCTTGGCCAAGGTAACAGAGCTAGGAAGTGACAGAGCTGGGATTTCAACTTGAAGATCTTGGCTTCAGCATCTGATTCGTCACCACCATACTACACTGCCTCTATGTGGGATCCTTGAAAGAGTTTAATATAAATGAAAACAAAGAGACAGTTTTGTATCAAAGGAGCAGCACACGGGTGCGGTGGGATTGGCTTTGTGAAAAGGTGTTGTGGTCAGCTTTACCATTTGGGTGACAGTGCCATTTTGAAAGAGCCTAGAAACAGTCATAATGAAAATAAATGTTGTTTGGAATGGAGAAAGTAAGCAGAGTTTATTTTCTTCCTTTCCTTCTCAGGTAGTTCTGAACAATAAAGGCTACCAACTACTATTCATATCTGATTAAACAAAAGTTAAAAAAAAGTAAAAGCAGAGAAAAGACCTCAAGAGCGAGTGGCATGCTTAATCTTTGGTATTTAGAATGATGAAGAGAAGCAATATGTGAAATCTACTTAAAATATGATTTCATGTTCTAATATACATTTTGAATTTATGGGGAACTGACTTCTGCCATTTATTCAGAGAGAAAAAAATGCATATGTTATGCAGCTGAACTTATCACACCATAATGGGACACCTAGCATTTTTCACAAGTGATTGATCTTCCCCACCCTTTAACAGTTCTCTCCTAACTGTTACAAAAAATGGAATATATTTCAAGCTTCTCTTGAGTTGAATTGAGCAGAAAGCCAAAAAGCCACAGACACCTGCCAGCTTTAGTTGTGGGGGGGTGGGGAAAGAGGGATGGGAGAGTGTCTCCACTTTACGAAAAAAAGGAAGAAAATTTCAACTGGGAGAAACACCCTGGGGGTGGATATGTTAATTGGAATATTCCCCACTAAGGTTAAATAGAACTTAAACACTGTTTGAAGCCTATGTTATATATCCTAAAATACATACTGAACCAGGAGGTAAAGAAACTGGGTTTTATTTCCAGCTGTGTCGTTGATTTGAACAGGTTGTTTAACCTGTCTGTGGAGCTCAGTTTATCCATCTTCAAAATGAGAAAAACAGCGTTTGCCTATACCCAACAGAACCTGAAAGCCAGGTTTCATATTCAAAGCTCAGCGTCCTGTTTAAATTTGAGTTTTAAGGAGAGTGGATCTTCTTTCCAAAAAATGTTCAGGATCCTGAGAATAGAAAGGAGGAGAAATGGCTGAGTGTAGAGGTTTAAAAAGTCCTTATTTTACCAAGTCTCCCAGTTATATAGATTCTAGTACCGTTTCCTTCCCTGGAGCTCTTGCAGAACTTGTAATAACTTGAATCTCTCCAATAGGATCACCAACTCAGTGATGCTTTGGGCTTCCTTGGTGGCTCAGGTGGTAAACAATCTCTGCAATGCAGGAGACTCAGGTTCAATCCCTGGGTCAGGAAAATCTGGAGAAAGGAATGCCTACCCACTCCAGTATTCTTGCCTGAAAGAATTCCATGGACAGAGAAGCCTGGATGGCTACAGTCCATGGGATCTCAAAGACTTGAACATGACTGAGCAACTAACACTTTTCCTTTATTAGCATGGAAGGTCTCAGGTCCTGGGAGCTTACTGGGTCAAATCTGAATAACTGGTCGCCCTAATTTCCTTTGACCCTGGGTCACACTTGGTGTTTGTGTGCTGGCAACTAGACTACCAACTGCATGAGGGCTTTCACAGGAATTGAAATGTGCTGACTGTTCACATTCCCCTTGTATCGTTGGCAGTGAGCGTTGGGTCCATAGTATGTCTTTCTTGCAAATATGTCATTGATTGCTTTTCCCCAAATACACCCAAAGATCTTTAGCCTCTATCTTCTGCAAAATATTTTGCCAGGCAATTTTGCAGCATTGCATTTAATATGAGAGTCCATTGAAGTTGGCAGTGAACCTTCCTACTTCAAGATAAATAAACTGTGGTTCCAAAGAAGAAAGTGGTTCACACAAAGTCATCCATCTTGAAAGAGGCTGACATCACACTGGGACCCACATCTTCACTGAGCAAAGCCTGGGCTGTGGGGCCTGGAATACCCTTACCCCTCACTTGGTGGGTGGATTCTGATACGTGTCTCCACACTTAGCTCAACACTTAACAATTACTCCAGCTGGCTTTCCCTCATGACCTGACCTGTTTTGTATGTGTCAATATTGTTTTTTTGCTTTGTGACTTAATCTTACCCTACCTTTAACAATATTAATTTTCATATCTGTGTCTTGATTTATATTTCCTGGGTGATTGTGTATTTTGTGAGGGTAGAGATGAGAACTTCACTCAGTTTTGAATTCCCAGCTCCCAAGTGTCTGCTTCCTCATTCATTCACTCATTTATTCAAGGTTTGAGGACTGTGTTTAGCACTATCTTGATTTTGAAGGGAAAGGGACATGCACTTCACCTAGTTTGACCTCAGTGGGAAAGTCTAATACTAGAAAGCAGGGAGAAAGTTCTGTAAGCAGGTTGGCTGGTCATATATTTTGAATTTTATTCAAGTGCCAGACCACCACAACTTGCAAAATACTCTTCCTATGGTATTTCCCTCATTTTCTCACATTTTTTTAAGCTCTAAAAAAATTTTAAGCTCTTTTCTATTGAAAATTGTTAAGCTTTTCTGGCCATAAAACACATAAAGGCATGAGGGAAAGCCACTTGGAGTAATTGCTAAGTCTTGATCTAAGTTTGGAGGCATCTTGGCTTATCAGAATCCACCCATCAAGGGAGGGGAAAGACTGCTCCAGGATCCCAAAGCAAGAAGCAGACAATAAAAACATTCTATGACTATTAGAAGAAATTCATGGAAGCAGCCTAAATGCCCATGGACAGAGGAATGGTTAAAGAAAATGTGGTACATATATACAATGGAATATTACTCAGCTATAAAAAAGAACGGAATAATGCCACTTGCAGCAACATGAATGGACCTAGAGGTTTTCATATTAAGTGAAGTCAGACAAAGACAAATATCATATGATATCACTTATATGAAGAATCTGAAAAAACGATACAAATGAATTTATATACAAAATAGCCATAGACTCATAGATGTTACCAGATGGGGAATAGGGGAAGAGATAAATTTGGAGTATGGGATTAACAGATATACACTACTATATATATAAAATAGATAAGCAACAAAGGCCTACTCTGTAGCACAGGGAAATAGATTCAATATCTTGTCATAGCTTGTAATGGAAAAGAACCTGAAAAGGAATATATATTAATATGTATAACTGAATCACTTTGCTGGGCACTTGCAACTGATACAACATTGTAAATGAACTATAATTCAGTAAAAAAAAAGAGAAGACAGTTATTTGCTTAATGAATTAATTTTACAGGCATGTTTTGAGCATCTGCAGTGAGGGATTATGCCGTGTCTAGGTCCTGGGGGAATTTGAAGGGTGTGAAGCCGAGCTCCTGCTTTCCAGAAGTTTACGGTCTGGCTGGAGAATCAAGACAGATGCACGGATCACTGTGGTAGAATTCAACTTATGAACTCACAGGGCAGCGGGGAACACATCATACAGGTGGTGACACCAGACAGCTTCCTAGAGCAGATGGGATTCAAATTGAGCCTTGAAGTTTGAAGAACATTAAAAACAACAGGGATTGTCAATCTCAAGTATCTTAAGGGGAGAGGTGGCTCCTGAGTTTGAGTTTGTAGGTTCCTATCTTTGCCCCATTGTCCTCTGTATTTCTGTGAGAAAATCTGATGTTTCTGGGATATGTTGTCCTGCACTCACTTCTTCCTTTCCTCACTTTCTGTGTATGTCCCCTACTGTCCCCCATACCACATCTGTCATTTGGGGGAGTCTGTTTTTGGTTGACAGACAGCATGCCTCTCTGGGGCCAATGGCTCAGTTTTATTTCAATTTGATCTTGTTTCTAGGTTTATAGTGATAGAAACCTTACAGTCCAGCCATTGAAAATCAGAACACACCACTTCATTCATCAACAGATTCACTATCAGCTGCCATTAACATGGCACAGGAAATAGTATCATTAGGTTTTCATGTGAATGAAGAACATGGAGAAATGTTTATGACATTTTTTGGAGGAAGCAGTGATTGACATGTTAATAAATAGCAGAGAAAATACTTTGGTTTGCTTTCTAGTTATCCTCGTGTTTCCTATTGGAAACCCGTTGTCAACCAGCGTCTGTCTTCTATGCCCAGTATACACACGTCTGCTGATAATTGCTATTTATAGTTCATTTATAAAGAAATCCTAGGGGAACATTGGAACACCAATCTGTACCGTCTAGTTTCCTTTCTATTCAGATCAAATCTCCCTGTTGCTAAAGGGGGAGGGGCTGATGCTTGGTATATTATTTTTCAAAGCATGACTTTTTGTGTGTGTGATATTATCAAAATTATTTTATTTCTGAGTGCTGGAAGAGTTGCAAAAATAATTGTTGGTGTTTGGTGCAAATTCTATCCATCCACTAGTCTGTTTTTGGTTGACTAGTATTCCACATGACTGTATAAACCGAGCTATCATATAATTGTCATCTTCAGAGAATGCTCTGTGCTCCCCTTCAGCACCTTTGCCGCCTCTGAGAGCTCATTTTGCCTCCTATATCCAAAGTGTCTCTCAGAAATCGGAGTCAGCACTATTATTACTGTTGCTAACAATGGCTCCTGTCCACAGCAGGGAAGAACAATTAACAAATTCATGAATTGTGTTTGTTTACATGTCTGAGCTCAAGGCTAATTATTTAATTAATGTCTTCTGTCTTGAACAGAAGTGTTAGTACACGGAAGTATTGCTGAGTGGCAAACAAGGTGGGATTTGAGAAATTCCAGCTTATTTGTGAGATGGAAATAGATATTTATTTGTTGAAGACCTGGAATTAGGTTAGGAGTGCTTCAGCCTCAACAGTTAAGTTTGGGAATGCATGATAAAGAGTTAATGAACAAACTTAGCTGATGCCTCTGGCAATCTTGGAAGGTGTGTCACAGAACTGACTACTACTACTACTAATGATAATTAAGATATTTTGACAAAGGCTTCATCACATCTCATGTTGTGGTATTGGATGAAGGTAGTTACTGATTATTCTCAGCCTCAAAGCCTCAGCTCCATCTCTGATTCTTTTGCATGCTCCCATCACTCCTTATTTCTGCTTTTCATATGGTGGTATCCTCTGCATCATGTGAAAAGCCACCCTGTCTCCATGGGTGTTGCCTTACATTTTGGTGTTCGTGACCACTGCATATATTTCCGGTGCTCCATACATGTTTGCATGAATGAAAGGCTGATTTTCTCTGAAATCCATTGATTTTAATACCAATCAAGAAACTAGTTTGCCTTAGAGCTGCTTCTTTTAAAATTTGTAAGTACAGATAGAAAAGAGAGACAGTTAACCAGGACTTTGTAGTTAAGAAAGAGCTTCTTTTAAATCTACTTTTGTATTGTGGAGGGGCGTGGCTTAAAAAGAAGAAAGACCATGAAGTAGTCAGCAAGTCCCTCAGTTGAGGAACAACAATTTTCTTCCTTCAGTTTTCTCAACAAAAGGCCAGCTCTTGCACCCAGCCATACACTGCCCCTTTCTGTATCTTTTCTGTTTAAACAGATGAACCAGATGCTGACTAAGACCACAAACTCTGAGTTTGATTGCGTGTGGTTATTCCAACTACTATGCAATGGTTTGGTTTTGTCTATGTTCTAGGTGGGTGTCCCAGTGGCCCAGCGGTAAAAGAAAGCCTGCAATGCAGGAGGTGCAGCTTCGATATCTGGATCAGGAAGATCCCTTGGAGTAGGAAATGGCAACCCATTCCAGTATTCTTGCCTGGAGAATCCCATGGACAGAGGAGCCTGGCAGGCTACAGTCCATGGGGTTGCAAAGAGTCAGATGTGACTTAGCGGCTGAGCACATGTCTAAGGCACTGAGCTGGGTGCTTTTTTAGCATGGATATATAGAGATGCTATAGTGTTAAAGCTGAGGGTGTGACCTCTGGAACAATAAGGCCTGTGTTCATTCATTAGTAACATGCTGTGTGGGCCATGTTACTGACCATTCTGTGCCTTTGCATTCCCATCTGTAGGATAAGGGTGGTGAGAGAATATATTCATAGGGTTATAGTGATGAATAAATCAATATAAAGAGCTTGGAACAGTGATTGACACAAAAATTTGCATGTTCAATGGTTATTACTTAGATACTATGGACTGAATGTGTTCTTCCAAAATTCACATGTTGAAGTCCTAATATCCAATGTGACAGTATTTGGAGGTGAGACGTTTGGAAGTTGATTAGGCTTAGATGAGCCTAAGCCTGATCAGTGAGAGTGGAGCTCCCATGTTGGGATTAGTGTCCTTGTAAGAAGAGGAAGAAACCAGAGCCTTCTCTCTCTACCATGTAAGGACATAGCAAGAAGGCTGCCATGTGCAAGCTGGGAGGAATGCCCTCACCAAAAACTGAATCTGCCAGCACCTTGATCTTGGACCTCCCAGCCTCCAAAATTGTGAGAAAATGTCAGTTGTTTAAGCTGCCCAGTCTGCAGTATTTTGTTATAGTAGCCTGAGATGATTAAGACACTAGGCACACAGTTTCTGCCCTCAGACAACATCTAACTTGGGGGTGAAAACGAGGTGGTGTAGAGAAATGGGAACGAGCTGGCAGTAGAAGTGCCTTGTTGGCAGCAACCAGAAGCAAGAAGAATTTAGGGGAGACAGTGCTCATAGCAGAACCGTGAGGAATGGTAGACTTTAAAAGGTGGAGCAGACCCCAGAATAGGAAATTACACGTGGAAAACTGTAACAGTGGGACAGTACAAGGCATATTTGGGGCCTTAAGGAGATATATGAAAATGAGAAGGGTATGTGAGAATGCAGAGGAAAATTAGGTTGGGCAAATTACGGCTAGCAGTGTCATGCATTAGAGAACAGACTTCGGATTCAGACTGACTTGATATGAATGCCAGCTTTGCCTCTTTCAACTGTATGACCTTGGGCATGTCCATGTACCTTTCTGAGTGTCAGAGGACTCATCTATAAAATGAGCATCATTTACGTGGTCCTAATGCTCCAGGTACTCAAAGGATGACTCCAATTAGCGTATCTCCCGTGTGCCGTGCTCACTGGAGTTTTTGCAATTGAAGAGTAACACTCCACCAACAATCTTTTAGAGTTAACTGGCAACAGAAAAGAAAGGACCTCTTGTAAAATTTCAAAGGATTTGGGCTAATTGGGGTGGGTCAAGCCTTCTAGTTTTAATGTGAAGTGTTTAGTCTTTGTTGATAGGTTTTCTTCTGAACATCATTTAATGAAAAGCTAAAGCAAGAAGTCTCCCTCTTGCTCCCACAGGAAGAACGGAGGCTTTAAAGCCACCAAATTACTTGCTAAAGGAAGTTTGTAGAAGAATAATGCATTAATTGACATTTGTGTAGAGTGCCCTTTTATGTTCCACCCACTTGTCCTTTCTGTGTTGCAAATCCCACAGTGAGTCGGTCTCCACTGACCTTCTTACTCAATAGTGCGCAAGCACACCATCCCGGGAGCAATTTTTAACCACAAAACACAGCCCAGTATATCTCTTCAGTCTGTGACTGAGGATGAAATAAGATTCTCTCATCTTGTTTGCACTGCTGATTTGTTAGCTCTTTATTGATTAAAGATCGCAATGCACAATTTGTTTTTCATCTTAAGTAAGGATATTCTGTATATGTCATACTGTCTATGAGTTATTGATTTACTATGATCTGTAAAAACTCTTTCGTCCCCAAAGTTGGGGACACTCCACCTTCCTGAAGGATAGTCATCCATCCTGTTCCAAATCAATGAATTTCAGCTTTTCCCACGGGGTTTGCTGTAAGTTAGGGAAAAATTAGATTTAGATTGAGATGAAAATAGTCCAGGCTAGGAAGGGCCCTCTTAATTTCTATTATTTCACATCGGGTTTATTGTACTAGGATACACACACACACACACACACACACACACCTGCTGAACCAAGCTTCCACATTGCTCAGGATTTTTCCCTATTTATGGAGAATGGTAAGCATGGTGGCATTTCCATTCTATTTGCAAGTGCATTTTAAGAACACCTGCATCTATTGGACCTTTGCATGCATGCTAAGTTGCTTCAGTTGTGTCCTACTGTTTGTGACCCTATGAATTGTAGCCCATCAGGCACCTCTGTCTGTGGGATTTCCCAGGCAAGAATACTGGAATGGGTAGCCATTCCCTTCTCCAGGGGATCTTCCCAACCCAGGGATCGAACTGGGGTCTCCTGTGTTGCAGGCAGATTCTTTATCATCTGAGCCTCTAGGGAAAAACCATTGGACCATTACAGGATAACTTCTCTGAACTCCTACAAGCTACATAGCTCTTTCACATCAGGAAATGTGTGTAAATTGTAAAATATAGGAAACCCAAGCCTTTAATGGCAACAAATTGATTCCCTAAATGAACAAAGCAAATTAGTCATACAAATAGTAACCAATAAACCTTTTTGCTTTAACCCCAGCCTGATTCTCTAGACCCAGATTCTGTCTTTTCACTGCCAAATTATTTTTTTTTAATTAAAAGATTGTCATAAAAGAAGCTAGATATTAAAATCTTCTTAAAACTTCTAAATCCAACAACTCATTAATACTGCTTACCTTGGTTTTTCCTTTTAGAAATATTGGCTTTAGGAGCAAATAATGAATTATGGAACTCAATACAGGTGGCATATCTTCATTATTCTTGATTTACCATGTAAGGTAGATGGCACTAATAATAACTATACTCATACAGAAACTTTTGATCAGGATTATTTTATCCTTTAATACATGCAGTTGTGAGCATTCTCTTTGTATTGTGACAGTTTTATTTTTGTCATTCATTTAAGTGTGCTTCCTTATTTAAAGATAGTGAGATAATAATTTAATTGGCATAATGAAGGGGAAGACCATTCAGAGATGAAATGTGGGACACAGTGCAATTTGAACACAACCTTTGATGCCACTGAGCATGTTAGAGTTTTGACTGATAAATCAAGCACATGTGTTTACATTGCATTTAGTCTTGTTTCATTAACAGGTTATTTCAGATCCTGTTTGTGAATGCCCTTACTTATGGAGAGGAGGAATTTTTCATCTGGCTTGACAAACATCTATCATGTCCATGTCTGCATGACAGCAGCGTTTCTAAGTGCATTGCTTTCTGTGCTGTGCATATACTTTTAGCTTTGATATGACGAGCATCCAATCTTTTCCCCAGCCTTACCCTGTTTGAACGTGGGATTCGTTACAGACAAAGAGGCACCAGTTCTGACCCTCAGCCTACACAAGTGATCTCAGGGCTCTCAGCTTTGTTGTCGCTTTGTTTAGTTCTTCACACTGTGTGAAGCAATTTATGTTGACATGTTGGTTCCTTTTTACCCTGCTAGGAGCTTCTCCCGGAGCTGTGTCTCCCTCCTCTTCATACTGCCAGAATATGACAAACACAAAATAGATGCTCAACACATAGGAGAATAATTTCGGTGGGTGCCACGTGAAGTCACAGATCATGCCTGAGTTTGTAATGGGTAGGAATCCTTCTACTAGGATTTAAAGATTTTAAAGAGAAGGTAGGAAATAACAAATGCTGGAGAGGATGTGAAGAAAAAGGAAGCCTCCTACACTGTTGGTGGGAATGCAAGTTGGGACAGCTACTATTGAAAATACTATGGAGGTTCCTTAAAAATATAAAAATAGAGCTACCGTATGATCCAGCAATTTCACTTCTGGACATATATCCAGAGAAGATGAAAACCTAATTTGAAAAGATATATGCATCCTAATGTTCATAGCAGCACTATTTACAATAGCAGGGACATGGGAATAACCTGAGTATCCATCAATAGATGAATATATAAAGAAGATGTGATGTATATATATGTATACATGTGCTATGTGATTGGTTACTCAGTTGTGTCCGACTCTTTGTGACCCCATGGACTGTAGTCCACCAGATTCCTCTATCCATGGGGATTCTCCAGATAAGAATACTAGAGTGGATTGCCATGCCCTCCTCCAGGGGATCTTCCCAACCCAGGTCTCCTGCATTGCAGGGAGACTCTTTACCATCTGAGCCACCAGGGAAGTCCATTTGTGTGTGTGTATGTATGCATATATATACAGTAGAATATTACTCAGCTACAAAAAAGAATGAAATAATGAGATTAGTTTCAACATGGGTAGACCTAGAGATTATCATACTAAGTAAAGTGAATCAGAAAGAGACAAATACCATGTGATATCACTTATATGTAGAATCGAAGGTATGATACAAATGAACTTATTTATGAAACAGACATATACTCACAGACCTAGAGAAGAGAATTGTGGTTGCCAAGGGTGAGGGAGAGTGAGGTAGAGATAGATTAGGAGTTTGGAATTAGCAGATGCAAACTGATATATAAAATGGATAAGCAACAAATTAGACATATAACTGCATCACTTTGCTGTATAGTAGAAATTAACCCAACAATGTAAATCAACTACAGCAAAATAAATTAGCAAAAAGAGCAGGGACATAAAGTAAGGGTAGGAAACAAGATTTATGGGGATATCCCTGAGAACACAGATAAAGGAACAAGAGAGCTGATGCATCTTAGACCCAAAGCAGGTATTCCAACCAAGATCTGATTGTGAGGTCAGAAAGGCCACTTGGGCTACCTGAAGTGAAAGCGGGTGTGTGTGGCTGGGTAGGGAGCAAACTCACAGGAAATGAAGACTGGTCAGACCTCAGGTGAGTTGGAGTTAGGCGCCTGCTAGGAGTACAGAGCATCTCTTGTCAGGTCTACAAGGGTAGGGTCTGACTTTGCAAGTTTCCTAACTATGGACAACACAGGGAAGTTTGCTGGTCTCTCAGTCAGCGGGTTGGCTGGCTGTGACCTTGTGGCCATTTCTTTATTCAGGTGGCCAAGATTAGGCAAGGGGGTAGGCAGACCTTATAGGGTGTTTGAATGATTCAAAGTGATTTCTTTAGAAAGGACTGTGGGCTGGGCTGCTAATAAAATATTGGAGAGGTTCTCTTCAATGTTAAAGGCTGTAAAAGGCTCCTTGTAGCTAGAGGGCTGGTACAAATGCTAGGGATTGTCTGCTGTGATATAGGAAGCTAAGAAAGAGCTCCTTTCTCATGGGGCGGGTTACCATTGAGTCTGTCTTGAAGCCCTGGACCTTCTGGATAGAGTTTAAGGCCAAGGACACAGTGATGTCATCTCTACACCAGGACTCTGCCTTCTTTACCCTGCCCTCATTTTTTCTTACCTTCTTTGCCCTGGGTTAGGGTGGAGCCGATAGGAGTGTAAGGAGACATGCCATTTGTGTCAAGGTAGTACAGGAAGTTAAAACCCAGGACTGTCACTCCCCAAGGCAGGGGATCTGGTTCCCTGATCAAGATTTCCTGAAAGCAGAACATTCATACAGTGTGAAGAAGGTATTTCTTGATTGATTTCTCCTTGGCAGGTATTGTTCCGTGGGGGCTATGGTGATGTAGGTGACAGATATGTCCCCAATTTCCCATGAAACATATAATGTAGTAGGAGGACACGGCAATCAAAAAGAAAAATGATAAGATAATATTAGGCAATAAGTGCTGTAGAAAACAACTGGGAGGTGGACCAGAGAGCTACAGGGACTGTGCCTTCACATAAGGTGGTTGGAGGGACTCTCTGGTGTGAGAACACTCTCAGAAGGTACTATGTTCTGTTGGGTGAGAATGTCCATGTGCCATTGGGTAGGAATGTCCATGTGCCCTATTTCAACTGGCTCCATTCTGAGCTCCTAAGGTCCAGTGTTGACTGTTGTATTGATTATCTATTAGGCCTCATGGAGGTTGCACACAGCTTTTCTGCTAATAATGTGGATCATCTTTGGGGAAGAAGCTAATGCTGACTGGAATTTTCAATATGTACCCCCTTTTAGCATCTAATGGTGCTGTGCTTCCCTAGTCAGGGAGTAAATGTGCCTGTGGTCCAATAAAGGGAGACTTGAGACTTCCAGCTCCCATTGACAGAAGGGAAGCTCTCATGCAGTTTTGAGGGTCTTTGTAAAGGCTTTGATTTTAACTTTATGGAGTCCTTTTCCATTACGACTTCACATTTGCAGAAATGTGCATCCTTGGTAACATATACACCCTTAGGAAGACCTGCATCTGAGGGCAGATAACTTGGCCAGGCCCAGATATACACTGGATAATGCTCATATGAGGAACTGATGCATTTTCTGTTTACTCTTTATTATAGTTAAACACTGGCTTTTGTTATAGTTCTTTGATTCAACACCCATTACACTAGTGTTTCAATAGACTAATAAGCAGATACGCCGTCTTTTGAAGCAGATTTCTTTGGTCAGTATTAGAGAATGTAACATGAAGTTACACTTAGGTTTAGAGGACATGTAGGTTTAGAGGACACATTAACATCTAATACTGTATTAGAGATTTTGAGGTTAAATAAATTGGTTTAGCTCTCTTTAACTCACATTCCCAAGCTTGTTTGGCCAGTGGGCTGCTTTCTAGGGCCAAATACCAAGTAGCTGTGCTAAGTGTACATATACAAATATTCGTTGGCCCTGCATCTCAGCATTGAAATGTAGGCTCCAAGAAAGCCCCACGTACTTGTGGAAGTTTCAAGCACATTATCACTCACTCACAGGCACTAATGACTCCGATAATGTAGTGAAGTTTAGCATAAATAGGCTCATCATTAAAGTTGATGGCAGAAGTATAAACAAGGCCCACACTATGAAATTTGCTGTTTGTTCATTATGCATCTGAAATTATCCTCCTCTCTCTAGCTGTCTCATACTGGGTGTTTATAAACCTATGTAGAATGTAGTATTACTTTCTTTTCCTGTAAGTAAGTTGATTTTTTAACGTCTCCTCCCCTATGCAGGAGATGGCCAAGACTGGGAAGGACAGTTTTGGGCTTTTCCAAAGTGATGTCTGCCATTCTGGTCATAAGGCTTTTCAGAGGACCACAATTTCACAGAAAAAAAAAAAAAAAAAACCCACAGCAGAAGATTCAGGGAAGTTAAGGGTCTGAAGTTGTGATCTTGGCAAGACACTTGGACTTGCTGAATCCTTGTGCAATTATCTGTTGATAGAGGTGGTAAGAGCAGCATAATCTACTAGGGAGGATGGGGCAGGCACGCTACTCACACAGTGCAGAATAGAGTTGGCTGTCTGGAGCTGCTGGTATCAGCTGATGGACTTTGGGCAACATAGTTCATTTCTTCCTGCCTCTAAAAGTGGAGGTGATTATAGGGGAATGGTGAGCATTAAATGTGTAAATACTTATAAAATGCTTGGCAGATGCTTGTGTACATATATTCTAAAGAAACAGTAATATATTAATATATTATTGTATATTAATATATAAATATATAATGGTATAATATATAGTTTATATAAATATATGTACGAATATATATATATATATATTCCACAAACACTAGCTTTTACATGAAACAAACTCACTTGGATGGGAGGGAAAGTGGGATGTCATGCACGGTATTAATTATTTCTGGTGGTAAGGATCCAGAGACCAAAAAGTAAAAATACCCTGAAACATGTTTATTGCCCTCATAGAGCTTGAGCAGGAAAGCATGTTTACCCCTGGCTGAGATACAAAATAGCACTGGTTATTTTGCCAAATGTCAACATCAGTTCAGTTCAGTTCACTTGCTCAGTTGTGTCCAACTCTTTGCGACCCCATGAGTCGCAGCATGCCAGGCCTCCCTGTCCATCACCATCTTCAGGAGTTCATACAAACTCATGTCCATTGAGTCGGTGATGCCATCCAGCCATCTCATCCTCTGTCATCCCCTTCTCCTCCTGCCCCCAATCCCTCCCAGCATCGCAGTCTTTTCCAATGAGTCAACTCTTCGCATGAGGTGGCCAAAGTACTGGAGTTTCAGCTTTAGCATCATTCCTTCCAAAGAAATCTCAGGGCTGATCTCCTTCAGAATGGACTGGTTGGATCTCCTTGCAGTACAAGGGACTCTCAAGAGTCTTCTCCAACACTACAGTTCAAAAGCATCAATTCTTCGGCACTCAGCTTTCTTCACAGTCCAACTCTCACATCCATACATGACCACTGGAAAAACCATAGCCTTGACTAGACGGACCTTTGTTGGCAAAGTAATGTCTCTGCTTTTGAATATGCTATCTAGGTTGGCCATAACTTTTCTTCCAAGGAGTAAGTGTCTTTTAATTTCATGGCTGCAGTCAGAGGAGGGCTAAGTGTGGGAACAGTGCATCTACTTTGTTAGGGAGGTTGGCTCTGTGCTTTTAATGTTTGGATGAGGTGACTGTGAAGGTTCAAAGGAGGACTGATAACCAGGGAGGAAATAGAGAGGAGACAGACCAGAGGGGTCACGGGAATCAAGAGAAGTGCCTGTTCCCAGGAACTCTCATTCTGCTAGGTCTCACCTTCTACTGGGAACTCAGAATTACCTTCCTTGCACTTCTCTAAAGCAAGGAGAAGACTTCTCTTGGTCTACACCCAAGGCCAGCAGCGGTATGGGGAGGGTTCTTGGATGGCTGCTAGCGTCAACTTGCAGATCCCTATCGTCAACCTTTCATATCCGCAGCTTCTGTATCCAAGGACTCAGCTGACCCAGCATCAGATTTCCATGAATGCAGAATCTGCAGATAAAGAGGCCTGCCTGTACTATGTCATTTTTTAAATAAATGATCTGAGCAGTTAGGTTTTGGCATCCATGGTGTGTCTGTGTGTGTGTTTTCCTGGAATCAAAAACCCGTGGATACCCAGGGATGGCTGTTTATGGTAATTCCAAGAATCCAATTCACTCTCATTTTATTTTAAAAGTCACCTTTGGCACCAATTCCCCTGGAACGTTATCCTTAAAGCATTATAACTATCAAACAGATGTTTCCCTATGTCTTAATCACAGACCTGATCTGCATATTCCTATACCAGAGGGTTTCTTGGACCGCATACACCTTTCTGAAATTAACATCATAAATTGTATAGACTGGCACTGGTGAGGGCTTTGGATATTTGTGACTTTACGGTAATCAAAACAGTTAACATCTATCCATCCTATTTGCTACATGCTAATCACTGGGCTTCCCAGGTGGTGCTAGTAGTAGAGAACCTACCTGCCAATGCAGGAGACATAAGAGACTCGGGTTTGATCCCTGGGTTGGGAAGATCCCCTGGAGAAGGGCATGGCAACTCACCCCAGTATTCTTGCCTAGAGAATCCCATGGGCAGAGGAGCCTGGAAGGTTATGGACCACAGGGTCGAAAAGAGTTGGGACACGACTGAAGCAAATTAGCATGCATGCATGTTAATTACTAAGTGACTAAATGATGCAGGCATTTTCTTGGGACACTATATGCTAGCTTTTTGTTTTTGTTTGTTTTTTTGGCCACGCCACGCAGCTTATGGGATCTTATTTCCCCAACCAGGGAATTGAACCCAGGCCCTTGGCAGCGAGAGCAGAGTTCTAAACACTGGACCACCAGGGAATTCCCTGGGACACTGTATACTTGTAATTTTTTGTAATCTGTCTCCTTAAATACACTGCAAGCTCCTTAAGGGGAAACTCCTCCACCTCTGCACCTTTACCTCTTAGTACTGGTCAGTAGGGCCAACTGAACATATGAATGCAAATAAGGGACAAGCCTGTAGACTCCTTGTTCAGTCAAGAACGGGCTTAAAGAAAATCAGTTTACCTGCTATTTTTCTTGAAGCTTGTGGCAAACTTGGGCCAGGTTCCTGAAATTCATTGTTGGCTTTTTCCCAATTTGCTCTAGTGCCAAATGGGAGTTCTGAGATCTTGGTTTTGCCTCCGATTTGATTTAAGGCTCCCCGAGAGCAGGAACCAGCATCTGTGTTATTTACAACCTTATTCGTAGCACAGTTGCTTGCATATAATAGATGTTCAGTAAATGAGTGATCAAAATACGTGGCACAGTCATATAGCTATGTAAGACAAAGAGTCAGACATGACTTAGCAACTGAACAACAATGAAATGCACATATACATATGCGTTATTATATCTATCTATCTATCTATCTATATCTATATATATATAAAATATATGCTTGCTCCTTGGAAGAAAAGCTATAACAAACCTAGACAGCATTTTAAAAAGCACTTCACCAACAAAAGTCCATATAGTCAAAGCTATATTTTTTACAGTAGTTGTGTACAGATATGAAAGTTAGACCATAAAGAAGGCCGAGTGCCAAAGAATTGATGGTTCGAGTTATGGTGCTAGAGAAGACTCTTGAGAGTCCCTTGGATGGCAAGGAAATCAAACCAGTCAATCCTAAAGGAAACCAACCCTGAATATTCATTGGAAGAACTGATGGTGAAGCTGAAGCTTCAGTTCTTTGGCCACTTGATGTGAAGAGCCGACTCATTGGAAAAGACCCAGATACTGGCAAAGGAGAAGAGGGCAGCAGAAGATGAGATGGTCAGAAAGCATCACCAACTCAATGGATGTGAGTTTGAGCAGACTCTGGGGGATAATGAAGGACAGAGGAGGCTGGCATGCTGCAGTCAATGGGGTTGCAAAGAATTGGACATGAGTTAATGACTGAATAACAATAACAACATTGTAATATACATATATTTTGTACATACATATATTTATAAACTATTCACATTCACCCCATCTCATGCTATTCTACTTTACATATCCTCATTTACTATACTTTTAGTTACTAAACAGATCTCTTTCCTACCTCAGGGTCTTTGCCCATTTTACTTCATCTGTCTAGAAAGCTCTTAAAGTATCTATATGATGAATGCCCTCATCTCCTTTAGGTCTTGTTAAACCATCATCTTCTCTATGACAGCTCCTCTGACTGCTCTCTCCCTCTTTTAAATTGTAACCCTAACACACTTCTTTCTCTTTGTCTTGCTTTGTTTATCTCCATGGTATTTATCACTGTCTGACAATATGGATTTTGCTTACTTATTCCTTAGTGTTCCATTTCTACCTCTCTTAAAATGTAAGCTCCATGAGAGCAGGGGATTTTGCTTATTTTCTTTTAAGCTGAGTCCTTAGAGCCTAACACAGTGCCTGGAATACTTCATTGTGGTTACTCTTAATAAACATGTGCTGAAGAATTTACATCTCAACACTGTTATTTTAGGTGGTTAGCCTGCGTGAGCCATGACTTAATTTTTGAGTGAATGTAGCACTACATGCTGACTCTCTTATAACAGAATAATACTATGAAAGTGAAACAGTTCTTTGAGCTTCTCGGGAAAGGGTCATAAATTTCTTCTATGGGTGATCAGTTATAGCATGATGCCATGGTTTTTAAGCCATTGTTTGGTAGCAGATTTTGTGCCCTGATTAGAAGTGTGGCCCCTTTCTCCTGGTTCTTAGAATTTATCAACTTGCAGTGTCTTATTTTCACTGGAGGAAACTAAGTGTTTCTTTCTTTGCTTCAGATGGTCACATCTTTAGATCCTGAAGCAAGAGCTGCAGCCCATCTCAGGAGTCCAAATGCAGCAACAGATTTTGCCTCTAAGCAAGTAAGATACACCATAAAAACAAGCAACTTTCCTTACCAGCCCATCTCTCATTTGAATTTTTGATGCCTCAGTGGTCAGTTTGAGATGATAACTGGTAATAAGAAAGTCTCTGTATTGGAAGGAGGAACACATACACCATTTCCCCCAGGGCCTCCTTATTTTGCTTAATAAAATAAATCCTTAATAAAATAAATCCTAAATAAAATAAAATTTTGCTTAAATAAAATAAAATAAAATAAATAAAATAAAAAAGAGGTAGAGTCTATGTTCTCTACCTCTATCTTCTTTGCTTGGAGGCCCTACTGGTTCCTTTGAAAAGTGCATAATTTAGCATAGCTGGTTAGTAGAACCCGGTCTGGGTTCAGACTCTATTAGCCCAGTAATACTTGAATACATGGACAACACTGAAGATGTTGGAAGGACTTCATAACTGCTAATGGCTTCTAGCATCAGCATTGTGTAGATGCTTCTAGCAATGTGTTCCTTGAGAGGCAGGCAAACTCAGGATAGCCATGGGACTGAATGTGTGACTCAGAAACCAGGAGGCCTGACCATCTTGCTTTCTGGGTCTTGTCAATGTGTCTGCCATCTTGTGAACCACAGAAGGCATTTTGTCAGAGTTTGGTTGAAATTCTTGTGGAGTACAGGATTTTGCCTTCTCATTTCCCCACTTCTCTCCCTCATTCATTGCTCTAAGGATTCTGGCTCAACATCTTCTGGTACCTCTAATGACTATTTGAAGCCTGTGTTTAGGGATTAGCCTCCCGTAGAGTTCTCCCAGCTCCTATTGGTTGTTTTGTGATCTGGAGAATCATTCCATATGGTTCAGAGGAGAAGAAAAACAGATAAATCTGTGTTGCCAAGAATGCCCTTCATCGTTTTGAATGGGACTACATATCTTTGCTTTTTGGCGGGGTGCAGTTCTAGGTGGGATGGGAGGAGGCAATGTCTCCTACTAGCCTGAAAGAGCTGGTGTTGCTCGGTGGTTTTTGATGATAAGTCTGTTCATCAGGAACTGTGTGGTCTGAACAAATCCTAAGTCACGCTTCTCTCGGGTATGTGAGCACAAAGAAAGAAATTCACCTTTCTTTGTCTTCCTTTTTGTCAGCAGAATCCTATTTTTAGGTCACTGGCATATAATTCAACGTCGCTTACAACCAAGTCCTGGCATTCCTTTTAGGAATTTCTAGAGCCATTCATGGTATGTGACTAAGTTAGGGCAGAGTGTATTATCTCAGTTCTCTCCTGGTGATACATACATTTGAGAAGCGTGCTATTTTCAGAAAGTTTCCAGTGCAGCATTGTCCAAAGATCAGGCCAAGAAATCACAGATCCTTGGCATTGCTGTGAACAAAAGAAATTCCTGTCCCTGTCTCCAGGCAATGTGATTACAGGGCCAATGATCAGATAGGTGACCTAAGATGGATGCCTTCCTGAATGTGACTCAGGTTTATCTGTACCTGTCCCCACCTTTATCTCTGAGCTCGTCCTTTGCATTTGAAGATGACATGCCTGTTGGATTTATTTCCAGTCCTGTCTTCCTCCATAGTGTTTATCTTTGGTGCCAAGCTGAGGGCAAATCATTCTCTCCCTCATGACTTTGTGGTCTAGTGTCTTACACAGCCAGGTGGCAGGCAAGCATCTCGGGCAGTGTTTGGCTCCTGGCTGAGTGGTGCTTTCCTCGTGACCTCTGGAGTGATGGGGCAGAAGATAGGTCTATCTCTGCTTGGTACCTCGAGAATACCCCAGCTCTTCCTCATCCTCCACTGGGAAGGAACTCTGGTTTTGTTTGTTTGTTTGTTTGTTTTGGAGAGGTTTCCAGTTGGGTTTACAGATGAACTTATTTCAAAGGTGTTACCTTTCAGGTTTAATCCTGTGGATCATTGAGCCTTAATGGATCAGTTTTACATGCCTCCTTTTTGGTATGCTCATTTCCAGCATTTAAGCTCACAAATGAGTCATTAACTGTTCAGTTTGCCTGATGTTTTTGCTCAAATTCATATTAATATGTGAGAGGGAAGGACCGGTACCCTCATGTGGGGCATGCATAAGATCCTCTCATACACCATCAAGAATCCTCAGGTATCCTCAGGGCCATAAGCACAGAAAACAAGTCAGGGTGACAGCAAGCAATTATCATTATGTTAGGATTGTGTTTATTTCTCACTCAACAGGATCATTTGGGTGAAACTGCATCAATTAATAGCAAAAGTCTGTTTTTCTCTCCACTTATACTCTGTGAAAAAAAAGAAAGCAATGTTTACTCGATCTGTATTTCACACTTAGAGTCATTAATGTCAGTTGATTTTTTTTAAATAACCATCTACCAAAAATTTTCTAGTAAACATATGTAATTAAAAGTTTCTGATGATAGAGAAAAGCAATTTAGTAACTCACTTCTTTTGAAATAGCTTAACCCACTTTGCATCCACCATTGATTCAAAGGAAGAAAAACTGTACTGGAGAACTCCATGGAGTTTATGAGGAAATATTGCTAATGGAAAGAAGCTTCTCTTGGTAGATCACAATATAGGGCCCAAAACACAGAAGTTAAAAGAGGTGCTGGATAGAGGCCACAGTGTGTCTTGTAGTTTAAAGGAGCAAGTCTGAAAATCAATATTCTAGCTTAATAGACAGTAACAGATGTGTTTACAGGCAAGGTGAAATGTATTCATATGCACATATTAGGATCTTAGCATTCACACAGATTTCTCCTGATGAAATTTTCTTCCAATTGAATTGAGTCAACAGGCTAAAGGGAGAGCTGACCATCTGAATGGTCAAAGGTCTTGGCTGTCAAAGGTCAAAGGAGAGATAATTCTATCCTTTTGCTTTTTGGTGAGAACAAACAGGAACTGAATGCTATTAGACTGGGTAAGACTTCAGTGATTTGCAGAAGAGAATGCATTTCATGTAACCAAGCTGGTTATTCCCAGGCACATTCTTTGGGATTTCACCAGGAACAACCAGAGGTCCCAAAACAAACAGCCCATAAGGATTTATGAACAGGAAGCATTCCTTCCCTTGTTGACCTTAACTTACATGTTGAGTAAACAAGTCCCTGCTCTGTATACCCTGGTGTATCTAAGGCAGCTTCTAATTTCACTGCAGTTGGACTGCATCCAATTTTCCCTTTGGTTCTGCTTCTCAAAACTGCCAAGAATCAGAGTTTGACAGAGACCTAACTTAACTAGCGAAACCAACTTGGAACAGGCTGTGGGTGGATATGCATATTTCTCAGGTCCTGGGTAAGTTACCTGACCCCCAGGGGAGATTAAGAGGGGCACACATGACTAGGTAGCCCTGTCTGACTACAGTTTCACTGAAAACCTGGCAGGATGTTTGTTGTTCTAACTTTTAAATGTCTCATAACTGGTTTAATCTTGTGAGCACACCGACCATGGGTATAGGGAGTTTATACTCAGAACCTTGGGTTCCACAATACCCTGGCCTTTTGGGGCCCTGGTTTTCTCTTTGGCATGAAGCTCTTCAAATTCTTGCATGACAGTCTATGAATATGCCTGGAATGTTTTTTTTACCATCATGGGAGATGGATTTTTGAGGGGCTGGCAACTAGGAATCAGGTTAATTTCATCATAGGTTTGTCAGAGAGTTTTGTCTGTATAGGAGGAGAAAAAATGGTTTAGACACGGCTTGATTGTTTGGATAACACTATGGAACAGGGATTTTTGAAAAAGGTGTTTGCTTGTACACAGTGATCTCCTGCTGACCCCTTGTTTGTGGCTTAGAAGTATTGAAGCTACATCGAGATATGAATCTGCTCTTGGCTAGAAGCCAGGAATGTCATCTAGGGCTTTTGTTTGATGTGTTTCCCTATACCCACTGTACTTCCATTTCTTGTGGGAGGCAGAATGGTTCAGTAGATGAGGCATGGACCATGAGCTGAGCCTCTGAATTCCAGAAGGTGACTTTCCTCCTTTCTCACTCTTATCACATTAAGGCAACTCATCCTAATTGATCTGTTTCTACTTGTGCATCTGTGTGATGGGACTGGGGAGGCTGGAATTGGAACTTCCATTCTCTGAAGGCATGTGCCATGATGAGCACTAGTGTATCTGATTGCACTGGAGATTTAGAACACCTTGTATGAGTTTGCTTGGGCTGCCATAACAAAATATCACAGGTTGGCTGGCTTAAATAACAGAAGCTTATGTTCTCACAGTTCTGGAAGTTAGAAGTCCAAGATCCAAGTATTGGTAGGATTCATTCAGAGGCCTCTCTCCTTGGCTTACAGATGGCTCTCTTCTCCCTTTGTCTTCACACGGTCATTCCTCTGTGTGGATCTGTGTCTAATTCTCTTATTATAAGAATACCATAATTTAATATTATATTAGGATCCACCCATCTATCTTCATTTTACCCTAATAACCTCCGTATAGGTTTTATCTTCAAATGCAGACCCATTCTGAGGTCCTGGGGATTAGGACTTCAACATAAGAATTTGGGGGTGGGACACAATGCAGCCATAATACAGCCTCTGTGCATCAGTTCAACATTACAATTTTTAAGTGAGAAACAGGCTGGAAAAGGCTCTCTAACATTACACAGAGAGAGGCAGACTCAAAATTAGAGTCCTTCTTGGGTTCTACACTCTGTACTCTATTTTGTTTCTCTGCTTTCCCTGAGATAATTGGTACAATGACTTCATAAGTGCAGCATTTCCATTGCCCTTTTCTTATGGTTCTTCACCTCTGGTTCTGATTTTCTGGAGAGGGTTGGTAACTTAGAGTCTGTTTGTGTTACACACAAACCATAAGACCTTATGATACCCGTCCACATGTTTACTAAAGCACTGCAACTCAGACTTCCCATGTACTTAAAATCTAACTACAGGAATCTGGAATCTAAAATTTAAAATGATCATTCTCTATGAAAATGGCAAATGAACTTGTTATTACCTGTACATCACCTCTGCAGAGTCCAAGTTCACAGAATAAACAAACCTGATTGGCTCTACTCTTCGTAATCTTGAAAGAGTTCAATTAAATGCCTGTACAGTGGCTCCATATGTTGGCTGAATGCAAGGTGCCAATATTTTGATGCTGCTTTCTCATTAAAATGATCAGGGCATAAGCCTGGAAGATTCCAGTGTGTGCCTCACCTGGGACCTCCCCAAGGGAAATGTGCCTGCCAAGCAAACCAGAAATAGTGTCAGAGAGGAAGCATCCCCTCTACTGGCTCCCCTCCTGGATTGAGTCATTAATGCGCACTTTTTACCCTTGGCAGGACCAGGTAAGTTCGAGAAGTGTACCTCCTGTGGTGTTTAAATGCGTTTCAGTTACTCCCATGATAGCGATGCATGAAGAATCAACATATTGACCCCTCCAGAGTATATATTAAATTCTGAAGGATTAATCAAAACTGCACCATGTTGTGTGCAATTAAACCCTTGAAAGGCAAAATAAATTTGCTGGAGCAGTAGCAGCTCTCGTACCACTTCTAGCCGGAATGAGGCATTTTTCAGTTCTATTACCAACAGATGAGTTTTTGCTCAGGCGCGTTTTTCAGGAGGTGGGATGGGCTAGATGGAGACATCTGCAAAACATTTTACGGATGGGAGGAGAACAGGGAGTCAGGCTTGTCTAGTGTTACCCTTTGGAACTGAGTAAATACTGAGCAAAATCCTTCCATCAGAAGGAGCACTGGATTGTGTCATTTTTCTTATTAAAGGAGAAAATACCAATGAGTTGTCTCAGGAATAATGGAAGGAGTAGAAATTCTGCCATCTGCCAGAGTCTTCCATGGTGATAGGTGTGCCCTGCAATGTGGGTCACAGGGAAGGATTTCTCTACTCACTTAGTCATGCTCCTCCATTTATGAAGATGAAGATTTCATATTTCCATTTCAGGTGAACAGCATGTGTATGTGTTGCTCAGTCATTTCTGGCTCTTTGTGACCCCATGGACCATAGCCCACCAGGCTCCACTGTCCAGGTGAAGAGAGTCCTGGAGAAAACTTGTTTCTTCCTGCCACAGTTATATCTGAAGTCACCCAGGGTGGCTTCTTACAGTGGTACCTCTGCCCTGTTATTTAAATGTTCTGGAATTGCATGTTGTCTAGTCATTTTAGTTTATTCTATTTTTTTAAGAGTCAATTAGAGTCTGTTGCAAAGAGCTAGGAAGCTGTATATTCAGTTCACCAAAGAGAGAAAGAGGAAAAGTTTGGCACTGGATTGCTCTACTGTGACACATGATGACCAAGGAGTCATAGAAAGAGTACTTCTGAGCTACCCCTGTGAGCTAAAAGAGAATGAGAGCAATGCAAGGTCTGCCAGAAGGGAGTTGAGAAGTTAAAAAATCTTAATGAAGGCACAAATGAGACCAGAATTACATTTTTCTTTGTCCACTTTTGACGATAAATTTCCTGCTCCAGCCAGAGTGCCAAGGCTCAAGAGAGACTCATGAGGATGGAGAGTGCAACCTGCTGCTAATGGCACAGATTTGTCTCCGTGTCTCTTGTTCCACCACGGAGGGTGGGGGGAGATTAGTTAATCAAAATGTCTAAGCCAGTCTCATAAATAATCCAAAATTGTATTCATTGCAAGAAAAATATTATATAGAATGATCTGAAATTCTTGAATTCATAAATTCAGAATCTCTCGCTATGTTAAATGTAGCAATTGGAAAAATAAGGATAATGTGTTTAATTTATACAAAGTACATGTGTTTGTTTTTTTCAAAGTTCAGAAATAAATTTTATTGGGAGATGCATTGAAAACTCTCATGACATCTGGAATATGGAGATCTAATTGCTGATTCAATGGCATTGCGAACACGCAAACATATTTCCTTGGTGAAATGTCAAAAAGGCAGCAATCAAAATGAAGCGTTTAAGCATTAAAATGAAGAAATGATGACTGGGTTGATTTGTAAACATTTATCTCTAAGCTTACTTTATGAAAAAGAAGAAATAAGTTTAGGAACATGATGGCAAATTTGCACATTCTAAGTCCTCAATACTGTGAGGGCATAGAAATCTCAAGATGCATGGTGGGTTCAATCAAAATTTGTATTTTCCCAAATCCTGGTAACCCCACTTGACTTTTCATGTGGGGTTTGTTACACTTTAATGAACAGCAAGAGGTTGCCAGGGGGTTTGGGGAAGGAATGGGTTTTTTTGTCACCTCTATCTTAGTTATTCTAAGACAGAAGATTTCTCTTATCCTTGAAATAATCATTTTTGTATGTATTTGGATTCAGTTAGTTATTCTGTGATGTTGGTAGATGGCAATGGTTACTTTCATTTGTGTTATTGAATAAACTTGGCGACAGCCTCTGGTTCTTGCTTTACCAAACTTTGGCCTAACCGTGCAACCCCGACTGCTCCTTAGAGCTAGCAGTCCTAGCACTTTGAAGTCCTCGTCCTTCAGCACTGGCTGAAGGCCAGTGTTTGTTCACTCCAATTGTATTCTGAAAAGACAGATAATGATTTAAGGATATGCCTCAAGACAAAATATGTTAGGCCACTTCACAGAGAAGGCAGATAAACTTGTTTCTGAAATAATGTTCCTTTTGCTTGTTTAAACAATCTCTACTTTCTAGAGAAGTAGTCCAGAATGAAGTTTCCAACGAAAGGAGGAAAATTGTTAAGTCAATGAAACTCCCCATTTACAGAGGGACTCACAATTTCTTGGCCATGAAATGAATAATCTCCCCACGGCGAGTAGGTTTTCGGGTTTCCCTATTAGGTCAATCATATATAATGAAACCCCTCTTCAACGAACACCTGGTAAAGAAATAAAAATCTGCTTGAGGCACGAAACTGCCTTCCCCAGAGGCAATGCATTTGTAAGGTCTCCACTGTATTGTGCTTGCAAATAACATTTATTTCTGTAGTGTAAATATGCAAGAGTTCATTTTAATAAAAAGTAAGTCCTAAAATAAGATAAAACCCATGACTAGACTTGCATTTGAAGATTTAGAGTGTATTCATCTGCTGGTTTTCAGTATAAATATTCATTGGTTTTGAGCTCTCAGGTGTTGGAACTTTTAATCTGCATTCAGATGGAGGTACTAATCAGAGAGTTCATAAAAGTCTGCAACTTTCCCCCCACCAAGGAAAAAAGAACAGAGTAATGGATAGAATGGAGGGTGCTAGTCCTTCAAAATAACCCACCAAGCTGAACTGCATTGCTAAAAGCAAGGGTCGGGGGATAAACATCAAATGCCATTTTGTACCATTATGTCAATATTCTATTAAAAATAAATCTCTTGCTCTTAGACTGAAAAGTCTCAAAAACCTGTCACTTGACTACAGTCTTCAGAGATGACTGATAATGGGTAAAAAATCCCATAGCATCTGTTTACCATGTACTCACACAAACTGTTAGGAATGTTTTTAAATGTCAGCAGTGAGTATGTGAGTGTATTAGCTATCGCAGAGCCCCACTGCCACCAAAATGGCACCAGGGACAGCTCTAAATCAGGTAGGTTGAGGGAATAAGGTACCAGAGGAACTCTGGAAAGGATGTTGTTTGTCTGGAAAAAACAAACAGACCTGAATTGCAAATGTTAATATACAAGTACCTGGGAAACCCCCTCCATCTGATTTTGAATCAAGCTTTAAATCAGGGAACATTTATCAAGACCTCAAGGCTAAGGTCAGCTTTAAGAAAGTAGAAGGTGGATAGAAAACATTTTGCACTAGATGTATTCTGCATTAGCAGGCTCTCGGATTTCTCTTGGTAACCTAAGCACATATCAAGAGAAGAAAGTCATTGAAGTACAATTGCTGACTAAACAGTGTAATGGTGACAGCGTGGTTAGCATTTCCTGGATTACTTGAGAATTTTGTGCCACTCAACTGCTTAGAGGGGAAGCACTGTCTGTTATCCCAGCAAAGTCATGGGGACTCGGCGCCATCTTCAAAATGAGCTTTACAGCAGATTTCATTTTCTTCAAAAGACTAAAGAGATTTGGTAATGGATGTTGATAATGGCTTTTATTTTTTCTGGTGTGATAAAACCTTGTGAATGTAATACAGCTTATTAATGGCTGAAGAGTGGGGTATAGGAGTCAGAAAACACTGAGAATCAATTTCGGTTTTACCTCTTGCAAAAGCGCAGCATTGGATGTGTTTAATGCCTTTGCCTCAGTTTCTTCTTTTTCAAAATGGGGATGACAATACTACCACCCTCGTTGGGTTGTTGAAAGGACTGGATGAGATGATGCATGCGAACTTTCTCAGCAAAGTTAATGCTCCAGACAAATTCAGAGGAAAGCCAGTGGGAATTAATGAAAAGCCTAAGCTCTGCTACATTTTAACATACACATTATTTTCTTTTTTAAAAATTAATTTTTATTGGAGTATAGTTGATTTACAATGTTATGTTAGTTTCTGCTGTACAGCTAGCTAATCAGTTTTCCACATACATGTGCTCAGTCACAAAGTTGTGACCAACTCTTTGTGACCCCACGGACTGTAGCCTGCCAGGCTCCTCTGTCCATGGGATTTTCTGAGCAAGAACACTGGAGTGGGTTGCCGTTGCCTCCTTGAATACACATACATACATCCACTCTTTTTTTATATTCTTTTCCCATATAGGTCATTACAGAGTATTGAGTAGTGGTCCCTGTAATATATGGTAGGTTCTTATTAGTTATCTACTTTATATATATAGTGTGTATTGCTGCTAGGTTGCTTCAGTCGTGTCCAGCTCTGTGCAACCCCATAGACGGCAGCCCACCAGGCTCCCCCGTCCCTGGGATTCTCCAGGCAAGAACACTGGAGTGGGTTGCCATTTCCTTCTCCAATGCATGAAAGTGAAAAGTGAAAGTGAAGTCGTTCAGTTGTGTCCGACTCTTCGCGACCCCATGGACTGCAGCCCACCAGGCCCCTCCGTCCATGGGATTTTCCAGGCAAGAATACTGGAGTGGGGTGCCAGTGCCTTCTCCGATAGTAGTGTGTATAGTACATGTCAATCTCAATCTCCCAATTTCTCTCCCCACTGTCCCCCTTGGTAACTGTAAGTTTGTTTTCTATATCTGTGATTATATTTCTGTTTTGTAAGTAAGTTCATTTGAACCATTTTTTCAAATTCCATATAGATTTGTTCTTTTCAAGAGGGTATGAGAAACATGCTATGCTGTCTAGAGAACTGTACCTTAATGATTTGGTGGCATGATTCAGAATTTACATATCAGAACTTCTGGCCTCTGCTGATATTGTAAGAGGTGTGTTTGTGTACAAAATGCATTCTTCTCAAGTGCATTTTGTAGATGCACTCAAGAAGGGTGGGCTTCCTTTATGATCTTGTTTTCAACATTAATTGGCTTAAGGTTCTTTTTTTTATTTTATTTTTTTAAATTAAAAAATTATTTATTTTAATTGGAGGCTAATTACTTTACAATATTGTATTGGTTTTGCCATACATCAACATGAATCTGCCATGGGTGTACACGTGTTCCCCATCCTGAACCCCCCTCCCACCTCCCTCCCCGTACCATCCCTCTGGGTCATCCCACTGCACCAGCCCCAAGCATCCTGTATCCTGCATCAAACCTGGACTGGCGATTCATTTCTCATGTGATATTATACATGTTTCAATGCCATTCTCCCAAATCATCCCACCCTCTCCGTCTCCCACAGACTCCAAAATACTGTTCTATACATCTGTGTCTCTTTTGCTGTCTCGCATACAGGGTTATCATTACCATCTTTCTAAATTCCATATATATGCATTAGTATACCGTATTGGTGTTTTTCTTTCTGGCTTACTTCACTCTGTATAATAGGCTCCAGTTTCATCCACCTCATTAGAACTGATTCAAATGTATTCTTTTTAATGACTGAGTAATACTCCATTGTGTGTATATACCACAGCTTTCTTATCCATTCATCTGCTGATGGACATCTAGGTTGCTTCCACATCCTGGCTATTATAAACAGTGCTGCGATGAACATTGGGGTACACGTGTCTCTTTCCCTTCTGGTTTCCTCAGTGTGTATGCCCAGCAGTGGGATTGCTGGATCATAAGGCAGTTCTATTTCCAGTTTTTTAAGGAATCTCCACACTGTTCTCCATAGTGGCTGTACTAGTTTGCATTCCCACCAACAGTGTAAGAGGGTTCCCTTTTCTCCACACCCTCTCCAGCATTTATTGCTTGTAGACTTTTGGATCGCAGCCATTCTGACTGGCGTGAAATGGTACCTCATTGTGGTTTTGATTTGCATTTCTCTGATAATGAGTGATGTTGAGCATCTTTTCATGTGTTTGTTAGCCATCTGTATGTCTTCTTTGGAGAGATGTCTATTTAGTTCTTTGGCCCATTTTTTGATTGGGTCATTTATTTTTCTGAAATTGAGCTGCAGGAGTTGCTTGTATATTTTTGAGATTAGTTGTTTATCTGTTGCTTCATTTGCTATTATTTTCTCCCATTCTGAAGGCTGCCTTTTCACCTTGCTTATAGTTTCTTTTGTTGTGCAGAAGCTTTTAATTTTAATTAGGTCCCATTTGTTTATTTTTGCTTTTATTTCCAATATTCTGAGAGGTGGGTCATAGAGGATCCTGCTGTGATTTATGTCAGAGAGTGTTTTGCCTATGTTCTCCTCTAGGAGTTTTATAGTTTCTGGTCTTACGTTGAGATCTTTAATCCATTTTGAGTTTATTTTTGTGTATGGTGTTAGAAAGTGTTCTAGTTTCATTCTTTTACAAGTGGTTGACCAGTTTTCCCAGCACCACTTGTTAAAGAGATTGTCTTTTCTCCATTGTATATTCTTGCCTCCTTTGTCAAAGATAAGGTGTCTATAGGTGCATGGGTTTATCTCTGGGTTTTCTATTTTGTTCCATTGATCTATATTTCTGTCTTTGTGCCAGTACCATACTGTCTTGATGACTGTGGCTTTGTAGTGGAGTCTGAAGTCAGGCAGGTTGATTCCTCCAGTTCCATTCTTCTTTCTCAAGATAGCTTTGGCTATTCGAGGTTTTTTGTATTTCCATGAAAATTGTGAAATTATTTGTTCTAGCTCTGTGAAAAATACCGTTGGTAACTTGATAGGGATTGCATTGAATCTATAGATAGCTTTGGGTAATATACTCATTTTCACTATATTGGTTCTTTTTAAGAAGAGAACCAGGGTCACCTTTAGACTACCTCACATTCTGCTTATTTATTTTAAACAGTAGTGTTTTAACTAATGTGGTTTTGATTTGTTTGGCAAGTCATATAAGTTGCAAAAGGGAAAACATAGACTCAAAGTAAATGAGTCTTTTCCATTTGTCCATTCCAATTAGTTGAGTACTAATTGGTACTCAGAAGGATGCATAACTTCTCTTTTTGTCATCCAGCATAAAATTTGTTCTCATATCACACGTCCTATTGCAACAGAGTCACTGATGTATGTTACCACCTGGCTTCCCACCTAGCATCTGATTTCTACCAGGGAAGGAACTATGCTTTATTTATTGGTGTGATATATACTCTAAGAACAATGCTTGGCCCCACATGTGTGCGTATTCAGTCACTTCGGTTGTGTTTGACTCTTGGCAACCCCATGGATTGTAGTCCACCAGGCTCCTCTGTCCATGGGATTCTCCAGGCAAGAATACTGGAGTGGGTTGCCATGACCTCCTCCAGGGGATCTTCCTGACCCAGGGACTGAATGCACATCTCCCACAATGCTGGTGGATTCATATCCCCTGAGTTACCAGGGATGCCGCATTTGGCCCCTCATAAGTAGCTGTGACGGGTGGGTCATGGTGGAGAGGTCTGACAGAATGTGGTCCACTGGAGAAGGGAATGGCAAACCACTTCAGTATTCTTGCCTTGAGAACCCCATGAACAGTATGAAAAGGCAAAATGATAGGATACTGAAAGAGGAACTCCCCAGGTCAGCAGGTGCCCAATATGCTACTGGAGATCAGTGGAGAAATAACTCCAGAAAGAATGAAGGGATGGAGCCAAAGCAAAAACAATACCCAGCTGTGGATGTGACTGGTGATAGAAGCAGGGTCTGATGCTGTAAAGAGCAATATTGCATAGGAACCTGGAATGTCAGGTCCATGAATCAAGGCAAATTGGAAGTGGTCAAACAGGAGATGGCAAGAGTGAACGTCGACATTCTAGGAATCAACGAACTAAAATGGACTGGAATAAGTGAATTTAACTCAGATGACCATTATATCTACTACTGTGGGCAGGAATCCCTTAGAAGAAATGGAGTAGCCATCATGGTCAACAAAAGAGTCCGAAATGGAGTACTTAGATGCAGTCTCAAAAATGACAGAATGGTTTCTGTTTGTTTCCAAGGCAAACCATTCAATATCACAGTAAATCAAGTCTATGCCCCAACCAGCAACACTGAAGAAGCTGAAGTTGAATGGTTCTATGAAGACCTACAAGACCTTCTAGAACTAACACCCCAAAAAGATGTCCTTTTCATTATAGGGGACTGGAATGCAAAAGTAGGAAGTCAAGAAACACCTGGGGTAACAGGCAAATTTGGCCTTGGAATATGGAATGAAGCAGGGCAAAGTCTAATAGAGTTTTGCCAAGAGAACGGACCGGTCATAGCAAACATCCTCTTCCAACAACACAAGAGAAGACTCTACACATGGACATCACCAGATGGTCAACACTGAAATCAGATTGATTATATTCTTTGCAGCCAAAGATGGAGAGGCTCTATACAGTCAGCAAAAAAAAGATTGGGAGCTGACTGTGGCTCAGATCATGAGCTCCTTATTGCCAAATTTAGACTTAAATTGAAGAAGGTAGGGAAAACCACTAGACCATTCAGGTATGACCTAAATCAAATCCCTTATGATTATACAGTGGAAGTGACAAATAGATTTAAGGGACTAGATCTGATAGAGTGCCTGATGAACTATGGACAGAGGTTCATGACATTGTACAGAAGACAGGGATCAAGACCATCCCCATGGAAAATAAATGCAAAAAAGCAAAATGGCTGTCTGGGGAGGCCTTACAAATAGCTGTGAATAGAAGAGAAGCGAAAAGCAAAGGAGAAAAGGAAACATATAAGCATCTGAATGCAGAGTTCCAAAGAATAGCAAGAAGAGATAAGAAAGCCTTCCTCAGTGATCAATGCAAAGAAATAGAGGAAAACAACAGAGTGGGAAAGACTAGAGATTTCTTCAAGAAAATTTGAGATACCAAGGGAACATTTCATGCAAAGATGGGCTCAATAAAGGACAGAAAAGTTATGGACCTAACAGAAATAGAAGATATTAAGAAGAGGTGGCAAGAATACACAGAAGAACTGTACAAAAAAGATCTTCATGACCCAGATAATCACGATGGTATGATCACTGACCTAGAGCCAGACATCCTGGAATGTGAAGTCAAGTGGGCCTTAGAAAGCATCACTACAAACAAAGCTAGTGGAGATGATGGAATTCCAGTTGAGCTATTTCGAATCCTGAAAGATGATGCTGTGAAAGTGCTGCACTCAATATGCCAGCAAATGTGGAAAACTCAGCAGTGGCCACAGGACTGGAAAAGGTCAGTTTTCATTCCAATCCAAAAGAAAGGCAATGCCAAAGAATGCTCAAACTACCACACAATTGCACTCATCTCACACGCTAGTAAAGTAATGCTCAAAATTCTCCAAGCCAGGCTTCATCAGTACGTGAACCATGAACTTCCAGATTTTCAAGCTGGTTTTAGAAAAGGCAGAGGAACCAGAGATCAAATTACCAACATCTGCTGGATCATAGAAAAAGCAAGAGAGTTCCAGAAAAACATCTATTTCTGCTTTATTGACTATACCAAAGCCTTTGACTGTGTGGATCACAAGAAACTGTGGACAATTCTGAAAGAGATGGGAATACCAGACCACCTGATCTGCCTCTTGAGAAATTTGTATGCAGGTCAGGAAGCAACAGTTAGAACTGGACATGGAACAACAGACTGGTTCCAAATAGGAAAAGGAGTTCGTCAAGGCTGTATATTGTCACCCTGTTTGTTTAACTTATATGCAGAATACATCATGAGAAACGCTGGGCTGGAAGAAGCACAAGCTGGAATCAAAATTGCCAAGGGAAATATCAATAACCTCACATATGCAGATGACAGCACACTTATGGCGGAAAGCAAAGAACTAAAGAGCCTCTTGATGAAAGTGAAACAGGATAGTGAAAAAGTTGGCTTAAAGCTCAACATTCAGAAAACAAAGATCATGGCATCCAGTCCCTTCACTTCATGGTGAATAGATGGGGAAATAGTGGAAACAGTAGCTGACTTTATTTTGGGCAGCTCCAAAATCAGTGCAGATGGTGATCTAAGCCATGACATTAAAAGATGATTACTCCTTGGAAGGAAAGTTATGACCAACCTAGACAGCATATTAAAAAGCTATAAAGGTCCATCTAGTCAAGGCTATGGTTTTTCCAGTAGTCATGTATGAATGTCAGAGTTGGACTATAAAGAAATTTGAGAGCAGAAGAATTGATGCTTTTGAACTGTGGTGTTGGAGAAGACTCTTGAGAGTCCCTTGGATGCAAGGAGATTTACCAGTCCATCCTAAAGGTGATCAGTCCTGGGTGTTCATTGGAAGATTGATGCTGAAGCTAAAACTCCAATACTTTGGCCACCTGATGAGAAGAGCTGACTCATTTGAAAAGACCCTGATGCTGGGAGGGATTGGGGGCAGGAGGAGAAGGGGATGACAAAGGATGAGATGGCTGGATGGCATTACTGACTTGATGGACATGAGTTTGAGTGAACTCCGGGAGTTGGTGATGGATAGGAAGGCCTGGTGTGCTGTGATTCATGGGTCGCAAAGAGTCGGACACGACAGAATGACTGAACTGAGACCTTGTTTATCTTTTGTTCACTGATTATAGTCATCATAATAGAGTGGAAACAGAATTAGTGAAGTCAGTTCTTAATGCTTTTAGTGTAGCAGATGATGTTTTGGATGCTAGATAGAACTTTGGCACTCAGATTAAAACCATTTCAACACTTCTTCAGACAATTTTTTTTTTTTCCTGTTTATTCAGCATATATTTCTCCACTAAGTCCTGTGTACATGATACCTTGCTAGGTCTAAAAGTAGACATGGCCTTTGGGTCAGTCAAGGGAAGTGGATGTATCAGTAAAGAAGGGCAAAAAAGTGAATTGGAGTTGTGATACAGAGTGGTAAAGGGTCTGAGATGAGGAGGTGGTGAATTCGCTATGAAAAGGACAGGAAGCACTTCCTACTAGAAGTGGGTGGGAGAAATCTCAGCAGCTTTTGCTGGGAAAAATTTTGGTGGTGGTGGTAGTGAGGAGAGTGTTCCAGACTGAGGGAATAAAGTGCAGACCACCTAGCTCAGGGGCTTCCCAGGTGGTACAATGGTAATGAAGCCACCTGCCACTGCAGGAGACATGGGTTTAATCCCTGGCTCATGACAATACCTTGGAGAAGGGCACGGCAACCCACTCTAGTATTCTTGTCTGGGAAATCCCACAGAGAGAGGAGCCAGGCGGGCTACAGACCACAGGGTCGGACACAGCCGAGTGACTGAGCACACATCTGGCTCAACAGGCTGGGTCTGGGCAAAGCCTGGGAGATGAGCCTGGAGGGATGAGTGGGCCTCTTCCCCATACAGAGGAGGCTGGACTGTGTCTTGTAGGTCGTGAGTGACTAGAGATGAGTCTTGAGTAGGTTGTGGCATTAGTTGATTTTCATTTTTAGAAGCATCAGATGTTAGAACTAGAGGTATTTATTTCTTTAATTTTTTAAAGCTTTATTAAATTTATTACAATATTGCTTCTGTTTTATGTTTTGATTTTTTGGCCACAAGACATGTGGGATCTTAGCTCCCTTGACCAGGGATTGAACCAACACCTCACACATTGGAAGATGAAATATTAAACACTGGACCACCAGGGAAGTCCCCTAGAAGTGCATGTAGAATAAATAGTTAAAATATCTACAGATGAGGAAATTCAGGTCTGGAGATGTGAACTAATTTGGAGGTGATGGTGCATAATAGGAAGATGAAGATGATTTCTTGGGGGATGAGTTTGTGTCAAAATTGGATCTGGCTATCTTGCCTTTCTGGAGAAGGCAATGGCACCCCACTCCAGTACTCTTGCCTGGAAAATCCCACGGACGGAGGAGCCTGGTAGGCTGCAGTCCATGGGGTCGCTGGGAGTTGGACACGACTGAGCGACTTCACTTTCACTTTTCACTTTCATGCATTGGAGAAGGAAATGGCAACCCACTCCAGTGTTCTTGCCTGGAGAATCCCAGGGACGGGGGAGCCTGGTGGGCTGCAGTCTATGGGGTCGCACAGAGTTGGACACGACTGAAGTGACTTAGCAGCAGCAGCAGCATCTTGCCTTTCATTGAACAAGTCACTTAGGCTCTCTGAACCTCATCTTTAAAATGGAGATGGTAATTTTACCTGCTGTTGTTTGGTGCTCAGGTCAGTCAATGCATGTGAAGGCCTTTGAGAGCCTGATGTACTGGAGAAATGTGAATTTTTTTGGTAAAAATCTTGGAAGAAATGGAAAGCTGTCATAGAACTTAAGGTTTTATGAAGGTTTATCTTTATCTCTATGTATTATATAGTGTTAGATAGATATATATATCCATATACATGCACCATATGTGTGTATATATGTACGTGTGTGTTTAGTCTCTCAGTTGTGTCCTACTCTTTGCGACCTCATGGACTGTAGCCCACCAGGCTCCTCTGTCCATGGGACTTCTCCAGGCAAGAATACTGGAGTATATATATACTCTACTATATATAGTATATTGTGTATATATGCATAATATATATATTTAAAAATATATGTATGTCTTGTATGATTCTTGAGAGTTGTCTTGAATTTTTAATTGCAAAGCATGACCCACCCCAACTACATCTCCTTTTCCCCACCAGACAAAAATGTTTATAAACAAAGAATTTGAAGTGATAGAAAACCTTCACATTCGGAAGAACACTTTGAGGCTTTGGTTTTTAATGTTTGAAAAAATAGTAACAGGAAAAGTTCTGGATCCTCCACCCCTACCCCAAGATTTATTAGTTGAAATTTCTAAGCACAGGGCACATTTGAAACTTTTCAAATACTGAGGCCATGACAACTAATGGTGGTGAGTACCATGGTTAGGAAGGTTCTCAAGGCTAATCATTTTTCAAAGGGAGAAAAAGAAAAGCAAAACCCAAGTAGACTGATAAAAAGGGCATGGTGTTCTTGATGAGGCAGGCAAGATCTCAGGCATGGCTCATCCCCTCTTTTAATTATCCAGCTCATTTAGTCAGCTGTGACCCGGGACTTTGGGAGGTCACCACAGTGTGAAGGAAGGCTTAGCTGCTAGTGACCCACTGTTTGGTTCAGGCATGGAAAATGGCCACTCCGGTGACTTGTCTTTCTACAAATGGAACCTGGAGAGAGGGGCTCCAGGTGTGATGTGTGGTGCCCCAAAGTCCTCTTGATGCCTTGAGTTTTCTTGAACCTCAGCATAAAAAGGTAATTGTATCCAAGAAATTGACTGATCAGCTTGCTTTTGTGATGGCTCATTCACTTGAGAGAGCTCCAGGGTTGAAATTTACAGGTAATGTACCTGGAACATTGGGAAGTCATAATTATTATCATCAGCACTGTTGTCAGAACCCTGCATGGACCTCACATTTTTCCCATCTCTGCTGATGATTTTATCTACATGGAGTAATCTTTGGGGCTTCCTGACTTCATGGCTAAGCAGCCCCTGGACATCATCATTGAGCAGGGGAAAAAAGCCAGGAAACCTCACCTGGTTCCTGCCTCACCACCTCTGAGATGCACTTATCCTGGGATGGCTAAGCAAAGTACCAGTCTCTTCCTGCTACCAGACTTCTACTCAGTCCTCTTGAGGTCATAGAAGCCAAATAAAACTCACCATCTCTTGGCCCCTTTAAAGTATGTTTCATTTGAGGAACTAGAGAAATGATTCTGTCCCTCGTATAACTTCTGTCTGCAAAAGGCATTACTGATTAGTTGACTTAGAAGACCTTTTGGGTAATTTACCCATGTGAAAAATGATTGTGTCTATGTGTGGTAAGAAGCCAGGTCCAGTCAATGATTTAAATTACTGTGTCAACTTTCACTGAGGGAGAAGTTCAGTTCAGTTCAGTTGCTCAGTCGTGTCTGACTCTGTGACCCCATGAATTGCAGCATGCCAGGTCTAAGTTAGTCATTATCAATTGATGCACTGTTGGGCATCAACACTGGGATATAAAGTGGTCAGTGAGATCAGGTTTGGAGTCTGGTTCTGTCACTTACAATGGGCAGTCACTACTCTGGTGATGCTAGGAAAGATTAAGGGCAGGAAAAGGGGGCAACAGGAAGAGATGGTTGGATGGCATCATCGACTCAATGGACATGAGTTTGAGCAAACTCTGGGAGATAGATAAGGAAGGGGAAGCCTGGCATGATGCATTCCACAGGGTTGCGAAGAATCAGACACAACTGAGCAACTGAACACCACCACTCTGGGGATGTTACTTAATCTCTCTGATTGTCAATGTTCTTTTCCATATCTGTGAAGTGGGGATAATGATGACTCCTCACAGGGTACAGTGAAGATTAAAGAGCAACCTTCATTTTATAGCCAAGGGGTTAGAAAATTACAGTTCTGAGCTTACCCTCTTCTTGGTTTTGTCTCAGTCTCATAGAGGCAAGGAAACCTATTCACTGATTTATTTAAGGAGTCCTCTGCCACCCCTCAAGGGAGGCGGGCAGGTCAGATGTACAAGACACAACCCTCTGTCTTACCTTAAGGTACCGAGGAGCCAGTTGCCTTATGTAATAAATTGGGGTATGAGGTCTTCCCCTCTCAATTATTCTTACAGGAACTTTTAATATTCTATAAAACTTTTTTGGCAACTTTGCAAGTTTGATGCCATTATTTGTAAATTGCTGGTCTCTCCTATAGAGATAATTAAAAATAAAGCATATTAGGGAGTAGGGAAGGAGGAAGGAGGAGGGTGGGAGGGGAATTTTCCACTGAAGCCTGGTAGCATCATCGAAGTAGACCAGTAGCTGGACTTGTAGAACTCACAGATTGAGAAGAGAGGGTGCTCAGTATCTTCAAAACAAATGCAGATGCTTTTGGGGTGTGAGGGGGCTCCTCTGGAAGACTTGGAGGTCAGGAACCCACAGCTCCGTATTCTGTAATTGGAAAGATAGTGAATACTTGCCTGGAGACCACCTTGGGGAAGGGGATGGTGAAGGAGCCTTCCAGCGTGCTTGCTGTATGTGACAAGAAAATGAATTTACAGGCATTTTGTTGGCAGTCTCACAGAGAAAGGACCTGGCAAGTTTCTTGAGAGTCCAAAATGATAATGATAAGTGGGAGTTAATTATGTGATCCCCATCATGATTAATTTAAGATGTATAAAATAACATTGTTGGACTCTATAAAGCAGGAGACCAATTATTCTGCATTCTTTTGGTCATAAGACATATTTTGAGATCTTTCCATAGTGCTGCCCTAACCTTAGGCTGTCTAACCCAGTGGTTTTCTTTGGAACCTTATGTTTCTATGAATTTCAGGAGTTTTTCTGGACTTTCATCCCCCCCACCTTTTTTTTTTTTCATTCAAGGAGGGAATAGAAAGTATTTACCCTGAGAAATTGCAAGACCCAGGGAGGTTTCCTGAAATTCTTGTGCTCTCCCATGTTTACTATAAATCTGAGACAGTGATACCATCAGCAAGCTTATTTATATCTGAGTATAAAACACAGATAGAATTTAAACCAAGCAGGCTCCCTTTCTAGCATCTCCCATTACAGGTTGAACATGACTCTTAACAACCTCAGTGGACAGACTGTTCCACTCTCAGATATTGATTAGTAATTTAGTTTGCAGTAAATTGTTGTCTATACTAACATTTGCATCTCGTTCCTAAGAAAGTATTCCTACCTTCAGCACCCTCTCCAATGTCATTCCCTGGTGGCTCAGAGGTTAAAGTGTCTGCCTGCAATGAGGGAGACCTGGGTTCGATCCCTGGGTCAGGAAAATACCCTGGAGAAGGAAATGGCAACCCACTCCAGTATTCTTGCCTGGAGAATCCCATGGACAGAGGAGTCTGGTGGGCTGCATGTAGTCCATGGGATCGCAAAGAGTCGGACACGACTGAGTGACTTCACTTCATTTCTTCACTTCCCACCAGGTACTGAGGGCTTCCCCTCCCTGCCTTTCCAGAGAACTAGTCACTTCTGGACAAGACATATAGCTCAGGGTTTTACTGCTAGTTTGAAGTGACACTGAATTGCAGGTCATGCCACAGGTTGTCAATGTAAGGTGTCTGTTGGCATCAATAGGATGACTCTTGAGGAAGTGATAACTTTAAAAAATGTATGATGAGTACCACTGAATTAAGACAGATGGGCTGATTTGTGTTATTCCTAAAATAACTGGCAAGTAGGTGTTTATCTCATTTTACAACAGGACAAAATTGCTTTTAGAGTGATTCATTTGTGATCCTAGCTAAGCTGTACTATTAATTTACTTTACTTCTGACTGGTGTGTTTGCTTTGGTATTTATTTTGTTTCCCATCGGTATTGTCAAACTGTGGTGCTGCTATGACACCTCGACATTTGCATTTAGATTATGGGGTTATGGGTTAGCATTGTGAGATAGTGTATCTAGCTACCATGTGCTTACTGAAGGTGTAGTCAGAGCCATTTCTGACATTTTTCCTTGGCTTCTGCATGGGAAACCTTGATGAGTATTGTAACCTTCCAACTGTTTCTTCTGCCTCCAATCCCTCCCCATTCCTGTCACCCATTCTGGACACTGCTGCTTGAGTGATTTTTGTAACATGCAAATTTGATTCTTTCAGAGCTGCTACTTCTCTTTCTTTTCTTTGAGTTTTTTTTTTTTTTTTTTTAAGAAAACCTAGGTTCCTGCAGAGATTAGGTTTACCAAAGGCACGAATCTGATTAGGTCTGATGGGGCCTGTGGTGACTAGGAGAGCATATTCCATCTGACAAGAGCAGTGCTATTCCAGCTAATGGGGAAATCAGCCCAGCTTTTTAAGGAAAGATCTGGGTTTATACAGGATATCTTGATTTTGAAAACTTTCATAGGCCAAACAAACTGCATCTGTGCACAGCCACTGAACCCCTGGCTTATAGTCACTTACTGGTTCCCCCTTGGACCTTAAGATAATGTGCAAACTCTTCAGCATAGAATATGCAACTCTAAATAATCAGGGCTTTGCTTCCATGCTTATCTTCTACCCTGCACGCCATTCCTACCAGTCCCAAGGCTATTCACACCGAACCCACTATAGCAAAACTTTCTGTAATGTAATCAGTGGATTTCCAAAAGCCAACTGTGCGGAATAAGGGGGCATTGGTTATGAGGTGGATGAAATGACCGGGAGAGCCAGCGCAGCGAGGCACACAGGCTCAGGGATTTTGCTGTGAGACCCAAATCCCTGTCAGCCCCACTTGTAGTTTGGTACCACCTGGTGGTGGAGGTCCACTCTGGCTTAGTCCTTGATGGAAACCATTCTGGTCAAGATAACAGCAGTGATTCTGGGAATCTTAGCTAGTGTCATCTGTTTCTTTGGCCCACTCTAGAGCAGTTGGGATGGGAGGATACTTGGTATGTGGAATCCAGCATCTGCCTTCCTTTGTGTGTGTGAACGCCATTGCACACGCATACATACAGACAGATGTGCACATACACACACAGAGTAAAGAACTTTAGCTGCCCCTGTTTGAGGACTAGGACTAGAGAGAGGGCAGGAGCTGATTCCTAATTATATTCAAATTCACATTATTGCACGATGTGTTATCCTAGAGTTTTCCTGTACCTGTAGTTCCTCAAATGTCAGCACTAAGCTGGATTTAGCCTCTGAGCCTCGGTAAGGGCTGCTCTCTCTGGTGGCATCATTCTGGTTAACTCCTCTTAAATTGGGGGGATTCAATTTCTATTTAACCACCTCTTTGAAGACCTCTCTGAGTCCCTAGGAAGAGTCACTTACTACTTCTTCACAAATCTTGGTACATCTGAACAACTTATCACGTCTCGTAATTGGTTCCTTCTGCTCTGTGTCTCAGGCTAGCTCTGGGTAGCTTGGGGACAGGGACCATATTTTCAGTACCCTTTTCTTTCCCCAATGCCTTGTGGTACTTAGCAAGGCCTCAGTACCTCAGGTGTTTGTTGAATGATGGAAGAATGGAAATGAAATGTAGTCAAATGGCTGGAGAACAGTTTGCCAAGTAAGAATGAGGCAATTTGGTTGAAATAATAATATATAACATATTTCAGTATATATATTTTTATATTTCATATAATAATATATACAATGTACAGTAATATATAATTTTATATATAATACACATAAATAAAATTATATAACCACACAATTATTAATTATATAATTAATAGAAATATAGAATTGATTATATATTGTATAATATATATATTGGGGCTTCCCAGGTGGCTCAGTGATAAAGAATCTGCCTGCCAATGCAGGAGCTTCAGGAGATGTGGGTTCAGTCCCTGGGTCTGGAAGATCCCCTGGAGTAGAAATGGCAATCCATGCCAGTATTCTTGCCTGGGAAATTCAATGGACAGAGGAGCTTGGTGGGCTGAGGTTCATGGGGTCACAAAGAGTCAGATACGACTGAGCATAGCATGGCATATGAATATATAAATATACATATATATATATATATAACTAATTATATAATATATAATTACAAATTATATATAATATATACAATCACAAATTATATAATATATAGAATTAGGTGGCTCAGTGGTAATGAATCTGCCTGTAATGCAGGAGATACAGGTTGGATCCTTGGTTTGGGAAGATCCCCTGGAGAAGGAAATGACGGCCCACTCTAGTATTCTTGCCTGGGAAATCCCATGGACAGAGGAGCCTGGTGGGATACAGTCCATAGGGTTGCAAAAGAGTTGGACATGACTTAGTGATTAAACAGCAACGTATATATATATATATATATATATATATATATGCACACATATATACATATATATACACATACACATATATATTCTGGCTCCTACAGAGGAGCTAGAAGTGAGCATACCTTTCTTTCCACCCCCTCCACCAGCAACATTATCTGCATGTTACTTTTGCTGTGAACTTCCTGGCCCAGAGCTAAGGTCTCCATGAGTGAGGCTTTTCTTGCTGCTTCCTGGCTTGGCCCAAAGTCAGATGCAACAGAAAGGAGCCTCACAAATAAATCTGCTCTTGCCAGGTCTCCAGGCAAAAATTGTGAAGTCTTGACATGCTCACTGAAGTTCTAAGCACATGGTCATGCTGACCCCAAACTCTCTGCCACCTTCTTCCCCTCCCCTTTCCCAACTCGAGAACGGAAGTTCCTCAGTACATTTCCTCCCCCCTCAACTTTTCCACCCTTTGAGTCACCGTCAGTGACGTGCTCTTCCCTCTCGCTTGGAGTCTTGCTAAAATGAGGTTCTCAGGAACAAAGGGAACTCAAGTTCAGGGTTAAAGATGCTAAAATCAGATTGTTCTCCTCTGGCAGTAAATTGGTATGCCACTCTCACCACTGCCGCAGATAAAATTAACCATGCGTTGAAATTATTGCAATAGGCAGTGTCATCAAAGCTTATTTGTAATGAAAATATGATGTTTCAAACCTAAACTCAGGAGTATAATGAATGTAGGACCATATGTTTCCCTCCCACGTAGGGCTGCAGAGAGGAGATGCTATTTAAAATATATAGCTGTGGATGGGGCTTGTGTTTTTCTCTGCAGTCCATGGGCTGTCCAGAAAGAGTAAGGGGCAGAAGTGGGGAGCCCATGCCTGGCAGGGATGGCCCCTGGGCCTGAGGGCATGCCAATGGGGTCTCTGGCTGGATCTGCTTCTCTATTTCAGTGGCAGTTATCTGAACCCTCAGCGATGTTTCTCTGGTTGCTAACAGTTGTGCTTAGGCAACTTACTGTAATGAAGATGAGGAGCAGGAAGGGATTGGAGGTGAACTCTAGTGAGTGGGACCCCTGAGACTTATGATCAGGCTCAGCACTTCCTGAGGTATAGTTGGTGTTTCATTGGAACACAGGGATGGGGGAAGAAGCCTTCATTCCAATAGCCAGAAGCCCATGTTCTTTCACAGTGGCCTTTTCCTGGCCAAAGTCAGCTGTCTGAAGAGGCCGACCATCGTCCCCTCAGCCACCCACATGCTTGGCTCTGATGCAGCCACGCTGGAGGGCCCAGATGTATAACCTTAAATCTTCACAGCAACTCTGACTGGCAGTTATTACTATCTCTGTTTTTCAGATGAAGAAACTAAGAACCAGAGAGGTTAAGTAGCTTGCTGGAATGATGACCAGGAACCTAAATTATTTCATGCTTGTTCCTGCTGGAGAGAGTGAAACAGAGGAGTCCAATGAGATGGTTTGAAGTCAGGCTTTGCCATTAATAGCTGTGAGACCTTGGGCAAGTTACTTAATCCTAAGTCTTGATTTTCTAATCTTTAAAATGGGAGCAAAGCTTACTCAAAATTCTTACAAGGACAAAATGAGAGATTGCACATAATGTACGGGGATTAATACAAAGTCAGCATGCATTGAATCTTGGTTGTGAATATCATGCTGTTGCCTCTGACAGGGTCCGTCGAAGGACTCTCCCTGTCTAGTGTCTCTGAGCCACTCTGACCCATATCCCTGCCAGCTGGCCTGGCTGAGGTGGGACCAGATGGTGGTTTTAAATGTCTACTTTAAGAGTTTTTGCAAAGATTACATGAAACAATCTATGTATGGTTTCTGGTACATAGCAGGTATTCTATGCCTGTGAGATTTTTCCCTCTCTTGCTCTCAGCTGCCTTCCTCTGGTACTTGCATTGCTCTCAGGCCTTTTACAGAGTCAGATCTGTGCTGGGTATTCTTGTAATCTAAGAAGGGGACTTGTGAGGACCAGGGAAGTGCATAAGACTCAAAGAATATGTTTCAGATGGAGGAAGCTCAGGCCCCTTTTACAAGAAGATGATTTTGGATATGTTTAAGAGTGACGATGGGGTGGATTTTGTGGGGGATGGGCTTGCAGGGCCAAGGATGGCTCATGCAGAATTCCCATCTCCTGAACTCATTCCAGACACAGAAAAATGGGTCAAAGCATCCATTTTTTTTTTCATTTCTTCCTCTCCTTTATGAAAACATGCACCTTTTTACCCCAATTAAAATCATCCAGTCAGTTGCTATTTATAATTTATTTTGGTCAAGTGTGTATACTGTGTTGTTGTAAAGTTAGCACGTCTTCAGCTTTTTATTGGGCTTGTTAAAATAATGAGGTGCAGATGAAGAGGTAACTGTCGTGGGTGGCTCCTACACACGCCTTTGATCTCCTGGCACTTTGCTTGGTGGCCACAGCGCAGCCTCCATATCTTTCCTCCCTTCAGTTTACAGCTGAAAAATTGACAGGGCGCATTCTTGCCTTGTAAACTCAGGGCTTTCGGGTCTCATGAACCAGTTAATTTGGGGATGAACGTTCTGAGTGTTTCTGGTGAAGCGATGGCACTGAGAGCCCAAAGGGGTCCAACTTGGGACTTAGCTCTTTGAGAGGTTCTGTTATCCAGCAGAGGGGCAGTGCTGGCGGGCGGCAGGAGGAACATATCTGGGTCTCATCTTCTTGGTTTTGATCAGTCGTCTTTTAGAAAGGTTTCTTGACAAAAGAGCCTCCCTCATGGTGTCAGGGAAAGCAGGCTCGGCATTCTATTTTATGTTGAGACAATGCAAAACAAAATCCCTCCCTGATGACTGCCTGATAAAGGAATAAATTGGCTGTACAAGGTGATGGGTTTGCTAGGTCATTCTCGCCAGTGCGCCAGAAACACCTTCTATTAAGAACAAAATGAGGACAAATTTGTTATGCACCTTTTGTTATTTTTAGATTGCATTGACTTTTTTTTCCATGTTGGAGCCTATTATCCTGAACTTCCTAATAAACAGGAGTGACTTAGAAAACGTTTCATTGTGTTGACCTTTACTTAATTTTCTATGCAAATGGGAAAAAAACTGATTACGGAGGACCAGTCCACACTTTAAATATCCCATGTGTATATGTTGTACTTATAAATAGATGTGGGGATGGCTTTTGAGTCTATTTTTATCAGCTTGTGTAAGGGTAAAGGGCTTATTTAAAAATATATATGTATCTCTATATTTATCTGTTTCTGGGAATGGGGTACAATGGTTCATTTAGGACCATTGTGGTTCTAAGAGATCATGTGGCTGCTAAAATGTTAAAACCAGTAGTGTTCTAAAAATAAGAATATTCCACTGTGGCTTGCCTTTGGTGAGAGTTCTGCGTAAGGCAATTAGACAAAAATGATATTCTGTTGTCAATTTCCTCTTTAGCATGAGACAGTGGCCGGCACAGGAGCTAAAAGTGCTTGCAGGGCCACAGAAACACCGCAAGGAGAAGCCGATGTCAGGGAGCAGCACCTTTTAATGTTTGGGGATTTTTCTTTTAATTTTCTTCAAACGTTCAAACTGTAGGAGGGTGGGTAACGCAGCTGTTCTTTGTAGCTTCTCTTCTGGCAGGCCGACAAGAAAATCAGAGAGCTGCTGGAATCCCTGACTTGACCCATAAATAGCGGCAAAGTGCTTGGTTTTGAAATGCCTGTGTAGCTCATTGACCGCGCGCGCGATGGCGGGGATGCTAATGGTTTATGTGGCCTGCAGGTGACAGGAAGATTTCTGCAGGCAGGGCTTTGTTGTAAATTCAGGCTGCCGGGCCGCCTCCTACCATCAGAGGTGGTTTCCAATTGATCACAAGCTTTTTGAGTTACAGCGAGGGGTGCCAAGATGAATGATGGGTTGGCCTAACACAGCTGTTGCTCCCGTCGTATGGAATTCCAGAGGACGCACAAAAAGAGACGGTGCCAGGGGGATGTGGGAATCAGAAACAAGGTCCGACCTATGTAACAGAGTGGGGACTTTTGTGATGACGCTGTAAGAAATGCTTACAACTCTTAAGTTACTGTTCCAGAACAGAAGTGGACTTGGGGCTAATTCATCCAGTGTGTATTGATCTTCCTTATTATGATTATTTATTATTAAAGCAATTATGTCTTGTTCCTACAAGGGACTGTAGTTCCACAGTGTGCTCTTATCTGTCATCTCATTTTATCCTCATACCAAGTGGCAGATATTTATAGAGGAGGTGGTGTTCTTTTCAGGGGAGCCACCCGGCTCCTTTGGCAGTACTGTTGTGTGCCAGGCGCTGTTGAAAGTTAATTAAAAAGACACATTCTCTGCCCACTAGGCACTTCTAGGCAAAAGAGACAAGAAAACCACAAATGCTAAATATGTAATAGCTGTTCTCCAGAAGGCCCTCTACAAAGAAGAAAAAAAAAAAAAGGTGAAAAGGTTTTTCTTTTGATCCGCTTCTCATCTTGGTGGACTTGTTCCTAGAGAAATGATGTTAATAAACAACATCATCCAAGGACATTCATTGCACTTGGCTCTGTCCTAGCCAGCACCTTGCATGGATTCCCTCACTTAATGCTCACAGCAGCTGGACAGCACTGGTTTTGCTTAGTTCCTGTTTCTCCAAAGACACAACCTCAGCCCAGAGTGAGACCAACATCACACAGCTGGTGAAGGCATTGGCAGAGCTTGAATTGAGGCCATTTGGTCTTGGAAAAGTATAAAGCACTCTTTTATGGGAGTGTTATTAGTTTATGGTTCCAGAAAGCTCTCTGGAATTCCCTTGCTCAGTACAGAGGTAATTCAGAGAATCTAAAACAACTTCTTTCTGTTGATAATTTACCATCTTCACTGTGTAGTCATTTTTTTTTGTTTTGTTTTTAATGTTGTGAAATCCAGAAGAGAAGCCAGTCGCAAATGCAGCCCAGTTCTTAGGCTGGGCTCGCCAAGAGCTACTCAGAACTCTGTACCAAAGCTTGAGGCAGAATCTTTTAACCTGAGAAACACAGGCTGTAATGTTGGGAAGAGCTGTGAAGAGGAGGTCTGAGTTTGAGACTTTTCACAAAATCCTGTCTGGGCCTTTTGTTTCATCCTTGGTAAAATTGAGACCATCCACTCGTCTTGCCTGTTTCATTATGTACCTGGACCTGCCAAGTTATTCTTGCTTCTGAGCCTTTGCATGTGCTGTTCCTTCTCCCGGGAGTGCCCTTCCAATGACTGGCTGTCCTTCCTCAGACTCACATGTCAGCTTTCAGAAAAGTCTTCCTTGACCACAGTACTGAAGGGGCGGCCCTCTACTCCTGAACTTCTAGTTCATTTTCTTTCATATTTTTATTGTACTCTGTTATATTCTTAGTATACATATTACCTCTAGAAATGACCTTTTTATTTGCTTACTTGTTGATCATCTGTGACTGCAAATGCAGTAATGTCAGCTCCTGAAAGTAGTAATGAGACCATCCTGTTAGTGACATAATTCCACTACCCAGAACTGTACCTGGAGTAGAAAGGGTGCTTGATAAAATATTTGTTCAAAGAAGGAATGAGGGACTTCCCTGGAGATCCAGTGGTTGAGACTCAGGTTTCCAGTGCAGGGGTCACGGGCTTGATCCTTGGTCCGGGAACTAAGATCCCCATATGCTGTGTGGTGCAGCCGAAAAAAGAAAAAGGAATGAATGAGTTATTTATTGGAGAACTGTTTGGGATAAAGTAAAGGAAATCCTTTATACAAATTATTGTAAATATCCAGCACAAATACAATGACATCAAAGGGACAGATATGCTTTGATTATTTTCATGCAGCCAAGGTGCTCCATCAGAGAATGTGGTCAGGTGGCCTGTTTGTGTCATTTTCAGGAACTGGAAGGCAAGATAATAGCCTAACTCAGAATTAAAAAACCTCTTCCCTCCCACTGTCCTTATCATAGTGCTGGAACTGAGTAAATTTCTTGGGTATGCTCGTGATTGGAATTGAATAAAAATCAATGTAAAGTGAAGCCTGAAGCCTTCCTTTAGATCTTCCTGTAGACAAAGTTTCATGTCTCTGATCTTATCAGGGAGGACAATCAAAGGGAGGATGTGTTGGGTCAGTCTTTGGATAAAAGGGAACTCAAGAATAACCCATAATGATTTCCTAATACTTGGTCAGCATGAAAGTGTTCCATCATTGGCCTATGAAAATGATCTCCTTTCTGGTAACACAGGGTTCTCATTTCCTCAGGAGCTGGTGAGAGAGCCTCTTAGATACATTGGCTCTTGGAATTCTATTTTAACTGAAATAATATGAATTTGGTTGCTAATGCTCAGAATCAGAAGACCTTTGAAATACGGGATACACTTTCGAAAATGTTGAAATTGAGATGTTTGTCTCCACATTTCACACGGGCAGAATGATGTATACCCAAGATACTCCATGTTTGCGAGTCACAGGATTTTCCTAAGCATGTCTGTCTTTGCTACCTACCCTTTACCAGAAAAATGTTTATTTAAATATTGTACCATCCCCACAAGCACTTTTATTATTTACCGATTGAAAAAAATGACATCATTACTTTTCTTCTGAATTTTTTAACGCGACAATTGTGCAATTAAATTACTGAATTCATTTATATTTAATTGTGCTTTTGGTTTTAATGTGCTATTGGACAACATTTCTTTCCAAGGCTGTTAGTTTTCCACGCAACACAGGGAATCTAAGGCTATATCAAGGAAATATATCACATGGGCAAGACAAAGTCTCATTAGTGTTATTTATAGCGTGCTGAAACCTCATTAGGGGAAGGTATGCTGGATTCAAAAATGCATTACCGGGAACGCTTTATTTTTTGTACTGGAGAAATTACTTTTATTGTGTTTCTTTGTCACAGGCATAGTGGCTATTGGACATTTTGGTTTCTTAAAGTATGAAATAAATTAAGTTAGAAGAAAAGAGTAATTAATCCACTAGCAAGTATAGCCTTATCATATTAGCAGAATGGCCTACACATGGTTCTAAGGGATTTCTGTTTACCCACGCACCTTACCCTCACCCAACCATGCATTTATAACTGGTTTCACCTCAGGTAAAAAGCAATATTTTTCGGGGCAGTAGTTTGCATCTTAAACAGTAATAATGTGCTTTTAGTGCATTTCAAATCAGAGATGAGTGAAACTTGAGGTGCAAAGTCACAAATTGCCCAATTTAGGAAGTTCTATTTGTTCTAATGTGAGCCATATATTCAAGCCTACATAAACTATCCAGGGGGCAAGTGGAGGACTGTGGTTTGAGGCAAATGGGAACAAAAGAATGAGTCCCTAAGTTGTTAGTCTAAGGAACGAAACTCATTTGAAGTGTGTGGTTGCCTGATGAGATGTGGAGTAAGGTGTTGCTAGATTATTGCACTTAAAATTCTGTTCCTCCCTCCAAGACTTTGCCTCACTGCAGGGTAGGATAGTGTAAATCATTTAGACCCAGCCCCTCATTTTTTCTGCTCCTTTATCATCCTGGATGTAAGATTCAGAAAACCCAACTAACAGTTTCTTCCTATATTAAGTATATCTACTGTTTACTCAACAGGAGAGATAGGTGGTCTCAGGATTTTTTCACAGCAGTGTTCTACAGAATCCAGTTTCTTGCCCTCCCTCTTCTCTAATATTCTCAGTTTTTTCTTCATGGTCTCAAGATAGAGGCCATAGCTCCAGGCATCACATCCTTACTCTAAGTGTTTCAAGCAGAAAGCAACTGGCAGGGACAAAAATCTTATAAGTTTGTATTATTATTTTTTCCCCATAGAGAGGACTCTCCTCCCTCAAACTCTGCAGGCTTCACCTTAAATTTCATTGGTCAAAATTGGTCCACTTGACCCTCACTTCCCTCAAACAAATGACTAACAGGTAATAAAATTGCCAGTATTGCCTGTTCCCTAAGATAAAGGGTTCTCTCAGCAAAGAAAAAGTGGGCATATGGCTTTTGGGTAATGAATACTCAATGTTTCTTATCTGCATTGTTGGTCACAAAGCAATTTATAAGGTTTGTTTGCTTGTTAGCTTGTTTTTTCTCAGTAAATATTTCTACTAGTTACATTTGTGATATTGCTCTTTGGGTCAAGAGAGAGATTTTCTCATTTGTTCTTCTCTTCCCTTCTATTGATTCATCTATCTGCTCACCTACTGACCTACCAGACATTTGAAGAAATAGTTACTGCATACCAGGTATATATAAACTGCTGTATGGGACAGAGAGATAAACCAACGTGGATTCTGCTCTAAAATAAGTCCTGCTATAATTTAGAAGTTAGACACAGGCCTAATTTCTATAATTGTAACTCAAGATAGAAATTATAAACTGACCTGAGAAGTGGGAGAACCAGGGAAGCTTTCTGAAATATGATGGGATTTCTATCTGTTACCCATATTAAATAGAATAGCCCTTTCTGCATCTTTCTCATTGGAAAAAATGTCCGTGATTTTCTCAGGAGTTGTTCTTGACAGCTTTTCTTGTCCCAGCTTCCTATGGCTGCCAGTAACACATCTCGGGGTGGAGTGGTCTCTAGTTAAGAAAGGAGTGGGAAAGGGCAAGAGATGGGTCTTGATGTTCTTTCGCCTCACTTGATAATGAGTGTATTTGAATTTGTGGATGAATTGGGTGGCTGGTTTTGATGAGATTTCTATTGGAATTATGTCAGCAGTGACTTCAAGTGATGCATCCAGGGCAAGATCACTACAGCAAAAACCTAGAAAAGAAATAGAAATCATCAGCCACATTAACAGTGATAAATTATCATGACACTGATGTGGTCTTTTTTTTCCCTCTTGGAAGTGGACAGCCTGTACCTGGCTACATTTCTAAGACATAATGACATAAATAGCTTCTAGGTGTACATCTATAAGTGTCCCACCTGCCAACTTAGACTGGCAGTCAGAAACCACTTAGGGCAGAGGGGCAAACTTGAGGCTTATGGGTCAGATCTAGCCTGTGATTATATTTTGTTGGGTGTTCATGTTGTTTTGGGCTTCCAGCATGGCCCAGTGGTAAGGAACTCACCTGCCAATGCAGGAGAAACAGGAGACATGGGTTTGATCCCTGGGTCAGGAAGATCCCCTGGAGTAGGAAATGGCAACCCACTCTAGTATTATTGCCTGGAAAATTCCAGGGACAGAGGAATCTGATAGGCTATAGTCCATGGGGTTGCAAAGAGTTGGACATGACTGAGCATTCACATGGTGTTTTAAAAATAATGAAATTCAAAAAATAAAAATTCAGATTCGGGGCCTCTCTAAGAAATGGAAGGGTATGTAAATTCTGGGTCCACATTCCTACAGGGCAATATTTGCCTAGAACTATAAAGTTCCAAGGAGAAGGCAATGGCAACCCACTCCAGTGATCTTGCCTGGAGAACCCCAGGGACAGGGGAGCCTGGTGGGCTGCCGTCTGTGGGGTCGCACAGAGTCGGACACGACTGAAGAGGCTTAGCAGCAGCATGAAGTTCCAACCATCTCATCTTCTGTTGTCCCCTTCTCCTCTTGCCTTCAATCTTTCCTAGCATCAGGGTCCAGAGGATGAGATGGTTGGATGGCATCACCGACTCAATGGACATGAGTTTGAGCAAACTCTGGGAGATGGTGAAAGACAGGGAAGCCTGGCGTGCTGCAGTCCATCAGGTGGCAAAGAGTCAGACATGACTGAGCAACTGAACAACAGCAGCAATGAAGTTCCAGCTTCTTTGAACAGGGCATGCCCTCTTCAGTGTACACAATACCCCCTGTACTCTGTTGCTGCACACTGGCTGTGCTGGATTCACTTGTAGTAGGAGAGTGAGACTTTGCAGTTGGCCTCTTGGAGTTAGAGACTTTAGTTTAACTTAGGCAACAGAGAACAGATACAGTGTACCTGTTTAGAAATGACTGACTTTTCTTATCTTTGAGTCCTCAGAGAGAGCTCACCACTATCTTCTAAAGGTTTTATTGTTTTGTTTGTTTTGTCTAAAGTAATGAATAACTTCATATTTGAATTGCTAATAGCTCTCTTTATAATGTGTTGACATTTTAGATAGTTTTAGAAATGGAATAAAACTATTTGGGTAGAGTTAATCCAGCTAAGTGTAAATTAATACATTTCTTCAGAATTATTTTATCTATATATATTATACACACAATATTCATATATATGTATAGCACTCATATATATATACATATAATATTCATATATTATTCATGTATGCATATAACAATATTCATATATGTATATAGTATATAATATTCACATAAGTATATATTATGTGTATACTTATTCATATATAATACTCATATATATGTACATATTTGAATATATATAATATTCATTATATATATATATATAAATGAACATTCTCTACTGGGAGGCATTTTGGAAGGCAATTAACTCTTTCAAGAACTGTCATTAAATGATCCTAAGCGTCTTGAAAGAGTTAACCCACCTTCCAAGTATGCAATTTACTTCTTTGGGGCACTGCAAATTACAATCTTGGAAAATTTGGTTGAGTTATTGTGTTTGCTACTATTGCTGTTAAATAGTAGTAATAATGGATTTATGTAGTACCTTGACACCACAGAGCTAAAAACAATTACATTTAAATATCAATTTAATTTAATGTGAAACCATGTTTTGTCTAATCACTGTAACTAATTACCAGCTTTTAGAAGCAGTTTTCACGACATTTTTATTAACGGTCTGGTAGCAAGTAAGCTGTTTGGAAGTTTCTTCCGCTAAGTATCATGCAGTGTGAATTTATGTGTGTCAAAAATATCTTTTAAAATATGTTTACTAGCTGATGTGTATATAATGTATGACTTACGAAGATTAGAAACATCAGTGGAGTGAACATGTTTTTGAATTAAGTATGTCTAGAGAATGTTCATGAGGATAAGATGAAGGCTTCAAATAATGAAGTCAATATACAAAACAATGCAAAAAGAAATTTGAATCTCCCACTCTTTTTGCCAACTAGGAGTCCCTGTTAACAATCAATAGGTGTTCAATAAAAACCCAGAGATCGAACAGTAGTGTAACAAATCATGTTTGCAATAATCTCCCCAGGGCAATAAAAGAGTTATGATGTCAGAGTAACACCAAAGAAAGATTAAATGTCTTAAATGCTTGCTCCCTTAAGCTTCTAAAACAACAAATGATCAAAAAGTTAAAATCAGTGAGAAATAAAATAATATTTAAATTGTTTCTGTATGATGGACTTGAAAATCAGAAGGCCTGGTTTTCAGACTTGATTCTTCCACTTTTTAACTGTGGCACTTTAAGCAAGTTACTAGACATTTGTGAATCTTTCTCCTTTTAAATGAAGATATACCTTCATGGGATGTATGCTATACATCTCAGGATTCTTGAGAAATTGAAGTAAGATACTTTCTGTGTAGAGTTTGCATAGTACTGGACACATTGGAGATACTCAATGTGCTGGTCAAGTGTTAGTTGCCTCTCTGTTTACACGAAGAAAGGCTTTTTCCCTATGCCTTGTATGTTAGGAATTTCATAGAAATGTCCAACATTATTGTACTAAGTTTATGAAAATGATCTGGTTGTCCTACATGTGTTTCTTGCCTCATCTAAAAAATACCCACCCGGCTACCAAAATCTGGTCCTCCTTTCCTGTTGATTATTTTCCTGGTGATTTGGGAGTGCTTGTTGCTAGGCTAGGGAAGGATTAGAAGCTGGGTTAGGACCTAGGGTAGGTTAGGAGCTGAGGCTTTAGGTCCCGTGGTACTAAATTAAGTGATTTAGACAGGTGTTTGTTTAATATGCGCAGTTCAGGGAATATGTCAACGTCCACTTGATTCAATATTCAGCTCAACCTGTTCCTGAAAGCCAAAGTGTTGAGGTATTTGGAAAGCAAGCAGGACATATCAAGTTCTTGGGTTAAAATCTGTTTTTTTTTTTTTTTTACCACTTGGGTCATCTCCACACACAAAGTGGCCCATTGGTCTTCCCACCTAAGGCTAAAACGTGGTTGAGATAGGTATGGTAGACCAGATGACTGGGAGAGGGCATTGGCCTCCAGACTCAGGAGCTCAAGCTTGCTGTTGTAGATAGCATAGCACCAGGTAAGCAAAGAAATGATGTGGAGAGATATGCAGTCGGATTGCCATCTGTGAAAAGGGTGGAGAGTTTAGAGGGCAGAGTCGGAGATTCCCACTGGGAGAAGGTTGCTGGGAGGCCCCCCTTCCTTCACGCCTTACCTCCTCTCTAGGATCCTGGGGCTTCTTCTTTCTCCTCCTCTTCTGTGGGGATGCTACACTCATCTGTAGCAGCTGGAGGGGAGGGCCTCTGACTCTGTGCCACCACTTATAAGGAGGCCAACTTAGACCAGGGAATGAAGTGTCAGCAACAGGGACTCCATATGCCTCTCATCCCTGCCCCTCCCCATTTGCTTTTCCTTCCCTTCCCATTGATCACATCTGTTTGGAGGCTTAGGAAAGAAAAGAAGTGTGGGCTATACCATTCCTCAGTATCTATTTTCAAGGTCAATTGTGGGGATCAATAATTGAACAGTGAGTTTTAAATATGAAGTGTCATATAAATGCTAAATAGACTTGTAATTGATGCAAACTCTAACATTTCAGATACCATAAGGTGGGTTGGGAATGAGTAGATATGACGGTTTATTCCATAAATATCATGACAAAGTAAAATGTTCATTTGTTCAACAAATATTTATTGAGTGCCTGACTGCCTTATAGGAGCCAAACTTTATGGTAGGTGCTAGAGATACAGAGCGAACAACCAAAGAAATGACAATAAACCTCCTCTCCACTCCTGCCCAAGGAACTTACATCCTGATGAAGAGAGACAGGCAATAGGCAAAGGAATAAGATACAGTGTCACAGAATGGTGTTAGGTGCTATGGAGAAAAAAAAATAAAGCTGAGAGGGGCCTAAGGAATTGGGGAGAGGTGCAGTTTTAAATGAGGTGGACAAGAAAAGGCCACTTTGGGGCTATCATATTTTAATAATTAATTCCTACTAAGGAGTTTAGGTTTGCCAAATTAAAATCTATTTTGATCTAGGGTAAAGAGTGTCTTTTCTGTTATGTAGATATCCTTTCTAGAAATGGCATTATGGTTGCAGATAGGGTGTGTGTGTGTGTGTGTGTGTGTGTGTGTGTGTGTGATCTTTTATAGCTCCAGAGTCAAGATTTCTGTTTTCATCAACACTTCCAGTTTCCAGTAATGCTCTATTTTGTTCTGATTCTTCCCAGTTCTTTCAATCTTCTTTTCCTATCTGTCTCAATACTTCTCTTCTGTTTTCTAAGTTAGGTAGCCTCTTACGCCCAAAGTCACCCCTGTAATGTGTTCCTAGAAATTCAAATTCAGAGGCTTGAGAACTCAGGGATGAGCCCCAGGAGCCAGTGGTTGTGCATGAAATTGTGTAGAGTTGTGGTCAAGAGTCCAGGCTCTATTGTCGGCACTGAGATCTTGGGCAGGTTATTGCATCTTTCTGGGCTTCAGTTCCTCGTCTGCAGAGTGAGGTTAATGATTCCTTGTTCAGAGATCTGTGGTGTGAATTAAATGCGAGGACACAAGGAAACTGGAGAGCACTGCCTGACCTGCAGAATGTTCAAGAAGTGTTGGGTGCTTACCTCCTGATTTTTTCCTCATTCTAAGTTTTGGAAGATAATTAGTATAGATTTTTATCTTAGAGCCAGGGTGGATCATGGAAATCATCTGGTTTAATGGTTCTCAAATTATTATTATTTTGGAATCAATAGAAGGAACTTTATTTTTTACAAATAACAGCTGGCATGGAACCTCCATACATAAAGAAGATAAATGGGATGAAGCTTGTTAAAATGAGAATACAAAATCTGGATCCTGCCTACTCAGCCTGGGCCACATGAGACCTCAACCTTCCCTTCTTTCCCCAAGATGGCCTGTAAAGCATTTCTGAGAAGCAATAGGGTTTCTTAGGTCTTTTAGACCAGACAAAGCCATTTATCAGAAGGAGGCTCACTGTAATCTTCCCTTGAATGCTTTGCATCCTTCAATAGTCTCAGTCAATCTTGCCTCCTTTCTAGAATTTCAGGTGGGACTGACCTTTGGATTTCTCACCTACCTACTCCATCTAGTTCCCTTTCTGTGTTCTATGGAATTTTTTCCTTTCCAAGGTCACCAGGCTACCGACTTGGCAAACCCAATGGATTTTTCATACTGTTCTAGCTCTCTGCAGAATCTGCAATTGACCTCATCCTTTCTGAAACTCCATGACCCCGGGGCTTCCTGGATCCTTCAGTAAGGGTCTGAGGCATCTCAACAATGGTTCCTGAATGATAGCTTTGATTATGTCACTCGCTTTCTCACAAGTTCTTCATGGCTCCCTTTGCCTGTAGAATCCAGTACACAATCTGCAACCAGTATTCGAGGCCTTTTATGATCGTTTGATAGAAAAAGCTTCTTTTTTAACCTGACTTCCCTTTTTTAAACCTGGATTATTGCTTGAACCTGCTCTAGACCTCCCAAAATGTGTTTTGAAAGTTGAGACAGTTTACTTATCCCTGATGAAGGGAAAATAAGGGTAGAGTTATGGAAGATGAAAAAAGAGAAAGGACCGCTTTACCTGGACTTGGTAAGATAAGATGTAAAATGGTAGAGATGGCAAGAGCATAACATGTGCCCTGCAACGTGTTAAGTGTGAGCACCTGCTTTTGTCAACCCTCCTAGATGGAAATTATTTGAGATCAGAGACTAATATGTTATTAGAGCCCCTGTGGTACCCGAATCACAACACTGCTCCCCGTAATCCTCAACAAACAAATGCATGAAAGAAGAACTGGCAAATCAAATTTGAAGTCTAGTGAACTTAAAAATTTGCACATGTTCATATAGTCTGTTGATGAATAGAGTAAACCCTTTGAAAAATGAAAAGCAATATAGAAATGTTTTTATTATCTAATTCCCTGATGTGCTTTTTGTTTTACAAATGATGCAATTATACTATTACAAAGTATTTATGTTCATTAATAATTTTGTCAGAGGAAAGCCAGTGTCTTGTTGAAATTATTTTGTATACCTGGACTTTTTGCCATGGCTTTTCTAAAGGATGTTATATCAGGGTTTTTTTGTTTTTGTTTTTTTTTTTTTTGCCACATGTTGCTGCATCAGCAAGCACTCCACACTTGGTGGCTTGTAACACCAATATTTATTATTTCTCATAAGTCTATGAATTATCTCTGCACTTCTGGTCTGAGGCAGGCTCAGATGGTCTCAGCTGGGCTCACTTTTGTGTTTGGGTCAACTGGGGGCTGACAAGTCAGAGGATAACCTTGGCTCTGCTCTAAGTGGTCACAGTCTAGCCCAAGTGTGTTCTCTTGGTGAAGGCAGAAGAAAAAGAGAGAGAGGAGAAGTATGCAAGGGCCATTAGGCTCAGATCACACACCCACACTGTTATTTCCATCACATTCTATTGGCTAGAATGAAAGACAAGGCAGACAAGCTTCAATAAATGGAGGGGGCAGTATTCTCCCCCTTTTCAGTGGAAGAAGCTGCAGAGTCATACAGCAAAGGACGTGGATGCAGAGAGAGGCGGAGAGCTGGGGACATCCGTCTTTGCAATCAGTCTGCCACAGGAGACCTACATGCTTCATCAGTTTTTCTTGAGATTAAGAAGGATAAGAAGGAAGATGCACATTACTCTAACATGAGGGACCACGAGTTTCTTTTTGCCTTGTTGATACTCAAGCTGCTACTTGAATTTGCTCAGAATATTACCACTCAATCTGCCCCTGAAGCTGATTTAATTCTTTAAAGGCTAATTCTATACTTTGTCCTTTTTATGCCCTCTTAGTATCTTATCTTCTAACACAGGAAATGATAGATCAGTTGATTTGTTGGCTTTGTGTCTCTAATGAGTAGAGAAAATAAAAGACATTGGGAAGTTCCTAGGAAGCAGATATGTAAAGCAATGAAAAGAGATAGCTTTTGGTTTGACTCTTTCTTGGCTGGTTTTCCAGAGGCAAAATCTAGATGAAAGTAGAGTGAAGTCTCAGGGGACATTTTTGGGTTTGGGAAAGATCTGATCAGGTGTGCAAAGGCATCTTGGGGGCAGGGAGTGAATAGAAGTGCTGATCTCGAGTATTGGAAGGCATGAGAAGGAAGGGACTGATCAATAGCTGTTTTTCAAGTGCGGAGCATAATTTGTGTCAGGCTGCTGAAATGAGTTAGTGCTTCGTAGTTAATGGCTGTGAGCACATTCTTTTTTTTGCTGCACTCTCCAAAATGTTTGCCATCCACAATCCTAAAAGGCTGTGAGTGACTCAGAGCCAATGTGAGTAATGCACTGGAGCTTCGTGAGCTGGGACCTCTTCTATTATGAAAACCTTTCCTTTGGACATTGTGTTTCTGTATTTACATCTCTGGCTTGGCTGCCTCTCAAATCATGTGGTACGCTTGCCATCTTGTTTGGACATTACTCTTCTTCAAGTTTGCTCTTTCATTGGAGGCTCTCCTGGTCCCTCCACTCAGGAAATATCATTCCCTTGCCATTCAAAGTGTGGTCCATGGACCACTAGCACTGATATCTCCTGGGAGCTGTGATTCAGCCCTACTGCATCAGAGTCTTCATTTGAACAACATCCCCAGGGGATCTGTGGGCACACCAAAGTTTGAGAAAGTCTGCATTATTCCATAGACATTGATTGTTGCCTCTGCTATTTCTGTTCCCTCAATGTTACCCTCCCCCAGGCTCTTTTCCCCCTTATCTTAACTCAGAAAATTATCACCTCCTTTTCACTAAACTCCATATGAGTAGTGATGGTGTGATAAACTTCCGTGCCATGGACTGACATAAAGACCCATTAAAAGGTTTTCCTCCCATGGTTGCTTATTTGCTTGGTAATTGGAAACTGGTGGCTGTGAGGTCTTCTTTATAAAGTGGTATGAGCTGCAGGGTAGTCACCTGAAAATTAGATGTTTACTAAAGCAAAGCACACATCCTCTTAACTCGTGCTGTACCCTAATATTAATCAAGGCTTCCTGCCAGGAGAGCGAGTGCTCTGTATGATTAGAGAAATATGAAAGTATGAGCTAAGTTCAGTAGTGCCTGCCTGAGTGAGTTATACCCATTCATTGAGTCTTTTCCATGAACTATGTGCCAAACCTGGAGCAAAGTGTTCTGTATTCGTACTATGATTTAATCAGCATATCAGCCCAATGGAGTATGATCCCCATTTTACTGATGTAAAGGTGCGGCTCAGGGAGGGGACATAATGGCCAAAAATTACACAACTGTTGAACTGCAGGATTTGAAAAAGCTCCATTCTTCAGTTCTCTGTGATTTCTCCAACCAGAACTTCCTTTCTTTGCTTCTAGAAAGATTTTTCCTCCAGGTTTACTAGACATGTATTTTTGAGAAGAGGCATTACACTAAGCTAACTCCTGATTTCATTCACACCTGGGCTCACCTATTTAGAGTCCCACATCCCCACTGTGTCTTCATTGTCTGTTTCCAAAGCGGCCTCCAGCAGGACCTCTGTTCCAGTACCTTCCAAAGACATAGTAACGCTCTCTCCTTTGAATTGTGCTGCCCATGGTCCTCTGGAAGTTTTACTTACTCTTGGAATTACCTGGCATTTTCTCTAACAAGGACGTTGCAGCCTTTACTCCCCTCTGTCCACTTTGCCCTGCCTGGCACTATGCCTGGCACATCACGAATAACACATATTTGTTCAGTGAATTGAATCTGAGCTGATTTCTCGCTGACAGGGACCTTGGGAGCGTCGGGACTCCGGGTGGAGGGAAGGTTGTTAGCAGAGAAGAATTTCTTTACACAGACTATTTCACACTTTTTGCCAAGGGCCGGCCCAGATTTCTCTTAAAAGCCAGTTCACAAAGAACTGAAGCGGTGGCAATGTTGAACTTGGCCTCCTAGGAAGAGGAGGGCCACACCACGGCTTTTGCTCCTTAAAAATCTCAACGAGAAGAAAGAAAACATTTAAAACTTCCTCTTGGAAAGCGCTTTTGCCTTTGATTTTTCAGAATGTCTTCAAGTGATTTGGGTCTATTTTTAATACCCGTGAGACATGATGTTGTAAGGAGAGCTATATATAGGGGCCACATCCCCCTTCTTTTATTCATTGGCCTTAATCTTCCTGGGAGGAGAAGGAAATGCACATGATATTTCACCACCGACTTGTGACGTTTGCCCTAATGGGCCCGGCTGCAAGGAAATTCATAAATACTGTGTCGGAAATAAAGATAATGAATGGATTCTTTTTGGAGAAAACGTGAAGTGGGAGATTATTTATGTTAAACCTCCCTTGTCTGCTGAAGACGGTTGGAGTGTTCCTCTTGTTTTCGTCAGGGTCCTCTGGGGACAGCAGGCAGCCTGTGTTACTAGGGTGAGCTTCAGCCTCTACCATTGGAATCCAGAAGAGCCGGACACTCAGCCAAAAATAACACACGGCATCAGAGCAACAGCTATAATTCTGGTTTATTATATACTTACCAGCTTTCTCCTTCTTCTTTTTTTTTTTTAAAAGAAGGCATTAAAGTGCTTGTTGAAAACAACAGTGTTCTGAGTGCCTACCAGACCAGACGGAGAGACTAGGTCTTCTGGCCACAGCCCTAAGCCCAGAGGGATCTGAGCTGGGGGGCTCTGCTGTCTTCTGCCTTCTTCAGGGCCTTTGCATTTCCCAGCACTGTCTGGATCCATCGTTTCCATTTGTTTTGGGTGAATCCCTACATCGTTGCTTCCCTGGTGTCTCAGTTGGTAAAGAATCCACCTGCCAAAGCAGGAGACCAGGGTTCAATCCCTGGATCTGGAAGATCCTCCAGAGAAAGAAATGGCAACCTACTCCAGTATTCTTGCCTGGTAAATCCCATAGACAGAGAAACCTAGTGGGCTACAGTCTATGGGGTCACAAGAGTCTGACTGGACTTAGCAGCTAAACCACCACCACTACATTGCCATCATCTGGAGATATGTGGTTTTGTGGAGGCCGATTAAGAAGGGAAGCAGTTGGGAGAGTGGCTCCCAGGACAGGCTCTGGAATCACCCGCTTGGTCCTAGATGCCCGCCTTTAAGGCCATGAGAACTTTGGAAAGTTATTTTTTCATGCTTCAGTTTCCTCATTGGTCAAAACAAGATGATAATAATCTCATACAAAATTGTTTTAAAGATTGAAGCACAGGGCACATAGTAAACACTCAACATCCTTTGGCCTTGAAGTCTATCCTGGTAACAAAGGTGGGGCCAGGGCATCTTCTAGAGTAAGGACTTGATTCAAGTCCCAGCTTTGATATATTTACTATATTTTAACAGTCATCAATGGGGCAGTCTTTGCTTAATTTCTTTTTTTTTTCTTTTAAATTTATTTATTTTAATTGGAGGCTAATTATTTTACAATATTGTGGTGGCTTTCTAAATCTGTTCATGGTCTTGATTCCTGGTATTGTTCTGGGTAGGATGGTAGCCTTCATTTCAGAGAAGTGGCGTCTATATTAATTGTAGTACCTGTGTTTCTCGTGGGCTGCCCCTTGGGGAAGCGGTCTTCCCCTCACCTCTTCCTCTGCTATTCTGCAGGAAATAAGAGTGGCCCACAAATCTGCCTGAGAGATGGAACTATAGCTGGAAACATTGGAGGATTTCTTCTAATGGGGTAGAAGTCAAAAGGTCCTGATTAGCAGTCTTTCTGCCCAAGTCCAGGAATTGTTCTCTACTCACTCCCTATACCTTCCAAAAGAAGCTGCATTTTAAAATCTCTTTGCTTGTGTGTGTTTCCTTCCCTCTGTGTTTCAGAGAGACAGCTCTCCAGAGGAGCATTTTTTGTTAAATGGCATTTCAAAGACTTAACATCTCTGCTGATCTCTAGTTGGCCAGCTTCTAAGGAGACCTTTGGGAAACACCTTGGGCATTCTTGAGTCAGAAGGACCCTTGTCCCCAAATTTCTCTGTTTACACAAATCATTGACTGGAATCTAGCAAGAGAGTTTGCCTGTGTGGGCATCAGTGTCTTGTGGGCATCCATGGATATTTGGATTTGGGAATGAATCTAAGAAAAAAAGGATTCATAGGTCAGAGTGCCATGAAGTCTGATTGTTGGTACTGTGGTCTCTCTTCCTGTAGAAATCTTTCAGAAACTACTTCATTTAAAAACATGATCACCAAAAACCTTAAGCCTAGGTTATGTACTGAAGTTTGGGGCAAGGTCTCCATGTTGCCCTTCACCAAGGACATGGAAACAGGAGTGGACCTCCTGGTGTTGAGCTAGGTTGACACAGGGGTTTGGGATGGATGCCTCCTGGGGCAGTGCCAGAATGCTCTTCTCCAGAGCTCAGATATTACTGTGACTGAGATGATTTGCTTACCTGGCTAACTCCCTCACAGGACGATGAGGGCAAGCCTCTGTGTTCTTCGCCTCTCATCTCTAATACCCAACACTGTTCCTAATGCATATTAGCATCTAGTTCATGACCTTAGAACCCATGAGTTATAAAATAATGTAAAAAGCCACTTTGCGTCTGTTTAGTTATGAAGAAAGACGTTTATCTTTATTTCTGTTACAAGACTGGATTTATCTCTGATGCCACTATAGAACTAAGAAAAACATTTAGATTTGAATTCTGATATTTGGTCTGTCTGTAAATTTATGGTTTATTTGATGCCTCTAAGAGGCACATTTGAAATTTAAAATGAATTAACTGACTTATAGAATAGGTCTCCCTAACCCTATCCTTCTAAAACCTGAAAGTGTTAATCAAATGTGTGTTCTGTATCATGGTTGCTAGGTTAACGTGTGCTCTACATCTGCAAATTAAAGTTTATTTGTTGTGGAACCTTAAAAAATTATGGCTGTTTAGACATAAGCTTGAAAGTATGAATTTAGCTCTTATTTTGTAGTTCCTGTCATAGTGCTTTCCTGAGGGGAAAAAAAAGAATAACATGCTTGTCACGAGTGGCCTTACTCTAAATTGCATTGTTTTTTGGGGGATTTTAAGCCAGATCCTTGATGTTACTTTAACTAGGTTTTCCTGGTTTAATTTATTTTAGTTGGTAAAGATTATTCATCACTCATTTAACTCCAAGTTTATCTATTGATTCTTTTCTCTTCATTTGGTATTTTCTGACATTTTGTGGCACTCCATATTGATTTATACAAAATCAGTCATCTAAATGTCCACAGGAAGCGTCATTCACTTGTCATCAGCTGTTTTTCTGAGCTAATAAGTGGAATAGTCATGTATGTTGAGATTGTTGGGTGATTTAAAGGTGGGAGTCCTGCCTGTGACGCCTGCTGGATCATGCTTATAAAAATCTTTCCAGAATCTGGAAAGTGCAGTTCTCCAGAGGTAGCACTAGTCAGTTTCTTCACAGGGGGCTCAATTCTTCCCTGCAACGTCGATCAGTTATTCTGTTCCTTAGTGACTCTAAACCTACGCTCTAACCTAAGAAAAAATAAACAAAGCTTGCTATGCAAATTGACCTTGCTATGCAAATTGATTCAGGATAAGCCTCTTCTTGTTTCCTAAATTTAATGAATCAGCTTTGATAAAATGCAGATGGAGTCTGTCCATCTGGAGTGGAGCCTGAGGTTCTGCATTTTCAACAAGCTCCTAGGTAATTCTGGTTTGTACACTTTGAGTAACCAGTCCTTAAGTAAGTAAGTGTTAGTCACTCAGTTGTGCCCAACTCTTTGCGACCCCATGGACTGCAGCCCACGAGGCTCCTCTGTCCATGAGATTTTCCAGGCAAGAATACTAGAGTGGGTTGCCATTTCCTTCTCCAGGGGATCTTCCCAACCCAGGGATTGAACCTGGGTCTCCCGTACTGCAGGTAGATTCTTTACCAACTGAGCTACAAGGGAAGCCCAGTCCTTAGCCCACTTACTAACCAAATTCCCATTCTTATTTCTTCCTATTGTGAAGTTATTGAACTGTATCTGAAGTTCCTCTGGCATGAGGATGTTAGTATTAGGAGTAAGTGAAGAGGGAAGAGGTATGCCCCCACTCCCCTTCTCCCACTAGCTTACATTTTATAAAGGCAATGAGAAGCTAGGTGTATGTTACAAATCTATAACCCAACTGGATAGTTTTTAATAATCCTCACAGAATCTGGTGGCTAGTAAAGTCAATTTTCATGAGCCTTTGAGTGTATATTTCTTAAAATTACTCAATTCCTCTGTTTTAAGCCTTTCTCCTCAAGTTCCTCTGTGCACTCTGCACCCCCAACCCTCACCCCATCATGATTTCTTGCCTGGTTGCAAAGAGTGTTACTCTCTAAGCTGAACTGAAAAGTGACTTGTGACAAAGTGTTAGGAGATAAAGCTTTAGGTGACCCCCTCCTAGGAATATGTGTAAGTTCATAGACAATGACATAAAAGTTTTTTAAATCAAGAGATATGTCTGGTTAAAATTTAACTCCAAGGTAGTCTACTGGTGGGGGGGATGGGGAGGAAGAGGAAATGATATTTCCAGCCTACCATATAGCCCATTTCTCATTCATTCATCCTACTCATAAGATCTACCTTCCCACTCTATTCATGAGTCCATTGGTTATTACTTCTGGGGGCTTATGACTTTCATATAGTTTTTAAAGTAATCTCTTTTAAGGAAGTGTTCTGTAATTCATCTCTGCTGTGCGTACCATTTGCTAAGGCAACTCTATGTCTCTGAGCTCTCTGGATGTTCAGGATCTCACCAAGTCAGGAACAGTATGTAAACATACTGGAAGGGGAAATATTATTTTTATATTGAATTGGGAAGGATGATGTATGGAATGTCTTCACCTGGTCAGCCTTAGATTTGATTCTTCTCGAATCAGTGACAGATTCATATGTGGAGAAAAATTGAGGTTCTCATCTGTATGTTGTTTTTCATTACATTATTTTGCTTCGGGCTCAAACGTATCAACGTAATTCAGACACTGTGGATGAAATCATCTGATTTCCATCAATAAATGTCTACTAAATCCTTTCGATTATAGGCAGTTGGTATTATTACACAGTTATAGGAAGACATGGGAATGCTATGCAGTAATTAATTGGAGTCTACATGGCTCAGATTTATACAGTGTTTGATGTTTATAGTTAGAGCCATGCTGTTTCTCGCTTATGTGATATAAGTAGATTTAGGTATTGAAATGGATTCTGTTTCTTGGTTTGTATATTCGTTGGAGTCTGTTACTTTCTATCTCTGCTCATTAGAAGTCAATTAAGAAAAGGTCTTTTCTGGCTTACCTTTTTTAAAATCATGAAAATGCTTACTCCATATGATTGAAAATGGTTGTTGACTGATTAATCACATAAGTTGATTAAGTTGGGGGATCATAAATCATGCACCTACACAAAAATTTGACTTTTGCTTAAAATCCATAAATGCACATTTATTCATCAGTGTTTTGCTGTGAAGCCAAGAACTTTTATCTATGTAGGGGGTTCAGAGGGTTGAATTCTGGAGCTTTTTTTGTGTAAATTGTGTCCCTGGAGAAACCTCTCAGATTCCAGGTTCAATTTCTTTAAAATGAATTAAGAATTTTAAGGCAGTGACCAAGTAACCTGAGTAGAATCTATGCGGATCCTGCCCCCACAACAGTAAAATTTTTAAAGCAGCTTTTCTTTATTGGGTCTTTCCAGAGCATTTGACTAGCTTCATGAAAGCAACAACTCCCTTTCCATGGAACTCATATTTTATAGCTCTACTACTTAATTACAACCTGTATAAATAGGATTGGGAACAAACACAAATGAATCTTGGTAAGCATACAACTCGGCCACAGGAGAGCCAAAGTAAGTTGGTGCACAAGAGAATATTCTCCTAGCCATGGTGTTTTATTGTCCACAGTCCTGTGGGTATCTCTGCAGTTCAGCTTAGATGTTTTATGAGGGAATGATCAGCATTAATTATTCCAGTGAAACAGTGAACTGAAAACCAATGTTCTATTTTTTTTCCTTTCCGAAATAAGACTACATGACCAAAGTTCATCCTTTTCAGATTTATCGCTCTTATCACACATGTTCTGTTTGTTTGTATTTGTTTTGTTTTTTGAGAGTTAATACACAGTCACCTCTGGTTTGTGGGCTTGATATATTATAGTTTTTTGTGAAGAAAATTTCTAAAGGTAAACACCTTATTATTAGCTTCTAAAAAGAAGAGAGAGTAAAAACAGAAGTAAAAGTTTATGGGAAAATGTCTTGGAAAATTTCATTGAGAATGGATTTAAAGTGAGAATGTATAATAAAATGGATGGCAGGAATTCATAAAAATTCTAGCCCAGGTGTTAAGTGAAGGAGTGTATGAAATCCTACTGGGGGGTGACAGACCATCAGTTTTGTTCCACACCTGGGAAGTACTTAGCTTTGTACTTATTTTCATCAACATCCCTCTACTCTCCCCACCACAGATTTTCTTTTATTTTCTTCTCTAGATTAGATTAGATTAGATGTTTGTATCCCATAGAGCAGGTTAGAGTGCCAGATTCTGACATAATAGAATTCTGTGGGAAGGCATGGCTTAAGTTAATTGGAAAACTTTTGTTTTTTCCAGTCCTTTGATTCTTAACATGAAGTATCAACCCATACTTATTCTAGAGGATAAGGAATTTTCCTTTAAATCAAGGGAGGACTGATTGATGCATTTTATATAGATGTTAAGTTTTTAATATAACTTTTCCTTAAGGAAAATGTTACAAATTCTAAAACTCTTTCTTTTCAGTCTGTATAGTCTTAATAAGCTGCTTATTCTGAGGAAGAAGTAGAGGCTTGCTAGCAATCCTTGACTTGTAGATGCATCACCTCAGTCTCTGCCTCCAGTTTCGTGTGGTGTTCTATTTGTGTGCATTTGTCTTTGTGTCCACATTTTCCTCTTTTCATAAGAAAGCCAATCAGGTTGGATTAAGACCCACCTGAATCAGTTTGTTTTAGCTTGATTACCTATGCAAAGACCCCACATCCAAATAAGATCTCATTTTGAGGTTCTAGGAGTAGGATTCCATCCTATCTTTCTGAAAGGACACAATTCAACTCATAATACGGGGCATAGCTTTTAGCATTTGCATAAAGACTCTCCCAGTGGTGTCCCAAAGCAGGTTAGAATTTGTGTCTTGAAATGTCAGCATTGCAATTTGGCCAATGTGTAAGCCATGCCTTCCTTATACCTTATTTTCATAGTCAAAACTTACTTTAATGAAAATATTTACAACAATATGAATTCTTTTATGATTGCTTGATTTTAGAATCGTGAATAAAAGCTATGCTATTTAATAAGCTCCCATATTCCTGTATGTTCCTATTATGTTTACATTTTGAAGACGTGTACTTTATTTTATCAGTATTGAATTCATACCAAGCTACATTTAGTATTTGAGGCTTCATTTTGCTTTCATTAATTTCCTTGCTAAATGATAAGTGGCATTAAAGTCACGCTATTCTGAGTTAGCTTTCTGAGACAGAGTGACGCTGCATTATTGAACACTTTTACCCTTTCTTTTTAAAATTCATGTTTCTGTATCATCTATGGAAATTGTCACACTTAATGCACTATCTTATGAGCAGGAAAAACCCAGGCTGCAAAAGGAGGAGGAAATATTGGATTCCATGGGGTGTGGGTAGAAGATACTGGCTTGTAATGGAATTTACTTAAAATAATATTGCAAACTTACTTGATGCATGTGATAATACTCTAGAGAGAATATTTAATTTTATTCTTGTAATGACTCTATGGTAAGGGCAGGATGCATTGGTTAGGGTAGGCTAGGTTATGCTATGGGGACAAACAACGCCGGAAGTTTATTTCTTGTTCCCGTAATGCCTGTTGTTGGTCCAGGTGACTCTCCAGGACAAGTGCCCTTCGCAAGTTGACTCAGCATTCTGTCTAGTCTTCTCTGATGTTAAGGAACATCTTATCAACATACGCAGTCCCTGCAGTAGGGGAAGAATTGGCTGGAAGCCGAAGGCTGATGATTAAGCTCTCCCTTGGGAAGTGACACCCATCACTTTTCTTACATGTTATTGGCCAAAACATGACACGTAGTTTGACTGACTTTAGGGGGTTTAAGGAAATGCAATCTTGCTGTGTGCCTGGGACAAATGGGAATTAGATATGGATAAACAATAGTAAGCTTGAGATAATAATACCTCTCTTTTTTTAAAATTTTTATTTTATTTTTAAACTTTACAAATTGTATTAGTTTTGCCAAATATCAAAATGAATCCTCCTCTCTTTTACAGACATGGAAACTAGAGTTCAGAAGTGTTAGGTGACCTGCCCAGGGATATAGAGCCAGGTAATAATGGGGCTGCTCCTCACACCTTGATCTGACTCCAAAGAATATGCTCAACCACTTGTATCCCACCTTCCACAAGAACTAATTCAATTACCCTGAAATTAACATACCCTGATGTGACCAACCTAGATAGCATATTCAAAAGCAGAGACATTACTTTGCCAACAAAGGTTCGTCTAGTCAAGGCTATGGTTTTTCCTGTGGTCATGTATAGATGTGAGAGTTGGACTGTGAAGAAGGCTGAGCACCGAAGAATGGATGCTTTTGAACTGTGGTGTTGGAGAAGACTCTTGAGAGTCCCTTGGACTGCAAGGAGATCCAAGCAGTCCATTCTGAAGGAGATCAGCCCTGGGATTTCTTTGGAAGGAATGATGCTAAAGCTGAAACTCCAGTACTTTGGCCACCTCATGCGAAGAGTTGACTCACTGGAAAAGACTCTGATGCTGGGAGGGATTGGGGGCAGGAGGAGAAGGGGAGGACAGAGGATGAGATGGCTGGATGGCATCACTGACTTGATGGATGTGAGTCTGGGTGAACTCTGGGAGTTGGTGATGGACAGGGAGGCCTGGTGTGCTGCGATTTATGGGGTCACAAAGAGTCGGACACTACTGAGTGACTGATCTGATCTGATCTGATCTGATGTAATTCAAATGATAAAACTGATTGCCCCCAGTTTTCCTTATGGAGTCCTGTTGATGGAATTTGGAGGAAAAGAGGGAAGAGCTAGGTGATCTGTGAGACTGCCATTGAGTCTAGTCTTTGGGGAAAATTTCTGGACCTTTTCTCCTCTGGCTGTTCTCTCTTACCTTTCAGGGTAGACCTCCGAAGAAGCACCCACATATTCTTAATAAATGAGAGGAGCTGAGCAAGTAAAGATCTTGCTTTTGTCTGTTTTGTTAGAGGTGAAGTGGAAGGTATTAGATCAGATCAGATCAGTCACTCAGTCATGTCCAACTCTTTGCGACCCCATGAATCGCAGCACACCAGGCCTCCCTGTCCATCACCAACTCCCAGAGTTCACCCAGACTCACGTCCATCGAGTCAGTGACGCCATCCAGCCATCTCATCCTCTGTCCTCCCCTTCTCCTCCTGCCCCCAATCCCTCCCAGCATCAGAGTCTTTTCCAATGAGTCAACTCTTCGCATGAGGTGGCCAAAGTACTGGAGTTTCAGCTTTAGCATCATTCCTTCCAAAGAACACCCAGGGCTGATCTCCTTCAGAATGGACTGGTTGGATCTCCTTGCAGTCCAAGGGACTCTCAAGAGTCTTCTCCAACACCACAGTTCAAAAGCATCCATTCTTCGGTGCTCAGCCTTCTTCACAGTCCAACTCTCACATCCATACATGACCACAGGAAAAACCATAGCCTTGACTAGACGAACCTTTGTTGGCAAAGTAATGTCTCTGCTTTTGACTATGCTATCTAGGTTGGTCATAACTTTCCTTCCAAGGAGTAACATCTTTTAATTTCATGGCTGCAGTCACCATCTGTAGTGATTTTGGAGCCCAGAAAAATAAAGTCTGACACTGTTTCCCCATCTATTTCCCATGAAGTGGTGGGACCAGATGCCATGATCTTCGTTTTCTGAATGTTGAGCTTTAAGCCAACTTTTTCACTCTCCATTTTCACTTTCATCAAGAGGCTTTTTAGTTCTTCTTCACTTTCTGCCATAAGGGTGATGTCATCTGCATATCTCAGGTGATTGATATTTCTCCTGGCAATCTTGATTCCAGCTTGTGTTTCTTCCAGTCCAGGGTTTCTCATGATGAACTCTGCATAGAAGTTAAATAAACAGGGTGACAATATACAGCCTTGACGAACTCCTTTTCCTATTTGGAACCAGTCTGTTGTTCCATGTCCAGTTCTAACTGTTGCTTCCTGACCTGCATACAAATTTCTCAAGAGGCAGATCAGGTGATCTGGTATTCCCATCTCTCAGAATTTTCCACAGTTTATTGTGATCCGCACAGTCAAAGGCTTTGGCATAGTCAATAAAGCAGAAATAGATGTTTTTCTGGAACTCTCTTGCTTTTTCTATGATCCAGCGGATGTTGGCAATTTGATCTCTGGTTCCTCTGCCTTTTCTAAAACCAGCTTGAACATCAGGAAGTTCACGGTTCACATATTGCTGAAGCCTGGCTTGGAGAATTTTGAGCATTACTTTACTAGCGTGTGAGATGAGTGCAATTGTGCGGTAGTTTGAGCATTCTTTGACATTGCCTTTCTTTGGGATTGGGATGAAAACTGACCTTTTCCAATCCTGTGGCCACTGCTGAGTTTTCCAAATTTGCTGGCATATTGAGTGCAGCACTTTCACAGCATCATCTTTCAGGATTTGGAATAGCTCAACTGGAATTCCGTCACCTCCAGTCTTGTAATTATTAAAAGAATAATGTACCGAGTCCAAGATCATACTGCTCACCACACAACAGGCCAGTAATCAAGAGATGAGTTGTTGGGACAAGGAATAACTACTATATTCTGAAAGCCAGCAGACTGAGGAGATGGTGGCCTCGTGCCCCAAAGAACCATCTTGCCTGAGTTAGAATTCAGGCTTCTTTTATGTTAAAAGGGGTGGAAGTAAAGTCAAACACCCCCCAGTTCCCATCAGCCTCTAGAGGGGTATATAATATTAATTTCTTCCTCTCTCAGTCATCCACAGGTAGACCTGGTGAGGATGTTTCTTGTGAGCTAAACAAAGGTATTTTAGCTTAATGCTCATTACGAGAACCTGGGTTCCCAGAGATGGGCCATTATGTATAATTTAATCTTATAGGAAACATCCCTTTAGTGATTAACTTGTGATAGAATACAAAAGGTTCTTCCGTATTACAATAATAATGGCAAGTTAGGACTGTCTATGGCAACTTATAGCCTATATAAATTGGCTATATATAATTGTTCATATATAATCTGAAGATGAGAGCAAAGCTCAGTGTACTAGTTAACTGTGACACCATATCAGCGAGATGTGGTTGTCAAAATAGCCAGTGGGACCTGGGACTGCATCAGTGAAAGGGGCTGCCTAGCACAAAGCAGGGATGGAGAATGCAGGCCTCAGTAGCTGGGCTACCCCCTGGCCCATAACCAGGCAAACATCTTTGTCTCTCTTGGACTTTTCATCTGTAAATCAGCAGCAAAAGATGACATCATAGTATGCTCATAAAGGATGAATGATGTAAGGTTAATAAAACTTGCAGTACCGGGTATGGAGGTCTATGCTCAGTAAATGCTGGCTGCTGTTATAATTATGGTGGTGGTTAGCATGGGGATTTTAAAAATAAGGCATGTGATTGTTAGTCTGTATGTGCAATGGTAGATTATAGCAGGATATTGCAATCATTTCTGGAGTATTAGAATCACTACCACTAGAAACAGTCAAATATATATTTGAGGCTGACATCAAGGATGGAGAAGTTACTGAACCATATTCCATGGTTTGCATATTCCATGGAAGAAACCTGCAAGTTCTAATGTGAAGGAGACACTTCAGCAGAGGCTTAAGGGCATGGCTGCTACTGTCTTTAGATATCTGAAGGGTTGTCCTACAGAACAGGTTTTAGTATTCTTTACAGAATGAAGTTCAGCCATGGAAGTACAATGAAGTACATCTAATGAAGTACAGCCATGGCAGGTGCAGGGAGAAGAATATCAACTCATTGTGGGACAAAACAGTCAACCATGGAACAAGATTGTCTTGGGAGGTAGTGAGTTTACCATCGTTGGTGGTGAGAAACTGTTCACATGGGTATTGGCAGGATCTTGGGGATTCAGGCATCAGCCAACTGATTAGTTTAGAGAAACTTTAAATGATACTCTGAGTTTTGTGACTGTAGTCCTGGGTCCTCAGTAGAATCATCCAGTGGGATTAAAAAATATGACAGGGTCTTAGGACCCATACTAGACCAGTTAAATCAGAATCTCTAGGGATAAGGCTCTTGTAACAGTATTTTCACAATCTTCCCGGTTGAGTCTATTGTGCAGTCATTTGATAACTACCGTTTTAATGGGAAAAAGTAGGTACTGTTGGCAGTAACACCAGCTGCCTATCTTAAAACTCTAGGTGATCAATTCTGAACAGCAGGAGACAGTATCATTCTGTGTGAGAAATAGTAACAAAACAGGGCAGAGTTGGGTTGGATTTGGCTTCACTGAGCCCCAAATATTGAGGAAAAGTGAAAGCGTTATTTGCTCAGTCGTGTCCGACTCTTTGCAACCCCATGGACTGTAGCCTGCCAGGCTTCTCTGTCCATGGGATTTTCCAGGCAAGAACACTGGAGTAGGTTGCCATTACCTTCTCCAAGGAATCTTCCCCACCCAGGGATCGAACCTGGGTCTCCCACATTGCAGGCAGACTCTTTTACCATCTGAGACACCAGAGTCCATCCCAACTGAAGCCTCTGGCCATTTTAGCTAATGGTTTGCCTAAAGGTCCATGAGGTCAGTTTAAATGCCTGTCATAGAACTTCCTAGAGGGGGAAGACGAGGGACTATAGATGCTCAGGATTCAACTACAGGAATGAGTCTATTTTCTCCCAATGGAACTTGCTATTATGCATGTTTACTGGCTGCTGAGTGATTCATGCTATGTTGGGGGAAGATGTGCTCAAATGAAATGTGTTGCTTCTATGTAAAGTAGCTTATTTCTTCCAGGATACTCCGACCCACTGATGCAACCCTGCAGAACAATGCAAATTCTGCTGTGTGTGTGTGCGTGTGTGTGTGTGTTTGGGGATGAGAGAAAGACAAGAGTGCACATAAGAGATGCATATTTCTAGGTCATGGAGCATGCCTTCACACTTCCCTCCTCTGACCTTTATGCCAGAAGCATAAGAATGACCCATTGTCCACTGGCCCTGGAGCTTGGTTGTTCCTAATCTCTGGACGCTCAGTGGCTGAGCTGGCCTTCTGCCTGGCCAGTTGGCAGCTGTCAGGGTAGCCCCATGTATCCCAAATTTGTTCCCGCGTGGCTTCTTCCTGCCTGATCCCTCATCCTCTGGCATGGCATTTTCTCCATGACAGTCTGCCCCTGAACTGCCCTCGCTGCTGCTTTGGTAAAGGCTTGCAACGAAAGAGTAACAGCCACTGGCGAATCCAGTTTGTGCAAGCAGCATCAGCAATGGATGAGACCTCCCCTAGACTGGAAGAAGACTGGAAAAAAGGACTTCAGCGAGAAGCGAGCTGGCAGGTAAGTGATGTCCTCAGCTCCAGACAGCTCCAGATCACTCTCTCATCTCTTTCAGCCCAAGTCTGGGTAATTCACATCAGTCTGTTTGCACAAATGCATTGTCTCTAGGCATATCTTTTTGGGAAAAGTCATCATTAGTTTCCATTTCTTTGTAAACCATGCAAATAAGATTCCAAATGAATTTCCTGTAGATTCTTGAGCAAGCTAATAGAGTTTTACAAATCTATAGATGTTGCTAAATTTATACTTTCTTAATAAAGGCCCTTGAATTAACAAGTTGCAGGTGTATATCAAAGAAAGCATGAAGATTCGGTTTGTGTGAGTACAAGTTCATTGCAATATAAAAATTTAATACAACACCTGTCACCACACTTACTTTATAGCGTTATAGTAGCTTGGAATAAGGGGCTTGGTTTTAACCTATTTTAATGAGGTGGCCATTCTTTTAATGTGGCTTGTGTGCCTTTCTTATTTATGCTGAACTCATAATAGGTAGAAGCTCTGTGGTATGCAGAAAGTTCAAGCTAAAGGATTCATTTTGGTGTAGAGGCAGTTTTCATTAAAATATGCAAAGCAGTAATGTTTATACGTTACAATACCTATTTCAAATTAGCAAAATTATATGCTCCTGTCTCGTAAGCTGCCAACTGAAATCCCTTCCTAAATCCTGTTGAATGGCTTTGATTACTCTTCTTCACATTACACATTACACACCTCTAATGCATATTTTTACGCATCCACTCCATTGCCATTTAATTAGACAACAATATTGAAGAGCGATGCCAGAGCTTTTTTTTCTAATGCTGCTGCCTTATGGAAAAAGAACACTTCCGTGCATGAAGCATTTCTTATGGGTGGTGTTGAATAAAGTGCAACTGTGATTTTCCATTTTGTCTGTAGCAGACAGTTTCTTACAAAAGTGGTGATTCAGGACGAGTTGATTCTCAACATCAATTTTTAAAAATAATTCTCCCTTTTTATAAAAAGAGAAAATTTTCCTAAGAGTCTCCTTTGCAATAGAAATTTCTGTGAAACGTAGTACTGATATTGACAGGTATGTTCTGTTCTAAGCTATGTGATGTTCAGGAAGGAGCTTCAGAAAAAAACCTCCTCCAGACTGTCATGAAATTGGAGTCCTTCCACTTTGAGTGGGTGCGTTATTTAGGAAGCAGGAAGGCATACAAATAAATCTTTGTGTGCTACTTTGAGAATGTCACATGGTTGGTCCCCAGGGGGTCTAAAGAGATATTCAGATATTTTATGGTATGTTGATGTGACTTTTGGATTTTTGTCTTTTGTTTATGTGCTTTCCTTTAAAGAGCTGGCATCTTCTAGTCTTCAGAGGGGGATGAAGGGAAGAAGCATGTGAGGAGATGACTCAGAGATCTCTGTGGACAAAATATTTAAACTAGGAACATGAAATCCAAATGTTTATGTAAGAAAGCATGTGTCCTATCAATGGTCCTATCCCATGGACCTTTAGCTTAGTCAAAGGCAGATGACGAAAATGTTCTCTATGCTTATTACCTACAAAGATGTGATCCTGTACAAGTTGACCAATGTCATTTCCACTATGGTAACCGAAGTTCTCTCTGTAGATATTGGAGGTCATGCTTATCGGAAGGGCATCCTAGGCTTCCTTTGGCCTCTCTGTCTCTTGACCATGCATGGCATTGTATATTGTGGTGCATCAGCCCCTGCTTCACTGCTTCTGGAGCTCTACCCACAGTGAGGTCTGCCTGCTGCCCACATTGTCCAGCCATCTGTATTGCCATGCTGGGTCCCCAAGCATGGAGTCTCCCCACTTCAGCTAACACTCAAGCTGTCCCTAAAGGAGGAAATGGAATCAAATGGCATTAGATGTAAGACTTTCATCCTGAGAGTGACTTCTTTTGGCCATTCATGGTAGTGATGGAGTTGAAGACATTTTACAAATTGTAATTGATCCTGAAGCTTCAGTTTAGCTTTAATTCTGCATTTCTTATTGAAACGGATTCAGTACTTTTTTACCTAACTGTTATTTACCAATCACAGTGCCAGGTATGTGTGTGTGTACTCTTTCCTAAGGAACCTAGCCGGTAGATATAATTACCCTCCTTTTACAGACGAAGAAATTAAGACTTAAGGAGGTTACATGACCTGTCCAAAGCCATCTAGTATTCAAGTCCAGTCCTGTTTGACTCAAGTGCCTGTGCTCTTTCCACTGTGCTGTGCCATCTGAATTGAATTTTATCTCATTTTTTATCTCATGGAATAATAGCTTATGAGCAGCTGTGACGTGGGCAGGCAGGAAGAAAGAGGAAGGAAGGGAAAAAGCATGACGATCTTCTAATGGAATAATCAGTCTCTGAATCATTAAGACTTTAATAAAATGTTTTCAATAGTTTATTTTTTTAACCCTTACTTTCTACCAGGCCCTAAGCTATGTTTCTAATTCTGACAAGTATGTTAACAGACAGATATTACTTATTCCTATTACACAGATGGGGAAAATGAGGCTCAGCAGAGTTAGGGAATATGCTAAGGGTTGCAGAGCTACTTGAGATGATGAAAAGGGATGTGATCCAAGTTGGACTGGCCCCAAAGCCTGGATTCTTGTTAAGGCTGCCTCTCAGAATGTATTTCCAAATTATACTTTGATCAAAAATATTTTACTATCTCATCTCTCAGTGACATGATGGGATTTGGTCCTTGAGAAGTCCCCTGATGGCTTTTTTTTTTAATAAATTAAGAGTTGGGCAAAAATGCCTTGCTCACTCAGTTATTCAGAATGTATTTTAATTGGATGCTTTTTGCCTTAAATAAACCACCTTATCCACAAACTTGAAAATGAACTAGATGCAACTGCTCAAATCAACTGTAAATCTAAAGATCCGTTTAAGCCTATAACCTGTACCGGAATACCAAGAGCAGCTTTGCCAGAGTCATGACTCCTGACGCTTAAAGCCCACTTCAACTCTGGGAGAAGTTGTGAAATGAGGTGGTGGGGGCTTAGTTCATCAGGTAACCATCGGATGATTGGCAGATTTACTTAAGCATCTTTGCTTCTTCAGTTGTGAACCAAGGCATTACAATTGAGTGGGGCATTGTAGAGAGGATGTGAGGAGGTACAGATGCTTATTTGCTGGATAATAGTCAGTTGAAAGATACTATGAACACGTGTACACCCGTGGTGGATTCATATTGATGTATGGCAAAACCAATACAATATTGTAAAGTAATTAGCCTCCAATCAAAATAAATAAATTTAAAAAAATTTAAAAAAAAGAAAGATACTATGGAGGGACAAATGGCTCATTTCTCATGATAATGTTTTCTCTTGGGGTGGTCCCCTTTAAAACAACCAGTGTAATAGTGGTCTGGCAGTGAACTCCTCTCTCAGTGTTGTCCACCAAGGTCTCCTCAACAGGAGGACAACTTCCTCAAGGACAGAGAGGCATGTTGCTTGTGTCTGTGCCTCTGCCTTCAGCACTAAGCCTGGCACACACTCAGCCCTGATGATGTTCCCCTAACCGAAGGGAACTGCAAATTTGATTCAGAAGAAAGCTAAAATGTAATGTGGCCCGAAGGCCCTGATTTTACACATGAAGAACCAAAGCTGAGGCAGGCTGACTGCCCTGAGTTCTACTGCTGGTTATTAAGGAGCAAGGATGGTGATCTCTTTGTTTAGCTTTCTTCCTTTTTCCTGGATGACTTTTCTATAAATTTCCAATGCCTCACCTTTGCCCTATGTAGAACTGGAATAGAATATATTATCTGTGTCTGTTTAGATACCTGTATTTATCATGGTACCTCTATCTGACAGGAGCAGTGGTATAAAGGTTAAGAACATGGGATCTAGACCCAGACGTCTGGATTCTAACCTCGGTGTCATCAATTTCTAACTGTGCCACGCTGGTAGTGTTTCTAACCTCTCTATGCTTTAGTTTCCTCACCTATAAAATAGAGATAATTATCCCAGCTACCTTATAAGAATGTTGTGACTATTAAATGAGTCCATTTATGAAAAGTCCTTAGAATAATTATTTTTATTTTTTCTTTTATTTATTTTTTAATATAAATTTATTTATTTTAATTGGAGGCTAATTACTTTACAGTATTGTATTGGTTTTGTCATACATCAACATGAATCCACCACAGGTGTACACGTGTTCCCCATCCTGAACCCCCCACCCACCTCCCTCCCTGTACCATTCCCCTGGGTCATCCCAGTGCACCAGCCCTGAGCATCCTGTATCATGCATCGAACCTGGACTGGAGATTCATTTCACATATGATATTATACATGTTTCAATGCCATTCTCCCAAATCATCCCACCCTCACCCTCTCCCAGTTCAGTTCAGTTCAGTCACTCAGTCGTGTCCAACTCTTTGCGACCCCATGAATCGCAGCACGCTAGGCCTCCCTGTCCATCACCAACTCCCGGAGTTCCCTCAGACTCATGTCCATTGAGTCAGTGATGCCATCCAGCCATCTCATCCTCTGTCGTCCCCTTCTCTTCCCACCTCTAATCCCTCCCAGCATCAGAGTCTTTTCCAATGAGTCAACTCTTTGCATGAGGTGGCCAAAGTACTGGAGTTTCAGCTTTAGCATCATTCCTTCCAAAGAACACCCAGGGCTGATCTCCTTCAGAATGGACTGGTTGGATCTCCTTGCAGTCCAAGGGACTCTCAAGAGTCTTCTCCAACACCACAGTTCAAAAGCATCAATTCTTTGGTGCTCAGCTTTCTTCACAGTCCAACTCTCACATCCATACATGACCACAGGAAAAACCATAGCCTTGACTAGATGGACCTTTGTTGGCAAAGTAATGTCTCTGCTTTTGACTATGCTATCTAGGTTGGTCATAACTTTCCTTCCAAGGAGTAAGCGTCTTTTAACTTCATGGCTGCAGTCACCATCTGCAGTGATTTTGGAGCCCCAAAAAATAAAGTCTGACATTGTTTCCACATCTATTTCCCATGAAGTGATGGGACCAGATGCCATGATCTTCGTTTTCTGAATATTGAGCTTTAAACCAACTTTTTCACTCTCCTCTTTCATCAAGAGGCTTTTTAGGTCCTCTTCACTTTCTGCCATAAGGGTGGTGTCATCTGCATATCTGAGGTTACTGATATTTCTCCCGGCAATCTTGATTCCAGCTTGTGCTTCTTCCAGCCCAGCATTTCTCATGATGTATTCTGCATATAAGTTAAATAAGCAGGGTGACAATATACAGCCTTGACGTACTCCGTTTCCTATTTGGAACCAGTCTGTTGTTCCATGTCCAGTTCTAACTGTTGCTTCCTGATCTGCATATAGGTTTCTCAAGAGGCACAGAGTCCAGAAGACTGTTCTATACATCTGTGTCTCTTCTGCTGTCTTGCATACAGGGTTATCGTTACCATCTTTCTAAATTCCATATATATGCAGTAGTATACTATATTGGTGTTTTTCTTTCTGGCTTACTTCACTCTGTATAATAGGCTCCAGTTTCATCCACCTCATTAGAACTGATTCAAATGTATTCTTTTTAATGGCTGAGTAATACTTCATTGTGTATATGTACCACAGCTTTCTTATCCATTCGTCTGCTATTTAGTGCCCCATAGTGTGTGCTATGGGGCTTCCCTGGTGGCTTAATAGTAAAGAATCCACCAGCAATGCAGTAGCCACAGGAGACATGGGTTCGATCCCTGGGTCAGGAGGATCCCCTGGAGGAGAGCATGGCAATCCACTCCAGAATTCTTGTCTGAGAATCTCCATGGACAGAGGAGCCTGGCAGGCTACAAAGGTCACAAAGAGTTGGGCGTGACTGAAGTGACAGCCTGCACGCCCACATGCACACACATGGTATGTGCTGTATGTGTTAGGTGCTCTCTATCATCTATTTAATGAGATCAACCATTCAAAGTTCTCTGAACAGGTACTGTGTATAAAGCACATCTACACTTAAGTGAGTGAGACAGTGTCTGGAGACATTGCCTTTGAACTTGAGGTCACGGTGGAAAGAGCACAGCAGGTTGTTATGATTTGAGAAGAGCCAAAAAATGCTGTGTGTGTCACAGAAGCACTAAGAAGTGGTCTCCAGTGTCTAAGGGGACCCACAGAGGCAGTGATGCTGGCACTAATTAAACAAAGAGAAGGACGTAAGCCAGACAAAGAACTTGGAAGAGTATTAAGGCCAAAGGAGAACTTATCAGAGGCAGGAGGAGCCAGTTGTCTTTTGGTGCTGGCCTTTCAAGGTGAGGTAGGAGTCATGCGGGTGAGTCTGAAGGTGAGAAAGTTCCTGCGTGGTCAGACCAAACATCTTCAAACAGCAGTGGAGAGTCATCGAAGGGCTTTAAACAGAGGCATGAGATAGGGCTCAATAATTTTTTAGAGACATATCATTCTAGCTTCAATGCGGAAGATAAATTAGACTGTAACAAGATTGGAGGCCAGAAAACCAGTTCAGAAGCTGTTTCACCACTTTAATTGAGGATTGGTAGGACCGTGGAAATAAGATGGAGATGGAAGGGCAGATTTGGAAATATCTAGAAGAAGTGGGCCCCTGGATTTGGTGATTGATTCAGGGGATGGGTGTGTGGAGAGTAAAATGAATCTGCAGGGTGGCTAAGTGGATATAAGTGACATCATCTGAACAGAGACTGCCAGAAAAGAAGATGGTCTGTGGGCTCAGGATGGGGTGGATAATAACTAACACAATACTGGAGGAGAGTTATAAGAAATATGAATAATATAGTATTTTATACTAGAAAGATGAACAAAACCCCATGAGGACTCAGAAAACCTAGGAAAGGTAATAATATCAAAATACTGAACAATGACCAAGAGCTTACTTTGTGCCAAGAATTGTTTTAAAAATTTGTCATTTATTAACTCATAGAATCTTCACCATCATGGTATTAGAGATATGAGTTGTATCTTCGTTGTGCAGATGAGGAAGTGTCAGAGAGGTTAAGATCACTTAGCTAGTCCATGGAACCTAGGCCAAAGCAGCCTGGATCCAGAGCTTGGAAGCTCCTTAGGATTGTGTCTATTTGCATGAAGCTAGGGGGCCATGGAGCTAGGCCTTCCCAGGTGGTGCCAGTGGTAAAGAACCCACCTGCCAATACAGGAGATGTAAGAGACGCAAGTTCCATCCCTCGGTCTGGAAGATCCCCTGGAAGAGGAAATGGCAACCCACTCCAGTAATCTTGCCTGGAGAATCCCATGGACAGAGAAGTCTGGTGGGCTACAGTCCATGTGGTTGCCAAGAGTTGGACATGACTGAAGCGGCTTGGCACAACACAGAGGCCCAGGGATGAGTTCACAGAGAAGATGACACTGGAGCCAGCTTTTTAAGAAGGAACGCAAGCAGGGAAACCTTGAGTTAGAATCTGGGCTTTACTGATTTACTGATGATGGTTATAATCTACTTGGGGCAGAGAGAACAGATTCTTGTATGAGTTCAATGGGTCTCCTAAGGCTGACAGACTGAGTTTCTCAAGGTGAGATAGGCTCCCCAAAGAGGCTGCATGTGATGAAGGCGGCCTCTAGTAAGGCTGCCTCAGTGCTGAGCGGCCATGATGTGTGAGAGAGAGTGGACCGGGAAACTAGAGGGCCTGATGGGGAAAAGGCTACTAGACTTAGATGTGTGACCTCAGGCAAGTTCCTGTTCTCTCCAAATGGTTTCTTGTTACTCTCTACCTTTCCTTCCGATACCATTTCCATTTTGTATTTCAGTTTCCATGTGGAAATGAAAAAGAAGTATGTATGAGGTTGTCTCCTGCTCTCAGGAAAGGATTCATTTCTTCATGTTTGGTACACCTTGCATTGGAATTGATGGAAGAGTGGTTCATATTTTGAGTTTACTCAATATTTAGAGAATTCTGCTTTAAGATACTAATGTCACCTATCAAATGAGCAAATTGTGATGATGGGGTAAAGTCAGCACCTGAGGGTATAGACTGACCAGTTCTACCTTTATGTCAAGGGTATGATGGACCTACCCTGGAGAAGGAAATGGCAACCCACTCCGGTATTCTTGCCTGGGAAAATCCCATGCACGGAGGAACCTGGTGGGTTACAGTCTGTGGGGTCGCAAAGAGTTGGACACGACTAAGCAATTAAGTACACAGCACATGATGGACCTAGCAAGAAATGGCATGAATGTAGAAACTGTAAGAGTGTAGGTTTCTCAGAAAACAAATTCTTTTTTTCTTCCCTTGTTAGATTTCTGGCACAGTGGTATGTTTGAGAAGACCCCTTTTTTGCTGGTTATAACTTTTTGTTGCTTTTCAAATTATTTGGGACTCATTCATTCATTTGGTCCAGGAACGTACAGTGTTTGATGTATTTCTTGGATTCAAATGTCATCGATTTATAAGGCTTAAAGAGACCTTGGGATGACATGTCATTGTTTGTTTTCACCCCCATGTTCTTCACTCTGAGCAGAAGCAAGTCCAAAAAGCTGAAAACAGATGACCTTCTATAGCTGCTCTCCATAACTCATCCCTGGGTCTAACAAATGATTCTTGGGTTAAGGAAATTCTTCCTTGTGGTGGATTTAAACCTTACATACCCGCTGCAGCTGCGGACCAGTCCTGCTCCTTCCTCCTCCCTGGAGGTGGAGAAAAACAACTCAGTCACTGTCCTCAGGAATCAGCCTTTCTGGCCTTGAGGATCATTATGAAAGCAGTCTTCAGCTTCTACTTCTCACGGCTAAGCACCTTAAATCCCTTAGGCATAATTCTTCATTTCCATCTTCTTGAGTCTCTCTGAAGCTTCTCCAGATCTGCTCATTACCTTAACTTCTGTAGTCTAGAACTTTTCAAGAGGATCTAGCCAGGGCTAACCAGTAGTGGCCATCTGCTCATTTATTTAATCAGCGAATGCACATTTATTGAGCTCCAGGGGTTTTAAATACTAGACCCCTGGGCAAAGTCCTGAGGTGGCAAAAATAAGTAAAAACAGCCTAACGCAACACTAAGAGATTGGCTCATATCATGGATCACTGCTTACCAGCTGTATGACCTTGAACACATTACTTAACCTCTCTGTCTCAGTTCCTTCCTGGGCAAAATGAGATAATGATAATATCTATCTCATTGGGTTGTTGTGAGGATTAAATGGATAAATACATGTAATGCACTTAGAATAGTGGTCACTGCCTAGTTCTGGTCATGTAACTCTTTGCTAAAGAAAATAATAATGAAATAAGATGTAGATCCTGCCCCCTAATTGTACCCACTTTACTCAGAAGGATGAACAAATAAATAAATAGTTAATGACAGTTCAGTGCATTCCGTGCTCTGATAGCAGTCTGAGCATGTGGGATGGAAGTTCAGAGAAGCAAGAGGAATCATGTCCCAGGGCATCAGGAATGACTTCATGGTTCACAGGAAGTGGACTGTTGGATGCACGTCTTAAATTCACATATCGTTGATGTGAAAGGCAGGGAGAAACCTTGGACGGACATTTTCTTGTTCATTTTTATTGTACAGATGATGGAGTTGCCTCAGAGTAAGGGCTTTCTAGGTGGTGAGGAGGGTGAAAAGGTATCCTAGTCATAGGGAAGCTTATGAATAAAGAACTAGAAGAACACGCATTTGGCGTGTGTTGGGAAGATGGCAGGTGGCTTGTTGTGTCAGGGGGTGTTATGAGCACTGAGGCTGGAGGAGGCCTTAGGTTGTGAATGGAGCCATTTCCTTAACCTAATCCATGCTTATGGGGATTTTATTTAAAAAGTCACAGCATTTGAGATCTCTCTTCTAGGAGTTTTCTTACTCTGTCTTGGGTCGAGTTATGCATCAATCCCTGGAGGCCAGAATCTGAATCCTATTCATTTTCCTGTTTCTCTCAGGGCTTAGCACAGTACCAGGCATGAGGCAGGCTTAAGTCATGTGTACTGAAATCAACTTTGCTGTGTATAGCAAGTGCCCTCATCTGCTTGTTCTAGGACAGCCAATTGTGCTTATGCATGGATGAACCCATGCTAATAAATGAATCCAGGGATTTTACAGTTTTCAAATTTGACTCAATTTTGAGCACCTCTTGGGAAGGGAACAGTTTTGTGTAAAACCCAAAGAACCAAGATGAGAAACAAATTCTCCCTGTGGAGTTTCTGCCTTTTACATTTGACTTCCTGTGTTCCTGTGTGCTGTATTCATGGCTGATTATTCTGATGGGGACCCAGCGAACACTGAGTTTAGGATTTAAGACTTAGACTCTTCCCATTTGGAACTCTTTCATGAGCATTGGCTCACATTGCTCCCAATCCATGCTGACACTGGCTACAGAAAACTCGAGATGTGAAGGGCAGATCTTAAAAGAAGGCAGCTCTGGACTCTCTAAAGAGACAAATATATTTTACATCAAGTTCCCTGGTTTAAAAAAAAAAAAATGTCAAAAGAAGTGGGAAATACTCAAGTTGTAGCAGCTGGGTGAATGCAGTGATTCTCTCACTTAGGGCACAAACGCTGCAGTTTTCTATCTAATTCACTCCTCAATCATTCCATGGCCCCTGTCTCAAGCTCAATTTAAGCTCAGTCCCCAGTACACAGAGCCACTGCACAGTATATAAAGAAATGACTGGCCAAAGGGAATGAGGGGAAGACGGTGCCATGTGGTGACCAAAGCTTGAGTTAAAGTAGTTCTGGGGTCACACAGCATCTTTCCCCAGCACCTCTCACAGAGTCCGTGTAAAATAGGTCATTTCTTCTTTAGCCTTTAAATGGTAATTATCTCCGCCTGATAGGCTAATCTGCTTGGACATAGCCTGATGCTGCTGTTCAGATCCTCACCACGTATATTGGGGAAACAGACAAATTTACTGGAGACTTGAGAGGGTAGTGCCTGGATGGAAAGTTTGCTGCCTCTCGGGCTTTGAATTGAAATGGAACTGGGCTGGTGCTCTGCAGAACTCTATTACTGCTGATGAGTGTTTGTCTTTTTCAGAGGAGCTCAGGTGAGCAATAAATATGACTGCTCTATAGGGAGCGCGTCCTGGAAACTGTTGGATCTTTCTTTACACATGTCAAGCGTGTTTCAGTTTTCAGAAGCACATATCCATTTATACTGCATTTTCAATCTCATAGAAGCTCTATGAAGGAAATGGCAACCGTGTTATTATTACCAGTCATCAAATGCATAAACTGAGGGCTGATGGGTTAAGAGCCTTGCCCAGCAGGGCCAGGACAAGGACTTGAGTCTGAAGGGCAGTGCTGTGCTTATGCAGGCAGATCCCGCTTTCTCTCTGTTCACTAGTCAAGAGTGAATTTTTGAGAAGCTTGTAAAAAAATTGTGTTCTTTAATGAATACTTAATTAGCCTCAATTGGTTGTTCTCTTCCTTGAAAAGGGTGATATTTAAAGCTAAAAACTTTTCTGTAGTCATTTCTGAGAAAGCACGCCCCTCCCCAAGCCTAACAATGAAAATGTCTGGTGAAAAAGCAAGATATTCATATTTCTCCATGCTATGCCTCACGCTTCAGGCAATGGCTTCTTGCAATGGTGAGAGTCCAGACACAGTCAATAATCCGGGGATGTGCTGCAGAAATACATAATTTTTTGTAGCACTGTAAAGACTTTTGAGTATTGCTGGATTCTTTTTTTCTTTCCTTTCACATTGGAAAAGAAAGTCCACTGTCTCCCGCATCCCAGCTTCTTGCCAACATATGACTTGAATAGCATCAGTTCAATTTAGTCGCTCAGTTGTGTCCAGCTGTTTGAGACCCCATGGACTGCAGCACGCCAGGCTTCCCTGTCCATCACCAATTCCCAAAGCTTACTCAAACTCATGTCCATCGAGTCAGTGATGCCATCCAACCATCTCATCCTCTGTCATCCCCTTCTCCTCCTGCCTTCAGTCTTTCCCAGCATCGGGGTCTTTTCTAATGAATCAGTTCTTTGCATCAGGTGGCCAAATATTGGAGTTTCAGTTTCAGCATCAGTCCTTTGAATGAATATTCAGGACTAATTTCCTTTAGGATTGACTGGTTGAATCTCCTTGCAGTCCAAGGGACTCTCAAGAGTCTTTTCCAACACCACAATTCAAAAGCATCAGTTCTTCAGTGCTCAGCTTTCTTTAGAGTCCAACTCTCACATCCATACATGACTACTGGAAAAACCACAGCTTTGACTAGACTAGACTTTGAATAACATGAATCACCTCAATCCCACCTTTTGCGTGAATCAAAGTTTCAGTGACACAAAGAGTTGAGCTGTTGAGACCAGATGTTTTCTTTAGAGATTTTTGGAAACTGAAATGGCCAAGAGGTCACAGAGTATAGCTTTTGTTATTTTTGTGGGAATAACAGTAAACTCTTAGATGCGTTGGTCTTTGAAATATACTGTTTTCGATAGTAATTGGTTTTGGGGTTCACACCTAACTTGAACTATGGTTGCCCATTTCTTGCATTGTTACTGTACTTTTTACATCTGTTTCATCTGCCTATAATAAACCCACTCCTCTGTCCCAACTCCTTTCTCAACCAAAAATTTTTCAAAAAATCTCCTAGTCATCCTTAAAAACTCCTATCACCAACTAATATTTGAAGTTCTGGACTGTAATATTAGTTGTATTGTAAGCATAAGTTCTGAAGTCAAACCAATGTAAAGCTAAATTATGTTTTGCCATTGACTAGTTGAATAACCTTGGATATATTTCTGCTTTAAAGTTTTAAAAATTACCTTTAAAATGAGATTATAGTAGTAACTTTATTCTAAGATGATTATGAAGATTAAAGGAAATAATATACTCAAATCCTTTGGCAAAGTGACTAGCATGTAGAAAACACTCAGTAAAAGCCAGCAATTATTATTCCCATTGTAAAGGGTTTCCATTAAGACCATGGTTATGACAATGCTGTTCACAATCCCATTTCTGCCAGCTTACTCATACACAGGACAGAAATCAGACATAGAAAAAAAGAGACAAAAAAGTATATGATCAGGTAAAATTAATATCTATATAGTGAAGCAAAGTATTTGGCAAAACTGAAAAATTGTTTTAGAAAATTAGAGTTGAGTTAGTTGATTCAACAGAAAATAATGTGCAAAAATTAATAGCTTTCTGGTGTACTTCCAATAACCAGTTGGAAAATATGAAGATTAAAATCATTCAAAATAGCACTAAAATGTAAACTAAAAATAAATTCATTTAGTAATAACACAGATTCTGTATGAAACAAACAGTACAACTTTAGTAGAGGCATAAAGGAAGACTTGGATAAATGGAAAAGGAATCATTTTCTTAGAAAGGAAGAGCAAATACTGTCAAGATGTTAGCTCTTACCAAATGAATGTACATATTTAATGTAATTCTAGTCAAAATCATTTTACTGCTGTTGTTTTCTGGAAACTTGACCAAGTATTCTAACGTTAATTTTGAATAGTAAATAGAATGAAAGAGCTAAAAAATATTTTAAAAGAAGATCAGTAAAGCAGGCTTTTCTCAGGTAGATATTGTAATGTACTGTAAAGTTATGGTAATTAAAACTTTTGGATGTTCTGGAGTAAGAATAAATAGACAAATCAGGTTGAAATAGACTAGAAACAAGACTCTGGTAGAAATAAGTGTTTAGTATATAGATGTGGTCAAGGCTAGATTATGTAGTAGTTGGAGAACTGACAATTCTGTAAGAACTGGTGTTGAGCCACCTGGTTAACTGAAAGGAGAAAAGACTACAAATTAAATTCCAGGGAGAAAGAATAAAATGTAAAAAATTCAAAAGAAGTAAAAGGAGAAAATATAGGATAATGTTTATCAGATCCTGGAACAATAAGGATTTCTAGGCATAAAGGAAAAGAGTGATCATTTTGATTATGTAAAAATTAAAAAATTCTGTATGTTGGAAATATAATAAAAACCCAACAAATTATAAAATGGGAAAATATTTTTTAATGACTCTGGTCTAAATGGCTTGATATATTTAAGAAATTAAGAGATTATAAGTAAGAACCTAATATTCCACTTGAAAGGAGTTTCATCCATGAACAATTAACAAGAGCTATATGTTACCAATAAATACATGAAAAATTGTAATCACATTTGCCAGGAGAGAAATTAAAATTACAACAGAATGAGAAACAACTGTAACGATTTTGAGAAGCTATTACGTTGGTGACACTATTGAGGATGGAATGCATCCCATGTAACTAGTCTCTGCCTTTGGGGGAGAGTGTGAATTATTGCCACTTTCCTGGAAATTAGCTATCTAATATAATAAATAACATAAAACCAATAGCTTAAAAATGTTCAAAAACTTGACTTAATACTATTCTAGAAATAGATTTTAAGGAATTTACTATAAAGGTAAAACTTCATATAAAAAGATGTTTATTTTGATATTATTTATAATAAGTTTGGCTCATTTAAATTTTCAGTTATAGGTTGATTGTAAAACACACTATGATGCAGTCATTAAATATTGTTTTCTATATTTATTGTAGGGGGAAGTGCTTTTGATAGAATATTAGATGAAAACCTTAAACAATATACTTTAGATTAAATAAGGTAATTGACACAACAAAAGACAATAAAGACAAAAAGATTTAAACCCTAAAGGACAAAGAGAATGAAAGAGGAGATGACGTTGGTGAAGAAATGTCTACTGGATTTTGAAAGCTTGAAAGAAAATAAACGAAAAGTATCTGACTTGGCACAGCATTAAGATAATAGTGAGATTTAAGCTTTTGGGAGAGAATCAACAAAAAGCAGGCTGTTAGGCGCTGCCAAATTTTGGAAATGCTCAGAAACTGGATGTGTGGGTATCTTAGAAGGTGAGGGTGAGGAGTAGAATAGAAAATACACGAACAGGTTGAAGATGATAAGGAAAAAGCAAAGAGACCAGATCCCTTCTCTTACTCAGTGAGGGGAGAAAACAGTGTTCATCCTAACAGAGTTGAGCAAAGATCTGGGTTTGAGGGCAGTTGGGCACTGTGGACAGACAGGTAATGAATAATATGAAAATAAGAAGGTTTCAGGTGAAAGTCTGCATACAGAACAGTGAGACCACAGTTTTCTGTCTTCTCTTCCAAAGTGTTGGTGGCTTGTTTTATTCTCTGATGGAGAGGAAAGAGAAGGATTCCTTCCTGGAAAAACTGACCAGTCCAACAGAAAATACGTCCTGTGAAAAGATCAACTCTCCTCCATGGCACGCTGCAGTAAAGCCCACTACGTATGACTCTTTTCCAGTCAACCTTGGATGTTTTCCTCTTGAATGACCAGACATTCCAACATGAAAAAGACAGGCTAAAACAGAAACAGATAAACAAAAATAACTGAGGCAAATGGAGGCAGTGCAGGCCAGAGGAAAATATTTTAAACAATCTTTATTTCAAGAGGTAAGATAACGTATTGTATTCAAAACATAAGAACAGGCCACTATGGAAAGGAACATTCAGAAAACCAGAATAAGCTCTTAGAAATAAAAATATGAATGCAGAAATTAAACAATTTAATTGGAAGAAGAATTAGAAAACACATTTGAAAAAAAATCTCTGACAAATTATGTTAAAATAAAAAGACAAAAAGAATGAAAATAAGAAGGAAGAAAAACAAGAAAATTTGATGAACAGCTCAGGAAGCCTAAAATCCAGAGGAGATTCTGAAAGTGATACCAGATAAAATGAAGGGAAAGAAGTAGGCTAAGTAGTATAAGAGAATCCTCTTGAACTGAAAGACTTCAGTTTATAAATATAAGTATCCATTTACTTAATGCCAGAATAACAGATCACACACACACACACACCCTTAGACACATCACTGAGAAATTTCAGAACATTTGGAATAAAGAAAATTTACTAAATGATTTCAGGAAAAAAAGCAACAGGTTACATACAATTGAAAATCACATTGAAAATTACCTCTTGAAGTTAGATGAGAACAGAGGATGATATTCAAAATTTTAACTGATTTTCAACCTAGAGGTCCATACTTTGCTATTGCCCCTTATTGTTACAGGAGTAAAATTGGAGGCATCTTATAGGATTACATAATATAGTGAATGTAAAAGTTATTCAAATAAGATTTTTTCAGACTATTTTCTCAGAAAGCTACTAAAGGATGTGCACCATCATAAACAAGAAGGTAAATCAAGAAGGAAGAAAATATGGGATCCAAGAAATAAGAGAGACAAAGGATATTCCTAGGATGATGGCAGAAGGTAACTCTAGGGTGTCAGCTATGCTGAATGCCTGAAGAGAAGCTGGTCCAGATCAGAGCAAAAGGATTAAGGACTCCTGGAGGGATGCCTTCTGGAAAAAAATGGAACTGAACATCTGTCTAATGTGAATATATTGAACACACTAAGAAGTTTTATTTTATTTTATTTTTAGCTCTGACAGAGAGTTTGTCATTGGATCAGAAAAATAAAAAGGAAAGGTTAAAATGTAGACAACTATTAATTCCAGGGGAGAAAAAAGTAGGTAAGAAGGAAAATTTAATTATGAGACACTATATAGCTCAGCAGTGAACAAAACAAATAGTTCTTAATAATATAACATGAAGATTATTTGTTTTGCAAAATTATGACATGACTATGGGGCTTCACAGATGGCACTAGTGGTAAAGAACCCACCTGCCAATGCAGGAGACATAAGAGACATGGATTCTATCCCTGGGTTGGGAAGATCCCCTGGAAGAGGAACTGGCAGCCCACTCCAGTATTCTTGCCTGCAGAATCCCATGGACAGAGGAGCCTGGCAGACTACAGTCCATAGGGTCTCAAAGAACTGGACACGACTGAAGCGACTTAGTATATATTTATGAATTTAGGAAGATGGTGTATTTCTGTCTCACTTGAGCCTCCCATTGGCTTCTGGGGCTTGAAGGAAAGGAACAGGATGCTTAGAGCTCCCCTAGGTATCTCTGGAGCAAAAAGGTGGAGTCTGTGAAGAGTACCAGGAGGATCTTCCTTCTCTCTGCTTTTAGAGAAAGCACCCTGCCACATTGGGGAAGTGAAAGCTACCCACTCACTGTCCTCTATTTATGCTAGTGGTTCAAAAAAAAAAAAAAAAAAAAAAAACCCTAAACATCTCATTTTGCAGAGCTGGTGCAGGAAGCACTTGGTCAGGCAAACGCTTCAGGGCCAAAGCATCCAATTATTTGCATCTCACTGCACTGGGCAAATCTTACTCAGCCAGTGGGAGAGATCACAGAGAGAATACTTTATTCAGAATTTCAGAGAAGTCTATGAAGAAGTGAAAGGGCAAGGCTGATTTCACAGTAGAAAGATTAGGGCATGAAAAAGGTAAGAAAAAGAGCATGTTGGAGAATAGACTTCTATGGAGACGGAAGAGATAAGGAACTTGGAGGAAAGGCAACTTAGGTAAAACTAGGCTCATGTGTGTGGTAGTTTACATTTAATTCTCACAGCAAGTGTGCAGATATAATTATGTAACAGTTTCCATTCTCAGATGGGGAAGTGGAGGATGGGAATGTTGGTTCTTTGAAGGGCACCCAAGCTCACAGAGGTCTTCTCAGATTTCTCATTTTCCTTCATCATATGAAAGAAATGATAGTTTCTTTCTAGGTATTTTACGGTTTATGGAAATGCTATTTTCTGGGGTGCTTCCTTCCCAGTGTTCGCTGTGCCAATCCCCTATTCCTTCTGGTGAAGACTTGCTTTTACAGGACCTTCTACACGGGCAAGGAGGAGGATCTGAGCATCCAGTCTGCATGCTATTTCCACGTCTGCCTTTGGGTGAGGGTCTGGACACCCACCAATATCCAACAAGGGGTCCAAAGACATCCCACCTCTTCCTTGCCCTCTCTCCTCCTCCCCAACACACTCACTACCACAGACTGAGGCCCAGAGTTAATCAGTGATTCCTCCGGATTGCCTGCATAGGGGAGAGGCCAAGTTTAATGCTGGCCAGTTGCATTAAATAGTCCAAATAGTGGTTCTACTTCTTAGAAGCTGTGAGACAATTTCCTAACCTCTTGTGCTAACTTCCCATGTTTTACCGTCTGTAAAATGACGATAATAACAGTAACCACTTCATAGGGCTGCCGTGAGGATTAGATAAGAAATTACATCATCATCATCTCACTACCACCCCCCAAAGAGCTGCACATAGAAGATGCTCAGAGCAGGTGGCTCTTTTCATCTGAGACTGGTTTTAGCTCTTTAAAGTTTGGATTTGTAGAAATAGGGGTGAGTTGAGGGAAGAGTCAGGGTTCAAGAGAAGGAAAAGCAGAAATAACACTTTTTATGAGCATAAGCTCCCTACTATGCTTGATGTTTCTCCACATTCCAGGCGCTTCTCTCATATGTCAAAACACACACACACACACACATACCACTCCATTTTTATTATGCATAAAGTCCACTGATCATCAGAATGCTCTGAAAACTCTCTCAGAAAACCTAAAAGTTTTCTGGATCACCTTTCTGTATTTAGTGAAGGAAGATACCAGGGAGCATTTTAAGACATCTAAGCCTCCATGCTATCCTGGCAGCTTTTGTTGATACATCTCTTTAGTGCAGTTTTAGTTAGACTTCAATTTGTGACTAAATGCAGGTTAGTCATTTGTGACTCTGAGTCATTGTGACTCTAAGGAACTTCTACCCAAAGACTTTCCTTTAGCAAGTCTCTTGCCCAGCAGTCCCCGTGCACTTGCATTGTGCCAATGTTTCCACCTGGTTTTGTCTCTCTGGCACTCGTGGGCCTTTCTAGGAGTTACTGAATTGCTGAGCACCTCTGAGCAAGGCTGAGTCACCCTCAGCCCTTTAATATACTAGAAACTTTCAGACCATCATGGTCTACAATGTTGAGTCTGGTTGGGGTTGCCTGGAGAAGTTTTTGTGTGCACTTCAAGAAGGATGGCTTAGGAATCTTTGATCACTGGGGGCACAGGGCCTATAGATTCCCACTGAAGGGATGATAATACACTGGGGAAAATGGTTAGGCCATTAAGAATCACATTTCTCTTTTTGAGGGTGTGTTTGAATTTCTAACTTTCAGATTTATAAGAGCCAGTAATTATATCACCAATTAAATGAGTGAAAAAATCTATAAAACTAAAGAAACACTATTCCTGTTGAAAAATATATGTACATAAAATTAGAGCAATTCACAAATGCAGAATTCTAATGTTATATTAGATGGTTGCAACTGCAAAGCCTGCTTTCATATTTCCATTACAGCTCTGTTTTCTTTCAATTTGAGGAAATGTTTCTCTTAACAAAAAAACTCTAATACTTTATTTTAGCCTGAAGGGATAAATCTAATTCAAGATCTGTTTTAAATTATTTTTTTTAAGGTTTTGAAGAAATAAAATATTTTTATCTTAATCTCATTAATTTTTTTGTTGTTGTTCTGGGAAGACTCAAACATAAATGAACTTTAAAAGTTGAAACTTTCCACCTGCCTTGTTTCCAGGAAGAAGATTGTTCTTGAAATGTGAATTTTTCAAAGGGAAATATGTGAGCATTGAGTGGAGGCCTAAGTATAGAATCTGGCTTTGGAAGGGACTTTAGGGTCATTTAACCCCACTTAGTCCTCTCAAGGACCCTTGGGAAATGGGTATAAAATCCACCTGCATGTCTAAAATTCAATAGTATGTCTAGCCCCATCCATCAAAGTATGAATTATAAGTAATCTAAAGTCCTTTCTTATTGTGATTGTTGTTCAGTCACTAAGTCTTGTCCAATTTTTTGCGACCCCATTGACTGCAGCATGCCAGCCTCCTCTGTACATCGAGTTTCCTCAAACTCATGTCCATTGAATCAGTGATGCCATCCAACCATCTCATCCTCTGTTCTCCTCTTGCCCTCAGTTTTTGCCAGCATCAGGGTCTTTTCCCATGAGTCAGCTCTTCACAACAGGTGACCAAAGTACTGGAGCTTCAGCTTCATCATCAGTCCTTCCAATGTATATTCAGGGTTGATTTCCTTTAGGATTGACTGGTTTGATCTCCTTACTTTCTAAGGGACTCTCAAGAGTCTTCTCCAGCACCACATTCAAAAGCATCAATTATCCAGTTCTCAGCCTTCTTTATGGTTCAACTCGCACATCCATACATGACTACTAGAAAAAACCATAGGTTTGACTATATGGACCATTGTCAGCGAAGTGATGTCTCTGCTTTTTAAAACACTGTCTAGGTTTGACACAGCTATTTCTCCAAGGAGCAAGCATCTTTTAATTCTGGGGCTGCAGTCACTGTCCACATTGATTTTGGAGCCCAAGAAAGTGAACTCTGACACTGTTCCCACATTGTTCCCATCTATTTGCCCTAAAGTGATAGGGCCAGATGCCACGATCTTAGTTTTTTGACTGTTGAGTTTTAAGCCAGCTTTTTCACTCTCCTCTTTCACCTTCATCAAGAGGCTCTTTAGTTTCTCTTCACTTTCTGCCATTAAAGTGGTATCATCTGCATATCTGAGGCTATTGATATTTCTCCCAGAAATCTTGATTCCATCTTGTGATTCATCTAGCCCAGCATTTTGCATGATGTACTCTGCATACAAGTTAAAGAAGCAGGGTGACAGTATACAGCCTTGACGTACTCCTTTCCATATTTTGAACCAGTCCATTGTTCCATGTCCGGTTCTAACTGTTGCTTCTTGGCCTGCATACAGATTTCTCAGGAGGCAGATGAGATGGCCTGCTATTACCATCTCTTTAAGAATATTATACAGTTTTTTGTGATCCACACAGTCAAAGACTTTAGCATGATCAATGAAGCAGAAGTAGATATTTTTTTGGAATTCCCTTGCTTTTTCTATGATCCAGTGTATGTTGGCAATCTGATCTCTGAAAGTTCTTTCTAGCCTTAATTGAAAATTTTAAAAATCAAAAGAGTATGTGCATATATTAAAAAAAATATATTGGATATTTCAGAAGGACTCACAGTGAAAAATAATTGGTCCACCTCTTTCCACTTTGAGCCCTATTCCTTAGTGGCAAATACTATTACCCCTTGCTGCTTCTCAGACTTGAACAAAACAAAAAGAAATACTCTGATTCAAATTGCCATTTAATATTTCAAATTCTTATATAATTCTAAACAATGAGTTAGAATCAATGGGTGGGTTATTGTCCTAGAATTAGGAACTATGAAAATGAAAAAGCTCCTCATGATGTAAATGAATTCACTTACACCTGAAGACAACAATGTCTAGAGTGACTTGTCCTCTGATTAGTTCAAGGTCAAACATTTAGTTTATGACACTCTATGAAATAAAACTTGGGTCTGATGCCCTTTCCCCTCTACTAGACTGTTTCTCCTGACGTGTTTTCACACAATTCAGTTATATCCTGAGTAGTGCTCTGGTAAACTAGGTCTCTTCTTTAAACAGTGAGACTGTTTTAAAATGCTCGTTAATGTGAGTGCAGTGGGAGTGCTGCAGTTTTTATTTAGAGACTAATGTAAATTATAATGTCTGGCTTCCCAGGTGCTTCAGTGGTAAAGAATCCTCCTGCCAATGCAGGAGATGCAGGATACATTGGTTTGATTCTTGTGTTGGGAAGATCCCCTGAAGGAAGAAATGGCAACCCACTCCAGAATTCTTGTGGTAAAATCCCATAGACAGAGGAGCCTGGTGGGCTACAGTCCATGGGGTCACAAAGAGTTGGATGTGATTGAGCATGCACACATGTAAATTATAATGAGACCATACCTATAAAATTACAAGGTGTGTGTAAAATTGATCCAGTTTGGCAAGGAAAAAAAAAAAAGAAATATGCAATTTGAAACCAAGCATTATTGGTACAGGAAACCATGTAATGTTAGAATGTATAATTGGTAGGAACTTTCTAATGTTAGTATTGAGTTCCAGTGACATCTTTCTATACTTGAAGTTTCCTTCAATTTGTTATTTGATGAGGAAACAGTACTGATGGCTCATGGACTATGGAAGACGGTGTAATAGAGAAAGTGAGAGTATAAAGAGTAGGGAACTAGAAATCAGAATTTGGGTTGCATGTATACATGGGGGGCCATCTATATATATAGCAGGGGTGATGGCAAATTAAAGGTGAGAGTCAAGAGAGTGTTCTGGATTTCTAGGAACTGTCTTGAACAGAGATGATACATTAGGAATCCAGTCTTAAAGTCAGAAAGAGTTTGGTCAGGTAGCAGCCAGGCTAGAGAGGTTACTTTCACCAACTGAAAGAAAACATGATTAGCCTAGACAAGTGGTTGGCAAAATTATTCTGTAAAGGACCAGAGAGTAAACATTTTGGGCTTTGCTAGCCAAAGTCTTTATTACCGTTACAACTCGGCTATTGTAGCACAAAAGTGGTTATGGACAAGATGCAGACAAATGAGTGTGGCTGTGAGCCAATCAAACTTTGTGGTCACAGAAATGTGAATTTCATGTAATTTTCATATGTTGTGCATTCTTCTCTTTTCTTTTTCGTATTGTTTTCGATCACTTAAAAATACACAAAGCATTCTAAGGTTGCAAGGCCATACAGAACAGGTGGTCGGCTGGGTTTGGCTCAAGGATCCTGGTTTGGGGATTGCTATACTGGGCTAATAGAAAGTTAGGGTCCAGCATTTAAGTGATGATTCTGCTGTTTCAGTGAAGCAGTAAAGAGGAACTTCCCCTTTCTCTCTCTCTCTCATTCTGTGGTTTCTGGAATCTAAGTTCTCTGTGTTTTGCTTTGTTTTCTGTAGACCAGCGGTCTTGATAGAAGACAGAGTAATATCTGTGTGTGATCTTCTCACTCTAAAACCTTACTTCCTGATCCACAAAGCACTCCAGTGGACAGGACAAAGAGGTTCTTTACTGCATTATACAGACTGTTTGCTGAATACATTTGCCATCATGACTATGGTGTAGCCCTTCCAAAAACATTTGTTGATCTGAAATGCATTCAGTATTCAGATGTAGTTTTGTGTGGGAAAGGTTCTCCCACACATACCCCCATGTGTCCTCTGGGTCCTAACTTTTCCCCATATGTCTGGAGGGCAGGGGACTCTGCTCTGTTAATAATCCTGGGAAGTGCCCTCAGTGAAGAGTTCCGGGCTACACCCCTCACGGGTCACTGACATCCCTTATCTGTACTTGGTATGATTCATATTTCTAATCTGTATACTTTGGATTGATTCCTGACCCTTTTTTTTTTTTAATTACTATAATACTGTATCTGGAGAAGGAAATGGCAACCCACTCCAGTACTCTTGCCTGGAAAATTCCATGGATGGAGGAGCCTGGTAGGCTACAGTCCATGGAGGCGCAAAGAGTCAGACACGACTGAGCGACTTCAATGTCATGTCATAATACTGTATACTAATGGCATGCTTTCAAGGTGACAAGTTTTTTCCATCTAAAACTCTGATGCAGATGGCAAGCTGATACTCAGGAAAATCATGCAGTAGAAAGCTGTTGAACCTTAGTCATAGCCAGACTAGTCTCCCAATGCATTGTTCCTTCTGTTCAGCCATACAACCTTGCCTCTGGTTTAGAGTTTATTGGGATTGGGATCTAAAATCACTTGTAAACTCTGATATGATGAGGTCAATTATCCTTAAAATTTATTGCCATTAGAGAGTATTTATGTATTTTATTAATGTGTTTGCTTCCTCCTAAGTAAAAGTCTCGAGAAGGCAATGGCACCCCACTCCAGTACTCTTGCCTGGAAAATCCCATGGACAGAGGAGCTTGATAGGCTGCAGTCCATGGGGTTGCTAAGAGTCGGACACGACTGAGCGACTTCACTTTCACTTTTCACTTTCATGCATTGGAGAAGGCAATGGCAACCCACTCCAGTGTTCTTGCCTGGAGAATCCCAGGGATGGGGGAGCCTGGTGGGCTGCCGTCTCTGGGGTCGCACAGAGTCGGACACGACTGAAGCGACGCAGCAGCAGCAGCAGCAAGTAAAAGTCATTGACTTGAGATTGGGACCCAGGGATTGAAGCCTCATCTCTTAGCTCTCCAGCATCGGTAGGCAGGTTCTTTACCACTAGTGCTACCTGGGAAGCCCCATCAAGTGCTTGACACGTATTAAATGCTTGATTGATACCAGGTACAGTTGTTACTGTCACTGTCAAGCCCCTTGTCCAGGAGGAGGGCTGAGATCTGAATACAGGTCTGATCCTATCTCTGTGCTCATGAACTCCAACCCCATGGTGGAAGGTGAGTGAGTGGTCCTGAGGAATCTGGAACACAGAATGGGGTACCATGGTGGTTCCATGAGGGCCATGAGGAGAGAGGTATGAGGAGATAGAGCATCTGAGGTGCTGATTGGTGTGAGAGAAAGTTGGGTGTGTCAGGGGTGATTCTAGTGCCCCCTTCAGGACAGAATGCACTGCTCACTTGAGGTCATGATTTGGTGAACATGACTACGTACTTTTCCCTCTGATTTCAGTTCAGGCCAGGTGTGTGTGTCCTGTTCTGATACCACACTCATCCCACAATCCATATGCATGTGTGTGAGCGTGCACACGTGTGTGTGCACGCTTGGACTAGATATAACAACCAAATGCTAAATGTGACGTGGACTAGGCCATGCATAGGTCCCCAGCATCAGCCCTCATACCCTCACTGTGCTCCAGTTACACAGAATTAATTAATAATTCCCTGAAGCCCCATGAGGCAGGGCCATATCCTTCCTCCCCCACTGCTGTCAGCCCTACCAGTTAGGGTAGCACCTGGTGTATAGTAGACGTCCCGTGAATGATGGCTGAAAAAGTGAACGGATGAGTAAATGATTCTTTTACACTTCCAAACTTCTGCACATCCTGTTCCCTCTGACTGGAACAGTCTTCCCACTTTCTGTTAACTTAGTTTTGTCAGTCACCTCTTCCAGAAGGCACGACCTGCTTCTTCCCTCCCTACTTCTTAAAACTGGAGTACCCAGAACATGTACACATGTACCCAGAACCCACAGTCATTCTCCCCTCAGCGTTTATCACCCTGTACTGAAATCGCTTCGTTTTTGTATATAGACACACACAAACACACATGCATATACATATATGTGGGACTTCTCTGGTGGTTCAAATAGTAAAGAATTTTCCTGCAATGCAGGAGACTCAGGTTTGATCCTTGGGTCAGGAAGATTCCCTGGAGAAGGAAATGGCAACCCACTCCAGTATTCTTCCCTGGAGAATTCCATGGACAGAGGAGCCTGGTGGGCTGCAGTCCATGGGGTAGCAAAGAGTCAGTCACGACCCACTCATTTACTTATACATATATGCATATTTTATTGATGTATAGTTGACTTACAGTGTTTCAATTATGCAGCAAAATCAGTTGTGTGTGCGTATACACACACACACACATATATATTCTTTTTCAGATTATTTTCCATTGTAGGTTATTACAAGATATTGAATCTAGTTCCCTGTGCTGTGAAGTAGGTCCATGCTGTTTATCTAATTTTATACATAGTAGTGTGTATCTGTTAATCCTAAACTCTTAATTTACGTGTCCCTTCCCTTTTCCCTTTCAGTAGCCGTAAGTTTGTTATGTCTTGTGAGTCTATTTCTATTTCATAAATAAGGTCACATTTATCATATTTTAGGTTCCACATATAAGTGGTGTCACATGATATTTATTTTTCTCTGTCCAGCTTACTTCCCCTGGAGGAGGAAATGGCAACCCACTCCAGCATTCTTTCCTGGAGAATCTCATGGACAGAGGAGCCAGGTGGACTGCTGTCCATAGGGTCTCAAAGAGTCGAACATGACTGAAGCGACCATGCATGCGTGCGTGTCTGACTTACTTCACTTAGTGTGATGATCTCTAGGTTTAGTCATGTTGCCGAAAATGGCAGTGAGATCCCCTCTTTATTAGTCTTTTCACCTCATTCAACCGCGGCTTCCTTGGGGGTGAGACAGAGGTTTTTTCCTCAACTCGGCATGCCCTGTGCCTAGCAGAGTGTCAGACCCCCAGGAGGGCCCAGGGCTTGTCTGTGAACGCAGGTGAGTGCACACACTCTCTCTCTCTCTCTGTCTCTCACACACACACATGTCCTTCTTTCAGGAGCCCTTCTGTTCTGGCCCCTCCGAGAGAGAGTCACCCGGGTGCAATAGGTGACTCAGGGCGGTAGCAGATGTCTATCCCTTCCTTTGCTGGCAGTGGGGGCGGCACGGCTCAGTGTCCACCTTAACCCTGGCAGTTGGAATTCAGAGAAATAAGCCGATGACAGCACGAGTGAGTGCCCAAGACTGAGGTCCAGAATCAGCCTCAGGCCTTTTAATGAGCGTTCTCCCGAGCAGAGTCGCTAACAAACCACCCTGGACTCCCTTGATCACTTTAATTGGAGGACAGACGGTCTTAAACATTTTAAAAAGCTGACAGAAGGATCTAATTCCCAAGGCTTTCCCTTGAGCTAAACCTGTTCTGGAAGCTCGCTTTCTCAGACGTGTGCGGTGCTTACGTTTGACCTTTGGTGGATTCTAGATCGCTCCGTGCCCTGCTCTGTTTCTGGACATGCACTTCGTTCTGTCCTTTTTGAACACAGACAGGAGGATACTGAAGTCTCCATTCAACCTGATGGCTTGCAAGAGATTGCTTGGGGAATATTTCGAGGCCTGTGTGCACCCCAGATTTTATCTGTTTTCATAAAGCATATTTAAAGCTAATTCTGTCTTTTCACTCCCTATTTCAGAATCACTATAAAATTTCCCAGTCATTGAGGTCCTTCTTTGCATTGAATGTGTTTTGTTTTTCTTAGCAAATTAAAATGCTTGGAAAATTGAATTTTTGTATTACTAATATGTATTATAGAAGCTGATAAATGTGAGATTAATGGCCAAAAAGAGACATTTCAGATGGATAATTTAGATTTTTATCATTTATTAATCATGGAAAGTAAACCTGCTGTATAAGTAATTTTAGTTTTATCAAGAAGACAAATGGTTCTGGCTAATGAACGTATAGATATTCTATGCCACAGGCATTTGGAGTAATCTGTTAATCATTTAACTGTGTCAGGGCATATGCTATGTCTTCATAAAGCAATTAAAACACATAACTTTCTCCACTGAAATGTGTATTGGCCTTCACCGCCTAAAGCAAATTAAAATGGCATTTATCTCAGACTATGCTTTGGTCGCACAGTATCTAAAGGCAGAAAAACAGGGGAGGCTATGGATGTCATGGGAAAGAAAGACTGGTTCAGTCTCCCATACTTGGGCCGAGGTTGCACATCACTCTGAGAGTGGGACTGGACTAATGAGAAGGACTTTCTGGTTCCCACATACCTATCACAGCGGATGAGTTCCTGGTGGAAAATCCCAGGGGAGCATTTCCCTACTAACGCCTGGGGATTTACATCTGTATTTCCCATTAGCACTAATGGGTGCTCCCTGCATACAAACTGTCCTCTGCCTGATGGAGGAACAGACCCCTGAATAATATTCTTGCTCCATTTATCTGGTGTTCAGAGATGGACAGAGGGCTGCATGAACAGGATTTTGATAACATTGTGGTACCATTACGCTAATAGAGATTTGTGTCAGCTCCTTTTCAGACGGTCATAATTCTACTTTTAAAACTCTTTCAGCTGAAATACATTTTTAAATATTATATTTTTTTGCAAACGAACAATCACCATCACCACCACCACAAAAAGATAAATGGCTACTTTAGTCACTGAGTAAGAGTTTGTGGAAGGCGATTTTCCCTTGACTTGTTTTCCAGATATCCTTCCACCTGGCTTGTCCTGAGCTCAGGGCTCAGCTTCAGTCATCACCCTCCCCCAGCCACGTGACTCTGTTGGTTATGAGTCTGGGGGAGGACCCCTGAGAGGAAGGGGTGAGCAGAGACCAAGACAGAGAGGTTTAGTGGTAGCTTGAGACTTGATGGAAACTGGAGGCTGAAACCCTTTTACACTGGATATCAGATTTCTGATTCCCAGGGTTGGTAGGACTCGAGTTCCCAGAGGCACGTTCCCCCAAGAGCTTCTGAGGAGGGGTGGAGGGCAGTCGCTCCCACCCGGCCTTGGTCGTGCAGACAGCACAGTGCATAGTGGTCTCTCAGTAACTGTGTGATGAATCAACAGGTGTGTGAATGGACACAAAGGTGGCTGCTGGCTTTTGTCTTTTTCTCTTCAGTTTAGTTCAGTTCAGTTCAGTTCAGTCGTTCAGTCGTGTCCGACTCTTTGCGACCCCGTGAATCGCAGCACGCCAGGCCTCCCTGTCCATCACCAACTCCCGGAGTTCAATCAGACTCACGTCCATCGAGTCAGTGATGCCATCCAGCCATCTCATCCTCTGTCGTCCCCTTCTCCTCCTGCCCACAATCCCTCCCAGCATCAGAGTCTTTTCCAATGAGTCAACTCTTCGCATGAGGTGGCCAAAGTACTGGAGTTTCAGCTTTAGCATCATTCCTTCCAAAGAAATCCCAGGGCTGATCTCCTTCAGAATGGACTGGTTGGATCTCCTTGCAGTCCAAGGGACTCTCAAGAGTCTTCTCCAACTACTGGCTTCAAAATGTCCTTGGCTCTCAGTGTCCTTACCTGTAACCTAGGGAACTGATTTGCTCAGACCCTATGGCTCGTTTTTGGGGAGTCAGGGAGGTAAAGCCCACGGAGGCTATAACTCTTAGATATTGGTGGGAGGGGGTGGAGTGGGGTGGTGTGTTGGGGGGAAGTGGGGGTGGGCTTCTCAGCAGGGACAAACTAGCTCTGAAATGGCCTACAAGCTGTTCAACAGAAGCAAGAGATGGATTCTGTTAAATGCATCCCTTTTCTTTCCTTTTTTAAAAAAAATTGTTTAAATATAGTTGATTTGCAATGTTATATTAATGTCTACAATACAGCAGAGTGATTTAGTTATACAAACATATATATTCGTTTTTCATTATGGTTTATTATAGAATATTGAATATAGTTCTCTGTGTTATAGAGTAGGACCTTGCTGTTTATCCATTCTATATATAATAGTTTGCATCTGCTAATTTCAAACTCCCAATCCATCCCTTCCCACCCTTCCCTGTTGGCAACCATGGTGTCTTCTGTATGTCTGTGAGCCTGTTTCATTAATAAGTTCATTTCTGTCATATTTTAGATTCCACATATAAGTGATATCATCTATATTTCCTTCTGACTTATTTCACTTAGTATGAGAATCTCTAGGTCCATTCATATTGCTGCAAATGGCATTATTTCATTCTTTTTTATGGCAGGTAAAGGTAAAGGCAGAATGAACATTTCAAAGTTAGCAAGATGTACATGGCAGTACTTTAAAAAATACAGAAAGGACAGGGTTTTTTTTGTTGTTTGTTTGCTTTTAATTGAAGGATAATTGCTTTATAATATTGTGCTGCTTTCTGCCATACATCAATATGAATCAGCCATAGGTATATGTATGTCCCTTCCCTCTTAAACCTCCCTCCCCCTCCATCCCACTTCTCTAGTTTGTCACAGAGAACAGGGTTTGAACTCCCTTTGTCATACAGCAAATTCCTACTGGCTATCTATTTTACATATGGTAATGTAAAATTTGTTTTGACGTTACTCTTTCAATTCATCCTTCCCTCTCTTTCCCTCACTGTGTCCCCAAGTCTGGTCTCTGTGTCTGCATTTCTATTGCTGCTCTGCAAATAGGTTCGTCAATACCATCTTTCTAGATTCCATATATATGCGTTAATATATGATATTTGTTTTTCTCCTCCTGACTTACTTCATTCTGTATAATAGATTCTAGGTTCAGCCACCTCATTAAAACTGACTTAAATGTGTTCATTTTTATGGCTGAGTAGTATTCCATTGTGTATATGTGGCACAACATTATCCATTCATCTAGGACACGGTTTCATGTAGATGAAATCTACAAAAAGGAAAGGGTGAAGGGAATTTTGAAGAAGAGTTGTTATAAGAGGATGAGGGGCCTGAAAGGGAGGGCAGCTGCTTTGTTTATACATGTATGAGCATCTTCAGTGGGCTTTGGGTTGCATTTTGGGGCAGAGTCTAGTTCCATGGCATCTTCTCCAAATCCTGGCTTCTGCCCTCTGCTCGCTGACAGCTCTAACCAGATCTGATGGTCCTGGTTTGCCAAGTCTTGTGATAGCTCTGATTTTCCTGTCCAAGTCAGAGGGATGAGGGAAGAGTTACACCCTTTCTCTCTTCTCCTGAACTCTTCCCGTCAGCCTGTGGTCCACATTCCACGCAGCGAAACTATTGAAACTACACGTAGACTCACAGCCCCTGATCTCTATTCTGCAGCAGCCCCCCTGGTCCTTTTCCCTCAGTCAAGTCTCCAAAGACCTTCCAGACGCATCAAGAATGAATAATCACTGACCTGTTATGGAGCCAGAACTTTACATTGTAATAGCCCGCTCCCCTCCTTTCCTACGACCACTGAATTATCTTCCCACTTCTTTGTCCTGATGGATTCCTCTGCTACGTTTTTATCCTAGAACAAGACCAGCTTGAACAAGACCGGCTTCTTTTCTGGTCACAGAGGTCTGTGCATAGCAGTCTTTACTCCTCCTTGGTGCCTGGGGACCTGGGAAGTCTTTGCTGGGAGTGGAAGGAGAGTGAGGAGGAGCCACTTGGGCAGTTGTGGTGTGGGTGCCTGGCTGGCTCCATAAGGCTGGCCCCCACCAGAGCCTAAAACACAGATTCCCTGCTGAGTAGCACGTTGATGCCAGCAGACTGCCAGGCTGGATCCCTGATGTTTGGAGGACACAGGTCCATATCAGCGTTATGAAGTTCCATATTAATTTGATGCCAAATAGGGATTCTGACGTTTGTAAGGGGGCAGCGTTGGGGAAGCAATGAAAGAGGTCACCAGTAAAAATGAGAGCCCCGGGCCTGGACTTATGGCAGACTTGCAGGTGACTGTCGGATGCCTTAGCAGGTGGGGACGCTCCACCAGAATCTGCCTGCTTTAGTCTTGGTTCCAGCCCAGTGCCCCCTCTCTCCTCTTTCTCATTGAATTTGATGCTTTATTGAAGCTGCAACGTCATAAAAATAACACCATGCTGCATCCTTCACCCCGGGATCTCAAAGCCCTCTATGGACATTAATATTTATCGCTAGGAACTTGGGATGTCGGTGAAGAAATATTATCCCAATTTTACAGATGAGGAACTTGAGATTGGGCAGTTAAGTGACTTGGCAGAAGTCACTCGCTAACTACTGAGCAGTGGGGCCATGCCCTGGGCCAGATCCCAGAAAAGTCTTTGGAGCCCTTGGCAGAATGGGAGAATGGCCTTTGTTTAAACCAAAGAAAGCACGGTGTGCCCTGAACCAGCTGGAGGGAGTCAGGACAGGCAGTCTCGTCTCCTCTCACTGACTTTGGTTTCCCTCTAGTCAGAATTGAGGAGGTTGACTCTCATGGCTGGTTTGGTTTTTCACTTCTCTGCCAGCTTTGGCAATTATATCTGCCAGCTCAGAATCCATAGTTGGAGAGTAGTGGACAGTTTCAGTTACAGAACTTTCAGAAAGTATGAAAAGAGCCCGCTTGGGAGAAGGGCATCTATAATGGTCAAGAAAAAGCGACCCTCTCTCAGAAAGGCAACAAAATCTCTCTCTCAACCTGAAAAGATGGTAACTGAGAGGAGAATGTAATCCAAAATGAAAGGGTCTTGAACATTCCAGAGAGAGTAAGCCACTGATTATAAGGTCCAGAATTCTAGAATTATGGGTATATTTTCTTATTTGCCTTGAAATTGTTCAGAAGAACTAAAGGGTCATTCTAGATTTTTTCTTTGTATATGGGAGAACTTCTATATCTGAAAATAAAATACATGGATTTTAACAAAGGGCTGAAAGACCTTTATAGATAAGGAATCCATTTTGAATGTACATGTCTGACTATTTGGGTTGCTGCATATGTGCTCAGTTGCTTCAGTTGTGTCTGACTCTTTGCAACACCGTGGACTATAGCCTGCCAGGGTCCTCTTTCATGTCCTGGGATTCTCCAGGTGAGAATACTGGAGTGGGTTTCCATGCCCTCCTCTAGGGGATCTTCCCAACCCAGGGGTTGGACCCATGTCTCCTGCATTACAGGTGGATTCTTAATTAATCACAAGCCACCGAGAAAGCCCATTTGGGTTGATACCAGGAGATGATGCTGCAGTTTTATTTCCCAGCACTTTGTGTCTGAAAACAAAAGAGTGGCTGGGATGGTGCTTCACTAAGCATTTCTAACCACTTGTGAAGCTCTGGTGATGGGCCCTAGACTGTGTGGCACCAGGGATACAGAGCTGTGTAGGATGGAGCTTCCGCCCTGCCTGTGGTGACCCTCAGGATGGATAGGAGAGGCATGCACACGCATAGTTACGGGGTTGTGAGATAAGCTGCCCCAGAGAATGGTCCATGAATGATCTGTGGTGCTGTGGGAGCAGAGAGGAAGAGGTGATTCATGTCAGGGAAATTCTCCTTGCAGATTATATTCTTCCCAAACTAGCTTTGATGAGTCTGGCACATTTTATCTATTAGGAATTCAATGGTGACCACCTGGTTCATTTAATGGATAAACAAAAGCTGTTCTGAAACACTTGATCTGGTTGATGTTACTCATGTGCTGTGTAATTTTAGGCATCAAGAGTCTCCTGCAGGCATAAGAAGAGTATCCTTGTCACCTGGAGAGCATCCGCAATACCATCATGGAAGGGCATCGATGTTGCTATCTTGGGTCCAAGTCATGCTATTTCTCTATTTCTCAGATCTTCAGTATCTTAACAACGTCCTACGATGGAGTTTGTGCAGGGCTTTGTTTATTACTTGGCGTGTAAACAGATGGTAGGATATGTTTTGTGGCATGGTGTGCTTGGTAGGGTCCAGGGTTCCATATGAGAAAACCTTGAGCAGACCTGCTGGAGCCATGAGAACCTCTTCCCACGGAGTGCCTGGAAATGATTACATAGATTGCAAACTAAAGTGCCACATGAATTAATAACTGAGACTTGGGTCTCTCCAGACTCTGTCCTGGTACTCTGTGAAGGCAGGATGGAGTAAGAGACTTCAAGCAGTTGAGTCAACTTGCTATGAGCCCTTGGAATCCACCTTCTTGGGCATGCTGATCTCTGTGGCCTTTGTCTTGGGATGGTTGCTCTAAATTGATGTTCACAAGTGGCATCTAAGACAGGCTTAGAGCTGAAATAAAAGCAAAAGAAAGGAGGCTGTATGTGACTCCCTGTGTGAGTAATGTCCTCAACCATCTTCTCTTGGTCCAGCTGCCTGACCATGGCCCAGCGTGTGATCTTTCTTCCAGTCCTGACTCCTCTCGGCAAAAAGGGAAATATTTCTTGTGTTGAGGACAGTCCGTGGTGCTTGGAGAGAAAGAGGATCTTCATTTTCCTCTGGTGGTTGATGTGAATGAAGGAAGTAGTGATGGGATGGTGGTGGCCATAAACGTTTTGCAGTTTTAAGACACTTGTCCAGCTTTCCCTTGGGCCATACTTCCCCTGCTCAGGTCAGCCTCTCCTGAGTTGTCTGCACACATGGAATTGAGACAATTCACCAGACAAAACCCAAATCCCAGTTAGCATGGCTGTCCTTCAGCCTCACGAATCCAACTGTCTTTACCCATTTAAGGCCAGAACAGTGAAAACTGGGTCAGTTTGTAGAGAAAGTTTATTGGCACTACATTAATATGGCAGTTAAGAGTTTGGCTTCTAATGTGAGGTGGCTCCTGGTTGAATTCCTGTATGATGGTTTGCATATCCTACAAGCCTTTGATCTACCTTTTTCTTCATTTTTTAAGACAAAGGTGTTGATGCCATGAGGATAACCATGATAGGTGCAGGGATGAAAGTAATAATGTATGTAACATATTTAGCTCTGTGCTTGGTATGTGGTGGGGCTTCCCTGGTGCCTCAGATGATAAAGAATCTGCCTGCAATGCAGGAGACCTGGGTTTTATCCCTGGGTCAGGTAGATCCCCTGGAGAAGGGAATGGCTACCCACTCCAGTATTCTTGCCTGGAGAATTCCATGAGCTAAATATGTTATATACATTATTACTTTCATCCCTTCACCTCTCATGACTATCTTCATGGCATCAATACCTTTGTCTTTAAAAACGAAGAAAAAGGTAGATCAAAGGCTTGTAGGATGTGCCAACCATCATACAGGAATTCAACCAAGAGCCACCTCCCTCTAGAAAAGCCTGGCAGGCTATAGTCCATGGTGTCACAGAGAGTCAGACACAACTGAGTGACTAACTCCCTCTCTTTGGTGTGTGGCAGGTGCCTTTATGTCCTCATCTCTAAAATGAGGGTACACTTTATTTGGATCTCACAGGATTTTTGTTAGGATTAGATGGGTTAATTCACATAAAACCCTGGCATGTCATGATCACTCCATAAATGTTATTTTTACTAAAATTACTCATTACTATTATTTTTATACATTTATATAAAAATTTCCAAAGAAGACCTCAAGAAACACTGCCCTTTTCCTCTCACCTGGCAAAAAGAAGGATTTGATTTGAGAAGTCCAAGTGGCAAGGACATTGTGGTCAACTGACAATCTGAAAGCATTCCCTTTAAAAAAAAATACATCTTTTCCTCAGCCTAAGAAAGACTTAAATATTAAAATGCATTGCTTGGGTGCTTTTGTTTTTATAGTGATTTTGTTGCTGTTGTTCCACAAAAATACTTTTTAAAATAGCACAACCCAGTATTAGACAAATGTTTATCCGATTATATAGGCACATCAACCGAGAGAACATAATAAGGGAGAGTTACTAGAAATTCTAAACGTGAAAAACAGGCATATTAAAATGAATGAAAAATTATAGGTGTTACTGCAGTAAGCTGCTTGTAATATTCTTTAATGGCATATATTTCCTGAAACTGTGCTCTGTGGTGGTTTGCCTGCAAAATGAAAGAAAGCCTGTCTTCCAGGTCTGCTTGTGTGGCAGTATGCAGAACCAGCAAATACTTCCAACTTTTGGCTTGTCTAGTGTATCATGGTTTTGTTTGTTTTTAACTTCCTGGGTTTTAATCGGATGAAGTTCAGTCTTTCTCAATTTGGATCTTCAGCACTCAAAGCCATGTGCTACTGGTAAGCTCGAGTCTGGAAAAAAAAAAAAAAACCCAGCTCTGTGATGAACAGTTAACCTTTCTGGAAGGTAGATGCTGAATTCTCCCTGGTGTGAGGTGCCGGAGGCAGGGTTGAAGGTGAGCTTGTGTGTGATGGAGGTGGAGGTGAGGGAGGCGACTCCCAAATTCACTCCTCCTACAGTTGAGTCATAAGAGATGGGGCTTTGGAATTGTGGAGACTCTGAAGAAGCGATCATTTAGGGTCATGGTATCCTAGTTTTTGGTGGCTGCTGGGAATAACATGGAGAAAAGGGATCATTGTTAATAGGAGTTGAAAAAAAGCTGGAGACCCCCTGGGGAGGATAAGAGGGCACTGAACCCAGATCGTGAAGGCAGTTGGGACGCTGGCGACATTTGGCTGACATTCTGTGTTGGAAGTCGTCTTGAAGATGCCATTGTACTTTTCAGGGAAATGACCCCTGTCAAGAATGTGTGGCAGCCACAGCTGTACCCGGGACGGGGGGCTGGGGAGGGCTGAGCGTGGGTACAGAGTTGAATGCAGCTGGCCCCTTGGAAGAGGAGAAACACCTGGGGCTGTCCTTCCTTTTCACTCTCCCACACCAGAGATTACCTCGGGAGAGAGTTGGGGTGATTGTCAGTAAAACGAATTGCTAAGTATGAAGTTTGAAAACTGCTGGCTGCTTCCTGTTTGAAAGCAGTGCGCCTGGCCTTGTCATGGCGACGGTGCATCCCGAGGTAACTCGTGGGTGAGCCTTAAGCCTCCAAGACTGCACTTTCCACCTAAATAAAAGATACTTTCAGTGGATTTGTATCTATACGTTGGACAAATTCTGAGGAAGAGTCGTGTAATCCACGAGCCTGGTGAAGCCAGCTGCTGTTTCCCTTGGAAAGGTCAGGAAAGCATTCCGTTAAAAAGCACAGTTTTTCTCCTGGTAACTCGTTATGCATTGTATTCAGATTTTCCTTCTCAGATAGCTCAGCATCAGCACGTTCTCTTTGGTTAAAGCAGTGCAGCTTGATTGAAAGAAACATGGAAGAGAGCTTAGGAAGAGATCTTTTGTTGGGGTATTTTGTTAAAACAATAAAAACACACATCCAATACCATGCCCCGGACCCCACACATACAGAATTATTTTTCCTTCTTCTAACTGGTCGACTGTATCCTAGAAATTCCCAGTCCTTAGCACAGACTCTCACCTGCAGTTTTATCCTTATTTTCTCAGCTATACTTTTCACTAGTTGCCCCGGACTCATCCGTTTGTTTTCTTTCCCAAATGTATCGTAGATCTCATCAACAGGAGGAAAGGGCTGCAAAAGCAATGTCTTCCTAGCAAGGTGGTAGGGAGAGGGGCCCCTAATTTGGGCTTATTGGCGAGGGTGTTGGTGGCAGAAGTGACATCGGCATGTCAGGAGAGCCTGTTTTCAGGGTCCTCTGCCAGAGAGCATGCAGAGTGCCAATTACAATCAATTTCTCAATAAAATTGTGTTCAACCTTCTCCAACACAATCTGAGACAGAAATGACAGAGAACTGTAGAGAACTGTTTTACTTTTAAAATTTTATTCTATAGAGTCAATTTCATTCTTGCAGGTTTATTATCATTATTAGCCTTGGACTATGAGACGCTCACCTCACTGGCCTTTTGAGTCATTGAAAAACAGGCAGAGTCAGTTAGGGAAGTGTGGGGGTGATGGCCCTCGCCCACCCCTCAAACCCCGGCCCTGCACCACTGCGGCCATTTCTCTAGAGCAGGGCTTCTCAGGGGCAGCCACAGTAAGAGGCTGCTGGCCCCTGAGATCCGAAAGTGCAGGAGTTCGCTCCCTGTGGTTCGAGTCACGCGCTTGGAACCTAATGGGCTGTTAATAGCAGATTGCATCCCTTCTCTCCAATCAATCATTCTCCTCTCTCTCCATCTTGAGCTCTCTCATGCACGTGCATGCGCACCCCCTGCCTTCCACTCAGAGCCCATTGCTTTGGGAACCACCAACCAACCAACCTAATTAAAACACATTTTTCCAATTGCTGGAGCAATTCCCCCAGTGCTCTGCCTTGCCACCACCACGCTGGGCTCGCTCAGTGCTTACCTGTATTTGGCTCCCACACAGGCTCATCTTCTGCAGCAGAAGCCTGTTCATTTCGTGTTGCTTTGTGTTCTGAGATTGAAAGCATGCCTCTTTCTCTCAGGAAGCCAGCATCTTCTAAGGAGGAGAAAAGTATGCACACTGTTTTAATGTCACTCTACCACCTCATCAGCAACTTTCCTGCCATCTTTACTAGTGGTTCAGCCATCATTGAACAATTGCAATGGGCCAGTCCTATGCTAAGTACTTTTTCTTTTTTCATTGCAGGCATTTTAAAGTGTCATTGCTTCCCATCCTCTAAGCTGGCTATCCCCATGGCTTTTTTTTTTTTTAACTATCTTTATCATTTTTAAGTGTATTATAAATGGGATTAAGCACATTCACATTGTCATCCAACCATCACCACCCTCTATATCCAGAACTCTCTTCAGCTTGCAAAACTGAAACACTATGTCTGTCAAACGATGATTGCCCATTCTCCTTTCCTCTAGCTCCTGGTAACCACCATTCTACTTTCTATGAATTTAACTTTTCTACGTATTGATATCACATGTAAGTGGAATCATACAGTGTTTATCTTTTTGTGACTGGCTTTTTTCACTTGGCATAATGTCTTCTAGATTCATGCATATTGTAGCATGTGTCAGACTTTCTTTTTAAGACCACATAAGATTCCACTGTACCACATTGGAATATACCACAATATACCACATTTGGCTTAATTTTTCATCTGTTGATGGACAGTATAGTTGCTTGCACTTTTTGGCTGTTGTGAATAATACTGCTATGAGCATGGACATAAAATATCCCTTTGAGGTCTTGCTTTCAGTTCTTTGGGTGTATACTCAGGTGTAGAATCAGTGGCTCACGTGGTAGTTCTGTCCTAAACTTTTTGACGGTGCTCTCTACAGTTTTCCATAGCAGTGGCACCATTTTGCATTTTCACCAACAGGGCACGAGGGTTCCCACTTTCCACACCCTGGCCAATACTTATTATTTTCTGCCTTTTTGATAGTGTATGCTTAGTCGCTCCCTGGGCTTCCCCTGTGGTGAAAGAGGTAAAAAATCTGCCTGTAATACAGGAGCCACAGGAGACGCATGTTCGATCACTGGGTCAGGAAGATCTCCTGGAGAAGGGCATGGAAACCCACTCCAGTATTCTTGTCTGGAGAATCCTATGGGCAGAGGAGCCTGACAGGCTACAGTCCATAGGGTTTCAAAGAGTCCAACACAACTGAGGTGGCTTAGCATGCATGCTTAGTTGCTCAGTCCTGTCTGACTCTCTGCAACCCCATGTGCCTCTGTCCATGGGATTTTTCAGGCAGGAATGCTGGAGGAGGTTACCATATCCTTCTCCAGGGGATCTTCCTGACCCAGGCATTGAACCTGTATTTCCTGTGTCTCCTGCATTGCAGGCAGATTCTTTACAAGGTGGCATCCTAAGTATTTTATATGCCTCCCAACCACCCTGTACAGTAGGCAATATTATTTTCCTCTTAAAGATCAGAAAATTCTCACACAAAAAAGGTAAATATGTGAGGTGATGTGGGAGAGGATCCTTTCATAATGTAAGTGTATATAAAATGATCTCATTGTACACTTTAAATATCTTATGAATTTATTTGCGAATTATACTTCAATAAAGAAAAAAAAAAAGATCAGGAAATTGAGGCTCGGGGATGTCAAAACATATCGTTCAAGGCTAGAACTGGTTAACTCAAGTCTAGCTGCCTCTAGAGTCTTTCTAGGAAAAATAAGGTCCCTGTTCTGTAAGTTTCCCTTTACTGGCTATATTGACAGCATATCAGCAAAGAATTGAGGGCTTATCTTTTTCTAGTTAATGGTTAAAGTTGTCATATACTTTCTCAGGGAAACAGAACTCTACACATTGCATCTGAGCACAAAGAAGACATTCTTCTTTTCTTATGCTAAGGAAAACTAAGCTAAACCACAAGGGGGGGATTTATTTTCTATGCCATGATACCTTTCCTAATTGGAAGGGTAAGAACCAACCTGGTGACTCCTCCCAGAGTTGGAAGAAGAATGGCTATTTTCTGTTAGCCTAAGAAGAACATGCATTTATAAAGAAAAATTGGCACCCTGGAGGGTTTTATCTTAGGTCCAAGGTGAAAGACAGAGACACAAACAGATGGCATTTCATTGCCACTGGTGAAACTTTTGTTCAGCAATCCTATAGCTAAGCTCTAAGTTTGCCACTTTCTAGCTTAACAACATTTAGCAAATTTATTCACTTATTTGAAACTCAATTTTTTCATCTATAAAATGGGAATATAAATATCCCACTCATAATAGCTGTCCTTTTCTCCCCAAAGAAAGAGTGAGAGCAAATAAAACCTTTTATGTATCTTAGAAAGTCAAGCTCAGTACCCCCCATGACTCCTTTTGGTCCAGACTAACAAGGGGTCTCCCTGATGACTTTGTCACTAATCAGTCCTGGGGACAGCAAACCTCAGCTGAGTTATGATCTGGTACAAGGCACCCATAGAGAAGCAGGAGGGCACAGCAAAGATGACTCCTTTGAGTTGGATGCAAACATGAAGACTGGGGCAGAGGGAAATCCAGCAGACAGGTCCAGTCTTTGATTTAGGGTTAACTTAGTGTGTTACTTGGGGCATGGCACTGAAGCTCTCCCAGCTAAAGTTCTCTAATCTGTAAAAGAAGAGCTCTGACTTTTCCTAAGAAGTCAATCTAATTTTCTTAATCTTTCTGTAAGTTAGCATATTCAGTCTTTTGATCATTTTTATGGCTCCTTTTGTGAATTCTGGGCTTCAGTATAATGAGTCCTGATATATAAAATGCTTAACACTTTTCTTGGCGCTTAAGAGATGTTTAATAAAAATTTTCTCTTTCCTTTCCTTTCTCTCTCCTCTCTTCCTTTCTTCTCTTTCACTCTGGAAATGACTAAAGTTCTCAACTGAGGCCTATGGAACCACTTTTATGATGCACATTCATTTTATTTTCCATCACTATCCATGCCTAAGTCATAGTTACTTCTTGGATGAAGATGGCTGGTCATATACTCTGAACTCATGAGACAGGTCCCTCATTAGAATATTTCCCCAAAGGACATGGGAACCTCTTAAAAAACAACTGAAGTTTTATCATCAAAGTGTACATTCTGGAATCACACAGACATGGGCTAGAATCCAAGCTCACCTTCCATATAGTCGTGTAAGTGAAGTATGTTCTAGTGAAGTGTTAAAAAATCTCAGATTTTTAAGACTTTCTCAGTTTAAGTTCTAGCTCTGTTACTTAATAGCTGCATGATCTGGGGCAATACTTAACTTCCGTCTTGTACCTTGACATCTTCATCTGTAAAAAGGGATAGTAATAAAAATTCATAGTGTTGTAACGATTAAATGTGATAACACATTTGACATACTTAGAGCAATTTAGTAAGATTGTACCATACTATTACTACTGCTACTATTACAATTACTATTGTTACTTCTGCAGTTACTACTAATGCTATAATGGCATCATTTACTCATTTCATGACTGTTTCTTGGATACAGACATATCTTGTGAAATACACCTTAAAGCACCATTGCAAGGTGTTGTGTACTGGCTTCAAGTTCCACAGGGATTCCATTTCTTAATTTAAATAGGATCTCTCATATTATTAATAAAGTATGTTAATAGTAGCTCATTTACCAGTTGAGTGAGATTATGTTTTTACCATGAGAGTTAAATATGTATGTAAAACGTAAATTATGTAAATTTTTTACTCAGTTGAAAAGATATTTTCAAGCACCCACAATAGTACAGTGTAACTTATTTCGGAGCACAAATAACATTAGTGGCATCGAGAAGAGAGTCGTATTTAAAAACCCTAAATAGACATATGCAAAAGATAAAGTTGAAAACTCAAGCGGAGTAAACATCTCCAAAAAACTCTCCTTTATCACAAGACATCAGTCTTAGGTTGTTATCTCAGATAAGTTACCTCCTCTAACAAACACATGTTTTAAGTACCCATACAATTTTTTTTAAAGAGGATATTAAGAAGGGATGTGTTTCATACCCTCCCAAAGAACCTTTCCCATCCGCAACCTCAGGAACCAATAATAGTATGCATCGAAAAATGAGCAATTTTTTTCTTCATAGGATATCTCTTAAAATCACGTTCGTTCAGATTTGTGTAATTCCTGTACCTCAAACAGCTGGTTCTGTCCTCTAATCCTTTCTCCATTAGAGAATTCAACACTGCTTTGAGCAACACTGGTTAGCTGATGACCCAAATCTCCTTAATCCAGAGCAGCCATAACGCTAGGCAGTGACTAGGGGATTTTTTTTCTCATCTACTCCACACATGTTCTAGTTCCCTTTGTGTCTCCATGGTGTTCTGATGACTGAATGTTACTGAAGCAGCTAGAGATGTGTGGTTGGCTGAGGCTGGTGAGGAGTGAGGGGTTGAAGGAGCAGAACTTAGATTTCTTTGGATTCACTTTGGTATATAGTACATCTGGTAATGAGAGTAGCATCGACATATATACACTACCATGTGTAAACTAGATAAGTAGTGGAAAGCTGCTGTATAGCATAAGGAGCTCAGCTTGGTGCTCTGTGATGACCTAGATGGGTGTGATGGGGGTAAGGGGCGGGGCTCAAGAGGGAGGGGATATAATGTATACTTAGGGCTATTTCATGTTGTAGAGTAGAAACCAACACAACATTGTAAAGGGATTATCCTCCAATTAAAAATTAAAAAAATAAATGAGATAGAAAAATGTAAAAGAAAAATCATAGCTGCCATTTACGGAGCTATTTCCTGTGCCCCTGCTGATGCTGTGAAGTCGCTTTAGACGTGTCTGACTCTGTGCAACCCCACAAACCGCAGCCCACCAGGCTCCTCTGTCCCTGGGATTCTCCAGGCAAGAATATTGGAGTGGGTTGCCATTTCCTTCTCCAATGCATGCATGCATGCTAAGTCACTTCAATCATGTCCGACTCTGTGTGATCCTATGGACAGCAGCCCACCTGGCTTCTCCGTCCACAGGACCCCCAGGCAGTTGCTAAGTTTAAGCACATTATCTTATTTAATTTTTACAACTAACCTGAGGCTTTATCTCCATGTTACAAATGAGAAAACTGAGGCAGAGGGAATGGAAACATCTCACGGAATGACCCTTGGTCAATGACAAAAGTGGCTGAGATTCAAACTCAGATCTGTCTGACTTTGAAACCTTCATTCTTATTCACTGTAAATATAATGTTTGGAGGGATCTCTGGATCTTCCTGAAATTTCCATTTTTAATGGTCTCAGAGATTTAGGACTGATGAACCCTGAGTTACCTTTTTTTTTTTTCCTTCTTGGTATTACATCTTTTATATTTTATCTAGGCTGCTTCTAAGGCACTGATGGTGCCTAGACATTCATGAATGTGACTACCCCAGTTTTATTCCATTTTCTCTTCTGTTTTGACCTTTTCACATATGCCTTATGTCCAGTGCACAACGTAAGACAGATTCCTTAGGTTATTTGAGTAACCCTTTGGGTCCTCTATTTGACATATTCTGAAGGAGAGTTACAAAACCTGGCATTAACCAAATAGAGCATTGGTGGAGTCTCTTGTTATCAGAGAACTTCCCATTCTCAGAGAATGAGAAATCCTGCTGGATTAAATATATATGTATATGGCTGCACAACAGGAGAGTTTCTTGGGAGTTACTTCTATAAATTTATAAATCTGGATGTTTGCTTGCCACATTATCTAAAATGACACAGAGTTTTAAAGAGGGTATGGAGAAAGTGAGGCTTGGGCACAACAGGGGCAAAAAAAAAAAAAAAAAAAGGAGCACAAGAAATGTAGATCATCTCCAGGGACAATTCTGTGGGATCTGATTCTCCTTAGGAGGCTCTGCCACTCCTTCAAACTCAGCTTCTCACAAACACTTCATTTACTCATTCACTTACTCCTCTATTCACTCATCCTTCTGTCCATGGTAAGAATGAGTCAAACTGACACCCATTCCTGATTTACATGACTTTCAATGATGACAATAATAATTACAAGCTTCACAACCTCAGAATTATTTATAATCTCCAACAAAGTCGCATATCCAAATCTTGCCCCTTGTTTTTCTATGATGCCCATTCTCTTCATTCAATTTATTATCCCACCCATAGACTACTGTTATTTTCTTCTCTTGAGTCTCAAGGCCTCCAATTTTCAATTCTTTGTGCACATCACTGTTGAGAACAGCTGTGCCTGGTTGATACATTCTCCAGGTTCTTTCCTGCTCTGAGCCTTCAGTGCTTTCTCCCCTCTCTGCAGGTTTCAGAGCCTACTCTACAACCTGGCCTCCCAGAGGAGGCCAAAGCTACTCCCTTACCTGCGTGTCCCTTGCTTCAATTGCTCCTTGACTCAAACTTGTTGGGTTAAGCCATACTATTGTTTTCCCAGCCCCTCTTTTAACCAAACATTGATTGTGTGTCTACTATATGCCAAACACGCTCATGCTTATGTGGCAGTTTTAGAACTTAAGAATGCAAACACTGTAGAATGAATTCCAGCTCTGCCACAGGTGAGCTGTATAATTTGACCTAGTACATTAATTTCTTTTCATCCTCTATCTTTTTATCTGTAAAATGGGTTGGTAACAAGAGCACTTAACTCATAGGGTGTGGTGAAAATCAAAAACGAGAATGAAGATAAAACCCTTAACACAGAGAAAGCCTGCATAAAGTATACAATAAAAATCTGTCAGGTATTACTTATGGAAAATATAGCCTTTAAAAAATGTGTTCTCTCATTTTTTTTCAAATATGAAGATGTCTCCTTTTAATCCCTTTTCCAGAAGGAAGGAACCATATCTTTTATCATATCCCCAGTTCTTAGTACACTACCTGAAATTCAATAAAATATTTGAATTAGTGAATAGAGTTCTAAGAATAGACTAGGTTTTAAATAAAATGTTTATTGGATTTAGTAAAGAGGCTGATAAAATTGGTTTTGAAATAAGCTAGTTGTCAATGAGTGTTAAAGGATCAGACTTGCCTCAGACAATTTGCATTTTTGCAGAAATAGATTCCACAATCCTAAGAACAGTCACCATAATATTTCTTCTAAGCAATGGAATTAGGAAATGAAGGAGAACAGGAGGCCAGACAGGCCACTTTATGTGAAGAGGGAAGCCAGACAACTAGAGAACTGTGATGTGAGGAATTAATTAGCAATTACTCCCCCCTTTAACTAAATTATACACAGACATATAGAGGAGGCAGAGTCAAGAAGATTTTTGGTGGCAGAGTCAGAAAGCTACATAGGAGGTTAAATAAAAGAATATTCTAGTCACTACACTATACCATATAAATCAGTAAGATCATATTATCTATTCCAAGTGTTCTTAAAGAGCTAACAAGGGAGTAATTCATGAAAAAAAAAATCTTCAGAAAAATCAGAGCATGAACATTAGAAACCATAGAAATGTACAGTTCTCTACACAGTCAGTCCTTGATTAAACACACTAATAGAGGCGAATTCAGATAAACCAAGTTTGTGGAAAATTTTGAAACTATTGGTTTGGTTTTGAAGTGCTTCTCTGCTTATCCCCTTCACAGAAAGAAAACACAACTTCTAATTATATTTGCTAATATCATTCCAAAATTTCTTGGTGGACATTGCCTGAGGTTGAGAGCCAGTGACTCAAAAAGGCATGCAAACATTAAAGTGGACCATTCTGGATTTGGGAAAGTGGAGCCAACTGTGGCCTTAGATAATGGAAACATGAATAATCTACATAGAATAGAACCTCAATAAAGCCGAAAACTTTCTCATAGCTTAGTCTTGGCAAGGCTCAAGTCAAAGGGAAATAATCATTGACATTGACTTAAGTTTTCATTATTAACTTTTCAACCAGTGCTCAGGAAATAGCACTTCTTTTCTCTATTCCTGTCTTATCTTACAGATAACCATTGCCCTCAGCACTCACTCCTCTCCATTCCCTCAAATCAACATCAGGAAGCTACTGACCTAACCCTCTACCACATTCCTGAGACTATTAGTTTTCATGTTTTTCAGAATAAATTTCATCCTCAGACCCTTTCAGGTTCTTTCCTCCCCAGATTACCCTAATATATATATTCTGGCCTCATAGGAGGAAAAGATGCTGATATTAGAATTTTTCTTTGCAGTGGAGGATTAAGGGAAGAGATGGAAAATTGTCTTTATAACAAGCATATGAATAATTGATAGTTTCCTTTATACAGAAATACAGAAAGTGGAATATCATCTCCATTTTACACAGAAAGAAACTGAGGTTCAGAGATGTCATGTGTTGACTAAAGAGAGGAAGATTTTTCCTTAATTACCAATCCATCTGAACCAGCAGGGAAGCCCCAGTTAACATTAGTTCATCAAATTAATTGACGGATAGATTGGAAGAAGTTGGTGTCTAAGATTGAAGTGTGAGCACTGGATGATTGGGTAGAAAATAAGATTGGTGGACAGCTTGGAGAAAGTTATGAAAAGGCATGATAACAGGAACACAAAATAATTCTCTCCTTCATAAATTCTGTAGCCTCAGGTTGGGTATAGGCAGTGTTGTCCAAGGCACCATTTGGGATGAGATGCTTTTCAGCAGTGTTGGAAAGACTGGCTTGAACCCTGTCTGAATTTCACAGGGTGCTGCAAGGGTGTATTTATAGATGCTTATATTCAACACTCTTGGAATTCTTAAGTTAAGAAAAATGAACCACAAAATGTGTTGACTTGTGTACATTATAGCAGATCAAAGAGCCACTTGTGACTGTTGAAGATGCTTTGGCAAAAATGAGAAGGACAGATCTAGGTAAAAAAGTGAAGTGTTGACAAAAAAGTAGAGCTGAGGAACAGGCAGGTCAAAAATTACACCAACTGCTGTCAAGAGAGGATTCTGATAGAAAGTCTGGTTCTACGATGCCTGAGATTGTGAAGTGTGTGTGTGTTTAAACACGCGTTTGCTAGGGCACCATTTTGCTTTCAAGAAAAGATGAAAAGAAAATACTGCAAGCAAGGATGATGAGAATGATAAATGGATTAGAGGGCATGACTTATTGTACAAAAAAAGATTGAAGTAATATAGCATAGATGGCCCGGGGTGGGGGGAACAGCAAAGGAAAACAGGAATTGCTACTACTTGTGAGCACCTGAGAGGCTGTAACATGAGTGACGTTCGTTTTGGAACTTGAGCACATCAAAAGACATGCTTAGTATGGTCTGGAGATATATATATTTGCCCATTTACCAACTAAGTTCAATGACACTGAACCAGAAAAGGCAGGAAGTGAAGTGTAAAGTCTGAAGAGTTGGAAAGAAAACATTTGAAGTGTTTTTGTTACCTTCAAGGAATGATATTATTAACTTTCTGCTCTGTAAGAAGAGTGACATTAAGCATGGGAGATTATACAGCTTCTCTGTGTGTGTTCATGAATAGAATCTCTGAATGGTATCTGAACCTTGAGAGTGGCCTGGGATAGGCATAGTGATAGCTAGAACTTGAGGGGTTTTCTGCTGTTGGTTGAGAGGGACTCATTAGAAAACATTTATTGATTCATGAACTAGTGATTAAGTGCAAGAGTTTTGTATTCACCTGCTTAGGTTCAAATCTTGACTCAGTTAACATTCTAGCTGGTAATCTGGCAAGGAATTTAACCTCTCTAAGAGTTAAGTTTATTTATATGTAAAAACAAGGATAAAGAATAGTCTATCCTATATGATTCTTCTAAGTAGAGAGACCATTACTCTAATGAAATCAGTCAAGAGGGGCGTAATGAATTTGGTGGACTATAATAGTTCACTGAGGCAAAAAGATGATATAGGATGGAAAGGAGTAATGAATGAATGATGAGATGGGAGAAGTAGGACCAGAAAATGGAGAGACTCAAATGGAATATTGGTCAAAGTAGGCACATGGCCATAATAAACAAGTCAACAATATAGTACAGTAGAAATAAATACCTTAGTGCAGTGAGATAAAGAGATCTTAATACAGTAGAAATGAATATCTCACTCAAGTAGCAGATAGTTTTTATTATTCCAGGAGCCCAGATTTCTTCCATCTTATGGCTTTACCATTTCCTGAGGCCCCAGAGTCTTGTACTGGATCCTCTGTATCTAGTGACCAAATGGAGAAGAGAACAGGAAGGATGGAATGGGAGATTTCTAAGTACTAGGTTGGATATAGCACCTGTCGGTTTTTTTTTTTTTTCGTGTTCCATTGACTAGAAACACACACAGTCAAAATTAGCTGTTAGGATGTCTTGGCCCTGTATTCCCAGGAGAAGAGATGAGTTTTGTTGAACACATAGCCAGCAGTGTCTGTCACATATGGCATACTAAGAATCTTAGATTTAATCCTGAAAGCAGTAGAGAGTCAGCGAGGTAATTGAAGCCAGTGAATGATCGAGTTTGTACTTCAGAAACATCAACCTGGTAGAAGAAGGATTTGTTTTGGTTATTGCTTAGTCGCTAACGTATGTGTGATGCTTTTGTGACCCCATGGACTGTAGCCTACCAGGCTCCTGTGGATGGGATTTCCTAGGCAAGAACACTGGAATATTCAGTTGCCATTTCCTTCTCCAGAGGATCTTTCTGACCCAGGGATCCAACCTGAGTCTCTTGTGTTTCCTGCATTGGCGGGTGGATTCTTTACCACTGAATCACCAGAAGGATTGGGTGGGACCAGAATTCAAGTAAACAAAGTGAATCATCTGAAACACAATGAGTCCTCAACCAAAGGAGTGGTGGGGATGCAGAAGAGGAGGCTTTTGAGAAATGTGGAAGAGTTTGAATGGGCAGGTTTACAAATTAGTGGATGGGAGCAAAGAAGACTGGAATTAATATAGAAGGACTAAGAACTCACAACTGTCCTTCACTAGAGAAGAAACACAGAGAGAGAAGAAACTTCTGGAGGGAAATGAAGATTTTGAAGACCAAACACCCCACTGCCTTTTCTTTTGATGCCTATGTTTTAGTGAGCCTGTTTTTTTTTTTTAATTTATTTATTTTAATTGGAGGCTCAGTACTTTACAATATTGTGGTGATTTTTTCCATACATTGACATGAATCAGCCATGTGAGCCTGGTTTTGAAATCAACTTTGGGACATATATCCTGACATGCACAAGTGAAGTTGTGGAGCTAGCACAGGACTTCTTTTGAAAAATCAAGAGTGTTATATATATATATATGTATATATTGAGAAAGGGAGAAAGAAAGAGATGGGAAGAGAGAAAGGCAGTGGGGGAAGGAGCAGGAGAAAGGAGATTTATATTAAGGAATTGATTCTTATTCAGTGGGGCTGGGAAGTTCCACAATTTGCCATCTGGAAACTGGAGACTCAGAAAAGGTGATGTAGTTCTGGTCTGAGTCCAAAGGCCTGAGAACCAAGAGAATCAGTGATGTAAGTTCCAGTCCAAACTTGAAGGCCTGAGGACTTGGAGAGAGAATGATGTAAATCCTAATCTGAGGGCCAGAGAAGTCCCCACTCAAACAAGCAAAGAGAGCAAATTCCCCTTTCCTCTGTCTTTTGGTTTTATGCAAGCCTGGAAAATCCCATGGATGGAGGAGCCTGGTAGGCTGCAGTCCATGGGGTTGCTGAGGGTTGGACACGACTGAGCGACTTCACTTTCACTTTTCACTTTCCTGCATTGGAGAAGGAAATGGCAACCCGCTCCAGACTTGCCTGGAGAATCCCAGGGACGGGGGAGGCTGGTGGGCTGCCGTCTCTAGGGTCGCACAGAGTCGGACACGACTGAAGTGACTTAGCAGCAGCAAGCCCTCAATAGATTGAATGATGCTCACCTACATTGGAGAGGGCAATCTATCAACACTTTATACTCAGTCTACCAATTCAAACACCCTCACAGACATACCCAGAAATAATATTTAACCAAATATCTGGATACCTTGTGGTTTTGTTAAGATGTCCCATAAAATTTACCATCACTGAATTATTCTCCTAGAGCCGTAACAGAGGGCATAGCCCTGTTGATTTTGTACTTCTGTCTTCCATAACTGTGACAGAATAAATTTCTCTTGTTTTAATCCATGCAGGTTGTAACAGTTTGTTATAACAGCCCTGGGGGACTAATGCTGAGTGTGGTATCTAAGGGCACCAAACACAGAGAAATTTTGACAGAGTGATGGTTTATCTTTGCCCAGTCTCAAAATTAATTATTAATTAAAAAGCACTTTTATGTTACAACATAATCTGCATACATATTCTCATTCTCATAGAACATAAATTATTCCATAGAGCAGAAAAAACTAAGGCTCAGTGAGTTAAGAAATTGCCCAAGTTCCCACGACTAGTGAGTGGTATTGAGGTCCTCTGGCTTCAGTATTCACGCTGGAACTAGGGTGATCCCTTCCGTGCAAGAATTAAGATGTAGTCTCTTGCTAAGTCATCAGCTACCACCCAGGGAAATTAGGAGGCAGTGACCCTGTAGGCTGTGGGTAGTTCCCCTGAGAACTTCTGTGCTCAGTAGGGCTTACAATACTTGGCTGTGTGGAAAGGCTTACCTCTTCCCCTCCAAGAGCACTGGCTGTGTAAAAGACAAGAACAAGTGAGGAGGAGATTGTCATGTAAGCTGTACGCAAGGAGTTTTGTGACTCTTGCCCACTTGAAATGTTTCTTTGGGTGCTGCTCAAGTGACCTTGCGGCTTCTGAAGAGTGAAGTGTGCTTTCTAGTGGCCAGCCCTGCCAATTAGCCAAGGGCCCCCTGCTCCGGTAGAACTCTGTGTCACCATGTGTCATTTTGAGATGCACCCACTGCACTCTTGGCTCAGAGGTGCTGCAAGCTGAGTATATGATGCCTAAAATGTTTCAGAGCCATTGAATGTCTGTTAGTTCAGATTTTCCACTCCAAGCTCTGGATTAAAGAAGCAATCTTTTGACAGGATGAAACCTGTTTGTGCTCGGTCCTATTTCTTCCTAAAACAAATCCAACATGGCTGCCCCCACGCCTATGCAAGGTGTCTGGGAGGTGGCCATGATTTTGACTAATGAGGTTGTATTTCCTAATACTTTCTGCTGTGCTTGCAGGCATCAGAGTGGTTCTTTTAAGAGACTCATCACCGTACAACTCAGATTAGAATCTGACCCTCAAGGTCTTTTAAAAGAGGAAGCATTTGTGAGAAACTTCAGACCAGGATGACAAAGTGGCATCTAATTTGCTTTCTCGGTAAGTGAGAGCTCAGGGAAGCTGAAAAGGAAGAAAAGGGCCTGACTCAAAGACAGACTCAGTTCTTTCGGTAAAAGCAGCAGGGATCCTTGTTACACTCAACTGCCATCTTGCACAAAAGAGCCCCAGCCTAGGAGTTATGGTTGACATCTCTTAGAATTCAATTAGTGGTAGTGCAGTGACCCAATTTAACACTTTGTTAAGCGAAAGCCAGTGTACACATGTGGCATTTCCAGGCCAAATTGATCTACATAGATGATATACTCAGAATCGGAAACTGTTGGTTCTTTCTTTGCCCCCAAATTGAGGACATGTAGTTTCTTTCATATGTCCTTCTGTTCCTTCCTAAGTTATTTATACTGTGACAGGGATAGTGGAGGATACAAAAATCAACAAAATGACAATTTTCAAATTCTTTACTGTATGCTGCTACTGCTAAGTCACTTCAGTCCTGTCCGACTCTGTGTGACCCCATCGACGGCAGCCCACCAGGCTCCCCGTCCCTGGGATTCTCCAGGCAAGAACGCTGGAGTGGGTTGCCATTTCCTTTTCCAGTGCATGAAAGTGAAAAGTGAAATGGAAGTCGCTCAGTCGTATCCGACTCGTAGTGACCCCATGGACTGCGGCCTACCAGGCTCCTCCGTCCATGGGATTTTCCAGGCAGGAGTACTGGAGTGGGGTGCCACTGCCTTCTCCGTCTTTACTGTATAGTAACTGTTAAAAGATAGAAGCAATAACTATGACAACCATCACACACACACACACAAATCATAATTGTGTATTAACTATTCTACATATTTAATCCTCAAAATCATTTGGCATTGTTGAGCCCATTTTACAAACAGGTAAACTAGGTCTGGTAGTTTACAGAGAGGTAAACCAGCACCAGATAAATCACTGGTGTCGGGCTGGGGAGCAGTGAGCAGGAAGGTATAGAAAAGATGTCATACATGTTATAGATGAGGTTACATTTGAACTGCCTTGGAGAAGCCATTCTGTGTTGGTAGGAGAAAGAGACGAGCAAAGACATGGTTATAAAGTATATGGCACCTCCAGGGAATGGTGATGTGATTCATTTGGAATCCACAGTAACACAGCAGAGAAGGGAAAAGTCAGAGTAAAACTAGTGCCGGATTATTAAGTGTTCTGAATCCCAAGCAATAGAGTTCAAACAATTTCTTCCTTCAGAAGGACATGAGGAGCCCTTGAAAGGTTCTGAACAGAATGGTTGGGGGTGGGGAACAATTGGGGCTGTGCTTTTAGGAAGATTAATTTGGCAGCAGCGTAGCTGATGGCGTTGGGGATGTAGGATCCCTAGGTGAGCTAGAGATGACAAAGAGAGAGCTCTTCTTTGGACTTCTGAGTCCAGTTGCATGCTTATTCTTTTTAAGATTAGACTTCATCTCCTGATTCAGTAGGAAAGGATCCGTGTGGTGAAAGGATGAAGGGAAGACATCACAGTTTGCTGACCCCAGGAGCTGCCTATAAGATTAGTAGCTTCATGGCAGATTAGGAAGTCATGAGGGACAAAAATAACATTTGAGGACTGTTGATGACTGATGTTAAAGGTCATCACCAAAATTGTCAAGGCAATCTTGGTTAACCAAGAAAATAATGTAGGATAATTGAGGCACTCCATGACTATGAAGTATGTGAACTATAGAGTTTATGTATCCATGTATTCTTAGACTTTTTTTTAATAAATACTATTTCACCTTTAGTACAAGTGATGCATTCTAATGCAATTTATTTCATTCCATTCTATTTCCTTTTTAAAAAGGTCAGTTGCTGCCAACTAAATATCCATGTATTCTTTAAAATTATGAACACCAATGGTGTCTTTTCTGCTGATCTTATTTTAGGGGACTGAAGAAAGAATAATTTATATGCCCATAGGGCACATACAAGTTTATATAAACTATATCATGGTATTTAAACAAGTTTATATAAAAATGTGACTTTTAAATACAGGGTCATTAAGATGACTGCCACTGGAAGGAAACATCAACTAAGGTTTTTTTTCACATGGTCTTCTGTTGACGTTAATATAGTCTGGTGTCTGTTGCATTGGATCTTATGTTCCCCTTTGAGCCAGTGCATCTTAAATTTTAATAGCAGCTGATAGAGACCTTAAGGGATTCAAGCACAATGGAGTGATGAACTTCAGCATTCATTTTTTGTCCTCCCCCCTCCCTATAGAAAGATGCTCATTCTGGACCATGGGGAAGGCATATCGGCAGAGAGGGTGACTATTTAAAATGGAATTTATTTTTCATCCCAATCCGTGCATGTTTCCTATTGGGGGTAACTTGGTGTATACATTTTTAATATTGTGAAGCCACCAGTGTTAATAAAAAACAGCTGAATACATATCGGAATCCTTGGAGATTAAGCTTTGGAAGGCCGAGTGAGTCTGGTAGATGGTAAAACTTAAAGAAATCTCTTTCAGAGATTTTTTTTAAAGACATTTACTTATCAGTAGACCAGATGGCACTTGAAATGATGAATAATAAGCTTTACAAGTAAGTAAAACATTGGCCAATGGAAAAACATTCTAAGGATATATGTGATAAATACTTAAATGATGTGACAAGCATGGAAAGCAGTAAAATTTAAGATGCATTATCTTGTAATATCTTTTATAATTCTTCTTTATTTGGATATTTTTAGGGATGGAGTGCTTTCTTGTAACTTTGTATTCCACAATCTAGTATCCAAATTTGTTCTCTTCAAAGAATATGGCAACCATAAAATTCTCTTCTAAACATTAAAACTGTTTTTTGGGATCCATGGGTATGCCTCAAGTTGTCTATCAGCTCTTTGAAATAGTATCAGAAAATTCACATGTGTGTGACTATATATTTTGGCAGAGAGAGATCTCTATTATAATTGTTTTTTTTTAATTAAGGCTCTCAAAGGGATCTGTAACCCACAACAGGCAGAAGACCACTGTGTTAATGGAAGGTAGATAATATCCGAAGTGTTCTAGCAGATAACAGATGACACATTCAAATGGGATTAGACCTTAATGAAGAAACTATTTTCTAGGATGTGGGAAGGGTTAAAGGAAATCAACAAATGATGAATCCCCAGGATTAGCAATAATGGGAGGCCAGGACCACCCTCAGACCTGAAGATGCCAGGAAAGGGAGCTTTTTCAGAACCTAGAGAGCTGTAGCCAGAGCTGTGGATAGGGCACATCTCAACTGTGCAGCCTTTGCTGGAGGAATGAGGTCTCTTTCAATCTCTGCCCATCTAGGAGGATGTTGGAGGGAAAATATCCACTTCACTTTTCTTCTGGCCTTAGAGTTATTGTTGAGTTCTGTGCCTGCTAAATTGCTTCAGTTGTGTCCAACTCTTTGCAACCCTATGGAGCCCAGTCCACCAGGTTCCTCTGTCCATGGGATTCTCCAGGCAAGAATACTAGAGTGGGTTGCCATTTCCTCCTTCAGGGGATCTCCCTCACCCAGGGATCAAACCCACGTCTCTGATGTCTCCTGCACTGGCAGGAGCATTCGTTACCACTAGTGCCACCTGGGAAGCCCTACTATTAGTGCTTCCCATCTCTCAGTCTAGTCAAAAGTGGAAGGCAAGAAAGCCCAAGGACACAAACTCTAAAGATCAGACTCTGGAGTCAAGGAATAGAGAAGGGTGACACACAGATCTTGAGGACCAAACAGAATGTTCAGCACAGTGAAACTTAGTCTGCTTTATCATAATCCCAGTGTCTGTTTTCCTATTGCCAACATGAACTGAAGTCAAGTTCTGCTGTAGTAACTTACTCAGTTTAGAAGTATTCATAGCCTGTGCGTGCATGCATGCTGAGTTGCTTCAGTTGTGTTCAACCCTTTGTGACCCCATGAACAGTAGCCCGCTAGGCTCCTCTGTTCATGGGATTTCCCAGGCAAGAATACTGGAGTGGGTTACCATTACCTTCTCCAGGGGGTCTTCCTGACCCAGGGATCAAACCTGTGTCAAATGTGTCTCCTGCATTGCCAGGCAGATTCTTTACCACTACACCACCTGGGAAACTATGTTTTTTTTTTTCAGTCTTCTACTTCTTAAGGAAGGTTTCTGTTTGAGCCATGTGAACAACAGAGGCTCAGCAGGTTAAAATTAATTTTGTGTTAAGATAAGTATTATGGATATTGGGGAAATCTTAAGGCAGGTAGATATCATGTGAGCATATTTTGCCAGAATGCTAGAGAAGCAAAGAAGACAGTCGTTATTTACTCCCTTCCAGTGAAACCAAACTATGACTGTCTTATATTCAACAGAATTTGTACTTTATTTTTATTGCAGTAAGAGACTCAGATCTGGAAGCTACAGCATGGCATTAACTCATTGTACAGAGTTCATTATTGTAATTAGACTGCTTTTTAAGATTATTAGTGGACTCACTAATGTACTCTTAAAAAGCTTTATTTGGAAGGAAGTCAATAGCCAAAGCCAATAGAGCCGACGAGCTTGTGCCACGCGCTCTGTTGCTGAAAATCATGTTATCAATTTTCATGTGACTGTTAATCAATTAGAGTGACAGAGAGATGATTTGAAGTCAATTTTCTGTTTATTGCTAAATTAGCATTTGATCACATGTGCTTATTTTGAGTTTCAAAGAAGCCATGGTTTCCTTTGTCAAGAGAAAGAATGGAGGTCAGTGATGGGAATAATCATTTGTGATTTTTTAAATATTTGCATATTAAGATGCAACTTAGTTACAGAGCTAAACTGGCAGATGGCTGTATGTGTTTGAGTGGGGACAGCTGGCATAGGAAGCCTGACTGGATAAAGTGTTGAACCCAATGTAGGCATACCTAGTCAGGATATAACCCAAGAAATGAATCAAGCACCAGAGGTTTAGTGGGTGGATAACATGTTGTCTTCAAAACAAAGAGGGATCCAGTGTTTCAAATTGGGAAAGTATGCTGTAAGATTACTGTCTTTCGAATGGAAAGGAAAGATATTCTGGCTATGTGTGGCACAGTAACCACAATTATGTTGTGGCCAAATTGTTGGTTAGATATTGAGAGTGACAGTAGGATTTAAGTAAAAGGCTCTGCAATGGTACGTGGCTAGCACTGGGCAGGATGGTGGTTATGAGGATGGCGATAGTGGTGGCTGATTTGCTCCTGAGTGCTTATTGTGTCTAATATTATGCGAAGTGTTTTAGGAAACACACATTGTCAGAGGAGTTGTTCTCTATTTGTGGCTAATTGCTTTAGCAAGTATCATCTCTGTTTAACAGAGGAAGAAACAAAGACATCTTTATTTAACTAGATAATAGTATCTAGTTGCTCTAGGAGTTACTATATTTAAGAAGTAGCAAAGGCTTAGAAAGACTAAGTGGCTTGTACAGTGTCAAGGTTGAATTTTGTCCACTTCCAGAGACTGTCAATTTGATTGTGATGCTGAACTTTCTGAATCGGAGTCAGAAGGCCTCTCTTTGCATTTTATAAGCTGTCTGATCTTTGAGCCTCCATTTCTCATGCCTAGAACAAGGGGTTAAGTGAGATGAGCTCTTAGGATCTTTGTAGCCTTAAATATTCAGATTCTAGAACTATCCAGAAGGGAGCAATTCCTCTCAAATGTAGAATATTATGCCAATATTCCAATTATAAATCAAATACTAGGGAATCTGGAATGCAGACATTATATTTCTCATAAGAACCTCAACTCCTTGTAATTGCGTATTTTCAATTACTCAGTGGTGTAATTGAATCACTAAAGTATGGCTCCTTAATTTATGTTGGATAGCAGGTGGACAAGTTTACTATCAGAAGTGTTGCACATTCTGACTTTTCTTTCTTTAAGATATGCTTCCAGTTGGAAAGCAGAATAAATTACTGAGGGTTTGTCGATGATTCACAGTTATGGAGGGAACATTAAAGCTTTGGGATGACAGAATGTATTTTGTCCATATATCTGGACAAGTGAAGTTGAGTTTAAATTACTTATGATAATATTTAATGGTGGGGCCAGTAAATGCACTGTTGTCTATTTCGTGAGTGTAATTAAATTGTGTAAGACAAGACCTCACTGTGGCTCTTAGCTATTAAATCTCTGTGGCGACGTGAGGTGAGGCCATCAGGGTTCTGTGGGGAATTACCAAGCCTGAGGAGTTAAGAAGGAGGATTTGCCGGCTTCTGCCATATATCACTTGCTTTATTTGGATTCTGGAATGCCTATCTCAGGGCAGTGTCTGGGGTGCACTTACAAGGTTTAAATAGAAATTAAACTGGAGATGGGTCCACTGCCGAATATAGCTGTTTGCTTTCATAAACATAACCGGAGGGGGAGAGAAAAAAATAAAAGAGTACTGAAAGGAAAAGTCCAAGCCACCAGCCATGCAAAAGGACTCTTTTATTATACTGGCCAAAAAGTTCATTTGGGTTATTCCAGAACATCTTACAGAATAACCCAAATGAACTTTTGGGCCAACCCAATACTTTGAGGATCCCAGAGGGAATATCAGTACTCTGAAAGAGAGCAGTTAGGATGGTGTCAGGGCTCTGATCTGGGGTGCTCTCACTCGAGACTCCCTGGGGGAGGGAATGAGAAGAACAGGCTAGATCCAAATAATTTTGGATGGTCAGTATCAGGAGAGGCAATTACTCTGGTACCCAGCTCCTGGATAATAAATATCATTTATAGACTTTTTTCTAAGCTTGAGTTATTTTCCTATTAAAGAAAGGTTTAGTCACTTCTACTGCACCCAGGTCAACTCCTCTTTGGGTTAGTACTGTGCACGCGTGTGTGTGTGCTCAGTCGCTTCAGTCGTGTCTGACTTTATGATCCCATGAACTGTAGCCTGCCAGGCTCCTCTGCCCATGGAATTCTCCAGGCAAGAATACTGGAGTGGGTTGCCATGCCCTCCTCCAGGGGATCTTCTTGACACAGGATCTAATCCACATCTTCTGCATCTCCTGTGCTGCAGGTGGGTTCTTTACCATCTGAGCCACCAGGGAAACCTTTGGTTAGCCCTAGAGTTGAGGTAATCTCATCTAGAAGTGACAGAAGTGACAGAGAGATCCAGACTAGGTTTATAGAGGGAATGAAGATAAGCCTGAGGGCTTCCCTGGTGGCTCAGATGGTAAAGAATCCACCTGTAGTCCGGGAGACCTGGCTTTGATTCCTGGCTTGGAAAGATTTCCTGGAGGAGGGCATGGCAACCCACTGCAGTATTCTTGCCTGGAGAATCCCTATAGACAGAGGAACTTGGTGGGCTACAGTCCATGGGGTCACAAAGAATCAGACATGACTGAGTGACTAAGCACAGCAGATAATCCTCAACCAGAGAATTATACCCAGTGAAGCCATCAGCCCTTTATGTTGTTTTGTTCCACAAGGTCATAGCATTCTCTTGGTCATCTACTTATGTTTGGGCAGGTATTTACTTCACAAGGGGGCTTAGCTTGAGAGGGCAAGTGGGGGGCTGAAATCCAGTCTATCCTCAGCTTGCTAAGCTGTGTGTCCTGGTGTGGGACTGCTTGTGCTGGAAGAAAGGGGTGTCTTTGATTTTTCAAAAGCTGCTGTTTAGGCTAGCAGCTGCCTGGATCGTTCTAGACATTTAGGTCAACACAAATTGTTGAGTACCTCCTTTGTACCAGGCACCATGCTAAGTTCTGGGGGTATGGGATGAGCAAGCCATGGCTTCTGCTTTTTAGTAGTTTGTGGACTCATAGGGCTGGCAGCCAGGTAAATGGATAAAGGCGCTGTTGTGAAATATATGCAGTGATAAAAGTATTATATACACAGCAGGTCTTAGATACAAAGAGGAGAGAGACTGAGGTAGATTGGCAAGGTTGAGGAAGGGACATATACAAATACCAGTGCAATACACATTCACACGTGCAGAAACCTACACTGAGTTTTTTCTTATGCCATTGGCAAATCTGTCAATAACCAAGAAATGAATGCAAAGGTACAGCTAAGGGACACCCTGCTTTCTCTGCTGTTAATAGAAATAATACTTAAAAATGAAATCATAATTGACTGCCATATTGACAGGTTTCCACAAGCATGTCTGTAAATAAATTGGAGTTGAAACTCCACTGTGATCTTGAAAGATCATTTAGTCTATCTTAGGTGATATTTACTCAAACATTCAGAAACAGTTTAAATGAAGGTGAAACCAGGAATATGACTCAATTGTAACTAATACCTCTTGAATATTCAGTTTTAACCCTGATCATTCTTTTTTTCTGAAACTCAAAGATGAAGTCAACCTAAAAATAGTAATAGTAGCTAACTTTTTTTTGTTTTTTAATTTATCTGGCTGGGTCTTTGTTGCAATGTGCAGAACTCTCAGCTGTGGCACGTGGGATCTAGTTTCCTGACCAGGAATCAAACCCAGGCCCCCTGCATTGGAAATGCAGTCTAAGCTACTGGCTCACCAGGGAAGTCCCAGTAGCTAACTTTTTATAAGCATCTCATAGCAATCTTATGAAGCAGCTTCTATTATATTAAAGATATATTCTAATATATTAAAGATAAACCAAGACTCTGGGATGTTAAGAAACATTGCCAAGGCTTCTAAATGGCAGATCCAAGAATCAAAGACAGGTTTTCCTGGCTTCAGAGACTGTATGCTGAATTGTTAAGTCATGATGATGCTTCCTGAGGAGTGACCAGAACTGGTTAACAGAGGTCCTCAAATGACCTGTCCGTTCATTAAAATGGGGTCTGTATTTAATAACTTTTGTATTATCATAGGATATTTAGGTTCTCCAGAAGGGCTGTAGACTCTTTGAAATGAATAAAAAAATAGAATATAAGAGTAAATTACAATAGCACAGTATTTACTATGTACCTGACATTGTTCTGAGTACTTCGTATTACAATTTAATTTTGATCCACATACAAAAAATACAATAAACTAGGTAAGTGCCTTAATCTTGTGTATACTCAATGGATCTTTATATGTGTATACAATACTTCCAATATTCCAGAAGATTCCCTTGTCCCCTTTTCAAGTCAATACCCTACCCAGCTGGTTACCACTCCCAGAGGTCTCTTCCATCATCATCATTTATTTACATCTGTTCTTGTACTTCATGTCAACAGAATCATACGTTACTGATTCTTCTGTGTCTACCCTCTTTCGCTCAACAAATGCCTGTGAGATTTACTCATGATGTTGCACATATCAATGGTTCTTTATTGCACTGCTGAGCACTATGTGTTATTAATTTACCACAATTTACTTAGTCCATCTCCTGTTAGTTGTTTCCAGTTGGGGGCTAATATAATTAAAATTGCTAGAAACATTTTCGTACATCACTTTCAGTCGACATGTACTACTCAGTCCTCTTGGACGTGAACCTAGGAGTAGAGATTCAGGGCTATAGTGTAGGCATGTGTTTGGCCCTCATAGATACTTTCAAATAGTTTTCCGAAGAGGTTGAGCCAATTTACACCCACCACAGCGATATTTGAGACTTTAAGTCACACGTTTTAGTCCACATTTGTGCTAATACTTAGGACTGCTAGTCTTTTTAATTTTAGCTATTCTGATGGATATATATATTTTTAATAGTAGTATCTTATGTTTTTTTTTTCTTCTAAATGCTTCACATTTAATCCACAAAATAGTCCTTGGAGATAGGCACTAACATTATACCCATTTCACAGAAGAAGAAACTGGGGCACAGAGAGATTAAGTAATTTGCCTAAGGTCACACAGCTAGCCAGTGGCAAAGCTGATATTTGAACACAGTCTCATTCTACAGTCCACAATCCAAAACCTTTTGCCACACTATGGGGCGCTTATAAGAAGTAAGCAGGTAGATGTTCTTTGGGATTCTTCTATTTAAGTCTGTGAATAGTATATTCAAATATTTTTGCCATGGCTGTTTACCAACAGTTTGAATATTTACTTAATTCTATTTATTTATTATTTTATTAAAATTTTTTAGTGGAGTATAGTTGCTTTACAATATTGTGTTAGTTTCTGCTGTACAGTGAAGTGAATCAGCTGTACATATACATATATCCCCTCTTTTTTGGATTTAAAATATAAGTCATTATAGCCTCTTCTTAAGCTATTGCATCTATGTAAACACCAATTACTTTCATCTTAATAAATATTAAAAGTAAATACATAACTCCTAAATAAAAGGTGTTTGTGAACCATATAAAGTCACCTTACATGTATACCATTGTGGTACTCATAATTTGGGAAACACTGATTTAAACCATGTGATCATCTTCCTGACAAAAAGCACATATTCATTTCTCAGAAGTTTCTGAAAATTCTCTTGCTATATATATTGATGAAAAAAGCACCATTAAATTCAATGCATTGGCCCTAGAGGGACACAGACCCTGCCTTAGTAGTTTCAGTAAGTGCTTTGCACACATTTACTATGTCCTAGGCATGGCTCTCTAGGAGGCAGACTGATAAACAAGACCCAGTCTTAGTTACAGAGATTATAGTCTAAGGAAAGAGAAGGGAGAATTAGGTAAGACCCTAGTGGTAACGAACCTGCCTGCTGATGCAGGAGACAGAAGAGATGCGGGTTTGATCTCTGGGTCAGGAAGATCCCCTGGAAAAGGGCATGACAGCCCATTCTAGTATTCTTGCCTGGAGAATCCCAAGGACAAAGAAGCCTGGCGGGCTACGGTCCATGGGGTTGCAAAGAGTCAAACACAACTGAAGCAACTTGGCATGCATGCCTGCACAAGTAACAGTACTGAAGGCAGGATATGCCACATTGTTTAGAGCTGCTCAGACTTCTCCACGGCGTTGTCTTCAGACGGCTCTGTTGTGTCTTCTGGATGCGACTCAACACACTACTGAGACAGCAGTTGATGATTATCTGCGACACTTTTTTACCAGAGGCAGAAGAAGCCATTCCCTCTTTATCTTCGATCACTTCCTTTTTAAAATATTTGTTCTTCTTTAAAATTTAATCTATTTCACTTTTATCACAAATACATAAAAAAGAAAACAGTATAATGAACCAGTATGTACATGTTACCATCTTCAACAATTAACAATTCACAGCCAATCTTATTTTTCTAATACCACTTCCTCCTCTCATATCTTTGAAGCAATCCAAGATATTCTTTCTTTCGTATTTTACTGTGTATGTTTAAAGAAAGACAATCACAATGCCATTGGAAAATAAAAAAGTTTAGCAATAATTCTTATTATCAAATATGCAGTCGATGTCAAAACTTCCAATTATTTTATAAATGCCATGTTTTAACATTTTGTTTGAGTAAGGACCTGAACAAGGACCTAAATAAGGTCCATGTGTTGCTGTTGGTTGATTTGTCTTTTCAGCTTCATTTACTCTATAAATCCACCCCCCATCTCTTTTATTTTACTATTTAACATATTTATTGAAGACAGATCAAGTCCAACTTCTGAGTTTAGAGTAACAAACTGGAATATTAATATTGGGGCTTCTTTTCTCTGCATCTTCAGTATCTTGAGGGGAAAAAAGATCTCAGGACTGACTTTTGAGTTACTCCTTTGGAGAAGTAATGAAGCTTCATTTTTTGCTGTTGCTGTTTAGAAATATATTTTTTGCATGCCCAGCAGACAGCTACATAATTATTTATTTATGTTATGACATTGTTAAGCTGTCCAAGACTCCGCTCACCCATGTGTTTAGGAAGATGAAGGCACAGTGGATCACTCACCATCCTAAGGCTTCCAGGCTAGATTTTGATATGAAAGGTATTTTCTGAAAGAAAATCGACCTGAAAGCAACCTAAATGTAGCAGTAAATGACTGTAAGTTGGAGTTAAGCAGCTGTCACCAAGTCCCTGATTGCCCCAGTCTCTCCCAGTCGTCTGAAGCCATGTCTACGGAACTCTGCCTGGTCAGTTTCACGCAGGTAGCAGCATGATGCAGGAGTAACCACTTTTATGCACCTGGGCATATGCCTTTGCCCCTCTATCATCCACTCAAAGGCATTTTGGAACAGCATTTTTTTCTTTTTTGGTAAGCAGCATATAAAGCTAAATTGAATTCAAGGCTAGTGAAAAAATGTGGCTTATGTTAGAGACAAGGATGTATTCTTTCAACTCTAAATGGAATCACAAAAACCTGAATGCAAGGTGTTATTTCCTGTGGGGAGAGAAGGATTATTTCCTCCTGTGATACCTCTTCACTGCACTACTTTTGACTTACTCTTACGCTGTTGTCTAATTGGTGTGTGAGTGTGTGTGTACATCTGCTTATTCCTTCTCTCCCCTTTATTATGAAAATAGTAAAGTGCTACCATTATGTTCCAGGCAATGTTTAAAGCACTTTGTGTATATTGACTTATTTGATCATCACAATAACTTTTCAGGGTAGGTATTTTAATTACCTGCATTATACACATGAGGAAAATGAGGCAGAGTTACTTTGGTCCTGGATCACACAGTAAGTGATGGAGCAGAAAGTCTGGCTTTGGAGCCTGTGTTTTTAACTACTGCTCTGTTCAGCCTCTCTAGACTTGCATATATATTCACTGTGGACCACATGCTCTTTCTGAACTGTTGCTGGGGCAATTCTATAGACTAGCTGTGTGACTTCGAACAAATCGCTTAAAGATCCCTGCTCCTAGGTTTTTATTATCGTTAAACTGGCAAAATAGTTCATGAAAGGTTTTCGTGAGATCAAATACTGTACTATTAAATATTGAAGTGTACCTGTCCCAGAGAAGCTGTTACATCAATTGAATTTGGTTTCACAAGGCTTAGTTGAGCATCTGTTCTGTACATGGCACAGAGGATACGAGAATGGCCGAAACAGACATGTCCATACCTTCTCTGAGCTTCTTATCCAGTAGAAAGAGGACAGAATCAATACAGTAGCCAATCTTGACAAGTGCTGAAAAAGAAATAAATTACTGTTAGTTTCCCTATACCCAATGAGCCTTCAGCTTGGCTTATCGGAGAAGTTGAGCAAACACTTATAAGTGAGATGAGATGGACTACATCAGCTGCTGAAAACCATCAGCAAATGTGACTTAAAGATATAAATGTCAGATGAGGGTGTGACCTGAAATGGCAGAGGGTGGAGCACAGCTGACTCAGATCAGGAAGACAGTTAGGGTAGTGGTCACTGGGAGATGGGTCCCCAGGAGCAGGGAGAGCCCTGTGAACAGATGACTGAGCAGAAAGACAAGAGGTGTCATAAGCTGTGAGCTCTTTCTCTGCTCTTGGCCTGCTCTGGGACCATGGACGAGGTTTGTAGTCCTTAAAGGCTTTTGCCTTTGGCTTCTGCCCTTCATTTTTTAAAAGTAGACTGGTAGTATGTTGTTGTTTTTCAGGCACTAAGTCATATCTGATTCTTCATGTACCTCATAAGATTTTTATAATTGTCATGTCAAAAGGTTATGAGAAAATGCGACCAGGTTCTTAGAAAAGTATCTGATATGCGGTAATTATTTTGTGAATGTTAGTTATTATTATTATTATAATTTGTTATTGCTGCTAAATCATGGTTAATTTCCTTTGTTTTTAGAAGCCTCAAAAAGTGTCATATAGAATCCTGGTGTGGTGGAAAGATTGAAGGACAAGAAAGATTCTTGTCTGGGGCTTATTCTACCACTGTTAGACGGTGGGACCTTTGAATTGCCACGTTGTCCCTTTGGGTTCAGTTTCTCCACAGGCAGAATCTGTGTTGAGCTGGGAAAGCTCCGAGGTCATTATTTGCACACCGGGATTCTCTGATGGTCTTCTAAGATTGTATATTGGACTCCTGAAGATACCCAGAGAGATGGATTATCAAAAAAGCTATCATGTATAAAGGTTTCGACTGTCTCCCAACCCATGGACACTTGGCCATGTCTGGAGACATGTTTGATTTCCCAGAATGGGGGCTTGCTACTGGCATCTAATGGGTTGAAGCCAGGGATTTTGCCAAACATCCGGCAATGCACTGGGGAGTCCTCTACAACAAAGAGTGACCTGGGCCAAAGTATCAATTGTATGAAGACCGAGAGGCCCTTCCTCATTATGTACCTTGTGTTTTCTGAATGCAGAGGTTGGGCCACAACTGTGTTTGCATCTCAGCCCCCATCCACAGTTGGTTCATTAGGCATCTTGGTCATTTGAAGGGTCGCATACAAGCTTTGTTCTTGGGGAGCCTTTTCTTCTTGTTCTCTTCTGTCTGTGACAGACAGTTGGGAACAAGGAGGAGGTGTCATACAACATAAGAAATGGAATCAGGGTTCCCTTAGAGAGGAAAGCATGAAACAACTTCTGTATTAAATGGCCATAAAAAGAATGGAAGGGACTCCCCATCTCTCTGGCTAAGGGACTGATGGACAATTAGCGATTAGATTCTCCTGGGAATGCCTTTGTGCTGCTAATTCCTTCACTCACTGGTTATAGAGTCCCTATTGCATGCCAGCCTCTGTGCTGTTGCTGAGGGTATGGAGTAAAGGATGAAATGGAGCAAGGCTCTGCTCTTTTATAGGAGATTTCCTGTGCCTTTTGCCTTTTCATCCACAGGCAAGTCCTCCTTATCCTTCCAGACCCAGCTCACAAAAGCTTCCTTCTCTAACTCTCTGGAGTTGAGCAGACTTCCCTCCTGTTTCTTCCCACTGAGCCTTGCATTTGCCTTCTTACTTCTTACTATCTTACAGATAACTGAGTGTTATCTGCTTCCCTGCAGAGACCAGATCTGATTCTTTATTTCCTGAATATCTTGCCTCGTGCATCCTGAGTATCTTGCCTCATGCCTAGCACTGAACAGGCAAAAACTGTTGAAAGGATGAGCGAGAGAATGAATGAATGAACGGGGCAAGGCTTCACAGGCTGGTATTCATGCTGTTTTAAGAGTTCTCCTCCTTTTTACCTTCATCCCAGTCTATTCTGTGAATTCCAAACTGGAAAGAGAGAGGGGAAAGGTGAGGAGGACAGCTTTCCCATCAAAGTTTCTCTAAGGTTGCATAGAGGTGACCGTCACTTGGAGAAAAGAAGGCTAGTGGGATCTGAGGGCAGTTTGAACATAAGCAAGAACTGTGGATGAGCCAGTGTTGTGGGTCAGGAGCGTGAAGGTGATCAAGGGAAGTAATGAGACTGTATTATAATAGAGCAGGTAACTGCTCTATTATGGGGAAATATTAACGATCTCCATAAAGATGGTATATGACTCAAAAGATATTATTTTTAGTAGATGTCTTCAAGTTGTACGAATTAATAAGGAACAGCTTGGGTAGTGGAACTCATTAACTTCTCAAATCTACCTTATTTACACCGAATGTAAACCTTTCCCAGACTGGTGGCATCAGCCATTATAAATGATGTTCCCAGTGAGAACTGTATTTTCTGATAGAGATGATATTTTTACCTTAGGGTTTAGGGGTGGACAGGAAACTTTTGGATGCATCGGATACCTTTATGTAGGTGACTTCATCTTCTGATCTCCCCAGTCCTCACTGAAACCAAAAGTTTGGGCTCACTGCAAAGACACAACCAATCAAATAGCAACTGTTTTCATTAAACACTATTGTGTAGCAGTTAATTCTGTTCTATTAGAGTCACTTAGGTTGGTCAATGGTCTGTTGTCCTCATCAATAGGTTATTAGTGTTAATTTATAGTTCAGTTCCTCCCTTTTACTTCACCAGCAAAATCACTCTATCTGCATGGTGGGTGGCTGATTGTTGAGTGGGGAGCCTCTTTCTCATGTTGGTTTCTTCCTGAAAACCCCATTCCAGACCAACACACCTCCTTTATAGACTCCAGGGCAGCTTGTACTTCATCCAGCAATTGTTTAATATAGAACGTTTCTCTCAGGTCTTCAGTCAAATGGCCTTGTTTACTGACTTTTTTTTTTTTTGGCAATGATATGAAAGTGTTGGCTTTTGTATTTATTATTTTTCTCCTATAGTCTAAGAGACATTTTGGAGTCTTGGTTTTAAATAAATAATAAGAGTGAAATGAGTCTATTGATGTAGTTCTCAGACTTTCATCATTTCCTTCTCCCCACCTACCTCCACCAACTGCTGCATCATCTGCTTTGCAGAGAATGGAGACAGCCAAAGGAGTCTGTTAGGGCTTTTCAGTATGGTGCCCTTTTTAACTTTGACTGTAAGGTAGGCACTGTCATCCCAGTTATTAAGATGGGAAATCCAGGATGCCAAAAAATAGATAATGCAAAGTTGACAGAGTCAGTAAGTGGAGAACTGGGATTTCCAATCCAGATTTATCTTTGCTCTAATGTTCTAGTGAACCCCATCAAATATTATCTGTAAGGGAAAGGAGAAGAGCAGGGAAAGGGTAAGGCAAAGGATTTTATACCTGGAAAATAGGAGAACATTGGACATGGAATGCAGGGGAAAAGTTGAGGCATTGAGTTATTTTCTACCATTTCTACTCCTGGGCATCTTGGAAGTCCACTGAGCTGATCCAGCAAAATCCTCAAAACTTCCTCATGGTCTCTCCCCATATATCATGAACCAGATCTTAAAAAGAGTCAATCTCTGGTCAGTAAAGTTACCAGCATCATATGTCTTGGGATTTATCTTCTTGATGCTGTTTAAATTTTTAACTACCTTTCTAGGAAGTAGAGGAACTGTGTAGCAAATAATGATATCCTTAATACTGATATTAATGAGTTTACTGAGAACTTTAACATAACAGGTAGGCATCTACACTAGTGCTTCTTAAATTGATTGTGGAGAAGGAACACCCCTTCCTTTTTATTTTTGTTAAAAAATTTCAATATGTCATGGACTGTTGCCCTATTAAAATATGATAACAATTAATAAAAATTTTTATAAAATGGCTTGGAGAAAACTTATGACCAACATAGACAGCATATTAAAAAGCATAGACATTACTTTGCTGACAAAGGCCCTTCTAGTCAAAGCTATAGTTGTTTTCAGTAGTCATGTATGAATGTGAGAGTTGGATCGTAAAGAAAGCTGAGCACTGAAGAATTGATGCTTTTGAACTGTGGAGTTGGAGAAGACTCTTGAGAGTCCCTTGGACTGTAAGGAGATCAAACCAGTCAATCCCAAACCAGTCAATACTAAAGGAAAACATCCTGAAAATTGGAAGGACTGATGTTGAAGCTGAAACTCGAATCCTTTGGCTGCCCGATGCAAAGAACTGACTCATTGGAAAAGACCCTGATGCTGGGAAAGATTGGAGATAGGAGGAGACGGGGATGAGAGAGGACAATGATGCTTGGATGGCATCACCAACTCGATAGACATGAGTTTGAGCAAGCTCTGGGAGTTGGTGATGGACAGGGAAGCCTGGCATGCTGCAGTCCATGGAGTGGCAATGAGTTGGACACAACTGAGCAACTGAACTGAACTGAGCATATACAAGCTGCAGTTTTCATTATTGGGGTCAGTGGCCATAAAAATGATTCTCTCGGAAGGCTAATTTCAGTATTTATCTGATCATACACTGATGAAGACTGACATGGTCCATGGACCACACTTGGAGTAGCTCTTCCCTAAGCAACTTACATGTAGTTATTCTTGGGAGGATTGTTTTTCTCACGTCATAGGAGGAGGGATGGAAGCATGGAGGGATTAACTTCCCAAGGCTGAAGAGCTAGTGAGATGAAGAGCCCACACTGGAAGGTAGGCAGCTGGTACTAGGACTTTCCCTGTAAACTTCTTGTATTCCGTCTTGACACATAGTACATGGAGTTAGTTGGACTTAGAATGAGAGAGATTCCAGGCTGGTCTTGACTTGATGTTTTAGCACCTGTATGACATTAAGTTTACATGACATTTCAAAGGCTCTTAGATGGTCCCTGCATGACATAGGTGCTCAACAAAGAGAAGCCATTCATTTTGACAAGGATAAAATTCCAAGTGGCACTTTGGTGATTTAGGGTAGACTATTTGATTTGGTGCACTTACTATTCCACATGCTGGTATGTCTCAACTGTCGTGTTTGTCAGAAAACACTTCGTCAGTATTTTTTATTCCATGAGGTAAATTAAGTTTAACTTTATCATTTTAATCTCTCTGTGAATTTATTTCCAAACCTTGAGGAGAAGTAGCCAACTACAACACTTATTAGGAGAATGGATTTTGTTTCCTTGTGGAGCCAGTAAAACAACTAACTGCAGGGCCTGATGCCTGGTTCTAAATTCTAGCTTTTCCAATTACTAGCTGCGTGCTCTTGACTAGGTTTATTTTTCCAAGCTTCAGTCTCCTTATCTGTAAAATGGGGATAATGATTCCATGAGCTATCTCAGAGTGTTGCCACGGGGATTCAGTGAATCAATGCGTGCAATGCACATGGCACAGTGCCTTGTAGATAAAAGTGCTTAGCAAATAGTAGTCAATGTCATTGGTGTGGATTTGTGGAGAGAGAGGGTATTCCAAGATTCAGTCGATGTGGAATCTGGTTGAAAAGTTTTCAAAAATTGATGATAATATTAATGGTTAATTATTGGAACTATTTATCTTTAGCACTTACACATGCTGGAGCTAGGGCTGGTCATTTCCACACACGTTATTCTTGTAATTCTCTCAGCATTTTATGGACCAATAATTAAGTCTCAGGGGCTTCCCATGTGGTGCTAGTGGTTTTAATGAAATAATCTGCCTGCCAGTGCAGGAGATGCAAGAGAAGAGGGTTCAATCCCTGGATCTGGAAGATCCCCTGGAGTCGGAAATGGCAACCACTCCAGTATTCTTGCCTGGAAAATTCCACAGACAGAGGAGCCTGCCAGCTACAGTGCATGGGGCCGCAAAGAGTTGCACATGACTGAGCACGTGTGCACGCATGCACGCACACACACACATACACACAGTTAAGTCTCAGGAAAGTCAAGCTACTTGCTCTGTCTTCCATAGTGAGTGCATAGAGGCTCCCCAAGTAGAACCCAAGATCCACCTGACTGTACCCCACACTGGCTTCCACTTAATTCTACTCAGAAGCAAAACTGATAATAAATAATGAGTTAGCATTTGGTTAGTCCTAATTATTGGGCCTTGTTCCAAGGACTTTACATGAGTCATCTCATTTATCCTTGCACAATCCCATAGGTACTACCATTATCCCTATTTTTACAGATGAAGGGAGAGAGTCAAAGGAATCAGGGGATGCAGGTAATGTGAAGGGGACCCCATGCTTTGAGTGCAGGCAGTCTGTTCTATTGCCCACACTATGCTACAAATGGGGACACACACACACACACACACACACACACACACACAGAGCAGCCTGGAGCAGGGATATGTTGCCCTGTTTCTTGGATTAAATCTCTTCCCTCCTCTGGAGAACTGGAGGCTTGCATCAGGGCCCCTTTAAAGTCCTTTCTGCCTCTAAAAGCCTATGACTTTGTAAGTAGGAGGACAAAATACAGCTTTTCTTGTATGTTTCCACTGTGATACTGACCGCTAGACACTGGCTGTCATGTGAGTGGCTTAATTTGTACTTAGGCCCTATTTATACTATTTTGGGGAAAGGAGTGAAGATGGAGGCCCAGCAGAGCAATTTGAAGCACATTATCAGCTTCTCACTCAGGATTTAGTCCTGGAGCGCCAGTTCTCTTCCTGAACCCATACACCGGCATTGTGGGCTGAGAGACTTCTCTGGTTGGATTTCCTATCCCACAGCTTGCCTGTGCTCCCTGCTCCTTAGAGAAACTGCAGATGATTGCTTGTTGTGCAAAATGGGCGCTCCATGACTCAGAGAGAAGGACGGATGATTGCTTGGAGCAAGCGTGTATCTAAAGATTTGCCAATTTTCCCCATGGAGTCTTTGAATGTGCCATTGGTAGTGGCTCCCTTGTCAGTCTACAGAATAAAAAAATGTTTTTTGAAACTTGAGCTTCCTACACTAATCATCAGAATTCATTTAAAACGTGGTTTTGTCTTTCACTTAAATTCAAAGGGAGAAAGAGAGCTAAAAGATGATCATACACATTCATGTTGCTGACAAGGAAGCTGAAGATCAAAGAGGTGGCTTGGCCAAGCTTATGGAGCCCTCGATAATCTATACCAAGGGTTCCGTTCACCCCTGAACCTTTATTCTGAATTTTGTATTTACAAATATTTCTTGGAGGAAAAGATATGTGGCAGGTATCAGAAATACACGGTTCCACAGATCATGCACAAGTGGTGTAGTTAGGTGGAGGGCAGTTGGGACTGGTGGAGAGTGTGGCTCCCTGGACACTACATACCCCATTGAGAGGAAAAGTCGCAATTTAGCATCAAACAGTTGTTACTGGGTGTCACACTGACCTAGTATTATCAGGCCTTTAAATTTTTCAAGGGAAGTAAATGTTGTGGACTTTATGTAAAATATTTTGGTTTTGCATTGTCAATTCATTCAAATGTTTTTAAGACAGTGCAGGCCAAGCACAGCATGTTGGATTAGATATCCTTTATAGGTCCACAGGTTTGCAAACACAGATTTGTAACTCTCATTGAATTCTTGGATTCTAGAGAGAAGCCATGATGCAAGAAACGTAGGGAAATGCCAGTGCTGCTAAGGACAGTTACAGCGCTAGGGGACAGGTTTTTTCCTGCTTCTTTTCCCATTGAATTATATGATTTTTTTAAAAAGTCATCTAAACCTGGAGTTGTATTTAAGTCAGTTGAGAGCAGCTCCTCCTTCACTAAACATTACATGTTATTTATGACATTGTCTCTTATTTTCTCTCCCTCTGTTGTACTTGAGGCCTTGCTGATTTCTGTATTAATATCCATACCTTCTTTCCTGATGACAAATGCCCATCTGTGAGGGGGTGAGGCATGGGACCAAGGTGACTGGCAGCTCAAGATAAGTATTAGAGACATGTCAAACTCAGTTAAATAAGAGAGATTGGAAATGGGGCCTGGGGCGGGGGGAACAGATCTGTGATTCTTACGGAGGGAGGAGAGACTGTTCCTTCTAGAGAGATGGGAGAAATGGATGTGAAATGAAAGAGACTGGAAATTTTATCACTGCAGATAAATCTTGGCTGCACTCTCCAAATCCAAGCCTCAGCTGTGACATAAAGATGATGCTATGTAGTCAAGTGTATTGAAACTCCCACAGATGTTTATTTGAAGTTCAGTGTTAATAAAATACATAGATGCCTCTCTTTATTTCTCTTTCCCTCACGCTCTCCCTCTCTGTCAATTTATCTCATTTAGCACCTGAAGAATCCCTCTTTTCAGAAAACTCATTGCTATGCATGTACCATATTTAAGAGAGTCCAGGGACGAGGGATTATTTTCACTTAAGAAAGGAAATCCTGAGTTTAGGGACAGGGGCAATTGTATTCCAACTTTGTACTGGGGTAGGTTGTCCGCTCACTTGTCAAAAGGACTTTATCAGTCTTAGAAGTACTAAGTAACTTGTCATTACTTCTATAACAGTGGGAGATAATTAAATCCTACATGCTTTAAGGAATGAAGCCAGGGTCAGAGCTGTTTTGCATACAGCATGCACAGATTAGGTGAAAGTAGCCTGTTTAAACTGTCACTTGGTATTATATTAGCTATTAGATAAATGGTACAGAACTGTGCCGCACAGCAGATATTTGGCAGTGCCTCCCCATCCTTGGCTGTGCTACGGTGGGATGTAGGACTCTCTTATTTGGGGATAACTTGATACTTTTAGGCAGTTGGAGAGCTTGACTACTGGCTGGTCTGTTGAAATTGTCATCAGGCACCATCAGGCTTGGTGCTTTCCATTTCCAGGGAACCCTTGAAGTCAGTTTTTGAGAAGGAGCTGGACATGATGACATGGATCTAAATTGCTGCCCATCAGAATTTGGAGACTGACATGCTGGATTTTGACCAGCCATGTGACAAGGCTGTTGAGAAAAGGCAAAACCAGAGATTGAGTTAAGTAGGAGGATGTGGGTGGACAGTAAGGATGGGGGAAGGAGCTGTTTTTTGTGAACTAAGCCAGGGAAGCACTGGCCCTTGATGTAATAGGAAGTTCTCGATTGATGAGATCAGGCACACATGGATTGGAAACCTGGGTCTGTTGCTCACTGGCTTGTGACTTAGCCTTTCGGGTTCCATTTCTTTGTAAGTTACCTGGGTCAGCACTTGGAACATAGACCATGTTTTTTACATGTAGGTCCTAGCAGAAGTCTGACCCTGAACTTAATAAGGTGTTCATTAGTGAGTTTAGCTTGAATGGTGATCCAAATAGAGAGGATGTTGGTCATTTTTTATTTGGTTGGTCTGTTGGTGTGTGCAGCCAGTGGTCCCCAGGTGTTGATTATACCTGTAACAAAGGCAGAAATAAGCAAATTATACCCCTATTTGCAATATGGACATCCCAGGACAGCATTTTAGCTATAAGCTTCCATTTAAGTTGGCTGCACTTTGAAATGCTCTCTGAAGAGAACCTAGATTCTGCCTGCTTGGGAGGTTTGTAACAAGGCAGTTTCAGCCATCTACTGTCAGAGATGCTCTGGGCTCTGATCACTCCACATGCTTTATTTTGACTTTCCTTTTGCCACTTTGTAATTCTACCTTGTGTTATAGTGTTTGGAGTTTTTAAAATCTCTTCTACACCAGATCACTGTGTGATCCAGATTTGATGCATCCAGAACATTCTTTACAGTCTCTGGGTACCATAGGAGCTAAGCAAATGTTCGTTGAAAGAATATAAACTTTCCTAAAAGGTTGGAGGATAGTTTCGTTAATCTTAGCTTCTCTTGCGTGTGTGCTAAGTCACTTCAGTCATATCTGACTCTTTGCAACCCTATGGACTGTAGCCCACCGGGCTTCTCTGTCTGTGGGGTTCTCCAGGTAAGAATACTGGAATGGGTAGCAAAATTTTCCAGGGGATCTTCCTGACCCAGAGATTGAATCTGTGTCTTTTTTGTCTCCTGCAGTGGCAGATGGGTTCTTTACCACTACCACTACCTCGTTCTTCTTACATCATCTCTACTTTAAGTGTTCAAGGGAAATGAGACTTCAGTCAGTGGCCCCAAGGGTATACACTTTAGAGTTTATATGATATCAACTCTCATATCTACTCTCATATCTTTGGGGTGTCACAGCTAGAAAATTCTGAAGCCCAGAAACAAGAGTGCCCTCAGTATTAGAGCAGAAGCCTCACATGCAGTGCCTAAGAGCACTGGTCTCCATCTCTTCCCACTTATTAGTGAGGATTTCAGTTGGCCCTGTCTGTCCTTTTGTAAATCTGTTTTTGTTCTGTTAACCTAGACTTAAGAAGCTAGACTTAAGAAGCTACAAAAAAAAAAAAAAAAAAAAGGTGGCCTTGCCTGAACCACAGCAGAATGGAGCTGTCAAGTGGGCTATGATCCACCCCTAGCTCCCGGGGCCCCAGGGCCTCTGGCTGCTCTCCAGTCTGGGGCAGCTGGTGATGCCAAATTCAGGTTTGCTGTTCTGATTCCTGCTTCAGGAGGCGTCCTGTGCTCCCGTCTCACACCCGCTCCTGGGCCAGTCATTCACCTTCACCACCAGAACCACAAACACCTGATTCACTCTGGGGTATCTAGCGTGAGCCAAGGACTTTTCTAGGTTCCTAGTCTATGTCAGTGAACAAACAGGGAGAAAAGTCTTAGTCCTGTGGTGCTTGCATCTTAATGGGCAGGGGAATGGGGCCCAACAACATAAATACAATAGATAAAAGGTAGTTTTGTCAGGAGGCAGGAAGTGCTTTGGGGAAGCAGAGCAGGATGCTTGAGACACAAAGCGAGAGGTGGATTGAGACAGAGGGGATTTGGAGAGTCACACGCACAGTGAGAGACAGACAACCAGAGATAAGACAGAAAAAAGGAAGAGAGAAACGTTGAGGAACAGCGAGAAGATGGACACATGGCAGAAAGGACAGAGTGGTCGAGCCAGAGAAGGGCTCTGCCTCCTAGGCGCTCGCCCATCCACCTGCTTCGGGGTCCACCCAGCCTTCTCCCGCAGCAGCTGCCTTTTTACACCTCGGCACAGCCAGCTTTGCACCGTCACAGCCGTCATCTCACATCACAGTCCGGCTGGCGAGCTGTCAGGCCCCTCCCAGTTGCCCTGAGGATATACTCACCCTAGCCCTGGCCATTCCCTCCATCTCTGCTGTCACTTCTTGCCCTTTCCCTGTCCCACATCACACAGCTAAGGCGTCTTTCTTTGACATAGAGATCTTGCATCATCAACTCTGAAGTAGCGTCTCTGACCTCCCCACTCTGGTCTGGGCTGGGGGCCCCGTTTTCATGGGCTGCCACCTTCTGGTCTGAGTTCCCTGTGAACTGAGACAGGAAGAGCTATGCTAACGGCAGATAACGCACAAGACAGAGACTGAGGACTAGGCACTCAGCCCAACACACTCTTGTAATAGCTGGTTTAATCCTCCTTTCACCCTTCACGGTAAGTACTATTATAGTCTATGGGGTCACACAGAGTCGGACATGACTGAAGTGACTTAGTAGTAGTAGTAGTAGTAGTTTGAGGTAATGAAACTATGGCACAGAGAAGTTAAGAAACTTGCCAAAGGTAACCCAGCTTGTGAATAGCAGAGCAGCCTGCTCTGCTAACCTGAACAAATATGTACACATCGCTCTCATTCCTAATATGCCATTTATCACCATTTTTGTGATATTTCTGTGCCTCCCTTCCCCATCCCCCGGATTATACATGCATACTCCTGGACAAGGAGCTACTGGAAGACAGGGCAAGTGTCTTTGGTGTGTGGCTTAACACTTGGCAGAAAGCCAGTTCTAAATCCATCCCTGAGGAAGGAAGGAATGCATTATGGCTAGAACACCCAAATAGGAGAAAGAATAGGAGGTGACCTCTGGACTTCTTAGCCATGGCTCTGCAAGACCTGCATGATGTTGTCCAGGGTCAGCCTGTCTGAGATCATAGGATTCCAGAGGAGAGATGTTCCTGGGTGAGGAGGCATTTGGAAATGGACGGCCTGTGCCCCTCCAGAGGCGGCTCCCTGGCCAACGGGCTCTCTGCAATTTCCCGTGTGCCTGAAAGAGGCAAGAGGGCCACATGCAGGGAACCCTGGTTCCCTCCTATGGAGCAAGAAGCCTGCCTTCAAGCCAAACCTTTCAGGTGGTGTCTCAAAAATTATAGAGGCGCTGCTATCCACAGGGCCATGCAGGTCTTTGCCAAGAAGCCTGAGTCATGGGCTGGAACCACTCAGGTACTTGCAGCCTCAGAGCTTTTAGATGATCACTGATGGCAGGAATGGTGACCAGGCCACAGTGACCCGAGCAGAGCCATGGATACTGCAGCTTAGCTCTTGTCAGCTAGCGCTTGGGTGGTGTTTGCATAGGGATTCTTGAGAGAATATTGGGTTTATGAAAGAACAGAAAGAGAATACAGAATCAAACTACCTCTAAAGCATTGATGTTCCCCAGGGGGAGAAAACTACATACATATCTAGATGTCCATGTGCTCCATGGAGGTTTCAAATAGACAAAGGGTGGGTAAGTTCATTTGTAGCCTTTTTTAGATTCCACATATTAGTGATATTGCATGATACTGATCTTTCTCTGTGTGATATTTCACTTAGTGTGATCACTTCTAGGTCCATCTGTGTTACTACAAATGGCATTATTTCATTCTTTTTTATAGCTGAGTAATATTCCACTGTGGGCTCAGTGGTAAAGAAGATACCTGCCAATACAGGAGATGCAAGTTTAATCCCTAAGTCAAGAAGATCCCCTGGAGAAGGAAATGGCAACCTACTCCAGTATTCTTGCCTGGAAAATTCTATGGACAAAGGAGCCTGGCAGGCTACAGTCCATGGGATTGCGAAAGAGTCAGACACAATTTAGCAACTAAACATATACACACATATATATAGGCTTCCCAGGTGATACTAGTGGTTTTAATAAAAGAATCTGCCTGCCAGTGCAGGAGATATGAGAGACATGGGTTCAATCCCCAGGTCAGGAAGATCCTGTGGAGGAGGGCATGGCAACCCACTCCAGTATTCTTGCATGGAGAATCCTGTGGGCAGAGGAGCTTGGCGGGCTACAGTCCATAGGGTCACACAGAGTCAAACATGACTGAACTGACTTATCGATGGATATTTTGATTACTTCCATGTCTTGGTTATTGTCAATAGTGCTGCAATGACCATTGGGGTGCAGGTATCTTTTCAAAATATGGTTTTCTCTGGATGTATGCCAAGGAGTGAGATTAAGAGATACACATTACTACATATAAAATAGATAACCAACAAGGACCTGCTGTACAGCTCGGCGAACTCTTCAATATTCTGTAATGACCTATGTAAGAAAAGAACCTGGAAAAGAATGGGCATAGTATATGTATAACTGAATCACTTTGCTGTACATCTGAAACTAACTCAACATTTTCAATCAACTATACTCCAGTATAAAATAAAGATTAAAAAAGAGACTGGGGGTGTAAGAAATTGAACTCTGGGATGCAGAAGAAAAGAGGGTGCTCCTACCCTTCCTTTCCCACCTTCCTCATCCTCTCTCTACTTTGAGCACCCACTCCCTACTCCCTAGGACTGGGGAACTGTGAAATCACAGCATTTTACACACCCATCCTGCTTCCCTCTGGAGAGATGATTAGACCCATCTCCTTTTGAGCATCAGAGTGACTTTCTCTGGTAGCCAATTGCCTTAAACCTGTGAAATATTGTCTTGCAGGGCTAGAGAACATTGAATGAAGAAGGAAAACCTAAAATAAATAAGAACTTCAAAGACAGGCTGTATTGATATTATACTTATAAAACCTAAAAGCCCCTGCTGACTTTAGAAAATTAATGATAGGTACAGTCAATATTAATTGTCCCTCCAAAAAGCAGAGGAGGGGGGAAAGCCTCCAAAATGAAGATCAATATAATCCCTTGCCAGTACCATATTGAGCCTTTCCTCCAAAAATAACTTTAATTTTTTTCAACCATTGACAGGATTCTTTAGGAAAACGTTTACTTAGTCCTGTTAATGGAAAATCATGATCATGATTTCTGAACAATAGGTTTTAGAAACATCAGCTCTTGCGTGGCAGGCTGGTCTCCCACCCAGTGAAGGCTACAGTTTGAAAGGGGAACAGCTTAGATTCAGGGATGGAGAGAGTTTGGATCCCCGATCACCCCTGTAGAGCTTGTTGTTGTTATTTTACATCTCTCTTGAATTATTAAGTGCAAATCTAGCAATGCAGGGGAGAAAAAGCAGATGATTTCCCTTTGAGTTTGCTGATTAGCCAGTTGCCCTGCTCAGGGAGCACCCCCGTGTTTTTAGTTTCTATATATGTTCATAGAAATGGAGCACGATCCTGACTGCATCTCAAGTGAATGATTTTTCAATTAGCCTGTAGTTCCTTGGCGGAATTCCCTTTGCAGTCCTTTGTGGGTGATGGAGAGCAAAGGTTTAAGAGGTTTTGGACAATTTATGTGATTTGGAGAGGTCGTTTGTCAAGAAACAATATCTGCAACAACTTTTATGTTCAATTTGAGTCCCAGGTCTTTTGCTTATTTTTATAGCACTGTGTTCTGAGGTGTGAAAGCTATCTTACTAGCAGTGTTTAAATGGCAGTGTTGGTGATATTTCTGGAGGGGGTTGGTGGTATTTCTGGAGGGGCTTAGAGAGTCAGGAAGTCTGTTCCTCTGGATCCACAGAGACAGTAGACTGTTTGACAAATCTCATCAAAATGCTTTGAACCATGGACATTGTTTGAGCTGAAAATTTCACCCCCAGGGTGGTAGAATGGTGTGGGTGGGAAAAATAATTGATTTTGATTTCAGCCAAATTTGGGAGATCTGGGAATACTACTTCCTAAGACATATTATTTATCTTCATGGTATCTCAGTTTTCTAACCTGTAAAAGTGGGATTGGTACCAAGGTTAAATGAGATAATGCATGACAAGTGTTTAGTCAGAGCCTAGTATGAAGTAGGAGAAGGCAATGGCACCCCACTCCAGTACTCTTGCCTGGAAAATCCCATGGATGGAGGAGCCTGGTGGGCTGCAATCCATGGGGTCGCTAAGAGTCAGACATGACTGAGCGACTTTACTTTCACTTTTCATTTTCATGCATTGGAGAAGGAAGTGGCAACCCACTCCAGTGTTCTTGCCTGGAGAATCCCAGGGACGGGGGAGCCTGGTGGGCTGCGGTCTCTGGGGTCACACAGAGTCGGACATGATTGAAGTGACTTAGCAGTAGCAGTATGAAGTAAGGGCTTCCCAGGTGGCGCTAGTGGTAAAGAAAGTGAAAGTCTTTCAGTCATGTGCGACTCTTTGCAACCCAGTGAAATAGACCATGGAGTTCTCCAGGCCAGAATACTGGAGTGGGTAGCCTTTCCCTTCTTCAGGGGATCTTCCCCACCCAGGGATTGAACCCAGGTCTCCTGCATTGCAGACGGATTCTTTACCAGTTGAGTCATCAGGGAAGCCCTTGTCTGCTAATACAGGAGATGTAAGAGACGTGGGTTTGATCCCTGGGTCAAGAAGTTCCCCTGGAGGAGGGCATGGCAACCCATTCCAGTATTCTTGCCCAGAGAAACCCATGGACAGAGGAGCCTGGCTGGCTATGATCCATAGACTCACAAAGAATCAGACATAACTGAAGCAATTTAGCAGGCATGCATTCAGTATGAAGTGAATCCTCATATATATTATTTCTATTGTTATTTTTGCTGGCAGTAGGAATCTAATCCAAGACACATGTAGGAACATTTACAAAGATTTAGTTGGAAAGATGTTCCTCACAGCATTGTTTATAATAATGAAAAACTGGATTGATTAAATATATCCTACTTCCTAGGTGGCACGGTGGTAAAAAATCTGCCTGCCAGTGCAGGAGACACAAGAGACTTCGGTTTGATATCTTGGTCAGGAGCATCACCTGGAAGAATGGCAACCCACTCCAGTATTCTTGCCTGGAAAGTTCTGTGGACAGGCTGTAGTCCATGGGGTCACAAAAAGCCAGACATAACTGAGCATGCACTCATATCATCTCAATATATCATGGCAAATAAATACATGGCTCTTGTGTTATTCGGCTATTAAGAGCCATGTTCAGTTCAGATCGGTTGTTCAGTCACGTCTGACTCTTTGTGACCCTATGGACTGCAGCATGCCAGGCCTCCCTGTCCATCACCAACTCCTGGAGCTTACTCAATCTCATGTCCATTGAGTCGGTGATGCCATCCAACCATCTCATCCTCTGTTGTCCCCTTCTCCTCCTGCCTTCAATCTTTCCCAGCATCAGGGTTTTTTCCAAGGAGTCAGTTCGCATCAGGTGGCCAAAGTATTAGAATTTCAGCTTCAGCATCAGTCCTTCCAATGGATATTCAGGACTGATTTGCTTTAGGATGGACTGATTGGATCTCCTTGCAGTCCAAGGAACTCTCAAGAGTCTTCTCCAACACCACTTCAAGTGAAATATGAGGTCACAAAATAGTATCATCCTATGGTTTGTTCATACAGTAGCAACATAAGTTGCTATTGTTGATACAACATAAGTTGATACTCACATATCAAGACATATATCTAGATGTTCAAGCTGGTTTTAGAAAAGGCAGAAGAACCAGAGATCAAATTGCCAATATCCGCTGGATCATCGAAAAAGCAAGAGAGTTCCAGAAAAATATCTATTTCTGCTTTATTGACTATGCCAAAGCCTTTGACTGTGTGGATCACAATAAACTGTGGAAAATTCTGAAAGAGGTGGGAATACCAGACCACCTGATCTGCCTCTTGAGAAATTTGTATGCAGCTCAGGAAGCAACAGTTAGAACTGGACATGGAACAACAGACTGGTTCCAAATAGGAAAAGGAGTACATCAAGGCCGTACGTTGTCACCCTGCTTATTTAACTTCTATGCAGAGTACATCATGATAAACGCTGGACTGGAAGAAACACAAGCTGGAATCAAGATTGCCAGGAGAAATATCAATCACCTCAGATATGCAGATGACACCACCCTTATGGCAGAAAGTGAAAAGGAACTCAAAAGCCTCTTGATGAAAGTGAAAGTGGAGAGTGAAAAAGTTGGCTTAAAGCTCAACATTCAGAAAACGAAGATCATGGCATCTGGTCCGACCACTTCATGGGAAATAGATGGGGAAACAGTGGAAACAGTGTCAGACTTTATTTTTCTGGGCTCCAAAATCACTACAGATGGTGACTGCAGCCATGAAATTAAAAGAGGCTTACTCCTTGGAAGGAAAGTTATGACCAACCTAGATAGCATATTCAAAAGCAGAGACATTACTTTGCCAACAAAGGTCCGTCTAGTCAAGGCTATGGTTTTTCCTGTGGTCATGTATGGATGTGAGAGTTGGACTGTGAAGAAGGCTGAGCGCCGAAAAATTGATGCTTTTGAACTGTGGTGTTGGAGAAGACTCTTGAGAGTCCCTTGGACTGCAAGGAGATCCAACCAGCCCATTCTGAAGATCAGCCCTGGGATTTCTTTGGAAGGAATGATGCTAAAGCTGAAACTCCAGTACTTTGGCCACCTCATGTGAAGAGTTGACTCATTGGAAAAGACTCTGATGCTGGGAGGGACTGGGGGCAGGAGGAGAAGGGGAGGACAGAGGATGAGATGGCTGGATGGCATCACTGACTCGATGGACGTGAGTCTGGGTGAACTCCTGGAGTTGGTGATGGACAGGGAGGCCTGGTGTGCTGCGATTCATGGGGTCGCAAAGAGTTGGACACGACTGAGTGAATGATCTGATCTGATCTGATCAATGGGTAATGGAATACAATTTTTTATGTTTTAATTAATTTTTTGATTTCTCTGAGATTTTACAGTATTCATGTGCTCTTCTTGAGTTAAATCTACTTTTGATCAGAAAAAGAAGTGAGGCTCCCAGTTGGAGACTTTCTCCTTTAGTGGTAAAAAACAGAAGTTACCATGGCAGTGTGGCTTTATCAGAGACTTCAGGATGTGAACTCAGGTATGCTGGTGATATGTCACTCTATCACAAAACACCAGCAAGGGATGAAAGAGCAGGAACATTTGAAAATGAGGTCTTGAGGAACGAGAACTACACAGCTGCTTGGCCCCATATATATATATTTTTTTAATAGGAGACTTACTGACATTTGAAAGATGGGGGCCTGTGCTACTGACTGGAGGTTGATTGGCATTTATGGGCAGTATAAGGCGTTATTTGCCCCCCATCCAAACCCTCACCCATCTAGCCTCTGAATTAAATTGGATCAGCTATAAAACTTTCTATGGCTATTTGCAGAAAGACTAGTTGTCGTTTTCAAAATATGACTTATCTGGATAGAAATTTGGAAAAGTAACTTGTGACATTTTAAACACTTACTGACTCTTGTTAAAAAAGAAAAAAAAAAGAAAGGAAAATTGTACTTGTTTATAGAGAGTAAAAAATGAAAAGAACTGAGAATAGTTTCATATCAAGTCATTTTTGAAATAGTTGGGTCTAAATCCCAATGGATTTTGTAAAAATTGAAATAATGTTTTGATGGAGCACATGATTGTTAAAAATATCCATTTATATTCATACCTCAGGAGTGGGCCAGTTCCCTTAATTTTCCTCATAAATCGAAAATTATTTTCACAAATGGAAGTTTATCATTTTTATGATGCCACAACTTGACCCTTAGAATTCTGGAATTTTCAGGTTTTCCTGCTGAATATATATTTTTGGAAATGGATGTATATATGTTCACACTTAAGATGGTACCCTAATATTTATTAGCCCTCCTTTGTTTCTCTATAGGGTTGAAGCATATTTATGAATATTTTATCTTTCTTAACTGAGTTTCTTGCAAAGGAAAAATTGTATTTTCTTAAGAAAAATGTACTATCATACTCTCAAATTTATGCAGAGGCAGTTTTTCTATCTGTTAAGGATTCAATTCCAGGAATAATGGGTTTTCTTTTGGGGTCCCAGTCATCTTCAAGACAACCCAAGATCTGAGCATTATAAAGATTTCTCTCTTGGTTCCTTTGTGCTCTCTCTCTCTCCTTCCTTCCCTCCCTCCTTCTCCCTCTTCCTCTCTGTCTTTTTCTGTCTCTGCCTTTCTTTTCTGCATTCTGGTGTACACCATTTTTATCTTTTATGTACAAAACCCTCTTCACTCTTCCAATCCCATCCCCTACTATGAAGATCTTAGTTTTCCCAAAAAGTTTACCCTCATTCATTATTCATTTTCTCAGAGCCCTTTTAGCCATCAGGAATTATATATTATGATAATTTCATGCATAGTATTAGGAGATGAAATTTTCAATGCTTTGCAATCCACTGGTAGAGATCTCAACTGGTCACCTGGTGGTTTGCTTTGATTCAGATGTTCAAAAGTTTATTTGTTGCCGGGGCCTCAAGGTTTTTCTTGAAAAGTTGGATCTTGTGAAAAACATCAGAAGATTTAACCATCTTGGATTCCTAGCCACATGGCAGTAGTGAGTTGAAGTGGAGAGGGAGCAGCTCCTGTCCTCTGTGCATCATAGTCTTTCCCAATCTTTGGGGTCTTCATTCATCTCTGTTCCCTCCCTGGTCTCAGCAGTCATGTGACATTACCACTCCTGTTCCCTTCCTTCCTGCTCATGTAATTTCCTCTCCCAGAACCCTCCTTTCTCCTCCTCCAAAAGACATGGGAACATTGGGAATTCTGGTTGCAACTGCTGGACCAATAAGAGGGGATACCTTTAGTTTGGGCTTCCCTGGAGGCTCGGATGGTAAAGAATCTGCCTGCAATGCAGAAGACCTGGATTCAGTCCCTGGGTCAGGAAGATCCCCTGGAGAAGAGAATGGCAACCCACTCCAGTATTCTTGCCTGGAGAATTCCATGGACAGAGGAGCCTTGTGGATTACAGTCCATGTGGTCACACAAGAGTTGGACACCACTGAGTGACTAACAATAACACACCTTTAGTTATCCCTCAAATGAGTCCTCAGCTTATATGCAGGCTGGACTCTAGAAAGAGAATGTTGACAGCTGTTATGAACAGCTTCTAAGGTTATTTGAGGTCACTGCTATCTCAGTCGATCAACCATTTAGACTTATTGGTATAATTTGTTCTCTGGTATTTTTCAGATGTGTTATTCATCTTTTTAAAGATTAGGAGGTCATGCAATGAACTTAAATATGTTTTATCATAATCTGAACCAAAATGCAAGTTCAAAGAACTTTAAAATTCTGTTGGTGCATGTCTAGTATTCAATAACACACAACTATTCACAGTTCTTCTGGGATTTGGAAGGCGGTCTTTTATGGGGTCATATCTTACTCCTTGGAAGGAAAGTTATGACCAACCTAGATAGAATATTCAAAAGCAGAGACATTACTTTGCCAGCAAAGGTCTGTCTAGTCAAGGCTATAGTTTTCCCAGTAGTCATGTATGGATGTGAGAGTTGGACTGTGAAGAAAGCTGAGCGCTGAAGAATTGATGCTTTTGCACTGTGGTGTTGGAGAAGACTCTTGAGAGTCCCTTGGACCGCAAGAAGATTCAACCAGTCCATTCTAAAGGAGATCAGCCCTGGGTGTTCTTTGGAAGGAATGATGCTAAAGCTGAAACTCCAATACTTTGACCACCTCATGCAAAGAATTGACTCATTGGAAAAGACTCTGATGCTGGGAGGGATTGGGGGCAGGAGGAGAAGGGGACAACAGAGGATGAGATGGCTGGATGGCATCACTGACTCGATGCACATGAGTTTGAGTGAACTCCAGGAGTTGGTGATGGACAGGGAGGCCTGACGTGCTGCAATTCATGGGGTAGCAAAGAGTCGGATGTGACTGAGCGACTGAACTGAACTGAATTGATCTGAGTTTTCCTTTTCCCCACAAATATTTGGTAACTTTTCCCTGGTGTTGCCCCTCAGATCTGGCTGTCCCGATCTCCCTGAATATGCCAAGAGCACCCCAGTCCAAGCCTATGCTTAGCATTCAGCAGATGTTTGTTAGATGAATGAACACTTCTATATGTGTTTGTGAAGCCGAGAGAGAGAGAGGCAAAACAACCTGCTTTTGGTCATACATGAAGTCATTCAGAAAACGGGTTAGATTTGGCTGTTTAGTTCAAACATTTATTTAAGAGCTGCCTTCCACCATTTCTTCCTAATTCCTATCAAATGACACTGTCATTCAGCTTTTTAGTAAAAGTTCAGTTTTCACTTGCCACGAACCTTTGAAATAATTCCAGGTATTGGTGATTCTTATTCTAATTCATGCTTCCAACAGAATTGAACTCAAACAATGGTTTCCGACTATTAGAACCTGGACAAACTGTTTCCTTGCCTAAATAATTGGTGAAATTCTGACATTTGGGGTTCATGATTCCCTATTCAGACTGCAAACATCACAGCTTATGGTTCCACTCTGTTGGCAGTGGGTTTACCCACCAAAAGTCTAGAGGATCACATATTTGTGTGGTGTCTTGAAAGCGAAAGTGAAGTTGCTCAGTCATGTCTGACTCTTTGCGACCCCATGGACTGTAGCCTACCAGGCTCCTCAGTTCATGAAATTTTCCAGGCAAGAGTATTGGAGTGGGTTGCAATTTCCTTCTCCAGGGGATCTTCCCAACCCAGGGATTGAACCCGGGTCTCCTGCATTGCAGGCAGGAGCCCGTTGCATGGGCTTTCCACCAGGGAAGCCCATGTGTGGTGTATTATCAGCCTGCAAACAATTCATGCCTTTGTGCTGTCCACAGATGCCAATCTCACCTCTTTTAGCAGCTCTTGGCCCTGAACCTGGGGTGTTTACTCTAAATTCATTTATGGTGTCTTTTTGAAGTTTTGCCACCTTACAAAATGAACACTAGTTTAGTTTTGCTTTGTTTTCTTGCTTTGGGTGAGGCTTTCTCTGTGCAACTTTGTATGAGTTGTACAGATTGCCTTTTGGACCTAACTTAATTCATCTGTCAGAAGTGACAAGGACTTTGGAGGCATTTCCTTCCAGAGTCTCCCAAGTGTACGTACACATGAGGACATCACACTCACGCACACGCAGGCTCACACATGCCATCGCGAACTGAGAATAGGTCAGTGTTGCTGAAGATCTAGTCAGTCATGGAAAAAGCTTTACCTAGAAGTGAAAGCCTGATTTGGAATGAGCTTTTCCTAGTTTGTCCTTTCCTTGAGACACTGTAGTTACTGCAAAAATGAAGATAAAAAGATCCTTTAGAAGGGAGAGTAAATAACAACTATTTTACCCATAAAACTACCGAAATCTTAAATATACATGATATGCACCAAACTGAAAAGAGTTTTCATGGGTGCCCCAGAGAAAGATTGCTTTAGGAGACTTCACTTCATGAAAACAAAATGGATTCACTTTTATCTCTATATCTATTTCATCTATACCAATACCTATATCTGATTATATCTATGTAGGTATGTGTACATATATTCATACACACATTCTCACACACCCACTGTGTCTATTTGTATTGGCCAAAAAATGATGAACTATTGATGATTTTGTATGGTTTAGCCCAGGAACTATGATCACAGAATAGATTCTTTCCTCTCTTCCCAACCACTTGTTTCCTTCTATGCTAGAAAAATGACCAGGGGCTGGAAATGTCAAGAGAGAATTGAGATGTTGTGTAAACAGAATGTCATGGTGGCCCCAAGATTTCTACACCTTGGTGTGTGCACCCAAAATAATTCCATCCCCTTGAATGTAGCTGATATGTGTGAATAGGATGCCATCACTTCTGAGATTCAGTTCAGTTCGGTTCAGTCGCTCAGTCGTGTCCAACTCTTTGTGACCCCATGAACCGCAGCACACCAGGACTCCCTGTCCATCAGCAACTCCCGGAGTCCACTTCTGAGATTAGGTTACATTATAAGACAAAAATGAAGGGATTTTATAGACGTGGTTAAGGTCCCAAATCAGTTGATTTTGTTTTTTAATTGGAGCATAGTTGACTTACAGTGTTGTGTTAGTTTCAGGGGAACAGCAAAATGAATCAGTTATACACATACTCACTCTTTTTTAGATTCTTTTCCTGTATAGGTCATTACAAAGTATTCAGTCAAGTTCCCTGTGCTATAGGTCCTTCAGTTCAGTTCAGTCGCTCAGTCGTGTCCGACTCTTTGTGACCCCATGAATCGCAGCATGCCAGGCCTCCCTGTCTATCACCAATTCCCGGAGTTCACTCAGACTCACGTCCATCGAGTCAGTGATGCCATCCAGCCATCTCATCCTCTGTCCTCCCCTTCTCCTCCTGCCCCCAGTCCCTCCCAGCATCAGAGTCTTTTCCAATGAGTCAACTCTTCACATGAGGTGGCCAAAGTACTGGAGTTTCAGCTTTAGCATCAGTCCTTCCAAAGAAATCCCAGGGCTGATCTCCTTCAGAATGGACTGGTTGGATCTCCTTGCAGTCCAAGGGACTCTCAAGAGTCTTCTCCAACACCACAGTTCAAAAGCACCAATTCTTCAGCACTCAGATTTCTTCACAGTCCAACTCTCACATCCATACATGACCACTGGAAAAACCATAGCCTTGACTAGATGGACCTTTGTTGGCAAAGTAATGTCTCTTCTTTTCAATATGCTATCTAGGTTGGTCATAACTTTTCTTCCAAGGAGTAAGCATCTTTTAATTTCATGGCTGCAGTCACCATTTGCAGTGATTTTAGGTCCTTACTAGTAATCTATTTCATATATGCTTCTAAATTGCTTCAGTTATGTCTGAATCTTTGCAACCCTATGGACTACAGCTCACCAGGATCCACTCACTGTCCACGGGATTCTCCAGGCAAGAATACTGGAGTGGGTTGCCATGCCCCCCTCCAAGGGGGAAAATTATTGATTTTCAATTAATTAGCAGAGATGTTATTCTGAGTGGGTCTTAGTCAGGTGAGAGCCTTTAAAGGAAGGCTGGGTTCTTCCCACAGAGACAGACATCCTATCAGGATCTTGATGAAAGGATCAGATGCACTGTCAGCTGCCTATGGAGGGGAATGACTCCTAGGAACTCAGAGTCCCAGTCTTAAAATACCAGGAAACTGAAGACTGTCAACAGTCTGATTGAGTTTGGAGAAGGACTTGAGCTCCAGCTGAGGAGACAACCTGGCCAGCACCTTGACTGCAGCCTCCTAAGACCATGAGCAGAGGGCCCAGCCAAGATATACCCAGTGTGTGCTAAAGTTTTGGTCACTGGTTATAAAACAGTAGAAAACAAACATAACAAGATCTGTGTTTTCAGATGGCAGGTCTAACTGCACCTGTGCCTGCTGCTGTCCGCGCCTCCGCCCTCCTGCTTCATCCCATCCCCAGGAAGCCATCCAGGCACAGATAGACCGTCATGTTCATGCTGGCTTCAGCTATTGCTTTTGCTCCCATATCTGAACTCGGCTTTATTCTTATGTGTTTCATTCTGTTACTGCAAAAGGGGGAAGTTATCTTTTCAGGAAAAAAAAATATTTAGCTGATTCTTGGTTTGGAACCATCAGACACTTGATGCTAGGAGTGGGGTCTTGGGCTGTTCCCTAAAAAAACATAATCCTCTAGCTTTGCATGTGGAAAAAGGCATGTGGCTGCCATAATATACTTCTTTTATTTCCTTGCTCTCTTTTCAAATGTTCTTTCCTGTTCAGGCATCTGGGCTTTTTCTTCCTCTTTCCCTTTGTGTGGTGGCATCTGCCTTGAATGTTGATGAAGAAAACTTGGTTCCCCACCAAGAACTTATTTGGGGGTAATTAATTCTTGGCGCCCTAGCAGTGCCTCACAACTGTGACTTTCTTAGGTATGAATTGACTGACTAAATGTCCAGGCATGGGATGTGCAAATTATTGCCTTGCCTTTTGCCAAATATTAATCATTTATTGAACTTGCTGTAGCAGGAATGGTAATGGCAATTGCGTGTGTGGGTGGATAAAGATGGAATTCACAGGAGGGCAGTGAGGGAATCCTTGAGAACATGGGTTTTGGTCTCTTAAGTCATTTTCTTTGCAATTTTATGCTCTGGAGCCCTGGAAGAGGACCATTTTAGGAGGCTGAACCATGCCCCCAGGGAGATTATAGTCTATTAGGGCAGCAACCATGCAAAGAGATCACTCACGGACTTTTGATAGTGCAACCACGAGTACAAAGAGGCAAAACGGAGGAGGCTAGGGAGACGCATTGTGTCTAGGGGGATGGAAAGCACATGAGAAGTGGTGCTTGAACTACACTTAGATGACGGAATTTAGCAGAAGAAAAGAAGTATGGAGAGATTAAGAATTTATTGATTTTTTAGCACACCTTGAACTGGATTTGAAACCAGATATACCTTCAGGAAAATTTTGTACTGTCCAATGCACGGCATCATAAAAGTTAATTAACCAATACTCTGCTATTTAGAATAGGTGAGTATTGGGAATGTAAATTCAGCCAGGGCAGCAGCCATCACCTCTTGTTCTCTGTTGGGTCCGCCATTCCAAACTCAGGGTTTGGCCTCTAGGGATACTCAGGTAAAGTTGGAGGCTCAGTGAATGAATCTCACCATTAAAAAGGTTTTCTAGTAAGATTAATTGTGTGATTGCATCTATAAAAACAAAAAAAGTAGGAAGAACAGAGTGTTTACATAGAAATGATTGCTCAATCACAGAGCATTGTTTCCCATTCATTAAAGCAGAGCTCCAAATGAATTCATTGATAGTCCAGTGGGATTCACTGGATTTTTCAATTTACAGTATATATGTGTGTGTGTGTATATATATATATATATATATATATTTTCCCCCCTCAAGAGAGTGTCTCATTCACTAGCCTACCTTCCCATCTCACCTTCTGAACAATTAAAGATTTCATGAGGCTTTGGCAGACTCTCCTTTTTGATATTTTACCAGGTTCAGGCATAATAATGGGCTTTGGAGGCTAAGTGGTCAGCCAGGTCTGAATTCAAGACAAGTAATTCAGATCTTGAAAGTGTTGTGAAGCAGGACTTCAGAGCAGTAGAACAGAGCATTTCCAGGTTATCAAGAGTCTGGGGCAGGGGGAAGAGGACAATCGAGATGGGCTGGCAATGGCCATAGGACATTGCCAATGTAGAAGACCAGGGAGATGCTTTCTGAAGTGGGGCCATGGAGGGGTTGTTAAGAGTGAACTGTAGAAATCCTATGTCCAGTCTGATTATCATGATGATGAGTCCTATGTCCTGATGGTCAGGAGCATAAGTTCAGGTCAGCCACTAAGAGCTGAGCCCTAAGTTTCTCTAATACCATCTTCACCAAGAAATGATCAGCTCTGTGCTGCGCAATGAGTTGGCTGGTTCACAGTAGACTTTTTCTCCCTGAAGGCTCATTTCCACATATACAGGCAGTTTCAGCTTTAACCACTCTAGACACTCTTCACAAAAATATTTCCTGCTTTCTAAGACTCACTGGGCACATGATGGCGGCTCCATTTGTAAAGACTCACTCTATCACTCATAGGACACAACAGTGTCCCCATTAGTATGAAAGGCATAATTGAAACCCAGATTTCTATTTTAGGGAGCAGGAGGTTATGTGCACAAAAAGCCTTTTTCCTGGATCTCATGTTAGATACCTCATTAACTTAAAAACAGAATGTGAATGTCAATTATAACCCTTGTTATTACTCATAACTGCAGTTCAGGTGAGTTGGCAGTTTTCCATACCTTCACAAACTGATAGCCTCCAGAATAAATGATATATCACCTGGTGCCAATAGTCCTTAAAGAGCAATACTTGCGCACAAGTGGTACAGGTTGCCACAGCTTCCACTGGAAGCTGCTTGTGGTCGTTTATCCTCTTCCTGCTGTTTCTGGTAGGCTCTGAGTTGACTGAATTCGGTCTTGAACGTGAAAGAGCTAGAGTTGTTACCTTTGGCTGTAGAGACTGTGGGTCAGAGAAGGTGGATGAGAAGGAAATTCTAGCAGGACCTTAGGGATGCAAAAGAGCAGTTTCTGTGCAGTGTTCAGATGATCCCAGGTGACCCCCAGAGTTCACAAACTAGAAAGCCAAGGGACTTTGGTGTGTTCCCTCCTGGGCTTGAACTTCTTTGTTTACTGTCCAAGTGTGGGAGTGAAATGCTCCATCACTTGGATGAGAGTCTCCGGTATGCATTTGCTGTAGAGTGTGTATGAGTTCCATGTGCCTGAGTCCATGAGTGTATGCTTGCTGCTGTATTTTTCCATCAAGACTTTAACCTGAGAGGGCTTCCCTAGTGGCTCAGTGGTAAAGAATCTGCTTGCCAATGCAGGAGACATGGATTCAGCCCCTGAATCCCGTCCCATGGATTCAGTGGAGTCTGGGAAGGTCCCACTTGCCTCAGAGTAAACATGCCTGTGGCCACAACTACTGAGCCTGTGCTCTAGAGCCTGGCAGCCGCAACTACTGAGTCCATGTGTGGCAACGACTAAAGCCTGAGAGCCCTAGAGCCTGTGCTCTCCAACAGGAGAGGCCAGAGCAACATGAAGCCCAAGCACAGCAACTACAGAAAAGCTTGCACAACAATCAAGACACAGCAGAGCCAAATCAATGAATCAATAAAATTATTAGAAAAGACTTTAACTTGAGAAACCAGTGTCCTGATGGTGAATGGTAAAGTCCCTATATGGATACATTTACCCATGAGTTCTAGAGGGAAGGGATGGAAAATTTTGACTTTTGTGTAAAAAAGGATGCCCCTACTTTGTAGTCTATTAGTATTCAGTTTCCTTATTTCATAGCCTAAAGGAAAAAGAAGGGGTGCCCCCTGGAGTTCTGTCTTTCACCAGGATGATGGCGGCCACTTCCATTGGCTCTTCAAACTGCAGGGTCCTGCTTCCGCTACTAGCTAATCATCTATCCCAGCACACGCCCGAGAGAAACCCACTACCCCTCATTATTATAGTTGAACAGATGGTTCGGAGCAGTTTTCTGCATTTCTGTATGATGCCAAGTGAAAATGAACACTCATGGGGACTCTCTGTTATTCTAAAACCAAGATCTTAGTTTGGGTATTTGGAGACCCTGCCCAAGACCGGAATTTTCAGTAGTCCTAATTTCCAGCACTTCTCTGCTCCTTGGGCAAATGTTATGGGGAAGCTGTGTGCTCTGAGGAGGCTGTGCGGGCAGTTCTAATTTATTTCTTTGCATTTCTTTATATTTTAGGTATATATTTATCAAAACTTATTATCCTATGATCAGAAAAAATGTTACATATGCTCAATGATTTGTAGAAAGCAATCCTAAATAAACATACAGGAAATTAATGAATGATTAGTTATTGGGCATCAGTGCTTTCTGACATTACAAATTTCCTGATGTGTGTGTGTGTGTTTTTAATCTGTCTGTCCCACTAGAATACAGAAGGTAGAAATCTTGCTCGAGTCAATACAGCTTTCTCAGAAGAAGGATCAGTTCAGTCGCTCAATCGTGTCTGACTCTGTGCGACTCCATGGACTGCAGTACACCAGGCCTCCCTGACCATCACCCACTCCCGCAGTTTGCTCAAACTCATGTCCATCAAGTTGGTGACGCCATCCAACCATCTCATCCTCTTTCGTCCCCTTCTACTCACACCTTCAATCTTTCCCAGCATAAGGGTCTTTGCCAATGAGTCAGTTCTTCACTTTAGGTGGCCAAAGTATTGGAGTTTCAGCTTCAGCATTAGTTCTTCCAATGAATATTCAGGACTGATTTGCTTTAGGATGGACTGATTGGATCTCCTTGAAGTCTAAGGGACTCTCAAGAGTCTTCTCCAACACCGCAGTTCAAAAGCATCAATTCTTTGGTGCTCAGCTTTCTTTATAGTTCAACTCTCACATCCATACTTGACTACTGGAAAAGCCATAGCTTTGACTAGACAGAACTTTGTTGCAAAGTAATGTCTCTGCTTTTTAATATGCTGTCTAGGTTGCTCATAGTTTTTCTTCCAAGGGGCAAGCGTCTTTTAATTTCATGGCTGCAAGTCACCATCTGCAGTGATTTTGGAGCCCCCCAAAATAAAGCCTCTCACTCTTTCCGTTGTTTCCCCATCTATTTGCCATGAAGTAATGGGACCAGAAAATGAAGATCATGGCATCTGGTCCCATCACTTCATGGGAAATAGATGGGGAAACAGTGGAAACAGTGTCAGACTTTATTTTTTTGGGCTCCAAAATCACTGCAGATGGTGTCTGCAGCCATGAAATTAAAAGACGCTTACTCCTTGGACAAAAGTTATGACCAACCTAGATAGCATATTGAAAAGAAGAGACATTACTTTGCCAATAAAGGTCCATCTAGTCAAGGCTATGGTTTTTGCAGTGGTCATGTATGGATGTGAGAGTTGGACTGTGAAGAAAGCTGAGTGCTGAAGAATTGATGCTTTTGCACTGTGGTGTTGGAGAAGACTCTTGAGAGTCCCTTGGACTGCAAGGAGATCCAACCAGTCCATTCTGAAGGAGATCAGCCTTGGGATTTCTTTGGAAGGAATGATGCTAAAGCTGAAACTCCAGTACTTTGGCCACCTCATGTGAAGAGTTGACTCATTGGAAAAGACTCTGATGCTGGGAGGGATTGGGGGCAGGAGGAGAAGGGGATGACAGAGGATGAGATGGCTGGTTGGCATCACTGACTCAATGCACGTGAGTCTGGGTGAACTCCGGGAGTTGGTGATGGACAGGGAGGCCTGGCGTGCTGCGATTCATGGGGTCGCAAAGAGTCAGACACGACTTGAGCGACTGAACTGAACTGAACTGAATGGGACCAGATGCCGTGATCTTAGTTTTCTGAATGTTGAGTTTTAAACCAACTTTTTCACTCTCCTCTGTCACTTTCATCAAGAGGCTCTTTGTTTTTTTTTCGCTTTCTACCATAAGGGTGGCGTCATCTGCATATCTGAGGTTATTGATATTTCTCCTGGAAATCCTGATTCTAGCTTGTGCTTCACCCAGCCCAGCATTTCACATGATGTACTCTGCATATAAGTTAAATAAGCAGGGTGACAATATACAGCCGTGATGTACTCCTTTCCCAATTTGGGACCTGTGTGTTTTTCCATGTCCAGTTCTTACTGTTGCTTCTTGACCTGCATACAGATTTCTCAGGAGGCAGGTCACATGGTCTGGTATTCCCATCTCTTGAAGAATTTTCCACAGTTTGTTGTGATCCACACAGTCAAAGGCTTTGGCATAGTCAGTAAAGCAGAAGTAGATGTTTTTCAGAAGAAAGATAGGATAGTCATTTCATAAATATTTGTTAAATGCATGGCTCAGCCATGAGGACTGAGTGAGGTAAGAAATGGTGACAGCAATGTTAAATTCCACTTTATGAGTTGCTCCCCTTTAAATCTAACCTGAAGAAAACTGCCTTGAAAGTTTGTATTTATTGAGTGGTCTATTGTGTTTCAGGTACTGAGGTAAGTAGTTTGTTGATATGAATGAGTTTTTCATTTGCAGTTCTATGAAGTATGTACTATGATTATACCCATTTTTTAAATGAAATTACTAAAGTTGCAGAGGTTATAGATGTGCCCAAGAATTAGGACTAATAAGGTGAGTGACCGTAATTTGACTCCTGATTTGGCTAATATCAGAGCCACTGCTTGCTTTGACTTGTTTTTTCAGCAAGCCAATCAATGAAGCTACTCTTAGGGTTCTCTAATGGTCAGACACTGTGTTGGGTGCCTGGCAGTGTGGTCTCTGCATTTTCTACCTGCTAAGGAGGAGAGGAGTGCAGGGCAGGGATTGGGGGAGGAGGTACTGGTGCGTCTGCATGCAGCAGTAGTGTAAACTGATAGGTTTCAGCCAACTTACTTCCCAGATAGTCCTGATGGTGGGGACAATGACAGTGAAAGACCCCGTAGCTGGACCAGAGTGACAGTCTGTTTGCAGGACATGCTGTGGCTGCTTCCAAAACAGATTCTAGTGTTAAGTCTGGAACAGAGATCTTGTCAGTTTCTCTCTGGTCGAGTTAAACCCAGAGCTGTCCCTTAAAAATATTGACCCAGTCAGTGTTTTACCCACTTCACTTCTTCTCGAAATGGAAGTTTACAGAGAGTTGTTTGTTGTCAACGAGGAGGAGAGAGTGAGAAGGGAAAAGCCAGCAATACATCGCCTGCCCAAAAAAGTGCAGCGTCTCACTGCTAGTCATCCTAGCAGGCGGATCTTTCAGAACTGCTTATTAGTTTTCATTTCAGGGTGGATTGTTTTAATGTCACTCATGGTGCTTCATAATCATCACGCCCTCGCCAAAGAGGACACCTCTAACAAGAGCAGGATCAGATCCTGTTCTCAGAAAGAAGGGTGTGTTAGAATCTCCATCATTCTACTTTACTGGCTTCCTTTACTTGAAGATATAGTTTCAAAATGTTTCTGTTTGCTTACTAATACAAAGCTGTATAGGATAGACTCTATGTTTTATAATCACACTCTCAATTATGTAAAATTCTTGTAACATAGTGAATAATCATCAGAAATGTTTTGCCTTCCATTTTTTCCCGTCCCTGTATTTTTTTTTTAATAGGCTGCGGGACACATTGCAGCAAATATTTCACACGGGAGATTGTGCCACCAAAATAATTAATGCCAGAAAGTTATGTGAAGGTCTTCCTGTATTAAGTAAACTAGCCTTTGCAGAAAATGGAAAGATAAATGGTGGGAGAGTTGAGAATAAAGCTGCTATAAAAATGGCCTAAGGTTTAAGATATATAAACTACAGGAAAAGAACCCACATATTTTTATCTTGGCTGAGAAAGGTTACTATTTTTCTAAGACAGTAACAGAACAATAACATCTTCAGTTAGCAAATAATTGCACAACTGTGTGATCAGATGCTTATAGAGGTTGCAAGGAAAAAAAATTAACAGGGACTGTGCTTTGCCCAGCTTTTGTTTGCTGCCCTTCTAGTGATTAGATTCTGTCAATCAAAGACTATTTTTTATATAAAAAGCAATTAGGAGTTAGATTTCAGTACCTCTGAAGGGCAACCAAACTTGAACGCAGCTAGAGATTGCAGTTACTCTATGGCTAACATTATCATGGTAGTGGATTATAGGTATTGGCGTTCAGCTTTGTAATCTGTGCTCACCTAGGGATTTTAATAAACCATGGATTGAAGTTTTATGTTTTCCCTTCCTGAGAGCATCTAGCATTTTTACACTGAGACTTTATTAGTTGTTCATATGGCTTCATCAAATCGCAATTCATACATAGAGGTACAAGGACTGAAAATAGATATATTCCAACGAGTGGAGCAGGATCGGTTTGTAAGTCGATATCTGCCGAGAAAAAAAAAGCTCCTAAGGACCCTTTGTGTTCCTTCTAAATAAACAGCTCTTTTTCTCCACGCTTCAAGTAAACTTTTATCTTCCCCAACTCAATGATCTAATGAGGACCATGGTAATGATACAATAGGTGGACTCAGAAAGTTCAGGGAAGGGTCCAGGCTTCTCACATAACATCCCAACCCAGGGAGACCAGGCAGACCACTCGGGCCATGCTTCCCTCCTCTCTTTGTGCATTCCCAAGGCCCCTCATCTGTCCTGCCTTATTTCTGGTTCTCTACCATCTGCGGCGGGAACGTCTATTGAATATTCTGACCTCATTCTCTGGGTATTGCTCCCAGGATGTCACTGCAAGGTCTGTGCACAGAAGAGGTGACAGGAACGGCTGCACTGCAGAGCTGAGGTCTGCATGGCTGAGCCAGTGAAGAGAGTAGCCCTAAGTCCACATTTGTCCATCAGATCCACTAGAAGGATCTTCTGGCCCACACCCTCCACTGGACCCCATGTGGCAACTAGAATGCTGGTTTTGATTTGAACATATTGTCTCTCCTACCCTTTCCATTGTTTTTATCACTTATCTCTTCAATGCTTTCTCTTAAGATAATAAAATAATAGAGTCTGGCCAGAGTGTGACTCCTGACCCATTTCACCCCACATTCATGTCCCTCTTGCTCTCTGGGCTCCAGCAACATGGCTGTCTCAAAGCATTACTTCTGTCTACTAAAGGACCTTTTGATATGAAGTTGCCTCTACACAAAAGCCTCTGCCTGTAACCGTCACCTTTAATTCTTCTCAAGCAGGATGTCCCAGCTCATTCTTCCCTTCTCAGGGGAGTCCTCCCACTGAGGTCGTCACCCTATTGTGCACTCCTTCTTAGCACCAGGCACCTCTCCTTTCAGGCATTTACGATGCTTGTACCTTTATCTGTCTCTCCTTAGTAGATGGTAAGCTTCATGTGGGCAGGGGCCACTTCTGTTTGACCTCATCATTTCATCTCTAGTGCTTAGCGTAGTGCCTGCCACCGAGGAGGCAGTTGATAAATCTCGGTTAAAATGAGGAAAAGACAGAGAATGAATGAGAGGGAGTGGTAGATAGATCATGTGCAAACACACACTAGAGAGGGAAAGAAGAAGTAAGGAGGGAGAGAAGTGGAGAGAGATAGAGAGGGAGAGAGATGGGCAATTCACTCCCCTGTAGCCTACTGAAGAGAGTGATGACGTGGCTCTCCATTTCTGCTTTGAATAGTGCATTTCACTGAATCTAAGATACATAATTGTATGATACATGATTACTTTCATCACAGAGAAAGAACAAACATAGCCTGTTAAACTATTACATACTATTGATTGTAAAATGCCTCCCAATTTTAGACATCAAAACTTCAGATGGCAACATGTGAAAAGATGAGCATCTTAGAGTTGATGCACATTAGAGCTGGATTACATTAAATCTAGTAAGAATGAGCTCAGTCAATAGTCAGATGGATGTGGGTTGAAGAATGATGACCTTGAGGATTAATGCTATAGCACACCAGTTTTGAATGTCAGAATGCCACTGCTGACCTCAGCAGTGTTTTTTCCATTTTTTTCTTTTCTGTAGTGTGACTTGGATTAGGGTACATCAGCACTAAATTTCAGATGGTTGGGATTAAGAGAGGCAGTCTATATTTTTTTTTAATTTTTTTAAAATTTTATTTTATTTTTAAACTTTACAAATTGTATTAGTTTTGCCAAATATTGAAATGAATCCACCACAGGTATACATGTGTTCCCCATCCTGAACCCTCCTCCCTCCTCCCTCCCCATACCCTCCCTCTGAGTCATCCCAGTGCACTAGCCCCAAGCATCCAGTATCGTGCATCGAACCTGGACTGGTAACTCGTTTCATATGATATTATACATGTTTCAATGCCATTCTCCCAAATCTTCCCACCCTCTCCCTCTGCAACAGAGTCCATAAGACTGTTCTATACATCAGTGTCTCTTTTGCTGTCTCGTACACAGGGTTATTGTTAGCATCTTTCTAAATTCCATATATATGTGTTAGTATACTGTATTGGTATTTTTCTTTCTGGCTTACTTCACTCTGTATAATAGGCTCCAGTTTAATCCACCTCATTAGAACTGATTCAAATGTATTCTTTTTAATGGCTGAGTAATACTCCATTGTGTATATGTACCACTGCTTTCTTATCCATTCATCTACTGATGGACATCTAGGTTGCTTCCATGTCCTGGCTATTATAAACAGTGCTGTGATGAACATTGGGGTACACGTGTCTCTTTCCCTTCTGGTTTCCTCAGTGTGTATGCCCAGCAGTGGGATTGCTGGATCATAAGGCAGTTCTATTTCCAGTTTTTTAAGAAATCTCCACACTGTTCTCCATAGTGGCTGTACTAGTTTGCATTCCCACCAACAGTGTAAGAGGGTTCCCTTTTCTCCACACCCTCTCCAGCATTTATTATTTGTAGAATTTTGGATCACAGCCATTCTGACTGGTGTGAAATGGTACCTCATAGTGGTTTTGATTTGCATTTCTCTGATAATGAGTGATGTTGAGCATCTTTTCATGTGTTTGTTAGCCATCTGTATGTCTTCTTTGGAGAAATGTCTATTTAGTTCTTTGGCCCATTTTTTGATTGGGTCGTTTATTTTTCTGGAGTTGAGCTGTAGGAGTTGCTTGTGTATTTTTGAGATTAGTTGTTTGTCAGTTGCTTCATTTGCTATTATTTTCTCCCATTCTGAAGGCTGTCTTTTCACCTTGCTAATAGTTTCCTTTGATGTGCAGAAGCTTTTAAGGTTAATTAGGTCCCATTTGTTTATTTTTGCTTTTATTTCCAATATTCTGGGAGGTGGGTCATAGAGGATCCTGCTGTGATGTATGTCGGAGAGTGTTTTGCCTATGTTCTCCTCTAGGAGTTTTATAGTTTCTGGTCTTATGTTTAGATCTTTAATCCATTTTGAGTTTATTTTTGTGTATGGTGTTAGAAAGTGGTCTAGTTTCATTCTTTTACAAGTGGTTGACCAGATTTCCCAGCACCACTTGTTAAAGAGATTGTCTTTAATCCATTGTATATTCTTGCCTCCTTTGTCAAAGATAAGGTGTCCATATGCACATGGATTTATCTCTGGGCTTTCTATTTTATTCCATTGATCAATATTTCTGTCTTTGTGCCAGTACCATACTGTCTTGATAACTGTGGCTTTGTAGTAGAGCCTGAAGTCAGGTAGGTTGATTCCTCCAGTTCCATTCTTCTTTCTCAAGATAGCTTTGGCTATTCGAGGTTTTTTGTATTTCCATACAAATTGTGAAATTATTTGTTCTAGCTCTGTGAAGAATACCTTTGGTAGCTTGATAGGGATTGCATTGAATCTATAAATTGCTTTGGGTAGTATACTCATTTTCACTATATTGATTCTTCCAATCCATGAACATGGTATATTTCTCCATCTATTAGTGTCCTCTTTGATTTCTTTCACCAGTGTTTTATAGTTTTCTATGTATAAGTCTTTAGTTTCTCTAGGTAGATATATTCCTAAGTATTTTATTCTTTCCGTTGCAATGGTGAATGGAATTGTTTCCTTAATTTCTCTTTCTGTTTTCTCATTATTAGTGTATAGGAATGCAAGGGATTTCTGTGTGTTGATTTTATATCCTGCAACTTTACTATAATTGATTAGTTCTAGTAATTTTCTGGTAGAGTCTTTAGGGTTTTCTATGTAGAGGCAGTCTTTAATATGGAAAGAGGAAGGCATCATGGCCATCAACAGACTAACCAATGGACTAGCAAGTTAAGTACAGCCTGCATGTGTCCTCAGTTGCTTCAGTCATGTCCGACTCTTCGACCCTATGGACTGTAGCCCTTCATGCTTCTCTGTCTATGGGATTCTCCAGACAAGAATACTGGAGTGGGTTGCCATGGCATTCTCCAGGGGATCTTCTCCATCCAGGGATCGAATGTGCATCTACTATGGCTCCTGACTTGCAGGTGGATTCTTTACTGCTGAACCACTGGGGAAGCCCAAAAACAGTACAGAGTGTTGTCCAAAGAAGTGTACAAGTGTATCTTTTCCCTGAGCTCCTAAAGAGTAGCATATTTATGCATCTTTTGAGGTTGTCTTGGCACCACACTACTCTGAAGAGGAGTAATGGATTAACAGTGGTTTCAGTCAATATTTAGGGGTAAATCTATAAAGTTGCAAAGCCATCACTCTTGCTCTCCAGCTGAAGAAGGAAGACTAACCGATCAATAGTCAAGATTCTTCATTCTGATCCTGAGTCTATAACTAGCTGAGTGACTCCATCACCCCATGACCTTCAGTGGGATTCTATGTCTCTAAGAAAGCTTTCCAATACCCACTCTTAATCTGAGTCTCCTTTCCCATATGACAGTGAAATTGTAAGATCTCTAGGGTTTGTGTAGACATGCTCTCTCTTCCCTATACTCCTCCATTGATCCCTCTTCATCTTTCTTTTTAATCAATCAACACATTTTCAGTGCCAGTTACTATGCCATAGGATGACTTCTGCTCTTCTCTGCTTCTTTTGCATTTTTCCTCATTTCTGTTATTTGTTCTATTCATAGGTCTGATGCTGTGTCCTTCCTGCTGGTTTAGTTGTAGCAACTCAAATCCAGAAGCTTCCAGTTATGTCTAGAAATTAAAATGTGAGCAGTATGGCACTTAACATTGCCCTCTTAGTCTTTGTGCCCTTAGGGTCATAGACACAGTGTATGAAAGGACTGAATCTGACAGAATCTGTAGGGATTGTCTTAGCTAATTGTCTCATTTAATGGAAGCATTGAGGGGGATGAGTTTCCAAAGGTTACCCAGTTGGTTTTGCTGAACTCAGAACAGGATTCTCTAGGTTTCCATCACATGCACTCTCTATATACCAAGCTGACTTCATTCTTAATGATACCCAGAACAACAGTTTCCTCTACCCTATTTTTAGTGTCTATTTACTTTGTCTTCTGAGTTTTGCAAACCTGTTTAGAAAAAGAATATATTTTTTCTCAAAAGCTCTTTTATTTCATGTTAAAAATATGAATATGAATTCCCTAAAAAGTTCAGCGCTTATAATTTTCTTTAAATCACCAGCTTCAAAATGCTTTGTTGCTGCATTTTGAATTTAAATCCCTTTTCTTGGGAATAACCTGAGGACCCAGGATATTTCTTCAGAATCCTGCTTTAAAGATTGTCATTCCCCTGAAGACTTTGTCTCTGTAACTAGATTGTCTTAGCTCTGGCTGCTATAGCAAAACGCCATAGACTGGGTGACTACAATAGCAAACTCTTATTTCTTACAGTTTTGAAGGCTGGGAAGTTCAAATCAAGGTGCTGGCAGATTCAGTGTCTGATGAAGGCCTGCTTCCTGACTTATGGTGGGAGGACAGGGGAGCACTCTTGGGTCTTTTTTTTAGGTGCACAGTCCCATTCATGAGAGCTTCATCTTCATGACCTAATCACCTCCCAAAGGCCCCAACTCCAAATAGTATCATATTGGGACCCAGGATTCAGCACATGAATTTGGGGAGACACAAAAATTCCATCAGTAGCGCAGATGGAGTCTTAAGTCATGAATGTGGTTGGAAAGTCCTCAAGGGAGAGAATAGTGGGCAAGATGGACTGGGGTGAACATTTCTTGTGTACCTACTATTTGCCGTAACAAAATGACCTTATTTTAACCTTCACAACAATCAGCTGTCAATATGACTTTCACTTTACAGATAAAGAAACTGAGGTTCACAAGGTGAAAATGAGGGATTTACAAGTTACTTAGTAAGAGATTGAATCAGGATTCAAACCCAAATCTGTCACTATATGAAGACTCGTGTGTGTGTGTGTGTGTGTGTGCTCTGTTGTGTCTGACTCTTTGTAACCCCACAGTTTGTAGCCTACGAAGCTCCTCTGTCTATGGAATTGTCCAGGCAATAATGCTGGAGTGGGTTGCCATTTCCTTCTCCAGGGCATCTTCCTGACCCAGGGATTGAACCTATGTCTCTTGTATCTCCTGCACTGCCAGGTGGATTCTTTACCACTAGTGCCACTTGGCAGAAAAGGCAGTGGCACCCCACTCCAGTACTCTTGCCTGGAAAATCCCATGGACGGAGGAGCCTGTTGGGCTGCAGTCCATGGGATTGCTAAGAGTCAGACACGACTGAGCGACGTCACTTTCACTTTTCACTTTCATGCATTGAAGAAGGAAATGGCAACCCACTCCAGTGTTCTTGCCTGGAGAATCCCAGGGACAGGGGAGCCTGGTGGGCTGCCGTCTATGGGGTCGAACAGAGTCGGACACGACTGAAGCGACTTAGCAGCAGCAGCAGCTGCTGCTTCCCCTTGCCACTTGGGAAGTCCTTATGAAGCCTGGTATTTTTCTAGTAGTCTGTCTTTGCAGATCTAAGAACTTGGATTTTTCATAATGTGTGGTTAGTGTGGTTCTTGAGTTGTTGATTTAATATTTTATCTTACTGAAGACCAGTAACACGATCAGCAATTTCCCTAAAGAGCTTTACAAACCATCCCTTTCCATTTCCTTTTGTCTTATCTGAACATCCCTGGAAATTTATCATCAATAGGCAGCACTTTAGAGGTGAATTTTACCTTGAATTAATGGTGCAAAGTTACTACCAAAAATAAAGGGAGTTTGGCAGAAAGAAATTAATTGGTTTCAACTTAGTTGTGGGGCAAGACTTAATACTCTTTCTTTGTGGGAAATAACCAGTTGTGTTTTAATCACCCCAGCTGATCTGGTTCTTAACTCTAAAGTCATAAAATGTTGACTTTCCTCAATGCAGAGGCTTTATTTCTGTCCTTCAGACCACTCATTCCTCTTCTTTGTAAAAAATTTTTAAAAAGTATCATTTTCCCTCTGTTAATTTGGGAGGCTAAGGTGATAGAATTCTGAAATTCTGAGCACCTGAGACTTGCCTGTGTTGGGTTTGGACTTTCCCAATCTGCAGTAGTGACATAGATGGAGTGAATTCCAATGACAACCCAGCCAAGGGAGGCCCAACATCAGTTTCATCTTTGCCTCTGTTTCAAAGATCTATCATTCAGGGTTTTAGAATATGGACAAACCACATGCTTTTGGCTACTGCAAGAGTTTAAGACATCCTCTAAGAAAAATACTGCATTATTATCTTTGAAGATTGTGATACTATTTATATAACAACAGCCACTGCCTCCATTTGGATTTCTCCTTAACTTTTTTTAAAAAAGAATTTATGCTATCTCAATCCTCAATCCATTTCATTCTTCACACTGCAGTCAAAACCATCTTAGAAAAAGCAAAACATTAATCTGATCATATCACATCCCTACTTAAAATCCTTTATTCACTTCCTGTTGCCATCAAAACATGTCAAATTTCTTTTCATGGTTTAAAATTTCCTACAGGAGCTGACCCCTGCTTACCTTGTACTTCCATCTCCTGCTGACTTAATTGTACCCTCTCTGGTCTTTTTCTTATTCTTGGGATTCATTTCTGCTTCAGGGTCTTTGACCTTCCTGTTCACCGTGCCTAGAATGCTTTTGGTGAAGATGTCTGTGTGCCTGGCTCCTTGATGCCTGAAATAAGTGTCAGCTGTTTAATTTCATGGCCTGGGTGATTTTCATGGATGTTTACTATTTCAGAACCCACCCCTTCACCTTCTTCTTCACTTAGATGTTCTTTGCATATTTTTTCTATTTTAATTTTGTTATTCCATCTATTGGACATCTGTTTTAGGTCTTATGTACCATTGAAAATATATTCCTAAGTTCCCATAGGCTGAAGTAGCACATCTTTGATTGTTTCGCGATTTCCAACTTTAGGACTGTTCACTTGGAGGATAAGAAAGTAAGAGGTTTGACATCATAGTGGAAAGAATATTGGATTCTGAGTTGGAGAGTTTGTGTCCTAGATTGGCCAACTTGATAACCAGTTGTGTGGTGTAGGTAAGCCATCCACCTCTCTGGGTCTTAGAGTTTCCTTCTGGAAAATAACATGCTTTGAACCCATCTTATTCTTTTCCTTCATGGACATAGTTTTCAAACATGACTCTGATTCCTTGTGTGATCATAAAAATGGATTTCTCTGTGGTAATTAAAAGAGGATCAGAGTAAATAAATCCAACAAGATTAGCATGAACATGGCTTTCCATTTAAAATCATTTCTATTTTGGGAAAGATTTAAGACCCTGTGAGGTAGAGTCAGTCCCATATAATGAAGGTCCATATTCTTCTTATAATTATGTTTAGCAGGTCTAGCTGCAATAAATCACAGCAATAACAACAAAAAATGGGACATATTTGTGTGTGCGTGTGGCATGCGAGGTATCTGGAGCCAAACTGAGATGGTCACACATAATGAAGGTCACTAAGAGGTACATTCTCTGGTCTTGTATCCTGAGGTTTCTATGGAGAGCTTGCCAATTCTATATTGTGTCTAGTTCTTTTTGTTTGTGTTTTTGTGGAAAACAAAGCTAGGAAAATATTGTCATGATTGTTAAAAGAAGAAAAAAAAAAGAGCAGCGTACACTTTTGGGAACCATAATTAATGCTGGGATTATGCCAGGATCTCTTGCTTGATTTTTTTTGTGAAACCCTTTGCACTGACTCAAAAGCAAATTGCAAGGAGATCAGTAATTTCTGCTCCCTGGAATTCACGAATCAGGTCAAATTGAGATTGTAAAGCAGAGATGAATTTCCAGACAGTCCGAAATGTCTGTCTTTCTCTTTTCTGGGTGGTTATCATTTTTATCATCCAGTTTGTGTGAAGCTGGACAACTAAATACCAAACTACATTGCCTGACTCTCTTCCTGATGGTCATGAATTTTGGCAGACTGACTGTGTCCTTCACTTCTTGGTATGTTTTGTGATAGATGTAGGATTTGGCTGGTGACATCACTTACTTCGTAAACTAGTAGAGTCATTATATCTCTTTGGATGCTCGAAGAGCGTCTGTTTCAGTGCCATGCTCTAATTAAAGGCTGGTACCCAGCTGTAGGAGTCTACAGTTCTTCAACAGCTTTTCTTGTGTTGTCACAAGGAGTTAGGTCTCTCTGAAGAGAGTCTGAGTTTGTAGCCTTGAAGGAGATTACCGTAATTACCAGTGATCAATGTTTAATGTCTCTCCATCCAGTCCCCTCTTTGGCCCTTTACAAGACAGTACAAAGAAGGAAAAAAATCAGATCACAGCTTGACAGTAAGCTTGATTTAGTTTATAAGAAAACTGATTCTGATCTGGCTTTTGAAGTATACTCAGGCTCAGCAATGCACTGCTTCTGAGTGTTCTCTGTGATGTCAGTTGTTAGATCGTTACTATATTTTTACACAATGGATCAGGTTCTTCTTGAAGATATACCATGTTCTCACTTAAAAAAATTACATGGAGAAAAAAATTGTTTGATTTCTCCCTCTCTGCATCTTGGAAGGACAATGTATATAGTTAAGTACGAGTTTGTGATTGGTACAAGCATTAGCTAAGCCTTCAAGGTACTGCAGAAATCCAACAGGGAAAAAATAAAGGTCCATCTTGGAGAGATGAATCATTTCCCCCGTTCTCAGTAATTAATAGCATATTATAACAAAGGGAATCATTAAAACATAAAGGTGTGTTTTTTCAAGTCACATTTATCAAACATTAGGTAAAGTAATCCCAGGCTCTATTTGTTCATGTGTATTTTTAACATGATATATGGAGTTTCCTTTTCTATTGTTCAAATGTAAAAATGTTTTAAAAAGGAAAAAAAAAACATGCTTTTATTGCCATTTTTAAAAAATATTGAAGGGGATAAAAAGGAAAGTGTAATAAGAGCAGTATATTTTTATGTCAAAAGTAACCTTTCTATGGTACTCTTTAGATAAAATGGAATACTGGGAAAGAAAGGGACAGATAAGTATTTCCTTTATTCATCTTAGTCCAAAACCTGTTTTACTCACGGCTGGTTGTTGGCATTGTGTGATGATGTGACATTGTACCAGGAGATCAGATTATCAGAAAATAAGGAGATTCCCAATTTAATAGTTACTCACCAAAATTTCCGCCTTATCTCTACATCACAGAAAAATAAGTAGTTGTTAAATTTCAAATCCTGCAGTCTTTCTGATTTATCATCAAATTGTGGATGCACTTAGCTGCCTAGCATCAGGGAATCCAATAAGTCCTGTCACATAAGAAGAAAAGGAAAAAACCCCATTGGATAATGGGTTACTTCTCCCCCACAGTGATTTATTTCTGTCACAAGACTTAATTTTATCATGAGGCAGATGCTCTGTCTGTATCAGTGTATTCATTTCTACATTTATCTGCTTCATTTAAAAAAAAAAAAAGAAGCACCTGCTGCCTTTGGGGGGATGTATTTGGCTTCTTTATTCTATGCCCCCATGACCCAATTATGTGCTACTTCATCACATCTTTAATTTCTCCCTTTTTATGATTTGAAAATTCCTTAGCTCTTTTATCAAGTGAGTAGTCTGATGTGAAGGGGTTCCACGGCAAATGAAATTGCACGGGGTAACTGTTACAGCAACAGAAGGTGTTAACATCTGAGCTCTCTGGTACCAAGTCTCTGAGATTCATGTCAGAGGGAATAAGCAGAGCTTACCAGGGTTATCAGGTGATACCTGGGATGAAGCAGTGACAGCCTCTGTTATGAATTAATTTTGTTGGCCTGCATATGGAAGACATTTGCCTTTTACAAAAGGTTCCAGAGAGACTTCAAGATATATATGGAAGAAAAGAGGGGAAAAGAAGAGAGATGGGAAAGAAAATGATGAAAGGAAGGGGGAAAGGAAGAAGGGAAGAGAGGAAAAAAGGAAGAAAGCAAGGAAGACATGAACTTTTTTAAAAAAGGTATCATTTTTATTTGATCTAAGTCACTCTGCCTCGGTGCAGAACATTTTAATGACGTGCTTGTGTCTCATCAGCTTGACCCTCCCTCCAATCTGCCACTTAATATAGGTTCTGCTCCTCTGAATAATCGTCTTGGTTCTTGGGGGTAGCTGAGGTCTACAGGTTGGAATCCTCTGCCAACTGTCATCATTCCAGAGGAGCGGCGGCATCTGCCTCACCACACTGCTGGTGTTTGGTTTTTGCAGTTTCTCTCTGTGGCAGACTGCCTTCTCCCTTCCAGTGCAGGGAGGTCCTGGGGAGAGATTGTCAGATAGTGAAACTGTTCAATAAGCTCTGGATAGTTCCCCTTCCCATTCTGACATTCAGCCCATAGGACTCTCCTGTTGTCAGCTGCCAATGACAAGTGAAAAATGGGACTTCCAGAAAGCTTCTGCAAATCCGTTCTTTACCTTCTCATGGCTTCTTTCCATTCCTGTTTTCTCATCGGATTTCCCTTAAAAACAAATCAGCCCAGACCATTCACTTTTTTTTTTTTTTTTTTGCATCAGAGAGGACACAGAGGTTAAGGTAGGTGGTGAGGCTGAGTTTCCCAGATTTGCATTTTAGTGGAATCACTGCAAGAAAGCTAATAGACAGGAAAGGAGACCAAGTTAATGACAATTCTCTAAACAGCTGTTGTACGATTCAGCTTCACTACTTCAGTTAATTAATCAGCACCTTGCTGGCAACTCTGGGGGAGAGACTCGTTAGATACTGGTAGCAAACAGACAGTGCTTTCATATCAAATATGTTCAACAACATCTAATTCAGCGATAACTTCCACAGAAGAGGGTAGGGAATAGCGCAGCTTAGAAAGGCACTCAGGAAGAAGCCCTTGGTATTCTTGTAGACATACACTTGCTGGAAGTGCTACATATGCTGTTTTCTTTGTTGTCTGTAACCAGCCCAAAGAAAACATGGGCAGAAGAATCTCCAGGGTTCTCTGTTCTCATGGATGCCTCTTTTTATTGTAATAAATAAATATGTATTTGTAAGTTGGTTGATGGCAATATTCATAATACATAATAAATCAAGCATCTTAGTTTCTGATTTTAGTCACAGTATTTGGTTTAGGATTTTGATCATTGAAATAGTCCTTAAACTTGACAACAACTGAGGGAGATCAAAACATTCAAATGTAGGCCACTCACCAAGCTACTGCAGCATTTAGTATGAGAGCTATTGACTCAAGTTTCTCCCTGACTTTTTATATTCTAAGGGGAAGCAACCTCTTGTTCTCACTAGGAAGTCAATAAAACCATACATATTTTATGAATGATAATGCACAGAAGCCTTAAACAGACAAAATTATATCTATATCTGGCCAATGTACTCTGCATTTTCTTATTCTTCCAAAATTGCTCTCAGTAAAATCAGTAGTGAGCTTAGTGTAAAAGTTGTGTTATTCCAAGCTTCCTGTTATCACATGGCCTTTCCATTGATTAATTAAGAGGATAACAGTTTGCATAGTTCTTACTTTACTTTCTCTTTGTTACTTCATGTTTTTACCATGTCATTATAAGAAGCAATGTAGAAATATGATGGCTAAAATATACCTTCAAATGATGCATATTTGTCCATTTAAATTTAAATTTTTTATCATTGACATATTGAAAAAGAGTATTGATTGAAATTAATAATTATATAATTACTATATAAACCTTAAAAATACACATGTATGCATGTGTTTATTATATCATTTTCCATTTTTACAAATACAATTGTGAAGTAGAAATTGTTTTATGTGTGTAAATATTGCCATGCTTTCAAAATTCCCTTTGAACTTCCTTCTCTGATATTCTCACAAGTAAAATTCAGTCTTGAGTTTCCTGCCTACATGTCAGGAGTCAGGTGGAAAACCTCATAGCAAGGACTTGGTTGTATTAACCAGTTCATTGGGACAATTTATCCAGTAGCCTGTATGTACTGATGGAAACAATTATAACTTCAGTTCTATAATGAATCCCACATTATGGCAGAAGAATATCATTGAATCTATAATACTCCAGGGAACTATAAAGAGAAATGTCCCTTTTAAATTAGCTGTATGGCACTGAAGCTTTATGTATTTACTTGCAAGTTTAATATTAACTCAAAGTGTGATTCTCAAACTGTCTCTGTTGTCGATGACAACATTGCTTATAGAAAAGGCTTTCTTGGCAGTTATTAATTGTGAGTCTCTTTAAAAAGAAAAACAGTTCCCACCTGCCACAGTTGCTTTTGCTACAGAGAGAGTAGGATGCTTTCTTAATCCTAGGTAATCTGGCATACAAACCTTAGATAAAAAAGGACTTTTGCTTAATCCACCTTCTCAAAGTGTGATTTACTTTTAGATTTGATCTATAGATATATTTTCTGACTTTCTTCTTTTTTCCATATCATGGGTTCTCTAGTTGTGAATCATTTAGAATAGAGGCTAGGTGAAATTTACTAGGGAAAGAGGTGGTGGCGGAACAGTGGCTTGGAGATCACTTAACTTTGGTGGGTCTCTGGGCATTTGAAAAGTATATACCATTTCATGGCCTCTTTATAAGCTCATTTGTGTACTCAGTGCTCCACTGAAGATGGCAGATATGGCACGTGTCCCACCAAGATCCGCCTGACACCTATAGCAGACATCAATAATGGATCATAGATAGCATCTTTCCTATTATGCCCATAGATAGTCTTAGAGTCTTCATGAACATGGAGCTCCAGGAAGCCAACTACCACTCATTGATCAAATCTGGCACATGAGATGAAGTTTATTCATTGTCCTTGGTCTAGACCAGGACAGGGGTTGGCAAACTATAACTCATGCACCAAATGTGGCTGATCAGCTGTCTTGGAAAATGAAGCTTTATTGGGATACATCTGCGTTCACTCATTTACATGTTATCTATGGCAGTTTTCATGCTAGGGTGGAAGAGTGGTGATGGAGATGGTATGGCTCTCAAAATCTAAAAGTATTTACTCTTGGGCTTTTGCAGAAAATTTTGTTGACTCCTGGCCCAGATCTTTAAAGGTTTCCTATGTCTAGGCTCTCCTTGTTTTGCAAAAACAGAATATGTTAAGAAGCTTTCTCAGGGGAAACATGGTAGAAGGGAGGGATGGAGAGAGAGAGAGAAAAGATAGGAAGGGTGAAGCAGAGGGGGAGCCTACTGTCCACCCAGCTTTGTGACCTGGTCTCTAGGTATTGAGCAGGTCTAAGAGGCACTGAGACTGAGAGGCAGTGAGTTTGCTTCATGGGAAGGCTATTCTGCAGTTCTGAGAGGGAAAGCTTTGTCTATTGGTACAGGTAAGACCAATAAATAAAAGGAGTTTTCTCTTCTGTGGAAGCTGCTCTGTAAAGAAAACATCTTAATTTTTCTTATCATCATGCGTGAGTTGGAGTCATGACCACTGCTCATTTCTTGGTAACTTTGGATTTTTGCATAATAAAAAGGGATACCCTTACCTCTTCAGGTTGTTAAGTGATATAACACATGAAAAGCACCTTAAGAGGTACAGCATTATCATGGTTCCTCCCCATCACCTCCATTTCATCAAAGGTAGAAAATGCTATCTCAGCTGTGAAAGTGCTAACAAATACAATGCCTGAGCTACTGTGTGTAGTTATCTTGCTTGTGATATTAGCCTTGCTGAAGATTAAGAAGCACATGCTTTCTCCTTAGCATCTCTGAAAGTTTCCAGATTTACATTCTTTCTTGCCTTTGAGGATCTTCTGTATTTGGCCCAAAGTCAGGCTTCCTTTAGAAGGCTGACTAGAATTGATCTCACTGTTTAAAGCATTCTCTATTGCTGAAAGGGACTGTTCATTGTTTCATTCAGCTAATCAATGAGCATCTAAAAGTGAAAATGACTCATTTCCTCCCCTCAGTCTGCCATAAGAAAAAGCAAGTCAGTGATAATTAGGATGAGGAGGGAAGAGGTAGGGCCCAGGTTATGCTCCAGGAAGATTGGGTCCCTTCTCTGGAAAGGCACTTCCCCACAGAAGGGACTCTTTAGGCAAATCTTGAGAGATGAGTAGAATGTTTAGAATGCAGAGGAAGGATGGAGTGAGGATTCCAGACCAGTGTATGGTAAGGAGATGAAAAAAGTCGAGATGAAATGAGAGGAGCTGCATGCAGTTGGGTACGACTGGATAGTGGGGGAGGCAGTAAAGCGAGGGGAGTTTGAGTCCTACTTGTCATCCCACTGAGGACCACTGAGGGGTACTAATGAGAACACTGACATCATCAGATGGTGACCAGGTCTTTAAAGGAAGAGCGTATTTCAGAGGTCAGATAGGCACTATAAACTGAAATATGACAATTGCAAGAATAAGCCCATGGCAAGTGGATAGACCTATGCAAAGGAGGTGTGTATGTTTCTCTTTTTCATTGAGTCAGTCTGTATGACTTTCCCACGTTATTTTTTACTGTGTAAGCCCACGATGTGTATAGGACCAGTGAGAACCTGCCAGCCCTTGTTTGGGTACCCTACTACTCTGCAGACCTGAAGAGTTTCGGTATAATCAACACCACTGAGGGTTTTAAACTGGAACCTGTCACTGAAAGAGATTGATTATGTAACAATGATTTAGACTCACACTAAATTATATTAAACTGCTAATTTAGGTAAGGCACAATCAATTTCAAACATGCTATTGTAAATGTGAGGTGGTTTTTTGGCCAGCAATCCTTCATGAAGGGAACTGGCAAATATTTTCAGTCTGAGCTTGTTGGTCTTGTCCCTGCTCTGTTGATTGTTGTTTTCAGGGTGTTCTGCTTTGTACGTTGAGTGACCAAATCCGTTTCTTGATAGTGTCTGGTCACTGACGTTTCTGACAGCACTCATTTGTGGCTTCCCTTCTTGCAAAACCTGACCAACTTCTTTTCTTATCCTATCATCTTCTTTCTTATAGTCTCTGCATTTAAAAATGCGTTTCTTCCTTTTGGCGCCTTCCTTCTGGATTACGGCTGCCTCTCTGGTCTTGAGGGAATGGGGGAGCATACGGGAAAGAATGCCAACTTTGAAATCTGACAAACTTATGGTGGAAACCTGGAGGTGTCACTTGGTACCTTTTGGCCTCAGGAAGAGTTTTATTCACATCTCCCATTCCTTCTTCAGTAAAAATGAAATGACTGGTTTCTACCTCAGAGATCACTGTCAGGTTTAGACCTGAGGAAGGTACCTGGCATTGTGCTTCCTGCAATATACATGCCTAGAAAACGATGGCTCTAGGGCTTTATCAGCAGTAGTGTGTTTCTTGCTTGCCTTCTCTGCCCAGTCTGGGTGAGTGTTTATTTCATTAGGAAAGTCTGCTTCATTAGCTGGAAGACCAACTTCCCTACAGATCACTTCTCTCCTCAACCCCCTGGAAGACTTTCGCCCCAGGAAACAAAACAGCTTTTTTCTGTAGTACTTTCTGACTGGTATACTTTAAAGTCTTTCTGCTGAATCTTCCAGGCAGGATCAAAAGAACTCTGGACTCCTGGAGCTTCAGAACGTTTTAAATCTGCTTGGGAGCCTTTAACTGGTGACTGCCTACACATGGGGATTACATAGACAGGGGCGGGATGGGTTTAAGCCGAGGCAGAGTGAAATGGCTAGTATGAACAGTATTTGTCTGGAAATGAGATGACTAGGGTTCTAATCTTCAGCTCATTACTAGCTCACAGCCTGGGTATCTGAGCAGACTGGGATATTTTACCTCCAATCCACAGTACCTGGAAACTTCTACTCTCAGGAGAAATTGTCAAACACAGATGACAATCTTTTGAATTTTGAAGTCCTTTTAGGAAGGAAAAAGTGTCCAGTGGCTTGTTTTAAACCCCTAGGATACCACTGAGAAAATTACTCTTAAATTATTTAAGATGCTGAATTTTAGGTATTCAGGTACTAAATGGCATCCTAATCATCCAAGAAATTATTATGTCTTTGCTGTGCTGTTAAAAAAAGACCATTTCTTTCTTTCTCTCCTAAATGTTTGCTGACTTTTCAGTAACAAGAGACCATATAGCCAGGTACTTTTAGCTTAGAAGCCACTAGGTCTTCCCAGGTGGTTCAGTGTTAAAGAATCTTCCTGCCAATGCAGGAGACACAGGTTCAATCCCTGGTTTGGGAAGATTCACTGGAGGAAATGGCAACCCACTCCAGTATTCTTGCTTGGGAAATCCCATGGACAGAAGACCCTGGTGGGCTACAGTCCATGGGGTTGCAAAAGAGTTGGACATGACTTCAGTACTAAACAGCAGCTCAGATCTGAGAGTTTGTCCAAACCCTCTCTCTGGCCCTAAAAAACTGTGTGTCCTCCAGAAATTTATTCTGTCTTTTCAAGCGTCAGTTTTAACATCTGTAAAATGAATCTGATGACAATTTCCCTCATAGAGGTAGGGATATATATGCTAGGAACAGAATATATAAGCAGTTAAAACAGGTAGAGCATGGTTAATTTCAAACATCTTACTGCAAATGTGAATTTACCTTTTGACCATCACTCCTTCATAGAGGAAGTTGGCAAGCATTTTTTGACTGAGGATCATTAGATGCCAGGGTTTCATTCCTGCTGTATTGGTCCAGTGAGCTTTCTCTGCTGTTGCCATTTGTCATCTTCTCCATACATTGCAGGGGTTCAGTCTGATGGTTTTGCAGTGACTCGGTATCTGACATGATTCAGTGTTGATGGAAGAAAAATCTGTATAAAGTACTTGGAAGGTTAGCTGGTGCATAGAATATACTCAATAATTGTTAAATACTATGGTTATTTTTACCAGCTTATATAGAGTTTCTCTCTAGTTGTGTTTTATTGCTATGTACATGGAATTTGCTTTTTTTGGTTTTGTTTTGCTTTGTTTGTTTGTTTCAATGGTCATTGTTTTTTAAGGGAGGACAGAGTAGGATCCATTCCCTTCAGATTCTAGGATTAGGGGATTAGGCTAATTTATCACCTAAAGGGGACACAATTAAACAATCATTTAGGTACCAAGGGACTCTGATTAAAAGCACCTAAGGCTCTTTGAATTTTTCAGAAGGAAAGTGCCATGTGAATTAAATATTGTTTAATTGAAGGTAGAGGGTGTGCTTTCGTTGGCTTTTCAAATGTTGAAAGACTAGGGCTGGAAGAGCCTCCAGACTTCATTTTGATGCACACACGGAGGAGGGCAGGAGCAGTGGAGGGAAGGAGAAGAGCTGAAATGGAAGTAGTAAAGCTGCGAAGAGAATTGAAGAGATTTTGATACAAGTGGGTATAAAATTAATGGGCTATATCAAGCCTTTCAATCATTCTTTTAAAATGGGAACATGTAGCTTGTCAAAAGGTATGATTAGTAGTCACAAAGCCAGGCATCCTTCATTTAGGGGCAGTTAAGAAGATGGGCCTTAGCATCAAACAAGCTTGAGTTCAAATTCCAACTGTGCTGTGTTCTAGGTGTAACTTGATAAGCAAGTTGTATGACCTCTTGGCCTCAGTTTCCTGGTTATTTTAACAGGAGCCATATAGTACTCACTTTATGGGGTTTTATATGGATTAAATGAAATAATGTATGCAAAGCAATGTGTGGCACACAATAGGAATGAAACATGATACTGATAATATTACCTGATAGAAATGGTAATATAGTGGTGATCCAATCATGTATATTCCTGCCCTTTGTAGTAGCACACTGGTATCAGTGGAACTACTAAGAGAATTCTACCTTCCATGCAACAGATACAAGGAAATATGTTTGGAATTTTCTTTCCCAAGAACTTGAAAGAAGGGAGAAAAGTTCATTAAGCAACTGTTGATGCAAGTATCATTTATTATGTTGTTCAGTGCATGTTATAAAAAGAATACCATGGTAAACTCTTCCAAAAATGCAGGACCTGGAAAACTTTTTATTCTATTGAACTGAGATCTTGTCTAGTATTAGAGAGAAAAGTTGCTCAATTTGAGGAGAGTTGCTGCTAAGTCATTTCAGTTGTGTCTGACTCTGTGCGACCCCATAGATGGCAGCCCACCAGGCTCCCCCGTCCCTGGGATTCTCCAGGCAAGAACACTGGAGTGGGTTGCCATTTCCTTCTCCAATGCAGGAAAGTGAAAAGTGAAAGTGAAGTCGCTCAGTTGTATCTGACTCTTAGCGATCCCATGGTCTGAAGCCTACCAGGCTCCTCTGTCCATGGGATTTTCCAGGCAAGAGTACTGGAGTGGGGTGCCATTGCCTTCTCCGTGAGGAGAGTTGGCACCAACAATTTTGTGCTCTGCTCTTGTAGCATTCCTTGACTGAGATTTCTTGATTTTTTTTTTTTTCTTTTATTCCATTCCCTTTTCTTTATATCTTGGCTTCTGACCTTTGTTACATGTTAATTTTTTTTATTTTACTAAAAAATTATGTTATTGGATTGTAGTTGATTTACAATGTTGTGTTAATTTTTGCTGTACTGCAAAGTGATTCAATTATACTATTTTTCTAGTCCAGTTGCTGAAATGCCTGGGGCATAGAGGAGAGAATGTGGCAGTGGGTTTCAGAAACCTGTACTGACATTTCTGCTCTGTCTTTTGTTTGTGGGATGTTTTGAAGAACCGATTTAAGCTCTTCCAGTCTGTTTCTCTGGAGAAGGCAATGGCACCCCACTCTAGTACTCTTGCATGGAGAATCCCATGGATGGAGGAGTCTGGTGGGCTTCTGTCTATGGGGTCACACAGAGTCGGACACGACAGAAGCGACTTAGCATTAGCAGTAGTCTGTTTCTCATTGGCCAAAGGAGGCTTTTAAAAATGCCCTTGCAGGGTTTCTGGGTAATAAACCCAGGTGGTGTAGGTAAGGTTTCGAGAGCAGGATTTGACCTTTGTAGGCTCTGGTATGTCACTACCTCCACTATCATTTTCTCCTTTCACACGCCCTTTGAAGGTCTTTCTGGAGGTAAGGACCTGCTCCATAGATGGAATCAGAGTCCAGGAGGCTCCAAGCCTGAGGGTAGAGCAGCTTTGCCTGCCTTTGAGTACTTTCTCAGGGTCAGAGGCTTCTCTCCTCTGGTTAATTTTTGTTAGTTCGAAGTTAATCAGTTGTTTTGTTCATTCAACAAATATTTATCAAGCAGTATTGTATCCAACCCTGGGGTTTCCAGGGTGGAGAAGACATAGTTTCTAACTTCAAAACACTTTTATTGCCTTGTATTCCTCAAAACAGCCATCTCTATCTGTCAATTGACTTTGACCCTGAAGAAACGGCTTCGATTTCCAGTGAATGGAGTCACCCAACTGTTTGTGTCCGACCTTGGGGGACTGGGCTTGGGAAGGGATGTCCTTCCGGGTCAACAGCATGATTCTGGAGAGCTCTTCTATTTCTCAGTCTAAATGGAATGGATTGAAAACTAAATTTAAACAAGTCTCTGGCTTATGAGGACACTTTGATTGCAGCTGCCAAACTCTTCACCGGGTGAGATGTTTAGCTACTTTTATTTTATTTTAGCATTTCTGGGAGCAGTTTTAGCAACAGATGTCAATTTCTGTATCAAGTGGTGATGCTTCTTTCTCTCTCCTACAGCCTTGGTTTTTACTTTGTCAGGTGGCCATGCTTTATTCCCCTCAATTACAGGAATTGCTTACAATTGTGCCAAAGTCTTCTATGTTCCTTATGGCTCTGTAGTAAAGAATCTGTCGGCCTATGCAGCAGATAGGGGTTCAATACCTGGGTCAGGAAGATCCCCTGGAGGAAGGAAATGGCTACCCACTCCAGTATTCTTGCCTGGAGAACTCCATGGACACAGGAACCTGGCAGATTACCGTCCATGGGGCTGCAAAGAGTTGGACATGACTGAGTGACTAAGAACATACACACACACAGAACTATATGCAATACCTGGTAATAACCTATAGTGAAAAAAAAATCTGAAGCTGTACACCTGAAACTAACACAATATTGTAAATCAGTTATCAGTTATAGTTCAGTAAACAAGAAACATAATAAAGTAGAATAAAAGAATAGTGTCCACTTTTTTCTTATCTGTCCTTCTTTCTGTCACTCTAATTTCCTTGCAGGATTTTTATGCTTGTCAAATGGGGCAATACGTAAGAACACTTTAGGGCACAAGTTAATCGTGTAAATCCCACAGTGCGGTCTCATGCCATGCCTCCCCTTTTCCTTTCCCACTTGTACTTAGTTATAAAGACAAAGCCTACATCTGAAAAAAAAAATCTGTCAAGGAAGTGATGCAGTGTTGAACTGCTACAGAAACCATTAATTATTGACATGACCTCTTGTTAACCGAGGATTGAAATGTGCATTATTAAAAGAAAACTCCACCCCAAAGCCTAAAGCCATTAATCTGAAAGTTTAGAATTATTAGATCTTATAATGATGGGACCATTAGAGACACTTTGACAAATACACACTTGCTGGCAACCTTTCCCACCTTGATTTTCTGTGTAACTGTGTCTGTATCTGGAGAAGGCAATGGCACCCCACTCCAGTACTCTTGCCTGGAAAATCCCATGGACGGAGGAGCCTGGTAGGCTTCAGACCATGGGGTCTCGAAGAGTCGGACACGACTGAGTGACTTCACTTTCACTTTTCCCTTTCATGCATTGGAGAAGGAAATGGCAACTCACTCCAGTGTTCTTGCCTGGAGAATCCCAGGGACGGGGGAGCCTGGTGGGCCGCCGTCTATGGGGTCACACAGAGTCGGACACGACTGGAGTGACTTAGCAGAAGCAGCAGCAGGGTCTGTATCGGGAATGTTTTTAAATGTAGGATTTGTTCCCTAGAGATCAAGGTTAGTATATCCATTTTATATACTAATTTTATATAAATACACATACATAAATACATAAACTTATGCTGTAAATTATTTTATGGTTAGAACTCTTTTTGTGTATTATATATATCTATTATACATATATACAAAGAATATGTATATACATATTTATGTGGACATACTGTATGTAATTTTCTCTGTGAAAAGCAGTAAACCCATATATACTATTGGGATGGTTTCTACTAATACAAAGCATAAATATATTCTAAAAATGCAAGAGAACAAGACAAGTTATTAATCTTCAGAACCGTAAATTTTTAACAAAATTTATCTTTCAAAGGTTTGTTTATTTGAGGACAGTTTTTGCATTGGAGTATTCCCAACAGTGTGGAACACTAGAGCTATTCTTTCTCATTCTTTTAGCAAGTATTTATAGATAACCTGCAAGACATTAGGGTTGAATTGGGAGTCATGAATACCATGATAAACAAAATAAGGTTCTACTCTCTTGGGGCCTATAGGTGGGGAGAAGGGAAATCAGTTATAGAACATGTGGTTATCACTTAGAAGTGTGATGCTCTAGAACCATATAGAAGAGGCACCTCCCACGGGCAGAGTGGTGCCTAGGTGGGGTTGGGAAATGCTTCCAGGATGTGATGACACACTGATACCTATAAGAGGCGAGCAGGGTGGACAGTGTGAGAGGAGTGTGGGGAAGTCTGGGCAGAGTGATCATGCGCATCTGGGAGGGCTCCGGGGGTTGGGGGGTGGGGGTGCCTTCAAGGGACCAAAAGTAGGCCTTGAAGACTGCAAGGTATTTGGGAGTGCAGAATGGTGAGGAATGAGGGTTAATATGAATGTTAATATGCAGGCAAAGGTTAGAGTCTACAGTGAAAGGAATCCTGCTGAAATGAAATCACTTCCCTTGGTCCTTTAGGTGTAGAGTTGTCATTTAGTCACTAAGTTGTGTCCTTTTGTAACTCCATGGACTATACTTCACGAGGCTCCTCTGTCCCTGGGATTCTTCAGGCAAGAATACTGGAATGGGTTGCCACTTCCTTCTCCAGTGGATCTTTCTGACCCAGGGATCAAACCCCCATCTCCTGCATTGGTGGGTGGATTTTTTTTTTAACCACTGAGCCACCAGAGAAGCCCCCTTAGGTGAGGAGGGAATCATATAAATGTTTTCTGTCACTTAAATGTTGATCTTCTTGAAAAGGAAGGAAGTGGGAAAACTCATTTCTTAACGTCACTTTCCACAAGTGATTTTGTGATTCTGTGCCTTGGGTTTGGTATTTCTGCCCCATGGGTTACTGTAAGGAAGATTCCATTTTGCACCCATCAAATATCTATAATGTGTACCATTAGAAATGTTATGGGACTTGAGAGTTGGAAGTAGACTTGTACCTTGGGTTTACTTTTACGACCAGTTCTATGTTCTTGGTAGTAAAATTACTAATGATGTATTCTTTAACAAGTTATAATGGAGAATTGAAATATCAATAACCTCAGATATGCAGATGACACCACCTTTATGGCAGAAAGTGAAGAAGATCTAAAGAGCCTCTTGATGAAAGTGAAAGAGGAGAGTTAAAAAGTTGGTTTAGAGCTCAACATTCAGAAAACTAAGATCATGGCATCTGATCCCATCACTTCATGGGAAATAGATGGGGAAACAGTGGAAACAGTGCCTGAATTTATTTTTTCTGGGCTCCAAAATCACTGCAGATGGTGATTGCAGCCTTGAAATTAAAAGACGCTTACTCCTTGGAAGGAAAGTTATGATCAACCTAGATAGCATACTAAAAATCAGAGACTTTACTTTGCCAACAAAGGTCCATCTAGTCAAGGCTATGGTTTTTCCAGTGGTCATGTATGGATATGAGAGTTGAGCTATAAAGAAAACTGAGCGCCAAAGAATTGATGCGTTTGAACTGTGGTGTTAGAGAAGACTCTTGAGAGTCCCTTGGACTGCAAGGAGATCCAACCAGTCCATTCTAAAGGAGATCAGTCCTGTGTGTTCATTGGAAGGACTGATGTTGAAGCTGAAACTCCAAACTTTGGCCACCTGATGCAAAGAGCTGACTTATTTGAAAAGACCCTGATGCTGGCAAAGATTGGGGGCAGGAGGAGAAGGGGACCATAGAGGATGAGATGGTTGGATGGCATCACCGACTCAATGGACATGGGTTTGGGTGGATTCCAGGAGTTGGACAGGTGATGGACAGGGAGGCCTGGCGTGCTGCAGTCCATGGGGTCAGAAAGAGTCAGACACTACTGAGCGACTGAACTGAATGGAGAATTGCCAAGTTATTTTGGTTTGAAGATAAGAAAGAGAAATAATATTCTTGATGGTGTTTCGTATACAGCTAAATATTTTGTGTGTTTCTTTCTAATTCCCTCTTTGAACATGTCATTAATATAGCATAGAGGCTCAATGACGTCTCATTGTTTATGATTTTACTCTAGGATAGATAAAACTAGCATGGCTGAGTTTGTTTTTGTTGGATTACATGACCCAGGGAACATTTGACTTTTCTCAACTTCAAGTTCATCATCTGTAAAATGTAGCTGATACTACCATTATTGTGAGACTGAAACAATGAAAAGAGATCATGATTATCAAATGCCTAATGCAGTGAATGTTTCTGCATGCTTTCCTGCAAGTTGCCCTGCCTCCTATAGGGAAATTCAATTGCTCTGAATGTGTTGAGAAGCCAGGCAGAGCTATGTCCCCCTTGTAAATATTGCCCCGTTACTCTTGCAAGTAGAGCCTTATTTCTTTTAACTGAATGTTACCTGGAGTCATATATAAATCATTTTAATTTGAGAACTTGAGTCAAAATGTCACTGCATTTAAGTTTAATTGATGAAAATGCCATGAACCAAAGTAAGGGAAAATCTTCTTCTTATTTTTCTCTAGCTAATCTCGATTAAGTATATGTAAATATTTTAGACTTTTTAACTCTGCCTTAAGGCATTTCAATTAATATTGAGATGCATTCCAGTGAACACTTTACTTTTCCAAATGTTTACTAGAAATTCTCTAATTTTCAGATTGATGCCAAGGAGGCCTTTAATAGATAGCTTACTTTTAATAACTCTTCAGAGATTTAAAACTAGAGAGTTGTTTTAGAACGGGAATAGGCCTTTGACAGTGTCTTCTAATTTTACAGACAAGAAACTGAGGTCTGGAGAGATGAAAGGTTACTGCACAAGGTCACAAGGCTGGATGGACCCTTTGCTGTTTGCTTGAGGTGTAGTCTCAGAACTGAGGCTGCAGGGCAGGTCTTCTGATTGCTTGACCACTGCCTACAAGCTCATTTACTATTTTCTACCCTCATTTCCTCATTTGAAAAGTTGGTTGCTGGGTGATATATAACACGCTTTTGGCAAGATTGGCCTTCATGAGAAACAGTCCCAATAAGACCATTCTATTTTTATGGTTGTTTATTAATTTGACAATAAAGTAGAAACATTTAAATTTCCTCTATTCTATAATCCCTTGAACATTATGATTTGTGTGTGATTTTATATTTAGTTTGTTAAAATTCTTTCTCAAATTTGAAACACCTCCTACATAGATGATTGGTTAAAATCACCATAATTACTAGATGTGTGTTCACTTCTTCCTACCTGTTTAGCCAAAATATTTGCTGTCAAAAACACTAAGCATCAGTGTCTGCAGTTCAGGAGTGATCAGCAGGAAAAACTGGGGGGATGTATCTAATTTTCTTAGTTTTTCCAGCTTTGTGCCTAGCAACCACCACCTCTGAGCATCGTATGGTGCTGGTCAGCAAGAACCATCACAACTTGCCTCTTCTACTGACTTCCCATCAGATGTTAGGTGGGGAGCCCGCTCAGCCCTCATCAACCCGGTATACGAGACAGCAAAAGAGACACTGATGTATAGAACAGTCTTATGGACTCTGTGGGAGAGGGAGAGGGTGGGAAGATTTGGGAGAATGGCAATGAAACATGTAAAATATCATGTAGGAAACGAGTTGCCAGTCCAGGTTCGATGCACGATGCTGGATGCTTGGGGCTGGTGCACTGGGATGACCCAGAGGGATGGTATGGGGAGGGAGGAGGGAGGAGGGGTCGGGATGGGGAACACATGTATACCTGTGGCGGATTCATTTTGATATTTGGCAAAACAAATACAATTATGTAAAGTTTAAAAATAAAAAAAAAAAAGAAATAAGATGCCATACTCAGGGTGGATTCTACGGTCTGACATTCATTTTGCTCACTCAGTCATTTGGGTAGTAGATGGAGAGTGTGTCCTCATCCAGTTTGAACCATTTCCCATTTCTTTGGTGGTCTTCAGAACTGGAGAGCAGCTGGTTTCCCACACTTCATTTAACAAACATCAATGAACTTGAAGGCGAGCCATTAGTAACTCAAGTCTTAGCTTCCGTCCTCAAAACTTTCACCATAGCCCTGCCATCTTTCCGGTTTAATTCCCAGGGCTTTAATTATTTTCATTTCTGACCTCTGGCCACTCTGTAATGTTTGTCAATGTTATATGACATTGCATATAGGGGATTCCAGAGGAGGCGATGGCACCCCAGTCCAGTACTCTTGCCTGGAAAATCCCATGGATGGGGGAGCCTGGTGGGCTGCAGTCCATGGGGTCGCTAAGAGTCGGACACAACTGAGTGACTTCCCTTTCACTTTTCACTTTCATGCATTGGAGAAGGAAATGGCAACCCACTCCAATGTTCTTGCCTGGAGAATCCCAGGGACGGGGGAGGCTGGTGGGCTGCTGTCTATGGGGACGCACAGAGTCGGACACGACTGAAGCAACTTAGCAGCAGCAGCAGCAACATTATAGGGGGTTCTTCTGATAGTTGTAATTCATACCTTCCCAAGAGCATTAGGCAGGTTCCCCCTGCCTGGGCTCCCTCACCATTCCTGCCTGACAGTGGGCTGTGTGGTCAGGGTGGGGGTGGGGACTTGGTTTCAAATTCTTTTTCTGCCACCAAATATCTGGCTTTGGGAAAATCATTCTAACTCTCTTTCAGTCCCTTCATCTGTAAAATGGGAATGAAAATTCCTGACCTCATCTACTTGGAGAAGTATTGGGATCATCTGATATGATTGCAGGTAGAAAAGGCTTTTTGAAAAATGAAGACGCCCCAGAAAACAATATGTGATTATTCACCTGGCTTTATCTTGTCAGCAACCTTCTTGATAAGACATTTCTTAATTTCTAAATTTATCTTTACTAAGGCTTTGTTTTAAAGCATCCATTTCTTCTATAGAATGGCTTATGTATTGGTTTAATCAATATTTAATCAGATCTACACAATTGTGTCAAAGTACAAAGGATAAAGACGCGTGGTAAATAAAATAGACATGATCTCAACTCTCACAAGAGGGCAGAATAGACATTTAAGTAGATGTTCAAATCGGTGTCGGTGGGGCCGGCAGGGCAAAAGGGAGAAGGACGTTAATTGAATAATTGCAAATGAGCATGTAGTTTAAGCTGTGATAAGTACCTTGAAGGAGAGGTAAGAAGAGTTATAAGAGCAAACAAGTACCTCATGGTGTGAAGGGTTCTCTGCGAAAGTGACCTTCAAGATGAGACCTGAAGTAAAATGAGTGCAGGGTAGGAGCTGGGGAAAGAATTTCCTGTCCTGGGAGTGTGGGAAAAATTTCAATATTAACGCTGTCAGAACTTTGTGTCTAGACTTTCACATTTCTGTTTTGTCATTTTAGAGAAGAGCATACATATATCATTTGTATAAATATGTGCACATATACCTGGATGTATACTGTGTGTACATATAATTTGTAAATGACTGAATATTCATGGGTGCTAAAGCATTTTTACTAATAGAAACATACAATTGAAAAAAGTGAAAGAATTTCAGCTAGATAGAAAGGGAGGAGGAATATGGGCAATTTAAGAAACTTAAAAAAGGGTAGCATGGTTCGAGGGCAGAAAGTGAGAGGGGCTGGCTGGTGGTGTGTAAGCAGCCACAGAGGGGGTAGGAGAGGCCAGTTAAGAATCTTCTTTATTATAAGAACATTGCAGGAATGCGTGCTAAGTTGCTTTGGTCATGTCCAACTCTATGTGACTCTGTGGACCATAGCCCACCAAGCTCCTCTGTCCATGGGATTCTTCAGGCAAGAATACTGGAGTGGGTTGCCATGCCCTCCTCCAGGGGATCTTCCTGACCCAGGGATCAAACCAGCATCTCTTACATCTCCTGCATTGGCAGGTGGGTTTTTTTTTTTACCACCAGCAGGACCTGAGAAGCCCGTTTTAAAGGCACCTAAATTTAATATGTGAGCACCCCAAAGTGTGACACTTGTTTTTGTCACATGATGGCTTGTATACATTTAGTAGTGTTCTTGTGGGAACAGTGGTGAACATACATCAAGGAAAATAAAATAGGACTAAAGGTTCTTGGCACTGTTAGGTGCTTCACAAAATTTCTTTTATTTTTGAAATGATATGATGAAATATGTATCATGATTTATTTGCAACTGAAGAAACAGAACTTATGTGAGTCAGAGAAAGTAAGATTTGTTTCACTTTATAGGTCATGGGCTAGCAAACGTTTTCTTAAAAAGACCAGAGAATAAATATTTTACGCTTTGCAGACCACAGAGTTTGTCTCACTTTCCCAACTCTATGCTCGTAGTTTGAAAAACTATAGACAAAACGTAAGTAATCGGGCACAGATGTGCTCCAATAAAACTTTATTTATGAATTTGGCCCTCAGTTTGCCAACTCTGGTTAAAAATAATAACGATATAAAAATTGTCCCCCGATTATTGTATTTTGTCCTATGCTTCTCAATATTGTACAGTTATAATCTTTAATAATTAAAATAATAATAATAAACTAAAAAAAAGAAATGTAAGGAGAATAATACTCCCTGATAGAGGAAATTAAAACTGTCATAAAAACACTTTACAAAATCTTAATAAATAGTAACAATACAATAATAATGACTGTAATTTATCAACTGACAATTCTATGAAATCAAGTACTTTACATGCATTATTCCACTGAATCTTCATTGCCCTTCTATATAGCGTTTTTATGCTCACTTTATAGATATGGCAACCAAAACTCATCCAGAATAAGTAACATTTCAGAATAAGTATCTGGTCAGTGATGGCACCAGGATTTTGTCCTAGGTCTTTTATCTCTAGCCTTTTTAGCAAACACTTCTATTTGACCCTCGCTATCCATCTTTTCTTCTTTCCTTTAGTGTAGCAGCTCCAAGTTCTAGCTCAGTTCTTGGCTACCTAGCCACAGACCACATTTTCTTGTCTTTTTTGTAATGGGGTATGGTCATGGTTGAAGGGATATAAGTGAGCATATGTTTTCAACTTCCAGGCCTGCCCATAAAGAGAAGGAGCGTGCCTAGGACATTATCTTGTTCCTTTTCTCACTGACTGGAATGCTGTCATGATGGCTAGAGCTGGGATAGCTCTCTAGATCACCAGTTGAAAGCAAAATGCTGAGGATGACCAAGTACCTACCACTCAGGCTGAATACCTGAAATGGACCTAGAATTTCACGAGGACTACATGTTATTTATATTGCTGTGTGAAATTTTTTTCTTTTTAAACCACTGTTATCTTGAGTATCTTTGTCTTGGCAGCACATCTGTATCCGGACAAATATAAAAACCCATACTGGGGACAGAGGGTATATTCCAAGATGTTTCTCAGAAATCTCTTGCTTATGGGTGATGGTGGATATGCTTTCAATGTTTGAAGAGAAATGAGATGGAAACGTATTACTTTCTTGATGCGTGCTACATGCTAAGTCGCTTCAGTCATGTCCAATTCTTTGCGACCCTGTGGACCATAGCCCACCAGGCTCCTCTTTCCATGGGATTCTCCAGGCAAGAATACTGAAGTGGGTTGCCATGCCCTCCTCCAGGGGATCATCCTGACCCAGGGATCCAGTCACATCTCTTCTGTCTCCTGCATTGGCAAGCAGGTTCTTTACCACCAGTGTCACCTAGGAATCCTTCCTTGATGGATCTGAGTCAGAACATCTTGCTTTTTGTATGATTAATTCTGGGCCTCTATTTTGGTCTTGCATTTTGTTTCTTGCCTCAAGGCCCTTTTGTTGTACAAGCTCTTTCACTTGTACATAGCAAAAAAAAAAAAAAATGTGAAACATTTTTTGGTAAGACCAAAACCAAACATGGAATAATAATAATAACACACAAGGAAAAACTACAAAGCTTAAAAAGCTTGTGCCATTTCTACCTTCGGATCCTTGGTGTTTGGTTGTTGTCTTCCCTCTGAAGTGTTTGGGTTTGTCATCTCTGATTCTGTGTATGAAACTCTCTTCTTCCTCCTGACCCTATTCTCTTTGACAGCTGACACTGATCCCCCTTTCCTCAAAATGCTCCTTTTCCAGCTCACACCTAATTTTCCTCAAGCTGCCCAATTGGCTTGCATGCCTATAAGAGACTTAGAGGGGGATTTCTGCAGCAATAGTATCCTAGAAGCATTCCTCCTCCACTTTCTTGGGAATGTGATGTCCCTTGGTTGATGTGCTGTCTAACTTTGCTCTAAGTTCTAAAAAAAAAAAAGAGAACACACATGTTGTGTGATTTATACTTTTCTAGATATGAGGTCAGGAGGAGGCAATGGCACCCCACTCCAGTACTCTTGCCTGGAAAATCCCATGGATGGAGGAGCCTGGTAGGCTGCAGTCCATGGGGTCGCTAGGTCAGACAGGACTGAATGACTTCACTTTCACTTTTCACTTTCATGCATTGGAGAAGGAAATAGCAACCCACTCCAGTGTTCTTGCCTGGAGAATCCCATGGATGGAGGAGCCTGGTAGGCTGCCGTCTATGGGGTTGCACAGAGTCAGACACGACTGAAGCAACTTAGCAGCAGCAGCAGCAGCAGCAGCAGATATGAGGTCAGTGATTTGAGAAAACAGATACCAAAGGAAACACTAGTTCCTGACTTCTGCCCTCACGAAGTGTTTCCTAGAATAATGTGAAGAGTGCATCCTAAGTAGGAAATCAGGCAAGTCATTCAACCTTACCAACACTCCCCTGCCTCCACATAGCACCTACTATCAGAAGTAGCAATGAGGAGAATTCAGGCTGTTTCTGGATGGTGGAAAGTCAATGGCCTCCCTCAACTGCCTTGGGTCCCCACTGAGCAGGCCAGGGATGTAATATGATCACTGCTCTTGATGGCTTAGCCTTTGGCCTAATGCTATTGGAGTTTCTGGGAAGTACATCCTTTGATAATTTCTCTTTTCAGCTAAAACTGGCACATATGGGTTCAGTTGTTTCCAGCTAAGCATCGTTGCTGATAAAGATTGGGAGACTTGTTAAATGGAACGGCCGAGAGAACATAATATACACTCAGAATAAAGCAGTAAGCAAGGAAGAATTCATGTGATTTGCATAGATTTCTTGTCCTGGGAAGTGGGAGTTAAGTTTGGATAGACAGGGTGAACCAAGTTGACAAGAGACTTAAAGGCCTTGCAGAGGAATGAGGATTTTAAACCATAGGGAAGGGGAGCTACCGAAAATATTTGAGTGGATAAATGGCATCACTGAACATGAGTTTGAAGGAACAGAAAGACCAAGCTGTTGATTTCCCCTTTCTTCTGGCAGGTAGTTTGAATTCAAGCCACAGGAAGGGATGCTGGCTGAATTAACTAAAACAGAGGTGAAAGGCTATGGTGTAGGTTACTGAATCAGAGGAAAACCTGAAGAACCAGGTTTCAATAAAGTAGGCACCAGAGCATTCCTGAAGCCCTAGACACTAGGAACACTGCTACTGCTACTGCTAAGTCACTTCAGTCATGTCCGAGTCTTAGCAACCCCGTGGACTGCAGCCAACCAGGCTCCTCCATCCATGGGATTTTCCAGGCAAGAGTACTGGAGTGGGGTGCCATTGCCTTCTCCGACTAGGAACACTAGACACTAGAAAAGCAGTCTTTTCAGTGGGCTGTGCTTATCCCATGGCTAGGAGAGAGCCTTATGTACCCTGGTTAACAGTTGCAGTGAGACCACCCATAGAGAGAGAAGTGGGTCTCTAGAGAGATCAGGCACTAGGAGTAGATGAGAGAGGAGGTGTCTACTGCACCTGTCCTCGGCAATGGCTCAAAACACATTGGACACAAAGTGAAGAGGTATAAAGCACATCTGAGTCCCTCTGAGTAGAGGTGAAACAAAACCATCTGAGTGGTTATTTTCCTTCCCTGTACCGCAGGGACCCATGATAACATCCCTCAATAGGTTTACAGCAGCTTCTTCTCCCCCCTGCAGGGCTGTGAATTGGGATCATTAAGTTTTAAGTTGTTCTGCGGCTTCCGTGTAAGTGATCATGTAAATATCAGGATGCTGGATGGGGGAAGCAAGTAATGGCATGACTCTCAAGATCTTGGATTATTGCTTATTAACTTACATCCAGAAAAACCTTAAGAAGAGTGCCCATCCCCCCAGTCGTAAGCGGAGCATACTTTATGAGCACTGCGTTAGAAAAGCAAAGCTAATAATTGTAACCATGTAGATGCAGAAACCATTAATGTTTCTCATGCCCTGTGGTAGGAAGAAATATATTAAAAATTGATTTTTGGTTTCTGCCTTTGTCTGTGTAACATTTATAATAAAGGATACAGGAGAAAGTATCCTTTAAATTTGATATTTTAAAGCATTTTGGGCTTGTTGGTGTTAAAATAAAATTTTTATTAATGGCTTCATACTGCATGGTAAAAGGTCAGCATCTGAATATGACAGTTTTATCTTCTTACAAATAAGATGCTGATAGGATTCTTCAGTAATTACATATAAGCCAGAATTTTTGCTACATTATTGGGTTAAACCATTTCTAGACGTGAAATTATTCTTTGACTAACGTGGGCTAAGGGTGAAGCTTGTATTTCTCTCTCAATTTTCTGTCTTTTTTTTTTTTTATTTTACTCTTTTTCTTACCTCTTTCTACGTGCAATAAGGTGTAACTTGTTTCCTCGGTGTGTATGCGTATGTGGTGAGACATGTGTTCACATTACTTCTTTGTCTCCAGGATTCTATTATCAGTTTACTCTTTCATAATTGAAGCAGCTTTTGCTCATCAGCAAAAACACATTGCATTTTATTTTGTTCCTGTTTCAACTTCTTGGACATGATGTGGTGAACATACAATCCTGCAGGTATTTTTTTTTCTCGTCACTTTAAATAAAATATGCTTCTAAAAAGCCTACCCTATTTGTTCTAAATGTTTTAGAATGTATCTTAGCTGTAATTCTCCAGAAATTAAATGGCATGATGCACTTTCTGATGGTTTTCATTAATCTGGTATAGTTTTGCTGCTGATTTAAGTTGATCAAATAGGGTTATAACCTGATGGAAATAACACTGTCAAATGCTTGGATTTATCATATGTTTTGTAATTCCATAGATGATGTGGGCAAGATGGATCCATATCAGAAATCAGCCTTTGATTCAGAAGAGCTGCGAGGCTCAACACGTTAATTGCCAAACCACCTAAAGTGTATAAAGAATGACATTTTATGCTACCTCGTTCATCATATTTTTAGAAAGACTATGTGATGGATTAATAAAACATTGCAAATCTTCTATGCAAAGCAAATGTTTATAATAAATGGGGCATAATCTAACTGTTCTGCTATAAAATGAATTAAAGTAGTCTCTAGCCAGTAAATTCAAACAGAATCAAGTAGGATGGTTAGGCGACCTTAATAGGCAAGTATTTTACTATTGAATACATGATTTCCTTTCAAATGGTTCTCTCCTGTCAGTTTGGAGTGGATTCAGAATAATGCTGTCGTTTCTTTAGCTGGTTGTAAGCAAAACTGGTTGCACATTGGATGCTTAGAGGCTGAGGATAAGGGGCGAACTATGGCACTCATATCTGAATGGAGACCTTCTATAAATGCCAGCTGAAATTACTGTCATTTTAATGTGCTTCTCTGCCCTGTTGGACAATGTACTGGTAGTTTTTTAAACTTAGCTTGGCACCCATAATCTGTGAACAGATAAGACATTAATATAAATTGTGATACAAAATATACCAGGAGGCTTATAATATAGACATCTCAAAATGTACTTACTTTTTATTATTTTCAAACAGAAACCATGTTAGCCTTTAAATTCAGAAGAGAAGGGGTGATGATGCTACAAGTGGAATGCAAGTGAAAAATGCTTTGCTTTTCCATATTTGTATTTATCTCACTACTATCCATTTCTATCTTTAATTTTTCACTCTTTGCAGCCATATGCAAGGTGGAGAGCTTTGCTTATTTCTCAAAGCCAGGACAAGTTTCCAGAAAGCTAAGCTTCCATTTTATTGTTCTCTTTAGGGTAGAGGTGATGTTATTTAAAATACCATTTTGCTTTGGGCTCAATTTCAGTGAAGGCAGTAGCCAGGGAAGCTACTGGGTGAGAGAGCCTCATGGTTTTAGCACATGTGCAGAAAAAGGCAGAATCCAGACAGCAATTCTTGTGGGACTGAGCGCTGTAGAGAGGCAAACTCCATCCTTGGTAGAGGGTCGTGGGAAGATTTTTCAGCAGTGATGATTTTACATTGTGGTCCCCAGTAGATACTAAGAAACATCGCTCTTTTCCTGCTATACCTCTCCCTCTTCCTCCTGTTTCCCCCTTTCCTTATATAGTTCCTTCTAGCTTTCCTCTTTCAACACTTGTGCAGAGGAACTCTTCTAAGCTTACAAGTTCTCACTGCTGCTGTGTCACATTACTCTGACTCCCGGAGGTACCACAGTCAGTCATGGTACCATGGACGGACTGACTTAACCAACAGAAATTTATTTCCTCTTGGTTTTGGAGGCTGGAAGTCCAAGATCAAGGTGCCAGCAGGATGGTTTTCTTCTGAGGCTGTTCTTCTTGGCTTCTAGGTGGCTGCCTTCTCCTTCTGTCTTCACGTGGTCTTTCTCTTTGTTTCTACTCATTTCTGGTGTTTCCTCCTCCTCTTAAAAGGGCGTCAATACTATCAGATTAGGGCCCTACCCTTATGATTTCCTTTAACCTTAATTATACCTTAAAGGCTCTAGCTTCAGATACACTCATCTTGAGTGTTAGGACCTTAACATGTAAGTTTTAAGGAGACACAATTTAGAATATAATAGCTACAATAAGGGCTATCTGGATAAATGTTCCATTTAGACCATTATATGAAATATATCTTAGATTTTTTTTGTGTGAGTGAATGTTGTATCTCTCACATCCAAGAGAGAAAAAATTGTAAAGGAGTTAACAACTCAACCTCCACTTCCATTCTTCTTTTATTAATAATAGCCCACTTTTCCACTTTACTCTGGAGACCAAGAATCCTTTTCTTCAGGGTCCCAAACCCAATTATTGTGGGTGGGGGATTTAACAGAATTGTATTTTAGGAACCTTCTTTATTTAATGACTAAGTAAAAGCTACTTCGCTCTTCTTTCCCACCCCACATCAAAGTTTACTTGTCCTTTTGTTCATTCATTCTACACTTTGTCCTTCATTTTTTTGTTTGTTTGTTTTTTGATGTCTTGCATCTGCTTAATTAGGGCTTCCCTTGTGGCTCAGCTGGTGGAGAATCCACCTGCAATGTGGGAGACCTGGGTTCGATCCCTGGGTTGGGAAGATCCCCTGGAAAAGGGAAAGGCTACCAACTTCCAGTATTCTGGCCTGGAGTATTCCATGGACTGTACAGTCCATGGGATTGCAAAGAATTGGACATGGCTGAGCAACTTGAACTATCTGCTTAATCAAACTTGATGTATGTGTATACTGAAAATTTCAAACTCCAAAAACTGTCTAATAAAGGACTATTATCATCTTTGTGACAACCATCATCATTGATCACATTTATTTGATCCTCGCTTCAGTAGTCACTATCATTATTCATGTGTTACTATTATGGAAACAGACCATTATGTCATTGTTGGCATATCAGAAATTAGAAACGAAGGCCCTTACAAGCTTAAGTGCCGTGCACAAGATTGCACAACTTTTAAGTGGCTGAGCAAGAATTTGAACTTGGAAGGCTGGCTTTAGCACCTGCACTATTAACTGTGATGCCTGGAGTAGGAAATGGCAACCAACCCACTCCCATATTCTTGCCAGGATAAAGAGGAGCCTGGCAGGCTACAGTTCATGGGGTCCCAAAGAGCTGACGTGACTGAGACTGAGCAGATACACACACTGTTAGGAGCAAATAGCACAGTTGAGATCGGGAGGAGACCATAGAAACCTTTCACGATTCAACTCAGCATTTGAGACTGATGAAGAAACCTGGGGCCCAAGTGGTTCTTATATACACATGGTAATACACTGAAATGCCACACAACAAACTCCAGGCAGCTGAGCTTACTGTTTTTATTTTTGTTGTTTAATTGTTAAATCATGTCTGAATCTTTGCGACCCCACAGACTGTGGCCCACCAGGCTCCTCTGTCCGTGGGATTTCCCAGGCAAGAATATTGGAGTGGGTTGCCATTTCCTACTCCAGGGGATTTCCTGACCCAAGGATCGACTCCATGTCTCCGGTATCAGCAGGTGGATTCTCTACCAGTGAGCCACCAGGGAAGCCCACTGTTTTCATTACACATAATAAAAAATAATGTTTATCAAAATTTTGAACACTTAAATACCACTTTGTCTATGTAACTTCAAACTTTCACAATTGAATATGATGGATTTCAATTTGCCCATTTTACAGATAAAGAAAATGAGGCCAGCAAGGAGGCTAAGGATTCACAGTTAGGTATGCTGCTGCTAAGTTGCTTCAGTTGTGTCCGACTCTTTGCGACCCCATGGACTGCAGCCTACCAGGCTCCTCTGCCCACGGGATTTTCCAAGCAAGAGTACTGGAATGGGTTGCCATTGCCTTCTCTGACAGTTAGGTATAGTGGACCTCAAAATCAGACTAGGTGGCTCTTTGTCCTACAACTATGCTCTTTCCTCTCTCCTGATTTTACACTCTTCCTACAACCGCGACTCCAGATCCTGAGATCCCATCCCTTATAACCTTGTGAGGAAAGTTTGTCTCTCTGTCCCAATTTAGGCAGTTTCCCCTAAATAAAATACAGACACAGACAGTCCTGGCTTCAACTCAGCCTCTGCAACTACTAGCCGTATGGTTCTCTCATCTCTTCAAGGCTCACCGAGACTCAATTTTCTCTTACGCAAAAGAGGAAGAATAATGGGAACCACATCGTGCTTTAGTACTAAGACACATTAGTCATGTGTGACTCTTGGCAGCCATATGGGCTGTAGCCCACCAGACTCCTCTGTCCAAGGGATTCTCCAGGCGAGAATACTGGAGTGGATTGCCATGCCCTCCTCCAGGGGATCTTTCCCATCTGAGGATCAAACCTGTGTCTGCTGTGACTCCTGCATTGCAGGTGGATGCTTTACTGCTGAGCCACCAGGGATGCCTCATCAAGGTAATAGCAATTAATTCAATGAGTATTTATTTAGCACCTTTCATGTGACTACGACCACTATAGAAGAAGTTTCAGCCTCAAAGGTTACCATGAGAATTTAATCATACAAGCAAAGGCTTTAGCACAGTTTCCTGGAACATAGTAAGCACTGAACAAATAATATGAACTGGTACTATTATTGCTATCGTATTATCTTGAGTCCCCTGGCAGTTGTCTGTTCTGTTTACATACAGTATTATCCCAGGTATTTTGTGGGGAAATACACACACATTCTTAAGCATTCTTCAATAAACTGTGGTCCCAATACAACTAGTTTTTCCCTCTCCATCTATCTATTGCTTAGACCTGATCTTCATGGCTTTGTAGTTATTCATCTCCTTTTCATCTTCCAGGCCATTAGAAGCCCTTATCTTTGATCTCCAATAGCTTTCAAAGAAGCTGGAGGTATCCTTTTAGCCCATAAGCCAGCCTTTCCTCCTCTGCATCCTACCATATGCTCCCCTTTTTATTACTTGGCAATGCAGTGCCTCAAAAGGTACCCACCCATCCTTATTACTAATCCAACCCAGCACCAATTTTGTTATTTTGTTTTATGAATATTAGTGTCCTTCACCAGTAATGTTCTGTGCTTTTCCCAGAGCTTTTGATTTCGTTTCGGAAGTAGATCCCATATATTCAATTAGGAACACTTAAAAAAACTTCTTTCCACTGGTTTATGGTCCCATCTGGAGGAAGGGAGTTACTCTGCAGAATAAATTGAGTGTAAAATTTGGCTATGCAATAAGAATTCACTTCCGTTAAGGCAAAAAGAAGAGATGCATAAAATTCAAATCATCCATAAATAAATGCTTTATCTTTAAGAAACATATAAATAGACATCAAACACCATAAAAACATAGAGGGTTTCCTCCCTCTGTCTCTGTCTCTTTTTAGAAACAAATTTGTGCAATTTCATAGCAAAAACTTTGCAAGGAAAGATTATGTATGTCCAATGCTGATAAGACTGCCCAAATATAAATTTTATGATGCATTTCTTTCAGAATGCCATCTTTCCACCAGCATAATCAAAGAAAGGAAAATAAAGTTTGAAAGCTTTTGGAGAGCCAAGTGCAGGCACCTGAGGAAATCAGGAAAGAATGAGAACCTGATATTGTAGCTAATTTGTAACATTTTTTGCTAAGGCTGCTCTCCTTAAAAGAAGGCACTTGCTCAAAATTTTCTTTCCGCCTTCTGCCACAGGACTGCCCTTCCTGCTAACACTTGCCAGTGATAAAAATGCAGGGTAGGAAGTGAGGGGGAGTGAAGCAATTAGGGGAGCTTGCTTGCCAGCATCCTGAGCCCAGGAAGACCACAGTGGGAGAATTTATCTGATCCTTCAGGGAATTGACCATAGGTAGAATCATCGCTATGAATAATATTGGAGTTCATCTTCACTTAAGCAGTAGCTGAAAGACTCTCAAACCATCACTGGTACAGGTAAGAGTTCACAAATGAAGCCTGAGAGGGTGCCTTTGAGGACACTTAGGGTCAGACACTAGAAGATGTGCACAGAAAATTTGCTTCAGAAATTTTTCAGTAGCAAAATGATAATTCCTCATATTTTTCTCTTGTAACATCCCCCAAATTGTGACAAATAAAAGTGTTTTCTCTGCTCAGATAAACTTGGGAAATACTGATTAAAGAAAGAGAAAAAAGTTGAAGAAAAAAGTATTGCAGGACTTTTCAGAGCCTTTAATAGATTCATTAACATTGTGACTATATGACAGAAATGGTGTAAAATAGTAGTTTGATTTTTCACTAAGTATCTAACAGGTCTTTGATTCTTTGAAATTCACTAGAAGATACACTGGTTTAGTGCTTCACCAAGCACTTTCATACAGATTATGTCTGAAAAGTGAGCACATGTATATTTCATCAGGGATGTGTTAATATACAGTCTATCGGTTTAATAAAATCCCGGCTACCTGTGGGGTTACAATCCCTCATCTGTAATTTCACAGAGTTACAAAAAGTCATACTTTGACCATCACTACCTATGAGCCCCTGAAACTTTCTGGCTCTCACATCTGTGCTTTCTATTTTTAGAAAGTTCTGTTTATTTGCAGGAAATATTGGATTCATCTTCCTAGGCTAGGTTTACTCTACTGGCAAGAGATTTCAGATTTTCATTTTTATCATTATCTCTTTAAACCTGATTGTGTTTAACTTCTTACAGTTTCATTATTTCTAAGCACCATCTCTGACGTTTTACATTTCAAATTTTACTTTATTTCTTTAATGTCTGTGCCTTTGTCCCTGTGTCATTTGGGGAGGATAAAACTTCTCTCTTCCATCTTGCTTAACCACTGTCATTGGAGATAAGCAACTCAGTAGGCTTAGCATGCTGCTTCTAAGTATATATGATGGTCCAGATGACAGGTCTTGTCTTTGGTGAAAAAGTGCTCTTTTCTGCTAAAAATATGAATTAGGGAAAAGCTTGATCACTTAAGTCAAATGTCTGAAAAACAGGTCCAAGAGAGGTCTCTATATCATTTGAGGAAAGCCCTTTGCTACAGGCAATTCCCCTGCAGAAGTGCATTAACCTCAAGTAAATGGGAAATTAGGTAATTATGAACATACTATGCCCCAACCATATTGGTTACATGAGTTATTACTATAATATTATCTTAAATGTATGTGGAGCCTTGGAACCTTCCAAAAATCTGTAAAGATTCTTGCATATATTATTCCATATATTCTAGAATGATGTTTGGAATAGATAACCACAACAACTAGGGAAATGACCAATCAAAATAGACCCAGGTCCAGCCCCAAGGGAGATGGTGGAGTGTCCCCTCCCACTGCGCTGTTAGGGTGCTCCCTTCTTAGCTGTTACATCCAAGAAAGTTTGCATCATGTCATAGGGTGATCATTGTGACACCCAAAGAGCTGGCATGGAAGTGTCATAATATTTTAACAGACAATGTAGCTTTACAATGCTGCAAATCAAGGTGGTATGTATCATGAGACAGATACTAGGAACTAGACAGAAGTGATACCACTTTTCTTATTTTAGAAAAATTACAAAGGAAAAAAAATCTGGGGTATAAAAGCCTTTTGACCTTTAACCAAAATGATAGTCACAGACTGTAGTCCAAATAGGTATCAACCTGCTATTCTCTCCACTGAGGCAGGAAGAAAGGATGTACATCAAGTAGTGACCTGTGGTCCCTCAGCTGCAGGTAACACATTTTGCGTGGATTGGTAAACACTCAGGAAGATAAACTGACCAAGGCAAAGGCCGTAGCATATGACTCCACGAATTGTATCTGCTATTCTCTGAGAGTTGAATTCATGCTTGTTAATTGCACTGAGTCTCCAGGTGGTGCTTCCCCATGGTCACCTACACCCTCATGTAAGTACACATTACTGTGCCTATCCCAGACATAAGCAGCCAAGCATCCAGATCATGATTTGAAAAATTGGAGGGGCTAGGCCAGGACATGTGGCTAACAGCTTGCTTTCTGCTAAGTTGCAAAATAACAGGGCTGCAATTCCAGTTGCAAGGTTCATCTGACCTCAGGGCCCATCATTAAGCCATTTGACCTCAGCTCCAGTAGCAAAGTCCGAGGAGTTTGCAATGGGAGCACCTTTAGACCTTTGCAGCAGTGGGGTAAGGGTTAGGTGTATCATTTGGCTTCCTAACTTATCAGATGATGAGTTGGAATTTGTTGTACTCAAACTTTTTCTCCAGTTGGCTGCAGACTGATGTAGGAATTCTTAGACCCAGCTGTTGAAAGGCTGTCTAGTAAAATAAGATGTCTGTCTAAATGTTCCTGAATCCACATTGCTTTCGGTCACTGAGAAGTGGGACAGTCCACTCGAAACAACCCTACAGGATATTCACGGAAGTTGGCACATTTCTTTATCTTGTGTCATGGTTTTGCTGTTGTTTGCTTTCGAAAGGTTAAGGAGAATTGTTTTCTCATCTCTGTGGGAAAAGAAAAAGGGAACCAAGGGAAGTCCTTACCCACCCCAGGAAAAAAGATTGAGGGACATAATGGGCTGTTTTGAGCAAGTGGTATTGAAGGTACCTCCTGCTGAGATGTGTGATTTATGCTGAGAGGCTGCTCTTGAGGCAGGCATATGTCTGCAAGTGTCAATGTGGGTGGGTCTGATAGGTGACCCTGTGACAGAAAGAAATAAAATAACAGAATGCCCCAGTCTAGGACTGGGACTGCATATAAAGAGATAGTAGAGAAAGTTGACTCATCGACAGCCATGACCATTAGGAGAATTTGGAAGAAATGAACAATCGAAGCTTTCCAAATTTCAAGAAACTTTAACTCCCTGCAAGAGAGTAAACTGTTGAAAGATAAATACTCATTGAGCCTCTTCAGTATTCATTGTGTTCTTCCCAACACTGGAGGATTCTTGACAAGTATAAAAAAGTTTTGTCATCAGGAGAGGCAGTGTGCCTAAGGGCTCTGAATACACTGTAGGCTGGGCCTCCGTGTGGATCACAGCTACATCTCTTAACTGGTGAGCGCAGGCAGACTGTTTAACACTCCTTTGTCTCAGTTTCGTTGTCCATAATAAAGCACAAATGGTAGCCCCTGCCTCATATGATGATTTTAAGGTTAATGTACCTCGTACATATAACATTTTTAGAACATTCCAATAAGCACTCATTGTATGCCAGCCATTTAATCAAGACTCTCACCAACTGTTTATCAAGGATCTAATCTTGGCTATAAGGTTTGAGGGCTTCCCCAGTGGCTCAGTGGTAAAGAAGCTTACCAATGCAGGAGACACAGAAGACTCAGGTTCGATCCCTGGGTCAGGAAGATCCCCTGGAGGAGGAAATGGCAACCCACTCTGGTATTTTCACCTGGAAAATTCCATGGACAGAGGAACCTGGACAGAGTTGGAGCAAGCTCCAGAGATAGTGAAGGACAGGGAAGGCTGGTGTGCTGCACTCCATAGGGTCGCAGAGTCAGACATGACTTAACAACAACATTGAACAACAACAACAACATTGGGTTTGAACCCTCCTATCAGCTCACCCATGAAGCAGCTGTGTTGCTTCAGATGCCTCACAGAGCTTCTGTCTTCTCCAAAGACAGCACTCTCCTCAGTAAATTGAGGATCTTGACAGTTGCCCTACTGACTGAGGGGATTGTTCTGCCAAAATCTGTAACAGTCCCTCTGGTAGAAGCCCTTTGCCAGCTACAAGTGAAAGTCACTCAGTTGTGTCTGACTCTTTGCGACCCCATGGACTATACAGTCCATGGAATTCTCCAGGACAGAATACGGGAGTGGGTAGCCTTTCCCTTTTCCAGCAGATCTTCCCAAACTAGGAGTTGAACTGGTCTCCTGCATTGTGGGCTGATTCTTTACCATTTGAGCTATCAGGGAAGCCCCTTGCTAGCTACACAGTTCTGGGCAAATGGAAAGTCTCAGTAACTTTTATTTCAATAAAGCCATTTATTATTAGGAATAAGTTTTTATGATCTAGTTGCAGAAATAAGGTATATCCAAAAAAAAAAGATGACTTTATATAAGAGAATGAGTGGTGAATGAATGGAGAAGAAAAAGAGAGCTGAAGGTACTGCTGGTGACGGTGAGGTCTCCAGTGATCCGACAGGGCTTGCTGGGGCGGTGGGATCAGCACTGTGACCAGAGGTAAGGGATGGCGCTAGATCTGATAGGAGATGACAGCCCAGTGGCCAATTTAGTGAGAATGATGATTATCATGCCAAGAACAAAGTAGCTGCCCCTGCTATTTAGGGGGCTTCCCTGGTGGTTCAACGGTAAAGAATCTCCCCAGAACTTGCCACCACTGTTTTCTCTATGCATCTGCTTTACCTGCCCAACTGATGTGCAGGCCCCATTGCTCAGAGCCATTGCAGCCAATTTGGTCGATAATCTGCAAATTAAAAATTCAATACATTGTTCCCAGAATCATTTTCAAAAGCTGGGACATAGAAATTAACAAGTTAATAATCAGTGCATGGTGGGGTGGGTTTTTTGCTGTGAATAGTCCTTGCTTTATTTTGGTATCATGAAAAGGCCACAGGGTGCGTTCCTTTAATTTTGCTGCACAGAGTGTAGGCTTTTAGGGGTGTTCAGTAAATATCTATGTGGGTAATGATATTGCACATGGATTTTGTGGTAACTTGGGCAGGAAATAAATAGGGTGTGGTAGGATTCATCAGGGTTTCCTTTAATCACAAGATCTTATATCTGAGCAGCCCTTTTACTCTTTAGCACATCTTCCCATGGATCTCACACATGCTCCCAACAAACCTATGAGGCAGCAACCAGCCTGGACACACAGATGAAGAGATGTGTCCGAAAGTGCAGGTCCTCACACCAGCAGCTAGTGGGCAGTAAGGTGTGATGAGAAGCTAGCTCTTGCCATCCCTGGATAGAGAGCTTTGCAGAACTAGGTGTTGAATATGAACCCTGCAGTGCTACCAAATTCATGCAAACGTTGCCCTAATGATTAGGAATAATAACCTGAAGCCAGAATGCCTAGTGTGAGCACCACTGTGAGAGAAGCAAAGCTTTGACAGACAGATCTGGGTTCCTGTCTCTGCCCCTTCACGTGTTAGTTGAGAGACTTCAGAGTTGTCACTTAAACTCTCCCAGCTTCAGGCGTGCATGTGTGTGAAGTCGTTTCAGTCATGTCCCACTCTTTGCAACCCCATGGACATGTAGTCTTCCAGGCTCCTCTGTCCATGGGATTCTCTAGGCAAGAATACTGGAGTGGGTTGCCATGCTCTCCTCCAGGAGATCGTCCTGACTCAGGGATTGAACCCATGACTCTTACGTCCTCTGCATTGGCAGGTGGGTTCTTTACCACTAGTTCCACCTGGGAAGATTTTCAACTTTAGGGAACTCATTTAAATGATGTAGATTGTAATAACTGCCCCATAGGGTCAGTGTCAGAAGGAAAGCAGAGTGGACAAATGAGAAGGTACTCAGTGCATATTTACTATGATTGCTGGCATTTGAAATTGAAGACGTGTGGAACTAGATATTGAAAAGGAAGACACATCAAGCCATCACTATAAGGTTGTACCCATGGTAGCCTCTAGCCCCCTGTTCCTCTGTCTCAGGACTCACATGTCAAGTGTGCAATAGCCACCTGGGACTAGCGGTGACCATATTGGATGGCAAATGTGTCTACAGAGAACATTTCCATCCTTGTAAGTTCTACTGGACGCTACTGCTGTTGGAGAAATGACTTCCTCAGGGAAACAGGCAGGGGAGATGGTATGCAAAGCTGAGACTTCACGTTGCCACAGAGGAGGCCAGCACGAAGACCTGGACCTGTGGGTCCCCTTCCTGTGGTGTGACAGTGTCGTTTACACTGCGGCTGTGTAAATTGTGCGTGAGGAAGACAGCGTGGCGCGGTGAACAGGCCCACTCCACAACATCCTGCTGGTAATTGTGTGGAGCACTGCAAATGGCGGGTAATTTCCTCTCAGGTGCCTGTTCTACACGCTTGTTTGGCATGCTTTATTGCTGGGTGGATTTACACTGTGCATTTGCCATAAAAACTGTTTCCAAAAGAAACAAGGAGCGTGGCAAGATAAAAAGCGATATAAAAAGGGTATTTTGTGATTTATTTATGTCAAATTTATGGAAGATGACAGGAGGCATTACAGTGCCAAAATTAGTTGTCACAGTCAGGCTATAAATCCTGCAGGACAGGAGTTAGAGGAACAGGTTGGGAACCCGGACCCCTGGGTCTATAAGGGGCCCATAGGCAGTCCAAGCAAAGCCAGGACTTTCTAAAACCCTCCACAGAGGGGCTCATCAGTCATTGAGCTGAGAAGCTGGCAGTTAATTGCTAATGAGTATTGGATACTTGCTATGTTCTAAGCATCTTCCATTTATAATCTCATTTAATTCCCACTAGCTCTATTTTCTTAATTTTATAGAGGTGGAAAGTTGATACGGTATTTCTGCACTGAGGTACAGTGACTAAAAGGTGAAGCCAGAAGAAATTTGGAGGCTGACTAGAATTTATCTGTTAAGCTTTCACTAAAGTTTTAAATGCATTCATGGCCCACAAGCATTTATTTATCACCCCCTATGTGCCAGACACAGCACAACGAGAGTGTATGGTAGAGTTTCATGGATGTGGTAGTCTTTCAGATGAAGAATAGGTGAGTACTTAACAGACATGGAGAGAGGGGTGAACCAGCTGATCTTCCCTTAGCTTGTGATGTGAGTTTCCCCCAACTCCCTCCAGGAAATGAGCTGGCATGGTACAAATCCATCTATACTTAAATTCCTTGTATATTCTGATGACTGCCAAATTTATAAAACCCACCCTAATTTCTGTCTCTTCACTTTCTGCCATAAGGGTGGTGTCATCTGCATATCTGAGGTTATTGATATTTCTCCCAGCAATCTTGATTCCAGCTTGTGCTTCTTCCAGCCCAGCGTTTCTCATGATGTACTCTGCATATAAGTTAAATAAGCAGGGTGACAGTATACAGCCTTGACGTACTCCTTTTCCTATTTGGAACCAGTCACCGACCCTTATGGCAGAAAGTGAAGAGGAACTAAAAAGCCTCTTGATGAAAGTGAAAGTGGACAGTGAAAAAGTTGGCTTAAAGCTCAACATTCAGAAAACAAGATCATGGCATCTGGTCCCATCATTTCAAGGGAAATAGATGGGGAAACAGTGGAAACAGTGTCAGACTTATTTTTTTGGGCTCCAAAATCACTGCAGATGGTGAATGCAGCCATGAAATTAAAAGACGCTTACTCCTTGGAAGGAAAGTTATGACCAACCTAGATAGTATATTGAAGAGCAGAGATATTACTTTGCCAACAAAGGTCTGTCTAGTCAAGGCTATGGTTTTTCCAGTGGTCATGTATGGATGTGAGAGTTGGACTGTGAAGAAAGCTGAGCGCCGAAGAATTGATGCTTTTGAACTGTGGTGTTGGAGAAGACTCTTGAGAGTCCCTTGGACTGCAAGGAGATCCAACCAGTCCATTCTGAAAGAGATCAGTCCTGGGTGTTCATTGGAAGGACTGATGCTGAAGCTGAAACTCCAGTACTTTGGCCACCTTATGTGAAGAGTTGACTCATTGGAAAAGACTCTGATGCTGGGAGGGATTGGGGGCAGGAGGAGAAGGGGACGACAGAGGATGAGATGGCTGGATGGCATCACTGACTCGATGGACATGAGTTTGAGTGAACTCCTGGAGTTGGGGATGGACAGGGAGGCCTGGCGTGCTGCGATTCACAGGGTCGCAAAGAATCGGACAACTATGCTACTGAACTGAACTGGATCGCAAAGAGTCAGACACGACTGAACGACTGAACTGAATTTCTGTCTTGAGGTCCTGATCAATGTATGCAGCCACCTATTTACCATTTTATATCTGAATATTCTACAGATGTATCAGACTTGCTCTTCTTTCCGAATCTGCACCACCTAACACCCACCACTGTGAGAGATACCGTGGACCAGTGCTCAGGTCGAAACCCCAGGGAACCAGTCTGGATTATCCCTTCTCTTCTCACCCATACATCCTTCCAGGCACCCAGTCTGCAATGTCTCCATTCCAAATCTATGGCCTTAGTAGTCCATAATTGCTATTATTATAGGAGTAATGAGCAGCACAGTTCTGCTTTCTTGAGTCTGTTGTTTGAATTTTGGCTCCATACCTTCAGTTACAAATCTCTGTTCCTTAGTTTCTCCACCTGAAAAATGGAGGCAAAGTCTAATATCTGCCTCTTCAGTTGGAAGATTTAATGAGTAACAGAAGAGAGCCCAGCAGAGGTGTGCATTATTGCAGTTTTTGCAATTATAATGGAACATTTCTTGCACTGAATATGGTCCAGAGTGATTTACTTTTATCTTATAGAATCTACACAGCATATAGGGACTTTTGTTAGTCCTGTTTAACAGACAATAAAAATGAGTTTCTTCAAAAAGGGAAATAAAGAGCCCACATATCTGGTGAGTAACAAAGCCGGCATCCCAACCCATGACTGAGTGATGTCAAAACTAGCGCCCTTAGCCACTGTGATCTCTCGATTCACCCTACAAAGACATCCTAACTGGTCACCTGGCCTTCACCTTCACTTCCCTCTAATGACTTCATCACAGTTACTTGACCATGTTGTAAAGAATATTTGTTTCAAAAAGATTAAGGCATCGAAAACTTCAATATTTCCTCCATGGCTGGCCCTTCCTCATTCTAGACATGCTGTGCTACCCTTATTTTCCATCTCTTTGGCCAACTTTCCAAGAGCGCCCAGGAGTGAATGCAGGACTGTCAAGGTTCATAAATGCAATTATGTGGTTAGTAGGGACTTAACAATTATGCCCACACATTGATGGACAGTTAAGCTGCATGGAGAGGGTTGAGAAATGTATTGATCTCCCTCTAGGGATTGAGTCAAGACTGCCTCCATATGGGCCTGCAATCCTTCCAGAGTTTCTCCATCCCTACAAAGGGATGACATCTCTTATTTCAAATGGACTTGAGGCTTAATGAATGATTATTAAGGGCTTACAGGTGCTGGAAAACAAAGGCATTACTTAAATACACATGTAATATAAATCATATGTGGATAAAAGAGACAAGTTAATTAGATCAAGCAAAGGTCACACATTAACTGAACTGGGCACTCCGAAAGTTCATCCAGGATTGCTTCTTGCCAGGAGTGAATGGATTTGAAAGTAAAGATTGTCAATGGTATTTTGCTCACAAAGGGTTTCCGCAGCAGGTAAAGAATGATATCGGACGTGGTAATAGCAATAAGAGAGGCTAGCGAGGGAGAATAATTTGAAAAATGAATGTCTCTTGCTATTTTCCTTTGACGAACAATCATGAAAGATTGTCTAGGTTTAACGCTAGGTCCCAGTTTCTTGAGCCTGTGTTTTAGAAACTGATTGTAGTTTTTCACTGGGTCTCCACCAAGTCCCAATCACAAAATGTCACTTTGCAGTTAGATGGCCCCCATCTGAAAGGCACCGAGAGATGCCAATTGCAATTCAAAAATCTCAATTTTCAAATATACCTTACAGCTTAGTCCTGGTGAGAAACACTTTCCTCCCCTCATGGGCATGCTAAGTGTTGTGCTGAGAAAAAAGGTGGAGAGTGTGCTTTTGAATGAAAGGAAATTTGCAGCTAGGAGCTCAGGTCCCTGGAGCTTAAGAGGCCTCCCTTCTTTTAGTGTTTCTTGCTGTGCAGCTTTCCTGTGGGTTCAGGAAAGAGCAAGAGACAATTGAAATGGAAGAGGTGAAAGGCAGACTAATGGCAACTGCCTTCATCACCTCCTCTATTTGGGCTTCAGGGAAGGTTATAATCTCTACATGTAGGTACCCAGCAGGATCTACACTCTCAGGTCCAACCAAGTTCAGGCAGTAAGCTCTGGGCAAAACAAGAGTCTTGTATTGACATCTGGGATTGCTCAGAGTCAGACAAATATCTTCCTGGCTAGGAAGAGCCAACCCCAAGTTCCAACACCCAGTTTGGATTTGGGAGTGGAGAAGCATCTGTTGCTTAGATGCTTAGTCAATTGTCTGGGATGGTCCTGAACTCAGAGATGGTAGACTCTAGAGAGAGCTTCTAAGCCAGCAGTGCCCAGCCTTTCTGGCACAGGCAACAGGTTTTATGGAAGACAGTTTTTCCTCAGACTAGTGGGAGGGTTGGTTTTTGGAGGATTCAAGTGAATTGCCCATTTATTGTGCAGCTTATTTCTATTACTGTTACATCAGCGCCACCTCAGATCATGAGCCGTTAGATTCTGGAGGTTGGGACCCCTGCTCTAAGCAATGGATCTGAAATAATCGAGCAGTGAGGAGACACAACATGATGTAGTTGAAGGTGTTGCTTCCCGGTGTTCTCACTGGGATTGTTTGAAGTGAATCATTCACCCTCTCCGAGCTTCGGTTTTCTCCTCTTTGAAATGCAAGTGTTGGGCCAGAGGTTGTCATGGTCCTAACATGCTGTGCTTAGGTGACAAACCTAGGTTCGGTCCCTTTCAGCCACGCTTTGCTTTCACCCACAATGTACAATAGAATTTGATAATTTTGCCAATTGGATATTCACAATTTTCAGTCCTACAAAGTTTTGTGTGAAAGAAAAACTGTCCCCCCACCCTGGTTCTTCTGCTTTCTTCTTGATGCTATTAAAAAAAAGAGAGAGAGAGACAAGGCGTTATGGAAGATAGATGTATGTGGGCTTCTCAGCAGATTTGCTGTTTGATTTTTTCCTGGCTCTTTTCTTACTAACCAGAGGGTTTGATTTAGTTGGAAATGGCATCTAACAGTGCAAATGCTCATTATTTTTATTGGTCATGATCCTCGCACCCATTTCTTTGCCCGTAGCCCTCAAAACAGCCTATTAGTTAGAGTACTCACTCGGACACCTTTAGGGCTGGTGTCACCATATGGGGAAAAGGAAGATTTTAGGGAAGTCCTCTGTGATGGGCATCTCATCACTGCATAACCGGCACAGGGGGGCTTGTGATAGGCAGGGAGTATGGCCACTCAACACCTGTCCCAATCGTCATAGTGAAAAAGGCCAGTTCTTGTTCCATGTGGTTATAATGCACTAACAGGGGACAGGGGAGGGTGGGGGACTATGTGGCCTCATCAGCCAGCCTGGTTGTTGTTCTAGGAACTGGATTTATGCTGAAATTACCCACAAGTGTGCTAGCCTTTATGGGAAGGGTCAGTAAGGGAGATGGCTGGTATCTCCAGTAGGATTTCTAAGTACTGTATGGTTTTTATGGAAGCACGGGGCTAAATCATGTGATGTAGTTTAGCTGCATTCCTGAAGTCCTCCACTGGTGGAACTGCCCTGCCCTTGGACTTGAGTTAGGATATTCTGACCCTCTTTCAAGTTTGATGAAATTTTACTCAGAGGGAAATTAAATCGAAATCATTATTCTGTCATCAGAGCTTCTGCTATGGTGGCAGATCTTTTCTGAAGAGATAGCATTGCTATGAGATGATAATAGTAAAATGGTGCAACTGCCCCGTTCTTGACATTATTATTAGCTGCCTAGACCTGTGATTATTTTTTAAAGAAATATCTGGAAAAACTACACATGCACATCCTTTTAGTCTTTTTTTTTTTTTGCCTTTTCCACCAACATGAAGACCAGCTAAATTGAAACATAGAAACATAAATTATAGCAACTCTTCCTAGATTATTTCCTTGATACCTGGAAGTGAGAGCACCCAGTGATCAGAGCTGATAGATAATCTAACTACTATTGTTCTGTCATGTGCTTATAAGCCCACTAGTCCATCGGGTTTCCAGAGAAAGTGGAACGACTTACTTTAGTGATACTTAATTTTGTTATGAATTGAGGCAGATTAAGGGGAGCTCGAAGCCTCAGGCACTGAAGCAAGGTGATGGCTTTCACCCTAGGTGGAGGCAATAGAGCTAATTGGGCATGCTCGTTAAAACCTCCCCATCTGCAGGACACGTCGCACCACTCAAGATGATGGGGCTCTCTGTGGGAAATAATGATGATTTTACTCCTCTTTCCATTTAGTCGTTTTCACAGGACAAGTGCCTGCCCGACAGGACTTCATAGAGGATTTGACCCAGGCTTGCTCAGTGGAATGCTAGTGGATTGTAGGTTTTGCTCAGTCCTGCTTCTCAAATTAGGAGCCAAATTTTGCCAGTTCACTCCTGTTGGTCAGACTAGCTGTGGTTTACCTAGTTTTGTGCCCTCTAGAGAAGGAGTTTTAAAAAGTCTTTATTCATTTTGTTACAATATTATTTTTTTCAAATGTTTTGTCTTTTTGGCTGTAAGGCATTTGGGGTCCTAGCTCCCTGACCAGGGATCAAACCCGCAACCCCTGAGATGGAAGGCAGTGTCTTACCCACTGGACCACCAGGAGTATCCCACAGAGAAGGATTTCTTAATACTACCTCAGTACTATTGACATTTTAGGCTATATAATTCTTTTTACGGAGAGGGGCATTGTCATATGCTGTAGGATGTTGAGCAACATCCTTCATCTCTATGTATTAGATGCCAGAAGCCAACCCCACCCCCTTGTCGTCACAACTAAAAACGACTCTCAGTATTGCCAAATGTCCCTGGGAGGCAAAATCGCTACCTCTCTAGAGATGTTTCTGAAACAAAAGGATGGAAATTTAGGCCTTCATATCTAAAATCGAGGCTGAATCTATCGGGCTATGTTATTGGGAGATTTCAAATCAGTGTTTAAAGGTTAGCCTAGATTGCTACCTGATTCAGCTCAGCAGGAAAAATCATACCATGTTGCGTGTGAAGTGACTATAATTTATTAGCTCATTAGTCTGGCCTTGAAATCGCCATTTTGAGCACTTGCCCAGGCTGCACAAGCTTAGAGGCTGAGTTGCTTTTTTTACAGACTCAAGGTTTCCCCTCTGCTCTTGGGCACTCATTATAGAAGCTCGCTGAGCTCACCATGGCCTGGTGCACTCCCTGATAAGCAGCTTTTTACTTGTGCATCCAATGATTCGCCATCTTCTGCTGCCATCACCTTCCCAGCTGATATAGAAGTTCTGCTTTATAATTAAGAAGGACAAAGAAGTGCTGATCAGAGAGCAAAGGAGGAGAAAGATGGACCTGTCACATGCTCTCTCCTCTTCCTACCTTCATAGTAGAGTCCCAGGCCTCCCAGCCACCTGAGGGCTTAAAAGGGCAGCGAGCATCACAGCAGTCACTGTTGGTAATCTTTCCAAATAGTCAAGAGGAAGCTGGGGGTGTGGTGTTCTCCAGAGCCACACTGGGCTGGTCTGAAGATAGAGAGACCAGCTGAATAAGTCCCACTGAAGAAATGGCGGAGGGGGAGGGGTCTAAATTTCTAATCTCTTAAACTGTTCCCTCATATCACCACCTTCTGTAGGATTAAAAATCATACTGGCCAGTTGAGAAGAGTTTTGTCATTCAGGGGTATGTCATGCACATTCTAACACCAGGTCTAAATTTCTAATCTCTTAAACTGTTCCCTCATATCACCACCTTCTGTAGGATTAAAAATCATACTGGCCAGTTGAGAAGGGTTTTGTCATTCAGGGGTATGTCATGCCCATTCTAACACTAAATTACTGAAATATGCAAGAGTGGCACATTTCATTTTACCCTGGACTTGGTGCCTGCAAATAATTTGGAGACTGGGAAGCCGATTCAAATATCCTGATGGATTTTTATCTGACCAGGTGTTCACTTTGTTTTCTGCTTAGTTCTGTGTCAGCAGAGAGCCCCTCCTCATGTTGACTCCATTGAAGAGGGCCATATGGTGGGCAATGCTTCCCCTCAATCAAAGTATTCATTCCCTGATGAGACAGTAAAGGGGAGACTCCTCTCCAATGCTGAACACCTTACGCTTGGAGGGGGACTGAACATAGAGTGCTAAAGGCTTCATGTATTTAATTTTTTTGTAAATCAAGGGTACTAGCTAAAGTCATTTATTTGCATACTGAAGTTCCAGGATATCTTCCAAATTCTGCTCCTCCTGTCAATATTAATGGGCCCTTTGAGGATAAATAATACTAACACTCTAAGAAATTAAAGCAACTAGGATTCTGTTTGGGTGTATCTCTACAAACATTTTCTAGCCTCCCTTAGTGGGAAAAGCATATTAACCTATTTTTATTTTATTTTATGTCTAAGACTATGCTAAAGATAATCTCATTTTACAAATACAGTTAAGCACTTTCTAGGAGTAATTTTACTACAGATATTGCAAGTACAAAACCTTCATTTTCTATTACCTGTTTCCCATTAACCATGTGAAGAAAATGTGTTTCTATAAGAAAAATATTTTATATTTCTTTATTTGCTTACAGAAAGGGCGATGAGCTACAGTCACAAATATAGATATTGATATCCGCATAAGATCATTTATTTGAAAACTCACTATACTTGAGCAAAATTGATACCATTAAGGTTAAATGAATTGTCAGAGTGATTACAGTTGATACAAATTACAATTGATACAGATACTTAAAGTAAAGCAGAATGTTAAACATGGTAAAGAAAATTCTGAGTTACAAATTGAAAGCTCTGTTTAGGCCCCTGCATTCATATCTACTTTTGTATGAATTTGTGGTTGGTCCGAAGTCAAGTTTTCAGCTATTTTAAATCTCCATATACTAATTTACAAGTTTATCTTGCCATAGTTTTATGAAAATTTTATAAACATGTCAGGTTATATATACTTTTTTCAATAATAATACTTCTATTTCTATTGTAACTACAGTTCTATGTGCAGTAAAAATGACCAGTAAGTAAAATGAAAAGTAAGCAAAATGATGATTATTGTTAAAATAATCCAATACTTGGAACTTAATTTAAACTTGAATAGAGTGAACTTAAATCATTTGTGCTTTTCATATGCAATTCAACAAGTATAACTTTCCATTTCTCCACAAGATAACTGTTTCTTAAGCCACAGAAAGTTGTTGTTTCATATCTCTTTACTTTTCTTATTTTCAGTGTCGTTATTTGAATGCACACTCAGGAATGGGTTGCTAGCAACTAAATATATCAAATGCAAAACTACTACAGTTTTGAGGCTGTAAACGGACAGTATAATCAACCTAACCTAATCTCAAGTGTCCTTCTATCCACCTGCCAATGCATGAGACACAGGTTTGATCCCTGGGTCGGGAAGATCTACTGGAGAAGGAAATGGCAACCCACTCCAGTATTCTTGCCTGGGAAATCCCATGGACATTGTACACATACAAGTTGATTAATACAGTTATAAATTACACCTGTAAACAGCAGTCTTTTTTGTTATGTGTATGTGTATATCTGTCTAAAAGAGTGCTCCTTCAGTCAGTTTTGGCAAGGATTTTCCTCTCTCTGCTATTGTATGGTCAGGACCTAGCATTGTGCCCAGCAGGCTGAAGACACTAAATAAAGGTGTGAAATGAATGAATAAATATATGATTGGTCTTGATGAAAGTAATTTAGAACTTTTCTAATTCATTCCCTTCTTTATACAAATAATTGGCTAAGAGGGATTTGTTAAGTTGAATTCCTACCCATTCATTTATTCCTCAGTCCTGTTGTCCATCTGTCGAATATTTATTAAACGCTTACTACTTATCAAGCATGGTATTAACTGATGTTGGTACCAAAAAAAAAAACCAGAACCCCTCCCCTTCCTTAAGGGAAGTCAGTGCTGTAGGGGAAATTGACACAGGTTAAATAATGACTCTGTGGTCATGTCTGTACTGTTGGAAGAGAGGGAGGCAAAGGAGACTTTAAGAGGGGGCGACTTGTGAGTTGAGTGCAGAGAGAGGAGGGGACACGTGACAGTGGCAGCAAAGGAGGCTGTAGGCAGGGAAGAACCTCTACAAAGCTGTGGCATGCATCGGGGACTCCAGCGGTACAGTGTGATGAACGCTTGGAATGACTTTGGGAAAGAATACACCTTCGTGGTTGGCTTCCCAAGTGGCTCAGAGGGTAAAGAATCCATCTGTAATGCAGGAGGTGCTGAAGACTTGGGTTTGATCCCTGGGTTGGGAAGATCCCCTGGAGGAGGGCATGGCAACCCACACCAGTATTCTTGCCTGGAGAATCCCATGGACAGAGGGGTCAGGCAGGCTACAGTCCATAGGGGTTGTAAAGAGTCAGACACAACTGAAGCGACTGAGCACACATGCACACCTTAATGGTTGGGCTGTGGGCTTTAGTCAGAATGCCTGGGTTCAAATTCTGGCTTTATATGTATTGGTTATGAGCTTTATAATTTGGGGCACCTTAAGATCTACATCTTAGTTTCCTCATCTGTAAAAATAGAAATAATAGAACTTACTTCATACAGTACTCTGGAGCAAAGGTTAAAAGAAATACATTTGTACCTTCTACATGACAAGAGCGTCACATAAGTTTGGGGCTACTATTGTCTTTATTATTAGGAAATGGTGCCAGACAAGACAAAATCGGTAAGGTGGGTTAGGTGAGACTGTGAAAAACAGCGTTTGAATCTTATTCTGTGTCCATTGGACCACAACTGGGATGACTGTGAGTTAGGGAGGGAACTATTTGGGTTTTGGGTGTCCCTGGTGGCTCAGTGGTAAAGAATTCTCCTATAACACAGGAGACATGGTTTGATCCCTGGGTCAGGAAGATCCCCTGGAAATGGAAATGACAACCCACTCCAGTAATATTGTCTGGGAAATCACATAGACCAGAGGAGCCTGGCAAGATACAGTTGATCGGATCTCAAAAAGAGTTACACACAACTTAGCAATTAAACAACAAAATTTGGGTTTTATTTTTAAAAGAAAGAAGTTCCAGATTGCCAAATAGAAAAGAGACTTCAGAGAGAAGGGACTGAAGACTAGAGACCTGTCTGGAAGGTATAATTGTCAGTGGCATTGGGGTACAGAGGAGGCAGAGCCTCTAGAAAGATAAATCAGATATGGAACAATAAGGATGGGGGTGGGTGGGTCTCGAATCTTCCCAGCCTGGACAACTGTGTGCTTCAGTGAGGTCACTAGCCAAAACTCTGAGTGTGGGAAAATTAGCATCTTTAGAGATTCCTTAGGAGAGCTTTATAGTGCAGAGCTTTGTTCTTCAGAGCGTGGTGGTCCGTGGACTAGCACCACCTCGGAGTAGGATAGAAATTCAGAATTTCCAGACCTCTCCCCACAGCTCCTGAATCAAAATTGCACTGAACCATATCCCCAGGTAATATGAGTGTACAGTAAGGTAGAAAACTACTAGAACAGAGCAGGTTTTGCACACTACAGCCCTTTGACCTAATCCAGCTTGCTGTCTATTTTTGTTTTTAGCTTGAGAGCTAAGAATTTTTTTTGGTGTATAGTTGATTTATAATAGTAGGTTACTTTCAGGTGTACAGAAAATTGATTCAGTTATATCCCTACATATATATTCTTATTCGGAGAAGGCAATGGCACCCCACTCCAGTATTCTTGCTTGGAGAAATCCCATGGATGGAGGAGCCTGTTAGGCTGAAGTCCGTGGGGTCGCTAAGTCAGATACGACTGAGCGACTTCACTTTCACTTTTCACTTTCATGCATTGGAGAAGGAAATGGCCACCCACTCCAGTGTTCTTGCCTGGAGAATCCCAGGGACGGGGGAGCCTGGTGGGCTTCTGTCTATGGGGTCGCATAGAGTCGGACAAGACTGAAGTGACTTAGCATAGCATAGCATATATTCTTATTATTTCTTTTTCCATTATAGTTTATTATAGGATATTAAATATAGTTCCATGTGCTATATGGTAAATCTTTGTTATTTATTTATTTTATATATGATAGTGTATATCCATTAATCCCCCATTCCCAATTTGTACCTCCTTCCCTTCCCTTATGTTTGTTTCCTATGTCTGTGAGTCTGTTTCTGTTTGGTAAATAAGTTCATTTGTACTATTTTTTCAATTCTACATATAAGTGTAACATATTTGTCTTTGTCTGACTTACTTCACTTAGTATGATAATCTCTAGGTCCATGCATGTTGCTGCAGACGGCATTATTTCATTCTTTTTTTATGGCTGAGTAATGTTCGATTATAGAGTCTATTATATATATACACACACACACATATATATGCTACATCTTCTTCATCCATTCATCTGTTGAATGCCTTTTATATTTTTTAAATGGTCGGAGAAAAGGAAGAAAAATATATCATGACATAAAAATTATATGGAAGTCAAATTTCAGTGTCCTTAACTAAAGTTTTACTGGAACACAGCAATATTCAATCCTGACACATTGTCAATTATTGCTTTTGCTCTATAAGTGTAGAGTTGAGTAGTTGCCACAGAGAAGGCACAACCCACTAAGCCAAAACTATTTACTATGAGGCTTGTAACAAAAAGTTTCCTGATTTCTGATCTAGAGAAAGAACTTGGGAGTTAGGAATACCTAAGTTCTAGTCCTGGAGAAGGAAATGGCAACCCACTCCAGTGTTCTTGCCTGGAGAATCCCAGGGACTGGGGAGCCTGGTGGGCTGTCATCTCTGGGGTCGCACAGAGTTGGACACGACTGAAGCGACTTAGCAGCAGCAGTAGCAGCAAGTTCTAGTCCTAGGGCTTCCCTGGTGGCTTAGTGGTGAAGAAGAGACTCGAGTTAAATCCTAGGTTGGGAAGAAACCCTGGAGAAGGAAATGGCCTCCTACTCCAGTATTCTTGCCTGGGAAATCCCATAGACAGAGGAGCCTGGAGGGCTATAGTCCATGGGGTGGCAAAAAAGTCAGATAGGAATTAGAGACTGAGCAACAACCAAATTATTTAAAATATCTTTTCTGTTTTTTTTTTTTTTCCACTTGTAAAAGAAGATATAATTTCTGCCTTGAAAAATCATAAGAATAAATAGGAATGATACCTATTGTACTTACCCCAAAGGCTAGCACATATAGGTACTCAAGACATATCAGCAATTATTACTCAGTAAAAATATTAGTAAATGACCAAGGTACACCCCAGGGCTTTTACTGAATCCTACATCATGCAGATTTCTTTTCAGGCACATCTAACACTGTTGCTTTTTTGAACATTCACTCTAAGTTACCTAGATTTCTACCCTGTCAACTAACCGATTTTAGAGGAATGTGTAGTAATAAAGAAAATTACTGCTTTACATCAGTAGTTAAACCTGTCATGAATAATGATATTAATAACTAATAACCTACAATGTGGTATAGATACTAGGGAGTAATTTATTTTGATATTTTTATGCCATCATAATGAATTTGTTTGTTATTCATTGTAACTCTACATTCAAGGCATAAATCAATATTGTTTTATATTCTGGGCAGATGTTGTGTGTATTTCCAGAGGTTTTCTAGGGTAAAGAATTAACATTTATTAATAGTAACAGAAGCATGGGGGTGTTTTGAATACATTTGAAAAGCATCAATAAAAGAAAATCATTGTCATAGGTTTTTTCCCCCATTTTGAGGGAATGCTGCAAATAACCATGCTGGTATTTAATACGTGGACCTTGATTTGAACTTAAATTGAATGTAGATAAACGTTTTGGTTATCTCCTCAATTGAAGTATAACTTTTCCTCAAAAGAAAGATACTGTTTCAAGAAAAATGGAATGTTCCTGCCTTTTTACCTTGGCCTTTTCTTATTAGCTTCTCTCTGATATCTCTTCTAGCAAATAGTGATACCCGGGGATGCTTAGTGCAAAGAGCAAGACAACAGCAAAACTGAGGATTTATGTGCAGCTATTTCCTGGTTGTGCATATAAGATTGGGCCGTGGTGTTAAGTATCAGATACTTTTCTTTGATCTTCAATTATTGTAAATATCTTCTCTTAGCACAGCCTTTAGCGGTTAGGAAATAGAAAAACCGACTCAGAGATTTCTAGCATGTTATAATTATGACAAGTAAAAAAGAACAGAATATTGCCTATTAATATGAAACAAATCTATTTCTTCACAACTTTGTAGAGATAGATACATATATGCTTTCTATTTATATTGTTATTCTCCATTTAATTTGTTTTGTTAATCAACATTTATATTACTAGTTGGTCTCTACTAGAATTATGCCAAAATTATGTTTATACAATTGTTGAGAATATTTTGAACTTTTATTTAAACTTCTTCAAATTAAAAATTTAAATGTGAGCTCTTTGTAAAAGATCTTAGGTTGAAAACAGCATGGAAGAGTTCTCTAGAGTTCTTTTAAATATAAAAGAATATCTATTACATTTAAATTACAGATAGTACAGAAGTATCTAAAAAGCCTTTAAAATGACTATCGTTTAAAACAAATGTGTACTTGTTTACTAACATATTAATAAACATGCAAGTTACTAATTAGTAAATTTGCAATAGGTAAAAATTGGATAGTCCCATAATTAGCGTTACTAAACTGCTAGTGAAAAAAATAAACGTGCTTATTTTCAGTACTACATTTAGGATGGTGAACTTGCTATGAAGATCTCATCCTCTTGTTTCTGTCTTTTCTATACTAGAAACACTAAGGCAGTAAAAATTTGATAATGGAAATTCCAGCTTGGTTGGGCAAGTTAAGCAATCTAAACACTTAGTTGCAAAGTTGCTATAAAGAGTTAAAAACAAAAACAAAAACTTACTGTAGGGAATTCGGTAGATAAGTGATGATATGGAGGGGAAATAGCCATATTTCAAAGGAAATTCAACTGACTATTTCTTACTGGACAGTGCAGTCTTATGAAACATTGCTAACAATGGATGTGTTGTCTAATTTGAAGCACATTTATCATATGAGGTGACTGGAATACCATTGTATATTTCCACATGCGACAATGTAGCCTTGTATTTTCTTCTTGGCACATAGCTCTTAGAGTTTCTAACTTTGGAAGGTGAAGTTGTTTGACGACTTGAATCAATTGTAAAATGGTCACCCTTTCTTTTGCTACTGAGTGTTCAGTCTAGGGACATTAGGAACTTCTGAAAATTTAAAAGAAACAACAGGATTGCAAAGCATTATTGCAGGCTTAATCTGAGTGGATTTAGATATTCAACGAACTGAAACCCTTGCTACTTCACTGGGGCTTTTGCTCTATAACCTAATGATGCAGACCCCAGATATTACCATAAAAGAAAGAGGCTAATGATTCAAACATTTGCATCAAATACCTGCAGAATAGTGTATATATGTGTGTTAGTTGCTCAGTTGTGTCCCACTCTTTGTGACCCCATGGACTGTAGCCCACCAGGCTCCTCTGTCTGTGGGAATCTCCAGGCAAGAATACTAGAATGGGTGTCCATTCCCTTCTCCAGGAGATCTTTCCAAACCAGGGATTGAACCAAAGTCCCCATTCACTGCAGCTAGATTCTTTACTGTCTGAGCCACAGGGAAGCCCATATTGTTATGCTTAGAGTCAAACCAACATGATTCCATAATAAAGTTTTTCTTTCTGTTTCTGTAACATAATAATGCTTTGTTTTGGGTGGTTTCTAAGATGCTTATTCAAAAGGAGCAGCAAGAAAAATGCTGGATAGCTGCACTGCAATTACAGCTGCTAAAAATCACAGTTGACCAAACATATCTTTGGAAAGGTGCCATAATATTTCTTTTATGCATCTAGTGAGGATAGACCCAATGCATTTAGCTTGTGACTTGCTTGGAGAAGCTTGTAAGAGAATAAAGTATTTCCTTCTAGTTTTTTCTTTACTGCTTTTAGAAAGAAAGACTCAAAATTTAGACTAAGACATAGGAAACTTTCATGTCTCTCAGGGGGTAGCAGAAAAGAAAGAAAGCAAAACTGTCTGTCATATCTTTACATAATACGTTAGACTTAGCTTACGGGCAAGGATTTTTGCAGGACTCAGAATCAACACAGATTGTATACACAAAGAAACTTTAATGAAGGGCTTCCTTATAGAGGCATGATCTTATAAAGAGAACAAACAGGTATGTTGGGGCACCACGAGACTGGTCAAAGCAGGAAGTCTTCAGCAGAGAGGGGACTTGCCATCAGCCTTCCTGGTGACTCAGATAATAAAGAATCCGCCTGCAATGTGGGAGACTCAGGTTCAACCCCTGGGTGGGAAGCATCCCTGGAGAAGAGAATGGCTATCCACTCCAGTATTCATGCCTGGAGAATTCCATGGACAGAAAAGCCTGGCAGGCTACTGTCCATGGGGTCGCAGAGTCAGACACGACTGAGCAACTACCATAACACAAACCAAGTTTAGGCTTCAAGGTTCCTCATTCCATAGACTCTTTCCAAAGCCCAGAGCGGAGTCAGTGGTATGTTCTCATGGTCGTAGATTTTAAAATACAATTTACAGGTTTAATTTTACAAGTTTTGGGCTTTGTAAAACCTGGATACGAAGCGAAGAGCTGATTTATTAGAAAAGACCCTGATTCTGGGAAAGACTGAAGACAGGAGGAGAAGGGGACGACAGAAGACAAGATGGTTGGATGGCGTCACCGACTTACTGGACATGAGCAAGCTCGGGAAGACAGTGAAGGACAGGGAAGCCTGGTGTGCTGTAGTCCATGGGGTTGCAAAGAGTTGGACACAACTGAATAATAGCAAAACCTGGATATGTCTTGGGTCACAGGATTAGGAGAGTACCAAGTGTTACCTGAGAGACGTGGAATCATGGGGTTAATCGATTGGGAGGCCACTTCACAGGAAGTGGAGTTGTAGAGAGACATGGCTGCTTCTAAGAACACAGCCCAGGACAGGGAGGAAGTGAGAAATACCTTGAATCCTCTCTCATCCCCCTTTCTAGTTTCCTGATGACACTTTCCATTGGCTGAATCCAATATGAAGTCGGCAGATAAAAATCCCAGGTGAAGCTGTACGAACACGGGCATCCTAAGATGTCGAGTTGAGCAGAGAGGGATGCAGAATGGACTGGGGTGAGGGAGGGGTGGCAGAAGAACCAGGAAAATTGTGAAAAATAAAATCAAACTGGTGCCCTGCTTTTTAATTCCAATATTTTTAAAATTTTTATTTTATTTTTAAACTTTACAATATTGTATTAGTTTTGCCAAATATCGAAATGGATCCGCCACAGGTATACATGTGTTCCCCATCCTGAACCCTCCTCCCTCCTCCCTCCCCATACCATTCCTCTGGGTCGTCCCAGTGCACCAGCCCCAAGCATCCAGTATCGTGCATCATACCTGGACTGGCAACTCGTTTCATACATGATGTTATACATGTTTCAGTGAAATATACAATTTCATGTATTAGATTCTCTTTTAGAGACCACTGTGAGCCTAGAAATGTATGGGGAAGGGGGTTTCTTATGGTAGATTCTGAGAAGAATAATGTGCAACATAATGTTTAAAGTTGTACTGCGCACTTCAGTTTGTACAGGAGACTTGGTTAAAACAAGTAACAGAACACACAGAACAACCATGGGCCCTCGTGGTAAATTGTGATGGGGAGGAAATGACTGTGAGTTATAAACAGAGTTATTCAATCTACAGACACTTTCCAGATGAGCAACTACCTTTCGACCTGAGCTTTCATTAATAAATGTTCAAATATTTACATGTATCACTGATAAATGGGTAGGAATGTTAGCCTCCTGAAGTGTTGTCTTGGAGATGAAGGCTTTTCTGGTAGGATGAGGGGGAGAGAATTTATTTTTCATGAATGGGCTCTAGACTGAGGGACTGCCAGTTATGCTAGTCAATAAATGGAGGACGTTACAGCGGGATTGCTAAGTTTGGGGTTTTTCCTTCCAAACTCCAAGGTAGGTTTTTTGTTTTTGTTTTTTCCCATTTTTGTTTTGCTTGTTTAGGTCAGCTTCAGTCAAAGGAAGTCAGCTTTTCAGCATGCCTGAGACTATTGTCTCCATCTTTGTATATATCCCGTTGTTCCTTATTTGGGTAGTAGATGTCTTCTTTGGAATCTATTGTAAACCTGGGTTTTACAAATGGGAATGCATTTTGCTTGTCTGTTTTGATCTTCATTTTAAGAAGAACTGTGTGATGTTGGATGGTAAAGAATCCTTTGATGTCGTGTGGCGCTATTTCTCCTCTTAGGTTATCTGTTTGTCGTCCTCCCTAGCTTCACGTCCCGGGCCTTCTCTTTCATATTGATTTCCCAGTACAAAGGCATCTTGCTCCCCACAAGAATTCCATGCAGGGCCCTGTCAGCGCTTTTCTCTCTGCCTGACATCCCTTCCTGTTTTGAGTCACTCACCTATCTCTTACTCATCTTAATTCAGACCTGGCATCCTTACAAGAAATCACCCCCAATCCTCTGTGTACCTCTATGACATCATTTACATAGCATATATCGCATCATATCTGTGTACTTGACTTTGCCTCTTGGACCACACGCCCTTCCAAGTCAGGGAAAGGGTCTGATTCCTACCTGTACCCAGAGTGTGTAGGATCTGGCATGAAGCAGATCATTAGTAAGTATTGGTTGAGCTGAACAATTGTATAATTGTACAGATTTCATTTTCCCCAAAGCAAGAAACACTACGTAATCCTCAAGGTAGCTCTAGTGTCCTAGTTAAAACTTAGTCCAATGTGTAAAATTTAATTATCTCTCTCTGATTAATTGGCTCCTGAGATGACTTTTGGATTTTCCCTGTGCTTGGGGTAAAATTAGACCAGTAAGTGTCTGCTCCATCACACTGAGCTACCTGAAAGAGTTAGCTATACTTTTTCTTAAGTCTACAGTGCAGATTAGGTAATACCTTTTATATGAAACAGTAGAGAAGGCAACTAACCTGATGACCACTCTATGCCAAGTCCATAGTGAGTAAGGTGGCAATGACAATATCCATTATCACACGGGTCTTATGCCCACTCTGTTATATGGAGAGAATATGGATCTTATGGTCATTTGTTACCCAGCAGAGGTCAAGTAATTTCCCCAAGATCAGCATTCTGGAGGCAGCAGTATTTGAACCCTGCTCTTCCTCAGTCAGGTCCAGTGCTTTCTATTCTTTATTCCATCTCAGAACTGAAATCCATCATGATCAGACATTATTTTTACTTTCATCTGACCAGTACTCAATACTTATATAGTTTTCAGGAGGTTTTGGCCTCTTCCAAAAAGCCATATCACGCAGTGGGCAAATGATGTACATTTTCAGCAATTTAATGAGAATTGACTTTGGAGGTAGTGTTGGAGAGGAATGAAGACTTTGAAAAAGATAGATAAAGAAATGATTGAGACTAATGATATACTGAATATAGAACTTAGGGCAAGGAAACATACTCTTAAAGATAAGTTTCTCAGGGAAGATGTTTATCAGTGTTCCTAAAAATGCATGGGCTCTGTACCCTCCTAGGAAGTGGACTGGAAATCTGCTTTGGGTCTATACATATGATGAGTCAATTTGCCAATGAAGTGTTTGGGGTTGAACTATTTTCTATCTGCTTTTCTAAGTACCTGAGTGTTTTATACCTTGCTAGGCATCATCTATTTCAGAGGAGAGCACTTTTAAAATGGGTTTCCCTCTAAACTCAGTCACATTTTTAGTGCATGGTGAAATTCATTTGAATAATGGGCTTTATTTTCTGTGTGCTTTCAGCAGAATTGTGAGCATGGAAAGAAAACAAGGCAGATTTGTAGGGTAGCTGCAAAGTGAAAAATATGCATTTGAGTGAGTGATGGCATGTGGTTGATTTTATTCCCCCACTCTTTATGGATCCTTCCCCAGGGTTTCACAGATGGGGGAGGGGTGGCTCTTGTCCTTGAATTCACATCAGGATATTGTGACACTTCACACGATAGATTCTAGGGAGAAAAACATCCCGAGATTTGCAAAGACTAAAGAGGCCTGGCAAAATGGAATCCATTTGCTTAAAATGGTAGGGAGTTTATTTACTGGATTAAGTGTGAGGTATGTTGATAACAGATGGAACGAATGATCACATGACATATTTAAATAGTCTAAGGATAACCTCAATGTCCTGGTCAATGTTCCTTCTCTCGATTAATGCCAGTGCTAATTAACTGGCACAAGTGTTCCTAGCCATATGGGGGATGTTGCTGAAAGCCGGCTGGCAGCCTATATCCAGCCACTACCTGTGCGTAATTTAGTGCTTAGCTCGGTGCTTTGGGACTTCCATAATGGAACAGCCCAGTACAGAGAGAGCCGGTGGTGGCAAGCGTCACAGTGTCATCTTTGTTTCTTTGGTGCACATCATTCCATATGTGGTTGACAAATTAGACCTTGTGTTGACTTTTTGTGGGATAAGTGACGCTGTACTCAGTCCGCGTTTGTATGTTGGCTCCTTGAGTTCCTGACTAGTCTGTTAAGTTGATTTTTATTCTGACCTCCTAATAATAGGCAGTTAATTCAGAAATGATCTTCATTGAACTGATTCTATGCCAGTCAGCAATCTATCTGCTTTATGACTTGAAATATGAAAGGAAAAACTAGTTTAGGTCAACAGAGTAATGTGGTTTGGAATTTAGGTTCCATGTTCATCTCTCACTGTGATTCTCATAGGAAGCAAGTGTGCTGGGGGGAAGACTGCTGGATTTGGAGTCTCATGATTTGGGGAAGAATCCCACTCAGGTTGGTCATTGAGCCTTTGGGTGCTCCAATGGGCTGGCTTGGGAAAGAGAAGATTTAATTCCAGCAATTTCCTCAAGTCTTTTCCAAGCCAATTCAAATAAGAATAAAGTTGAGGAACTTTACATGTGGTCCAGTGGTTAAAAATCCTCCTGCCAATGCAGAGGACATGGATTAGACCCCTGGTCTAGGAACTAAGACTCTGCATGTCACAGGGGAACTAAGCCCATGTGCCACAACCACTGAGCTCACGTGCTGCAAGTCCTGAAGCCTGTGCGCCCTAGAGCCTGTGTTCTGCAACAGTAGCGGCCACCGCAGTGAGAGGCCCTTGCACCACAACCAGAGAGCGGCCCCCACTCACCGCGTATAGTGGAAGCCTGCATGCAGCAGTAAAGAGCTCATGTAGCCAGAGAATAAATCCATAATAAAAGCAACACATTTCTCTCTCTTTAAAAGAAAGAGTAAAGTTGAAGTGAAAATAGGATGCCCATGTAATTTGTCATCAACATGGAACACTTAAAAGTGAAGACTTCATTAATAATTATTCAGGGACTCTGGCATAAGACAGGCCTGACCTGGAGACATTGGGATGTGTGCTATCTGTAAAAGTCAGGGCACCACACTCTGCAAATGCAACTTGGAGACAAGCCCTGGAGAGTTCCCTAGTCTGACTAGGGAAGAGGATTCCAGCCTCTCAGGGCCTCCCAGATAGGAACTGTGAAGCCTTCATTGTCTTGGGAAAAGCTGTTTTGAACCCCTCTTTACCTCGGTTGGCTATGAAAGGGGGGGTTAGGGTACCTGTATCTCAGAACTGGGGAAAGGAGTAAATTAGATGTGCATAGAGCACCTAGGACAGGGACTGCCACTCAGGAATTGTTCCTTAATAAATATCATCTTGTCCTCTTGCCTCCTTCCTCCCCCTCCTCCCTTCCCCACGGAGACAGCTGCACTCTATAGAATGTAGAAATATGCATTTTTAAAGGAAGGGACCAGAGTTTGTATTCTCTAATTGACGCTGACCCCTCTGAAGTTAGCCATAGTGTGTTATTAATCATTTATCTTAGTCACATGATTCCCTGGGACAGAGTAGTACTCAGTAAATATTCGGTGAATAGATGAATGAATTCAAGAATAAAAGAATCGTGATTGTTCCACAGTAGAGGTTTCTCAGACAGAGAGGAGTGTGGCTGCATTCTTGGCTGATAAGAATTCAGGAAGCACGAGAACACAGAGTGGTCTCTCCCAAATGGAAACTTAAGCTGAGTGGCAAAATAAGGCTGTTCACGAGGGTTTGTCATAACCAAGGAAGAACTGGCACTCCTGCCCCCACTTGGCTCCCAAGTTCCTGCTGAGTTTCTGAGATGGAGAGGAAGCAAATATGGAGCCCAGCACAGCGGGGAGAGAGAAACACATGTAATTTCCCTTGTGCCCACCCTCTGCCTCCCACACCAGCAATTATGTCGCTTCTAGCCACTATGCTGCTCTAACAGGCTGCTGCATGCCCGGCTTACGATGGTTGGACCCAGGAGCCTGAGATTATCAGCTCTTTGGACCAGACAGGAGTTTGGTGTCCACATCTCAGGTCTGTGAAATCTGATGGCCCTCTATTGACTTAGTGGCTTTTGTTTCCTGTCTGCACTAAGGGGTGGTAAGGAAGCTCTGGGGAGGATGTGGATAAGATCTGAGATGTGGACCAGAGTGTGGGCTCTGGGGTGACACTGCCCAGCTCTACTGATTACAAATTCCAGCTCTACTGATTACAACAGTGTGACCCTGTGCAGACTGATCAAATTCTTTACATCTCCATTTCCCCATTTATTAAACAGTGATAATAATTATATCTTCAGACATGACTTAACAACTGAACAGCAACAATAATAATTATATCTACCTTACAGGGTCATTTTGAAGGTAAAATGAGATGACTTAAGTAAAGCATTTAGGGCTTCCCAGGGGTGCAGTGGGCTTCCCTGGTGGTTCAGATGGTAAAGAATCCTCCTGCAATGCAGGAGGCCTGGGTTCAATTCCTAGGTTGGGAAGATCCCCTGGAGGAGGGCATGGCAACCCACTCTAGTTTTCTTCCCTGGAGAATCCCCATGGACAGATGGACAGAGAAGCCTGCCGGGCTACAGTCCATGGGGTCGAAGAGAATCAGACTCCCCTTAGCCACTAAGCACACACACACAAAGCATTTTGTATTGTGTTTGACACATAGTAGGCACACGATAATTATTAGCCACCATTTTCCATATTAGTGCTAGTAGGATTGTTGCCATCATTGTTAATGGGGCTTGAACCTGACCCTTCATTATACTGAACTGTCTCAAAGAGGTGATTGCTCCCAGTTAGCCAGCACCAGGGAACCTCCAGGGGAAAAAGTAGATATCCTAAGACAGGGAATTGTCACATCTAGTATATTACATGCTTCAATAGCCAGGAGCTGATTAGTACAAATCTAATTTTGTACTAACTTGCCACAGGCTGAGTGTACAACTGGGCTGCTTGGGTTCAGTTTGACTGTTGAAAGGAGATATTTACATGAGAGGTACCATGTGAATATTCAGAAATACCACCTAATATCAGTTAATAAGAGCAAAATCCATCTATCTATACATACATACCTAATATTAAAAAAAAAAAAATTAACCTCCCCACCAGGAAAGAAATATACTGAAACTACTCTCAGACTTGAAGTTTGAAGGGCACAATCAGCCCTGGGGGGAGAAAACCAAAAAGATCAGAAAAAGAACTAATCCCCTATGCTTTTGGAGCTGGCTTTATCCGTGTCCTCTTTTCGTTCTTGTGTGTCTGAGTTGCGTTGTACCTTTGCTGCTCCTGCTACTAATACTATTCTACTGTCAAGTGGCTGGCACGCCAGACGGAGAGAATTTTTCGGTACTTTGAGCTTGAGCTGGGCGCTGGGAAATCCTGCCGTCCTGGATTTGGGGCCGCACGACGCCATTCTTCCAGCAGAAGCCTCGGCGCCCCCGCGAACGGCGTTCTGGCGACTGTGGCAGCCAGCCCCGCTTTGGTTGGTGAGGGGCTCTGCCTGATGGACATGAAAAGTGAATTTCGCCTTTGTGCCTCCACCCTGCAGCTCTCTCACGATGAAAATAGAACCTGCTTTCATCTTGCTGGGCCTGACGAAGAGATAGTTCCCAGACTGCAAGTCAGCATTTGTGGGCATGATTGTGTGGCAAAATCTATTTTTAAAACTCTATAAGTTCTCCTGGTAGACAAAATGGGTACTCTTTTCTGGGAGCAATGGGAGACTAGGTATCCATGATGGGCTGTCAAGTAATGAAGGGAGATTAGCTCCCCACTTCTTTTCACTGGGAGCCTGGCATCCTTAAGCTACCTCGAGCCAAGTTATGATATGGAGAGTTGACTCCCCCCGCCGGCCCCCGCCACCCCCGGAAGGAGGGAGGGATCGCCGGTCACTCCGTGTCCACTTCCAGCTGTTCTGGGTGGTGCGGGCTCTGCATCTTCAACCTTTGTGACTCACATCCGCAAGTCACATGAGGTTGACCATCCTGACATGAGCGTCACTGGCATGGAAAAGTAAATTAAGAAATCAGGTTAGGCTTCTTTTGGTCTTTTGTTCCTCTTTCTTTGTAACCTGAGCGGATTAGGAAGACTTGATGACGGCTTGATTAATCAGGAGTTCTTATAAAAACAAACTTGGGGACTTGAGGTACAATTAAAAACCCTGGATGAATGTAAAGTTACACAAAGCAGGCTGCGCGCTTCTCATACCCGAGCTTCCCCAGCTGTGCCTGTGCTTATGCTGTCCTTCCTGCCGGGATCACGATCTCTGCCACTCTGTCCCCAGGTGGGGACATAGCCTTATCCTTTTCCTTTTCTCTCAAGTTCTGGCCTAATGATGGCTCGATCTGGCCACTTGCCTGCTCATCCGAGATTATTCTAAGGCATCTTTCATATCGCTTTCATATTGCAGAGTGGTTCTCCAACTTTTCAGCGGTGGTTTTGTCCCTTGCCTCTTCAGTTAGTTTGTAAATTATTTGGAGGGCAGAACGATGTTCTGTGTATCTTTGCTATGTCTCATTGGTGTATGTGTATGTATATTTCCTTGTTTTCCTTCTTCTTATTTTTAACAAGTGTAATACATTTCCCTTATCTAAAATTATGAATAGAGTTAATAAAAAATAAATTGAAAATACATGTCTTAAAATGGCAAACATTATTCACTTTAGGGTATGTAACTTCTAATATGTATATATTTTAATTGCTTTAGCTGGGTGATGGAGAGACAAAGAGAACTGGGAGGAGGGAGCAATGCATTTTATACATATTAACCCTTGGATCCTCAGAACAAGCCTATGGATTATGAATAATGATCATCTTTGTTTTAAGGATGGAGAAACTGAAGCTCAGAGCTCTGAACTGTCTTGCCCAAGACTGGATAGCTAATAGGTGATAGTGTGTGCTATACATAAAGTGAAGCTGCTCAGTCGTGTCCGACTCTTTGTGACCCCATGGACTGTAGCCTACCAGGCTCCTCCGTCCATGGAATTTTCCATGCAAGAGTACTGGAGTGGGTTGCCATTTCCTTCTCCAGGGGATCTTCCTGACCCAGGGATTGAACCCAGGTCTCCTGCATTACAGGCAGATGCCTTACCGTCTGAGCCACCAGGGAAGTTACTCAGTGCTATACATAGTACTTTGCAATTTATTATTATTCATTTTTACTTGACAACATAATAATCCTGTCATTTATTTACTAAGTTCCTGGTATGTGTCATACATAATGTTAGGAGAATTTTGCATGGAACAGAAATAGCCTCTGCTCTCATGAAGTAGGAGACAGATAATTGAAAAATCGAAACCATGTGATCTATGCTGTATGATAGGAGAAGTTCAGGGTACTGTGGGGACATATGACAATACCTAATTTAATCCGGAAGTGGTGCACACATTTATTATCTTCATTGCTCATGACTGTATTATTTCAAATAATCTTTTTATTTTAGAATAGTTTTGAATTTATGGGAAATTTGTAAAGATAGTACAGAACATTTTCATATACCTTTAACCAGTTTCACCTAATTTGCTGTCATATGACTGTGGCACACTTGTCACAACCAATGAACTCATCTTGGTACTTTGCTGTTAACTGAGCTCTATACTTTAATAAGATTTCATTAGTCTTTCCATAACATCCTCCTTCTGCTCCAGGAACTCATCCAGGAGCCCATATCACACTTACTTATCATGTATCCTTGGGCTTCTCTGGGTTGTGGCAGTTTCTCAGACTTCCCTTGCTTTTTTGATTCCCTTATTATATTTGAGGAGTTATTGGCCAGAACAATTATAGAATGTGCTTCAACTGATGCTTCTTTTGTGGTTAGACTGGGGTGATGGATTTTGGGGGAACCCCACAGAAGTGAACACCATTCTGAATACATCATGTCCAGAGGACATGCTATCCACATGAATTATGAATAAGTTGACTTGAATCACTTGGCTAAGGTCTGTGTGTGTGATTTCTCCACTATAAAATTACTCCCTACCCTGCATTCCAGATTGTACTTTTAGAAACAAGTCAGTATGTAAAGCCTGCACTTAAGGGATGGGGAGTTAAGTTCCACTTCCTTGAGTGGAGCGTGTGGTTGCATTGTCACACGACATGCATGTTCCACCACGGATTTCCCTAGTGCCCTATTGATAGACATTGAGCTTTTCCCATTTGTATAAAATTTTAAAGCAATGCCACAAGAATATCTTTTATGATTATCCTGGAAGTCCTCAAATTATTTTCTTTAGAAAAATCGTTCTGTAAATAAATTTGGGTCCGAGAGTAGGTATTTTTTAAAAAGACTTTAAATTTTGGTGGTGAATTAACTTTATAGAAAGGGAATACCAATTTACATTGGTGAGTGTTATTTTTACCAAACCATAGAAAGGATGTCTATTATTGCTTTTAATCACTGATGATTTGATAAGCAGAAAATTTAAGCATATAGCGGGTGTACAATTAAAAGAAAGATATAAAATCAAAGTCCTATTTTGACTGAAAAATCGTCATCATTCTTTTGTTTTGCAAGGGAACAAAATGTTAATTCAGTGGGTATTTGCTGGACCATGTTCTCGATAGGTAGATAGTTCCCACTCCACAGGATATTTTAGTCTAGGAATGGAGGTAACATTAAAAAAAGCTCAAATTATTTCTGCAACTCAAATAATACCTCCAATTCAAATTGTGCTTATATTTATTCTGTTAAAATTTCACAGAATTCCTGTTTAGACTGTCTACATGACTTTTCATGTTGAAAAAAGTGGTGAAGATTGCTTGAAGTATTTCTGCAGTGCTAAAATTTATTTAACATGAAATTTAGAGACCTACATAGATGGAGAGATTATTGGTGCATGAAAGAAACTTACACTCCAAACAGAAATTGTTTATGTAAATATCGGACTCTGAACAGTTCTTCACTGAGGAAATCTGCCTTTGTGAGTTCACAGATGCCAAATGGGAAGTGATTATGAAAGAATTATGAATTCCAAGATGTAGTGTTACGTGCGCCTAAGTTTAGATTCCCAAAGGGACCAATTTACTAATACTAAGTGGATGAGCACAATGGGATATGGTGGAAACAGAACTGCACAGATTCAGTAAGTGTGGAAGTGAATTTTAAACAAATAACAGTAATGTGGGTGTTTCAAAGGACGGAGATTTTTTGTCCTAAACCCTATACTTATTTGGGATGATCTTAATGTACTATATTTAGATTGGGGACCAGAGGAAAAAAGTTCTGAGAGTATTAATAGCGAAATCTACCGATTCTGTGAAATCTGACTGGGCAGAGTGATAAGAAATTGGAAATCATTTAGAGACAATCAAAATCTAAAAATGGATACGGATTCCTTTCTTAGAGGGACATTTTCAGCTGTTCTTCAGTGAATTCAATTACTTTTCTGCCTCGCTGCTCATCAGTTCCGTGTTTATCCCAAGGAGAACTGTGCCGTTGATGGTTCCGTTTTAGAAAACACTTGGATCAGTAGGACAAGAGGTGAAATTTGAAAACTGTTTCATTAAGGTCAGAAATCTATGAAGCTCTGCCCCTTCCTCTGTTCCTTCTCATTCCTCCTTTTCCGCTTCATCTTCCTCCCCCTTCCCTCTCCTCCCTCCTTCCTCTCTGTCTCTCTCCTCCTCCTACCCCTTCTCTTTGTCCCCACCTCCTCCTCTTCCTTCTTTCTTCCCTCTCCCCCTTCCTCCCCTTCTCTACCCTCTCCTTCCCCCTTCTCCTCCTTTGTCTTCTTTTCTTCCTCTTCATTTGCTTTTGCTACTGCTGCTGCTAAGTCGCTTCAGTCGTGTCTGACTCTGTGCGACCCCAGAGACAGCAGCCTACCAGGCTCCCCCATCCCTGGGATTCTCCAGGCAAGAACTCTGGAGTGGGTTGCCATTTCCTTCTCCAATGCATGAAAGTGAAAAGTGAAAGTGAAGTCGCTCAGTCGTGTCTGACTCTTATCGACCCCATGGACTGCAGCCTACCAGGCTCTTCCGCCCATGGGATTTTCCAGGCAAGAGTACTGGAGTAGGGTGCCATTGCCTTCTCCATCATTTGCTTTTACTGTTTGGCAATCAATCATCTTCTGTAGTAGAAAGACTGTGTCTGCTCCTATTATATGGTATTCCTGGGTAGTTGATTTTAAGAGCTAAACTCTGCCTAGCTTAAAGTACAGAGGACAAAGAGCTCTGGCTATCCTCTGAAACCATGGTGGTTTTTTAGTCTCCAAGTCCAGTTAAAATCATTCTTAGTAGAACAGGTAAGCAGGAGACGGGATGGGATTGTAGAAAACATTCTTCATAATGTAATTGTAGCAGTGGTCAGTGCTGTGGCTTTGGTTCATGTAGCGAACCATTATTTTTTAGTGATAATGCCCAACATGTATCCAGGGAAATGATACCTGGAAGAATCAATGGGTACAAAGCCCACTTTGTGGTGACACTGTGCCCTAGGACAGTCCATGGCCCCATAAAGCTAGAATGGTCTTACATCACAATTCCTGCCCCCAAAAAGCAACTCCAGTGCCCTGTGACTTGGAAATCCATCCCCAGAGCCATTCCCCTTTCTAAAATGGGTATATGTGAAATGGAGTTTAAATATTTTCTGTGTGGAGTTTGTCCCTTCGGGAATGAGGTTCAAGGGCCATTATTTCCATTTAGAAGATAATCCTGAAATTCTTTGTTTATATCACTGGCCTGTCTGATCTAGTCTGATGGATAGCACATTCTAATCTAGAAGTTATTTTCACTTTCTCTCTTACAAAGTTGTATTGATTGGTTAATCCATGTTAGATATAAGGCGTTACAAAATTATTTTCAGTGATTCAGAGTTCTATGTTTACCAAAGTCTCTGTATAACAAACATTAATTTCATAAGGCATTCTAAACAAAGCTACATTTTAACCTACAGTTTGGAAACACTACTTTACATCTGGGCTTTACAGATGTAACACCTATTTTCTATGGAGCTGAGTTGTGTTCTGGAGTCTGGAGCCTGGAGCAGAGTAATCTTACGCTGGGCTTTGAGCAGAAAGCCATCAAGAAGGATCCTGGCAAATCAGAACTGGATTTTATAGGATGATTCTTTGTGAGGCCCAGTTCTAGTTTGTCAGAATGCCTACAAAACAAGACAATTTCATGAACTAAGTGCAAAACAAAAAGCAAAACCAGAAGCAAAAACACATACATAGACACTTGAACTGCTGCTGCTGCTGCTAAGTCACTTCAGTCGTGTCCGACTCTGTGCGACCCCATAGACGGCAGCCCACCAGGCTCCCCCGTCCCTGGGATTCTCCAGGCAAGAACACTGGAGTGGGTTGCCATTTCCTTCTCCAATGCATGAAAGTGAAAAGTGAAAGGGAAGTCACTCAGTCGTGTCCGACTCTTAGTGACCCCATGGACTGCAGCCTACCAGGCACCTCCATCCATGGGATATTCCAGGCAAGAGTACCGGAGTGGGGTGCCATTGCCTTCTCCGAGACACTTGAACTAGTGAGATAAAAACATCTCATGGGTTAATTTTGTTGATGTCATCTGGTTTCATGCTTTATGTTACTACTGACCATATAGTTACTATTCATTTTATGTTATCACAAGCATGTAGAGTCAGTGAAAATTAGTTGTTTCTTTTTAACATGACAGCAGGAACCATAGCATATTCTCGAATGGAAATCTAGAATGTGCTTCAACCTGCCCACTCTCCTCTGACAATTGCCTATTGAGATCACCTGAGAAATTCCAACTAGCTTTTAAGACTTAAATGAAATCTCACCTCCTTCTGGAAGTATCCCCGAGTTAATGGAAGAGTTGGCACTTTCTCTGCTATGTTCCATGTAGTACCTTCTATAGTTCTCTGTTACAAGATGGAATTCGTTACATTGCTGCAACTGTTGATTACATGTCTCTTGAGTTTCTGAAGGCAGGAATGGTATTCTTTCATCTCTGTGGATAAACAGAGGAGTGCATAGGCAAGAGAAGGCCCTTAATACATATTTGGTAAATGAATTGATGGATGAGAGAGACCCACAAGTTTTTATAGGTTCTGGTAAATTGCTGATTACACTTTAGAAATTTAGACCAATAAGGGGATGCCTGAAAATTCAGGGTTCCACAGAAGATTTTAGGGATGTAAAAAGGGTTTAAATATATTTAAAAATCTATACAGTTAATTATATACAGATTCTGACCACTTTTAAGCAATGGAATATGAGAAGACATAGCTTAAATTAATGAGAATGATTTTTTTCCTTGTTAAGAGTAACATGCTTTAAAAAAAATCAGATTTTGAAGGTTCTTATTATGTTTTCTCTCTCAAAAGTTTTGTGTTCCTTAGCCTCGGTGTTCTCATAGGTAAAACTTAGATCATATCTACTTCTCCAGAGTAATGGTGAGGGTTAAATTATGAGATTCTATGTAAAGTTCTCAGCATTAGTGTCTGCACATAGCTGATTAAATGGTAGCTGTTGTCAGCATTGGAGTGAGCCTGTCTCTGACTCCTAGGTTTGTGGCATTTATTAGTGAGCTACCCTCTAATGTTTACCCTCTCTAATAATTAAATGGGCTAGAAATTCATTTCCCAGAGAATGTTCATACATAGGGCAAACCCCACAAAATCTGAGAGTTCCTAACACTGTAGAATCCTGTGACCATGATAATCTTTGAAATGTTCTTTGAATTCTTTAGAAGAGTGTGTTGACGTTTTTTAATTGTTGTTATTTTTTAAATTATTCTTTGACCGAGGGGGCAATAAGGTGAGGATGCTCATTGCATTTATACATTATTTTTGCCCATCTGTCGATGAATTAGTCTTTAATTTGGGCTGAGCCATTTTGGTATTTCAAAACAAACAAACATTTTGAAACAGCACAGGAAAAATGTCATTATGGATTTTAATATGTTTACTATGTTTTATTTTGGGGGATTTTGATATGCAAAATTCCTATTGAAATGCAGAGGACATCACCACCATTGATTTGAATACTAAAAATAAGATGTACTCATGTTCTTCTTCCTTTTTTTCTCCTTATTTGAGTAATTGTATGGTTCAGAGCTAAATGACAAGGAAAACAGAATGTTAAAAAGCGTTAACACTGAGTGAGCTGCCCTGGTCAGGCAGTCATCACCGTGGACTCCGTCCAGCCCAAAATAGCCTAGATGAGCCTCTGAACAAGAGCAGCTGTGAAGGCTTCTCCCTGACTCCAAGGGGGCACCCAGCGGGGCAGCCACAGGGGATGCCTTCTAGCTGCCAAAGCCCGACCTTTGCTGGGCAGCAGACACACTGTCTCCTCACAGCTCTTCTTCGACATGGAAGTAATGTCCTAGAGGGCTGGAAGGAAGGTTCAGTCACTGTCTCTCATCACTCTCTGGCTTTTGTGTGTGTGTGTGTTCCTACCTAATGAAAGGGGTCATGCCATTACCTCTCTGAGTGTCCTCCTCTGACTTCTTCGCCTCTTGAACTTGCCTTCATTGTTCACATTTCGCTTTACATCACATCTTCAAGGAGGCCTTCCTTGTCGCCCTTTTTCTCTTCTCTGCTTCCTTACCATGATGCATTTTCATCAGTCTTTCAGAGTCTGTTTTTCTGACTCTAATGCAAGCTCCTCAAAGGCATGTCTTATTTGTCATTGTATCCTCCAGTGACTACCTAGCATGATGTATGACAGGTACTAAGTGTGCAATAATTTAATGAAAGAATGAGTAAATGAATGACCTGGAAAGTTGTTGGACCAGGAAAAGATGTGCATTTTTCCTTTTAAATAACAAAGTGTCACTGGGTGCCTCTACCTTCCAAAGAGGGACTTTTCATGGTTCCTCAGACTTTCTCTGCAACAATTCTTACTCAGGATACTCAAAGGTGCTAAAATTAAACCTATGGCAAGGACCAGAAACTATATTTAGCAGAAACATTTTTTTTTTTTTGCTGATTTTCTTTGAGCAACTCCTCTACTTACTCAGTTCAGTTTTTTATTTAAACCTCTCTGGAGCCTCTACTCTAGATCTCATAGGATCCATTTTGGCCACTCCAAGTCCCCCATGGGTCTCAGCACTAGATAGGTTCTCTGGACCTACCACCAAGCCCAATTGTGCTTGCGCATGTTGTTTTTCTGATTTTGCTGAGTTCTGTTGAGATGAACAGGATGTTTGTTGAGGCACGTCCCTTTGGGATACTGTGAAAAGGGACTGATCCTAAATAATGAGAAATTGTATAATTGAATGGGCTGTGATGATGAGGCAGAAAAAACTACCACATATGGCTCTGTTCTTCCTCATGGGGAGAGAGAGACAGAGGGATCATTTCTGTTTCTGGTAGAAATATATTAACCAGTTCAGACCTGCAGGGTACAAAATGGAATAATGAGCACCCCACAAGTAAATTTATGCTCAATGATTAGACAGTTGGCAGTATCTTCTCCCCTTTCTGGAAGAAGTACATCTATTGAGGACAGACAGAAATTCAGTTTAAAAGGGGGAAAACGATGAAGAGAGTCAATAGAATTTACATGTGGGTTAACTTTTTTTTTTTTTTCAGTCAAAAGAAAAGAGAAGTTGTGAGCTGGGAATTGAGAGTCATTTATGTCCTCTACCTCTGGCTTAGTGCCAATCTTTAACTTTGGGCAGAAATGGTGGAACTTTTTGACTCCATTTTATAGTTCAGAATGGGATCAACAGCACTTTTGCACGCATCATCATACATCGCTTGAGCTCCCTACGTTGGTGAGAGAAAGATTACCCAAATAAACAAAAGATGAATTTTACTTGTAAAGCTACCGTAGAGGAAGGGAAAGTGGGGTAAATCAGTGGATGCTGACGGATTTTGCAGTCTTGTAGTTTTTCCTGCCTTTTCTCCTCTTTTCTAATGCAAAAGAGAGATTATCGAAAGAGTTATGTCATTCTGTAGATTAGGAAACTTGCGGTTTTTCTCTGTGGCATCTACCCTCATGGTACCGCCGTTGGTCTCTGGTTTCAGTGACTTTGCATAGAAAGTGCCTCTTCACTCTTGGGCATTATCTGGACGTCTATGCTTTTGATGTCTAGTACACGCAGGATTCAGTACCTTACCCTGTTCTGGGATCTTATTTCTTGTTTTTTTTTGTGATTACCCTTCTTGGTTCCATCTGTTGCTTTCCATGTCTTATAATCTCTATCCCTCAGTTCTTTGCACCAATAGAGTAAAACCCAGAGCCCAACTGCTCAGTTCATATTCTGGTTCCTTCAAATATCTGTGTAAAGTAGGCCTGACTGTAGTACTTACATTATAGGGATGTCCTGGGGATGAGACGTGCTATGGAAATGGCTTAGAACTGTACCTAATACATAGTGGGTACTCGGTATGGTCTAGCTTTGGTTATTAGCTCTCAAAATCATACTGATAGATCAGTTATATCTAAAGGCTTTGTGATGATACTGGCTTATTTTAAATGAAATCAGTTAAATTTTTTTTTTTCTGGATGTGAGCATGAATGAATAGGCAATACTTAATACTCACTAAGTTAAAAAGACATACTAATAAAAACTTACGTGCTAAAACTATGAGAAAATTTAATCCATCTGTCATGTTGAAAATATAGAAGTCTGGTTATATACAGGGTTAACATTTAGATACTACCCAGCTTTATAATTCTTTCTTAAAGGTCCGCATGTAACTGTGGTACTACAGCATCAGCTGCTGCTGCTGCTGCTAAGTCGCTTCAGTCGTGTCCGACTCTGTGCGACCCCATAGACGGCAGCCCACCAGGCTCCCCCGTCCCTGGGATTCTCCAGGCAAGAACACTGGAGTGGGTTGCCATTTCCTTCTCCAGTGCATAAAAGTGAAAAGTGAAAGTGAAGTCGCTCAGTCGTATCTGACTCTTAGTGACCCCATGGACTACAGCCCACCAGGCTCCTCCGTCCATGGGATTTTCCAGGCAAAAGTACTGGAGTGGGGTGTCATTGCCTTCTCCAACAGCATCAGCTAGGATAGTGAAATGATTAACACCAAGAGCTTTAGACTCAGGTAGTCCTGAGGCTGAATTCCGCTTCTGCAACTTACTAGTTAGGTTACCATGAGCAAATCATTTAAACTTCCAATACTCATTTATTTCCTGGTCTACAAAACAAATACTATTGCCTACCACATGGTTCGTCGTTATATTAAAATGAGATGCTACATGTAAATCATGTTGGTATCTGGCATAAGGAAAGTACTTTATAGAAACAATCATATTGCACACCTCTGGGGGAACCATTCAACACTGTATTCTCTGTAAATGGCACCCATTTGAGTTGTATCGTAAGTGGCTCCCATAGAAAAATTGGACTCTACTAACAGTTTCGTTATGATGATACAACTAGGAAAATGACCTGTGAGCCAGAGATACATGATTTTCTGCTCTTTCTCTGCCAAATGTATAAGCAGGAAAAAAATGGTCCAAACTGGTGTATTAGAAATTAGCAGTGTTGTTTCTCTTTAATTTCACCTGAGGGATTTCTTGAATGTGTGTTGTCTTTATCAATGTTTCAAATCTGTGACCCTTAGGAAACTTACTGGGGGAAAGAGGATGTGTAATTTTTCTGGTTGCCAGGGCTTGATCCTGCCCACCCCACCTCCCAGGCACGTGGGTACTGTAGACAGCCCTTTCAGGAGGTGGTACCAGGACACCGGTAGTATGTTGCAAGAAGAATCCTTGGCTTAGCCCGTGAAGCAGAGAATGTGATCCCTAGCTGGGAGCCAAACCACAAGCATGTGAGCAGTACCTCGAGTCTGGTTTCTGCCCAAGTACATGCAGGGGAGTGGAAAAGACAGGGAACCTTTGTGAAAATGATGCAGCCTCACATGCAGAGACAGTTCCACAGTGTCTGGTGGGATATTTCACCTCTGTCCCAGAGGAGATGCGTTGTTTCTTGTTTACCTAGAATCATCTGCTTTGAAAAGCGAAAACTGACTCCTTCATTTCCTAGACCTGGGGTCTAGAAAGCCACTCAAGCTAAATGAGCCTCAGTTTCTTCATCTATAAATTGAGACTAATACAAACTTTTCTGCCTATATTATAGTGTCTAGCCCAGAGTTACTGCTCAACCAATATTTGCTGTAAACATAACCGATAAGATGGACTTCACTACGGTGGCTACCTAGTTCTGTTTCTTCTTGTTGTTATTAATCAACAGAGCGTCTCAGGTGCCATTGTTGCAGGAAGTTGAAATTGCCTTCCTGAAGTTTCTCCATCATCTCACTTATCACAATCCTAATTGTTCCAGAGATCTAAGGGTTCTATTTAGTTTAGAGGATCCAGCCTTTTTAAAAAAAATTCTTTAAATGCCAGGGTATCGGGACAAGTGGGTGCCATGCTTTCTATTAGCACCGGTACTTCTGTTGCTATCTGTTGCTACCACACAGTGTTGCTGTTGGATGGTGGTCCTGCAGTGCTCGGTGAAGGCTGGTCCACTGCTCTGAAGGGGGCTTTGCTGCTGTAAATCTCTGTGCAGACCCAGTGATGTCCCCTGCTTGGGCTCCAGCTTGCCAGGTTCTTGCAGCACATTCTAGGTTAGTGTTCCTCAGAGCATTATACCAAGACACAGTAGCAGAGGCTCTGGGTGGATTTCCAGTCTCCACCAAATCCATGCTTCCCCATGTCACCTTCCTGTGGGTCCTCTCTGGGACCTGAATTGAGACTGCCTCATGCTAATAATGAGATTCCAATAACAAACATTAAATGAAACCGTCCAGTTTCTTTACTCAGGAGTCTCCTTCTCCCCACCACAATTTGTTCACCTCTCTCCAGTGGATGTGTCTGCATAGAAAGGGATATTGGAAGGTGTCTTGTTAGACCACACAGGATATATTACATCTTTCCCAGAAGGAATTGCTGCTTACCTTTACGTAACTAAAGAAAGACTTGCTTTTCCCACCCTTGGCAAATGAGTGGTCAGCAGCTGCCAGTACCTAGCCTTATGTGAATGATTAAGTAATGTATGTGAAAGTGCCTCCTGAACGAAAGCCCTATCAGAGTAAGCTCTTATGATTATTATTAAATGGGTGGCGATGATTTATACACATGGCATAGGGAAGGCTGGCACTCCTGAACTTCAGATGATAGCCAGAAAGTTCTCTGGAATAAAATGCTTTCTAGTGCCTCAGAGTATACTGGGTCAGTAAACTGTTCTCCTTAGTATTGGATTGTGTTTCTTCTTTCTCTCCCATTCTGTGTTATCCATTTTTATATTAGTTTCTCTTAACTTAAGCTTCATAAGCCCCCAACCAGTGTTGGGTTAGCAGATGAGTTAGTCCACTCAACAAACCATCCTTTTGTGTGGTGGGGAAGTTGCAAACACATGCTCCTGGAAGCAAAGGAAAAGTTATAGTATTAAGAATGTATAGTGTGCCACATGTGTCAGTACTATCTCATTTAATCCTTGAAACAACCCTGAAAATTTCTTTTCGCATATAAGGGAAGAAAAATGGAAGTGGTGAGCTTCAGGGACAGGCCCAAGTCTGCCTGACTCTTGAGTGGCAAAAGCAAGAGGCAGACTTTATCATCTGTGGCTGTTTTCTGCTCTAGTGCACCCCCTGGCTTCTGGAAAGAGAATGGACGCCACTTAAAAAACAACTCGGAGCTTTCAGACATTTTGGCCTCAGAATAATTGGGGAGAAACTCCAGGCAGCTCCATTCCTTTCTGCTGAGCTTCACCTTTTTTTTTTTTTTTTTGCAGGGGGTGGGGGTGGGTCTTCTGATTTTTATTCCCTTAGAGCTACCACTTGCAAGGAGGACTGTGCCCACCTGGCCAATACAAGTTGCTCTTTCTTCCAGAAGCACCCAGTGTTAACAGTCTAGGAGCAGCAAGACTAGAATTCCTAGACTCCATGTGTTGGCTTTCCTTTTTGCAGGGCAAATTGCTGTGGCTTTTGTCAGGGCAAACTTAGCACATGCAGCATGCTGAATAATCAGATGTGGGTACATTAGCAGGAGGGATATAGCTTTCCTTCTTTCCACTGGAATTCTTCCTACTTCCAAGGAATTTCTAGCTTCCTAGATTTATCTCCAATAAGTGTATTTCTATTAAATATAGTTTTTATGTCTCATTTTTAAAATTTTCATCTTGTCAAAACACTTAAAAAAAAACAAACACCTATTTTCTATTCCATCTCCCTTGATGTAAACAGGAACTTTTGCCCAATACCATTTATTACTTTTTCTTTAGTTGCTCATGTTTCTCTTCTGGTGGTTTAGTCACTAAGTTGTGTCTGACTCTTGGTGACCCCATGGACTGTAGCTCGCCAGGCTTCTCTTTCCATAGAATTCTTCAAGCAAAATTACTGGAGTGGGTTGCCATTTCCTTTTCCAGGGGATCTTCCCCACCCAGAGATTGAACCTGGGTTTCTTGCATTGCAGGTGGGTTTCCTGCATTGCATTGTTTACTATCTGAACCACCAGGGAAGCCTAGGTTTCCCTACTTACATGGAATGTTTGCTATGCATTTCCTTACCCACCTGTCTTTTCTAAAAGCATAGTTGGGGCTCTATCTCCAGATTAGGCCCACTTATGCTATTTACTAGCTGTGTGATCCTAGAAAAGTCATTACATATCTCTGACCTTCAGTCTATAAAATGGAAAGAATAACATTACCTCCCTGAAGGCAGAAGCAGCGTAGACTAGATACTTTCCAGCTAAAGTCCATTCAGGACTTTCTCTGTCTCTTCATGTACTTATGTCCTTTTAGAAATCTTTCAATCTTTGTTGATTTTTACCTTTGATTTTTTTGTCACATATTCCTTATACCTTTCTATAATTTTTCCTTTGCTTGTACATCTTACGATTTCCATTTGCTGAATCAGTGACTGAATTTGCTTTCTGCCTGCTACCTATCCATCACCACCACCACCACACTATCTGCCGAATACCCACTCTGTACCTGGCTTTGTGCTGAGTGCTAAACATGACTTCCATAATTTCTTTCAAGAACTCTGACTGTTGAGTAATCCCATTTTATAGATAAGAAGACTGAGGCTTATAGAGGTAAAGTCACTCACTGAGTTCACATGCTAGTAAGTGGTGGAACCAGAATATGGGCCTGGGTATCTCTGACACCAAAGATGCCCACAGCTTCTGTGCCTTTCCACTAGCTACTGTTTATCCAGCACCTACCACATATAAGCCACTTAGCATGGATCACCTCTTTTTACCCTTACAACCATAGGATAAATTAGGTATTATTATTTCATTTTGCTGCTGAGGATAACAACGCTTAGAAAGAGATGTTAGGTAAGTACGCCAGAGGCACTCAGCCAATAAATGTTCTCAAGTCCAACGTCAGATGACCTCCTTTCTCCCTTCCTTTCTGCTCTATGCTTTGTGAATGAATCAGGGAATGAATGGGTCACCTTCCTTTCTTCCTCTTTTCCAGTATTCTTTGCTTTCTTTATTCTCCTTTGGAAAGAAAAAAAGATGACTTGACTTTACAAATTAAAAATCTAAAACATACTAGAAGCAAAAAAAAAAAAAAAAGATGGAAGGGGAGGGAGTAGCAGCCAAAAAGCATGAATAAACCAGTCCGTCTGTACTAACCTTCCACCCAGAGGTGACCACTTTCCTTTTTTTCCCCCTCCTTCCTTTCCTGCCCTTGCCTTGACATCCTCTTAGCCAGGAGCCACATTCCTTCTCCACCTCTCCCAGGACAAACTCCCTTTGGGGGTCCGACTTTCCCCGCTGCATTGCTTGGCACAACGTGCGACACACACATTTGCAAAACTAATCAAGTGTGGCGGGGACAGGGAGTCCCAGCCCGGGCTCTGGAGGCAGGAGCGGCTGCCCAGCCACACGCAGTTCCCTTTCCCTGGCCCCAGGGGTGGGGTGAGCCAGCGACTCCCTGTAACTGAGCCCCGGCTGCCCCTCATGGCCCGGGAAGTAACACAGGCCCTAGCAACGGAAAATGCCATCTGACACTCTGGGCAGCGGGCAGCATGTGCAGGGCCACCTCTGGGAGTCTTTCGTTCTAAGCCAAAGTTCAGCTGAAGGGCAGTAGCCACGCCAGAAAGTCATGTGGCTCTCATGTTGGTTAGTGTGTCACTTTGAACAGCTCTTATCTGATATTATTATGACTAACCCAGTGCTGACAGCAAGGGACAGATTATAGGGGCCATGTGACAATTATTTAAGGCATCACAGAGGGCACTCGTGCAGCTTGTATTAACCCGTTCTTTCCAGGATCACTTTCCCATAAGAGTTTGTCCCCTTGAGAGTCTGGGGGCGTGCGGAAGAAACAAAAATTTCCCCTGGACCTCAGAGGGTCCTCCTGGTTCCCACGTGGATGGCCCCTCAGTAGCAATTTATTTTTGTCCCTATAGCTTGAGTGGTACGTGCTCTTTCAGTTTAAAAAAAAAATCAATGGTGATGGTTGTTCATATTTCAAAACCTTTCTTTCCTTACACCTTGTACTGATAAAATTCTATGCCTTTGTCGTTGTTGTTGCTAAGGTTGATCTTTAAGATATTAGAGAACTGCACTGAAGTCCTAGCTAGAGAAATAGTCCTTCAGTGTCACAACTAAATGTCAGCAGTGAGAAGGCGTTCCTCCCTGCGATATGATTGGCGTCTTGGACGGGGCAAAGCAAACATAAGGAATGCTATGATTTATTATTTATATGCTGCCCTAAGTGTCCACAGAAGGGCACAATGGTCGCAGCTGCATGATGGCTGCCTTGCCAAAAATCAGATTCACAGCCACTCTTAATAGGTGCAAACTATTACATATACAATGGGTAAACAGCAAGGTCCTATTGCATAGCATAGGTAACTACATTCAATATCCTGGGCTAAAACATAATGGAAAAGAATATATTTAAAAAATGGATATATGTTTATAACTGAGTCACTTTGCAGTATAGTAGAAATTTACACAACATTGTAAATCAACCATACTTCAATAATTTTTTTTTTTAAATTCACAGCCACTCATGTGGCTGAGAAGGATTTTGCTCTGATTGAAGTCATGTGAAGCAGTGTAAATGATCTTTATGTTTGAGTGAAAAGAAATGTCAACCCTTATTCGGGACTTAAAAGTAAATAAAACAGAGTGTTTGGATCAAAATGTGGATGGCATCATCTGAATCATGTCCTGGGTGCAAATATATAACCAAGTTCAGTGGGATACCCTGGGGGGAAAAACAATGGGATCTCAGAGCTTTAGGAGATGTTGGAAAACAGCCATGTTTTGAGGATTTCCTTTTGTGAGTTCAGGCCCTGTAACATTCAGCTATAAAATGGAATAATAATAGTACCTTCCTTATTGGGTTGTTAAAAAGATTTAATGAAAAGAGACTTAGACAGACTTAGCCTAGGGCACAATGAGTGCTCAATGAAAGATGACAGGTGTTAGTCTAGTTATTATTCTTGTTATTGTCATTGTTGCATGCTTGGCAACAGAAGGCAGAAAGCTTTGAACACAGGCTTAAAATGTTGACATTTCCAGGATGATTTCAACCTTGGGGCCACTTCAGTCTTCCTACTGAGTGTCAAGCAATTCAAAACTCCTCTCTGCACATTCCCATGAATGCCGCACCCACCCTGCCCCCTCCAGGACAGTGCCTGCTACTGCCTTGGTCACTGACATCCAAAAATGTTTCCGCTTTTTTACTGTGAAGGGAACGAGACCACTTCTGGTAAAATGATAGAGCGAGTGGGAGGAGCTCTGGAGGCAGCATCAGCCTCATCCTATTGCTCCAAGCAGTTCAGCTCTGGCTCCAACTTGCATGTGCCATTCACCTGTACAACATGTCTGTGGTTCACTGGCCCCCCATCCTTAGATGGTGTTTTACGGAACATCTATTGTGATGCCGACACATGTTAGGGAGTTTCATTCATCCATCTCAAGCAACTTATCAAAGTTTTCCTTCTACCACATCCAGTGCTGCCCTCTGTCTCACTTTGTCCACAACAGTGCTTTCGCATTCTTTATAGATTGGTGCTCCGTGTCCCTCCCCATGTGACCTAACCTTTAATCCAGTTTTGGTGAGTTACTTATTCATTTATTTAACAATACTTATTGAGTGTCTGTTTTGTGCCAAACATTCTTCTAGGGCCTGGAGATACAAAAAAAAGAAGAAGAAGAACTTAGAAGCCCAGAATAATTTTGCTCCCTCTGTTCTTCCACCCACCAGAAATTGTGGATTTTCCCCATTAAGGAAATTCTACTCATTGGTGGCCGCTTACAAGGACAGCTGTGTATCCTTATATGCTAGGTGCTGTAGCAGATGAGTATACCAGGCCAGAAGGGTAAACTGTTAAACTCGAGAATGGGCCACTTTTTCGTGTTACCTTTCTTCTGATGAATCAGATCAGGGTTGATATCCAGCTGATATTATGGCAGTGTCAGTTGTCAAAATAGTGATATGCTCGTGGGTAAATAGCTGCTGCCTAAGCTCTCTGAATGCCCAGCTCCCTGTTACCTTGGCTCCTGTTCTTAGGGCCCTCTAGAATATATTCTGATTAGTTGGTGTCCATTTCCATATAAGCTGTTATGTCTATGAACATTTTTGAGGCGTAGCACCATTTATTTCCATGATGTGGGAATCAATCATTGTGAGCTGCATTTTGACTGAGGGCAGTGTAGCACACAGTTGAAGATTCTGGACTGCCTCAAAATTCCATCCCTTCTGATTGGTGTGATTTTGGATGAGCTATTCTCAATTCTTTATTTTTCCTGTGTGTAGATGAGGAGAATAGTAATACCTAGACCCCAGACTGCCTAAGGCTACAGCAAGGATAAATTAGTTTAGACATCTATAGCACCTCGGAAAGTATTTCAACATGGTAAGTGCAAAGCAAGAAATATCATTTATTTTTATTGCTATTAGATATTTTGGCAAAGCTCATGTCCAAATTTAATTCAAGAAAAGGTGAACCAGGTCGAATTACTCTCTTCTCTAACTGCAAAACAAAACAAACTCCAAGAAAGAAACTGTAAACCTTTTCTAAAGGGATGTGAAGTAAACATATGAAATTCTTATTTTTCTGACATAATAAGATGATAGTATCTTTAAAATATCTATGTGTAGGCTATGGGTGTATGTGCATTTTTGTGAGAGATCTTGTATTGAATAATTGTTGTTTGTTTGTGTGTGGTGGATACAGAGATGGGTCAGAGTCCCTTTGTCATCAATGAGCTCATTGTCTACTGGGAGAAACAGATATATAAACCAATGATTATAATATGCTAGATGCTGTAGCAGATGAGTATACCAGGCCAGGAGTCCTGAGCAGAAGGACCTAACCTAGCCTCAAGGTGTCAGCAAGATCTCTCGGCCAAGCTGACATCTTAACTGATTCTTAGAGATGTGAGAAATGGAAAAAGGCCCAGAAAGGGATTTTGGGTAGTGCTTGAACATGGCATGAGAAAGAATATTCTTTTGGAAATTGGGAGGGGGTAAGAGTTGGGCACGACTGAGTGACTTCACTTTCACTTTTCACTTTGATGCATTGGAGAAGGAAATGGCAACCCACTCCTGTATTCTTGCCTGGAGAATCCCAGGGATGGGGAAGCCTGGTGGGCTGCCATCTATGGGGTTGCACAGAGTGGGACACAATTGAAGCGACTTAGCAGCAACAGCAGCAGCAGGGATTGATAAGAAGTCAGGCTGGAGGGATGGTCAAGGCCAGTTCAGAGAAGTCCTCCCCACCATTTTCAAGAGCTCCTTTTTGATCAACAGGGAGGTCCTGAAATGAGGTAAAACAAGGTGGGTGTGTCTAGAGTTGTGTCTTAGAAAGATCACTAGGGCGAGGTTGATGAAGGCCTGAACTAGCCCACTGGGAGTGAAATGGAGAAGAAGAGCTGGATTTGGAGTCACGAGGAATGAAAAGTGATGACTATTTCTAGTTTGGGTGGATCTTGCTACTACTTTCCCAGTGATGCAAAAAATATAGACAGAGAAGCAGCTGGGTTGGAGGAAGTATGTGAAGATACAGCTTACATACAGTTTCTCTGGACTTTCAGAACATCAGTGGTTGGTAGCCATTTGACTCAGAGGCTGAGAGGGGGCACTGTGGGCTGGAGACATGGATATGGGAATCGTTCTTGTAGTGATGATAGTTGAAACCTTAAGAGGCAATTACATCCTCCAAGGAAGAGTGAGAAGAGCAAGCAGAGTGGGCTAAGAACAGAATATAGGGAACACCAACGTTATAGGGATGGGACACTGAGAAACAGCATTTGGAAAGGCAGAGAACCCAGAAAACACAGTATGGCTACAAGCAAATTCAAGAGGGTCATGTAGACAAATCGTCTTGACCAACTAGTACTCCTCTGTTTTTATACTTTTTTGGTAACATGTTGGGTTTAAAGCTGTATAGACACTACCTTGATTTCCTTGACTGGAAATATATGTAGATATATTTTAGTATTTTTCTTAAGTACCATGTTTTATGACAGGTAACTTTAAGCATTTAACTGATTTTTTTTTTCTTTTTTGCCTGTAGACTGAAATCATAGTGGGCTTCTCTGGTGACTCAGATGGTAAAGAATCTGCTTGTAATGTAGGAGACATAGATTCGATCTCTGGGTCAGGAAGATCCCCTGGAGAAGGGAATGGCTACCCACTCCAGTATTCTTGCCTGGAGAATTCCATGGACAGAGGAGCCTGGGGGGCTACAGTCCATGCGGTCACAAAGAGCTGAACACGACTGAGCAACTAACACTTTCACTAAAATCAAAGTATAAAGTAGGACATGAAAACGATCTTTCTCTGTCCTCTCATGTCTCACCTCTTCCAGTGAAAGCTAGACTCATAAAACCTTTCGTTTGAGCCCTGGACTGAGTTTAGGTCAATTCTTCTTTTTAACAGAATCCATTCCATTTTCTCTCATCATCCTCAAAAGATGATCCCTTCACCGCTTTCACATTCTTTCATGAAATGTTTGTCCTAAATCTCTTTTATTTTGAGTGGCACTTATAAACTAGACTCTAGCACAGAGCAGATGTATTCATTTAATAGTTTGCTTTGATGGCTCCTTTAAGAGGCTTTATAATCTTTATATTTTACCTTTGGGTTTGGAATTTTATGCTCCTTTAACAGGTGTATTACCTTCATCAGATGTTTTCATTTTAAGCTGTTGACTTATAAACACATGGCCTGCGGGGATTGGTGTGCAGAAAATTTATTCACTTACAGATTTATACTCCTATTCATTTTTGTATTTAGTGCAGGGCTATGCAGAGAACCTTAGATTGATTGATAATGACAGTTCATTGGTAAAAATGACTCTTTTGATGACCAAAATAATTGTTTCTTCCAGTTGACAATGGGTCAGTGAAAGATCACTCATATTGAGAGGATTTTTAGAAAAGTTAATTAAAAAAAAAATGCTTTCTGGCCCATATTTAGTTCTCTAGGTTTGCATTTTAGAAGAAAATTGTGCTTACACATCTCTTCTGAGAACACTTGAAGGCTTGTCTTTTAAGCTATTTAATTGTTCAAATAGTTCACACTTTTCAAAATCTAATGTGTTTTGTTCCACACTGATGTTTTCTGAGCTTCTGACCATGAACTATCAGTTTCTATAAAAGAGAGGAAAGGCAGAGAAAGCCATGCTCCTGTTGGGGTGTGAAGGAGGGTGGAACAGGGAAGTCTGAAATGAAAACAGTGTGTGTAATCAAGGGGCTAGGTCAGGCAGCCACATCCCTTGTGCCTTTGGTGATGTGGATGAGGACGGAACTCAGGGAGCATCTATGGTGAGGAAGCTGGCCCTGCCTGGGCTTGGTGCTACATGAACGTTTGTGTCTGCAAAAGCTAAACGGTCCCCAGAGCCTGTGATTGGAGTCCTGTCTGAGAAAAAAATGGAATAAAAGATTCTTCCTTTACTTTTTGATTTAGAAATTTGGACATGTCTACTGGCTTCCCTGGTGGCTCAGATGGTAAAGCATCTGCCTGCAATGTGGGAGACCCAGGTGCCATCCCTGGGTTGGGAAGATCCCCTGGAGAAGGAAATGGCAACCCACTCCAGTACTCTTGCCTGGAAAATTCCATGGACTGAGGAACCTGGTAGGTTACATACAGTCCATGGGGTCGCAAAGAGTCGGACACGACTGAGCAACTTCACTTTCACTGTGGACATTAACTGAGCCACCCTTTCTCCAGACAGCCCTGATGGTCCCTGAAAATGGAGTAAAGAATCTCCTAGGAGGTGTCGGGCAATGTACTTGTCTACACAGTTGTTTAGTCACTAAGTCATGTCAGTTCTTTAGCGACCCCATGGACTATAGCCCACCAGGACTGAGCCAGCCCTGAAATTGATTTACCCTTGCCTCCCAGATTTGGAAATAACATCTCCTTAGTAAAGGAGGAGAGTTTAGGCCAACCCTGGGAGGAGATTTCATGGTTTCTCCTTGTGTTCTGGGTTGTGTCCTCTTGAAGAAAACTATGTGGCTTCAGTAAGACCAAAAAGAATAAAAATATGAAGAAGGTGTTGAGGGAAGGAGTAGAATTAAGGAGAAAGTATTTCAAAAGCGAACTTTGGGAAATATTTTATCTCAGGGGAAAGGTGCAGACTGGATTTGATGTCTCTCTCTCTCTTTGATCTCAGGAAGTCAAGTTAAAATTTTACTTATACAATTGGAGCATTTTTGGAACCTATTTCTAAATATATGTTGATCAGGTTATACTCTTTTCACCCCTTTTTATTCTGACAACTCTTTGATGTACTTCTTTTCTAGCAGATATTTCATTCTTTTCTTTTTTTGCATCAAAACTATTTATTGATGATACATTTTCCCTTTGGGACTGTGACTTCCTTGAGAGGAGCATCTATATCTTATTCACTTTTTTGTTTCCATGACTTGTAGTCATTAAATGGTAATCTTTCTCGTATTGTTTGTTAAGCTCAAATGTTAAATGAATGAATAAATGAGTAAATAACTTAATGATTGAGCAAGTGAAGAAGTTATAAAAGTAACAGATACTGCCATGAAATTAAAAGACACTTGTTCCTGGGAAGGAAAGCTAAGACCGACCTAGACAGCATATTAAAAAGCAGAGGTATCACTTCGCCAACCAACGTCCATATAGTCAAAGCTATGATTTTTTCAGTATTCATGTATGGATGTGAGAGTTGGACTATAAAGAAAGCTGCTGCTGCTGCTAAGTCGCTTCAGTCGTGTCCGACTCTGTGCAACCCCATAGACGACAGCCCACCAGGCTCTGCCATCCCTGGGATTCTCCAGGCAAGAACACTGGAGTGGGTTGCCATTTCCTTCTCCAGTCCATGAAAGTGAAAAGTGAAAGTGAAATCGCTCAGTCGTGTCCGACTCTTAGTGACTCCATGGACTGCAGCCCACCAGGCTCCTCTGTCCATGGGACTTTCCAGGCAAGAGTACTGGAGTGGGGTGCCATTGCTGAGTGCTGAAGAATTGATGCTTTTGAACTGTGGCCTTGGAGAAGACTCTTGAGAGCCCCTTGGACTGCAAGGAGACCCAACCAGTCAATCCTAAAGGAAATAAGTCCTGAATATTCACTGGAAGGACTGATGCTAAAGCTGAAGCTCCAATACTTTGGCCACCTGATGCGAAGAACTGACTCACTGAAAAAGACCCTGATGCTGGGAAAGATAGAAGTCAGGAGGAGGAGGGGATGACAGAGGATGAGATGGTTGTATGGCATCACTGACTCGATGGACATGAGTTTGAGCAAGCTCCGGGAGTTGGTGATGGACAGGGAAGCCTGGTATGCTGCAGTCCGTGGGGTCACAAAGAATCAGACACAACTGAGCGACTGAACTGAACTCAACTGGGACAGAGTTGTTTTCTAAAGGAGCAAGTCAAGCATATGACTGTGTTCCTCAGGTGCCTCTTTTGACTTGTGTATCATTTCAGGTTCTCTACTTAATTCCATACATCAATCTGCCCTTTTGTCCAGTGTCTCCAGATATACTTCTCTAATGCTCAAAATCATGGTGAAACTCAGTTGTTAGAAGCAAGTAACCTCCATATCTTTTTACCAAAAATCCCCGCTGTACTGGAGGTGTGATTATTTTCAGAAAAAATAACCTGGAATTGTACAGCAATGGAGGAGTTAAATGGCAGTCAGCAAAATAAAAACCAAAAGCTCCTGAGGAAAAGTCAAAAACTAGAAAATGCAATAGTTAGCTGATAAAATGTGTGCTTTGGTTTCAGCCAACTTTCTTGAACCTTGCCCCATTGCAGTGGCCCCCAGTGGAAGTGGCAAAGAGGTGTCAGTGATAAATCACGCTGCCATGAAACAGTGCAAACTTTAGTAAATTACATGTGGAAGCCAGAGTGGGTACAATTGTGATAGAGCATGGGTAAGCCAGCAGGCTTCCAGTGGTATTGAATATGTATCCGTCTTTAGCCACGGGATGCCTTCTGTTCATTCATAGATGGAAAATGAGTTGGGTGTTTTTCACTGAAGCAAGCATTCTATTGTATCTGTCAGGAGTAAACCAAACAAACACGTGGAGAGTTAAAATGCTGGTGGATGCTTTCACCTCAGATTCAAAGAGTTAGTGCCTTGCTGTGGGTGACTGAAGTCAACTCCTGTTTTTATTCTTGGTTTGTTTTTACCATTAAAAAAATCAAAGGAAAGTGAACTAACTGAACTAATAAAGCTAATCCTCTTAAAACATGACAGAGTTTTTTTTTTTTTTTTAAATGAAGCCTAGCCATTGTGTGAACACGTCTGCTCCCTGCTGTTACTGGGGGCAAGAAAGGAGGGACAACCCTGGATGGCTATAGAAATTCAGACCACACGTGGATGTGTACCTGCATATCTTGGCAAGAAAGTGAAGTAGCCTTAGAGATGCTCCGTTCTTGATGTGATGGGATGTTGAGGGCTCCCTGTCTTCTGTTGCATACCAAAGCTAAGAAATCTACTTTGTCTCAGCTGGAATCAATTTCTCTTCAAGTGCCAAACACCCAGTCCATCAGGGGCCAATTTCTCACATGCCTGACATTTCTCCCTTGCACAGAAGGATGTTTATCATTTGTATATTGTTTCCCCCATCAGACTTCAAATTTCATAAGGTCAAAATCCAGTTCCGATAACCTGGGGATCATTCCCTGCTCTGGCTACTTTCTAGGATGATAGGAACATTTCACGAACATTGTGGATATTCCATTAATATTTGTGGAATGAATGATATTATTCCCTGTGGATGGGTAATAAGCAAGGCTAACACACTTAGAAGTGCTCTGTAACATTTCTAGAATTGCCTTATAATTTGGAGGCTAGCAGAGGCATTCTCTTTAGTCATATGTTCCTTGAAACCATGAAGCTATTATTATTACTGCTTTCAGGATTGAACTTCCTTTTGAAAACAGTCCAGTGAATCCATGAAATGTGCACCTGTAAAACCGTGCTTGCGTTCAGCTGCCTCCACGTGCCTTGGACAATAACATCCAAAGAAGCCCCACGCAGAGTGTACTTATCTTGTTAACCCTTCCCCTCCCACCTGCCTGCCTGACGGGATCTCAGCGCTTGCAGACAATTGTGTGGTTTCCAGTGAAAGGTCAAACCAAATGGTGCTCGGGTTCCTGGGGGGCTTTACTCGAGCCGCTGCCTGCTGCGCCCCAGAGTCAAGTGTGGTGCTTGTGTTTAATGTTCGGGCAGCCAGGTTAGCTCACGCAGCTGAGCTGGCTCCAGCTAACTGTAGATGCCAGGAGAAAAGTAGTTTTACATTGCAAGGCGTTTCACTCCCATGGCGCTTCTCTGTGTGGAAACTTTCTCAGGAGTCGAAGAATTCCTCATTCATTCAGTGCAATTCCTTACACTCTCCACCCCCATCTCCCTAACATACACACACACACACACACAGAGTTGGTTTTCTAAGGACAAACCTTGGTTGTTTACCGGTTTCCCAGAGTACAAAGTCTTGAAGAGTTGAATTGTGAATGTAATCTGAAGAATCAAAGTCAGCCTCATTCCTTGGGAGAATGTGATGAGTGGGGGAGGAATTGTTCCTTTGCCCGAAGCTCAAAGTGAAGTAGCCCACTCCCTCCCCTTTGAGACAGGCAGTGGGAGGGAGGTGGGAGGATGGCATGGGGGCCTCAATTGTCCTTTTTATAGAAGAACCCCTAGTTCCCTGGGCTGTAATTCTGGTTCCTGGCTGTTTACTTGAGGGGCAAGCCCCAGCTGGGTGGTGTGGCTGGTGAATCCTCAGCAGAACATGAGTTCTGGCTGGGACAGGCTACCTGTTGCTGGGACCGGTTTAGAGAATGGGAGGAACCTTTTTGTTGTTTGCAAACAGGAACCTGAGTTTGGTTTGGCTCTGGTTATTTCAAAAGCAGGGCAAGCAGGAAAGAGGATTTTAGAGGCTGAGTGAAGACATTGTAGGACATAGAGGCCACATAAAAGGATTCCAGCAGAACAGCTTGCCCCGAGGTCCCCATATCTGAGGTTGGGGAAGACTGGGATTGGGGAGATGGAAAGAAGACAGCTGTGGTGTAAGAGGAAAAGAGGAGAGGAATAATTGCAGCATTCTTCATATACAAGTTGAGGGTTTGGGGCAGAATGAAGGTTTGGTTTGTCCAAATTGAAATGAAAGGATTACAGATTTTATGCCTGAATCAAATTCTCGGGGTCGGGGTGGGGTGGGGGGGTGGGCAGGAGGGACTGCGTGCCCTCTCATGGCTTCCGTTACCATCAATGCATAGTATTTTCTGCATTTTTGTAGCTTAGTGTTCAGGGGTAGCAAATTGAAGGCTTGACCACAGTGTAAACCAACTACCATTATAAGGATTAACATCAGTATTAACCTTGGTTCCATTTTCCTCTTTTAAAAGTGTAGATGGATACAGTCACAGTAACCAGAGGCTCTTATTTTAGGGAAAAGGCCTGGTAGATTACCAAGTTAGCTCATCACCTGCCACAGGAGAATACAGTCCCACCGGCAGAAGCGTCTCTGCCCTTGATCTTAACCCATCCCATTACATTTACGATGCTCCTTTGAACATTTTATGTTTTATCTTTTAAAAATCAATAGATAGTTTTTGACAGATTGTGATGGGATTTCTTTATGCATGCCACTCTTCTGGCTGAGTTAAAAATGATAGTCTCTAAAATGATTTCATTTACATCTGATCCTATGTGGACCTCAAGGGTCAAACAGAACAAGCTAGACTTCTGGATCTTCGCTTTTAACCTCTCACCCACCACTGGTGATTCTTGCTTTCTTGTTCCCATTGTCTTGTTGAATATGCTGGCTTCTATTATACCCTCTTTTCAAGGTCTCTTATTAACAAGCACCTAACAGTGCTGACTTGATTCCTCCGATCTGACTCAAGTCTTAGGTACTTTTTCTTTGTCCTCCATTTACTCTCTATTCACTCTGCTAAGCCACTTTATCAGTACATGAAAAAAGAGAAAATTCTGTCAATAACAATATTTTATCTAAGGCTCCTGACCAATTAGTGTAAAAGCCATCACTCAAATTCTATTTTCTATTAGGAAGAGGGTGGACTCTTTTTTAAGGGCTGAAGCAAGAGGAGAGAATCACCATTCATTTATTAGAAGTTGGAATACAGAGCGAGTGAAGGCTGAGCTGCCTCTCAAGAGGATTCACAATTCACTTCTCTTTCAAAGAAAAAAATCTCTTCCTTTCTTGGATGAAAAGAGATATTTCAAACAGCAAAATTTCTCCTTCAAGCAAAATATCCTTTAACATATATAACATCATTGAATGCTAGGGTGATTTGGGAACTTAGAGATTTTCTATGGCCACCTCTCTATTTTAGAGATGGAAAAACTGAGGTCTGCAATATTTACATAAATTTATACAAATCATGAATATGGTAAGGGTAGAATGAGTATAGGAAGCCAGGTTTTTAGAGCTCTGAAACTGACCCTTTCTGCATGTAACCATACAAAAAATATTTGTTGAGTACTTTTGATATAGTCAGCAGGGTGCTTAGTGCTGTCAGAATTTAAAACAATAAAAATAAAAGGTTGCTGCCCTCAGGTGAGCTTTATGATTTATTTAAAAAATTAGATATATTCAAGTGAAGAAACTGGAGAAGGGTGAAGCTTGGCATCTAATCAAGTGCTAGATGGTGCAGTGAGGGTAGCACTCGACCTGAATCATGTTCAGTCATGGCTTACGAACTAGATGAATCCTCACATAACTCCCGAAGAACCAGTAGAATAGTTGTCCAGAGAGAACAGCCCAGAACAGAGGAGCAGGGTCAGCATGAGGTCTGTGGAATAGGAATGGGAAATACTTGACACCCTGGCTACTTGTCCCATTCTTTATTCATGGCAGACATTTCTCACTGATTGCAGAGCTTTTCCCAATGCTTAGACATGGTTGAATTTTTTAAAGCAATGAGTTCCTGGTAGCCAGTATGAAATAGTTGGAATAGGTGACAATGAAATCTGTTGGTTAATTTCCATGTTAGCATAGAAATATCTTTTTGATTAGAGTGATGAGTTCCTATTTTAATATTGTTGTTGTTCAGTCACTCAGTTGTGTCTGACTCTTTGCAGCCTCATGGACTGTAGCATGCCAGGCTTCCCTGTCCTTCACTATCTCCTGGAGCTTGCTCAAACTCATGTCCATTGAGTTGGTGATGCCATCCAACCATCTCATCCTCCGTTGTCCCTTCTCCTCCTGCCTTCTATCTTTCCCAGCATAAGGCCTTTTCCAATGAGTTGGCTCTTCGCCTCAGGTGGCCAATGTATTGGAGTTTCAGCTTCAGCATCAGTCCTTCCAATGAAGATTCAGGACTGATTTCCTTTAGGATTGACTAGTTTGATCTCCTTGGAGTCCAAGGAACTCTCATTAGGAGATATAAATATATAAAAAAATATATAACTGTCTTTGACAATCATGAATAATAATAGTCATGACGACCCATTGTTAAGGTCCTTGAAATGTTTATATATAATTTATTTGAATTTAAATCATTTTTACTCAAGTTGGACCTTTCCAAATCTAGTGTTACTGCAGTGCCTCGTATATACTGGGCATGCAGTAAATATTTGTTGAATGAATGAGACTCATAGTGAAGTTAATTGTTGCCTTGAAGAGGTGAAAGGCCAGAATTTTATGAGCTAAATCCATCCAACTCATGCTGGGACCTATGTTGGGAAGTAGAATATCCCTAATATATCTCAATGCACAGCTCCCTCCTTCTATAAAATTGGTATCAGCAGGGCCCTCTGTTTCCTGCCATGCACATTTGCTCTAAGTCACAACATTAATTAATGGAGAAAATTTATTGTAAAAAAAAAAAAAAGTAGCAATTCTAAATTACTTGTTTCCATGCATTTGGATGCCCTATCCAACTTCTTCTACCAGACATAATTTGGCAGGTTTTATTTTCAGAGAATATGTTGGCACTTGTATTTTAATTCAGTTATTAATCAATGGGATTGTAAAATACATGAGATCTAGGATTTCAGACATTATTTCAACTACTCACCCATAAGTGAGCAACATTTTTTAAGTGTCTGCTCTTATGGGGCTTTCTTTTAGGTAAAGGTGAGGCTACAGAGAAGGACAGGGCATTATTTCTAATCTCAAGGAACTCAGGATATAGGAGGGACAATGATGGAAATTAAGATAGCTGCGAAATCTGCCACTTACAACATGTGTTCCATACATGGATCACCTTTTTCTTTACATTCTCTACATGGGGTGAGCAAATACATTTCATCACTCTTGCCTGTTCTAGTTGTTTCATAATGATTCCTTGGAATTCATTGTCAAAATGATTCTGAAGCTATGGGCAGATTCTGAAAAGGCAAACTGTGAATGATGTTAGTCTATGAGCAAAGGAGAGTAAGTGAGAGGCATGTGCCAGGAAAGGACACAGCCTTTGTACTGAGAAGTGGGCTCTTAGGAACATTCCCTATGCTTCCCCTAGTTCTGATTTGGAGAAGGCACTGGCACCCCACTCCAGTACTTCTGCCTGAAAAATCCCATGGATGGAGGAGCCTAGTGGGCTGCAGTCCACGGGGTCGCTAAGAGTCGGACACGACTGAGCGACTTCACTTTCACTTTTCACTTTAATGCATTGGAGAAGAAAATGGCAACCCACTCCAGTGTTCTTGCCTGAAGAATCCCAGGGACTGGGGAGCTGGTGGGCTGCGTCTCTGGGGTCGCACAGAGTCGGACACAACTGAAGCAACTTAGCAGCAGCAGCAGTTCTGATTTAGTAGTTCATGATTTTCCTGTTCAGACATAGGATCCGTAAATGCCATGCTTTTTTGATTGATGGTGTGAATACAATTAGATCAAAGCACTGTTTCCAGGGGGTTAAAGAAATAGTGAATAAAGACCTTTCAAAAGTTTAATGATGATGTCTAGATATTTATTTTAAAAATAATGGTGATGATAGCTAACATTTGTATATTACTTTGTAGTTTACCAAGCACTTTCACAAATTGGAAACAACCTAACTGTCTGTGAATGGAGTATTGGCTGAATAAATCAAGGCACTTTCATACAGTGGAATACTAGGCAGCTATTATATAGAATGATGTAGATCTTTATTTGCTGATATGAGATAACACCTATGATATGTTTTTTTAAAAAACAGGTTTTAGAACAGTATATTGTATGTGTCTAACCCTGTTTAAAAATTATATTTTCACAGACACATCTATATCTGTATGTAGATATGGCGTTGAAAGCAATCTGGGAATTTATAGAACAAAATGTTAATAGTGGTTGTCACTGCTTACTGGGATATAGAAGACTTTTACTATCTCTTTTCCATCTTTCTGCATTTTCTGAAAAAACTTATGATGAATGCTCATGAAAATAAAAAAAAAAAAGTCATCCATTAAAAAACTTAAGTACATTAACAGATAGATCCGTATGATGACTCCAAGTGTAGGTATTATCCATGCTTTACAAATGAGGGGCCCAAGATCAAATTGACTGCCAGTAGTTAGATTTACTTGGAGAAGGAAATGACAACCCACTCCAGTACTCTTGCCTGGGAAATCCCATTATGTGTTAGGCAATGTTCTGATTGATTTACATCTATAAACTCAATTATCACTGTAGTCCTTTGAGGTAGGTCCTATTATTATCTATATTCTACAGATGAAGAAATTGTAGCACAGAGAGGTAAAGTAAATGTCAAAGGTCACACAGCATATGAGCTTATAGAACTAGGATTTAAAACCAGTTTGCTTGACTTCAGAAGCCATGGGCTTCGCAATTATGCCATACTACCTGATAGAAGGCTCAGGGTGGGAAGAAGTAGCCTTGGTAGCTGAAATTAGCTCTGCTGGCTTCAAATTCTGTTCCCATATCACTACACACTTGCATGTGCCTCTTACTTTGTGCTTGTCATGGCTTGTCAGCACATTATCTCCTGATCTCAGCACGGCCATATCTGGTATAATTTATTTGCATGCTCATGCTCAGGTGTGTCCTGCTCTTTGTGACACTGTGGACTGTAGCCCACCAGGTTCCTCTGTCCCTGGGACTATCCCAGCAAGAATACTGGAGTGGTTGCCATTCCTCCTCCAGGAGAACTTTCTGACCCAGAGATCAAACCCGTGTCTCCTGTGTCTCCTGCATTGCATGCAGGTGGATTCTTTACCACTGTACCACCAGGGAAACTCATAATTTATTTAGGTGACTTCATAATAAATTTCTTCTGGAATTCAGTATTGAGAAAAAAAAATCGCTCTTGACTCCATGACAACATTTATACATATATCATCTACTGTGTAGATTTTGAATTGTGCTGCTAGAGAAGACTCTTCAGAGCCTCTTGGACAGCAAAGAGATCAAACCAGTCAGTCCTAAAGGGAATAAGACCTGAATATTCATTGGCAAGACTGATGCTGAAGCTGGAAGCTCCAATACTTTGGCCACCTGATGTGAAGAGCCTACTCATTGGAAAAGATGCTAATGCTAGGAAGGATTGAAGCCAAAAGGAGAAGAGGGTGGCAGAGGATGAGGTGGTTGGATAGCATCATTGACTCAATGGACATGAACTTGGGCAAACTTCGGGAGATAGTGAAGGACAGGGAGGCCTGGCGTGCTGCAGTCCATGAGGTTGCAAAGAGTCGGACATGGTTAAGTGTCTGAACAACAATAACAATCTACTGTATGCCAGATACTTTTCTAGAAACTGAGATAAAATAGTGAACAAAAAACAAAGACCCCTCCCCCAATCTTCATGAACTTTATATTCTAGTGGAAGGGGACATAATATAAGCAAAATATAGAAAATTAGGAAACTGATAAATGCTATGAAGAAAAATATGGAAAGAAAGGGGATATTAATGGCTGGTGCTAGAGGTAAGACTGGAATTACAGTTGTATTGGAGAGTTTAGAGAAGTCTTGTTTCCTTTTACTGAATAATGAATATTTATCTAACCCAAGACTTTTTTATTTTTGTCCAAACTGCCAGGAAACTCAAGTAAATTCAGAACTCAGTTACAAAAAAATAATGCATTTCAAATTTATACCTAGTGTCTACTTCCTTTCTCCTCTTAACCTGATTTGACCTGGTTTTCACTTTTATAGTCTTGTTTTATATGTCTAACTTCATTTGTGATCCAGGATCCCATTTTTAGAAATAGGTAGAGTATACCTTTTAAGTATCAAAGAAATGAATAGTCAATGAAAAGTACAAGAGAAACCAAATAGCCCATTTTCCTAGAGCTCAATGGAATCTCTCCTTCTTTTTCCTCATATTGACAGTTGAGTAATCTCATTTCTGATTTAGCTGGGGACTCTTCCTCTCCTTTTATTGCTTTCTTCCCAATGCTCACTACTTTCTCTGTCTCCTTCTCTTTCTCTCTGTGTTTCTCTTTCTTTCTCCCTTACTCTGTCTCTATCTTTCTTTCCAAGAAGTTTTAGGCTTGTGTTTCTTGGATAGAATTGGTCTTTCTTCTTTTAAAGTACAAAAATATTTCCTCTTTTGTTTCTGTAACCTTTTTAAGTGACAGCAAAACTTACTAAGACCGTGATGATACCTAGCAGGAGTTGTGACTGTTGATGGATGTTGTAGTTTCCTCAAGTAATTAAACTACAGTTATTTACAAGTCTTCATTTAAAAACTGTTGCAATATATAGTTGGTGTTAATTGATGACAAATTCAAGCTATTTATCAATAATGCAAGATATTTATGTCAACATCTTCTGTTGCTATGCTCATACTGTTAGCTCCGAGATCTTGAGAAACAATACTTTATTCTAGCATTAGTGCCTGGACAGTGACAGAAGACACTGGCGTTGGCTGACATCCAGGCAGCTATGTTCAGTTCAGGCCGTGTTGACCTGTAGTTAACATAATATCTAGTCCTTAGTCACAAAAAAGAGTTTTGTTTTTAAATATGATTTTGAAGATCTGTCTACAATGCATGTTAACAATATTTCTCTTTGGTTGTTTTTCTTGCTTAAGGATAAGAAAAAACACTCTCAACAATTAGTTGTTTGGGATTAACTTATACACACTACTGGTATACAAAGTAGATAAACAACAAGGTCCTGCTGTAGAGCACAGGGAACTGTACTCAATGTCTTGTAATAATCTCTAATGGAAAATAATATGAAAAAGAATATATATGTATGTGTGTGTATATATATATATATATACACATATATATATATAAATTGAATCAGTTTGCTGTATGCCTGAAACTAATGCAACCTTTAAACCAACAATTCTTCAACAAAAAAAAGCAAACAAAAGCCCCACTCTCAACACATTTCTTTTGATTGAGTTCATAATCATAGTCCCAAGTTTTGGGAACGTTTTGGAGACGGCATCTTTATGCCTATGGCAAAGCCTTTGCTAGGCTATGGGTATCATATTATAGTTGTTTGAATATGTCAGTCTCTTCTACTACATTTAAGGACACAAATTATGTGTTAATCAAATTGGTGCTTAACAATGGTGATAGTTGGTAGATGATTGTGATCAACAACTATTTGAAGAATAAATATGAGAATTTATGTCCATATGATTGTCTTATAGGAAAGATATGGAAAACACATAACCAATTCCTTCGTGGTATAAAGAGAATCGATAAATTAAGTAAAAGGCTTAGAACATGCCTGAAATATAGTAAGCATTCAATATAATTTACTCATTAATATTATTTATTATATGATCTGAGTGTTCTTAGGGGATAGCAGAGTGCTTGACATAGAGTTCACCTTAATAAAGATTCATTCAAGCAATGAACATATGAACAAATGAATGCAATCTCTTCCAGAAGAGATTAGATGTCCATTCTCTTAGCTTGCCTAGCACCTCATGCATTGCTTTACTCCAGTAAATTCTACTAATATAATTATACTTATTTATGGATCTGCTCACTTGCCAGCCTGTGGTGATCCAAAGGGAGGACTTACCTTCTTTATATTCAGTCTGGAGCCCCGCACAGTCTGCAGAATGTGGCATGTTCTCAGTGCATGTTTTGTGAATGCATGGATGTGAAGATGGGTGAATGAATATGTGTCTCCTCCATGATGTTCTGTTAGCTCAGAATAAAAATAGTTTGGGTGGATACCAAGAAATAGGGGAAAAATGTCCTACTTTGCTTTAATAGCTATGGTGGCAGTTTTGTTGCATCTGACTCTTGCGACCCTGTGGACTGTAGCCCACCAGGCCAGAATTCTGGAGTAGGTTGCCATTTTCTTCTCCAGGGGATCTTCCTGGCCCAGGGATCGAACCCAGGCCTCCTGCACTGCAGGCAGATTCTTTACCGATTGAGCTACCAGGAAAGCCCTTTACATAGCTATAGAATTCTAGTATTTGTTCCTTCTCAACACATGTTTTTTAAGTTGCTTAGTTACCATTTTGGACCTATGGACATAATGATGAATAAAGCAATGTCTTTATGGAGAGTGTGTTTTAAATATCTTTGTGTGTTATTTTATTTGCATTTTTCTCTTCTGAAAAGTCCTAATTTACTTTTGGAATTTCATTAAAAATTATATTTATAAGCTTTTAGACATTTTGCTAGAAGACATTTGTTCTAATACTGCTTCCCTGGTGGCTCAGTGGTAAAGAATCCACTTGGCAATGCAGGAGATGTGGATTCAATGCCTGGGTTGGGAAGATACCCCTGGAGAAGGAAATGGCAACCCTTTTGAGTATTCTTGCACGGAAAATCCCATGGACAGAGGAGCCTTGTGGGCTAACAGTCCATGGGGGTCACAAAGAGTGAGACACGACTCAGTAACTAAACTACACTACTGCTGAAGGGCCTGCATTCTATATGCTCTTTGTTACACGTGTGTGGGACATCTAATCTCTTCTGGAAGAGATTGCATTCATTTGTTCATATGTTCATTGCTTGAATGAATCTTTATTAAGGTGAACTCTATGTCAAGCACTCCGTTATCCCCTAAGATAGCAAAGGGGGGTCATTGACTACTAGTCATTGGCTAATTATACTTTCTAATTATGTGTTTCTTGGTTAAATTGGTTAAGGGGAGGAGGGGGAGAGAACGAGAGATTTGAAGAAATTGATATACATGATTAGGAAGGCTGGCAAGCCTAAAATCTGCAGGCCTGTTGGGCAGACTAGCAGGCTGAAAACTACAGACTTGAGGCAGAGTTTGTTCTTCTGAGGGCAACCTGTTTTTGGTCTTATAATTTTCAATTGATTGGATGAGCCTTGCCCGTATTAGGGAGAGTCATCTGCTTTACTTAAAAAGGTACACTTACAAAATACCTTCACAGTGATACCTAGACTAGTGTTTGAAGAACTAGTCACCATAGCCTGGCCGAGTTGACACATAAACAATGATCCTTTATGAAATCCGACTAAGAGCCTAGCATAGATAAGGAAATTAAGGCAAAGAGAACCTTCATACCTTTCCTCAGGCCATATGGCTGTAAGCCATGGTCAGCCTCAGAATCGAATGTCTGGGGCTCTGTCTGTCCTGTTGCCTCTCAGCTTGGCTTAGCAACGGAGAACCTGCTTTTGAAAATGCCATCTCTTCACCTGGAATTCTTGCTCTCTTTCTTTGAACCTTTTCTAAGACATTTTTCTGCTTAAAAAGGTAGTTTCGCATACTGGGTAATTTTTCAAACTAACCTTGATGAACTTTGTGTGGTTTAGTCTTTTCATTTTGTTATCATGCAGTTTGTGATTTTTACGTTTGTGTGTGTGTGATGGAGTGGGACAGGCAGTTCCTGAACAGTGCTCAGAACTGCATTTCTTTAAAAACGAGTGCTTTTCAGAAGCTACTGGTATGTATTTTAATATATATTTCTTGATGAGCTAATTCATATTCACATGTCATAATTTCTCTAGTCTATGGTGGATGTTGTCCATCTTTCGCCCAATGGAAAATCATTGATGAATTATATTTCAACATATGTTTCTTAATTAAATGCATGATCCTTTATTCCAGTTTGTTTGTACTGTGTGCTCAGCTGCTTTGGTCATGTCTGATTCCTTGCTACCCTATGGACTGTATCCCTCCAGGCTCCTCTGTCTGTGGGATTCTCCAGGCAAGAATACTGGACTGGGTTGCCATGTCCTCCTCCAGGGGATCTTCCCGACCCAGGGATCAAACCCGAGTCTCTTATATCTAGTGCACTGGCACACAGGTTCTTTATCACTAATGCCACCTGGGAAGCCCCCTAGCCTAGTTTATCAACATGTAACAGCAGAAATTGTCAGACTGATGGACCATTAGGAAGATCATCAGGTAACTATCAGAAATTTTTGGTGATATAAATAATCAGGACTATGATTGTACATCATGTCTGTCGTCTCAAGATTTCAAGTCATCACCACAAACCTAATATGAGAAGTCCTATTAGAATTACTTTCAGAAGTCCTATTAGAATTAATTCATATCTCCGTCCCCACAAGATCATATGCTCCTTGAGAGAGGATAGATCGTATTTTATTCATATTTGTGAGTAAGATCAGTAGACAATATCATTATCTTGATAATCAAAAGATGATAAAGGCAATTTTCCACTGAGTGTGCCCCACACTGTGCTGGGTGCACATAGAATGATTTCAAAGCAAGGAGATGGGAGAAAGGCTCTGTTCTGATAACACCTGCTTCTCCTTCCCCACTCTCTTCTGGGCAGCCCGGGCTTCTCTGTTCTTTGTCCAGCAGATTCTTGTACAGCTGCCCCAGACTCATAGATTCCATCGTCCCTATTAAACTGTGGGCTCTGTGAGGCCATTAGCCAGCTCTCATTCCACTACGTAGCTGTAGCACATTGCAGTTTTAGTTAGCAAAGATTAAAAACTCTGTTAGCAGAGGGAGGCAGTTCAGTGTAGAGGTTAAGGGCATGCACCCTGAAACTAGGTTGTTAACTTTTAGTGTCTCTTTCTCCATCTGAAAAAAAGGATAACAATAGTTCCTATTTCATAAGATAACATGTATACAAGCATTTAGAATGGTAGTGGGTACATGATGGACTTTGCAGCTTGGATTGTATTTTTTTTGTTTTAAGCTGCCTATTTCCTTTTTAAACTACCTTTGATTTTCTATCTCTGGTCTAGTTACTTCCTGGAATTTCATAGGTTAAAGATTGATTTCCAATAATATCACATAAGCAGCTGCATCCCACCACCTGGTTGAGAACCAGGTCTCGGCTCTCACTATCTTTCATACTTCTTTGTATTTCCCTTAGCAGCTAACTCTGGACCTTGGATGATTCATCATTTGTCACCAGGCCTTTTTATTTTCTAGTCCCCTTAGTATTGAGGCAAGCTAACATTTAACCAAATATCTACAGGTGCCACGCTAGGTATTCTCCATGAGGGCAGTGGTGTCATCCTTATTTTATAGAGGCCCAGGGAAATTAAGTGTCTTGATTCATTTTCAAAGAGTCTGGGAGTATCAGAGCCTGATTCTTTCCCCAGGTCAGCCCTATTTAAGGGGAATGTTACCTCCCCTTCCTTATCCTTCCTTCTTCTGCCTCTTACTCTTCTGGGGACTCAGCAGGTACCCTCCAAAGCTAGAGGAATCCACATGCCCTTTTCCATGCATGTATGCCTCTTGCTGTCATTTATTCGGGATCCCAGAACTTTCATTGGCGAGCCCATGGATGGATGAGCAAGGTCCTGGCAAACCACACCTCTGTTTTGCTTTATTTGCATGTTGGCAGCCATACAGAATTACCCAACACTACTCTAAACTAGTGAGTAGGGCACTCAGCAAAGCAGATCACACATGCAAGGGCACACAAATTTTTCCTTTGAAAGATGATTGCATTTATTTCAAAGAAAGAGATAATGCCATTCTCAGCAATGTGGATGGGCCTAGAGATGATCGTACTAAGTCAGACAGAGACAAACACCATATGATGTCACGTTTATGTGGAATCTAAAAAATGATAGATATAAGTGAACTTATTTACAAAGTAAAAATAGACCCACACACACAGAAGACAAACTTACGGTTACTAAAGGAGCTGGTGAGAGTGGGGACAGAGATAAATTTGGAGCTTGAGATTAACAAATACTCACCACTATATATACTAGGTAAACAAGGATCTACTGTACAGCACAGGGAACTATATTCAGTATCCTATAATAACCTATAATGGAAAAAATCTGAAAAATAATACACATACACACACTAAATCACTGTGCTGTACACCTGAAACTAACTTAATGTTGTAAATGAACTATACTTCAGTTTATAAAGTGGTTAACAAAAAGTGATCATTGGAGACAGCTACTGTGACAGAGGTTATAACTCTACTGGATTTCCCTACTCATGTGTAATTTAGTGATGGGTTCAATTATTTGAATTACATGTGGACCTAGGAAGTAGAATTAAGTGAAAATCGCTCAGTTGTGTCCAACTCTTTGCAACCCCATGGACTATAGGCTGCCAGGCTCCTCTGTCCATGGGGATTCTCTAGGCCAGAATTCTGGGAGTGGGTTGCCATTTCCTTCTCCAGGGGATCTTCCCAATCCAGGGATAAAACCCCGGTCTCCTGCTTGGCAGGCAGATTCTTTACAGTCTGAGCCACATGTGGGGCAGGGGCCTCTAACATCCTCACAGGACCTGTCTGGCATTCTTGTTCTAGGCTGTTTATACGGTAAATTAGATCTGTTTTCAAGCCCCTAACTGACCCCCATCTGTTCTCCCTCGGCACACATGCCCTTGTTCTGTTTACATGTGGGTGTGTTGATTGATGGTGAGTCCAACCTTCCACTCACTCTTAGACAATAAGCAGTTTTAGGGCAGAAAGTTTTATGATCTTACACAGGTTCAGCACCTGGGATGCTGGTGGACCATCTTTTGGACATAGTGGATTCTTACTGATTTGTTGGCTCATAACAGCTGGCTGGTTCCCCTTTTATCCTGTGTTCTATGCATTTGGAGATACATACATATATATGTGTGTGTGTGTGTGTGTATATATATGTTTTTTTTTTTTTTTCTCCCCCACGCAGTTATCTAGGTGTAGAGAGATGGGTGATGTATGTCTTCCTCTTTGCTGTGGCACTATAGCGCAGAAGTCGTCCTTTGACTCCAACTCTTTTTAGCAAGGACTCTAAGTTTTAATTGTTATCTTTAGGATTGACTTTATCTACCTTTACAAGGTGGGAAGACTGTGAGCAGTTAGTACTTAGTAGGCAGAGTTCATGTGGAGGAGAAGGAAGTCTATCTCACACCCTTGGGCAAGTCTCAAGTTACTGTCTGAGACTATAAATAACAACTGTGGACATGAATTACAGAGACAGATTCTTCATGGATAATTTTCCAAGCAGTAAGGTGTTTTCTTTCCTCTTCCCTATTCCTTTTTCAAGTGATGGTGGTTACTGATAATATTTACAAAAAGAATATATGAATTCTGAGAATACATTTCTCCTCTCCTATGTTGCCCATTAATTTGTTTTATTTATTGTAAACTCTGGGCATTTCTAGAGCAGTTTTATGATGCAGATATTCAGCAAGACCTTTGGTGCATATGAGTAATCTACACTTCACATTTTCCTTTTTTTGTTTGTTTGTTTTGTTTTTTGATTGTTTTTTTCTGAATGGGAAATGACTACATTTTACCCATTTCTACATTTTCAAAATTTTGATTTTTCATATTTAGTCCTTAATGATTTTGCCTGCAGATACCTAAAGAAGATGCTTGAAGCTGGAAAATGTAGATATTGTCTGTCACTCCTTCTTTTGAAGCAAGTGACATTTGTTAGCAATTTGTACTATCTCTTTGTTCATACCTTTGCCCAAACTTGCAGTGACTAAAGCATTGGAGATAAATTTAGATATCACATTTTTTTCCATTTAAGAGTTTTCAAGATTTTTCTTTCACGTGAAACTCTGATCTTTAAAAATGCCTCTGTTACACATTGAGTTGGGACTCACTGTAATCTCTAAGCTGAGTTGTCATTTCTACTTTCTCTTCTCTAAGTAGGCAAGACACCCCAGAGAGGGAAGCATGAAGCCTGGTCCTCATTCACCTTTGCATATTCATAAATCTCAATGTCTATCCCATCGGCCTGTAGGTACAGAAACTTTACTGCATACATTTTACTTAAAAAAAAAAAAAAAGCTTTAGGAAGGGAGAGACAGGGAGGAGTGGGAGGACAGAGAAATAGTTGGATCTGAGAAATCAGACAAGGAAGTGGGCATTTGTGTAGCTCCCCCTGCAGGTGAGGCCTGGATTCTGCAGCCTCTTACCTACACACCCTGAACTTCTGTGGAATCCCATGGTTAAGCCTGCAAGGTAGGCATTGTGTTCATTTTCTAGATGGATAGATGAAGACTCAGAGAAATTAAGTAGTTCGGCTTGTGGGATGGAGGTGTAGAGGTGGTTTCGTACTCGTGTTTGTGTCTGGCGTTCCTTGCTGAGGGCACGGTCTTCACAGACAATGTATTCTATGTCTATCTGAATTAGATTCTGCTTCAAAGTGTTTGTTCTTAGCAGCTTAATTTACATACCTAGAAAGGGATCATGATTATGAACTTGGCTTAATGCTCTTTTAGAAAGTGAGTTTCTTTTTATAAAATCATTATCTTCAGACTAGACCTCAAAATACTGCAAAACCAAAGCACGCACGTTTCATTCCTACTCAGTTACAATGAGTATGGTTTTGATTTTTTTTTTAGGCATTGTGGTGATGGTGGCCATGGAGATTTCAGAATTAATCACACGCGTCTACCCCCCAGGTGACCATAGTCTGTCCCTGTTTGCCTTTGTTCCTCTACGCTCTGGGAGGTGTGAGGATATCAGAGCACACAGTCTATTCTGGCTTTGAACTCTGGGCCATTGACTTTGGAACCTGCTCCTGTGAATGATGGCCTTCTAGTCCACCAAGTGACCCAAGGACTTGAGGTCTTAGTTATAATTGTTTCAAAACCAGCACCACAAAATTCTGCAAGCCTACATTGAAATCCATTCAGTGGAGTTTGTTTTATTGATATTTCATAAATCACAGGAGATTACAAAACCATGTTTTTTAGCCTTTCTTTCTGGATACTTTTACCACAGTGAGCTTTGAATGGCCCTAACTCATGCAGCCTTTTTGTATTTGTCCACACTTCAAGCGGAGTCTATAAAATATATATTGTAAGTTTATTCAGTTTTTCGTATTTAGAGTCAAGGTTCCGGTCTATTTGCTGAGTTCTGTTCTAGAGAGAGATAAACACGTTGTTTGTACTTCCTGGTATAGATTTGTAAGAGAGTAGATATGTGGCATGGAAAACATTTTTTGTAGTGTGATTTGCCATGTGGCCTTAAGACGTGTTGTAATCAGGCCTTCGTTTGCAATTGCCACCTTCAGAAGGAGTCTTAATTTCATTTAGGGAGAAGAGTGGAGGGAAAAGAGTGGCCTTGTAATGAGGGTTTCTTTTTCTCAGGGGATGCTCTCAATGATCTGAATCAGACACCCCAAGTTAACTTCAGCGGTTGATCCACAGAAAAAGGGACATTCTTTTAAATGATTTGCAAAATCACATTCAAAGAGACCTGTGGTATGGTTACTGCTGGCCAGAGCAGGGTACCATGTACTGACTGTATTCCTGTCTGAGCTCTCCCTTTTCTTAACTTGCCTGGCAGTTTTAGCTAAATGAGTTTGGTGTTTGCTTCTGAATGTGAAGCTCTGGCCCCCTTCTGATTAGTGGAGAGACTCCTAGATGTCTAAGTTATTTGACTTTAAGGCACAAGCAAAAAATGCCATATTTCTGCATAGTCTGCAGAATATCTTCAGTCAGACAAGACTGACTTCAGGTTCCAGGTCTCACATATACCAGCTTTTTGTCTTGAGAAAAGTTACCCTCTCTAAGATTCAGAATTTATCCCTAGAATTGACAGAATATTAGTACTTGCTTCTCCTGTTAGTGCAAGAACTAAGTGAGATAATCCACAGAACTACTCAGTACACTGCTTGGCACACAGCAAATATTCCCCAGATGTTAGCTATAATTTTCTTATTGCTATTATTTTTACTCTATGTCAGAGAAGTATGGACTATGAATGTTAGAGGTAGAATGTTCTCTAGAAATAGAAAAGACCCTGTTCTTTGAAAGCTGAAGAAGGAGAGGGGGAAAAAAGGAGCCCCGTACTTCATTTCCCATCCTTCAAACTTGTTTATTACAGTAGTAGGTTGCCATGGAAACTTTCAGGATTAAGATGGTATTATTGAGTTAAGCATTCAATAAACATCTCAGGAAAGAAATCTAAGACATGTATGCACACCATAAGTAGTTTTCAAATGAAAGGGTTATTTGGGGGCAAAGAGGGGATGGCAGTTACTGACTTGCTTGTCTCATGGGAGTTGCCCGAGAGAATGACGATCGAGTTGAAACTGTGATCATCACCCTGCTTTTGCCTCTTTGAGGGCCGTTCCACAAAGTTGTCAGTAGTTACAGCCAGAATTTCAAAATGGGAAGCTGCTCTTTACGTACCAGGGAGTGTGGCTTTCCAAAATAGATTCTGAAGTCGAAAAGAACTCTGAGTGTTTTTTGAGAAGGGCTGACCTCCTTTCATGCCACTTACTGTGAATTAAAGCTGCGAGGGAGAACTAGTTCGGGCATGTGGTCCAGCACTTAGAGCCGCCTCTGCCAGGGAACAAGATTTGTGTTTCTAAGGAGATACAACAAAAAGGAGAATGCTTCAAGAGCCAGCGGCTGTCAGAGTGTAAAAGTATCTATGTTCAGAAAGGGAAACAGAAGTTGAATTAAGTAATCTTATACAGAAGTTACAGGGTGCCCTTCTGCTAATAATTCGTAAATGCAAAAGCAAATAGTTGTGGTCACAAAGGGCTTAGTACATCTCAGCTGATTTGAGTTCTCAGACTCGAACTGGATGTGATTGGTATTGACCTGCTTTGTGCATGTGATTTTCAGATGGTCTGACTCTTGTCTGTCATTTTCTTGGGTTGTATTAGTAACAGAGACAGAGGGTGACATATTCCAGCAGAGGTTTAGGCAGCCAGTTGACAATGAGAGGCGGAAAAACTCTCATTCTACCAACCAGAACAGCAAAACAGAATCCTCTACCAGTGTCTTGAATGCCAGTGTCAGCCCATTTGCAAATGTTTAATCAGTGATTAGCATGGAAGGATGCCCTGGATGGATTCCTTGGATAAAGTATCATCACAGGACAGAAATCACAGGGAGAGTGCACCAAGGAAAAATTACAGTACAGCTATATTTACTTTGTGCCGCTGCAGTGGGGTTTTATTTTCCACAGTTGGAAAGGGAACCACCTGTCTGAACTGCTGATGTCATAGAGCTCCCTCGAGACACAGGGCTGTTGGAAAGCACATGATACTGTATGTATTTGCTCTTACGTCCATATCAGGCTAAGATTGGGTTTCAAATCTGTGCCCTATTGTGGAGTTCATTGAGCAGTGACTCCCAGGTGCCCTCCCACGTCACCATGCCCTTGTGAATTAAAAAGTCGCGTGTGTGAGCCCCCATCGTGAGTGTTCCCTCGACCTGCTGTGCAACTATTTACACTGCAGTAAAATGAATGACATGCATCCTAGGGGTTATCATTTATGGACTCAGTTCTGAAAGTGAGTATGGAGAGACATGGTCTCTGCCCCCAGCCTCCTGCTGATGTCTTGGCTTTTATTTTCTTTCTAATTATCAGGATTTAAAATATATATCTTTCTCAGATTTGGAGGTTTCATGTGTGGATTGTTAAAGAGGGAAAAAAAGAGAATAGAATGAGTAGCATTGAAACATGTACATTACCATGTGTGAAATAGATTGCTAATGGGAATTGCTGTGTATATAGCACAGGGAGTTCAGCCTGTTGCTCTGTGATGACCTAGAGGGATGAGATGGAGGGTTTGGGTGGGAGGCTCAAGAGGGAGGGGATATATGTATACTTATGGCTGATTCACATTATTGTGCAAAAATCACACAACATTGTAAAGCAATTATCCTCCAATTAAAAATAAATTTTAAAAATTTAAATTAAAAAAAGGATAGGATGTGCCAATCTTTTAAATTTTTTGCTTATTTATTTAACTTAATTTTTTTGTGTGTGGCGTGTCACTGTGGGGGAATTGTTATGGAATGAATGAATGAATGCCTAATGCCTAATTTGGAAAGGAAAAGGCTGGAGAGTATGACCATGCAGCTTCAAGGCACCTATTGAATTATAATAATTATTTTTTAAGATGCTGAAGTGTTGTATAACCACTGCTCCAATTCTTTGTATCTAGGGTAGAATCAAGCCTTTTAAACATAGCTCCTTAAGGCAACATAAAGGCTACTGCATTGCACAACTCCAGGGGGCACCATTTCCGTCGTCATCCAGGACTCACACTCATACCATCCTGCTGACTATATGTCCAATCCCAGAAAATATGATGCTATTAACATTACTCAAACATTTCATAAAAATAGAATTGTTACCAATGATTGCAGAAGGCATGCTATCAGTGAAGTTGTTCATTATTTTAATAGTACCATGCATCTGAATTTGAATATCTTTACCAACTTGCAAATTACATGGTTGTTACACAAAGTAGGTAGAAAACAGAGTTTCTGAGAGTGTAAATTACATTCTTGGGCCACATCAAATCAATGTCCTATTAGGGATCAGAACCAGGGTTCTTAATTCCCAGATTTCCCATGATGCACACCGTCAATTAAATTAATATTTTAAATGATGCTTGGTACTTTTCCTCAAATCTTAGGAACAGAGTAAATAGGATGGGCTAAGACCCCCTGGTTCATCTAATCTTTCCCCTAGTGTAAGATTTTCCTCTGAACCATTAAAAGTGTTATAATATATGATTGATATTAATTAGTTTTCTGTAAAGTACTGCACTCCTTAACATGAACTGAACTAGAAATAAATATATTACCATGAATTAAGATTTTATTAGTTGTGAAGAAGAATTGGATGAAGGCACCTATGTGAAATCCTAAGTACAGGCATCCAATTGAATTAATGCCAGCACTGCCTTGAGATTAATTTGAGTGCTGAATAAGAAATAGTATACCATAACATAACTGTGTTTACTGAATCATTTTTGGCATCCAAAACTAAAGCTACATTATAAATGCAACAACAGGCTTTTCTCCCTTGGAAGAGAGAAGCGAGTGCATTTTGTAATTCAAGTGAATGTTACCCACTGAAAAATGCCTCTAGTCCCCAGGAAGAGAACAGGCTTCTTGAGGACCTTGCATGCTCATCCCTCAGAGTTCGCATACTTTGTTCTGCTCTGGCCTTCTGCAGCCTGGTCAAGTTTTGGAATATGATCAGCTCTATTTTCTCTCTACCCCCCAATCTGGAGCACCTGGTTAGACCTCACTTTATAAGTTTCCATCTCATTATTATCTATATGTTTTGAAAAGGTATGGAAGGTGTTGAAAAGATATACGGGGTTGCCTCAGGGATGTTCCTGATTATGTAAGGAGAGTGGGTTATACAGCATTTAATACAGGGCTGTGAGAGAATACAGTGAAGCTCCAAGGATCACTGTTCACTAATGGGGATGGAAGTGATGCGCCTAGAGGTGAGTCCTGCTCGCGCTCTGCCCTAACACCCCTTTACATTCTGAAAGCCGCTGACTCTCTAGTCACTCATTTTATATGCATCTATATCGCTTACTTGAGATGAGTGCAAAACTTTAGGCCACCACTGCCAAGTAGGAAGATTATGGCCATCATATATATACTTTGAAATTTTCTAGTAGCCACATTTACAAAAGGTAAATTTAAATTTAATAACATCTTTTATTTTTCACAATATGTTCAAAATATTATATCAACATGTCATCACTATAACTTGTTAATATCTTCTATTCAGTTTTTCACGTTTAAGATTTTGAAATCTTCTGTATATTTTGTATTGACAGAACATCTCAGTTTTGACTAGACACATTTCAAATGCTCAGGACCATGAGTGGTTAGTGGCTGTTGCATTGGACAGCACCGTTTTCAAAGTATATCCCTACTTGGCAGCATATCCTGACACAGAAAAATTACTTGAAAGAAAAAAATACCTTAAATATCTAAAATAAAATATAACATATCCTTTACATCACTTTATCAATTTCAAAATTAATTGTATGATTGATCACAAATTCCAGAAGAATGTGAATGCTGAGACGATTTATTTGATGGGCCACTGGTGGCAAAATTGACTTTATATTGAATTGTTTTGCTTCTGTGGCTTTGTTTTCCATTTTTGCCCCCATAGATGGCATCATTTTAAAACATGATTTGCTACTTGGCGGGTCTTCTCGGATTTGCAAACTCATGGTATCTTGTCAGTTTTCAGGCCCCAGATGGATGTCTTGCTTCTTAACAGAGAAACTCTTGAAAGACTTTTAGCTCAGATCACTTTTGTGGCCAGCATCATGGAAACAAAAACTGCTCTCTGCAATTGCTGCTTCTGATCTCTTTAGAAGTAGACCCGGGTCAGGACTGGCGTAAGGCTGGTTTTCCCTTTCTTCACGTACAGACATTTGACATCCTAAAAGTGTAGGTGATGATTCTGTGTGTGCACCCAGAGAAAGTCGGCTGAATGTAAGACTTCAAAAGAAAGTCTGCTCTGCTTTGTTTCTAGAATGGTTTCTAGATGAGGAAGCCAGGAAAGAGCAGATCTCTGTATTTACTCTGATGGTGCTTGATGTTCAATGAGTTTTACATATTGGTGTGTGGATAACAGGTATCATTACTGAGTACTTATTATATGCCAAGAGTTAGGTGCGTATACATCTCATTGAACCCTAACACCAATCATGTAAAGTAGGTATTAATATTTATATTGCCATTTTCACAGCTAAAAATGAGAGATCAGATAATTAAACTCACTTGGGTTCACACAGACAGGTGTGTGTGTATGCTAAGTCGCTTCAGTAACATCTGACTCCCTGGGATCTCTGTCCATGGGAATCTCCAGGCAAGAACACTGGAATGGGTTGCCATACCCTCCTCTAGGGGATCTTCCTGATCCAGGGATCGAGCCCACATTTTTTATGTCTCCTGCATTGGCAGGCGGGTTCTTTACCACTCTTGCCACCAGGGAACAGACAGATACCCAATGGCAGATCTGCACTGACTGACCCCGAAAGTTATGTTCTCAGAGAAGAGGACCAGGTTTTCACACCAAGCTGATGACCCCCTTTAATAGTGAACTTTAAACCAAAGGCAAAGTACTAAAGTTTATGAGTTGAAAGTTTCTTTCACTTCATTTAATAAATACATTCAGAGAAGTGAGTTAACCAGAGACAATTATGTGATATGGCTTATACGTGGAATCTTAAAAACATGGTACAAGTGAACTTTTTTGCAAAACAGAGATAGAGTCGCCAATGTAGAAAACAAACTTATGGTTACCATGGGGGAAGGGAGGGGGAGGGATACATTGGGAAATTAAGATTGACATATACACACTACCCTAGATGATCTCTTGCACTGGGGGCAGATTCTTTACCATCTGAGCCACCAGGGACTCATATATAAAATAGATAACTAATAAGGACCTACTGTATAGCACAGAGAACTCTATTCAATACTCTGTAATGACCTATATGGGGAAAGAATCTAAAACTAGAGTGGTTACATGTATATGTATAACTAATTCACTTTGCTGTATACTTGAAACTAATATAATATGGTAAACCAACTATAGTCCAATGAAAATTAAAAAAAAAAAGAAAGAATTCAGATACTTAATCTTATCTCATCTTTTGATAGAATATAAATTTAGACAATTGAAATGGCTTTGTCCAAGGTCCACATTGGGTCTCTTGATTCCTACTCCACTTCTGATTGTCTGTGTGGTTTATTGGCTTCTTTAAGGTTAGTTGAACATTCAGAATTTTTTTAACAGGAAGGTAGCAAACTTTAAAATTTGGAGTATGGGAAGATTTTCTTCTCTTTCTTCTCTGTGCATTTTAGACTTTTTACTGACATATACTATGAATACTGAAAAGTGCATATATCATAAGGGTTGAGTTCATGAACTTTCACTAACTGACCATATCCATGGAACCAGAATTGACAGCAAGAAATAAACCATAACTAGCTTTCTGGAGGGCTTCCCAGGTAGCTCAGTGGTAAAGAATCAGTGCAAGAGTCACAGGAGACAAGGGTTCCACCCTGGGTCAAGAAGATCTCCTGGAGAAGGAAATGACAACCTGCTCCAGTATTCTTTCCTGGGAAATTCCATGAACAGAGGAGCCTGGCGGGCTCCCATCCATGGGGCCGCAAAGAGTCTGACATGACTGAGTGACTGAGCAACCACAAGTATTTCTGGAGCCCCTTGCCCACACCATGCTCGCAGCTTCTAACCAAACCAAAGTCAGTCTCTAACCTGACTTCTGGCTTAATAAATTAGGTATATCTGTTTCCGTACTTATTCATATAATGGCTAGAGTAATCATCAAACATATACTTTTTGAGTGTGTCTGGCTTATTTATCTTCACATTATATTTGCTGGAATTATGCACATTTTCACGTATAGTAGACTTTTTTTTCATTCTCACTGATGTATTTGGCTATACTTTTGAAGTGTAAGAATCTCAACACCCATAATATTGCCAGTGGAATTAATAAGTTTATTGAACTTTAATTACTATTTAAATTGCTTTTTAAAAGAGTATTAAGCTTACTTTTATTTGATTCAGTCTAAAACAAAATAAAATAACAAACTCAATTATGGAGGCTTAGCGGTCGCAATGTAAGGTATATCCCAGCAAACCACTCTTGTCCTGTGTTTTTACGCAATATTCAACATAGGGTAATATAATAGGGAAAACAAAGAGGGCACAGTCTGAAAATACCCGCAAGAGAGTGCCGAGTTGGAGTTCCCACTAAATAGCTTTGTATGGCTGTGTAAAAGGTTAGGTGTGGCCTATTTTTAGGTACCCTACATGGAAATGGATGTACTAAGATGGATGGTAGAAAGTTATACCTCAGGAGTTGTCAGAGATTTTTGTTTTGAAAAGAGGTAGGAAAAGAATCCTTTCTGATCATCTGCTTCGGGCAAAGTACATCCTGGGCTCTTTAACGCTTTTGAACTGTTGAAAAGGGAAACTTGTAAATTGCCTTTTGAAGATTTGTTTCACAGGCCCAGAAATCAAGCTATCTTATGTTAGTTTTCTTGTTTCTCTTTTTCTGGGTGCAAGAAAATGGGAAGTGTAATCTGTCTTGCGAGAGGATACTGCTGGGGTGTCCAGCACTGTACGTGCTGGTGGTTTATCAAGCACCTTTTTCCTTACCGAGGTTTATCATTTCCCTGATTTTCCTCCACTATTACCAGGGCTCATTCTCCAAATGATCTGTTAGAGGAATGTAGTATGTCTGAGGCTATTCATTCAGCACTAAGGGACGATCTCTAAGTGGATGGTATTATTTGGCTCTGAAGCACAGATCTTCCTTCTGCTAAATAGGGTCGTATGTACAAAGAAAAGAGCTAAACAGGACAACTGCATAACTCCCAGTGATATATCAACTATTTATCCTGTGATACATCCTGATTTAATATATTTGCTAACAATGCCAGGATAGCATATGTTAGGCATTTGTCCTTCTTTTCTACATCCACATTCTATAGTAACATCTCAGATGATCTTTCTCAAATTAAAAAAAAAAAAAGGTAAGGTCTCCTTTTACCAAATACTATGAGCTTTTTATTTAATGGGCCGAATGCTCTGGTAATAGAAGGCAGGAATGTTACTTTAAGCTCTTGTTTCCATGGACCTTATTCCTATTTACAAAACCCTAAATTTCAGATCCATCCACCCTTCTAAATCTTCTCTCTCTGGGTAACATTATTTCATACCCATTGTAAAACCAAATCACATGTTAGTATGTTAAATTACATCTATATGCAGGCATAAGTGAATAGTCACTATCGTATCAACTGTGTGTTTTTCATCCTTACTATGCAAGCAGGGACCTGATCGTCAGCGTGACTTGTACCGTTTAATAGAGTTAATGATAAACAAGATGAAATCTTGCTATTTCTCTGGGGCAATGACCTGGGCTTTGTAAGATCCTCGGATCTGTAGAAACTGGCCTTCTTATGGGCAATATTCATGAAAGTATTATATATTTCCAGTCCTCATCTATTCTTTTTCTGGAATGGTTAGGAAGTTTAAAGATCCATATTTCTATGAGAATGTGCTTTTACTTTTCCTACACATTCTCCCTGATTTCTAGTTCCTTTGAACAGTGCAACATTTGCATTCACCCTGTGCAAAGAAGCTTTCCCAGTCTCCTGTCTCTGTCAGGGCAGAGACATCACTGCATTTGAGAGTTGACAGGGATCTTAGATATAACTGAATCTGACCACCTCTATCGACAGATGAGGAAACTGAGGCTAGAATCATTAAGTGAACTGCCCAAAGTTGAATTGCAGAACCCATATCCTTCCTACCCTCTTTTTCCATCCTTTCTGGGCTAAATCAAGATCCACAGAGTCACTCGACTTATTAAGAAGACTTGAGCCTCATGTCATCACTTGAAATCTCAAGAATTTGGCCTTGGTTTCATCCCTGTGAACCATCTTCTCATGAAAATTCTTAATGGTCACAATAATGATCACCCAAGTGTAGGAAGAGTAATTTGCAGGGAAGGTCCATAAAACTGCAAGAACACTAATTTGAAGAGGCTGACAGTACAGCTTTCACTCCTGTGGAGATGGTCAGCCTTCTAGGGGAAAGGGGAGGTCAAGGTCTCATGTGACATTTGGAGAACCCAGAATGAGGTTCCTGCCCAAGAACAGGGCTGCAACGTGACAGCATTTACACAGGTGGCTCCACATTCAGGAACAGATTGTGGTACAGAAATTCACTTGCAAGTTGCTGGTTTGAAATTTGGACTGCATTTTTCACACCAGTCAATTTCAGTTGTCTCCTATCAAAGCCACATCTCCAACAGCTCTTCCCTTCTTCCTTCTATAACCGCCCCATCTTATTCCCAGCTGGTAAAAATCCCTTCTTGAGAAATTTTCTTAATACTTTAGTCACACCATTCTAAAAGTATTTACTTTTTTTTCCCCTTGGTATGTGCTTCTGAACACCATTAGATGCAAGAAGGGAGAAAAAAATATGATGAACAAATATAGATGCTTTTGTATAAATAACTGAAATCTCCTTAACTGTACCAAGGATAATTGCATTTTTCAATGGAATGTTTGTTTCACTTAACTGGTGACATTTCAAGTTGACAAACAAAGTGTAGATGGCTATGGCATCTGGGGTCAGTGATTTGGGCCCACCTCTCAGGCAAGCTTAATAGCTGAAAGCTTTCTTTTCCCCAGAATTCAGAGCTCAGAGTGTTTTTCAGGGGGCCAGATAGTAACTTCTCCCAGCCTTGCATCCTGAGTGGAGTGGCTATTAGACTTGATAGGCAGAAATGGCTTTCTTTTAGATATATGATGAATATTGAAGTTTATAGTGGATATCAGAGGCTGTTTCTATTTGTTACATTCCCTGTGTGTTAAGAATGCATAGTTATAAGTCTGAATCTCTATATTTCTTTAAAAAAATGAATAGTTTTATTCTTCTGAATATAAAAGCTGTACATGTTTATCTCAGAAAATTTAAAAATTATAGAAAGACACATATATTCACACATAGAAAAATATAAAAGAACTTATGTCATTGGCCACTATTAATACCTTGTTATATTTTCTCCTTATCCTCTTTGTGCTTCTGTTTTTCTGAGTGTTATTTATATGTAAATTTTTGTGACTATAGTTTCTTCAAATATAATTTTAAACCTTAATATATTTTGAACATTTTCTTATTATGCTATTAAATATATTTTACTACAGTTTTTAATGATAGCGTTGAGTATATATACATACTGAGTATGTCTGTATGAATTGTATATATATATATATATATATATATACACACACACAGTGTTCCATAATTTATTTTGTCAGGGCATTATTGTTGGAGACTTACACTGCTTTCAAGTTTTCAATAATGTAAATTATGTAGCATTGACTATCTCCACACTAAAATTCTTTCCATGTATCCCCCTGTTATTTCCTTAAGATGAAGTTCTAGAAGTAGAATTTTTGGGTCTATGGGGTTGCCCATTTTTAACATTTTTGACACATATTGCCTGCTTGTCCCCTAGAAAAATCTCTGCTCATTTATAATACGACCAGTGGTATTTGACATCTATTTTTTATTGAGCTGCTAAATGCAGAGGTCAGTCTTAGAAGTGGTCTTCTTGGTTAAGAATATTTCCTCAAAAATCCTGTGTCTAGTTGGGATAGCAATAGAAAGTAGGATTTTATACAAGGCATCACAAAATTTAGCTTAGACCTTAAGCTAATTACTTCCTAAGATGAGAATTTATTTCCTTTCTACATCCTCACATTTTTAGGATATATATTTACTCTGCTAGAGTAAATTCAAATGCCAAAGCACTGGGAAAATATACAACAGAAATAAAAGCAAAATAACCAAAACCCTTCCAAGTCTGATCTGGTGGGATTAAAAAAAAAAAAAAAGGAAAAAAAAACTTCACTTATTTAATTCTTCCATCTCAAGAATAGTTGAAAATACAATTTACTTCACTACAATCAAAAGAAGTTAAGCTCATTAGGACCCCAGCTCTAGAAATAAGTACCAAAGGGAACTGCTTGACTAACAATTTTTTTTTCAACTTAATAATTGTGTACCCTAATTTTCTCTGGCCCTCAGGAACTTCAGTTAGGGGATAAAATGTTTTTCTTACTAAGTGAGTTATGTTATTGAGGATCAGTAGGACTTTAACATTTTAAATAATAACATTTAATAAAATAGCATGTGCTTTATATTAAGTTAAAAAAAAATACCAAATAACCCCATTGAACAGTTCTTGTTTAAACAATCAATAACTCACTGTATTTTACATAAATTAACCTGAAATAATTAAGGTAAATGAAAATGTCTGTAAATGCTCAAATACATCAGACGAAATCAGATTTTAACCATCCTTTTATTATCTCTTATCTGTGGGCCTAATTAGCATACTTTTTGCCTTACGTTTAATTTAGTCCAACTGACTGCAATTTGGACTAATTCGTAGGTAATTTTTTGTTTTAGTGTGAGAAGTTCCAAGAGCAGGTTTTGAGATCCATGTTAAAATACGGGCTCAATTGCCTAGAGCTGGTCAGCAGACAATTTCACTGGAGATGAGAGAGAGGTTGCTGAAGTTGTTTATCACCTCTAAGTTTACTGAAAAATAAAATAAATAAATGAATGCTAGGAGGCAATAAAGTTGTCCACTGATTTTCCTCTATTTGTTGCCCGAATATGCTTAGTTCACACTGACATCACCATGGTGGTTTTGTGTAAAATATTCATTTTAGAGTCCTGTAGACTAGGCCCCTTTATTATACCCTGCCCTCCTACCAGCTTCTGTGCCCTGCACAGCCACAGCTTCGAACACGTCCCAGGGGCTCAGAGCACGTGCTCAGACACTGATGTGGAGTTTCAGGATCAATGAGCCCCTCCAGGAATTAAAAGCCAGCAATTGAATGCCTGTTAGTAATGATTAACTTTAAAAATATTAGCCATTCTGGGCAGATCCCTTTCCTTTCTAGGCAGGTAACATTCCCAGGAATGTTGGTTTCCCATTAAATAGACAGTCTCTAGGTTATAAATTTGCCTCAGGGGACTTAGCTGTGCTTTTGATTTGAGAATGAATGTTAACCTTATGTATGAAACTTCAGTCTTCCAAGGAGGATTTTTAGACATCTATATGCTGTTTTTGACTGTTATCTAAAATCCTGGCTCTGTCTTATTTTTCTCAGTTATAAAATGGGTACACAGATCATCTTTATTGGATAGTTTTGAGGACTAATTTATTGAAATGTGCTGTCTAAACTGCTGATCTCAATGTCTAGCCCTTATAAGCTCTGCTGTAGGTTTTCTTCTCCCTTTTTCTTTCTTGAAAATTTTCAGCCTTAAGTTTATTCTTATGTAGTTTATTGTAAACTTAGAAAAACAAATGAAAAAAGATATTTATGCTAGTAGCTCTCTTTACTTCTGAGTTCTCACCTATACATGTAATAATTAGATCAAAACCAACTGTCTTTGTTGTTGTCTACTTGGGTAATTCAGTTTGACTGAGTTTATTTTTTAGATATGGCAGTTGTCTGAAATATGGAGGGGAGCAAAAGCCTGGAATTTGGGGCAGGAGTGGGGATTGAAACCTAAATGTTATGTTCTTAGTTACATTTTTTCCAAAGAATTGAATTAGTCTCTTGAAGGTGTATTTTCTCTTCTGTTATCAACTTTAAGGATAGATCCTCTTGCCTCCACCTATGTTTGAGTCTTGAGAAACGTTAACAGAACTTCTGAGCAGAGAAAATCCATTGGGGTGGAATCCAGGCTCTATGTAGATATGGAACATCATGTGTACTCAACAGATGTTAATAAATACCTCCTTCTATTGTTGAGACAAAATGGGGTTGATTTGGGTGTGCATTTAATGTTTAGTGAAACAACCTTGTACCTAGAAACTGTATATTTTAAGGAGGACAGGAATCTGGATATTGAGGAAAATAGCATTGCTTCTTTCATATCATTCTCCATTTTTAATGTCTGTCATCCCCCAAATTGTAAGTTCCCCTGTGTCCATGACATATGCTGTCTTGGAAGCCCTTACAATACATTGCTGTGGACACAGTAAGGTTTCAATAGATCTTTGTTGATTGAAACCAAACATTTGGAAATTGTGGAGGCAAAATTGATGAAGGGGTAAAAAGAGGGCCGCAGGGAGAAAGGAAGGGAAACAGTCAAGGTAGAGAGGGAATCAAATATAGAAACTTCCTGGGAAAGACCAAGGTTGATGAGTGACTGACAATTTTTGTTTTCCTAAGAAAAGAAAAACTGGACATAAGAGAAATTTTAATCTGAAGAGCTAATTAACCAAATTATAAGAACTCGAAAATATCCCTCTCATTAGTTATCTTTTTGAGACAAAAAACAAAAGATAGTGGAAGTTATTATAATTTGCCCCAAGGATCTAGATAAATTTGTATGTGTATACAGTAATAGAAATTTGCGAGAAAAATTGTGGTAGGCTGTAGTTTATAAATCATTTCAATGTTTTGACTTCTGACTAACCCCTCTTCATGATAGTAAGAAAAAAAAGTATATGTATAATTTTCCATTATTTGTAAGAGGGAGAATGTGCCAGTGAACTGTGTACACACACACACACATATCCACCTTTGGTTTCAGTAGGTGCTGATTTAATTAAGAAAAAGTGGAACTAGGTGGCAAAAAAGACAAACAAGAAAGCCCTGACAACATAATGTAAACAGGTTGAAATATCAAAAGCAATAATACAGAGTATTCCAGTGTAAAGAACTTCTCTAAAAGATTTAAATAAGATTAATATAAATATATGTACACACACACACATATATAATGGATGCCTCGCATTCAGTGAACACGAATAAAAATATCAGAGAATATCACGACACAGGGATCACCTGATGATAATGAATAAACATCAGCTCTTCTTGGTCAAATGACCAATATTATTTCACAGTTGACTGTTTTGAGGGCAGAGCCAATGACCTTTGCCCTGCATTTTAATAATTTACTATAGTTTTACATTAAATCAGAATATAATTGTGAAGAAAATTAGTGTTTCTTTCTGGGGAATGCAGAGTAATGCCACTAATTGCATGTATAAAAGCCTTCCTGAGATTGTATTTTCCTGTTCTTTCTTGATTTAGAAAATTAAAACTACGGTAATTTTCCACTCTTTGTAAGAGGCAAAATGTGCCAGTGAAATGTATTCAGCTAACTTAAAATGTCAATGCTTTTGGCCATCTTTTTATGTCCGGTAATGACAAACTGTCAATTTCATCACATTATTCAGGAATATACTAGCAACTTGTTGCAGATATCAGAGTAAGCGAATTTTTTTAAAGAGTTGTGATCTGAAAGAATAAACAGTCTGATTTTTTTTTTCTTTTTGGGTTGTTTTTTCTTTCACCTTAATATTTGAGTGACTTTTTAGTTAGAGCAAATCACCATTTTTTTCTTGATAAAGGGAAGGACAATAGAGAATTCATTAAGTTAAACTTAGTAGAATAAAAAATTAAACAAATAGTGCTTGAGAATTATTTTTAGATACCTGGGGAACTTTTTTTCAGATAAAATATTATCAAGTAAAAGAATCGAGCTGATTTTAAAAGTATATGGATTTTATTCACAAATACACAACCACGTGTACATCACTCTGGAACTTGGAAGGGTTAAATTGGACCACTGTGGGGTTATGGAAGTGTTTCCCAGAGTTGTCTAGTACCTTGAATTTGTTATGGATTCGATGTGTAGTGTTATTCTAAAACAGTTGCACCTGCGTTAGCTCTCATTGTCTCAGGCTCGAAGCTGAAAAATTCAAAAAATGAAAAAGCTCAAGAAATGAATATTTCTGTTAATAACATGTTGGTATTTTCCCCCGACTCCATGAACATTCTTGATCTCACAGGCAAAATGCACAACCCAGGGCACTAGGGTTGGAATCCAGTGTTTATTCAAAAAGGCACCCTAAGGCAGTTAGAGAGGGAATGCTACATGTATGGGGGAAAAGGCAGCTGGAAACTAAGCTGATCTGGGCACAAACTGCAGTGACTGTCTTTACTAACTTGTTTTCTGAGAACTATGAGAGAAATGGAAATGATTTGAAGGACCCTGAAAGGATGGTATTTTGTTGCTTGTTCTCCTTATATGGAGCAAAGCAAACTGCAGTAACACTTCTCGGGAGCTGGTATTCCCTGCTGCCACGGGGACAGCCGTTTTCTGCGTGGAGGAGTTTGTTTATACCTTAAGAAATATAGTCTGTTTTGTTGATTAAATAAGCAAAAAAAAAAGTCATGCCTCATCCTCTGCTTTCAAACACTCCCCCAATTAGAAAATATCTCATAAAAATGCATCATGTGATACTATCTTGCTTTAGTCCCAAACTGAGTTCACTTGGATGTCTTCAAATTTGAGTCCTGAGGGAGTACACATTTGAGCTAAGAATGTAGTTACTCTGTCATGAAATAGGGAGCTTTGCCATTTGCTTGTTTTGGAAGGAAAATAAATTAAAAAAAGATTGCAGGGGATTTTAGTTATTATATCGCCAGGGCTCTGTTTAGAGTTGGTGGCATTCAAAGCTGGCTTTAGTCACAGCATGATGCTCCAAAAGTCCAAGTGTTCCCTTTCTTTCTTTCTTTCTTCTTTCCGTTTTCTTTTTTTTTTTAAGCGTTACTTCACTGAGGCAGAGGGCTGCCTTTGAGTGACGTCACAAGTTTGAGCAGCTAGCAGCACAGGAGAAGGGAGGCTGGGTGAGTGACAGCCCAGCCTACTTTTTAATAGCTTTGTCATGTGACTGGGGACTGTAGTAAGACAGGTGCCTTCAGTTCACTCTCAGTAAGGGGCTGGTTGCCTGCATGAGTGTGTGCTCTGTGTCACTGTGGATTGGAGTTGAAACAGCTTGATTGGCGTCATTCAGGAGCTGGATGGCGTGGGACATGTGCAACCAGGACTCTGTATGGAGTGACATCGAGGTGAGCTGGGGCTGGGCTCGGCACTGCAGCCAGGACCAAAGCTTCCCTCGCGATGCAAATATTCCTGTGAGGGGGGGAAGGGCTTGGGTTTGGGTGAGGAAAGGAGGCAGAAAAGTAGCCGGGGGCAGGTGCTTTTGGAAGAGAATCTCAATCTTATCTTAACTCCTATAAGTTTGCTATTTTAAGGCGACTCTGAGATACCTTGAACAAATCAAAGCTTAGCTGCTGTCATCAGGATCTGTTGCAGTTAGAAACTCTTTCCATGTGCCTTTGGCTCTGTTTCTACTCATATGCAATATTTATGCTCTAAGATATTGATATGAATCAGAAGCTGAAGTCTTTCCAGTGGTGTTTAGTGGCCTGGTTGGAAAAATGCCATTTCTATTTATAATAAGATGAAGATAAAAATATTAAAATGGATGGACTCAAATCTAGTCAGTTTTGACTCTAGTCCGGATTTTTTTTTCTTCTCTCTCTGTTCATCAGACGGAGAACTCAGAAAATCCTAAATAATCCTGCTGGGCTATTTTAGATTGCTTTTCCCACAGAACACAAAACAACAAAAGCTGATTCCTTTAAAACTCCTCTGTGTGATTGAAAGCTTTGGCCAGCAAAAAAAAAAAAAAAAAAGACCTGCTTTACAGTGCAAGGTTTTCCATTAGCATCTGGGCAGGGAAGCCAATGGTTAAAACTGTCTGTACCACGGAGAGCTGCCTGAAGCCGGAGAGAGAATAGAGTTTATGCAGGACTGTGTGTGGAGCTGCTCGCTGCTTGTGTAAAAATAGACGGCAATACATCAATTCCACAGTCTCTGCTGGCTACAATTCATACATGGGGAGAAAAAAAGCAAGCCGGTTTCCTCGTAATCTCTGGAGTCTCGAGTGACTAGCAGGGGGGGACGGAGGACGGCGGCATGTTTGCATTCAACACAATGGAATGTTCTCGGAAAGTTTGGCCAACTTGGGAAACAAGTGAAACTTTCTGTGGACTCTGGTGAGATGGACCCAAATTGAATTGCAGGGAGGATCTGAGTGGCTAACAATGAATCTGGCAAAGGGCTGGGAGAGCTTCCTCTGGGAAGCTGGGGGCACATAGGGTAAGGGGAGGATCAAGGGCTACACGTGATTTGATTAAATAAGATGTCCATGTGGTACGGCGATACACATCTAAAGTGAAAATAATTTGGCCAAGGCCGTCTGCGAACGCATTTTTCTTCTCTAGCGAGGCATGCCCTGGATTCTTAACTCTTCGCTGGGTTTGCAAATGCTGGCTTCCTCTGCCTTCTCCTGCCTTGGCAGATGTTTTTTTTGCGGATTGTAATTGTTCTTATCTTGTTGTGATTTCTTGGTAAGGTGGGAGAAATATGGATAATTCATATATCCTGTAGCTATTATGTGTCAGGGTTCTAAGTGGCTTCAAAGTCCTGATTGTCTTCGAGTAGCTGGAGTATCCTGTGGGTGGTTGTCTGGCTGGCACTGTGGGTCTCAGCTGCTGTAGTTTCATTTTTCCATCATGTATTATTCCTGATGCCGTTAGGAGTTGATTGAGGAACTAGATCATATGGAAATAGGGAAGATTTATTTTCATCATTGGCATTCCTGCAGTCATATTCAAAGAAGCATCAGAACCATTTAGAACAGGGGCTCTTTAATTTTGTGCTTAGGGAGGTGAGGTCTCGGGCTAATTGTCCAGCCGTGGATTGAGTTGTCGGTCCGTCGGCTGAGACCGGCCAGTCACTTCTCTGTTGCACCGGAGGCAGCAGGCGGCTAGCAGCCCAGCCTTGGTGGCAGCAGCCCTGGGAATCACCTCCGCCAGGCTCAAATATTACGAGCAGCAGGTAGTGGAAGCCGCTTTCATTTTTTGAATCATTAATGTTTGCTGTCATCTTAAAACGTATGATGCCCTTTTGCACATAATGACAAGACAGCACGTTGGTTAATAAAGGCCTATATCACTGTAGCTACTCGGAGTCCCCAGTGTTTCGCAGTTTAATGAAGGTGATGTCCAATAAGGTTACTAAGATTGATAGAGACAGTTCTGATGACATACACTCCACTAAGACTGTCACTCTTTACTGACCGCTGCGCTCCCCACTCTCCCCTAATTTTTTTTAAGAAGTAAGATTCTTTTTTCGTTAGTATAATTAATGTGGCCAAGTCCACTCTTTCTGCTCTCCTTCTCTTTAAAATTTACCATCAATGGCACAAAAACCTCCAAAAGGTTAATGGAGAATTATACTTAATTATAATGATTCATTATCATCAGTGCAGTTAAGCTAATTTATTGTCTGCTCCTTAACTAAGAGAAAAGTCTGTTGGGGTGAAATAACGTACAATAATTAGCCTTTTGTGTTTAGTGACTGATTTCTCCTTTTAAATCTTATTATAAAATTAAGGCTGCGGTTGTGAAATAGCTGTCATAGTTGCAGAGAGGCAGTAGAATGTGTCTCTGTAAATTGCCATAAAGCACACCTGTTACAGATGTATAGGGAAGCAGTAAATACCAGCGTGTCAAATGAGGACAGTTACAGGGCTCGGACTGTTAAGCTGGCATCATCCAAAGACCAAATATAAATTAATAACAGGAACACTTGCTACCACTAATGTGTTTTAGATTATCAGGATAATGCCACATTCAGAAGTCTTGATTTTATTAACACGTCAACATTGGAAAGAGCATCTACGCACATTTTTCAGCCATAACAGAAAAGCAAAAATGAGAGAAACTGACAGAGGAAAGGAAAGAAATATGTGAATGACATCAGAGTAAAATACAAAAAAAAAAAAAAGATCTGTCTTTTCAATGATTTTAAAAGTTACTGAAAAATACATATTTCTGAAAGGTTGAAGGGTTTTGAAGAGGCCATGCCTGTAGAGGGCTGTTAGAGAGACAGCAAGAAGCTGTCCACCCAATCAGTGTCAGCATTCCAAGACATGGGTTCTAGAGTGTGCTATCCAAAAAAGGAATTTAAACCAAATGCACAGATCGTTTGTTATCTAACTTATTTTTTTATTTTCTTGTTGTTTTTGCTTTTTATTTTAAAGACTCTCCTCCAATCCTAGCAGTTTTTGTACCACTGAAAAAGTTTTCCCCTTGTCTCTGGATTGGTCATGTTGTAGAAGAGTTAACCGTGTGTATGTGTATTGTATTTGGAGGACAAGCAGTGAGCAAGTGTAGAGACTGGGACGTGTTACACCCATAACAAAACATGAACATTGCACCAGAACAAAACCTTCTCTTCAGCCTAGCTTACTTATAAACCTAGTTTAGTATACTGACCTGTAACTTTGGGATAACTCCAATAATAAAAAAGGAAAGACCAATAAAATGATAAGGAAAGAGTTGCAATGGAGGTGATTGCTCTTCCTTGGCATTACTTTTGTGCCTGCCTTTCAGGATCTCTCTGGGGCCTGGTGGTCTTAGGGAGGAACTGCAGGAATGTTCAGGCTCCTCCCAGCCTCCCCTTACCAACTGCTGACTCCATTACCCAGTACCTACTTCTCAGCGTGGTGCTTACGATCACACTGCTGCATATGACCCGTGTAATGTAGCCTGCCAGGGATGACAGGGGCGCGTGAGAAAAAAATCTGCATAGAACTTATTTTATTCAAAATCTAAATGTCAAGCAGCATCTTCAGCTTCATGCCCAACTGCTGACTGGATAGGAACAACTCCCCAGCATCTCTCCTGACCTTGGAAGGGCGGGCCGTGAGGTTGACACCTGGGAGGGTGTGCCTGCCGACTGAGACCCCTCGGCTTGCAGGTGGGTTAGTCGTTATAGCTCTGATATCACCAGACCCCTGCAGTAAGCAGTTTCTGCAGGGTTCTTCACAGATTGCAGTGCTGTTAGTGGTCAGATAGCCAGTTCGAAGTAGAAATCCGCCTCTTTGGGAAGAGGGTCCACTTTCTCAAAAAGCCACCACAGGGGACAGTTAACAGACCACTTACTGTATGCAAGGAGGTGACAAGCAGCCCAGCCACAGTAGAGGGTATTTTAAGCCTCTCACTATATTGAAATCATTTTTTAAAACTCCAAAGAAAAAAATCATTCTTTTGAATTCACTTAGAGCAAAATATAAATGTTGAAGAAAAATAAGATTGTTGTGTGGTAGAGTGGTTTTTCTGTTCATACATCAGGTGATCCCAATTGTATACATCCATCCACAGACCCACATGTGAGCACACAAGACTTGCTAGTTACACGTAGTGAAAGATACAATGATAATAAGAAATGTGATTTCTGTCCTTCATCTCAAGGGACTTATTTTTGATCTGTTTAAGAGGAAGTTCAGAAGCTCATGAAAAGTCAAGTAAGAGTAAAAGATTTAAATACCAATTCAAGAGAACCATGGACACGTTAAAGGACTCTGCATCATTAGGTGCTAAATGAATTATATGGATTATAATAGTTAAAGGGAGCATAAGTGGAGAGTTTTCCTGGTATAGTTCTTATTTTTTTCTCATTTAGTAATCATTTATTTTGTTTCTCTTGTGTGTGATGGCAATTCCAAGGTGAAATCAAATTTATAACTTTCCCTCAAAGAGCTTCCCTGATGGCTTACATGGTAAAGAATCCTCCTGTAATGCAGGAGACCTGGGTTCAATCCCTGGGTCAGGAAGATCCCCTGGAGAAGAGAATGGCAACCCACTCTACTATTCTTGCTTGGAGAATCCCATGGATAGAGAAGCCTGTTGGGTTAAAGTCCATCGGGTTTCAAAGAGTCAGACAGGACTGAGCAACTTTCACTCAAAGTGCTTATACTCTGGGACTACCCTGGTGGTCCAGTGGATAAGACTCCATGCTCCCCATACAGGAGGGCCCAGGTTCAATTTCTCGTCAAGGAACTAGATCCCACATGCCACAACTAAGAGTTTTCATAACACAAGGAAAATATCCCGCATGCTGCAACAAAGACCTGAAGAGCCAAATAAATAAATCCTTTTTTTTTAAGAGCTTATTCTCTTTTTAAAAAGAGTGGAGTGAAATTTTGCATATAGTTAACCAAAAAGCAATTTGAAACTTAGTACATGCTATCAAAGAGGTACAAACAAATCTAAATTTATTTCTAACTGGACAAATCAGACGACTTCATGGAAGCATGGCATTTACCATGGATTTGGAGGTAGAGTTTGGGATGGAATGGTTCTGGCAAAGTATCCTTTGGGAGCAAAGGGAGTTAAAGAGTCTAGGATGTTTTTGGCTGGGGACTAAAACCCTGGAAACCAGCTTTGGTGGTGTTGTTGAATTAACCAGGCTTAATTCCTATCACATGCTATTACAGTTTAATAAATTCCTGCAGTTAATGAAAGTGTTTTTTTTTTTTTTTTTTTTCTCCCTGCCTCCTGCAGTGTGCTGCTCTGGTTGGTGAAGACCAGCCTCTTTGCCCAGATCTTCCTGAACTTGACCTTTCTGAACTAGACGTGAACGACTTGGATACAGACAGCTTTCTGGGTGGACTCAAGTGGTGCAGTGACCAATCAGAAATAATATCTAATCAGTACAACAACGAGCCTTCAAACATATTTGAGGTAAGGACAGCCCTTCGGGAAAACTAATTTCTCATTGAACTTGGTTTAGGCCATGCTAACATGATTATTGGCCCGAAAGCATAATGGGTTCTTGCTTTGCTGTCACCAAAAGACTTTTTAATCATCGTTAGGTACTTCCTATTTTGTGGAAAAACAATATTTGGAAAACTAATGGCTTTTTTTTTTTTTTTTTTTTGAGAATTAAGGCCCTGAGGACCCATAACAGAGTGTATCAAACTCTGTTGAAATATTAAGAGATTGTGAAAGAATGAATGACAAAGAAGAGTAAATGACTAAACCTGTTTTTTTCCTGTCTATTTCCCACAGAAAACAGTACCTAATTTGAAATGTAAAAGAATGCATTTCCATTTAACCAAAGGGTTAGGTCTACCTTTACTTATTTTACAAAGTAGGTTTATAAAATAGTAGACAGGGTTTTTGTTTTTTTTTTTTACTATTATATTTTGATCATAACTCTGATTTCTTTATATTATGGAAACTTCTACACCCAACTACTCTGGTATTTACTTATAATTTAGTCAAAATTAATTTACCTTTCAGTAGTGAAAATTACCTCCCAGACTCTAGACTCTTTATTATAAGCCTACCCTATAATAAAGAATGTTAATCTGCACCTATTAAAGTGTTACTTTGAGAAAAGAAGTTCTTTCTCACAAGATCAGTGCTCATTTACTTGAAAATGAATGATCACTTATGGAGAGAAATGAAGTGGTCACTCTAGCAAGTAAAATGAGTTAGGATTGTCGAATCAACTAGTTTTCAGTGTCGCAACCTCTGGCGCCACCATTCTCATGCAATATTTTCTACCTACCATGAGCCAGGATTCATACTAAGTGCTATAAAATTATTTTTTATCTACCAGCAGAGACACTTCTTACACTTCAATATTGTTTGGTTGAAATCTCGAGTCATTAAGAAAACCAATTTTACAATATTTATTGAGTTTTTCCAGCACCCAGCACATAAAAGGCACTGAATAAATGTTTATTGAGTCATTAAGAAAACCCATTTTACAATATTTACTGAGTTTTTCCAGCACACAGAAGGTGTTGAATAAGTGTTTCATGAGTAGTGAGTGACGGATGAATATGGTAGATTCAGCACAGTAATAGTAATAACAAAGTGGCCAACATCTTGGAACACTTTTGCTTTACATATGTCATCACGCTCGTCCCTCAAAACAACCTGTTATTGTTTAGGTACTATTCTTGTGATTCTCATTTTACATATGCTGACAGTGAGTTTAACAGAGGCTAAGTGATTTTCCCCAAATCACACCATTGACACAGACGTGGGATTTGAACCCCAGGTGTATCTGACTTCAAAGTCTATTATCATTGATTAAAAATAGAATACCTGAATTTGGGTGACAGCCATCCTTTACAAAGACATATCAAGCTGCTTCTTTGCTCAATATATTTAAAAATAGAACAGAATCTTTGCTTTCAGTGTTGGTTGACATGGAAGCAGGTATATGGCTGGTGCGCTGAGGTGGCTGTAGATTCTGTCAGCGGCTAAGATTTTATAATACGTCTGGAGCATTAAGTGGGTCTTAGAAGAGTGCTTAAGGTAATGGAGTTAAGGCTGGGGAGGAGGAATCAGGTGGAGGAAACACTGAGGGTTTGTGGTTAGTTATACTTTCCCAGGCTTCTCAGCCGGGTCTCGGAAAGTTCATGTGAGGACTTGGCTGGTTCAAACTGGTAAATTGAACATTCCTCATTCAGTACACTTGTCAGGTTACAGGCCCATTTTAAGTCATGCTGCATTAAATAAACAGTACTTTTAAAAATGTTCATCTCCATAGACCTCTTATCTAAAAATCGGCTATTTCATATTGGGTGAATGCCATGCATTTTGCAGAGGATGGTTAGGGAATAACTAAAATGGTGTGTGTGTGTGTGTGTGTGTGTGTGTGTGTGTGTATGTGTGTGTGTGTGTGTTGGAGGGGGTGGTGGCATGTAGTTGGTGCCTCCCTGGTGGGCTGGTTGCAAATACAACCTTTTCTGTGACCTGTGTCCCTGAATTTCATTTTGTGACACCTGGATGAGGTACTTCCCATTAACATTTTCAGAGGACTTGGTTTGGCAACTAGTTAGATATCTATGGATGCTGTATCTACATGCTGCTGTTGCTAAGTCACTTTAGTCATGTCCGACTCTGTGTGACCCCATAGACGGCAGCCCACTAGGCTCCCCCGTCCCTGGGATTCTCCAGGCAAGAATACTGGAGTGGGTTGCCATTTCCTTCTCCAAGGCATGAAAGTGAAAAGTGAAAGTGGAGTCGCTCAGTCATGTCCGACTCTTTGCGACCCCATGGACTGCAGCCTACCAGGCTACTCTGTCCATGGGATTTTCCAGACAAGAGTACTGGAGTGGGGTGCCATTGCCTTCTCCAAGACACCCCTTTTGTTTTCCTATGTAACTTTCTACCACTGACAGAATTGTTTTCAACACTCAACACAAGGTTTATTCATTTAACCTGTTATTAGGTCATTTTAAACCAGTGGTTCTCAACCAAAGGCAATTTTGTCTACCTGGGGACATTTAGTATTATCTGGAGGGATATTTAATTGTCAGGACTGGGGGCAGGGGGATGCTGCTGGCAATTAGCAGATAGAAACCAGAGATGTTGTTTAACATTCTACAAGGCACAGGATGACTCCCTACAACAAAGAATCATTTGACCGCAAATGACCACAGTGCTGAGGTGGAGAAACCCTGTATTTAAAAAAAAAAATAGTTACTCGCAATTTTTAGAAAACTCTAAAGATGAATTGGTCAGATTTCTGAGAGAGAAAATAAAGTTAAGATACAGGATACAAAGACTTAGAAGCCATATAAAATTATTGAGATGCAGGGCCTCAGGAGTGATACGTCAGAAATTCTCTTAGTGGCAGACAGCAAAAACGTGACTGTATATATAAGTCCCCATAACATTTTCTCTGATGTCACAAAACCCATTCTTCTTTGTGGATTAGAGGGTAATAAGGCCATGTGTGGCAGCACCGCTACACCCAGCAGCATTCTCAGCATTTGTATAGAGAAAAAATGCCTCTACTCTTTACCTTCTAGTGTTAAACTCGGACGTCTTTTGTATAACGGAAAAAGAAAAGTGTGTTTTGAGCATAGGTGGAATTCTAAACCTGTGTTGTCCCCTGTGAAGAAGCTCTGTAGGCAACAGAATAAATAACCCTTGAACGGCTACAGCTTTGCACGTTGCTTCTCCCAAAGCTGCGTCACCCCAGGTATTCCCAGCGCCTGTGACTTTAAGCCTGTCACAGCGGACTTTCACCGGTGCTCGCTCACTCTCCTCCTGTTCTCAAAATCCTGCCTCATCACATTTGTGAAGGCCTTGTGCTTGAGCAAGCCCAACAGTCATGGTCTCTGCCACCTCTGATCTGCCAATAACAAGCATTATCTACCTCGGATTCCCAGAATAAAATAAGGCACTGAGTCGTTCAACACTTTTCCCTGACTCAAATAGCACATTGATGACACTGCTGGAAACTGGCCACAGGGCTTCTGAATTCTCATCAAAGCAGGAAGAAAGAGGGTATTTAAGAGTTACATTTAGTACTGCAGAATATTTAAATGTTGGGAATAAATAGAAATTTCTTCCTTTGACCTTTTCCATACATTTGAGTCTAAGGTTAATATTTATGTAACGTAAGAAGAAGAAAATAAAGGAATGAAATTGAATGTCCTGATTTGGGAAACAGTGAGTTTCTGAACGGGAGCAGGGTGAGCATACACGCAATTGTACATGCTGGTTGAGTAACTGGGCACACAAACAGCGATCTCTGCTTGCACAACCTGTGTTTGGATGTGTAAATGCAGGTGACCAGGTATGATTCAAAAGCCATTCAGCGAAACAGGGCAGAAGGCCTATAGGTGCAGCGCCCAGTGAATCTGATCCATGTGTCAGGAAAACAGGATGCCGTCCCTGGATCGACTGGTAGCAAGATTAATGTTTCAGAATATTGCAACACAACTTCCTTCTCTCTGTTGCTTTGTGCATTGTTCGAAGAAGGAGAATAAAGGAGTACTTTTACAGCATGGCAGTGTGTAAAGATGGGTCACGTAGCGTAGGTTAAATAACACATTGGCTCTTCTGGGACTTTGTGGGCCACCTTGTCTCTGCTTTAATTTTTTTTTAAATCAAAGTATAGTTGATTTATGATGTTATGTTTATTTATTCATAATTTTTGGCCACACCCTGGTAGGTAGGGTAGGATCCCAGTTCCCTGACTAGGGATCAAACCCATACCCCCTGCATTAGAAGGCAGAGCCTTAACCACTAGACCACCAGGGAAGTTCCATCACTGCTTTTTTTCCATCACTGCTTTATTTTAACCTCTGCTTTAATGCTTCTGTGATTCCACTGAATGGGCATCTTTCATTCATTGACTTGTTACTTCTGAATGCAGCTACTTGGGCTTCTTTAAAACATCGAGAGTGAGAATGTAACTGTCTCTAGGTCATTACTCATAATATGTTCTGAAGTCTGCCTTTGCTAATGTGGAGAGAAGGGCTCTCAGCTGTGGCCTGCATTCACGTTGGCTAATTGCCGGAACTCGCAGGAAGGTCTGATACTGTGAACTTTTGTAAAAGAAAAAAAGATGGTTTCCAGTTTTATTGTCTGTAAGGTGTCCTGTTTTATGCTTTCAAGGGAATGGTGGATGAAAGCTTTCAAAAATATTCGATCATTCTGGTGGAAATATAGATGAATTTACACTTTTTCCTTTAACTTGGTTGTCTAATTTTTTCAACAATGGGCATATATTATATACCTATGAAAAGTTAAAAAAAATCTTGGCTATTCAAAAAACTGCTGAGTATTTGGGGAACAGAGAACCAGCTTGTCTTGTTCACTGAAGTTCTTCTAGGTGATTTCTTAGAAAACAGGAGAAAGTATGTACTCAGTAAATAATTGCAACCTTATGAATGGGTTGACTGTCATATGTTTATTGATGGTATGAACTGCCTTAGGTAATGTGAAAACTACATATAAAGCACCTCTAGTTTGGGAGGGTAAATGGTGAAATGATAAACGATTAGAACAGAATGAAAAAGACTGTGCATACAAACATACATATACATGTATGTGTTCATATATATCAGCAACTGGAGGACAACGTGAGGCAGCGTATATTCATGCATATGCACACATGTACATTCATATGCATGGGGTTATATACTACATATATATTAGCTTTTGGCAAATATTGCAAGACTATGTGTTTGCATATGTACTTGTGTGTGTGTGTGTATTCTAGCATGTACTGAGGGAATCAGCAAGAATAATGTCACCAAGGCTGATGAGAGAATAAGAGTGAAGGGTTTTCATGGACAGGTTATGAAAGTGAAGATCTTGGTTTACTCAAGTGAATTATGTATTAATGGGAACACAGGAATAAGAGGAGTAAGTCTGGATTTAGGGTGGGTACAAAATTATGCCAGGTCATGAGAACCCAGTTGCAAATGTTTAGTTTCCACAATAGCAATTAGGGTGCTACTGAAGATTTTTAGCAGGAGAGCAATGTGATGGAGACGGTATTTAAAGACGATCATTCTGATCATTGTGAGAGCGATGGAGAAGCCAAAAGTAAAGGCGTCTGACAGCAGGCTCTGCTGCATTCCAAACCCCATGCGATGCAGGTGCGGAGAAGGGACAAGGTGACAGCAGAGGGGATGGTGTCCAGGGAACAAAACCTGAAGCACCTCACAGGAAAATTCCATCAGTACTGACAAATATGAGTTAGGTTAGAGAGGGAGCTGGCAAAGCATGCCAAGGAAAATATTCCAAAGAGAATCAGAACTTCATGAGTATCTACGTGGTTCAGTGTCTGCTCACCTTTAGGAACTGAAGTACTTTCTCGGACTGTGAGTCATTTTACACAGGGGCTCCCATCTCCCTGCTGCCTCAGGGGCAGAACATATTTAACCCAATCCACACATTTACATGGTGTCTGCTTTTTCTCACTTGTCTCCTTGGAGGAAATTCTGTAGCCTTCCATGGTAATGAATTCCTGCTTCTGACTGTGCCCGTGGTCAGGCAGACTTTTCTATGAATGGCAAACCTCTTAGAATTTTAACAAAACAAACAGAGGGAAAAAATGTGTGTCCAAACCACCTCCCCTTAATTTAATCATCAGGAGAATAAATTCTCCTTTGTTATGTTGAGGGAACTAATTCATTTACAATAATCACTTCTTGAAGATTTCTGGAATTTCCAATTTGCTATCAATAAATGTTTGTCATTTAAATTCAATTTATGGCCCGCAACCAGATTTTTGCCGCACTTGGTAATGACACTTACGGAGAACATAGACTTCAAGTAAGAAAATAATAGCCCTTTAAGTGGGGAGATAATTGGCTGTAACATAAGAACATTGAAGAATGTTGAAACTCATGGAGACTTATGGAGTATTTTAAAAATTTATGTTGTACTTATCTTTGCATTTGTAGTCTACCACAAAATTCCAAATTCTGGGTATAAATCAGTTAGATGTTCATCTTGGAGAGTCACAAATCAGGAAGCAACAATCTGACCCAGCCTGTGTACAGCTTTACTTTCAACTTCTACTGTCAGCTTATCTGACAGGGAGACTGAATAGGTTTCTTGTGTGTGTTCCTCTACACACCTCCGTTAAAGACTGTTTTAGACTTCTTGCCTGGATAACATCTGCCTTATCTTGGGAACATCTGGTTTATCACCCTGTTTCCTCGCTGCCATTATGCTGACCACTGGAAAATTATGGCTCAGGAGCTTTGATCCACGGGGGTATGTCTGTTGCCATCTACCCGTACTAATAAATAAGTCACAGGATGCCGGTTACATGACATCTGTGACCATCATCACTAACTTTCCTGGTGGTTGCTTTTGTTACTGTGCATGTGTGCTAAGTTGCTTCAGTCGTGTCTGACTCTTTGCAACCCCATGGACTGTAGCCTACTAGGCTTATCTGTCCATGGGATTCTCCAGGCAAGAATAATGGAGTGGGCTGCCATGCCCTCTTCCAGGGGATCTTCCCAACCCAGGGACTGAACCCATGTTTCCTGCATTGGCAGGTAGGTTCTTTACCACTTTGGTCAGTGTAAGTTTTGATTACAAAAGATGAGGTCTGCTGCTGTTTTCCACAGAAGTAAATTCAGTTCTTCAGTTCAGTTCAGTTCAGTCACTCAGTCATGTCCAACTCCTTGCAACCCCATGAACTGCAGCACGCCAGGCCTCCCTGTCCATCACCAACTCCCGGACTCCCGTCCATCGAGTCGGTGATGCCATCCAGCCATCTCATCCTCTGTCGTCCCCTTCCCCTCCTGCCCCCAATCCCTCCCAACATCAGAGTCTTTTCCAATGAGTCCACTCTTTGAATGAGGTGGCCTAAGTACTGGAGTTTCAGCTTTAGCACCATTTGCAATTTGGAAAGTGAGAATCCATATGTGTTATTGGTCACAATGATGATAGAAAGTGGTTCTGTTGTTTATTCTTTAGGCTGTGTCCACCTCTTTGTGACCCCTTGGACTGTAGCCCACCAGTCTCCTGTCCATGCAATTTCACAAATAATAATACTGGAGTGGGTTACCATTTCCTTCTCCAAGGTATCTTCCTGACCCAAGGATCGAACCCATGACTCCTGCATTGGCAGGAGGGTTCTTTACTGCTGAGCCACTGAGGAAGCCCAGAAGGTACTAGTTTGTGCTTTTTGAGGTAGAGACCAACTACTTCAATACTCTGGGTACTCCAAGAAGTAGGTATGGGCATTGTATGGGCATATCCTAGGTTTTTCCTACCTCCTGAACTTGCCAGTGGGTCATTGAACTGAACATTACTCTGCCTGGATATCTTTGGAGCCAGAAAAGTGGAGACCCATGTCCACAAGGAGGAAAACTTGGAGAGCATTCAGGAAAAAGTGGCTCATTGCCTCTTAGATTTACTTCAGAGATATTAGTCGAGGTTAAAGTAATTAAGATGCAGGATACTGCAGTGGACAAACTATTTGTATAGCAACCGTGTGTGCTTGCACAGTATGCTTATACAGAGTGTCTGTTTGTCCTCGTCCCCCATCTATACGCAATGTGGTGGAACCACAGCCCAGCAGATGGCTCACCTCTGAATGAGATCAACACACAAAGCAGATAAAAAAGGAACATTAAAGACCAACAGCCAAATTTTCTTCCACTGTTCTCCACCCTGACTTCACATTTTTAACAAGGTTCATCTGTCCCGATAATTATGTGCCTAGTCTTTTAGAAACGAACACTTTTATTGTGGGTCTTATAAAAGGAATTGCCTATGGTGTAAAACAGTTTTGTAAGGATCATTTTTTTCTTCTTCTTCTTTAAACTCTCAGGTTACTTTCAAGATTGTGTGCTCTTGAGGTATACTTTGAAAGCAAAGCAGGATACTGTGTTTTACTGTAACCTGCCAAAGATGCAGAATTACAAGCAGGTAGAATGAGAGCAAGGAAAAGGGGAGAGAGGTACACAAGGAAATACACACTCTTGCTCTGAGCAAGGGCAACTTTTTACTATGATAAATGATTTCTTGTCCATTATGCCATTTGTCCCAAAATGATGATAGGAGATACTTTTGTACTTGTTCTGTTCCAAAATAATAGAAAAATTCACATAGTTTCCAATTCTAAACACTGATGCTGCGTAGACCTGCCCATCCCCATTACTAGTGCAAGTTATTCATTCAAGGTTTGCAGCCGGATAGATTAATGAATTACCAGATCTTGCGTAAAATGATTTGGCCTGACTTTTAAACTAGGTTTTTATTTTGTTTGTTTGTTTTTTACCTTTTTGGGGGCCAGTCTTGTGATTGGTGTTAATGGGCTCTAGAGATCAAGCCCCCAAAAACATTATTTTTTTTTTTAAGAAGGAGCTTTATTAACTATTTCCCCCACTTCTTCATTCTCTCCCAAACTTCTCAGAAGCAGTTAGTTCAAGTAGGTAAAAGCAGGCTGGTCAGGTTGGGAGAAGGGAGACTTAGTGGCCAAATTCTTGATGGGTGATCCCCTGCTCTGTGTCACATCAGCATGATTTATCGGATCCTTGACTACGGCGCAGAGTTTAGAGTTTTAGAGTGAGTTCCTTGGTGTTTTTCACACAATATGCAGGGCTGGAGCTCTGAACTTTGAAGGAAAGCCTCAGAGCTATTTGCAAAGTGCTGGTGCTTAGTGAATACTAAATTACATTTAGGAAATAGTCTATTGCTACCAGTTATACTTCATTTTTATTCTTGACACAGACACCTAAATCAGAGAACAGTAACATTTCAGAGATTATGGAAGCAGTTTGGGTATGTTCCAATACTATAATAGGATCAGAATTTTAAGGCCTTTTGTATTATTACCAATAGTCACTTAGTTTCTACTGCAGTGTACTTTGTAGGGAATTACAGCTTTTACTAAAAAGATTAAAATGCTATTATGCAAATGATTGCAGTATGTTATTATGTTTACAAATTAACATCCATGGCTCAACACACAAATTAACTAACTATTCTATCTATGTTATTAAGGATTTAATAAAGTAACTGGTAATAAAAATGGGGAGCTTGGAACACTTAACAGGAAATAATTCTGATTTAACATAGAACTCAAGCCTTATGTTTAAGGTTCTAGGTGATCTGGTGGTAAAATAAAGTTGAGCAAAGCACAAAGAACTGGGACTGTGAGAGCCACAAAGCTGCTTGTCTGAGACGCTAATGACCAGGAACTAAATAACTTCAGGCTACAATGTATGGTGGGCAGCATATCAATAAATCTAAGCAAAGCACACACACTGTCTTCTATTAATAAATAGTTCATTGAAATGATAATCGCCCTCCATTGCATGTTTGATATGTTCCATACACACAGAGAATACTCACATTATTCTAAAATGGAGCTCAGAGCAAATTTTACTGTGGCAAATGGGATTTAGCTGCAGAATATCACTGTGTGATAAAAGAGGAGAAGGCTAGGTTCAGACTAAGATGACTTTACAAACAGGCTGCAAATTGCTATTCCTGGCTGTTCATAAGAGATCATAAAAGCAAGGAGATAAGAACCGCCAAGGTCTCTGAGAAATGAATGTATGTGATTATGTTATCTTGTGGGTTGGATTTACTAGACAGACCAACAACACCTTCACTTCAGTCCAACAGGAAAAGTAGAAAGAGATGTAGATTTTGAATAGCAAACTTTGTTAGAATGGGCAAGTTCCAAAACCCTAGAATTAAAATCTTTAGAAAGAAATCCAAGATTCCGGTCGGTGACTCCATTTTTCGATCTCAAAATGAAAACTAAGAGTGTTGCTCTTAAGCAAATAAACAGAAAGGGGGGAGAATAATTGCTAGAAAATCCTGGAGCAACATGATTAATACATCAAATATTTTTGGTTTATTTTTCTTAATAGTCAAATACAGATGTTGAAGACTTTTATGCTAAACAATAACCTTTTTAGGTCTACCTAAAAACAAATAATTAAATGAAATAATAAATAGACTATTAACGTTTTAGATCTACCTACAGAGAGCCACTACCTACAGAGAGTTGGGCTTCTTGGCAGGAATATCTGGGTGTACTTAAAGAAATGTAGGAGCAGGGAAGCAACTGCAAACTTGGTCAAGGTTTGTGCCCTTGCATACAATACAAGCAATTTATTTTGTTCCGAATAGCACCTCTGTCGTTGGGAAACTACTTATGCAAATTTGTGATATCTAGCTTTAGCAAGGCGCCTGGTTCCCTCATTTCCTTCCACATTTGGATAAATTGTGTTGTTCTTCACTCTTCCAAATTTGTCCTTGTGGAAGCGAACACTTGCAAATTGGTTGAAGCTTGCTAAGAGAAAGAAAGAGGGGGAGAGAAAGGAGGAAACAATTCAACCAAAAACAGTGGCTGTGACAGCTTATGATTTGATGGTTTGTGGCCTTGTGCTGTTCCCAGGCACCTGATCACGAATGTGGTACAACTCCTGTGATGAAGGCGTTCTGGAACTCTTGCCAGCACTCACTTGACACAACCAAGTTTTAAAGTACTGACTGTAATTTTACACAGCATAGTGGAACTATGTGCCTGTGTGTGTGTGTGTGTGTGTGTGTGTGTGTGTGCATACATACACATTCACATTCTTTTTTTTTTCAAGGGGAAAAAAAAGGGATACTTGCCATAGCAGGGTGGTAAAATAATTAGTCCAGTAGACAAATGTCTTGGCCTGTGTTTAAACAGAGCTTTAAGGACACAGTGTTCTCACCAGTCACATATCTAAATACAAACCAGTGTCAGCTGCCATGCAGACCAAAATGTAATAGCCTGCTCTCACATAGGTCATCGTCAATCCATTTTGGTCGGAGTCACACTTCACATCTGTTTCTGCGTGCTGCAGCCCCTTAAGGCGGCGACGGGCTCCATAAGAGCACAAACAACCTAGCTATAAATTGCCGCTGCTGGAGTTACTTTGAATAAGTGTATACTGTTTCATATTTATAATGGTGAGGCTTCATAATATGCACAGTGAATATATAACACCGATCAGTTCAACAAGCATGAAATTGTATGTTGTCAACTTGTCACATAAATAGAGTCATATTCTGGCTTGCGATAATGTTGAACTAACAGTTTTTCCCCCAGAATTGTCGAGAGGGTCACAAAAAAAGTGGGGAGGTAGCATTTCCTTTGGGTAGATAAACAGTCAGGGCTATTGTAAAGCTGATATTACAGTTGATGGGTTCCTTTTCTCCCCTCTCTTTAAAGTGCTTGCTTTTCTTGGGTGAATGCTAATTGGCTAATCTGGTGTGTTTCTTCTGTCATCCAATGGTATCATTTTCAGCCAGTGCTAGAAGGCTTTTTTTGGGGTTGTGTATGTGTGAGTAGCTTTTTTTGTTCTCCTTTAAAACTTTTTTTTTTCTATTCTTGTAGCACAAATCAGTGCTAATTGTCATGAAATTTTCTAACCATCTTTTGGCAAGCTCTCGCATTCACTTCACTCTAGTTAATTCTTAATTCATTACCAGAGTCCTGGGTCATAGAGAAGGCTGGACATTTCAATCAGACTTTCCCATGATGGAGAATTTAGAGAGATGCAGCAAGGAAATGATTTAAGCAAATGTGCAACTTACTGAAAAGAGAAGGAGACAAATGAAAGGTACTCACCAGTCTCTGGGGTGCAATCACAGAGATCAGTTTCCAAGGTGGCTGATATTTAGGCACCAGGCATGAGTAGAAACCGATGTCAAGTACTCCTTCACTTTTGAGAAATTCTTAGATGTGTTCAGTGCTCCTCATCTTCCTTCAAATGGCCTGGAGACAGAAGGTGTTGCCGGCTGTTTCTGCCTTCATGTGAGTTTTCCCAGTTAGGTTACTAAGTTTAAAACCTCAGGACAGTGCTTTAGAATGCATGTTATTACCAAGGGGTGTGCCTAACACTGGCTGCCCTTGTGGCTCAGATGGTAAAGAATCTGCCTGCAATGCAGGAGACATGAGTTTGATCAAGGGAAGATCTCCTGGAGGAGGAAATGGAAACCCACTCTGGTATTCTTGCCTAGAAAATTCCACATGACAGGCTACAGTCCATGAGGTCGCAAAGAATCACACAACTGAGTGACTCACACACACACACACACACACACACACACACACACACACACAGGCCTAGCACTGATCTTTTCATTCCATGTTACTTGTGGTATAGATGATCACATTTTCTCATGGAAGAAACCACTTGCCAGCCAAAACTTCTGGTCTCCAACTTGTATTTTCATATTTCTTCATGCGTCTGGACTTAAACAGTTTCTTTACACTGATTTATTTATTCCTTCTTTAAAAAATTATTGTGAACCATCAGCATGCTGATCCCCTTGCCACTTTCTGGAGGTACTGTGACTACATGTAGACAAAGTTTGTGGTGCCATGAAGCTCATGGTGAGTGATGCAGGCAGGGCTTTAAAATCAAGTGAGATAAGCTCTAGGATGAAGGCAATGGCACCCCACTCCAGTACTCTTGCCTGGAAAATCCCATGGACGGAGGAGCCTGGTGGGCTGCAGTCCATGGGGTTGCTAAGAGTCAGCACGACTGAGCAGCTTCACTTTCACTTTTCACTTTCATGCATTGGAGAAGGAAATGGCAATCCACTCCAGTGTTATTGCTTGGAGAATCCCAGGGACGGGGGAGCCTGGTGGGCTGCTGTCTATGAGGTCGCACAGAGTTGGACACGACTGAAGTGACTTAGCAGCAGCAGCAGCAGCAAGCTCTAGGATAGAGAAAGCAAAGCAGAGACTTTGGCCTCTTGCCTGTTATCCTGGTCATTGCTCACAGATCATTTCTGCCCTTTGCTGGGTTGGTACACTTATCATCTTCAAAAAGGCCCTCACCTTAAGGTAGAATTTTGCTGGAGAGAGTTTCTCCTAGGTAATGGGACCTTCTGCGCCAAACCAGAAACCCAGGCATAGAGTCCATCAAATTCAGGGCAGTGGGACAGAATATTTGAAAGTGGGGAACCTGGGATTTATGGTGTCCTACACATATAGTATTGAGAAAAATAGTGGTTTGCTCATTGGAAATGACTGAGAGAAGATGGGGGTAGCCAACCTAAGGGCAGAGGGCAAGGCTGTCAGCAGAAAGTTCTCTAACTAGTGTGCCAGGCTGCTGTGAGTGTAACACTGAACCCCTGGCAATGTATGTGGGGCTCTTTTGGATGAAAACCATTTTGTACCATTTTAGGCCTGTTGACCTTTCTCTATGAGAATGATATTTCAGTCCAGCTGAAAGGCCTGACACACTTTTTGCCCATATGTGACGTCCTGAATAGGTGGCTTTTCTGTGTCTTGGAATCTTCTTTTCATTGTCTCATGGAGGGTCCTGACTGCTTCCATGAGTGAGGCAGGATCAGGACAAAGGCTCCCCAGCCCTTTCCTCTGCTCTCTGGAGGTACCAGGCACTACATCATTCCTGGGCCTGAGTCCATTAGATCTGTTTCACTTCCCTGTAATTCCCCAGCTTAAATTCTTCTCCCCAGTCCTTTCTGAGAAGTTTGTTTCTGCTTTTACATGGTGCTTACATAGGGAAAAAAAGTCCCTCTATTACAGGAACGCCCTTGGTTTTTCCATGGACTCTTGGCCTCAGGACACTAGCCTCTCCTAGTGCCATCTCATTTGTTCAGAGGTGAAGTTGGAGCTTCTGTATTCCAGACATAGTTCTCCCGGGTGTTCAGGGATCCTCGCCAATGCAGATCCTGTCCAGAAATGTTCTCATGTTAGGATCCTCTTGTGTCTTGCCAGCACATGCTTAGCGGGGACACCCTGCTCTCCTCTGAGCCGCTGATATCAGTTGCCTTTTCTTTTAGGCAGTGCTGCAAGCTGGGAAGGCTGGTCCCACTGAAGAAGAGTCTGGGCAAATGCCTGAGCATTTGAATGCAGTGATGCTGCATGGGATGAGTGACTTCTGAGTGACTTCCTTCCCCCTCTGGTCCCCAATGCTGGGATGCTGAGACCAGTAGATTTGAGAGTTACATTAGGTCACGATGCCACTTTCTAGCTCCTTTAATCCTATCACCGGGCAATCCCAACAATGTGGCTGCCCCTGTCCTAAAAGGATTTGTGTCAGTTTCTCCTGGGACAAATATGGGTCTGGTCTGCTTTGCAATATTTGTTCCAACTGCAAATTTTGACAAAGACATTCTGTCCACACAGAGCCAAAGAATTTTCTGTGTTTAGATGCGTTTGGAGGTAACTGAATGTTGCCTGGTCTTGGCAGATAACTGAGTCCGGCAGTCCACGTAGCATGATCCGTGGCCTGTTTAATTTGTCTTTGAATGGCAAATGTGTTTCTTCTCTGAGTCAGCAAAAAGCATGATACCCTCCAACAGTACTGTGTGACCTCTCTGCTGCTTTTGTGATATGGAAAAACAAAACATCGATCCTACTTTTTTTCCTTTAGTTGCTGGTTCATTTTTATTTCTAGTGACATGTTTCATAGCTGAAAGAGAAGATGTATGTTCCATAGATGGGATGTATTTTTACTTAATCACAGTGGTTATTTTTATAATTCATATTAGGAGACCTCATTTCTCTGGCCATTATTAACTTAGTATTATTAATTGTCTGAAACATAGCTGAGAAACACACCATTTGTATAGATGTCTCTGAGAAGCCAAACCACGTGCAAAAAAAAATCCTACCCTCAAACTCAATGCATTTTATTCCCAGATAAGCTTCTCCAACTCTCACTTACCACTTGCTTCCTTTTGTTTCAATTGCAATTTAAACAAATCTAGTTATCTGTGTTCTGAGCACATGGGAGATTAGAAGAAATGATTTAGAAAGTTAATGAGCTTGTAGAGGCAAGGAGTGGGAAGTAAGACCTGACCAAAACAGATGAGACTAAAAACTACAAAAAGTAGACAATTACTGAAAATATGACTATCTGGGGCAATTTCAGTTGAGGAAAAATGCCCTGTATTTCTCAGGGCTATATTTCTAAATAGCTCCCTATGGTCATTTTATAGTATGACACAATGCTACAAAAATCAATTCTCGTAATTTTTAAGATGAGGAAAATATGTAAATGAAGTGCTTTAATAAAAAATTAGGTGCTTAAGCCATTTAACTTCTTGATTCATCTGTGCGAGTTCCAATGTAGATTAATGCCTGATCATGAGAGATAAATGAGGCATATATGCAAACACACACACATATTTTTATATATAAAAGATTTTCATGGGGTCTAGATATCATCCTGTCTTTCCCAAATAGCAACACCTAATATGAGAATATTCTGTGTAATGATAGTTTAATGTTGAACTTCATTATATATTTTGTCGGATCACTTTCTCCCTTCAAAAACACAACTGGTAAAATTTCCTCCAATAAAAAAGATTTTCTTTTTTCTTGTCAGTAGTAAAATCTTTAGCTCTGAGGCCATTGGTTAAGAAAAATACAGCTCAGCAGTTGTTGTTTTTGTTTAGCCACTAAGTTTCGTGTCCAAGTCTAGTGACCCCATGGACTGCAGCCCACCAGGCTCCTATCTCTGTGGGTTATCCTTAAATAAGCGATTTCCCTATGTTACCTTAGAATGAAATTACTTATACTCTTCCTCTTTGGTGCTTTTCTATGCAGTCTCCAAATATAAATTGCTACCCAACAATGCATAATTTATTGAGAACATACTTAAGTATTACCAGCACTGTGAATAATTTCCTCCTTGTTTCTCATTTTGTTTGCAGATCCTTTGGGTAGTCATTCCCTTCTCCAGGGAATCTTCCTGACCCAAGAATCAAACTTGGGTCTTCTGCATTGCAGGCAGATTCTTTACCATCTGAACCACCAGGGAAGCCCTATAAATAAATCACCAGCTGTAGAGCTTGTTAGACACTCACTAAATTGTGCTGCTTGGTTTCGGGTAAAGGATTTCAGATAATTTGAAGGACTGAGTTTCATAAGTCTTATCTCTGTCTCAAAACCCAAGGAATGCTATGACTGGGTCTTCTTTATCTGAACTTTCTGGCCCAGGTCTGTCAATTTTCACCTAAGGGGAGAGAATGGACAGTTTGGGTTTCTCTATGTGGACCCTGAGCTTTGGTTAGGTCATGACCCCTCATTAATATTCCAACTTTGGCAATTTCAAAGAATGCCATCCACCCCGACTACTGTAAGCAGCCCAGCTCCCCTGGCACTTCTCACACTTCTCCTTTGTAAGAAGGCATTTGTGCCTCTCTTCATGTCCCTTTCAGGAGTCATTCTTCCCTTGTTCAATTTTTCCCTTTCTCTTTATGGCTGTCATAATAGCCCCTGATACAGTCAGGCAGCGGTGACCCTGTCCATCACTCACCGGCAAGCTATTCTTGAACCAGCGGATGGTCCCTGAGTGACCAGATTAATTGTGCTGGTGGTGGGCCTTTCCACCCGACCTTTCATCCAGGAGCATAAAAGCCAATCCCAGGCTGTGTGTGAGCTGGCTGCCCTGCCATTGCAGTGTCCTCCACAGAGCTGAGCAGGGGAAAAAGAGAAAATCAATGCAAATGAAGTTCAGGAACACGGACAGGAAAAGCTGTGCGGTTGGGGGCTCTCAGAAATTCAAGCTGTCCTCCTTTGCGTGTCACTGCAAATAAGTCTTAAAAAGTGAGAGTCCAAAGGAACTTTTCTGTAGACACAGTGTCCATAAACTGTATTATAACCGTGTGCTGTGGTAAAGGCTGTAGTTGCTTGGGTCTGTGTTCAGTCGGAGCCTTTACCAGGGAAAGGATAAACTGCTAAGTCTGTAGATTTAAGGTCTCGATGGCCCCTCATAGGCAAAAAATGAGTAGTATTGTCACATGTGTGAAAGAGCACCTTTTCCTTTTGTGAAGGTCTCTGCATTGTAGCTACAGGGGTCTATGCTTCTGGCAGTGTCCCTCATGCTCCATTATAAACCACACAAGGACTTCCGTCATACTCATTAAATGGCTGCCTTAAGTTGGTGTCTTGTCATCTTCTCAGTGCCCAGCACAAAGCCATGCATATTTGGAATGCTACTTCTGATGTCTGTTGCTGCTGCTGCTTAAGTTGCGTCAGCCGTGTCCGACACTGCGACCCCATAGACGGCAGCCCACCAGGCTCCCCCGTCCCTGGGATTCTCCAGGCAAGAACTGGAGTTGGTTGCCATTTCCTTCTCCAATGCATGAATGTGAAAAGTGAAAGTGAAGTCGCTCAGTGGGATTTTCCAGGCAAGAGTACTGGAGTGGGTTGCCAGTGCCTTCTCTGCTGATGTCTGTTAACGGATGGATTTCCAGTGGTTCTATCAAATTCAGGGAGAGGAAATGAGAGAGTCAGGAAGAGAGAGAGAGAGAATAAAGTAACCTACCCAGCCATTCAGACCAATCACGCTAAAAATAAAGACATCTCAAAGATCTGAGAGCATGCTCTCCAAGAGACGGTTTGTAAACAGAGCCAGCCGTGACAGCAGTACATGTGCACCTGCCAGAGTGGCAGTGAACCTACTTCTAGTTCACTGAAACCTGCTCCTTAGATGAAGGTAGATGTGTGGTTATAACAGCAGTTGTGAGACACATGCTAAGCTGTTGTGTGTTGGCACATAAAGACACTGTTATCTGTCTGCAATGGATATTGAGTATTCACTCTGTCTCCTATGCTGCTGCTTAAGTTGCGTCAGCCGTGCCCGACTCTGCGACCCCTTAGACGGCAGCCCACCAGGCTCCCCCGTCCCTGGGATTCTCCAGGCAAGAACACTGGAGTGGGTTGCCATTTCCTTCTCCAATGCATGAAAGTGAAAAGTGAAAGTGAAGTCGCTCAGTCGTGTCCAACGTTTAGCGACCCCATAGACTGAAGCCCACCAGGCTCCTCCGTCCATGGGATTTTCCAGGCAAGAGTACTGGAGTGGGGTGCCATTGCCTTCTCCATCTGTCTCCTATAGGAGATCTCACACTCAGTGAAGAGTTAAAATTTGGTACCTTTATGGGACTTCAGAGCATTGGGAGTAATTCTGCCCATGTCCCAGGGACCACCTGTTCCCAACTACTGTGTCCATAGATCTTAGCCCATTTTGCTTCTCTCAGTGGATCTATACTTCAGACCTTTTGCAACTATTTTGGCTTTTTGTTGTAGTTTCCTTGTCAGAAATTGCGATGAAAAAATTTATTTCATATGAAAAAAATGATTGCCTAATCGCACAAGTTTATAATACCATAGCTATACGGCAGTTACCCAATTTCATGGAAGAATCAAGCACAGAGGTTAGAATGAAGTGGTGGGATGGCTAATCTTCTGAGGTGTTCAGGATTTTCAGAAGCTGTGAACGTTTTGGCCTTGCTTTGGTTTATAGGCTGGAAACCTGCGTGCAAAAATAGCCAAGTGAAAGAATCTCCTTAACCTGAATTTCTTGCCAGTTTCCGTAGAGCCGTTGAATTCTTGGTCATCTTTGCTATTTTAGCAGAGACCTTAGTGAGCTGTCTTCACGTATTAGGGAACAGTTTAACCCAGCCCATGTGAGGACCTGGGCTGACTCATAGAGGTGTGTGTGCTGTTAGTCGTGTTCGACTCCCTGACACCCCATAGATTGTAGTCTGCCAGGCTCCTCTGTCCATGGAATTTTCCAGGCAAGAATACCGAAGTGGGTTTCCATTTCTCCCTCCAGAGGATCTTCCTGACCCAGGGATCAAACCTGCATCTCTTGGGTCTCCTGCATTAGCAGGTGGGTTCTGTGCCAACTGAGCTATCGGGAAAGCCCAATGAGTTAAAATTTAGTATGCCATTACATAGGAAACTCAGATTCAGGAATTTATTTCACTCCTTCTTAAAATGACACATCTGTTGACCATGTAAAGAGCATCCACTGTGTGCAAGGCACTAATTTAGGTACTCAAAAGGCAAAAGTGTATCATGTCCATAATACTTACGACAGAAGAGTTGGTTGTCTAGTGAAAAGATACTTAAATTATCAGATATTGGGATGAATTTTGTGACAAAATTAGAGATGAAGTACCATGAAGACACCACGAGAGAGGTAAAAATGTCTGCTGAAAGATTGAAAAGGGAGGAAAGTTTGTAGGTGTTGGTAGGTTATTTATTTGAGAAGCTTCATTACATCAGGGGTTAAACATACTCTTATTTGCTTATTAAATGTAGTAAACTGCATATCTTACCTCTTAGGAAGAAAACGGAATGACCAAGAAAAAGGACGCACATAGTAGGCTCTTAATAACATTTAAAAAATGAATCCACCTTCTAACAAGGCCTTTCTACGTCATCCTTGGCAGTCCAGTAGCTCATTAGATTATCACAGAAGCAGCAGAGCTAAGTAAGAAGTCCTCTGTCAGTCACCCTTGGTGGTATCTCGAGAGCAAATGTGACAAATAGAATCAGAAATGACTTAAATAGTCAGCCACCACAAGCCAAATTTTAAAAAAGCCCTGAAAAGACCAAAAATGGAAACATATTACAGTTATCTACATTCACAGTACAGAACAAGTTTGGTCGTATTTAAGATAATTCTCTAGTGCCTGCTATTTTTAGCCCAAGGGTAAGCTCCTTTAAGAGTCTTTTGGCATTGCATCCCTTTAACCTGGCCTAACAAACTAAGCCAATAAGCTGTCTGATTTTCCTCGTCCATCCAGGAAGAAGAGAGATAGCTAAAACAAACCATTTTCTGGGAAAATGTTCAGCCTATCTTGTATTAAGAGGTTTTTTTTTTTTTTCATATAGATTTTTAAAACATCCCAATATTAAGTGTTGCCTGTCAGAGACCAAAATGTCAAACTTTGCTGTTTTGAAATTGTAGGCTCATGGTTATAAAAAGAGGATTTTATAGGCCTAGTCTAATGGAAATAAACATTACTCCATTACCTTCAGTAAAACCAAATCTTTACAGTTCAAGCTATCATTATTAATGTCTATGAGAAGAAAGAAACGTTTCCAGGGGGTTTATTTATTTATTTTTTTTTAGGCAAAGAAAGACGGGCGAGCTGTACCATAGCAAGTGAAAGTTTTCTTAAAGCTTTCTCCTCAGTGACTTTGCAGTGTGTAATTTAAAAGCAGAAAGCAAAGAAAATGCAGTTTTAAAACACTAGGCTGGCTATTCCTGCTATCTTTCTTCCTTACATATTAACAACTCTCTGTGAGACTATTGCTCTGTCAATTCTTGTCTGTCTGTCTCTATATACTATATACAAACAGCTTTATCAGCTTTCTGTTGTTCACAAGTGTGTATGTGTGCTGCGGGTTGTATGGGGTAGGTGTATGTCTGGAGACACAGTTGTGAGCTACCTCAGTTTAAACCATATAAACACAAATATGGATTACAACACTTAACAATGTATTATCTTCTACTTAGTTCTTCAAAAATCATACTATTAACCCTCTAACTTTAAGGTTGTTCCCAGATTGACTGGTTTATTGAAATTCAGAAGACTGAAATTGGCAATTCAGCATCAGGCAGATTTCAGCAATCAATAGCCAGAAATTTCTTGAACTCAGAGTATAGGCAAGGTAGTAAGCCAGGTGTGGTGGGGGTAGAAAGGTATTTAAGGCAGGCCTCAGTTCTCAAGGCGGAGAAGGCAATGGCACCCCACTCCAGTACTCTTGCCTGGAAAATCCCATGGACAGAGGAGCCTGGTGGGCTGCAGTCCATGGGGTCGCTAAGGGTCGGACACGACTGAGTAACTTTTTTCACTTTCATGCACTGGAGAAGGAAATGGCAACCCACTCCATTGTTCTTGCCTGGAGAATCCCATGGATGGGGGAGCCTGGTGGGCTGCCATCTATGGGGTCACACAGAGTTGGACATGACTGAAGTGACTTAGCAGCAGCAGTAGCAGCAGTTCTCAAGGAGACTTGTCACCAAACTGTAGGAAGAAGATAGCCAGGCCCACACAGTGGCAGTCAGAAAAACTGAGGATATGTATAAAGGCCCTCCTCTGTCCCAGACATCATGCCTGGGTTTCCTCTCTTCCACAGTGATTCTGCCTCAATTACCAGCCTTCTCATAAACATGTCATTAAGCCCCTGATAAATGCCCCACCACTTTTCTTGGTTATGCATGATTTCTATCTTCCCACAGATTAGGGTTTTAGGAGTTAGTATTTAACCAGAACTCAAATTCTCTGGTTCCCATTGCTTGCCCTCAGTGTCAATAGGATTAAATTGCTATTAATATTTTTCATCAGGAAGCATCAGAAACACTGGCCTGTCGAGTAGCTATCTCCAAGGATATATTTGCTCTCTTGAGATGTTCTATTGCCTGTTAAATGATCACATGGTGCGTATTTCTGCAGAACACTGGTGGGCTCTGGGCATTCTTTGTCCTGCCATTGTAGTCTACTGCCAGGGAAGTGTTTTGTGCTCTGCAAGCTGCCTCCTCCTGATCTTTAGTCCTCTTTAAGACCAGCTGTTAATCTTTAGCACAGGCTGACTCTGCAACCCAGCGCACACCAGGTTGCCTAACTTCTTGTTTGTGTGCTCCCAGAGATCAGAAACGAGTTTGCTGTTTTTCCCCCAAACCACAAGCCTTAGGGTCACTGCCTCTGTCTCCCTGTCCTTTGTTCTCCACCTTCTGTCTGTTGCTAAAAAGTTCCTCATTCTTAGGTGAATGATGGCATCTTCCTCCATCATTTCTTTTCAACTCTTATCAACTTGTGCTTAGTGATCATGCCCTTTTGACTCTGCCACCATCTTCCCTCTGTCAGGGCTGTTTCTGCTACTTCTGAAGGCTTCATATCTCACACATGCCATACTAGATGATGAAGCCCTTACTTTTCAGCTTCTTCTGTGTGCCTAGAACTTTGCCAGAAACTATGGTACATATAAAAAAAGTTCATGAACTTCAGGAATTCTTTTTTTGGGGGGGATATACAGCTTTGTGAGGAAACAAGACCTATTCATGGGTCATAGTTGGACAACAGGTGAAACATGGATGGTCATTCAACAAAGCCATATTCTAGGCATCATGTCAAAAATACAAATCAGGGATCTAGCCCCTGGGCTCCATTAGAAACTAGCTGTCCCATAAGGAAATATGCTCATCAGCATGATATTAGCAAATGCCTCTTAGAGTTTTAGAATTGGGAAAGATCCTTAAGACCCATGGGAGAAGACAGAAGTCAGAACTGAAACAGATCTTCTGAACAGAGATGTCCATCAGCAGAGAGGAAAAGGAAATATTTCAGACATCAGTTTTCTTCTCATTATTTACTCACCACATATTTAATGACCACCTACTATATGCCAGGATTTATGCCATCTATTAACATAACAAACTGGATGGGACAGAGACAATAGTGAGAGCAAAGCCATGGTGGTGGAGAGACCAAGTGGATAGAATCTTAGTATTGAACTAAGGAGAGATTAGTCCAACAATAGGGAATCTGAGGGCCAGGTACCTTAAGTGACTCATATAATGGTTAACAGGGCTTCCCAGGAAGCACAGTGATAAAAAAAAAAAAAAAAAACTGCCTGCCAATGCAGAAGATGTGAGTTCGATCTCTGGATCAGGAAGATCTCCTGGAGTAGGAAATGTAGAAAATTCCAGGCAAGAGGAGTCTGGTGGGCTACAGTCCACGGGGTCACAAAGAGTTGAATACGACTGAGTGACTGAGCATGCACAAGTACACACATAAGCATAATGGACAGACTTAGGTCAGGACAAGCAGGGGGAAGACAGGAGACAGACCTTTTTATCATGGAAAAAGTGTTGTCTTGCACAGAAGTTGCAGGCAGAGGCCCAGTGAGGAGGCTGTTGTGGTTTTCAAGCTTGAGGTAATAGGGCTGGAATTAGGAAATGATGGTGACAATGAAAGGAAGGGGTGGATGTGGAAGACATTGTGAAGAAAGAATCGATGAAGATCTTCATCACATCCAGTGAGAGGTTCGATGCTGTGGTGAGACAAAAAGGAGTAAAAATGGCTGTGGTTTCAAGCTTGGGTGATTTGGAGGCTTTAGGATCAGTTAAGGGAAACAAGAGAATCAGGGGAGGGTATGGTTCATGGCAGGAGCCGAGAAGAAGGACCTAGAATGTAATATGCATAGATTTAAAGAGCCTGGGGTGGCTGCTATTAGAAATCAGTGAAAAAAAATATAGCAATTGAGCTTGGGAGCAGTCATGAAAGTCTTTATGAGGATGGGTGTCTTAAAGGAAATATTTATTTGGCAGACACTGTGGAGGAGGGATATCGAGATTTCCCTTTGTCTGACATATTAAAGATTTTTCACTTTTGCTTTGAGGTCAATAATTTGCCAGGCTTTCTCTTGCCAATAGAAAGAGTAACTTTGGGTATTTTTATGTGCTAGACGCTGGGGCTACACATCTCTAAACAGTGTTATCATGTAAAAAAAAGTTTTATTTTATAAAGTTTGTGTGTATGTGAGTGTGCTCAGTCGTGTCCAACTCTTTGCAACCTCATGGACTGTAGCCCTCCAGGCTCCTCTGTCCATAGAATTTTCCAGGCAAGAATACTGGATCAGGTTGCCATTTCCTCCTCCAGCAGATCTTCCTGGCCCAGGGATCGAACCCATGTCTCTTGTGTCTCCTGCATTAGCAGGCAGATTCTTTACCACTGCACCACTTGAGAAGCCCTTATAAAGTTTAACTTAATATATTAAAAATAAGTGATCATGTCTGATTCACCTAATTGCCATGATGGGTTGGAGGTGTTATCTCACTTTACTGTTCAGAAAGTGAGGTTTTGGTAAGAAACCTCTCTAGGGCCAAGTTACAAAGAGGAACTAGGAGAACTAAGATTGCCTGACTCCCAGACTTGAATTTTTAACCACACCCTTTGACTTAATACCTCTGTTGCTGGGCTCTAAGCTTCTCATCCCCTCCTACTCCCAGCCTTTTTCAAATTTTCCAAATGCCTGGAATTATTTCTGTCCCCTTGTTTTCATTTCTTCTGAATTTTAAAATCACAGGAATCTCTCAAATTCTGGAAGTGTTCCCTGATTAATTCCACCTCTACCCCAAGAGCTAGCGGAGCCCAGATCTGATCTTGTTGGAAGAGATTTCATGTTATTCAGTGGAGAGATCAGCATGAATCCATCCTGCCACAGCCTGTCAACAAATCAGAGTTTATATCTTACTACCCATGGACCTGTAGATGTTTTCATTTGCATAAGATGTTTTCATTTGCATATACTTGAAAGCTGGCTTCCCTAGTGGCTCAGATGGTAAAGAATTCGCCTGCAATGCAGGAGACCCGAGTTCGATACCTGGGTTGGGAAGATCCTCGGAGGTGGGCATGGCAACCCACTTCGGTATTCTTGCCTGAAGAATCCCATGGACAAAGGAGTCTGGCAGGCTATAGTCCAGAGAGTCGCACAGAGTCAGACACGACTGAAGTGACTTAGCATGCATGCACACAGGTACTTGAAAGCATATATTAAAATTGTAAGGCCAGGAACTCTTTGTGATATTCTTCATGCCCTCAGTGTGTATGTTCCTGATACTTATTGACTGATGGATGGATATTTTTGTTGGCATTTGTTTGAGAAGGAAGGCAATTACAAAGTATTGATAACACATCCTAAACTTGACTTTAAAGTCCTTTACTGAACTCTTGGACATGTATTTGTAAACCAGATTTGGTAGAATATGCCTATAAGACAGGTCTCCTGGAAGACAAGTTTAGTGGGGTATATAACTCTTTTAAAATGCAATTGAAAACAGGTGTATTCCCCCCAATAAACTGTTTCTTACAATTGCGCTTAGCTCTTATTATTCCTCCCTCCATGGGATTCTCCAGGCAAGAGTACTGGAGTGGGTTGCCATTTCCTTCTCCAGGGGATCTTCCCTACCCAGGGATCGAACCCGGGTCTCCTGCATTCCAGGCAGATGCTTTAACATCTGAGCCACCAGGGAAGCCCTCTCCTTTCTTTCAGTTCAGTTCAGTTCAGTCTCTTAGTCGTGTCCGACTCTTTGCGACCCCATGAATCCTTTCTTTAGTGGACATCAAATCATTTTGCATTTGTGGCTGTGCCTTTTTTTTCCTTAATGTTTTGTCTTTCTGCTGTTCTTGGGTTAAAAAGTAAAACTGTGCCTGATTCATCTCTTTTTTATGCACAATGCCTTGCACATAATAGGAACTCAATAAATACGTGTCGTAAGACAGTGTATTATTCTCTCAGCTCGTGGGATGATGAGTTTTATTTTTTTCAGTTCCTACATTCTCTTAGCTATTCTTTAGTCCCTAGTTCAAAATTCTGTGAATGAGAAGTGCTCAGTGCTGCCTAATGAATGAATTAATGATATTTTACTTGTGATCTTCAAAACCATCCTGGAAATATTTATGGGGACTGAGAAAATTACCTGTTAACAAGCTCTCTTGAGTAGCGGCCAGACTGGGTCTGGTACCTATCAAAATCCTTGGTTGGGTCAATGATTCCATTTCAGCTAGTTCATTCTTTGTTTCAAATAATACAGGTTTTTGTGCACTGATGTTTAAGATAAAGTGGTGCCCATTTTGCATTTCTGGTTATGTTTACGAAACAGTGTTTTATTGCTGTCTAAACATGAGAGTGCTTACAACCACTCCCACCGCAGCACACCAAAAAAGGATGTCATGTGGTCTTGCCCTTCATTTGAAATATGTTGTATTTAAAGGTCATCCTGTTCTAGTTTGGGTAGCAGCGTATTGATCAGGGTATTATGGTAACAGTTATACTGTTGATTGAATGAAGATACATATCCAAGAATGCAACTGGTATTACCAGACACTATTGTTATTCCTGGGAGGCTGGTCATCCCGAGAAGGCTAAGAATGGTCAGTAGGTAAATATTATCAAACAGAGTGCAAACTGGTGGTACCCAATATCCTCCAAGCATCACTGTTTAGATTCTGGCCTTTATATTGTCCTGCTTTTTTATTGTCCCACTATATTTTATTGTCCCCTATGTTGTTCCATCTTTGTGTTCTTTATTTAGAATTCCTCAGCTCTTTAGAATTCTTCTCTTGCTCCTCATTCCTTTTTTTCTTCTAGCTTTAATACTCATATTTTCATCCATTTTTGAAGGATTATGGGGAGACAATATCATTGCATCTAATCCTGAATTAATGGTGCTTGAATTTAATGGCACTTCCTCTGATATCATCAGGGAATTCTTAATTATCTAATATAAAGCCCTTTATGAGGTCTCCATTCTTCTGGAATTTTCTGTGCTATTTGAATATTCCCCTTTGACTTGAATGTAGTAAAACTCTTTTCTCCCTTGGTATTTTATTTTAAATGTTTTAGTTGTTATTAATGTTCCTCTTTTCAGTCTCCTAATTTTCTTTCTACTTCTCTGAACATATCTTTTCTCTTTTCTTTGCTTAGGAGATCCTACAGATACCAGTCCCTTACACTTTCAGCACATAGGCATACCAGAGCCAATTGTTGAAGCCAAAGCTCACATCTGAACTGGCTCAGCAGTGACTCTGTTGCTTTTGCAGCCATCACCTCTGAGTTGAGCCTTGTCTTGGTCTGACTTTGGGACTGGCATTTAAACAATGTCACTCTTTCCTACTTAACAGAGGCAATCCAGGGAAAAGCGGTTTATGAAATGTTGCTTGAGTATCATTTTACTAGCATCATTATACTAGCATCACCTGGTAATATAACTTTATTTCCTGGGAAGAGCACAGAGTGGATAATTCATTTGAAGAGTGTACTGGAGTGGTCTAGTATTCAAAGGATTATAATAATACTGTAATTTCTATTTAAAACTGTGTTTAATTATGTTATATAAATTTATATTTATGTATTACCCTAATTTATATTTATAAGTTATAAAATATAAATATAAATTTATATTTTAAAATTGTATAATTTGTATTTATATATTTAGCTACCTTAATTTTTATCTATATTGTAACACACAGAGTCAGTTCATGTAACTTTCACTAATTCTTCCTGCCTTCCTAAAAGGACTGGAAAGCAAATGTTTTGCAGTGTGAGACTCAGTTTCAGAATTAAGAGGCTAGCATTGGCAAAGGTGATGTTTGACTCTCAATCCTCTCTCCCAGTTTTAACATATTATCTCTACATGTGGCATTTTCCCACATGTATGGAGAGATTATGGAAAACCTACAAAAAACAAGTGAGGACCATATCTCTTCTTCACAAGAGTACACAGAAAATCAAAGGGCCTTGCCAAAGTTCCTAGACATTGGCAATTTCCTTCTTTTCTGTATCCCAAAAACCCAAAGGCATCACGTGGTTAGAAAGTTGGGTCCTGCAGTCAGATAGGCCTGGGTTTGAAATCCTGGTTCCACCACTTACTTGCTGTGGGATCATGGATGTATTTACATAGCTTCTCTGAGTTTCAGTTTCTTCTTTCATATACTTGTGCTGCCTACTTCATAAGGTTAGTCATTCATTCAGGAAAAATTTCCTGAAAATTTATTGCATGTGAAATATCTGCTGGACACTGAGATTCAGTAGTAAACAAGAGAGTAAAAATCCTACCCTCTTGGAGCTTATGTTCTAGTGGAATGTTATTAGGATTAAATGAGATAATACAATGGATGTGCTTCACACAGTGTTTGGACATAGTGGATATGCAAAAATAATTTTTAACAAGTAAAAAACTTATAAACAGCTGGAGATGATGCTGTTTATCCTTCATCCATAAGCATATCCATAAAGATAATAAATGTAATCATGAAAAAAGCCTTAAATTTTCCAAGAATCTGTCTGTCCCATGGAGACCATTCAGAATAGTTGGAATTTAGAATTCTTTGGTTGTAAACAATAGAATGAAAAACTAAAATCAATTCCCAAGCAGAGGAGCAAAAGGACATTAGTGGCTGTTGGAACTGATGAGACTACTGAACTGGGCTTGCAAGCCTTGAAACAAAGCTCTAAGAGGATTCGGATCACTATTCAGATTTTTACAGTTTTCCCGTGGGTTCTGTGCCAGGCCCTGGCTGGTGAGCAGAAAGTGGGGCTTTGGCTTTCTGGCTCTCAGTATATCTAGTGTAGAAGGGATTGTTTTGTAAAAGGAAATTGTGGTGCTGCCACAAACATACAGGGAAGTCAAAAAACAACACATGAAAGCTGTAGGATCCTAAAGGTGGTTGGAGGGTCTTGTCAGCATAAAGTCCTTGGCATTAATGAATAGAATGAGGTTCTTGCTCCCAAATAAACAGCAGGACTCTCACCACCCAGTGGCTCTCCTCTAGAATTCCATGAATTAAAAATTACTTATAACTTATAATTCCATGAAAAAAAATTACTTATAACTTCAAAATATAAATATATATATATTCATATATGTGTATATATACACACACACTAAATATATTTTATGAAACTTTGCTTCTGACATTAGTTTCCAAAGATGAACTCTCCATCTCATGGTCTGTACATTTCATTAGCATTTGGCAATATGCAATCATAGCCCTATAGTCAAAGCTGTGGTTTTTCACTAGTCATTTATGAATGTGAGAATTGGACCATAAAGTAGACTGAGCACCAAAGAACTGATGCCTTTGAATTGTGGTGCTGGAGAAGACTCTTGATAGTCCCTTGGACTGCAAGGAGATCTAACCAGTCAATCATAAAGGAAATCAACTCTGAATATTCATTAGACTGATGCTGAATCTGAAGCTCCAATATGTTGGCTTCCTGGAGTGAAGAGCTGATTCATTGGAAAAGACCCTGGTTCAGGGAAAGATTGAGAGAAAAAGGAGAAGAGGGTGGCATAGGATGAGGTGGTTGGATAGCATCACTGACTCAATGGACATAAATCTGAGCAAATATATGGAGATAGTGAAGGACATGGGATCGCAAAGAGTTGGACACAACTTAGTGATTAACCAACAACAACAACTCATAAACATTTTACAGTGATCCAGCAATCTAGGAATATGTATAGAAGATCAGTGATGAGCGTCTTCTGTAAGCCCAGTGGTGTGCTGGCTCTGAGAACACAGAAGGAAGTGTTAAACATTACATTCCATGATCACACATATTTGCTACCCTGAACAATCATTTGTGTGTTTCTGCCAAGAAACATTAGTCTTTTCACTTAAAAAAAAGTCAAATAATATATGTAGAAATAACGTAAGGGAAGTGCATAGTTCAATGCTTGGACCTAATTGTTAGTCAATAAATGGCCATTTGAGGGAACATTCAATACCCCAAACTTCCTGGATAGCTCTGTAAAACCCAAAGTGTCCTTGGGAACAAAACTGCAAGAGTATTTTGGGCAAGATTCAAATTCCGGGGAAAGAGTGTCCAGCAGCCTGACCCTGGGCTCTGTGCCAGCCTGTCAATGATGAGGGGGAAGTGGGATTTCTGCTACTGACTTCCTAGTGTGTATCCAACCTGTACCTTGAATCCAAGATAAATTCTAGGAGGAAGGGGCCATGTCTCTCTTATTTACCATGGACCCTGCTCTTAGCACTGTTCCTAGCACACGGTAGGCACCTGAGAAATCTTTGCTGAAAAAAACGACCAAATTGGGAAGCTCTAGATGGAGGCCAAAGGGGAATGACTAAGCTACTTGCTTCAGTGGCTATCATTAGTGCATAATTTCCAAAAACCATCCTAGGATGAATGAGATGTTTAATCTCTGTCATGAAATGTAACCTTTGGAGGGAAGGCAAGCAAGTACAGTGTGACTTCTGAGAGGGTCCTGCAGGTTTGAGCATGGCCTGGGCCTCTCTCTGATGTGGCTCAGGAGCGCCAACAAGCAAAGGCATTTTGTATGTTAAACTGGATCCCATTGAGTCAATGATGTCTGTGATGACTAGTGAGTCCAGGGTAAGAGGAAGCCAAGAAGCAGTGGCGACCTACACTATAGAAAATATCGACATGGGAACCTTTGCTCAGAATGCTGGCTGCAAAATTTCAGCATTTGGCATTTTCAACAACTGCTGCTTGGTTTTCTTTACAGTTTTAGTGGCTCATTCTGGAAAGGCAATGAGTTTTAATCTATGCCGGTTGAGTGATTTGGGGTGGGGTTAGGGAATATAAATGTTTTTTGTTGTTTTTATAACTATATAACACATTTATATGATGACTGTATAACAAATGCCCAAATACCACTTTATTTTGGTTCAGAGTGGGAGAACCTGGTGATAGTTAAATGTTGAATGGGTCCCATAATATGACACTTGTGTAATTGGTCATTTATTCAGTAGTTATTTATTGAACGTCTACTAGATGTCAGCTCTGGTGACACTTTGAGTTTTTCTGTGTGTGAGTTACACTGTTTTGTTTAGATGTAGCACATCTCTTTGCCTACCTACTTCCTAATTATCATCCAGACTTTGTCTTCTACATCACCTTCCTTAGATTGTCTCTCTCCAGTACCCAGGACATCCAGGCCCATCTACTGTGTGCCTCATGGATTCCCCCATTTTCCTCAGTCTGTTTGTTTCTATCCTGCCTCTCCCATTGGGTAGGAAGATATTTGAGAGTCTGAGCTGTGATTTTCACTAACATATTCCCATACCTAACTCAGTGTCTGAAATATAGTCAGCTCTTGTTATGCGTATGTTGAATGAATAAGGCATTAAAATTTTGAAATTATTTTGGAGTGCATTAGGAAATATTCAATGCTAGGTATTCAGAGAAACGTCAAGCATAACTTGGTACTTGATTGTCTTAAAGGAGCTGGCAGTTAACCATTCTCAGTTTTTAAACAAGTGTTTGTTGAATGCCTACTATGTTCTAGGTCATTGTCTATTTGGAAGTAAAATTGGGTATTCTTTAATTGGTTCATGAATTCACTTATTTAATTCATTTTATTTATTTATTTTTTGGCCATGCTGCTCGGCTTGTGGGATCTCAGTTCCCAAAGCAGGGGTTGAACCTGGGTCATGGGAATAAAACCACTGAATCCTAACCACCAGGGAACTCCCAAGACAGGTATTTGAAAAGATAATTAATATTAAGTACTGTTTGTTTCGAGTGCTAAATGATGGGTTCAAATAAGACAAAGAAATGAAAAGTAGCATCATGGGAGGATAACTTAGGTAATATATTTGAACCTATTTTATTTTGAAATAAGGCCTTTCTTTCTCTTCTTCCCTCTTTTTCTCTTTACATTCATTCATTCATCCATCTGAGATTAACTCGGCATCTGCTATGTCAGAGATTTAGAATACAAAAGTACATGGCACATCTTTCCCTAGGAAATATACACAGATGAACAATTTTTAAGGTGAGCTCTGCCTTTGAGCCAAACATTGTAGTCCTATGTATATTATCAGTATTAAAATACATGTTTATTATTTGACATTCAGATAATGACCAAGGAAGGGGTATGAATAATAGCAAATCTCTGTATCACCATTTTCTTGTTGTTGTCAGTAAATGCAAATACATGAAGTTTTTGTATGGAGTTGATAGGCTTCAGCTAAATAAATATTAAAGAAAGCATGCTTTTTACATAATTTCCCTTTATTTTCCTTATCAAACTTCTATCTAGTTATGTCACACTTCTCTATTTTTAACTTTAATTTTATTGAAGTATAGTTGATTTACAGTGTTGTGTAAGTTTCAGGTGTACAGCAAAGTGATTCAGTTATAAATATACATATATTCAAGTTGTTTTTAGATTATTTTCTCACATAGGTTATCACAGAACACTGAGTAGAGTTCCCTGTGCTGTATAGAAGGTCCTTGTTGGTTCTCTATCTTATATATATAGTATTGTACATACATTCATCACAAACTCCTGATTTATTTCCCCCTTGACCACGTTTCGTTTTTGCTAACCATGTTTGTTTTTGATATATATGTCTGTTTCTGTTTTGTAAATAAATTCATTTGTATCACTTTAAAAACTTAGATTCCACATGCAGGTGATATTGTAAGATATTTGTCTTTCTCTGTATGACTAATTGACTTACTTCACTTACCATGATCATCTCTAGGTCCATTCATGTTGCTGCAAATGGCATTATTTCATTTTTTTTTTATGGATGAGTATATTCCATTGTATGTATGTAACACTTCTTCTTTATTCATTCCCTTGTTAATGGACATTTAGGTTGCTTCCATGTCATGGTTATTGTAAATAGTGTTGCAGTGAACACTGGATTGCATGTATCCTTTCAGATTATGGTTTTCTCCAGATATATGTCCTGAGGTGGAATTGGAGGTAGTTATATGGTAGTTATAAGGGTTTCCCTGGTGGCTTATATGGTAAAGAATCTTCCTGCAATGCCGGAGAGCCGGGTTCAATCCCTGGGTTAGGAAGAGCCCCTGGAGAAGGGAATGGCAACCTACTCCAGTATTCTTGCCTGGAGAATTCCATGGACAGAGGAGCCTGGCAAGCTACAGTCCATGTGGTCACATAGGAGTTGGACATGACTGAAGCAATTAACACATGCACTCACACACACACACACACACACACACACACACACACACGATAATTGTAATCTTAGGTTTTTCAGGAGCCTCCATACTGTTCTTCAAAGTGGGTTGTACCAATTTACATTCCCACCAACAGTGTACATGGGTTCCCTTTTCTCCATACCCACTCTAACATTTATTGTTTGTAAAGAAAATATACTTTTTTCCCAATTTTGGCTTTCCATATCAGTGTTATATCATTCCTAATTTGAATACAGGCTTCAGACTTTACTGGATTTATGACGTCAAACTATGTAAATAAGATAAAACTGTACTCTTACATTTGGATAAAATGTAATAGATTAGTCAAAAAATAAATAAAAATAAAATTCATCTTTGTGGGACAAGGGCATCTTCATTTATAGATGTTTTATTTTTTTTCTCTCAAGCTGGGCTTCTTTGCTAAGGCTGTGAAATTATTTGGCTGTATGACCTCTCTGTCCAGCCAGTCAAGTTGTGAGGCCATTAGAAACTTGAACGTGTTTCTGATAATTGGATAGGTTCATAATCGACTTGAGTGTGAGTTCTAGATGTGTTCACCATGAACTCTCATTTACAGGTCAGAGGGAAAACTTGATGTCTTAGCAAATCCAGACATTAGGAGAGGTCTGTTTGTAATTATTGTCAAAGGGATTTCCATGACCACAATACTGTAATTATGCTAAAAATGATATGACTTTGATAAGAAATCCCTTGCCTGGTTTCCGGGCAACATTACATAAAATTAAAAATGATGCTCCCTTCTCAGAACCAGCCCTCAGTCTCTGAAGGACTTATCTGACATGTCATACTTTCATGGCCTTGTGGAATTAGTTATATTTTCATTGTTCTCATCACACTTTTTTGCCTGGATTATAAACTCACTCATTCAGGATAACAAAGATAAAACATTTAACTATTGGGGTTCCTCGGTGGCTCAGATGGTAAAGAACCCACCTGCAATGCAGAAGGCCTGGGAAGATCCCCTGAAGGAGGGACCGGCTACCCACTCTAGTATTCTTGCCTAGAGAATTCCATGGACAGAGGAGTCTGGTGGGCTACAGTCCATGGGATCCCAAAAAGTTGGACATGACTGAGCAACTTTCACTCACTCACTCACTCATCTCTCTTCCTTGACTGGATTATAAACTCACTCATTCAGGATAACAAGGATAAAACATTTAACTATTGAAAGCCTCTATGTGCCAAGAAGTATTCTAAGCACTTTACATGTTTTAATTTGTTTAATCTTTACAACAACCTTGAGGCAGATACTTTATTATTGTCTTTACTACAGATGGGGATTTGAGTTGTAGAGAAGTTCAGTAGCTCAAGCTAGGTCCTGGGCCCTATTGAATGTCAGAGCTAAGACTCATGGCCTTGTAGTCTGACGCCAGCTCTTGTATCCTTAGCTCCTTCATTGTCTGACCTCTTCAGCTCTCTCCTGCTTTACTGCATCAGGACTCATCCTCCCCCCAAAATGAAATATTTGGCTTATCAAATAGTTTTACAAATGCTTTCATAATTTTATCAAGTTTTGAGGTATCCTCCTGAATGGATATAATGCAGTCATTACCTTAATATTCTAGGGAGTTTGACTAAGGGGCAGGGATTATTTCAGGTACAGCATAAGAATTTTCTGCAGAAATCCCTCTTCATTTCCATCCCTGAAAACTCACAGTGGCTAAGGGTTCATCAGGTTCACTTAGGATAGTGGTTTTTCCATGATATGGAAACATGTCTGACAATTTGAGATTCATCTCATATACTTTCCCCCCTCAAAATGTATCTCATTTTTTTCTGAGGCAATGTAGTAGCTATAATTTAGGAAATATTTCTTTTTATCTCTTCAATAAATAATAATTATTTGGCCCATTGTATTAGAGTCACATATAAAGTATCACCAGTCTGATGTAAATATTGCATTATTGCTGAATTTTCTGTTCTACCCATCTTTCTTACACCCTCTCATGCTCCCCATTTGAAGAGAGATTTCAGAGCATGTCTTCTGCTAAAGATGATCCCCTTTTTCTTTACTTACCTTTAATCAAGCTATTACGTTTTAAGTAGGTAAAAGTTTTAACTATGCCTTTGCTTTCTTTAACCCAAACCTTCTTCTAATATAGGAAACCAATATCCTAAGTGCTAAATGCTTAAACAACAACAACAAAATTTTTAAAAATCCCTTATACAACAAGGAAAATCTGTGAAAGAAGATATATCATAGCTCTAGAATAAAATTAAGCAAATAATTTTGCTTGTAATTGCTTACTATTGGTCATTTTGTTAATCTGCAAACTCCACAGTGTATTGTTAATCTCTTGAGGAAAGTGACAATCTAGTTAAAAGCTGGGGTAATTGATATACAAATGCATGCACATATGCTTATCTGAGTCATATATCTTATATCTATCTATCTCACTACATAGATGAAGGCTGATAAAAATGTGCTTATGAAAAGATAAAAACTAGGCTTTACACAATAAGCTTAAAGCATAGTAGGATGTGCTGTAACACTTTAAAAGAGTTATGTTGGTGTTCTTCAGTAATATTTAATGAGATGGGAAAAAAAATCAAACAGGATCTTAAGCTATACTTAGGATTTCTATGGGGGAAAAATTGGGAAAAGCATTTTATATGAGATATTCATACTGAGTAGGTAGCAAAAAGGAAAAAAAGGAAGATCGGAGGAGAAAGACCTTAATGCTAGTGGGAAATACAGTAAAGCCATGGAAACTCAATGTCAGAGCTGTAAGGGGAGAGAGGGGAGAATTGGTGGGACATCCTTTGTGTAAGGGGGCTTCCCTGGTGGCTCAGGCAGTAAAGAATCACCTGCAGTGCAGGCGACTCCGGTTGTGAAGATCTCCTGGAGAAGGAAATGGCAACCCACTCCAGTATTCAGAATCCCATGGACAGAGGAGCCTGGTGGGTCCATGCGGTCGCAAAGAGTCAGACACGACTGAGCAACTAACACACTCCCTTTGTGTAAAATGATCAGCTGCTCCTCAAATCTTTTGACTTCTTTGGAAAAACAAAAGTTTCAGATGAACTCTCCAGTTTAGTAAATATTAGTTTCCAATTTAATAAAGTTTAAAGCCTTCTATAGGTGAACACTCCATTATCCAAACAAAACATATGTCTAGGCTATATCTGGCCCAAAGATCTTCAGTTTGGAACCAGAACTAGAACAAGTGACATGTATAAAAATCTAAGTCTTCATTCAAAACACTGCGGTGTGCCTTTCTGGTGGGGATTAGCTATAATAAACAGAATTTTTCTGCCTTGCGTGATGTGCTGAGAAAATGTGCTGAGTCGATGAGGAACACTTGAGACTTGATACTCAAACTGTGGTCCATGGACCGGCAGCATCATGGCATCCAAGAGGTGATTAGAGATTCAGAATCTCAGACTGATCCCCAGAATCAGAATCTGCATTTAACCAACATCATCTGATAATGTGTAAGCATGTTATTGTTTGAGAAGCACCTGATTTAGTACACTTAATGTTCTTGTTCTTAAATGACCCCTGTAAGGCAAATTGTACAGCCAAAATTTGAGCAGATAGCAAAATTTCCAAGAACCTTTAGTGTTACTAGCGGAACATGGAACCAAAAAGTTTGCTGTTAGTGAAGCTTGAACAGAGCAGTTAGTATGGTAATGTTGACATAGTTGGTAACACTTTTACAGAGCTCTTTACAGGAACTTGGTGAGCTAGATACAGGGCTCCACACAGGTAATAACATTTATTCGGTAATCAGTAAATTACCTTATATAGTCAGTAGATGTTGCATCCTGGACAACTGATAAGATCGTTGGCTTTCGTGTGTTTTTTTCAATATTGTGTTCAGCCTCAAGTATAAATTGAATAGGGTGACCTTTTGATACTCCATGAAATTGACTGCATTTCCTAAGATTCTGTGGTTTCAATTACCATAATTTTTTTTAGATTGGGTCCACAGCCATTGCACTGGTCCCAGCATAACAATATTTTATCATAGGTTTTGATAACACAGTGGACAGCAGCAGGGCATACTGTCACAAATATGTGACAATGTGTGGGTGTGTGTTGCCAGTCAGAACTTCACATCAAGTACACAAACAGTATGCAGCTTACTCAGATCAAATCCAATCACTAAGTGGACTGCAAAATGTGAGGGATTTTCAGTCCAGTGATGGAAATGGTGTTCTAGGGTACTAGCTGGATCTTGAATTTGTGAGATAGATAAGTTAATTAGTGGTTCCTCAGTTTATTAGCAACTTAATTGTCAGAATGTAATAGAAACTTCTGAGCTGCAAAAACTTATTAGAAGCAATGAAACATGTGACTTTTTTTCTAGAAGAATATTCAGTGAGCTGTGTTCCCCCCCCGCCCGCCCCCAAAGGGATCTTGAAAATAAAATTAACAATTAAGCAATTAAGTTGAAATTCACATCTATAGAGATATAAGAATTTTGAATTCTACAACTTAAAAAATGCTCCAGAAAAATTAGGGACACTAAAGAGAGGGGGAGCCTGGGTTCAAATTTCCACTCGGTCACATGTTTGCAATGTACACTTAGGCAAGTTTCTTAGCCTCTTTAAGCCTCAGTCTCTTTTTCTGTGAAATGGTGAAATGATAGCTCTTTTATAGGATTATTTACAGATAAAAGGAAAGAGCAGTTACAATATCTCTAGCACACAGCAAGAGCTCAAAGATTACTATTCCCTTTTATTTATGCACCTAGAAATTTTCCTTCACTTTCCCTTTATCTTGAAATAAGTTTGATTTTAGAGCAGCCTTACTGTTTTCAAAATTAAATATGTAATCGTTAAAAAGTATGAAGCCATTGTATTATCTACTAGAAAGAGAGTTGTTTCTTGCTGTCATACTTGCACTTTAGAGAAATAGACAGTTCCTGCCAAAACAAGAGTTTACTTTTTAGTTCCCTGGTAGACTTTGGTTTGATTTTATTTGGCCTTTATGGCAATAATGCTCTGATCACTGTCACAGAAGCCCAAAGAAAAATCTTATTTCTCCTGTTTTATTATAGCTGTAGCTCCCAAAGAAAATCTTGGCAATGTTTAAGAATAAAGAGCAGTTAAAGAATTGTGTGAATGTTAAATGTGAAATAATTCACATTTCAAAGTCAGTAATTATTTTCTGAAGCCCACAGCCCAAATGAAGTGTGTAATATAAGAAGAGTGTTTCATTTCTAACTAAAAGTGATGATAAAATTGTGAATTATTCCATTCTCCTCCTAATTTCTTTGATTTTCAGTTTCCTTTTTCTAATTTTTTTTTTCATTTTTAGTCTATTTCTTCCTTCATTTATTGGTTAAGTAATTGTGTTAGATTCTATACCAATGACTGCTGAGCAACTGGGATGCCATAAACATCATGAGGACAGGGAGGTATCTGTTAGAGCTGCTGCTGTGTGCCTGAGACACTTGCCATTCAAGAAGTATTTTCTAAATATACAAATTAATACAAAGAAGAATGAATGAGTAAAGCCACATAAAACATGGCCAAGGACTTCAAAATTCTTAAATATGTATTGAGACTTTTTTCCTTTTTTTAAGACTTTATGAAAAATTAAAGTAAAATACCTGCTATGTTTCCTGAAGACTCTATGTTGCCTTGTCTTATTTTTAGATGCGTGTATGCTAAGTTGCTTCAGTTGTGTTCAACTGTTTGCAACCCCATGGACTGTAGCACGCTACACTCCTTTGTCCATGAGGTTCTCCAGAGAATAATACTGTAGTGGGTTGTCATTTCTGTCTCTAGGGGATCTTCCTGACCCAGGGATTGAACCCACATCTCTTATGTCTCCTGCATTGGCAGGCAGGTTCTTTACCTCTAGCGCCATCTAGATAAGATGAAATCAATTCTTTCTTCCCCTTATCATCTTTAAACATCATAACCTTTTCTTTTCCTATATCTGATGGTTATATTTCCTTTGACTCAGTGGTACCTAATTTTTTAAATGATATTTTTGTCCTAGTTCAGCTATTCCAAATTGAAGGCTATATCTATAAGCTTTAATAAGTTACAAAACGCAAGTTATTATATAAGTAGCTGCTGCTGCTGCTGCTGCTAAGTCACCTCAGTCGTGTCCGCCTCTGTGCGACCCCATAGATGGCAGCTAGAAAGGATACTTAATCACAGGTAAAGATTGTGAAATGGCTTATCTTAGGTAATTAAATTCTTATTACTTGGGATTTCTTAGGATATTCTTTTAAGTTTTGCTCTTTGATTGACAGGGTAACATTTTGAAATGATCTTTTAAAAGGAATGTCATTAGATAAATAGAAGGAAATATTTGATAGTGTTTTATAGTGCCCTTCTGCCCAATATCTCATTTAATCTTTACCTCGATGTGAAGCAGGTATCTACATAGAGTTGATGGCACCGACGCCACAGGGCCCAAATGCCTTCTCTAAGGATACTGGCTAGTCTGTGACAGAATCAGAACTTGAACCCCGTTCTTCTCAGGCCAAATCTCATAAGATTTTGACTGTTACTTTGGAAATATTCACAGGGGACATGATATCAATAGGAACAGATGCAAAATGAGGGATCTTGGGTTAATGTTTCAGGAATATTGAACTGCTGAATGCTCTGCCAGGGACAAAGTAAGCTACAATTGATGCTATGATGGCTCAGAACTATTTCCCTGTCAATTGCTAAAGCTGTGTGTTTTCATACTGTGTCCAGAAGTGAAAGGATGTACTCTAGGGACACCCTATCTGATAGCATCAGATCTTTCACCCCTGAACAGATTACAGCAGACTGACATCATCCCAACAAACAGACCTGGAAAGTCTGTCTGTAACCATTGATGTCAGCTGGGGCAACAGGGCTGTCAGAGTGGTTTCTCAATCCCTTTCCATGGCTTTGCCATAGTCTTCCATCACCATAACCGTTCCTTTTCCTGGATACCCCCTGTTTAAATTCTCTAGGACTCTATCATTTTTTAAAATGATATTTTTGTTCTAGTTCAGCCAGTTCTGTCATTGTTCTTATACAAGTTGCTATATCTCCTTGATACTATGGGGGTGTTTTGAGGAAGAACTAAATTTAAGTATTCAGTGAGGAAGTATAATGCAAATTCAGTAAATATTGTTTGAATGCTTGTATCTGAGATGCATGTACTTGTAGCTCTACATTTTTGTGTATTGCTTCTCAACTCTTCCTCAAAGCACATAGGTTTTATGTTGTTTCTGCTTCTGGTAACCTTAGGGGATACACGCAGCATATTTCACTGCTGCCATTTTAGAGTTGAAAAAATTAAGATCTAAGGAAGGCAGATTTTAAGCCAGAGTCACAGAGCTGAGTAGACCTGGAATGATCTGGATTAATTCTTTAATCATGCTAAGCTTTTTTCTTTTATCCCTTTACCATGTTAATGTACATGCTTTTTATTTTTATATATTTATTTTATAAATATAAAAGTGGTCATTAAAGAAAGATTAGAAAAAATTTGAATTAAATTCATCTGAAATCTCACTTTCTTGTAATTTTTGGTGTGTATTCTTTCAGATGTTTCCCAGTATATATGCATAGATCATGGGCTGAACAGGTGGCACTGGCTAACTTTCTTTATTAACTTAATAGTATTTAATGGGTATGTCTTATTTTACTGATATACATCTGTATCATCACTTGCAAGGATGTAGCATGTCACTTTGGAGAAGGCAATGGCACCCCACTCCAGTACTCTTGCATGGAAAATCCCATGGACGGAGGAGCCTGGTGGGCTGCAGTCCATGGGGTCCCTAAGGGTCGGACAGGACTGAGCGACTTCACTTTCCTGAGCGACTTCACTTTCACTTTTCACTTTCATGCATTGGAGAAGGAAATGGCAACCCACTCCAGTGTTCTTGCCTGGAGAATCCCAGGGATGGGGGAGCCATCTATGGGGTCACACAGAGTCGGACACAACTGAAGCAACTTAGCAGCAACAGCAGCAGCAGTAGCATGTCACTGTGTGTGCTCTCCTGAACATGTTTTTACTTCAAACCCAGACTTTCATCGTTTGCCCAGCCTGTGGTCAGAAGCCACTCTAATGTGATCTCATATGACTTTTTTTTAAAGAAATGATCCAGTATGACAGCAGTCATAGCAATGAGGTTCTTGGCTGTGGTTGTCCCTGCCTGCCATATGCCAGAGAAATCTATTTGATAGTCTTATGCATACTAAAGAAAGGTTGAGCACTGCAGAGACATACTGACAGGAACTAACCCAGGAGTTTAAAGGTGAAACTTTCAACACCTAGACTGCGTGGAAAATTGAAGTGAGAACTGAACCCAGGAAAGAAAGCCAGACCTGGCAAAGGGGCCATATGTGATGTGCACTGGATGAAAATGAAACCACATTATGTGGCTGCTGCTGCTGCTGAGTCGCTTCAGTCGTGTCCGACTCTGTGTGACCCCATAGACGGCAGCCCACCAGGCTCCCCCGTCCCTGGGATTCTCCAGGCAAGAACACTGGAGTGAGTTGCCATTTCCTTCTCCAGTGCATGAAAGTGAAAAGTTGAAAGTGAAGTCGCTCAGTCGTGTCCAACTCTTAGCAACCCCATGGACTGCAGTCCACCGGGCTCCTCCGTCCATGGGATTTTCCAGGCAAGAGTACTGGAGTGAGGTACCATTGCCTCTCTGACATTATGAGGAACATGTGGGAATTCAGGGACACTGGCCTACACATGGAAAAGCCTGTGAAATAAAAATCATAGCAAGCATTTTCACTTCTCTCAAAGGGCCAAAGCTAACAGGGTTTTGTCAAGAGAACAACACAGAGATAACTCTACAAATGGACATCACCAGATAGTCATACTGAAATAAGATTGATTATATATAAGATGGAGAAGCTCTATGCAGTCAGCAAAAACAATATTTGAAACTGACTGGTTCAGATCATGAGTTCCTTATTGTGAACTTCAGACTTAATTGAAGAAAGTAGGGAAAACCACTAGGCCATTCAGGTATGGCTTAAATCAAATCCCTTATGATTATATAGTGGAGGTGACCAAAAAATTCAAGGAATTAAATCTGGTAGACAGAGTGCCTGAAGAACTATGGATGGAGGTTTATAACACTGTAAGGAGGCAGTGACCAAAACCATCCACAGGAAAATAAATGCAAGAAGGCAAGGTGGTTGTCTGAGGAGGTCTACAAATAGCTGAGAAGAGAAGAGAAACAAAAGGCAAAGGACAAAAAGAAAGATCCACCCAACTGAATGCAGAGTCCCAGATAATAGCAAGTAGAAATAAAAAAGGCTTCTTACATGAACAAGGAAAGAAATAGAGGGAAACAATAGAATGGGAAAAACTAGGGATCTCTTCAAGAAAATCGGAGATACCAAGGGAACGTTTCATCCAAGGATGGGCATAAAGACTTAACAGAAGCAGAAGAGATTAAAAAAGAAATGGCAAGAATACACATAAGAACTGTACAAAAATGGTCTTAATGACCTGGATAACCACAATGGTGTGATCACTCACCTAGATCCAGGCATCCTGGAGTGTGACATCAAGTGGATCTTAGAAAGCATTACTACAAAGAAAACTAGGGGAGGTGACGGAATTCCAGCTGAATTATTTCAAATCCTAAAATGATGCTGTTAAAGTTTTGCACTCAATATGTCAGCAAATTTGGAAAATTCAGCAGTGGTCATAGGCCTGGAAAAGGACAGTTTCATTCCAATCCTGAAGAAAGGCAATGTGAAAGAATGTTCAAACTAATGTATAATTGCACTCATTTCACATGCTAGCAAGGTCACGCTCAAAATCTGTCAAGCTAGGATTCAGCAGTATGTGAACCAAGAACTTCCAGATGTACAAGCTAAACTTAGAAAAGGCAGAGGGACCAGAGATCAAATCGCCAACATCCATTGGATCATACAAAAAGCAAGGGAATTCTAAAAAAAGACTACTTCTGCCCCTTTGACTATGCTACAGCCTTTGACTATGTGGATCACAACCAATTTTGAAAAATTCTTAGAGATGAGAATACCAGACCATATTACTTGTTCCCAGAGAAACTTGTATGCAGGTCAAGAAGCAACTATTAGAACTGGACATGTCTAGTTCAAAATTTGGAATGGAGTACGTCAAGGCTGTATATTGTTGCCCTGCTTATTTAACTTATATGCAGAGTATATCGTGCAAAATGGCGGGCTGGATGAAGCACAAGCTGGAATCAAGATTGCTGGGAGAAATATCAACAACTTCAGATATACAAATGATACCACTCTAATGGCAGAAAGTGAAGAGGAACTAAACAGCCTCCTGATGAAGGTGAAAGAGGAATGTTAAAAAAAAAAAAAAAAACTGGCTCAAAACTCAAAATTCAAAAAGCTAAGATCATGGCATTCATTCCCATCACTTCATGGCAAATAGATGGGGAAAAAGTGGAAACAGTGGTAAATTTTATCTTCTTGGGCTCCAAAATAACTGCAGACAGTGACTGCAGCCATGAAATTAAAAGACACTTGTTCCTTGGAAGGAAAAGTATGACAAACGTAGATAGCATATTTAAAAACAGAGACATCACTTTACTCACCAAGGTCCTTATAGTCAAAGCTATGGTTTTTCCAGTAGTCATGTATGGATGTGAGAGTTGGACCATAAAGAAGGCTGAGTGCCAAAGAATTGATGCTTTTGAATTGTGATGCTGGAAGACTCTTGGGAGTCCCTTGGACAGCAAGGAGATCCAACCAGTCAATCCTAAAGGAAATCAACCCTGAATATTCATTGGAAGGACTGAGGCTGAAGCTGAAACGCCAATACTTTAGCCACCTGATACGAAGAGCCAACTCATTGGAAAAGACCCTGATGCTGAAAAAGATTGAGGGAAGGAGGAGAAGGGAGTGACAGAGGATGATATGGTTGGATGGCATCATCCGCACAATGGACATGAGAATAAGCAAACTCCGGGAGATAGTAAAGGACAGGGAAGCCTGGCGAGCTGCAGTCCCTGAGGTCTCTAAGAGTCAGACACAACTTAAGACTGAACAGCAGTAACAGAGGCTTTACCACCAAGTCCTGTCTCCTATTAGAATCCAGCCACAGGAGCTTTTGAAAAAAAATACTGAATCCTACTTCCAAAGATACTGATTGCTCTGGTGAGGGGCAGGGAAGGTCAAATATATATATATATATATATATGTGTATATATATATAGCTCCTGTGATTCAAATATACAGCCAAATTTGAGAGTCACAGATATCTTTTACTTTGTGTAGAAGACAGTCAGTAAGAAACTTTTCTTTCAGTCAGGCTTTTATACTAAGGTTTATATTTTCAGCAGTTTAAGTATTTTTACATTATCCCGGTATGAAATCTTTTATAAGAAAATGTCATGCCCTGTTTGGTAAATAAATCTAATTTTTTAAATATTTGGCTTTTCTCTAATAAGTGGGATTCTTATTGCTGTATCCATTCTTTCATTCCTCACAATTGTTTATTTTATAATTTACAGTAATTTAAGTTGTTAATCATCTGTATCCCCTTGCTAGAATAAGCTCTGTGAGGGCAGGGACATTTAGTTACTTTGTTCGTTTTTAATTATTTTGTTCATATTCCCAGCATCAAGAATACCTGGCACATAGTAGATACTCAATAAATATCTGTTAACGTTTTCTGACAGTTTGACACACACATCATGATTCGTATTCCCAAGAAACTTATGATCTATTTAAAAGTGCAGACATGGAACTTAATTGTAGTCCAGCGTTTCTATGGAGGACTGAACTGGAAACTTTCCATTTACAGTATTTTAAACAATGTTGAGGCCTAAAGAATAAAGGGCAAGTGTACGAAAAAGATTCTTTGCTATTATTTTCTCCAATCCTCCTGGGAAATGATATAGTATGGTAGAAAAAATAAGGAAACCATAGGCCCCCCATGGGCTTCCCTGGTGGCTCAGAGGGTAAAGCGTCCACCTGCAATGCGGGAGACACCCGGGTTCAATCCCTGAGTCAGGAAGATCCCCTGGAGAATGAAATAGCAACCCACTGTAGTACTCTTGCCTGGAAAACCCCATGGACAGAGGAACCTGGTAGGCTACAGTCCATGGGGTCGCAAAGAGTCGGACACAACTGAGCGACTTCATTTATTTACTTAGGCCCCCCCAAAATATAGATTTAGATCAGTTACTAATTGGCCTTGAGAAAGTCTGTTTAACCATTTGGGGGGTCAGTCTTCTAATCTGCAGAATCATGTTGTTGGGTGAGTTGACTCTTTTAAACTCTTACAATTTGGTATTTCTGTTAGTATGTTCTGTCATTAAGTGAGGCTATCATTAAATACTTGTTTTCTCCTTTCTGTAACTCTTGAATTTTTATCCAGTTTGGTTTGTACTTTTTTGTCATCTCCCATGTTGTTAAAGACACATACACTTTTAAAAATCCAGTTATCAAGGTCACTTTCGAAAATGCTACCTTTGGTGTTATTAACCACTTTGTCTAACCAGATGTCTTAGGCTACCCTACTGTGCATGCTCATCATGGTGTGTATAAATCACTGATGATCACGAGTGATTCTGTATCTAGAAGGAATTCAATATAAAGTATTTAAAGATTTTTCATAAGTGTTGTACTCAGTCTGGTATTAGAAGTTCAGACTCTAAATCCTAGGAAATTGCAGACTTACTCAGATGCTTTGGAAACCCAAAGCCAGGGAGAATACTTAGCGTCAAAGTCATTGAAAAGATGAGCTTCTCATATCGTATTTATTCTGCAAGTATTTATCGACAACCCACTACTCTGTGCAGAGCATTTTAATGGAGAATGAAAGGTGCTCAAGGAGTCTCAGGCCCAATCCCAGGCTCTAAGTGGCTCCTATTCTCTTGGGGACAGGCCAGGAGCCACAGAGAGTCAGGAACCTCACTTTGATTTCCTTCACCCTAGATGGCCCCACAGAGAGGACAGACTTGCTGCTGATTAGCTTCCAACCACCTTGAGACAATTTTCTCTCTTTTTAATGCTATTGCCAGAATATTGCAGTAATCAGATCATTTGACATCGTCTGCATCTTGGCGTCCCCAGTCTTAATATACCGTATAGATCCAGGTGTGAGACATCTGCAGCTGCACGGTTTGCACACATACCTCGTGGTGCTAAGTCTTTAGGAGCAAATAGCGCTGGCTTCTGTAATGGTGCCTTCTAAGCACTTCTTTGGGCACAAAATGTACCATCTTAGAATTTAGGAGTTGTAATGGAAAATTATTATAAGTGTTTCTTACAGTCAGTCTAAAATACATTGTTTTGGCCAGATAAAACTTTATGAGTCATTTAGAGTAGGACTCCTTTCTGAAGTCCTAGTGCTGCTATTCTGATTGATCGATGCTCATGTGGAATGTCTGTTAAATATTTTCAATATTACCTCCCTCCCCCTTCTACCAATATGTAAACCGTGAAACAATTAATGTCTCACTCACTGTAAGTTTACACCTCAGGACCTTTGTACCTACTCTGTTCTTTGCCTAAAATATTTCTTTCTCAGCTATTATGGCTTGCTCCTTCAAATGCTTTCCCTTTCTCTCTCTCTCACATGATAAGGTACATATATATGCATTTGTACTATCTATCTATTTCTATACTCCTTTCTCTATCTTTATACTCCAAATATTTTGTTTCCTTCTATGTATTTATATATAATAAATAATGTATATATTTTGTCTCCTTCTATGTATGCATGTACAATGTATCAGTTCAGTTCAGTTCAGTCGCTCAGTCGTGTCTGACTCTTTGCGACCCCATGAATTGCAGCACGCCAGGCCTCCCTGTCCATCACCAACTCCCGGATATATACATATAAATGAACCAAATATATTCTCTCCATATATATACGTACATATGTACTCTCTGTGTATATATGTATATATACTCTATGTTCTTTGCATGTAACATATATGTATATATAGGCTACCTAATCTTTGGAAAGTCTGCCATCCTCTCTCTACCAAACTAAAATGTAAGTTCCTAGAACAAAGATTATAGCCTGTAGGAGTCACTTAATATATGCATAAGTAATAAAAAATCTATTTGTAAACATGCATATATATATGGTATTTTTGCATGTGTCTGCATGAGTGTAGGGTGTGTCAAGTGTAGGTATCAAAGTTCAGCTTGGGGTAGATTTTAGGAGATCACTTCATGTAATGAACATGCAAGCATTCAGGGATTATGTCAAACCATGCCTGTTAATTCAGACATATCAGCCTTAAGAAGTAACAAGTAGGCAATATCCTTTATAAAATTGTAAGGATTTCTGAGCATTCATGTCTTTAATAATTTCAATGTCACATTTTAAATCTCTATGTTATGTCAGTCTATTGAGTAGAATGTTCTTCCCTGTCCCCTTCATTTGTTTATACCCTATCCCTGCCTCAAAGTCAACTTTAAGTGTTCCCTCTGTATTAATTTTCAACAAGCTAATACTTTGTTTCATTTATTTTGAACTCAATCTAGTGCATGAGGACAATAATAATGATAATATTAACAATAACAAACATAAGTCCTTACTACATACTAGGCACTATTCTATACAATATGCATGGATTAACAGAGCTGAATCTCAAAGTAACCTTACAGTGCAAGTTTATTATTAAAATGTGCTTTTCAGACATGAAATTCGAGATACAGAGAGGTTAAGTAACTTGCTGAAGGTCACATACCTCATAAGGATGAATTTAGGATCCCAACTCAGGCAGTCTCATGTCAAAATTTATATTTTGCCTCACTGCCCCTTTCATAAGAACAGGAAAATCTTATAAGGTTTTTATGCTTTTGATCTTGAAAAAATCTTAAGAAGTCTAGACGTGTTTAAGAAGTATGTGAAAGTGTATAGAGGAGAATCTTCAAGAATCATTTGGCATCTAGTCTATGTAATCAAATAGACGACAAAATGAAAGTGAACTTTATTATAATGATGGTGGTCAGAAAATTCTGAAAAAAGAAGGGAGTGATTGGCAATAAAAAGAGTAAAATGCCATAGGACTAATCAAAAAGAAATTCAGGGCATAAATAACCAATGAGCTGTTATCAACAAGGAAGCATAGACTGTAAAATGTCTAGGGACATTAATGTAAGATATTGAAAATAAGAATTCACATAGAATAAATTAAAAATATGTTATTAATAACTTTAAAAAGCTGCCAGAATTGCATGTGTTAGAAGTTATAAATCTGGGGCTTCCCAGGTGGTGCTAGTAATAAAGAATCCACCTGTCAATGCAGGAGACACAGGAGACCTGGGTTCCATCCCTGGGTTGGGAAGATCCCCTGGAGGAGGAAGTGGCAACCCACTCGAGTATTCTTGCCTATAAAATCCCATGGAAAGCAAAGCCTTGTGGGCTACAGTCCACAGGGTCACAAAGAGTCGAACACAACTGAAGCAACTTAGCAAGAAGTGATAAATCTAGCATTCATAGAATTGTAAAGTATAACTTGATTTATGCACTTCTCAATAGGCACAAAATAGCAACTTACCCCAAACTGCATAATTATCAGAATCACTTGGGATGGTTATCAAAACTCAGAATCCTGGATGGTTCCTCTAGGGAAATTGTTCTCAACTGGGGGAAGTTTTACCTCCCAGCACATATTTGGTAAAATCTGGTAACAGTTTTGGTTGTCATGATTGGAGAAGCATTACTGTCATCTAATAGGTAGTGGTCAGGGAAGCTGTGAAACAACCTACAACACACAGGGCAGCCCCCTAGAGCAAAGAATGGTCTGATCCAATAGTGCCGAAGCTGAGAAACTCTAATCTAGATACTCTGATTTGGTGGTATCTAATGGGGTCCAGAAATCTGTATCTCTATCCAGGGACCCAGCTTTTTTTATAAAGGCTTGAATATACCAGTATCAGTTGGAGTTGTTGAAAAACTTTTTATTAAAGAGGGACAGAAAGTGAAGAAGAACTAAAGAGCCTCTTGATGAAAGTGAAAGGAGAGTGAAAAAGTTGGCTTAAAACTCAACATTCAGAAAACTAAGATCATGGCATCCGGTCCCATCACTTCATGGCAAAAAGATGGGAAAACAGTGGAAACAGTGGCTGACTTTACTTTTTGGGCTCCAAAATCACTGCAGATGGTGACTGTAGCCATGAAATTAAAAGATGCTTACTTCTTGGAAGGAAATTATGACCAACTGAGACAGCATATTCAAAAGCAGAGACATTACTTTGCCAACAAAGGTCCATCTAGTCAAAGCTATGGTTTTGCCAGTAGTCATGTATGGATGTGAGAGTTGGGCTATAAGAAAGCTGAGCACCAAAGAATTGATGCTTTTGAACTGTGGTGTTGGAGAAAACTCTTGAGAATCCCTTGGACTGCAAGGAGATCCAACCAGTCCATCCTAAAGGAGATCAGTCCTGAGTGTTTATTGAAAGGACTGATGTTGAAGCTGAAACTCCAATACTTTGGCCACCTGATGTGAAGAGCTGACTTATTTGAAAAGACACTGATGCTAGGAAAGACTGAAGGCAGGAGGAGAAGGGGACGACAGAGGAATGAGATGGTTGGATGGCATCACCAACTCGATGGACATGAGTTTGGGTAAACTCTAGGAGTTGGTGATGGACAGGGAGGCCTGGCGTGCTGTGGTCCATGGGGTTGCAAAGAGTCAGACACGACTGAGCAACTGAACTGAACTTAACTGAAAGAGGGACCATTTATAATAGGCTTTGAGGTGGGAAACAGAGATATGAAAAAAATGAAGGGTAAAGGGGAGACCATTCTAACAGAAGAGCAAATCGCACCCAGTAGGACAAAAGATAGTCAGTAACATTGGCTGAGCAATAGATAGTAAGAAGCAATCACAGCGAAACCTCTTTCTGCATGGAAGGCCACTCTCTTCATGGGATGTAGCTGCATTTCTTCATCTTAGTTCTTAACTGTTGATAATTAACTGATATGTCTTTTCAACTCATTTTATATCCCCTAATGTGAGTGTAGATTAGATTAGCCCATGCCCATGTTCATTTTTGTTCTAATAATTTCTTCCATAAAATTCCAACATATAAAGAAGAGAAAGAGAACCAGCTTTTATTAGATATATGTGGTTTGATGTACACATCTGCTTCTCATTAGTCATGTGAGCGTTGGGCTACTAATAGGGTTAATATTGATTTAAATGAAATAATAAGCATAAAAAAATTAACTCAGCCCCAGGAACATGGAAAGCACTCAGTAAAGGTCAGCTGGTGTTTACTATTTTTAAAAATCAAAATAATATGTATATGTCATAATATTTTTGACACTATTTAAATGAACATTAAAAAGTGAAGTTGGGGTAGAAGATAAGGCTCTTATGGCAATCTTGGCAACTGATGATTTTGTACATTTTTTTGATTGATGAAGATTGAGAAAACCCTACTTCACAGAAAGGAATATTTGTAAAGGTTTTGTAAAGATGTAAAGATTGTAAAGTTGTGCTCACATGCACATCTGAAGATATTTTTAAATCTTAAGACCAACACCAAATGATTCAACTTGGCAGGTTAAGTCAGTGGTGGTCTTCACTGTGTTTATGATAAGATAAATAGCACAATTAAGTGTGCATATTGCTTTCTGAAAGTGAATTAGTTATATTTGCATATGAAATCAATTATGTAGAATATATCATACACTATGATATTTACAATCAATTCTTGCAGTAACTGTATGCATATCAAGGGTTCCGTGGAACACAGTTTGAAAAACCCTCTGGTTAAATATATATTCCCAGATGAGTATGTTATAAGGTATAGAATAAAGAAACTCACTGTCGTCCAGATAGATTATATTATCTGTTTTCTCCTGATTAGTGAGCCTGATGCTTCCTGCATGAATAGATAGTTGGACTGGCATGATTTTTCTCCTGCATCTTTTGAGATATGTGCAGATTAATTGTTTAATAATGCATTCCAGTATCTTTCCAAACACCAGAATTGGTGAGATTAAATTTCTACATTTTCAAGACCCATCTCAACACTTTCCTTTACAAAATATTGATCTACAAAAAATGCATGAGAAATAAATGGAAGCTAATTTCAAATAAAGATTTAGATAAGCATTATTAATAAGACAAATATTCTGGGAATGAAAAGAGGTGGGAATTACAGAGGATACAACAATGGCAAAACAAAAGGAGGATAAAAAGTCACATTATAGTCTTAGGACTGGTTAGAGATTTTTAGTTGTTGCTCATTTCATTTTTATTAAGCATCTACTATATGCCACATGTCAGTTGCAATCAGATAGACCTTTCAGGGCTTCTATTTTAAAAAGACCATGAAAAGTAGTTGTTAAAATATATATTGAGTTATAGAAGTAAGTTTCAATAAAAAAAAATGGGGAGGTGGATAGAATGTGTTTGGACTAGTTGGGAGGGTGACATTTGAGTATAATTAAGGGGATAAAGTCCATTCTGAAGGAGATCAGCCCTGGGATTTCTTTGGAAGGAATGATGCTAAAGCTGAAACTCCAGTACTTTGGTCACCTCACGCGAAGAGTTGACTCAGTGGAAAAGACTCTGATGCTGGGAGGGATTGGGGGCAGGAGAAGAAGGGGACGACAGAGGATGAGATGGCTGGATGGCATCACTGACTTGATGGACGTGAGTCTCAGTGAACTCAGGGAGTTGGTAATGGACAGGGAGGCCTGGCGTGCTGCGATTCATGGGGTCTCAAAGAGTCGGACATGACTGACTGAACTGAACTGAACTGAAGGGGATAAAGGGGGCCAATGCATGTGGCCATCTGGCAGAAGAGCCTTCTAGAAAGGGGAAATGGCAGGTGCAGAGCCTTTTGGCGAGGGAATGCCTGGCATTTTTGTGGTCTAAGCAAGGAATTCAGAGTGTTTGGAAAGGAGTCAGCCTGATAGATGAGGGGTATTGAGAGTGTCAGATGATGTAGATCTAATATAGGGTAACCAACCATGCATCTTAGTTAGCCTGCAATAGTCTGGTGATTGGTTGTTGATGGCACCCACTCACTCTCAAAAGTGTTCTGGCTTATATGATAAATTATATGGTGATTTTAGGCTAGTAAGGCACTCTCAAAACTTCAACTCTTTTTCTTAGAGTCGTGAGAAGCCTTGGAGGGCTTGGTCAAAACTGGGTCAAGAGAAGACTTAGGTTTTATTAGGATCACTGTCTTCTGGGTTGAGAATGAACTATTGGGATGGAGTGGCAGTGGCAAGGGTGAAAACAGGAACTAGCATGTGCAGGGTAGCCAGAACTGAGTTGTTTGACTTGAAGCCACACAGCTCACTAAGGGTACAATGGGACTAGGATCCATTCTTATGACTTCTAATCTGGTGTTCTTTTAAATCTGCCCAGTTTCTCTATTGGTTTAAATTTGAGGACAAATGGAATGCCTTAGCAGCTCTTTTTCAATCGATTAGACCTCCTGCTCAATGGCACCACCCAGCTACTTCTTCTTTATACTGTGAGAAATAGACATGAAACACCCCCTCCCCACCCAATCTGTAATCAGCTCATTTTGAGTGCATCAAACAGGATTTTCTTAGGCCTTTCTCTTGAACTTCTGTATTTACACTTTTGGCTCATGTGACCTCTTCAGAATAATGAACTCCATATGCTCAGGGTATGCTTATTAACTCGTGAGTATGTGATATAAGCTAATGTTAGATAGAGCCTAAGTACAGATGTCAACCTACATTTTATGCCTGCTTAAATAGAAGTGTAAGTATTAGCAGGAATTAAATGGACTCCCACAGGTGTAAATATGTCTATGGAAGGAATCCTTCAGTTTTGCTTGTATTTATTTCAGCTTGATTCTTATTTTATTTTTATAGGAATTAACTTCAATTTTTGTTCATTGCTTTCTTTAGTTAGAGTGTCTAACTTGGAGGAAGAACACAAGCCTTGATTATACACTTACAGTTAACAGTTGAATATGTAGAATGCATGCAAGTGGTTGAGATGCATGTACACATAGATTCTGTTGTAACTATGTCCTTGAGATGAAAACTTCTATGGTTTGGGGGTGTGGTGTGTATAAACACATTTACAGACACACTATTTTAAGTAACCTGAAGGTCCATGGGGAGTTTCCCAGACAGTGAAATTAAAATTTGTGTTCTTTCTATTAGCTACTATTATCATTCAACCAGCAACTTTAGCATCTGACAGGGAAAACATATTGGCACCTAATGTATGCATTGTATCTCTCCTGGTAATAAAGTAGAGGAAGAAGCTAACTCTCAGGGCACAGGGCATTTGTAAGAAATGAACAGATTCAATGTTACTTTTTATAAGAAATATGTGATGTGATGTAAGATGGTCTTTACTGTCTATGTTTGATTATATTTCTGTTAGACATACACACTTGAGATTAAGGGTTTTGTTTTTTTTTTTCTTCTTGCCTTCAAGTGACCATCCCATTTTCAAAATCCTTTATTCCATATGCTAAACCAAATCTAGTGGATTATTTTAGAGGCTCTTCCTATCCAACAGGGTAGCAGTTAGCAACCTATAAGAAATGCCATGTGGGGATTCTGCCCAATTTGGAGTGTGAGAAGGTGGGCAGACATGCTGTTAGTACCCATGCCTGGATGTAAAAGAAGCAATAAAAATCACCATGGAATGTAGAGCACTCGAGGAGAGAAAGAGAAAAAAGAGGGGAAAAAGAGTTGTTTGAAAGTGGGTTTTCCCTATGGCTGACTCATGTTAATGTTTGGTAGAAATCAACACAATACTGTAATGCAATTATCCTTATTAAAAAAAAATGAATGAAGCAAAAAAAAAAGTGGGATTTAACAACCTTTTTAGCAAAGACTCAGACCACTCAGAGCAGACATGTGCAATAAACAATTAGTGAAGTAATATCTGTCCAGTGTAAAGTGGTCTTTTAAAAAATTGAAAACTTCAAATTCTATTTCAGGGCTTTAATCTGAATTGTTATTTTTTATTTCATACAAACTTTTTTCTTTATTTTGAATTCAGCTTCTTGCAAATCTTGAATCAAACTTTATACATCAAAACCGACTTTGTTACATTTAAATGTTTTGTCTTTTTGTGCGTGAAACAGAGGTACAGAACTTTATGTATGGTGATTCAGGAAGGGGACTCCTATGGTCAGTTGTATTGCTTATTTAAGCCCCTGAATCTATCATAAAATTCACTTTCTTATGTAATTATTTCAACTCCTGGTAGTGTCTAGTGGAACAAATAATCCAAAATAGTGGATAATCCAAAAATGTCATTTATATTTGGCTTCAGAACACATTACCAGATGTTACTCTAGCCGATTTCCCTTCTTAATTAGGCCTCACTTAAAGTAGGAGTTAATTTTGTCTTCATTAGCTGCTTCCAAATCAGCAGTATGGGGCAGGAAGGAAACCTAAATCTTGCTGGGAATTTGGGAGGAAGGTGGCCCAGTGCTGAGATTCGGCTGTAGATCGTGCTCAAAGAATGGAGTTCAAATATGGCTAATCAAGATGATGGGCATATACACCAGAGATGTTTATTGAGCAACTTCTTTAAGAATTCTAAGACTTCTATCAACTGTGTTTTTTTCTCATGAGTGCAGAAAATTCTGTAATAGAAATTTGCCAGATAATAACCCCAAATTTTATATAGTAAAAAAGTGGAGGTTCAGAGAGGTTAAGTGACCTTTCATACAGATTGATCTTGGGGTAAACAGTAGTGCCTAAGGAACCGAAACTGATTAGTGAATGATAAGAAGACACCACTGTTTCCTTCTTATTGATGATTTAAATAATAAGGAAGAGTGAATTCTCCTGGCCTAATTCACATTAAGAGTGTTAAGATAATGAAGCTGTGATTAAATGGCTATTAAACTATTTTTATCAAACAGAGATCAAGCAAGTGTGAGAATCTGGGGACGCAGAGTGTAATTGCAATTCTACAAGATGTGGAAAAAATTACTATCCTAAGCAGGGCATGGTCCTTCCAAAATAGCCTGCATTAAAAATATTCAGGATACCTCATGCAGTTTTCACTCTGTGTTTCTCCCTTCAGGTGTCAGGATCTCAGAGTCCCTCATCTCCTCCTTAATTTAGTGGATTTATTCACTCTGTGTGCAGTTGGGTGAGTTGAATGCATTGTCTGCCCCACCATGTATAACTGGTTGAAAGATCCTTTTGCCAACGGCTCACAAAAGAACAAGACCTAGATATTATATACTGGATCCCAGATTTCAATCTTGAGGTGACTTGGGACATGCAAGGGGGCAGAATCTACCTTTCTTCAACCGTACCTTTTGAATTATATCACACTTAGTGCAATTCATATAGGGGCCCACAATCCCAAAGAGAAGAAATGAACTTTCTGGCTTAATTGACTGCTCTGAACAACCATTTATTAATGACACAGCATTGTTTCAGATTTGGGTGTGTGTGTGTGTGCACTTACTCATGTCTGACTCTTCATTGTGGCTTGATTGCCTCACACTTGCCTATTTCCCATTTTTATGTCTGCCTTTCTGCCCTGCACTGAGACTGAGCTGTTTGTGTAACTGTAGATCACCACCCAGTTGGTGATCTGCTCTCTCTTTTTCTCCTCTTTGCTTTTCTTGCCTTTAGTTATGTGGAACTAATCCATATATTTTTTTTTATAAAAACAGTGGAAGTGGAAGTGTTAGTCCCTCAGTTGTGTCCGACTCTTCATGAGCTCATGGACGGTAGCCCACCAGGCTCCTCTGTCCATGGGATTCTCCAGGCAAGAATACTGTAGTGGGTTGCTATTCTCTCTTCCAGGGGATCTTCCCTATCCATAGATTGAATCATTGCAGGCAGATTCTTTACTGCTGAGCCACTAGGCAGCTCTATACTGAAGCAATAATGGAAAGCAACATTAATTGTTTAACAGAGTTCTTTTTGTCACATGCATTGCCTTCTCTGGGTATTCAGTTGTTGAAACTCACGTCAAAGTAATTGAAATTGTCAGAATAAGGTATAATGTCCACTCAACTTTACATGTTCAAATAATCTGTTGAGCTTCAACACAAAAGTGTCATTAAATCTTCTTCCTAGTCTGCTCTGATGAAAGAAAACAGAATTTGAAATCACAGCATTCTTTTCTTTCTTAATTCAAGAACAACTCTATCAAAACAGTCTTAGAGCACCTCTCTGAGTAACACATATACACGGATGGTAAGAAAATGAAAATGTTTAATAATTATTTCTAATGGACATTGACTATAGTGATTACAGTCCCACTTTTCCATACTGATTTAAGACTAGCCTACTCACTTAGCATACCTCAGCACACACACACACACACACACACACACACACACACACACAAATACACAATGCCAGTCTTCCATTCCACAAACTCTTCCCTCCCATTGTGGTTTCAGAAGAGAGGAAAATTTAAATAGCTGGTGGTTTAATCATGTCTTGTAAATTAATTATGACATTATCAAGCTCCAGTATTTCTGCCATTGAATTTGGTGTACATTCACCCAGGCTTATTAAAGAAATTGGAGAAAAGTAGTTAATTTAAGTGTTCTTTGTCATTTTGACTTGATTGGAATTATCATGGTTTGTTTACACGAGGGATAGAACTAAGATGCTATTGTATTATGTGATTGAAAGCAAATAGGGGCTTGTAGTATTGCTGGGAAGTCAAACACAAAATGTAAATCGGAGTAAACAAAACTACTCATTTATTGGTAAACATGCTTAACTATTTTTGCCTAAGGTCTTTTTGAACTTCAGTGAAATAAGCCTTTATGGAAGCTGGGTTATCTGGAAAAAATGTCCAATTTATTTATTTAAACTGTGTATGTGTGTGTGGTTGTGTGTATGTGCATGTGTGTGTGTGTGTAAGCATGTCTGGTATGTTTGAGACATTTCCAAAGACTATATTTATTAGATAATATGGAGATATTTATATTAATGTAAATCTCATGATTTTGAGATGATTTTAAGTAATATATTTCATTTAAATATAAGTTTTATTCAGAATAGTTCAATAACCTGAATTTGGTTTTTGGTACATGAGGGAATCTAAGTTAAAATTAAAAGGGAGAGATTGGCATCTTTGGATACCAGATAATGATCCCCACAGAAAATAGGGGCAGATTATTTCATGATCTTTATTAAGGTTGCGTGGACAGAGGCCAGAAGAGTTGAGGGTGAGGGGGATGCTCAATAAAGTCTTTCTACTCAACTGAGCAATTTGGATTCTAAAGAATTGATCAATTTATGGAAGGAAGTGGTGCCTTTTTGAAGTTTACATGTCACGCCTTCTGGTTAGAATTTACCTCCTGCACTACAGTCTAAAGACTCAGAGAACTGTCACTCTACCCTGCGTGTCTCAAACCACTTAACTCACAACGTCAAGTCCAGGGGCATTAAGGAAATGGAAACAAGTGTTAAAAATGCCGAATAAACTCTACCATGAGCATATATTGCTCTTCTTGGCTTCTTGAATCCAAAAGAGAAAGAGGTTCATAGTTTTCCTCCTGGATGGAGACTCATCAGTAATGAGGGAAAACAATTTTTATATAAAATAGAATGTATACGTGAGAAAGGCCTGCCTAATTTCTCTAGTAATACAATTTGATTTTCTGATTAGCTGTCTTATTCTGTGATTCTTGTAATTTTGTCAGGTCAATTAACTGGAGTTCGGTGCTAGCGAGAAAGGAAGTATGGTCACTGCTGGCTTCATTAGATGTCAGCAGCTTAGGTGCGTTTTGTAATAGAATCTGTGTGGGATAATTGAGCTGATATTGTTAATGTCATAGTGTATAGAACTTAAAAAATGACTTAAGAAGCAGGTCAGATTGGACAACATGAAGTGCTTAAAGAAGAAAAGGAAAATAATCTACACAATATATATTTTTTGCAAAAAAAACGCAGATCAGTGAATTACTCAGCAAGTAATCAGTGACTTACTGTATTGGATGCCCAGCATTGGCATTGGTCACCCAGGTACACAAGAATATAGTTCATTGCCCTATCGACAAGGTGTATAAGCTCCAGTTTGGAAGATCTTGAGGTGGTTTTTTTTTTGTGGTTGTTGTTGTTTTCTTTTTACAGAGTGCTGAAATAAACAAATATTATCTTTTATAACATGTTGTTTACAGGTTCTTTCCTTCCATTGATGGGTTCTCAAAGGGGCAGAGTTTTGTCTTATTTCTCTTTGTGTCTCCAACACCTAGCATGACCCTGACATATAGTAGGTGTTCAAAAATGTTTGTGCAATAAATAACTGAAAATCAGCTTTCCAAGGATGTGTTGGTGGGAATGAGTGTAGCAGGTGGGAAAATGAGTTCAATTTATATTTGCAAGAGCCCCTGTTGGAAGGAACATTGCCCTAGAAAGTACCCTTGGTCTTAAGAAATGAATGTGTTTGAGATATGCTACAAATAAGACCCTACTTAGTGACTGGCCAGGTAAAGAGGATTCAGGGTAGTTCCAGAGTTAAGGATCTGTAGAATTATTATACAAACCCAGAAAGTCAAGAGAAACAGCAAGTTTTTTTTTTTTTTTCCCCCAAGAAAAATCCTTAGTTTGAATTTTGAGACAAGGAACCTCTTATCAGGTAGAAATGTCCAGTAGGCAATTATAGATTTATGACTAAAGTTGAGGAAGATGTCAAGGAGAGAAATAAATGACTGGAGTGTTCAGTGATGAAATTATAAATGAAACCATGAAAGTATATAGTTTCTCTTGGTATACTTTGAGTTTCTGGCAGTGTTTGAACAGAGAATTATCTAAACATTTTGATGCTTATGCTATACAGGAGACGGAAACACTATCGAAGCACTGTCTGAAGCTGCGGTAGATAATGGGTAAAACACTCTCAAGCCCTGAGGTTCTCTAAATCTTCTCTTTTAGTTAAGAAAATAAGACATAAATATGAGAAAATGACTGTGAACAAGACAGAATCACAGTTAGCATTATTAATACAGACATAATAAATAGCTAAATTAGAAAGCTCAACAATCAGAGATTGATCCAGTAGAGGTGGTACTTGATTGTATGATTCAGACCAAAAGGGAGTTTGGAATTTGAGAAGGACGTGATTTTTGTGTTATGGCATAAATGTGCCAAATTTCATGTATCATGTACTCATTTGGTTAAACATATTCAGTCTATGCTGATTAATAGATTACTCATCTCCCAGTGTCAACTCACTCATGTCTTCCTCTGTTTTACTGTCTTTGCAGAAGATAGATGAAGAGAATGAGGCAAACTTGCTAGCAGTCCTCACAGAGACACTGGACAGTCTCCCTGTGGATGAAGACGGATTGCCCTCATTTGATGCACTGACAGATGGAGATGTGACCACCGAGAATGAGGCTAGTCCTTCCTCCATGCCTGACGGCACCCCTCCGCCTCAGGAGGCAGAAGAGCCGTCTCTAGTAAGAACCCTTCCTACTGTTTAACAGGAATTGGAGTTGCCTCTGGCTACCCGCTGCATGGGTATGATGTAGTAACAATAAGGTTTGGATTTTTCATTTAGACTGATGCCAAAATAATCCCCAAGCACACTCAGAGTTGCAAATTCTGTGATTCCCTGTTGAAAACTGTTGACAATACAGACTTTGTGTGGTCTTACTGCAGCTTTTTGAAACTATCTTTTGCTGTTTATTTGTAGGTTTTGATGTCTTAGTATTATTTATGTTTATGGTTAGAAACTTCAAAAATGTAGATGACTAAAAGAATAGAAAGTTCACCTGTAATTTCAAATAGCTTCTAATATCAAAAAGGATCAAAATCTCCTCTTGTTTTAAGATGTATCATGAGCATGTTCGGGAATTTTAAATAGATGCATAGTTTTGAATGGTTGCATAGTATTTTATTGTTCAGAGATGAACCAATTCATTAAGCAATCCCTTATGGTTGGTTATTTAGTCTTTTTCCTATTTTTTTTCATGATCATAAATTGCATGATAATTGATATATTTGTAGTTTTATTCTCATGCATATTATTTTAGAAATAGAGGGTAGATCAAAGAACATGCAATATTTTAAGGCTTTGCATCCATAATTCTTATGAAGATTGGAAAATAATAGCACATTTGCAACCTAAGTTTCCCAAATTTATGGTAGGCAATGAAGAGTGGATTTGTTAGCAATGAAGAGTGAATTTTCTTTTCAAGGCAGAGCTCAACCAGGATTTTATTAGTTCTAAGACACAGTTTACCTTCTCAGCTATGGTAGCCATTTGTCACTTGCCATAAATCTGATGTAAGAGCACATAATGTAAATTATGAAATGTCATTCTGCAAACTTTAATAATGTGCTTTGGCCTGCCTTATAGTTGTTGTTTCTCTCCCATCTCTAAGTTTTTAAATGTTAAAAGCATTCCATATAAAGCTATGAGACTCTATTTATATTCCTTTGCATTTTGAGATTTCTGGTCTGGAGGAGACTGTCTTATAAACAATGATAACGTATGTATCTCCCAATTTTTCTTTGTGTCAGTGGCACTGGCTTTGCTCTCTAGTGCTCTGATTTCTTTATAATAATCCCCAATCATTTCCATCTACACCATGGTTTCAACTGGGAGGGGTTGTTGACTCAAGAGTCGTACTGCGTGTCCCAGCAGGGAGGTCCTGGAAGGCCAGTGAATCAAATGAAGAGACAGAGGTCAAGAGAGAGGAAATGTTTTGCCTAAGCCAAAACCCACATCTCCTGATCTACAGTCCAGGACTCTACCTTCTTAAAAATCCTTTTTAGTGAAACTTGCTCTTTTAGCCCAAATATTATTTGAATCAGTAGTGTTTTATGCTTATTTGAAAAACATGATTTAAAGCACCACAGAATCTTTCATTTATTGGTATTTGAATCATTTGGGTTATTGAGGGGAAAATGCATACACACACCCCTAGCCTTGATTTATCAAAGCAGCTTTTCTCACCTCATAGGTATTTGGAATCTTTTTAGGAAGATTCTTTTGCCTTGTTTTATCTAAAGAAAAATTAAGGTAGACACAGCTAAGTTTTAAATGTAGCAAACAGTAATACTTTCACAATTGGTAGTGTAATACCCATTTTTCTAATTTTTAAAAAATTAGTTTCCTTTGCTGCTATTGTGCTAAGGTGTTCTGTGATTAGAGTGAATCCATTTTTGTAATTATAATTAACTTTAAGATTAAAGTTTTAGTAGCTTATTCTCATGCTTAAAAGATGCCTAACTTTTCTCGCTTTCCCTCCTTCTGGATATGTTTCTAGCTTAAGAAGCTCTTACTGGCACCAGCCAACACTCAGCTAAGTTATAATGAATGCAGTGGCCTCAGTACCCAGAACCATGCAAACCATAATCACAGGATCAGAACAAACCCTGCAGTTGTTAAGGTACAATTGTAAAGTTTTTTAATACAGGAGGGGAAGTCACAAGGAGGTTTTGCTTAAAGCTATAAACAATAGGATTCTATGTATTAATTCAGCTGGAATCCTGCAGAGACTTCATAATGGTGAAACATTATAAAATGGGTCTCCAAAAGCAGTAGTCTAGCTATTTGAAACTAGGAAGAGTTCACTGATGCTTTGTCTTTGGACAATTGAAATGCAAGTTCTACCATCTGTTACTTCATGCCTATTTTATTAATACATGCAGCAGCGTGGGCTACAATAAAGTTTGCTGATAGGTTGGTATCATCTATGAGTGTCTTTAAGATGCTGCAGTGCCATTTTGCCAGCTGTCTAACCTGAGAAAGATTGCTCAGGAATCACTGCAAAAGATCTATCTCTGCCATTAATTGGATGGAATGCTGGCAATGACATAATTCAGTTAGCGGGCTGTATTAAACAATGTTTGTCTTGCCATTCACTGTGAGTGAAAACGGAGCGTTAAGGGGTACTTAAGAGAATTGTGAATACTGGGCTCTGGCAATCAGTGGCAAATTAAGGTTTAAGCCAGCTTTTTTTTTTTTTTTATTCACAGTAAAGGCGCTGTAGGGTCTTGTTAGTTACATGTTGCTGAGTAGGAACATTGAAATGTAGGAGAAATGAAATAAAAAGCTGTATAAATGTCATTTAGGAATTTTAAATGTAATTTTCTTTCCTTGTTCTGCAAACAATTATTCACAGCTCATAGATCTAGTACACTTAGACTGAACACTTCATTGAAAATCTCATCTCTTCAGAAAACCTATATCCATTTTGATAAGGTTCAGTTCACTAATTTTCCCTTTCTTTATGCCTTGTTTTTAAGACCGAGAATTCATGGAGCAATAAAGCGAAGAGCATTTGTCAACAGCAAAAGCCACAAAGACGTCCGTGCTCAGAGCTTCTCAAGTATCTGACCACAAATGATGACCCTCCTCACACCAAACCCACAGAGAACCGGAACAGCAGCAGAGACAAATGCACCTCCAAAAAGAAGGCCCACACACAATCGCAGACACAACATCTACAAGGTAGGCTGGACCCCTGAACACCCACTGCTGGTAAGGGTGGTGAGGGCAGAGCAAACCTGCTCCAGGCTGAGGACACCCAAACTTCAGGCTTCTGTTCCATCGGTGTCTCTCTTGACAGAGAGTTCAACACCTTATGATAGGAGGAAAAATAAATCCTTCCTTGAACATATCCTATTCAGCTGAAATGCAGCCCAATTCACAATCACCAAAAGGCTCCTGAAATAATAGCCAGGTTGTGGGAGATGGGGTGCAGAGGGAATTGCAACATCAGGTGTGGTTTGTAGGAATCTCTGAATTGCTGAGATAACTGAAGTTCTGAGCAAGCTGGGCTAACCAATTCATGAAAAAGCTTTTATTTTTTTCCCTTCCAATAATGGGGGAAAAAATGAGGCACTGTTGATTGCTGTTTATACTTTAAGAAATAGCAAATAGTACTTAGGCAGTCACTCCCAGTTATGATGTACATTCTATTTTTAGACTACATGGCGTACTCACACATTTTATTTTGTAAGTGTCAATTTGGAAATTCCTGGATATTTCAAATTTTTTCTTTCTATTTAAAAATATATTGCTTATATACTAAACATCTGGGTTGACTTCTATTGTCCCCATACATTACTGAAAAGCTGATGCTCCTGAGCAGATCAGGGTGATTTGGGGAAAATTTCTGTTGGCAAATATAAAATTTTCTTTATTTTTGGTGTCTTCCCTAAAAGTATTCTAGTTGTAGAGGCCCAAAGAGAGCTCATAGAAAGTTGCTGTTCCTTTAATATATTTAACTTCCACATTATCTGTTCCTCTGACTTTGTAGTGGAAGTAGACACATTCTAAAATAGCAATTATAAACATCCACCTCTTTTTCTTCCTTCTGTTTCCCCAATTCCCCTTCCAGCTGCAGAGTGGTAGCCCCTGATCCCTGTTTTGAACCATGATTATTTCATACAGGTATGCTGTTGCTGCTGCTTTTAATACATCTTTTCTTTCCCAGTGTTTTGAATTTCCCTCTCTCATTCCTACTTCACCATAAGCCTGGGATTTTCATATTCTTTTAATATTTTTAATTGGCTCTTAATTAGGTTTTCCCTGGTGGATATCTTGAAATCACTGTCCATCCCTTTCTATCAGTTCAAGGAAATATACTTATCAAAATGAACCATAGTCTCTTAGCTTGCTTCTCCCTGATTGGCTTCTCAAACGCATGCACTGGAACAGTTTTCTTAGCTCAGGACCAACTGTGCTGTGGGATTCTAGGCCCTGAATTGAAGGACTTTCTGGACTAGTCTCTGCCTGGTCCTGGTCCTGGTCATGCATTCATTTTCTAGAGCTGAATTTGAAGCCGCAAACTTGCTACAACCCTTTAGTGAGTGAACCTAGTCCAGCAGCACATGCTCTGAAGTGTGTGTGGGGTTTTCTGTTGTTTCCTTTTTTTTTCTTTTGTCCAGTTGGTCCTTTTGGATTTTGAGGGTTTTAAAACTTTGTCAATCCATACACCACTAAATATTACTGTAATCTGTTACAAACCATGGCAGTGAGAAATTAAATTGGCCTTTGAAGGATATATTCTTTGGATGAGACCTGCTATATGTAGGTTTTTTTTTTTTATAAGGTATATTTCTGTGGTGTGGCAGCAAAAGTGTAGCTAGCTCAGAGCAGAACAAAGCTTATTAACCAAAAAAAAAAAAAAAAATTCCTGTAGTTACTTAAGGTCTAAAAGAAAACAAACATGTAGCTATGGCTGATTGTTTAAAAACCAATAGGATATAAATGCTGAGTTTCAGGGGATATTTATGATTCAGAATTTTAATATAGAACATATATGAATGATTAGAGACAATAGCTAAGAGAACTTTCTGAGGTTTCCTTACTGAATGTATTGTCATTTTTTCACGCTAGCTTCACGTGTGCTCTCTGTACTGTTGCACATCAAGCTTACTTCCTTAGTATAATGGTCTGGACTTTGGCAATTGTGGGGGCCCATTTGTTCTTTTAATGCAATCATTCATTCATCAAAAATATCATAATCTCCATGAAAAAGATTCATTCCTGTCCTCAAGGATCTCAGAGTCCCTGGTCTTCCAGTCATTGGAACAGTGTGGTTAAACTTTCAATAAAGCAAGTCAGCACTTGGTAGTTTTTGTAAGTGTGGGCTTATTTTGGGGTTGGATTCTTGAAGCTATATCCTTGCCGTGGCCCTCATCTGCTGGTTGCATTTTGTCTCATGACATATGACCACTTCCTGTCCATCTCCTTCCATTGCCATAGGCTTTACTTGTACCCACGTATCAGAATTTTGGGAATCTTCCTTTGAACATTACCCTAAACCCTGAAAACTGAAATTTCAGCAACTTATTTACAATGCACATCATTGTGTGACAGCACATAGTTCATACCTGGTGATATTTGTGTAGAACCTGTATAGGTCATCTTAATTATTCATTGAGCACCAGAGAAGTTGGTAAAGTTCCTTCATAAATGTGTTCTTTTTGAATGGCTCTTTATATCAGATATACTAAAAAATTAATGTCAAATCAGTTTGTTTATTGGTATATCTGAAAAAGCCGATCAATCAGCGCACCTAATTTGCGTTAGCTTCATATTTCTGGATGCGCACTGGATAGATGATAAACACGCAGTTGCTTGAAAATGAATTTTAAATCTACAAATTAAATATGTAAATCCTATTTGTCCAAGTAAAGTATCTAATTTCAACCTAATTTAGACATAAATAATATTTTCACATTTCAAGGGACCTTAATTACTGAGGTTGATTAATTTGTTTTAATATCTACTGAATACAATTCTTTTTGATAATAGGAGAAGGAAAACATATTCTGGGCCCAACTCTGCCAGTAACTAGTTTTATGGCCCTGGAAATATCATTAAGCATCTTAGGTCTCAAGTTTTTCATCCATAAAATAAGAAAGTTTATTCTAAAGACCTTTTTGGTTTCAAGTCCATGATTTTCATTACATAAATGACTACCTCTTGACCTTTTGAAAGTAGTTATTTTAATGAGAAAAAATGACAAAACCTACATACATATAAATATATCTTTATAGATAAGCATATATATATATACACACACACATAATATGTGGATGTATACCCCAAGTACGTTTCTCACCAGTTTTCTCCTCCTTCTGTTCAAAATACAAGACTGCCAAGGAGAAGCAATTGAAATTTTGGAGTGAGAAGATTCTTACTCCACCCTTCATAATTGGGAAATGCCTCCTGTAGGAGGTAAGACTCAGGAAACATCAAAAGAAGTAGATGAGCTCTCTTTGCAAATCTATAGGTCTCTCAACTGATAAACATTATTTTTACTTTCGTTGTCTATCAGATTTGGGGATCTGAACCCTTTTAAACTATTTGGGTCAGTGTTTATAATTTGTCATGTTCTCTCAATTAATTTTCAGCAAATAGAATGGTTATTGAGGGAGTTTGGCCTCATAGAAATAACCTATTCTCAGAGATAGATATAAAATTATACATTTTAGGAGAAAAATCAACTGAATATTCATAACGTTCTGTCGTCTTGTAGTTACTCTGCTGTTTTCGTGTCTAAACAAACCGTGTACTATATTCCAAATTAAAATAGAAAACATTATTTTTCTCTGATGGTCTTATGCAAATTTTGTATCCTTAACAGTGATGCTACATTTGGGGGAAAATTCTGTTTTCATATGTTTTCAAATGATAGTTTACTGATGCAAATGTTGTTTGGAATTTGTTTTAGCATAATGGACTGTTGTCTGACTTTGATCCAATATTCAGGGATTTCCTTACTTTAGTTTTCCTGTTTCCAGTTTCCAACTTGACTGTTGTAGAAACAAACCAAATCAGAAAAACACTCAATATTTCATAATTAGTTTCCTTTTTTTTCCTTTAGCCAAACCAACAACTTTATCTCTTCCTCTGACCCCAGAGTCACCAAAGTAAGTATTAAGAAATGTAACCATTTTCAGAAAGGGAAGGGGGTTCTAATACATTTGGCTACAGCAACTCCATTTCAGTTTGTTTTTATAAATGTGCCATATCTTCCAGTGACCCCAAGGGTTCCCCATTTGAGAACAAGACTATTGAACGAACCTTAAGTGTGGAACTCTCTGGAACTGCAGGTAAGCCTTACATTTCATTTGGATCTTTTTGAATGGATGAGTGTGTATGTGAAATGTATATTAAACAAGAGTATAGTCTCTATGCAATTAATGAAATTAACTAAGAGTATAAACAACATTGAACAAGAAGTTATCTATAAATATTTTCAGTTGTTTGTTTTTTTTAAGAGGAGACATTTACTGTTTGTCAGACTTGGGCCAGACTTTCTGATGTATATTACTGATTTGGATCCACAAATAAACCTCCTCCCACTTAAGACACTAAAACTTGAGTAGGAGGAGAAATGAACACTTATTGGTCTTCCACTCAATAAATATGTCAAGCATATATGTCATTTTAGCTAATTTCACAAGAACCTCATGAAGATGGTAGTGTTTTTGTTTTTGTTTTTTAAGATGAGGAAATAAGGTTCAGAGATGTTAAGTAACTTGCCCAAGATCACAGAGCTAGAAAGCAAAGAGCAAAGGTTTGAACTCAGGTTTACTTGAAATATGTTCTTACTGTTTATTATACTTAATAGTATAATGCTCTCTTATATATGATACTGTTTTTATGTCTTTTCAGTAAAGGAGAAAAATGAAAATATGCCCATTCACCAAAACAAAATGTTCTTATATATTTTAAACAAGAGCAATTTCCTTCACCATTTGGACTTCTGAATTTATTTGGCCAGTCTTACTCCACATCCTGAAGAGGAAGAAGCTTTAAAAACTTGAACTAACCCCTAAGAGACTTACAAATCCAAACAGTTCCTAGGCAGACATCTGAGTGGGGTGCAAATGGTACCTTTGCAGTAAGAACTTAGGTTTAGGTACTTGAACCTCACTAGAAAGTGAATCTTAGGATGTCTAAACAAGAAGTTCCTAGGCTCTGGCCATTGCTGATAAGGCTAAAGGAACAGTAAGTTAAACAAGATGCTTTCAACCAGAACTGTGGTGCCTACACGCACCATGGTCATTGTTGCTAAGTTTAATTTCATACTCTGAGTTTGCTAAATTACTTCCTTATGAAAGGTCTATTGCATGATTGCATGATTTGGTCAAGCAGTAGAGCAAATAATTTCATGGCATTTATATATATTTTATGTATGTGTATACAGGTATAAATATATTGTTACATATACACATATACACACATGTATCCACATATGAAATATATACATAACATCATTTCTTAAATAAATTAAAATTACACATATGATTATAAGTAACTTTTGTGTGTATATATTATGTACATTAGACTCCTTATCTAACCAACGAGTGAGTATTTGGTGGGCTTATTTTAAAAAGTTGATTGAAGTATACACAGTTTGTTTTGCTTCTGCTTAAAACATACAAATTATGTATTCAAATATGAAATTTTTGGTGTAAGACAGATCTTTGCACTGAACTAAAATGTACTAATTGGGGATCCATTCATCTCTGTGGCACAAATGTCCCTACTAATGTATCATGGATGGTATTTACTTGTCTTTTCTTGCCTTTTGAAGGAAAAATAAGGCTATTTGTGTGGTAGCCTGAGTGCAAAATCATTGTAGATTTTTATGATTTTTAATATAAATCATAATCATAATTCCCCATGTTTTCCCAGTATTTTCATTTGACAGCCCTTCTTTTAGTAACATACCTTTATTGGATCTTTCTATATAAACTTGTCTTAATCCTATTTCATTCATCTACATAATATTTTATTATCTTACATAATTTCAGTCACCAGTATAAAAGACATTACCAAATTTGTGAAAATATACTACTTTGGCTCTAGTAACAATCCAGGTGAAAGGAATTCCATTAATTAGGAGAATTCTGGATTCTGTATGTGTAAGTTACTTTGGTTTAGAAAGGACTGAGAAAGCTTTCACTACATATAACAATACCAAGCTTTCCATTAAAGAAAACCATTTAAAAATTTTTTCTCTTTTTATAAATAATATAAGCTTACTGTAAAAAATGTCAAAAATACAAACTAGTAGAAAAATTGTGTATAGTTCTAAATTGTTTTCTATGAATAGTTTTATATCTGTGACAATTTTGTATACACATAATTTTGTATTCTGTTTCTTCAGTTAACATTTTAAATACAGAAGGTTTATATTATCACAGACCCTTTATTATCAGGTTTTTTTTTAGTATGCTATTTAACATTGGTTTGAGTGTTTACCTCAAAATGTATAAAAACTTATTTAACTATACTTTTACTGTTATACATTTAGGTTGTTTTAAAGTGCTACTATTTTGAAATAGCACTAGGGTGGAAATCTTTGTTTATAAATTTTTTAATCTTGTTTTTCTCAAATTTCTAGTACTCATTAATATTGAACATAAGGATATAAATATCTTGGGGGTTTTGATCCATATTGTCAAAAGATGTGTTTCCACTCATGATCTTATTATATAAGTGTGGATATATTTGCCTTATTACATCCTAGCTAGGATTGGTATCTTTGTTTTTACAGTGTTTTGCTAATTTACATGTATATCATATAATTTAAATTGCATTCCTTCTATTCATGAGATTATAGTGTTACAAAAAAGCACTTAACTTTCTTCTTGTCAGAGATTTTACTATTTCTCTTACTGACCTAACATTAAATAATTTAATTATACATTTGAAAGGTTAGTAGATCATACTATTGAGATTTTATAAGAGAAACTTTAAAAAAACTTGTCACCCTTAAAAATATATACAGTACAGTGAATTTATTTCTGTTGGAGAATCAGAATTCATCTTACTAGTTTAAATCCCTCTTTCTTAGTGCTTTGAAAGGTTATTGAGTACCATGGAAATCAATTTACCAATATATATAACATATATAATATCAGCTCTATGCTTGCAACACAGTAGGTTTTGGGGAATATATAACAAGCATAAGACATAGAGACTAATCCATGTAAAGCATAGAATATTGTACTTGGCTCATAGAAGGTGCTAAATAAAAATTCTTGTTTTCAAGATGTGGGCTTATAGTCAGTTTGGAAAATAATACATATTGCCCAAATAACATGAAGGGAAGATGTTATTTACTGTTTATAATATTTTACTACTTTCTAAGGAAGGTGGGTCCAGAGATTGGTTTTTCATTTGTTGAGCAAGGTGGTAATGAGTGCAGATGCAAATCACGTAAGCTGATGCAAAGTCAAATTGCATTACATACAGGAAGGTATTTCCAGCTACAGGAAAATCAAGGGATGAAAAAGAACTTGGAGGCTGCAGAAGGTGGCTGGAAGAAGTTTGAAACCTGCCTGGAGGGTGGTATAGGGAGGAAGGGACTGGGGAGGAGAGTTTTTTTTTTTTTTTTATAGAGGTATTGTGGGTTTGAAATGGTAGACAATACCTCTATCTCCACTTAACATCTTCAGTAAAATTTGTGTAGTAGCATTTGAAGGATGAGCAAACACTGATTGTGCCTCAAGAGAATCATCCAAGGGAGAAAACAAGTTATCAGAGGGAACCCTTAACATGGCTTCAAGTTAATTACCATGATTGTGCAAAAGATTTAAAAGAATTGTAGAGAGAGTTCAGGATTGAAGAAAGCAGTAAGGCAATACCATTAGGCAGTGAACGACAGAGCTGACCTGTGGAAAGGAGTCTAAGCAAGCTCCAGGAGTTGGTGATGGACAGGGAAGCCTGGCATGCTGCAGTCCATGGGGTCGCAAAGTCAGACACGATTGAACGACTGAACTGAACTGAAGGGAGAAAAATATTTGCATTTGATTTTTACGTGCATGGGTGGAAAGGGGAGAAGATATTTCTGGAGCAAAAGATACCACATTATACATTGAAACATAAGATTGTCAATATTCAACATTTTTGATGTGTGAAAAAAATGGTGATTTCATGTAGTACAGCCTGAATTAATATACTTTATAAACTGAAGAACTTCAAATGAAAGTAGTCTATAATGATATTTAAAAAAACAGCATAGTTTAATGAAGTGGTGAAAACCTTGGCTCTGATATTGGACAAACCAAAGTTCAAATTCTGGATCTACCCCAATCTATCTGTATGGCCTTTGGTCAATTTAATTAAATTCTGTAAGATTCGGGATGGTTTGTATCAAATGAAGCTGATCACAGTGCCTACATCTCATTGAGTCACTCTGAGGATTAAGTGAGATAAAACATGAAAAAAGCTTAGTCCAGTGCCAGCATATGTGTTTAATTAGCTATTCAATTACTAACTCTACATTAAATTAATCTATGGAGGTCACTGTAACTTTCATCTTTTCAACTTTGGCTACCTTTACCTATTTCCTTTTATTGGTCTTAATATTATCTCCTGTTTCATATATGAAGTTATATATTCTTTTATATAAGTATTCTTTTTATAGTAAAATCTCCCTAATTTCCCATGAAATTGAACATACACTGCTTTTGGTATGGGTGTGAGATTTACCAAATCAAGGTAGAAAAATCTCCCCTTGGGCATTCATTTGCAACTACAAGTCCTAGAGGCCAGGCACTCACTAATAGGCACTTCACATATATCAATATTATTTTTTGATTCTCTGTCCACTTAATTGTTAAGGAAAAAAATGTTGATTCTAGCTCTGTGGTAGACCCTGGGTTCAAAGCAGGTCTGTCTGACTAGAGATTATGGCTCTTTCCTGAAGCCTGAATTTTAAAGATAGTGGTGGACATCTGTTATGTTAAATACGTTTTATTTCACTTGCCAAGTGTCATTGATTGGTATTGGCTGCCAGAAGCATTGTGTTGAGAAGGATTCTAAGGCCAAGTCTGTACTCAGTGGGAATGTCACGATCAATTAATGATGTCTGTTGCCTGGAAAATCCCATGGGCGGAGGAGCCTGGTGGGCTGCAGTCCATGGGGTCACTAAGAGTCGGACATGACTGAGCGACTTCACTTTCACTTTTCACTTTCATGCACTGGAGAAGGAAATGGCAACCGACTCCAGTGTTCTTGCCTGGAGAATCCCAGGGACAGGGGAGCCTGGTGGGCTGCCGTCTATGGGGTCGCACAGAGTTGGACACGACTGAAGTGACTTAGCAGCAGCAGCAGCCATTGGGGCAGCAGAGGGGTAGACAGGATGGGGACGGCATTCAGGCTGTTGATTTGTTGATCCTTGCTGTATACGTTTAATGCCTTTACTTACAACAGAGCACATGGCTCAAGCTGTTACCCAGGCCTTTCTTGTGTCTTCTTTTTCTTTACTCTTGCGAATTTTAGTGAAATTTTCCAAATGTTTAAGTGAAAATATAAAGAGTCAACAAAATTCTAAGACCTCCAGAATAATCCCTTGGCCCCATCTGCGGAGTCTTAGGGGAACAGGAGGGATGAGTTAGGAAGTTTGCTTTATTAGGTATCACCAGCTGGTCTGACTTTGTGATTGTCCTAAACTAGCTCATTGTGGCTGATAAAAAAAAAAAAAGCGTCTCTTTTACAGGTGTAAAAACTAATTTGATTTCAAAATAACTGTTAGTAAAGCAAGATGAGAAAAAAAGAGAATGCTCTTTTGGCAGAAGGCATTTAAATCTATTGCATATGGAGATGTTCAGAGTGTTAGAATTTTTGTTTCTGAAATGGGAATGGCAAAGCAATGTCAGCTCAACACGATGATGGTTTTAACCACAGGACATGAAGGAATTTGATTTAGGTAACAAAGTGAGTGACACCCCCCTCCCCAATTTTTATTTATATATATGTGTATATATAATACATACATATACGTGTGTGTGTGTGTGTGTGTGTGTGTGTGTGTATCTATAGGGAGTTTCCCTTGTGGCTCAGTGGTAAAGAATCTATCTGCCAATGCAGGAGGTGCAAGTTCTATCCCTGGGTTAGGAAGATCTCCTGGAGGAGGAAATGGTAGCCCATTCCAGTTTTCTTGCCTGGACTTAGGAGCCTGGTGGGCTATGGTCCGTGTGGTTGCAAAGAGCAGGACATGACTGAGCACACCTGGGTATAGGTATATATGTATATACATGTATATGGATTTATAAGTATCTATATACATAAATGTTATTGTTACTATAAAAGTAATAAGAATTAATATAACTATTTTCAAGCTATTTAGGAAAATGGGAAGAACAAAATCACCAGCAGTCTCACCACCCTAACACAAGAGGCCTTAGTAATGTTTTCCCCCGTTGACATGTATGTTTTCCGCATGGTTCTCATGATAATGGACTTCTGATTTCCTATCCTTTTAAAAGGTGATTTTGCTGGATGGAATATTGACAAACAGCATACATTTGCTATACCCTCTTGCTATATACATCTTCTGTGTGTGACTTATCTGTGGGGAAATAGAACAAAGCAAAATATGAGAAGTAGTTAGTTTTTTTTTTTTTCTTCCTTTTTTGGTGATAGTAGTTGGTAGTTCTAAAGGAAAGCCACAATGACAGAGAACGAGAAAGTGATTTTGACAGGTCGTATAATCCATTCCCGTGGCTGAAGAAGCCAAGAAAGGGAGACCCAACAAATTCTCTTTACAGCCCATTCCAGTGTTTGGCAACTTGTCCTGACAGGAATTTCTTCCATATTTCAAGCTTATCCTTCATTCTCTTGTTTTAATCTCATTCTTCTTGCCTCAACGTCTGAAAAGTGCCTCAGTTTTCTTTTCTGGAAATGGTACTATCTGATTTCTTTCAAGCCAAGCATAGCAAAGCAGTTTTCTCTCCCACATCTACTTCAGGGGTTTGGTCAGAGACACCCTGACAGCTTCTCCTGCCCCAGCTTTGTGGGAAAGTGCCCGAGGGCCAATGGATAACAGCTCTGCATTTTCCATGAGAAAGAGCTGGGGCACTAGACACATGTCATGGGAATGTTCTGAAGTTTTTCTGTAAGGCCAGTTTGTTCCCCAGTAATCAGGACTGACATAGGAAATCCTTAAAAAGCAGGAAAGGTGGGAGCAACATCAGTCAGAGTGGACATGCCAGCCTGGGTACCAGAGCAGGGTGTGAGAGAGGCCCTTCTGTGCCAAGGATTAACACTTTGATTGCTGGCTTTTGTAAAGATCCAGTAAGTCTTGGGGAAGTTAGGGATGAAGAATGAGCACTGGAGGAGCTTTTATAAACAGAATATTAGCAGTAACAGTAGCAGTAAACAGTTCATACTGATTGAGTTTCAGTCCTTCCTATGCACCCTTGACACCCACTCCAAGTTCTTGAAGCCAAAAGTATGTGCATGGACTCAAGTTACACACCTCTTTGCCCGGTCCTCCTTCTTTGGTAAGTTTTTAAGAAAATTAGAAAATCATCTTCTTATTTTCTTTCCTTGAGAAATCTTTGAATTGGCATATAACGTAAGAAAAATCCCACTGTCAAACTCCAAAGTAAGTCTCAGATTTAGCAAGAGGTTGTGTCAAATGCAAACCATAAGACTATGTAAACTATTTAAAAAAATCTTGCTGAAGCCTTTGGCTGGATAGTGGAGCACGGAATACAGAGTAGAGGACTCGCCATTTATTAGAGTCATTCAATTAAATAAACCAACCCAAAAGAGAACTCCTCAAAGGAAATCGTTTTATATCACATAATGAAACACAAAACCCAACCAAACTTATCTCTGATTTTTTTTAAGGTTTGTTTAAAAAGATGACTGGAGAGTGTGTACCACTCCCCCCAGATTTGCTGTGCAGAAGTGCATAAGTGTGAGTGATGTAGAGGTACTTGTTTATTATAGAGCACATTTCAATGCAGTAATCATAAATATTGCTAAGGTTGTGCTCTGTTGAAATATGACCTACATACTCTTGATTGTTTGTGTTACGTGATTTGTCTGACACCCATTACATTCTGGGTAATAGCAGCCATTTGTTGCTCTGCACAGCAGGCTCTTTTGACAAAAGAAAATAGGCAGCAATAAAAAAGCTATAGTCTGAATTACATTCTGCACAGTGCTGCACTGCTGAGAGTTTGTGCAAGTGTGTTAACAATGTTCTGAACTGCCTCTTGTCAGCCTTCAGCCTGTAATGGCCATCTGTCCTCACATAAATCTATCAAAACCTGCTAAGTTCAAGAGAGAGCATGGAATATACCTTGTACTGTCAACACCAAAATGTACACATTCCCCAGAAAATCAACACACAGGAAATAATCCAGAGGTTATGGGAGGCATTAGCACTGTTGATTTAGGCTTGTGGGATGAAATTGAGAGTCTGGCGATTAGTGGGAAGATGACAGGAGTAGTGGCATTAAGGAATTGAGTATTGACTGCCCTCCTACCACAAGGGAGAACCTTCTGGATGGAGGAGATGGGGTTAGAGAAATCAAATTAGTGCAGGAGCAGCAAAGGGTTCCCTGTCCTGTCCATGGCTCCTAAACTTTGGACATCACATTAGAAAAAACAAAAAATACTTCTGACACCTCTGTTTCACTTTGTTTTGTTTTGCTCTGGATCTCAGGAACTCTATCTGGAAATAGATTTTCAATGAGACTCTGGTCCCACAAACTCTTGTGACCCTCAAGATGTCTCAGTCTTGCTTTGGGATGTTCTCCTTGAATGAAAAAAGATTTCAGTTAAAAGTAAAAAGTTTAGGGAATGA